>NC_141689.1:1091468827-1092733827 GCF_964263255.1 Lissotriton vulgaris | reverse complement strand
AGCAGAGGGCCACCTGCCACCCCGAAGCCTTCCCAGCCGACCCGGAGCCGGTAGCGGCGCACCGCCGCATAGGAAATGCGCCCTGCGGGGGCCGGGTAGGGCCCGGGCCCCGGTCCCGCGGTGGGGATCCGGGACTCCCGGGCCACCGACCTTCTCGCCGGGTTGAATCCTCCGGGCGGACTGCACGGACCCCACCCGTTTACCTCTCAACGGTTTCACGCCCTCTTGAACTCTCTCTTCAAAGTTCTTTTCAACTTTCCCTTACGGTACTTGTTGGCTATCGGTCTCGCGCCCTTATTTAGCCTTAAATGGAGTTTACCACCCGCTTTGGGCTGCATTCCCAAGCAACCCGACTCCGAGAAGACCCGATCCGGGCGCGCCGGAGGCCGCTACCGGCCTAACACCGTCCTCGGGGTGAACCTAGATCAGAAGGACTTGGGCCCCCTGAGCGACGCCGGTGATTCTGTCTTCTGTACGCCACATTTCCCGCGCCCACCGCCGGGCGGGGATTCGGCGCTGGGCTCTTCCCTCTTCACTCGCCGTTACTGGGGGAATCCTTGTTAGTTTCTTTTCCTCCGCTTAGTAATATGCTTAAATTCAGCGGGTCGCCACGTCTGATCTGAGGTCGTAGTCGGAAGCATGGCGCCGGAGCGTCAAAAGGGGGCTGTCGGGGAGAGGCCGGGCCCCTGCCGGAGCGGGGGCCTGGCCATACCCGGCAGCGCGCGCCATCTCTTTCCCCGGATTGCATCCAGAAGGGCTTCGCCCTTTCCGGGAAGCCGGCCGCAGAGGCGGGCGCCCGAGGCGCGTGCGCGCGGGCAGCCGGTGGGACACCACAGACAGCCTCACGCGGCACGCAGCCAGGCGCCCCGGGACGGGCCTGGGGTGGACCGGTCGCCAGGCCGCTTCTCGGGGGCCAGGCGCGGGGGAGGGGATGGTGCCAGCCCGGGGAAGCAATGCCATTCGGTTTTCCTCCACCCGAGGGGACGTCGTGCCGGGTGAACTTGGATTCCGTCTCGGAGAGGGACAGGGGACATAGGCCGCCCCCTGCCATCCCCGGTCCCTCACGCGTTGGTCGGGCCGTCCCCCCCGGAAGGGGGAAGATGCCCTCCGAAGTCCCGGTCCTTCACCCAGGCGCCCAGTGTGGCCGCGGACCGCTCCGCCGGGCCAGGGCACGCCAGGGCAGGGCCGGGCCCTGTGCCTACGGTGTGTGCTTTCAGGAGGCGGCCGATGGCTTCGGGCTGGCGCCGTCGGTCGCTCTGGCCGCTCCGCTGTTAATGATCCTTCCGCAGGTTCACCTACGGAAACCTTGTTCCGACTTTAACTTCCTCTAGATAGTCAAGTTTGATCGTCTTCTCGGCGCTCCGCCAGGGCCGTTGCCGACCCCGGCGGGGCCGATCCGAGGACCTCACTAAACCATCCAATCGGTAGTAGCGACGGGCGGTGTGTACAAAGGGCAGGGACTTAATCAACGCAAGCTTATGACCCGCACTTACTGGGAATTCCTCATTCATGGGAAATAATTGCAAACCCCAATCCCTATCACGAACGGGGTTCAGCGGGTTACCCGCACCTGTCAGCGAAGGGTAGACACACGCTGATCCGTTCAGTGTAGCGCGCGTGCAGCCCCAGACATCTAAGGGCATCACAGACCTGTTATTGCTCGATCTCGTGTGGCTGAATGCCACTTGTCCCTCTAAGAAGTTGGACGCCGACCGCTGGAGGTCGCGTAACTAGTTAGCATGGAGGAGTCTTGTTCGTTATCGGAATTAACCAGACAAATCGCTCCACCAACTAAGAACGGCCATGCACCACCACCCACAGAATCAAGAAAGAGCTATCAATCTGTCAATCCTTTCTGTGTCCGGGTGAGGTTTCCCGTGTTGAGTCAAATTAACATCATCAAGGACCTCATCTTCGACCTTTCAAGTGGTTGAACATTTGTATATACAAATATATGTATTCCCCTTCTTACCATGGGCACATATTATATAGCCAGATTTACCTGCACATGTTTTGTTTTCACATCCCTCTCAGGGAACATGATATCCATAGAAATTGACTTCCATATGAATTGTCTTTTGAGTACTGACTGCTTGTTTTCTATACGATATTAAGCCCAGTTTTCCTAACTTCTCAATCAGCAATCACATTTTTTGTGCCTAATTTAGAAGCAATGTCTGCAATATTCCAGCAAGATTTCCCAATCTCATCGCTTTATCTTTGATTTTTCATTAGATGTACTTTTCTGTTGATTAAACATTATACTGATCAAGTTCATTGTCTGTGGTTACACTACTATCCTTCATGAATCAATCATTAAACTAGTTCAGGCCTGAGTTCATATGAGACACCTCATTTCCCTTCAAAGGGTTTACTGTGTGTTCTGGGAATTGATATTATATAAAAGTTTGCCCTCTCTTCCTTAATTCTCCTGTTTCTGGAGTGCCTTTACTGTTTTGGAATCTATAATGCTGATTTTACCTAAGAAACTAAGGGGCATATTTACACATCCCTTTCCTCACAGAAACGTCACTTTTAGTGATGTTCATGTGGCGATATGGTCTTCCCCTTATTTGAAAAGCAGTGTTAGGCCACTTAACATGGCTTAACTCTGCCTTGTGAACAAGGCACCCTTTCACGCTATACTTAGATTGAAAGGGGAGGGCAATCGGTGTTGTGTTGGGTGTTCTACCGCAAAACCCATTGATTTTGACGCTTGCCCATATTTACAAGGGTGGTGTAAATATGGGGCAGCACCAAAATTAAGAACAGGGAAAACCTGGTCGACTCTGGTAAAATGAGGAGAAATCCTTTATTTCTCCAAATTTTTAACATTTGTATGTGTGCTGTGTTGTACAGTACACATAAAAACGCCATTAGAGTGTTTATGTGCAGAAAAGTGTCTCTTCCTGCACATAAACAATAATTTTTAAAAATGACGAGTTGCAACGTATGTGTGCTGCACAAAGCAGCACACATAAAAGTCACAAAATGCAATTTCAGATTGTTTATGTGCAGGAAGGGATACCTTCCTGCACATAAACAATCCTTCCCCTCAATGCAGGCACCACAAGAGGCAAAAGCTAAAATATTCAATACCCATAATCATGGAGACCCCTTAAAACATATGCAGAAGGTATTGCCCAGTGACAAGAAGAAATTACAAAAGTATAGCCCTGAGTGGTTTAAAGCCACACGAAAACATATGTATGCTTGGCCAAAAGAAGGAATGTTCAATGACAGGATAATCGAGCATGTTGTCACATACCTCAGAGTAAATATGCAGGAGCCAAATTAATGAAAATGGAAGCCACCATAGCGTTATGGAGAATATTTTGTGAAAAATCAAAAGACTCCTCCAAGTTATTACCCCAGGTACTCCAGCTGATCTCCCACCCCCATATGGCCACAAGAGCCCAAACTCATGGTGCACAGTATCCACCCACTAGTGCAGTTGCAAGAAGCTGCAGTGGGGTTTGAGCACCCTGAAATTGGAACCCCTTCACACTCCCCGACAGACACCCCCAAGGTTACCCCACGACTACCAAAGCCAAACATTGCAAGTACTCCTAGGCATCAAACAAGGGTATGGAACCCCCAAATTTCAGGGCAATTAGAGGCACAGTTCAAACTGCATCTAGATCCAGCCTACCCCAGTCTGATAAAAGCGAAGAACAGAGTTCAGAAGATAGTGAGGACCAGTCTCATATCTCATCCGCAACATTGCAGTTGCTACAGAAAAGGGATACCAGGGAATTGGGTAATTAGAAAGAGATAGCCCACCTCACAGCAAATAGACGTAGGTAATGCAGGGTGGAGTGACTATGTGCATAGGACGGTAGGTATGAAAGGACACCCAACATCTCAAGCAAGTGAACAGGAGCACAGAAGTACTTAAGACAGTTCACCCCCTTGGCAGAAGTAGCAGGGGGTTGTAATAAACTCACCAGACACTGTGCAGGACTGGCTAGAGTAGCAGAGAGGGTATGATGAGAACTTTACAGGACCAACTCAGAGAAGTTTTGGAAAATTAGCAGACAAGATAGAATCCATACACCAGAGTGTGTAGAGAATAAGAGAACTGCTTCAAACCCAAGAAGCAAGTCACCCTACCTATGATATTCAAGAGAGGCCACTCATTGACTTAGACCGGACAAGGGGCATGTAGAGACTGCCTAAACTGACTAATGCAAGGGACAAACAGCATATTGTTCTCCCTGCAATTAGGAAGCCTTGAGCGGCAGAGCTTGAGCAGTGGCAGTTCAAAGCAACCATGGTCAGCCAGACCCCAGAATTGGATCCAGTGAGGTTAAGGGGCGAATGACATTCCACAACAGACCAATGCAGCAAATGACTGTGCAATCAAATTCATGCACCGTAGACCTCACTCCCAGTGAGATCATTGCTGAGGGAGAAACTAGCTGGTAAAGTGTTGTACCATATGTTAAAAATTTAGTAAACTGGGCTGCTTGGTTAACTCCACAAATGAGCCCATGGCCACTAAAAGGGTCCTTTGATCCATGTGAAATTGTTTATTCAGAAGACTGCATTCTGTACGGCGAGGGGGATCCAGATTGGGACTACGTTTACATGATGGAATATCTGCATATAATACAGAAGTACCTCATACAACACCATCCCCAGCATGCCACCACCCCTTGCATTAGAAACCTTGAATACGTAAGGGACTTGGGGCATCACAGTATATTCCTTGGCCACAGATTGACAAGGAAAACTTCAGGCAGAAATTGCCACTGCTTACAGAGGGTGCAGGGAAATGGATCAAGGCATTTGAAAGACAGACAGCAGGGTTCAACTTGGCCAAAGGGAATGTAAAAGCCCTGCTTAGTTCCCTCATAGGGTATGAAACAGGCACAGTATTACAGAAGGCTGAAGTTAGAAATGTGACACTCACTGACACCAGATGTGATGGTCTCCATTTAATATGGTCAGATCTGTAGTGTGGGATCAGCTGAGGAAAATGGACCCCGACAGGCCAGACATCTGATCTCTCATGACCCAGGCTATGCAACTAAATGAGGACTGCACACAATACATCAATATGAGGAACGGGTCAGGGCTGGAAGTGACAGAAGGTAATGCTGTACCTTTTTATAATGTAGTAAAGAAAAGGGCTACCTCCTGATGTGCAAGACCGCTTAGATAACATAGTTACACTGAAAGTCACATAATCCATTCTTGCTACTAAAAACAAGAAAAAGAAAGTATGCAAGCAGGAAGTGGCAGAGAAAACAGCTGCTAAGCTAGTGCAACATAAATTAGAGAAGAAGGTAGCAATGGAAGGTGCTGTAGAGGCAACGGCCACTCAGATGACTGCAATACCTCTGGGAACTGTCCTAGTGACCACCCAATGGCAGTACCCACAGTAGAAGCACGATGAAGGGGCACAGGAAAGTAGTATAGGAGGCAAAGGAGAAGTAGGAAGAGGTAGGATGGGTATTCCAAGAGGGGTTCAGGCATGTTATTATTGTCAGAGGTCTGGGCAGTTTATTAAATACTGGCATACAAAGAGATGGGATGAGCAAAATGGAAGAATTGGAATTTGTAATCAACCAGGTAATATGACAGAACAGCCACTGCTAAATCCACAAGTAATAAAATGTGCAGCTGCCAGCAATGCTCCAAGCACAGCAGGGATCACCTCAACAGAACTACCAAGCACCCACTGTGGGGACTCCACTCCAAAGTGGACAAGAAGGTGTGGTTGGAAGGGTAGGAAATCCTTTCCAGGTGAATCCTGTTGGAGCATAAACACCATAAGGGAGCCTGCAGAGCATTTCTATGTGTCTGTCCAATCTTAACAGTAACTCACAGTTTGGGAGGGAGGAATTCAGATTTCTAAAAGATCAGTGGGCAGACACGGATTCTCTGAGGAAGTTACATGGGTTCCTTTTACCAAACCAGTGGAGATGGAAGTAGGGGAGAGACATGTTGGTGGCTGTTTACTGTTCTTTCCAGCTGCCCAACTAATCTATTAGGAAGAGATTTGATGACCAAATTAAATATGACCATTCATTTTGAACCATATAAACCATAATTTGCTTCACCCCAGGGTTCCTAACTTCCAGAATCAATGTACTACCAGTAGATTCCTCCACCATAGACCAGGGGCCATATGTAGGTAAATATATTTTACCGATTCATAAATATCGAATTTTACCGATTCGGTATTCAGGAATCAGTAAATGAGATGTAGGAAAAAATCGGTAACATTTACTGAAGCGGAAAAATTCGGAAAATGTGTACCGAATCAGTATTTACCGAATCGGTAAATATCGAATCGGTAGATACCGAATCGGAGATTAAAAAAACAAGCAATTGAGGATTCAACCAATCCTCTGCATCCACCCCACCCCACAACCAGTAAGTGGCCACACCCATGCAGGTGCAGACAAAGAGAACCTTCTGGAGAGCTGGGAGAAACTGAGCCACTGGCTGAACATTGCTGAGGAGAACTGCAGGATGGCATCCAATGAATCAGAGAGGGAAGGAGCAGAAAGAAAAAGGAAAATAAAGTTCAGTGCAAGTGAGCTTCAGGTCCTTGTGGAGGAGGTGGTGAAACACCACACACAGCTTTTTGTCAAGCAGTCCTTGCAGGTAGCAGAGGCTGTGAAAAGGAAGATCTGGCTGACAATCCAGGCAAAGGTGAATGCCATTGGGGTGAGCCCACGGGACATAGATAACCTCAATAAAAGGTGGTATGATCTTCGGATCATTACCAAGAAGAAGCACAGAGGAAAGAGGCCAGTGTCACAGGGGGAGGAAGGAGCAGGGCACCTGCCCTCGCTGACCTGGAACAGCTGGTTGAGTCAAACCTGGAGCCCGAGAGTGTGTCTAGAATCGGGGATGCAGGCAGCTCAGCCAGAGCTGCCACAAAACAAGGTAAGAAGCATTTACAGTAATCCTACCCACTTCCCTATCCCCATTTCCCCAATGTGGCTGTGTGACTCACACTCCAGTACAGGTTTTAGTATACACCAGCAATGCATTATGAGAGATGTAGTCAGTGAAATACCCTTCATGACAGTCATCACACTGAACAACAGGGCATGCCATACACATCAGTCAGAAGCAGCAGAGGACATTGAGATAGTGTGACAGGATGGTAATTTAATATTGAAATGCAGGGCTGCAGGACCACTGAGCTAATGTCCATATCTGTCCACAGGAGAGTCATCGCGCAGGACTGCGCAGGAGAAGGAGGGAAGGGCACCCCGTAAGGGAAGAACTGAGGATGCCAGCACAAGTGCAAGTCACAGCACTCAACCACCACCGGCACCAACACCACAGGCAGCTGCACCACTAGAGTCAGCCGCAACAGCAGAGCCAGTGTCGACACTGCTGATTGACTCACCACCACAGCAAGCTTCACAAGAACTCTTAGCCTCACCAGCAGCAACATCACCTGTAGTGGTAAGGCCCAGGAGGCATGCTGTTGTCACTCTCCATGTCATGGAGTCGTCCTCTGAGGACACAAGGGGGGGTGACACAGCAACTGCTCCACTGGAGGAAACAAATGCTGGACTCCAGTCCTCTTCCGAGGGTACGCACACAGGTACGAGATGCCACAGGGCCCGGGAGCACAGCACAACTTGGCAGGGCGATGGGGTCTTCGGAGGGCTGGAGGCCAGTATGGTCAAGGTGCAGTGCCTGCAGGGGAAGGCGATACAGTCAGTTCAAGGACAAAAGCGGCACCTAAACCAGAACATGGTTAATATTGACAGGGGCATCAGTTCTATGGCGGAGAGCATCAAGGAGATGGCTGAGGGCATGCTGGACATGTCCTAGTCTATGATGGTACTTTGTGACAAACTGGACGAGGGCAGGGCAAGAAGGCGCAGGGAGAGGCAGTACATGGAGCAGCCACCAGGGCAGTGAACCGCCTGGTAACTGCCACTTCCCTGCTCTGCAGGCACTCCATGGCAATGCAGGAGGGGCTTGGGCACTGCTGCACTGATGTCACCAGGGGGATGAGGAAGGTGACAACCGCACTGGAAGTGCTGCTGACCACCCAGTCAGCCAACGCTGGTGCACTAGGTGTGGGGGAGAGTGATGAGACCACCAGCAGGAGCAGCATTACCCCCCTGTCCCCAACACCCGGAGGAGCAGCAGGCGGCATGCTGCGTGCCCTGTCTCAGCAGACAGTGAGGAAGGCCAGCTGCAGGCATGCAGCACTGTTGTGCGTGGGCGCAGTTGTTAATGCTGCCCACACATTTATGAACATGATTAGGGTGAAGTAACCCATGACTACCTATTAAGGTTGTCACCATTTGGACTGGCATGGTGTGCCATTTGTTCATTGTCGTAGTGCCCAGTTATTAAAGAACGTCATGTACATGCAAAGCCTGGCTGTGTCTCCTTACTTACTTAGAAATAGTTGCATGTGATCTCTGCCCGTCTCTGTCTCCCATCTGTTCCTGGTGCCACTCCTGCTGTGTTGGGCTCAGACTGTGCATCTTCATCATCATTACCCTCAATACCTGTTAATTCTACTGCTGTTCCTTTCCTAGTGGCAAGGTTGTGCAGTATTGCGCAAGTTGCAATTATTTTACAGCAGATGAGGGGTGAGTACTGACGTGCGCCTTCGCTTTTGTGGAGGTAGCGGAACATGCTTTTTAACAGCCCAAAGGTGCGCTCCACGACGTTGCGTGTAGATTTGTGTGCCACGTTGTAACGTCTCTTACTCGGGGTTGATGGGTTCAGGTAGGGAGTGAGGATGAATGAGCGGATGGCATATGCACTGTCACCTATGTGGTAAAGAGAGAGACATTACTCACATGCACAACAACACCCACATCTGCAATATCTATCTGGGTGTGTCACAGTGTTTTACCTAGCAGGTATCCTTCTCTGAATTCCCCCATTGTCAGGCATGTGTAGATCTCACTGTTCTGGAAGATGTGGGAGTCGTGGGTGCTTCCTGGGAATTTGGCCACGATGTCTGTGATTATGTTGGCAGCATCACAGATTACCTGCACATTTATTGAGTGTGTGGACTTTCTGTTCCTGTCGATGTACTCAGTGGCTGCAGGTGGGCAGATTGGGATGTGTGTGCCATCAATGCAGCCAATCACATGTGGGAACTGTGCTATTTGGTAAAAGTCAGTCTTGATGTTCTGCAGTTCTGCATGTGTGTCAGGGAAGCTGATGTAATAATGCATTGTCTGCATCATGGCCTCCAGGAACTTCCTAACAAAACGGGACAGGCAGCTCTGGGACACCCCACCTATCGCAGCTATCACACCCTGGTAACTGCCAGATGCAAGCAGGTGTAGGCTACAGAGCACCTGCACATGTGGTGATATGGCATGCGCCCTTGGTGTTTGGTGCTCCAAGAGTGGGTGCAGGTCCCTTATCAAGTCTAGGATGGTGTGGGGGTGTAGCCTGTACCTTTCATGGATCTCTGCCTCAGTAAGTTGAAAAAGTGTGATCCGCTGTCTGTAGACTTGCTCCTCCCGTCTCCAGTTCCTCTCTCCTGCTGCCTGTAGCTGTAGCCGCCTTGCTATCAAATAGAAAGCCACCATTCTGATCACACTGTTGCATTTTGGGGCCTGTTTTATGGCCTGCACCTGGTTACCCTCTGCTTTCAATCCATCCGACTCTTAATACTGAATTTCATGAAATTCGGTATTTTCGAAGTTACCTACATCTCTATTTTCATTTTTACTGTTTCTTATTTACCGATTCGGTAAATAAAGATTCGGTAATTTAGAATTCGTTAATGATGAATTGGTATTTACCAATTCATATTTACCTAATCCCACCGGTCTGTAACGGCAAATTTACCGAATTTCGGCCCGGTACCGACCGGTATTTAGCTACCTACATATGGCCCCAAATCAGAACATGATCCAATGATTTGGAAGCATTTACTACAGCAGTATTAACAATCATAGCAGACACATCAGAGTTACTGGGTAGGAGGTTCAATTGCCCAAAGAGTACCTTTTTGGACAACAATGACAATGCTCTGAGTTATTAAATGGCGAGTTGATATTGCAGATAGATGCCTTGAAAATAACACCAAATTATGGTGCTCTGATAGCACACAACCATAATCATGTTTTGTAGGCATGTGTCATCTTCCTAGAGCCAGGAATGTTGGTAAGAAAGATACTGGTTGGCCAACTGTTTGATGATGACCCCAAGAAAGCAGTTGTGGTTTTTCAAGAGCACATACCATTGAGGACAGTGTCAGAAGTCAGACTGCCCATACCGAGCAGAGCATTTGAGTCAGTAAAGGAAGCAGATCTGTCTCAAGTACCAGACGCCTTGTGGACTAAGGGTCCCCACAATGTTGGCCTCGTCCACACTGCCACCCCATGTTGGATTACATTGAAAGAAGGTGCCCTCCTATCCTGATCCTCTCACTCACTGTTCTTCACTAGCAGTTACCACTACAGCCCCCACTTGTTTAATGCTTTTTAATGCTCTAGGTATTGAAACCTAGCACATTGCTTCGCTTCTACTTCTTTATAGATTGCAGACCACCGTTTCATCACCAGCAAACGCCTCTATGTTGTATGGATGTTTTTTCGATTGTCTGATGTTCTTACTGTTTTCTTTTCCCCCCTCCCGTTTTCCTTTCTTTTGTTTTACAAGAAATTCTTTCTCAGGCATATAATACAATGTCCTGATGATGATCCCAGTATTTTTCTTACGGGATCAAAACAGCGTTGACTCTCTGTACACAGCAAAAACAACTCAATTTGTTATTTAACGGTGTCGTTGTTGATTTTAGCTTGCATTCTCTTATATATAGCATACACGCTTTTGTCCTACCTGAGCCCTTGTTTTGTTTTTGTGTTGGACGCAGGATTGTGTCCCACTTTATTTGTGCCTTGAATTAAAATAGCTTTAATATAGTACTGATTTCGACTCCTATGTATTCTCCTTGTCGGGGACAACTGTGTATGTTACTCACCAATACCCAAGGTCCGTGACCATAATAATTGGGTTCCCTTGTTCCTAAAAACACTATGGGGCCCATTAGGATGTCGGGCAGATCACCACTGCCATGGGGGCGGTGGTGATCCGCCCGACATCCTTTGCCGCCCGCCACCTATTTTCCCCACCATATTACTGTGGCGGGGGGACCGCGGTGGACAGGAACACCGTCCGCTGCTTTTCCGCCCCGGTCACCTTGCCGGGCGGAAAAGGGTTTATATGGTGGCGGTTTCTATCAGACACCGCCAGCCATATTACGATGTCCTTTGGGAGATGCCTTTCCATGGCAGCAATGCCGCCACGAAAAGGCAGGCGGTCTTTACTTTGGGGGGCCCTGTGGGCCCCCATGGTGAAGGTGAGGTGGGGGTGCACATGGGTTGTACCTATGGTACCCCCCTGCATTTCAATGTACAACATGACAGGCACCACGCAGTGCCTGTCATGTTGTGCATTGAAAACCACAACGTGCATTTTTAACATTGTGGTGGGCCGTGCTGAGAGCACCGCCCGCCACAATTTAAAAAATGCGGGATGCGCCCACCACTGTGGCGGGCGCATCCAAATTCCCCCTACGGGACCCCTGCCCTTATGGCGGGTGGTCCCGTTGTCTGATAGGGTGGCGGGCGGACAAAGTCCGCCCGTCATCCTAATGTTCCCCTATATCTCTTCTAACCATTCTTGCACAGAAAGGATACAAAGTAGAGAGGCGGAAAATTCTACACTGTCAGGAAGAAGTCCAATACTTAGGACAATTGCTGTCAGCGTCTGGTAGCCGTATAACACCTGGAATGGCAGTGTGCATCCACTAGATGACAGAAGCAGAAACTGTCAAAAGAATACAGACATTTCTGGGTCTCTGTAATTATGTGAGTCAGTGGATATTTGACTATATCACACCTATAGCTCACCTGTTAGCTGCGATCAAACGAGCAAGAGACAGATAGGACAGGATAACATGGACACCAAAGATGAATGAGACTTTTCAGAAGCTGAAAAGTGAAATAACAAATTCTCCAGTTTTGGGAACCCCTGAATACACCCATCACATAAATCAGTGGGCTGCTGGACTCTGTAATGAAAGGACACTATCCCTGTGAACAGGCTATTGCCACTGCAGCCTTGCAGTACAAAAGAGCCCCCTCAAGGTTATGGGGCACCCTTGAAGCTCTATTCCAGAGCATGTAGTATTTGCTATAATTCAGAAGGTGCAGACCTCTCTGACTAATCAGAGTGTCCAGGTAAGAGGTGATACTGTCACTGCCATATTTGAAGATAGTAAAGGGTCACACAGTAAATCCTGCGATATTCTTTGCCCATCCAGTATTAGACCATGAGGAGGATGCACATGTCTGTGCAACGTATAGTACCAACAAATGTAGTCAAGCCATAGACGATTCTACACCATGTAGCATTGTCTCTTGTGTTGATGGGTCCCCTTTGCAGCTGAAAACTGCGGCAAAAGCAGCGATCATTTCATTTCGCCTGCCTTGGTAATATGCCCCATAGTCTCCCCCTCGGCAGCTTCAGCAAAAGGGCCCAGAACACAACTACCGGACGGCATCATCAGCGCTGCAGTGCCATTTCCTGTCACAGGTTTGTCTGCCTCCAAGTCCGAACCATAAACATCTCCCTTGTTTAGGGCTTACGCCCCAATTAAAAGGATGGCTCTCTCGATACACCGCTTTTTCACATCAAACCTCTCATCGCCCTCCACAGGAAGATGTTTCACTTTATGTATAAGGCCTTGTGTCACCGCATCTCAATAGAGTATTGTGATGATATGAACCACCACCCTCACCCCTTTTTTGGGCACGTATTTATTTATTTTATTTTTTATTTGAAAACATTGTATATAACACTGGCTCGACCCGGAGGTATCAGAGCGCTTTACAAGAGTACAAAAGGATTGAAAGACACGGCATAGTTATTTAAAAGCTGAGCATTCATGTAAAACACCAGAACAATAAAACAAGAAGGGCAAAGAGCAATATACATGGGGGCTAATTTAAACAGTAATCTGAGGCACAGGCTATAGCAACACATTCGGAGAGGTAACATAAAATAGATAAGTTCAGACAGAATGGGCTGGTGGGCTATTTTGAGCAGTAACAAGAAGCAGGGTATGGTTACGTGAAAGTGAAAGGAGGGAGAAAAATGATTGTGGATTGGGCTAAGGATGAGAAATAAATGGATAAGAATAGGGAGTAAGGTACATAGCAGGAGATTTTTGGAGGAGAGGGGGGGTAGTAGACAGAGAAGAGGGGAGAGGCAGAGGGAAGGGGGAGGGGTATGAGTGATCTAGGTGAAAAATAAGAAAGAGGGGAGGGAGAGGTGAGAGGAGGGGATGAGGAAAGGGTAAGTAAGGATGGGGAGGAATAGTGATAGGGATGGGGAAGGGTGAATCTAGGGAATCGGGATGAGATAAAGGACAGCAGGGCGGTGGAGGTGGGAGTAGGGCTGTGTTTGGGTTTTTTCTATGAATCCTAATAAAAACAGTTTTAAAAAGTTGTCCCCAGAACACAATAAAAAGATAGAGTTCACACAGGTGTAAACACGCAAATCAAACATTAAAGTATCTACACATCCAAGGCGGTATACAGCAGTGCATGGGGTAGCATATAAAGTACAGGAGGAGGTGCAAGGTCCCTGAGGGGTCACTGATGTTAGGCCCCTCTGCACACGAATAATGACTTATTTTGCTATTAAACTGTGGCTCGGGAGCCTTTCATGTACTTCCATGAGGGCCATTGGTACCCTTGCTTCGCCACTGCAAGAGTGTGTTCAGTGCTTAATTTGTGCCGGTGCTTTCTGGTGCTGAGCACACTCAGGTGCAGCTTGATGACATCACAACCAGGAAGTGTGACTACCCAAGCAGCGGATTTGGTCTGAGATCCAGCGCAAAGTGAATGCTGTTGGTGTCACACACGGAATTGTGGAATACTTAAGAAAGCGCTGGTACGATATGCGCCAGTGCTCCAAGGTGAAGGTGGCTGCCAGGTTGGAGCAGGCCAGGATGACTGGTGGAGAGACCTCCATTGACTCCACACCTCTAGTGGAACTGGTTGAGGGGACCCTGCTTCCAGAGAGTGTAATGGGCGTGGCCGGCCTGGACAGCTCCGACCCCCGGTACCAGGACAATGTGAGAAGCATGCCATCACACCCCTGATACCCCCAACTACCCCCACACACCCATGAGGGACCCAGTGGCAGGACAAAACTAGAAGTCCAGTGCAGGTACACAAGCACAAACAGCAATGCATTATGGGAGCTGTAGTCACATGCACATTATGGTGGTTCATTTACACCCAGCCAGTCCCCAATAGCATGTGCACATCAGGAAAGGCAAATACAAGTTACATGTAATCCCAAACAGTGATATTTAATACATGACAAATGCAAGTCAGAACAGTAAATTAATGTGTGCTTTTATGTCCACAGCACCATCTGTAACACAGGCAACAGGCAGTGGAAGACAGGACGATTCCCCTAACCCACAAGCAGCAGTGCAAGAGGATGAAACAGAGGAGGAGGACAGCCCAGTAAACCTTCCAAAATGCCGTAGGAGGAATGTAGTGCCACCACTGCTCCCATTGGAGGACGGGGCCAAGGCACTGATGGCGATGTCCAACCTGTCCCAACAGAGCCAGAGCAACAAGACCGTGCATGTGCTGATCCAATGACAACATTTCCAACCAGGTGCAGGGCTCGTACATCCACCAGTGTTGCAGACCCAGGAGATGACACAGTGTTCGGTGGGCTGGAGATGCACATGTTGCAAGTACAGCGCCTGTAGGCCAAAAACATAAAATCACTACAGTGGCAAATCAGGGTAGGCTTCATGGGCATGACGGGTGCCCTGGAGGCACTCTGGGTGGAACTAAAGGCCGACCGTGCTGCTAGGCGTAGGGAGATGCATCCCCTAGATCTGTACACCCGGGCGGTGAACCGCATGTCCTCAGCTACAAATGTGCTATCAAGGCACAGCATCTGTATGCAGCGTGAGGTGGCACACAACAGCCAGGACGTAGCAGGGGCCCTGGTACAAGTCACATCTGCTGTTGATGAGCTGCAGGCAGCTCGCACTACTGGGCCAGGAGTCCTAACACCCACAGATAAGGACACACAATCAGAAAGGAGTAGCATGGATAGGCGCTGTAGTAGGCGTAACAGTAGACATATTAGGCCAAGTGAGGAGGGCACTGTGCAACCCCAAACATGAGCTTCATCCCGACAGCGCCGCAATTGAGGCGCACTGACTAGGACCACTGGATGGATGCAGCTAACCACTTTACATGGACACTTGCTCCTGATTAAAGAATTGCACTGTGACAGTAACATGTGCTGGACATTGGGAGATCCATTGTGTGGCACTCAGTCTGTGTGCTGTCATTCATCCTGAAGTACAGGAAATACAACACAGTCTCACAAATGATATCTAGCATTGTGCCATATTTTCTTACCTAGAAATAGTTGTGTGTAATCTCATCTCACCTCTGGTGCCCATCAGCTGCACCAACTACACCGGCTGGCCCCTCCACATCTGATGAATCCGATTCACTGAGCTCCACCCATGTGCCTTTCCTGGTGGCGATTTTGTGCAGCATGGCACATGATCCCACTATCTTGCAACAGGTCTGGGGGCTGTATTGTAGTGCCCCTCCACTCTTATGTATGCATCTGAATCTGCTCTTGAGTATCCTGAAAGTCCGGTCAGTGGTGCCTCTGGTTGCTATGTGGGCACTGTGGTATCGCCGCTCCCCAGCGTTGGCTGGATTCAGTTAGAGAGTCAGTATGAACTCACGGACCGCATACACACTGTCACCTGTAGGGTGGGAGGAATATGGTTAACCACTGTCCTGCACATGCTATCCTTGACTAGTGTGTCCTCTGTACAAATACATTTACCTAGTAGATATCCCTCACCAAACTCCCCACTTGTGAGTCAACGGTGTATCCCACTGTGGCGGAAGATGAAAGCGCTGTGCGTGCTGCCTGGGTATTTTGCGACAATGTCGGTGATGATGTGTTTGGCGTCACACACCACCTGTATGTTCAGGGAATTATAGGATTTGCGATTCCTGAACACATACTGATTCTGGGAGGGGGGGGATATGGCAACATGTGTCCCATCTATGCATCCATTGATGTGGGGGAATTGTGCCATTTGATAGAACTCCTGCTTGGTCTGGCCTAGTGCCTGTGGGGTGCTTGGGAAGTGGATGTGGTGATGCAGCCTCTGTACCATGGCATCAACGAAAGCGTGGAAAAAGCGCGACAATGCACTCTGTGACACCCCTCCTGCTGAGGCTATCTCCCCCTGGAAACTACCTGATGCCAAGAGGTGCAGTGAGCACAAGACCTGGATGTGGGTAGGGATGGTGTGTGTCCTGCGTGTGGGGTGTTCAAGAATAGGTTTGCATTCTTCAATTAAATCAAGGATGCTCTCTTCATCCAGCCTGTGGTGTGTCTGGATATCCTCCTCAGTCCGCTGGAACAGGGTCATGCGCGCAAGGAATATCCTCTCCTGGAGTCTCCTCCTCTGTGCAGCAGCTCTGAGTCGCAGCCTCCTGGCTATCACATACAGCCAAGCCATTGTGGAAAAATGTGTTGCATTGCACGACTCCTTAAATAGTTTGCACCTGGTTACCACCTGCTCATACTTGGTGGTAATTGCGATTCTCTAATTTGCAAATTTTGTGAATTCGCTATTTGCGAGTTTTTCATACATTGCATAGCAATTTCTTAATTTGTGATATTCAGTTTGTGAATTTTGCAAACTGAGTAAATCGCAAGATAAGAAAGGGAATTCGCTGAATTCTGGTTCTCGCAACGTAAGGAATCGCTATATTTGCAATTTCTACTTTTGCGATGCGATTGTGCCTCATAGATAGGAAATAGCAAATTTTTAATCGCAAACGCAGTTTTTTGCAAATCGCAGCATTTGCGACTAAAAATTAGGTTGATACATATGGCCCTAAGTTTGCTACTTTCAAGATGAGCACAACAACAGTTGTTTAATATGCATTTAAAATGACAAATACCTGCTGCCTGAGCCATTTCTGTATCTTTTAGTGGCCTGGAATCGTCTCTACTGTCACACCGTTAGGAGTGAGATGGTTAGTTATTGTGGTGGTGCAGTCATTAGCAGCACTGGCAGGGCCATTGACCCCTCCTGACAAGAGCCCTGGCACTTCGTGTTTTTATAAATTAAGCATTGGTGTTCCTGAACAGATTTAACCGGAGGTATGCCCCCGAACACCAAATTCTGCCTCCTTTGTGGTCTGCCTGTAAATCGTTTCTTTGGTTTTCTGACGCTTTCAGACATTTTCTATGCCGCCTTAGAGGTCAGAACGTCCCCTGCGGCTTCCTCTGATGTCAAATCTTTACTTAATAAGAAAAAAGCGAATAAAGGAAAAATGAATTAATGTGCAGGATTAATGTGTGTCTCTGGACATTTCTTTTCCACGTCGAATTACTCAAAATGCAGATTTGTGGGATTATACATAAAGTCTCCCGCTATAGGAGTCAATGGTGTTTTGTGCTTCACACCATGAATACATTCATGCTTCCAGAATCAATCTTCCGGGCCATTCTCTGCAGCTGGAGGAAATCTCGCGTGTACACGCCCCTGCTGCTCCTGCCATTGGGGTGTATATATGGAGATATTTTGCCGGCTATTCATCAATGCTCCTTGGAGCTGAGAAAAGGTGGGCACATTAATCACTCCTTTCGAGATACCTCTTCAGAGTGAGATATTTAGCGCCCTTTGGTGCCTTTCAAACGCCTCGGTCCCCAAGGTGTGCTGTTACATGCGCACGCCTGCCTTTTAATCTGTAACTAGGCAGTCGAATCGCGAAACTGCACTGCAGCGTTTTGAAGTCCAAAACACATACTTGATTCGAAAAGAATATTCGTCGGTCCAGTCATAATTGAAACACAGCATGCAACTGGAAGCTTCTTACTGATCTGGGACCATCATGTGGTTAGACTATGCGTACTCACAAACATTTTTCCAGGAGTCAAAATATTGTGTCTTTCATGTGACACATTGATGCCAGCAGGGTGACGGTCAGGAAGAGAGGGTGACAGAGGACAGTGCCAGTCAGGTGGGTGTATAGTAAGTGAAGCATATACTTCTGCTGAATTACACAATGTGAAACCAGAAAACCAGGAATTATTCCCAGCTTCTCCACTTTACCAAATTGTGCGACACTAGGCAATTGTTTCATTTCACTTTCCCTCCTTTTTATTCACTATCACATATAAAAGGAAGTCGAAATACATGACTTCAGGATGTGCAATGGGCAAAACCTTCTCCTATGTTTGATTTATTAAACGATAATGCTGTTCGTGTTTAAGAGGAACCCAGCTCAAAGGGTGCACTTAACAACTGACTTGCATTCCACTTCAGACGTTTAAATTACTGGGCACTCTTCTTATTGAATAAATATGGGGTTCAGGACGTAGACGCATAGGCCTTCCTAAATTACAGCTGGCTGCAAAACAAGGAGGACTGAGAGTTCAGACCTGCAAGCTTATTGCTATGCACGCCCAGGGCCGGTCCTAGCATTTGTGGGGCCCCGGGCAGAATATGAACATGCGAGGCCCCTATAATTTGCATAAGATTTAACCTGACAGGAAGTGACCTCATAGGCAGGGGCGGCTGGTGACATTTGAAAGTGGTGAGGCGTAAACTAATTTGCATATTGCACCGCAGCGATCGAGCGCAGTGAGCGAGCCCGAACCACCTTGCATCCATCCATACATCATTCATGCATCCACCCATCCATCCACCCATCCACCCAGCATACATCATTCATGCATGCATCCACCCATCCATCCATCATGCATCCGCCCATCATGCATGCATGCATCCATACATCATTCATGCATCCACCCATCCACCCAACCATCCTGCATCCACACATCATTCATGCACCCACCCATCCATCCACCCACCCATCCATCCATCATGCATTAATCCATCATGCATGCATCCATCCATCCATACATCATTCATGCATCCATCCATCCATCCATCCATCCACCCAACCACCCAACCATCCTGCATCCATACATCATTCATTCATGCACCCATCCATCCATCCATCCATCCATCCATCCATCCATCCATCATGCATCCACCCATCATGCATGCATCCATCCATACATCATTCATTCATCCACCCATCCATCCATCCACCCACCCACCCATCCTGCATCCATACATCATTCATTCATGCACCCACCCATCCATCCATCCACCAATCCATCCATCATGGATCCACCCATCATGCATGCATCCACCCATCCATCCACCCATCCATCCTGCATCCATACATCATTCATTCATGCATCCACCCATCCACCCACCCACCCACCCATCTATCCTACATCCATCATTCATGCATCCATCCATCCATCATGCATGCATCCATTCATCCATCCATGCACCCATCCACCAAACAATCATTAATGCACCCACCCTGCATCCATCCATCATTCATGTATTTACACATTTCTGCAGCAGATGCTTTAACACACTGAACTATCGCAAGTCATTTGTGCAAGCTAAACACCGAAAAACACACTCTTACCTTGCTGCCGGTCCCGCACACGTCACAGGCTCACAGCGCCCCTGGCCAATCCTGGCGCCAGGGGCACAGGTACCCTCTCGCCCGCAGCACGCCCATTAGGGCTCCTGATGGGCATGCGCAACGCCGCCAAAACACAAGTGCGCATGCGTGGGCACGGGTAAAAATTCACCCTCCGTCCCCACGCATGCGTACTTGTGTTGCCGTCTGTGCATTATCATGCCAATGAATCAACATGACGCCCGCCCGGCGGTCTGACGTCATGTTGATTCATTGGCATGATTGTCATGAGGGAGCTGCGGGCGGCGTTGGGCAGGGGGGCTACACCCCCACGCCCCAATGGATGAACCGCGCCTGCTCATAGGGTCAGGAAATAGGCCCAGCACCAAAATAAAAGTGGCCCCCATTAGTGAATTAGTTAGCTAGAAAAGTGTCAAAATTAGGGAAGTTTTTAACTTGTAAAGACATGCTGTTTACGTTTTTTGTAAGGTATGAGAGATTGCATAATTTTATTTTGCTGCAGGCAATGTTTGTTTTAATATCATGAGAATCAACATTAAAAACATGTTCATCTGACCATAAAGCAGGCAAACAAACAGCCCAAAAAACAGGTCAAATACTAACCTGGCAGATTGGACCATTACACACTGCCTGATTGCCCTAATGTCCAACCCGGCCACTGTGTTATACAATTATTGTGCTGATACAGGATCATTGTTTTTGTTGGTAAAGTAAAGGACATGAATATAGGGTCCGGTAGGGGCCTGTTTCAATGTCGATTTTAATTTACCACCAGGTAAAGACTCGAGGGACCTAGCACACTGAAAGCCCTAGTCCAGCCAATTTTACATTCTGATTGTGCTACTCTTCCTGCACCTCTTGTCTGGCTGCTATCACACCTATCTGCTCCCCCCGCCCCCTCTCACTTGGTTCCGTATTTCGCACCCCTTTCATTTACTCTGTGCTCCCTTTCCCTAGTCCTGGATGAGCTGAGCTGTTTTCAGTGTGAGGCGCCGTCATTCTATCTTTCTTTTAGCGCCCTGCAGGTTATCCTGCTTCTTATTCAACCAGGGGAAGGGCACACTTCACAGGTGAGGGCTCTTGAATGACCTGTCTAATGGCTGCTATCCTCATGTAGATGCAGCGATTAGGCCAAGGCAGGCAGATATTGATTAAATCCCTTGGGCCTCCTGGGCCCCCTGGGCCTCCAAACTCTGAAGCATTTGAAAGCGCGAGGCCCCCTGGCTGCGAGGCCCTGGGCCGCTGCCCACGCTGCCCATGCCTAGCGCCGGCCCTGTGCACGCCAACTGCAATGGTTAGCATACTGAATCGCAGGCCGCAACTTACGAGAAATCACTATGACTCCCCAGGCATAGGAACGAGGAGACCTACATGCACTGCTGCTACCAGGCAGCAAAATTCCTACGACGGCGCCTCCACTCTTTTGGACGGCCTTGTTATATTGGAAGAAGGCAACGCAATACACTAAGATATTGGTGTCTTACGTGCCCAACATACCCCTACTGGGACTCCCTCTTAGACATATAGTGGCATGGGTGGAGACGGTGGTGACCACACTAGATACGTTCTTTACCAACAGCACTTTAATGAATCATGATGCATTTGTGAGAGAAATGGGACTGCCAAATAGAATTTTTCTGCTCCATGCACACATCTCTCGTTATGTCTGAACAGTGTGGGCCCCAGTAGGAGATGAGCTGTCAACACACGCACTGACACACATGCAATATTTGATGGGCAGCTGTAGTCACCTGACGAAATGGTTATAACGGGGTTTTTGTACACATACTTTAGTGTTTAGTTTAGGTCAGTTTCCAGATCTACCGGATAGCTGACCTCTGACCCTGCCTGCAGGTAGGTTGCCCCCCCAGCCGCTACACGGTCCTCCTGCCACGCTGTGACGCTGTTGCATTGCTGCTGACCCTTGTGCCCTTGTGCCCTGTGCCTCTTCCCTCTTTGCTCCCTGTGCCCCATCTTCCACTTTTGTCTGGTTCTCACCCCCTTGTTTTTTCCGCCGTTTTTTCCTCTCTGTTTTCCGCCGTTCTTTTTTTTCCTCTCTGTGCCGCTGCTGACCCTTGTGCCCTTGTGCCCCATCCCCCGTTGCTCCCTGTGCCCCTTCTCCCACCTTTTGCCTGTTTTTCACCCCCTTGTTTATTCCGCTGTTTTTCCCTCTCTGTACCCCCTTCCCCCGTTTCTCCCCCCCTTCTCCGTGCCTTTTTCCCGCTGCTGCGGCCGTGCGGCCCCGCCCCCGCCGTCCCATTCGCCACCCCGCTCCTGCCTCCCAGCTGCTCCGCCCTCCCACACCCCCTCTTATGGAGGCCGTGCAGTGGCCGCGCAGCGGGTGTGCTGCTGGCAGCCAAAGTCAAGCCAGTCTGTGCATGTCCGCGCCTGGACCAACGCCCAGCGCCAGAACCCCTGGACCCCGCGCCCCCGTTGCTCCCTGTGCCCCTGCTCCCACTTTTTGCCTGGTTTTCACCCCCTTGTTTATTCCGCTGTTTTTCCCTCTCTGTACCCCCTTCCCCCGTTTATCCCCCCCTCTCCCTCCGTGCCTTTTTCCCGCTGCTGCGTCCCTGCGGCCCCGCCCCCCGCCGTCCCATTCGCCACCCCGCTCCTGCCTCCCAGCTGCTCCGCCCTCCCACACCCCCTCTTATGGAGGCCGTGCAGTGGCCGCGCAGCGGCCACGCGCAGCGGGTGTGCTGCTGGCAGCCAAAGGCAAGCCTGTCTGTGCACGTCCGCGCCTGGACCACGCCCAGCGCCAGAACCCCTGGACCTGCGCCCCCCACAACACCAGACTGCACTTTGACTCCAGCACCCTCCACGCACTCAACACCATACGAGACCACCCCTGCTACCGGGCCACCCCGAAGCGCACCCAAGGACCCTTCGCCTGCCAGAACTGCAGATTCACCAGCATCCAGCCAACCAAACCTCCAGCCAGAGAACCCAACCACCTCCGCTGCATCCTCCTCAACACCCGCTCCGCTCGCAAGCACGCCATCGAACTCTGGGACCTCCTAGACTCCACCAATCCCAACGTCGCCTTCCTGACGGAGACCTGGCTGAACGCCACCTCAGCACCAGACATCGCCATAGCCATCCCACAGGGCTACAAGATCTCCCGCAAAGACCGCACCAACGGAGTTGGAGGGGGAATCGCTATTATCCACAAGGATACCCTCAAAATCTCGACCAACACCGACGACACCCTCACCACTGCCGAGCTCATGCACTTCCAGATCCACACCGACCACAACACCACCCTCAGAGGAACACTCATCTACAGACCACCCGGTCCGCGACCACCATCGCCGACCTCGTCAGCACCCTCGCCTCCACGGACTACATCCTCCCCGGGTACCTGAACTTCCACCTCGAGAACAACAACAACGCCAAATCCACCACACTGATCGACAACCTCGCCAACCTCGGACTCAAACAGATCGTGACGACACCCACCCACACCACTGGACACACGCTGGACCCCA
Source organism: Lissotriton vulgaris (assembly GCF_964263255.1). NCBI lineage: Eukaryota > Metazoa > Chordata > Amphibia > Caudata > Salamandridae > Lissotriton > Lissotriton vulgaris. Next base: position 1,092,710,759 of record NC_141689.1, on the reverse strand, counting down.
TCTTCTCCACAAGCCCACACATTTCCTTAAACCACACCACCGAATCCCACTGGACCGACAACAGATGCGTCCACTTCACCTTCAGGAAGCCCGCCACACACCACCGCACCCAACAGCTACCACACCGCTGCTGGGTCAAGGTCACCAAGGACCAACTGACTACCACCCTCACCCTGAGATCACCCGCCGACCTCACCGACCCAGACACTGCAGCAACCAACCTCAAACAGTGGATCAAGGACTGCGCCGACACCCTCGCCCCTCTCAAGACCTCCACAACCAAACACACCAACAAGATAGCCGCCTGGTTCACCGAAGACCTCCGGATCTCCAAGCGCACCTATCGGAAGCTGGAGAATAAATGGCTCCTCGTCCGAATACCAGACAGCTACACATCTCACAAAAGCGCCACCAACTCGTCAGGACCGCCAAGAGGACCGCCTGGACAACAACGTACACAACACCAAAGAGCTCTTCATCGTGAATGAACTCTCCAACCCTAGCTCCAACAGGACTGCTGGGTCAGCACCAGGGTGCATAAGAATGTATCTGGGGGGTCATTGCAAGGGTGAGCAGGGTCCTCACCAGAAGAAGGAGGGGGACATAAATGAAAACAAAAGGTCCTCTTAAGGCCCCAAACTAGTTCTATGATTCGGGGCTTCCATCCCCCTACTGAAAAGAAGAAGTGGTTTCCTGATATTAACTCTGGAGGGAATGCATGCCTGAAGTGTTTTGAGTGTCAGCAGGAAAGGATCTTCAAGGGAGATGCCAAGTGTCTTAAGTGGACACCGCCCCCCACCGGTGGGCAGTCACTGGGGCTGGCTTGCGTAATGCTTGGGGAGGTGACAGTCCCAAAAGGTTTTGGGGACAGTGCAGAGGTTACCCTTGTGTCCCTGGGTGACAGTGAGATGGTACAGAAGACCCACATGACTGACAATACTTGGAAGTACAGTCATTGGGTCACCATCAATGGGCAGAGGTGGACTTTCTGAGGGGCACAGGAACCTGCATGACCACCGTCCAGAGTCTCTGGTGTCTTCAAAGTAGGTAGTCCTGAATGTGTTCCATGCCAACCATGGGAAGTGCTACCCAGTGGCTCTGGTTCCCTTTGAAAGAGGGGATCTCAGGTTCCTTGAGTGTAGCTTTGAGTCTCTCCATGCCTGTGGATTGTCTGATGAGCAGTGACCTGGAGTATACCGCCAGGAAGGAGGTAGAGCTCAGGTCCCACATGGGGATGTTGGGGTTGCCTGAGTGAATGTGCTTGACCCCCGGTCCATGGCAGCATGACAGGGTGGTCAAGATGACTTGGAGCCCAAAAGATTGACCCAGACACCTGCCAAGAAGAGAAAGGCCAAGGGTGCGGGGAAATCTGCACTTGAAATTACCATGGTCCAGCAGGAAGCTGACCCTGAAAAGGACACCACCAGGAAAAGAAGTTTCTGAACTGGGGAAACTGCCTGGGCTGACCAATTAACAGAAGGAGGGAGGAGTTATTCAGGGAATACAATTAATGCCCTTCTCTTGAGGGTCTGCAGCAGCAGGCTGAGACCCTAGCAGCCGGTGGCCCTCTGGTAAGCACCTGATTTACTTGGAGAATGGTCTCCTGTATAGTGACCCTAAGGTCCCTGAGCCTGGTGTAGTCCCCAGTGCTACAGGACCTTCACAATGGGTCTATCTCAAGATGTGCCCCCTGGCAGGTCATTTGGGGAAAGACAAGATCTTTGACAGGTCTGTTATCCACTTTTAGTGGCCTCATCTTAGTTAGGCCTCATATGCGCACTGTAGTTCCTGTCCTACCTGCCAAGCAAATAGCAAGACAGGACTGAAGTGCAAGACTGCTGTATTCAACAGATTTATTCTGGTCTTGCTGGACCATGTCACCCAGAAGCTATCCCTCTGATGACAGTGACTGCACCCATTGTGGCCAGGGCACTGATGGTATCCTTACACATGTCCTAGCAAGTTTACTTGCTACTTGAATCACACACGACAAATTGGTGATTTTCTTCAAAGAAACCTATCTTTACAGGCACTTCACTTGAAATAGGATTCGTGACTTGTTTGTTTGTAATTCCTAAAACTTGGATCTTCTTTTCAGAGTTGGGTAGGTCTTGGATTTCCGCTGTCCTAACAGTGGAACAGGTAACTCCAGTGTCAATGCGAAACAACACATGGTGGCTATTCACTCCACCTTCTTCAAATGGTCCACTCTGGTCTGCCTCTAAGACTGCATCAAGCACACAAACCTCTTCCCCTTTAAGGCCTTGTCATTGTGCCAAATTTTTATCAAAGTTCTCATTCTCAATCATAGGGAATTGCTGATATGCATTCTGGTTCTGGGTCTGAAATGTATTCCTTTTCTTGCTTTGAGCATCCGATAAAACCTATTCTTGTGCTACCCTTGTTTTGTTGAGCCATAGAGACTTGTGCAACTAGCGTTCTTGGGATATGTGTCTGCATAGGCACTTTAATTTGATAGATAGGAGTGTTTTGCATGTGGACCAAATTTCCTTACTTTGCTGGATTAACAGTATTTATTCCCACTCTAATGAGTTTACACTTGTGTTTCCAACGCCCGATTTTGTTACAAAGAAGACATGGAGTCATTTTCAATGTTGCAATATCTGCACCTGTACTTGTATCAATTGAAACTCCTTTAAGAGCTTCCCTGAACACCAACCATACCTCTTTGTACACATTGGTGAACATTGCCCTGCATCCTATTCTGGAATCAAACATTATGCATTGTACCATCGTTTCCTGCAAAAGTCTGATTCTTAAAACCTTTATGTGCAAACTTCATTTGTGCCAACTTGAATTTCTCTTTCATTTTCCTGTGCTTCATTTCTTGTTCATCACTACAGAAATTCACTACATACTTCAGAACTTCATCTAATGAATTAGGGGCTGATTATGATGGAGGATTTTCCGCATCCTCAGGGCCTGCGGACCCACTAAAGACCCACCGCCACATTAGGATGGCTGGTGGGTCCTGGTTTCAGTCCGCCGCTTTTCCGCCGTGGTTGACTTACAACCGCGGCGGAAAAGCTGTAACGTGGCTGGCGGTGTCTATCGGACACCGCCAGCCACATTAGGATGGTATAAAAGAGATGCCTTTCCACGGCTGCTTTTCCGCCGTGGAAAAGCATGTGTAACTTCACTGCGGGGCCCGTTGCGGGCCCCCTGGGTGAAGGGGGGTGGGGGGTGCACATGGGGGGTACCTATGGTACCCCCCTGCATTTGTATGCAGTAATCGTCAGGCACCGCACGGTGCCTGACGCTTTCTGCATACAAATGCAATGTATGCATTTTTAGCATTGCGGCGGGTGCAGCTAGAAGCCGCACCCGCAGCAATGGTAAAAATAGAAGATGTGACCGCCAGGGTGGCGGTCACATCCTAATTTGACAGAAGGGAACTCCGAAGGCCATGCGGAGGTTCCCTCCTCCTCTATAGTCGTAATGAGCCCCTAAGTCTGCCAACAAATATTATTCTGCTGTATATGCTGACTAATCTTTGATCACACACTGCGAAATAAAGAAACCCATATTTGTGGGTTCAAGATGCATCTCACCTGTATGTTGCTGAAATTCCTTTTACTATGTTTCATAATAATCATGCGCTGATTCTTTGATTCCTGCTGATATCCGTTCAATCACACATAATCCAAGTACTTTGCAGGCAGCCTGTCCTTCAAGAAGGTAATCACCTCACTGTACTTACTCATCACAATAGGTGATGGTACATTCATAGGAGATTCTCTTGGAGGCTCTTCATTTGGCAAATGTATAGCAACTTTGCATTCAGCCCAGAAATCACTCGGGACAACAATGTCAAAGAACATATTCAAATCAGTCCACAGCATCTTTGAAATTGTGACAATCCTTTCAACCTGTGTATATCATTGCATGGGACTTTCCCTGAATCTAGGAAAATTATTCATAAATGGTTCAAGATCCCCACTGCTCAAGGGAATCCTAAAACTACCCTCCAGCTGGTGTCTTTCTTAAGGGTCTTTCTTTTTCTGCATTTTGGCCAAGTTTCAAACCTCTATCACATTCTGTCTTGGTGCTAGCTCTGGCAGCTTCCTCTAACCATAGAGGAAACATTTGATCCTCAAACAAGTTTGTTTAACCTGTTGTTGTATGTGTTGTAAAGACTAATCCCTGTCCTTCTCCCAAAGATTAAATAGCCTGTGGGGATGCTCATAACACAATATGTGAATTCTGTAAAGTCGGGTTAAACCATGTTACCGACTTCAGCACTGGAAACCGTCTAAAAAAACTGCACTCCTTCAGGCTTCAAACTCAGGCTTTGGGTATTTGGGCATTGGACTATAATCTTCCTTAGGCACTTTTTACATTATGCAGCTCCTCTTTCTTACTCTGTAAATCATCAGACTGCTACTAGCTTTTTGAGGCACAGAGTTTAAAAAAATATTTGGATTACAATATCAGAATTTCTGTCTCAGCATCTCTGGAACAAAAGTCCCTGTGCTCTACTTTACCCTTAGGGGTCAATTTGGATGGCGGACGGACTTTGTCCGTCCGCCATCCTGTCGTGGCAAGGGACCGTCCGCCATAATGGCAGAGGTCCCATGCGCCAAATTAGGATGCACCCGCCACAGTGGCGGGTGCTTCCCGCATTTTTAACATTGCAGCGGGCGGTGCTGAAAGCACCGCCCGCCGCAATGCTAAAAATGTATGTTGTGCGTTTCAAAGCACAACATGACAGGCACCGCGCGGTGCCTGCCATGTTGTACTTTGAAACACAGGGGGGTACCCCCCAAGGGAGCCCCCACCCCGCAACGGGCCCCCAAAGTCCGTCCGCCATCCTGTCGTGGCAAGGGACCGTCCGCCATAATGGCAGAGGTCCCATGCGCCAAATTAGGATGCACCCGCCACAGTGGCGGGTGCATCCCGCATTTTTAACATTGCAGCGGGCGGTGCTGAAAGCACCGCCCGCCGCAATGCTAAAAATGTATGTTGTGCGTTTCAAAGCACAACATGACAGGCACCGCGCGGTGCCTGCCATGTTGTACTTTGAAACACAGGGGGGTACCCCCCAAGGGATCCCCCACCCCGCAACGGGCCCCCAAAGCAAAAGACATTCCCCAAAGCCCATCATAATATGGCTGGCGGTGTCTGATAGACACCGCCACCATATTAGACCTTTTCCGCCACAGTCGCAAGGCGACCACAGCGGAAAAGCGGCGGACGGTCTTCCCCTCTGCCGCGGACCCCCCAGCCATCCTAATGTGGCGGGGGGTCATTTCAGGGAGGATGGCGGACGGATTGCCCCCGACAGCCCGGTGGGTGCAATCCGTCCGCTATCCTAATCGACCCCTTAGTCTCTGGTCCTTAGCCAAAGGCAAGTAGAAATGAGAGCGGCAAATAAAATCAATGTAATTACCGCAGCATAATAATTAATTCTTAAGAGTCAATGATGAAATTTGATGTGAGATTAAAGGGTTTTATTTAAAATCTTTTAGTAATTATCTTTTATTTGGCTTCAATTAATTATAAGTATAATACAGAACATATAGTATAAAGCACATTCCAGAAGTAATTCCCTATATTAAATATTAAGACAAGAAACGTATCTTGTTCCCATAGAGTGTTCAAATCGAGAGGTGGAAGCATTAAGCTTAAAGCTGTTCAAATACCACTTCTCATTAAGAAAAGTTTAGAATATCCAGTGGAGTCTTCAGAGGTAAAGCATAGATTCTGTCAAAGGGAAAATGATTGGGCCTCAGTAAACAGTTGAATGAAGATCTTAAAAATGTCAGCACAGACCACAAAGCTACAGAGCACAGAGAATATGGCTAGCAGTATGGAAATGACTTTACTTGGATGTCAGCTGGAAAAGTCTGCCACCATTAGCCTAGGAACACATACTAATATAACATTTTGATATCTACAACTAACAGAATTAGCTCTTCACCCAATCAGGGTAGGATGCCATCATGATAAGGTAATGCTTCCACTGTCTAAGTTTCTTTAAAACAAAGGTCTTTTTTTTATTTTTTATTTATTTTTTTTATTTTATTTTTGTCCTCATATATGCCACCAGAAGATGTTAGCTCTAAATAGGCGTTCTTCAGGCCACTGACACAAACCTTCCTTTCCAACCCTTATGTTTGTGGATAGCCAATGAAGATTGCCCAGAGGTAGGGCTGTTACCCGTCCAACTCCCTCTCGTGATGGTTCTTGCTACTTAGGGAGGACAGGACCACATGACCTCTGGCATAATCATTGGACTATTAGTTTTTTATTTCTCACTCCAACCAAAGATTAACAGACTTCTCACTCCCACATAGTGTATCGAATCTACTCACCGCCATGATGTTTTTAAGGCAGTCAGCAAATTTTGTAGGGAGTTCCGACTTCCACTCTTTACAGATCTCTCTTCTAGCGATGACTATCACATAAAAATAAACTGTGATATGTAGCTGTTATTATCATAATCAAATTGGAGACCAAAGAAGAGCAATCTGGGGGTACATACAAATGAAGATGAAAGTACCTCTTCCAGGAAACCACACACTTGTGCCCAGTAGTTACCTATTTCAGGACATTCAACAAACATATGTATATCATTAGCTTCTCGAAACTTGCATCTGGGACAAGAGTATTGTACCGCTGACATTTTGGAAAGTTCCGCTGGAGTCCAATAAGCCCTGTACATTGTGAATAAGTGATTTCTTCTTAAATTTGAAGGTTTAATAATTTTTTGAGACATCGTAAAGGAATCTACACAAAGTTCCACTAAATTATCTGAAATCTGAACTATGGAGGGGTCCCATAATTTAATAATTTCTGTTTCCAAATTATCCTTACTTTCCAGTAAGATTTTATACCAATGAGCAGACTCCCCCTTCCTTCCCGTATTACCACTTATTAAATCTAACAAAGGGTTCTCATCTTCTGTATTCCAATTTTGACTCCCACACCAGGCCGACAGTTGATAGAACTTAAATCTCGTGAGAGTACCCCCGGTTAAACTCACTAGGACTTCCCAGTTTAATAATTTCGACACGTCACAATGGTCCCCCCATTTTGAGAGACCAGCTCTCCTTAATGGAAGAGCTAATTGATCCATCAAACATTCCGGGGTGCCGGGGGAGTCCCAAATTGGGGCTTGTGAGTGATAGTAATGAATACCTAACATTTTACGGATCTGTAGCCAATTATCTAGGGCTGTCTTCAAAAGCTTCAGTCGAACTTTTTAAAAAAAATGTTGGTCTCCAAACTTAAACAAAAAGAAATATATGCACTATGTGGGAGGTCTAATAGCATAGCCTGAAAAAGTCTACCGTGAGAAGTAAAATCCTGCTTATTGGCTAGAAGTCTAAAATTTTTGAATTGGAAGGCATAGCAAGTAAGTCTGGGAGTGCCAAACCACCAAGTTTTAATCCTCTCCTCAACTTCTTCCAACCTATCCTGGGAGATTTTGTAGCCCAGATAAAAGAGCCTATCCTACCTTGCAAATTAAGAATATATTTTTTATTAAAAATTAAGGGAATGGAATTAAAGAGAAACGTTACCTTTGGCAAGATTATCATTTTAATTAAGTTCATCCTGCCGTAGATGTTCAAAGGCAGGGTGTTCCACCTAGACAGGAGTTTTTTAACCTCTTTTATTACAATTTCCCAGCTGATCTTAGGAGTATCTTCCAGTTTTTGAGTAAGTTGAATACCCAAATATCTAATCTTGGATTTAGCTTCTGGGATAGGAATAGGATTATTCCAGCATATAATATCAGCTTTATCTCTATTGATACTATACCCAGATACTGTACCAAAGTCCTCAGCTAGTTTAAATAATCTTGGTATTGCTTCCAGCGGGTTCGATGCATAAGGAAGAAGGTCATCTGCGTATAGAGCTGTCTTAAGTGTTAGATCCCCTATTTTAAATGGTTTGATTACTGGGTCCTGTCATAGGGAACAAATAAAAGGCTCAATATATATATATCAAACAAAAGAGGAGACAAGGGGCATCCCTGCCTTGTCCCTCTACAAATGTTCAGCCAGTCGGACAAACCACCGTTTACCAAGATCTTAGCTCTCGGGCCCCTATATAAGGTTTCAATTCCCTTAACAAAGATCTCTGGGAAGCCAAATTTTATCATCGTCTTCCATAGAAAAAGCCAGTTCACTTGATCGAACGCTTTGGCCGCGTCTATTGCAACGATGGTGAGCGGCTTCTTCTTCTCTATTGCAACATCTATGGCTCCAATTACTTGAAAGGTAAGTTCATTTAATTGACGGCCAGGAATAAATCCCCTCTGGTCTGGGTGGATAATTGATTTAAAACACACATCCAGGAAAGCATCGAGCCGTGAGGGCAGGAGCGCAGCAACGCTAGACACCATCCCCGCCGCCACCGCCGAGAGGGCAGGACTACAAGCCCCAGGTGAACCGGCGGTCGCGGTTGCAGCCTGTCACAGCAGAGCGCCCGGAGGCGCGATAAAGCAGAGGTGCGCCGAGCGCACACCGGGGGCACATCCAGGAAAGCATCGAGTCGTGAGGGAAACGGCAAAACCGCGCCAGGCATTTTGAATCGCTCCAGGGCAGGAGCGCAGCAACGCGAGACACCATCCCCGCCGCCACCGCGGAGAGGGCAGGACTACAAGCCCCAGGTGCCCCGGCGGTCGCGGTTGCAGCCTGTCACAGCAGAGCGCCCGGAGGTGCGATAAAGCAGAGGTGCGCCGAGCGCACACCGGGGGCACATCCAGGAAAGCATCAAGCCGTGAGGGAAACGGCAAAACCGAGCCAGGCATTTTGAATCGCTCCAGGGCAGGAGCGCAGCAACGCGAGACACCATCCCCGCTGCCACCGCCGAGAGGGCAGGACTACAAGCCCCAGGTGCCCCGGCGGTCACGGTTGCAGCCTGAGCGCCCGGAGGCGCGATAAAGCAGAGGTGCGCCGAGCGCACACCAGGGGCACATCCAGGAAAGCATCGAGCCGTGAGGGAAACAGCAAAACCACGCCAGGCATTTTGAATCGCTCCAGGGCAGGAGCGCAGCAACGCGAGACACCATCCCCGCCGCCACCGCCGAGAGGGCAGGACTACAAGCCCCAGGTGCCCCGGCGGTCGCGGTTGCAGCCTGTCACAGCAGAGCGCCCGGAGGCACGATAAAGCAGAGGTGCATCTCTCGCCCCGCAAGTCGCGCGCGGGAGCTGCCCGGGAGAAGCCCGGGACAAGGGCGGGGCCGTCTGTGGCCGTCCGGGGACGACCAGGGACGGGACGGGCCACCCCCCTTGGCTTCACTTGTGAGTACGTGCCCAGTTTGGCCGGGCCAGTGGCTAATTGTGTTTAAACCTTTGCTTGTAACCCCATAGCTGTCTGTGACTTCTGACCTGCCCCCATTATGTCTATCCAGTCTACCCTACCAGACAACTATTTACTGAAAGTAGTCACCAGAATTAATAGCGATAGAAGGAAATCGCTAGGTAAATGCAATTTACCAGACCTCCCTCTGGCTTCATTTTCGGATCCTAATAATGCTGATATAAATACCACCAACGATACTGTTACAGCAGTTGAGACTGATAACATTGGTATCAATGTGGAATCCACTGAGGCCCCTGATGACTTGACTGTGGTGGAAGATATATTGAACCCGTCTGAGACGCTTGAAGGTACCCCTCAGCAGTCCACTAGGGCTACAAAATTTATGAGAGCATGCAGGAAAACAGCTCTTAAACGGGGAAACCATTCTGCAAGAAAAAATAAAAAAGACACCATATACAAGGAGAACATTGAGGAAAAAGGGGCACCATCTAAAGACAGTTGTGTTTCCATTAATACCACCCAAATTGATTTGTTAGTGAGTACTATCGATGATAAAATGAAAATGGTTGTAGAACCCTTGTTAGTTAAAATCGATGATTTGTGGGCAGAAGTATTAAGACTGAGGGCTGTGGTGGATCAGCATGCAGTTAATCTGGATAAATCCATATCAAATCTTAAAGTTACTACGTGCCCACACGCAGCACCTAAACAGGATAAGGCACAACCACGCCATACGAATAGTGCCCCCCCTACAGCCAATGTAGGGAAACAATTACCTAAAGAGTTACCTGTATTGGCAAACCCATTAGTACAGGATACGGGCCGACCTTTGCAGGTACCGGCAGCTGGGTCAACAAGCGTAGTGTCGGGTGGCTCACATCCTAATGTAAGAACAATACCAGCACCAAACAGAGACAAGACTGTTTCGGTGTCAGTTGTGTCAGCTACGCCTGCTGTCACAGGAGGGAATGATGGGGTACCTGTAAGGATATGTAGGCGCCCAGTAGACCTTCCCCCGGAATGTGTACTCTATGTTGTGGTCTTAACCAATGTCCCGACTCTAACTCAGACCCCATATTCCCAGGAGTCGGCAGATTCCCTAAAAAACAAAACAACCTCATGGTTAAACCGCCACTGTGGTTACCCAGTTGGCTACTCTTATCAAATTATTTCTATCAGAAGAGTCAATTGGATTGGTAATACCAGGAAGACCTGTGGGGGTGACTGTGTGATTATAAATTTTAAAGACCCGCAACATGTTGCGACGGTTCTGCTTAGAGCAGCCGCACTCACGCAGTCAGAGACAGATGTCGTCGCAAGATCATTGGGCTATTTCTATAACCACCTTAACAGGTTGCCTTCTGCTAATTGTAGGGAGGGGGAAAGAAAAATTTCAATTTCCCACCTATTGGAAATAGACCTGTGTTATCCACCTTTTGCCCTGGTATTCCGGATGGCAGACCTATTCTGCCGATGCACATGCCGGACCCTGCCCTTGGTGGGAATAGATTTATAACACACACCCCCAACCTAGTACCCACTTGCGACAGTATTTTTTCACCTGCTAATGGGATGGTCTACCAAGTCCCAATCCAGAATAGGTACCAGACCTTGAGTTTTCTGGACCAAAATGATTGACATCAGATGGGCCCGGGAAACGGGAGGGATGTAAACAAAAATAATATCAGAGAGTTAACTAGTCCGGAAACCGAATTGGTTATAATGAGAATGTAGACTGTATGTCTGTTGGAGGAGATGATGAGAATTTTATGTACAATATAGAGCTTTTTAATTCAGATGAGAACATGTCCGTATTAAGTGATGGACCGTCTATTGTTAGCCATTCTAGGAAAAGGGAAACTTGTTATTTTGCCAGCTGGAATTTTGCAGGCCTGATGGCCAAGGAGGACATGTTAGGATGGAAAGATTTTATTAGTTTATTTGATATCATTTGCCTGCAGGAACCTGGTGTAAAAATTATAAGGGCAGTGATGGCTTTGTATCCAATGAACTCCCTACCTTGGCATCGCCCTTTGGCAGAGCAAAAGGAGGGCTGTTGGTTTTGATTTCAGTCAAGTTACCAATTTCTGTGAAAAAGCATGTAACAGTGGGGGCTCACTCCCGAATTTTATGGCTAGCACAAGAAGCGGGTAAAAATATACTTCTGATTAATTTTTACAATAATATATTTGACGGTACTAGGCACACAGTAATTAATGACTTAGAAAATGCACTAAGTAATATTGTGAATAATTTTAATGGTGTTTTTGAATTTATTTTTGTGGGGGATTTTAATATCTCAGTTTGTCCCTTATCGTCTCAGAAGTTATGTGGTGTCTATAATCGTTCAGGGGATGCTGATGTTCATTTTCCCCATAACCTGTATGGAGAAACTCTGAATAATTTTCTGATAGATTATGACATGGAAATCATGGAAAACGAAAAGAATGACCTGAAAGAAAGTTTACCGACTTTCAAAGGGAGGGGGGCTAATACTGTTATTGATTTTATGTGCATGTACTCTAACCTAATCCCTCTGTGCTCAGAGCCCAAGGTGGTTGATGGTATGCCAAGTGACCATAATTGCTTAACTACTGAAGCCATGATTTGGAAACCTGTCCCCACTCTCGATCTGGGTACTATTGTTAATATCTAACCCTATAGACCAAATGGCTTTAGGTTGAGATGGAAAGGATATAAAGCCGAAATAACATCTGATTCCATCATCAATAGTTGTTTGATAGAAATTACGGCGATTCTCGAACAGGATGAAACCGTGGCTGTCAGTATTGATCACTTTAGTAGAATTAACGCAATCATCAATAGGAAGTTCACTAGAGTAGCACAGCACAAGAGCAGACAGAAAAGGGGGTGGTTTGACCATGCCTGTTCTACCGCCCGGAGAGACCTCAAAGAGGCCTTAGCAGTTAAACCTAGGGATAAGAGTCTGGTGATTCAACTTAGGCAGGATTATAATTTGATCCTTAAACGCAGAAAGGCTGAACTCCAGCAGGAAGCGTGGGATAACCTTAGCCAAGCAGCAGAATTGAAGAACTGCACACTGTTTTGGACCACTGTGAATAGCCCATTCCTTAAGGACGAGAAGGTGCAAGAGCTTACATCAAATGTGAGCATGGAATCATGGATTCAACGTTTTTCGATTATTTTTGACTCTGGTAATAGACCGGCCCCCTCTAAAGATGGCTGGCCCATCGTTGCCTTAAATATTACTACAGCTGAGGTCATGGATAGTATAAGAGCCAGTAAGGGAGGGAAGGCCCAGGGACCTGATGGGGTACCCATAGATGTGTACAAGACTGCCCCGGAGATTTGGGGCCCATTGCTGGTCAAGATCTTTAATGCAGCAGTTAGTTGTAAGATACCGTCAACATGGGCAGACTCAATAGTTGTCCCCATCTTTAAGAAAGGTGACCGGGGCGACGCAAAAAATTACCGGCCAATATCCTTACTGGACTCATCTGTAAAAGTTATGAGTCGGGTCCTTTTAGTCAGATTAGAGGAATGGGCAGAGACCAATGAGATCTTAACTAACAGTCAGTTTGGGTTCAGAAAAGGTCGTGGCACCATTGAGCAGTGCTTGAATTTAGAACTTTTGGTAGGGAAATATACCCAGGCCAAAAAAGGGTCAATTTATTTATGCTTTGCTGACCTAAGCAGCGCTTTCGATATGGTAGACCACGCTATACTATGGGCTAAACTGATCGAAATGGGAGCTCCCGAAGGTATAGTTTACTTTTTGGCCCGCCTGTACGAAAAACTTTGCACCAGTGTTCGGTATGGACCTAATGGGGAGTGTACGAGCAAGTTCAGGATTGGGAGGGGAATTAGGCAGGCGTGTGTTTTAGCACCCCTGCTCTTTACACCCTTCATTAATGAGGTGGATTCTGTTCTGCAGACAGTTACGGCAGACGTCCCAAGAGTTAACAACCTTAACATCCCTGTGTTACTCTATGCGGACGACGCCGTGCTGCTGTCCAGGACCCCTCTGGGTCTCCAACGCTTGATGGACAAGTTTGTAGAGTTCATCAAAAGTAGGAAACTGGTGATTAATAAGTCAAAAACTTATGTGATGGAGTGCGGGCCTGGACGAGCTAAAACGAAAGTCAATTCCCACTATTCCATAGAAGGTGAATCGGTTCAAAAAGTTGATAACTTTTGTTATCTAGGGATCACATTTTCTAAAAATGGCAGCTGGGATACTGAACATAAAGCTGTCAATACAAAGATGATTAGGAGTGCCAACGGGGTATTTGTATTTGCCAAGAAGTTGGGGAATAGACGCATTAAGGACATGTTAAAAAAATTTCAATCTAGATGTCTTTCTGCGGCCCTTTACGGGGCTGGAGTTTGGGGTGTGTCACCTGCCGGGAGTCTACAGGTAGAGGAGAATAATATTCTGAAAAGGCTCCTGTGCTTACCCAAATCTACCTCCAACAACTTGGTTCATAAGGAAACAGGGATTCAATTCCTGAATGATATGATTATGTTAAGACCCTTACTATTGTGGCGCTCGGTATGGCTAAATGAAGGTACCTCTCTGAACAGAGCCATTATCGAGGATTACCTCACTTTGGACCAGCACTTAAAGATCCCTTGGATCAAATATATTATCGATTGCTTTCAAAAGGTTTTTGGGTTTAATATGACTAATGATCGATATTGTGCCTCTGACATTTCCAAGTCTTATTTGAAAATCACTTTTTTAAACTATTGTGCAGAATGGCGTGCTTTGGAGGAATCAAAACTTTCTACTTGTGAGCTGTACAATAGCATGAATGATTTTATTGGATTCCATCCATACTTGACACAGGTGACCAGAGCTTCGCACCAGTTTGTGCTGACTAGAATGAGGATGGGAACAGTACAGTATCTGGTTGCGTGCCCCAATGTAAAAATGCGCCCTACTGGACCCTGTGCCTGTGATAATAATGCAGAGCAAAGCACTACGCACTTTCTTTTATCAGAGAGTTACGGAAAATCTTCTTAAAGCCCATGCTGAAAAGATTTGGAGTAAGAACAATTACTGACTCTATGAAACTGCTTTTTAATCTGCACCATCCGGACATTTGTTTCTTTACGGCTACTTTCCTGCTTAAAGCAATTGGTGCCAGGAAAAGTATGTGTTTTTAATCATTTTAATTATTTATTTCATCCCCTTCTGGATAGCAATGTATTATGTGTTTCTTTTTAAATGGATGAAATGTTCTGTATTTGTAATTGTGTGTGGTTTTATGGACATGTTTTTTATGCTCCGAATAAAGCTTTATGAAATTGAAATTGATTTAAAACATAGGTCTTACAAATATTAAGTATTCGGTAGCCAAATTGTAAAACATTGTACATGTTGAAGTTAAGTTCCTGCTATTCAGTTCTCTACAAGACAAAACAGTTCACAGCTAGGTCTGACCATACACAAATATAATCAATACTTGCTCATATATCATAACTTACAAGTCTGATCTATGCAGAAGCATTTGTATACATTTTAACACTTGTATTCTGTACACTATTGTATTCTTTCTATGAGAAGGTGAAAAATTATCTTTCTCAACATTTAATCAATCTTGTTCAACACATTCTGTTTCTGTCATTGAACTCTTCAGGACTGCATATTATCGATAATGTTGACCTAAGTAAAAGAAAAGTAAAACTGCTTTCAGAAGCATTTCTAACTTAACACGGCTCACTAGGAAAGCTTAGTGCTCCCATTTGGCATTACAAAAATGTGGTTTCTCGTTTTAGGCCTTTACATTGTTTCTGCATGTTAATTGCATTATTTTGTGCTTAATAACATGCTCTAACACAATCAACGGATTAGACAGCTGTGTCTCTCCCACAGATGCAGCATCTGTGAATGAGATATTTTCTTAATAGTTGTTATGATATTGGGATGTACTTCAAAGTATGCACCGATTTTCTTTCTGCCTTTCTTGTAATAATAATGCATTTTTACTAGTAACGTAGGTGTTCGATATGTGCTGCCTTGTATTTTGCATACATAAATACATTTTAAAAACTCTCTATTAAATATTGATGTGATAAATTTCTCAATGAAACAAAATGAAGTGCAATGAGTCTTCTAATTTAGTAAGAAGCATAAAAACCAGCCAGCCAGATGAGAATGAACATTGATTGCTTGAAAAGGTCAAACATAAAGATTATAGTATAGCCACATCTAAAGGTCAAGAGTATTGATTATAGCCCAAACACCTTCATGAAGTTTAATAGCATCATTCAATTCTAATCTCCAAGTGAAAATGACCATATGGTGAGTAATAAACCAAGTATTTAATATATGCACGTTTAAGAGCAAACATTTGTAGTTAATCGCCTAAAACAACCTGCATTAGAGGCGGAAATGCCCAGAAGCAAGTGCATACACACTGCTACATACAAACTTTAGCATCTAAAAACTCATATATGTGATGTCACAACTGTTGTTACCTTTTGAGCATTGAGACTAAGCATTTGATAAAACTTAATGGGCCCCATTCACAAAGGTAAACTTACACTTTTGTGTAAATTTAGAACTTTTCAGTAATCACAAAGATAAACTTGGACCAAAAGTCTAACTTTACTACTTTTCAGTATTCATAAAAGTAAACTTTAAACAAAAGTCTAACTTTACTACATTGCAGTATTCACGAAGGTAAATTACTTCTAGTAAAGTTAGACTTTTGGTCCAAGTTCACCTGTGTGAATATATCGAAAAGTAGTAATGTTAGACTTTTGTCTAAGTTTACCTTTGTGAATACCGAAAAGTAGTAAAGGTTGACTTTTGGTCTAAGTTTGCCTTTATGAATATTGAAAAGTAGTAAACTTAGACTTTTGATCTAAGTTTACCTTTGTTAATACTGAAAAGAAGTAAACTTACAGAAAAGTGTAAGTTTACTGTTATGAAGCGGGCCCATAATATGGATGTATAATATGTTGTGGGTCTCCAACTGATAACTGGAGCTAAAAGTTGAGCCTGATTACTGTAGGATATTGGGTTACTGGTTGAGGGGAGTGAATCCTCACTCAAGCAGCAATCATAATTTCTGTCAGGGTGAAGTAACAAACAAACCCCAAATTAACCTGTGCTTAATCTTCTGGTAGCTTGGCTCAAACCCAGCCAGGCTTAATTTAGAGTCAATGTGTAAAGTATTTATGCATCACTTCAAACAGTAATAAAGTGTAAAGATGACACAAGAAAAATCCTACACCAATTAAAAAATATAGTTAAATGTAATACATGATTTGAGACCAAAATAATAAAAATCCAGTAGGAAGTACTGGAGATGAGATATGAGATTTTAAATATTTAAGGTATGTGTAGCGCCTAAAATCACAATGTGGCAAGTGTGGTTATGAGGTCGTACGAGTGTGAGTGAAAGTCACAAGTTCAGGTCAACCATGAAAGAGCGTGGGGCGGATACAGGTACCAGGTAAGTCCCACTGAAAGAGCTACTTTCAAAAGTCCAGCATTAAGAGTTCAATTTGCGGAGGGGGCCGCGAGCAGTAGAAAGAGAATTCCAAATGGTCGTCTTTGTATCTCAAAGATCAGGCCAGAAGTCGTGGACAGTTGTCAGTATAGTGCGAAGATCCTGGCGTTTTATCACAGGCGGTCGTTGCTGGAGATCCACACTGGCAGTCACAGCAGCAATCAATGCTAAAGCACAAAGTGGAGCTCTCATATTGATGGACTTCACTGGTAGTCGTTGTGGTGGAAGCATCGGATCAATCAGAGCTTTGCATTGGCAGGTGACAAGGACGGCAAGATCTTGGCACAAACCAGTGTTAAGAGCCCACAACTTCAGGATTTACCCTTTTCTCAACTGATGGCACACTAGGGGTAAAGGACCTGAGGGCACCTCTTGAGGATCAGGAAATCTCTCCAGCAGAGGCCAGCCGGGGTCAGGCAGGTATAGTTGCAGGTCTGATGGTGAGTCTAAGTAGGGCAGGTTTGAGACATTATACACTCCACAAAAGAGCTGAGAATAATCTTCCAATAAACTGCTTCAAAAAGGCAATTTAAGAAGGGATTGAGGTTGTCACTGAACAAGAGGCAAGAAACTGATTATAGCCTTTCAATCAATCAATCAATAGATCTTTATTCGGATTCATAAAGTGGATCCATAAAAGCATAGGTCAAATAAGTCAATTATTCAAGATACTTTGAAATCTATAAAACACATAGAAATACAGTGTACAAAAAAGAAAGAGAATGGCATGTGGAATATGCACATAAATTAGTTATTGCCACTCACTTATAACCATGTTTTGTGGAAACAAGCTAAAATTCAACCATCATTCTTCACCCATGGTAATACGTGCACAAACAGCTGCTTTCAAAAAGGAATTACTCGGATGACCAAAGCATCTTCTTCCAGTCTAAGAATTTTAGTATAAGCTATTTTATGGTCTGTGATGGCAGTTTCCTTAAAAATCGGAATTAAAAACAGTTTTGTTTACATTTGATAAAAATTACAAGAGAATAAAAAAATGTACCATGGTTTGATTACTATGGTTTTCATATGGGCACATCATTTGCTTGAGTTTAGTGTTATACCCTAATGGAAATAATAATCCTCTTTCCCATCGGTCAATATTCTTCAGGAGATAACCTGATGGCAAATTAGGTGACATATCCTCTATTGACATGTACCTTGCAACTGACGGTTTGGACAACTCTTCATCATGTCTTAACATATTATACTTTTCATACAACATCCCCTGAAGTGATTTTTTAGTTACACTACCCAAATCACTTGGGTTTAGAAAGAGATGCTCAAGTTTTATGCTAGACAGACTTTCTCGTACAGGCGAAAGCCAAAGTATGTCCAGCCCCTTATCGCAGTTGAGGCAATCAGAAATGTTGTTAGTGTTGCTGCTGGGTTCTGCCATATTTTAAGCCAGAAAATAGCTGGCCGGGCTCTGATAAAATCTTCTATATAGGTCAAATTTAGCTCCCCATGACAGATGTACTTTGATCCAGTGATCGGAGCACCTAGCAATTTCCTGCAAAATAAATTTTCCTCACTTTGGATACCCTTGCAGCCTGAATATCCCCAAACTTCTGCCCCGTAGGTTGGAACTGGGAGAACTTGTAATTTGAAAATAATGTTGGTGATAGATAATACTACCTGGACCTCTTTAGGTTTGGGATAATGACAATACTGAATTCATAGCTTTAGCAAATTTGCCTCTGCTGTAGGACACATGGGCCGCCCACAGACCATTAGATGCAAATACCATGCCCAATTAAGGAAAAGTGCAAGTGCTTTGTAAACATTCATTTCCTATGGCAAATAATTTATTAAGGTGCTTCTTTGGACCACATGCCATTAAAAAGGATTTATTAAAATTAGTGCGTAGATCTAAAACAGCCATAAAATCAACAAAGCCCTTTAATAAAGTGCGTAGTGCATTTGGGGTGCGGCCCATTAAGACCGCATTATCTGCATACAATAGGGCGGGAAGAGTGGCACAATTAATATTAGGGACATCATTTGTGAGCTTAGACAGGGAATTATGCAAGTCATTAATGTATAAAATAAATAACAGTGGGGCCAATACGCACCACTGCCTGACCCCTCTGCCAATAATAATGTCCTCAGACACCTCCCCGTTTTTGCAAATCTGCAACCGGGCCTTTAAGTCCCTGTGTAGATACGCTAAAAAGTAAACTAAAACTTCGTCCAACCCGTATTTTAAAAGAATAGACCAAAGATGTGACCTGTTTACAAAATCAAAGGCAGAAGTTAAATCCATGAATGCCAGATAGATAGGAGATTTCCGTGACACACTATATTTACCAATAATCAAACACTGTTCAACAGTGCCTAATTTGCTTTTAAAACCTAGTTGGCAGGAATTTAAAATGTGTTCATCCTCGGCCCAGGTCCTAATTTCGTTAAACAGGGTTCTCCCAAGGATTTTAAGTGCATTATCAATCAGGGAGATTGGTCTATAGCAGCTCGGGTTGGAACAATTGCCTTTTTTAAAAATAGGGACTATAATACTAGTAGACCATGTGCAAGAAATTGAGGCAGCAGTTTGGTTATTAAAAACATTTAATAGAAGGGGTGCCCAGAATTTTGGTTCATGTTTTATAAGGTCTATTGGTAGCCTGTCGGGACCAGACGCCTTATTACTCAGGCTCTGCTGTATGGCTTCCTCAACTTCAAATACAGTTATCTCAATCTTAGCCGGTCTTTGGTGGTTATGTGGGTCCTCATTCCCTGTTGTAGCTTGATAGATTTTAGAGAAATGGGATGCCCATGCTTCACTAGAAATTATGCAACTTATGGAGGTTAATGTAAGGCCCGCTGATCTCATGTCCTTCACTGCTAGCCAAAAACCCATCCCATTATTACGTTTGGCAGCACATGCAAGGTTATCCCATCTCTCTTTTAAAACAGGGTCTTTCCGTTGTTTTGTGATAAACTTGTATTGGTGCCTCAATAATTTTATAAGCGTCTGATCCCTTGGTTCCATTACAAGGGCCTTACGAAGATCTCTATTGGCTCTGGAACAAGCTCTATCAAACCAGCCTGGGCCCCGATTGGGCTCAGTTATTGATTTTAATAACATTTGTTTAATGCCCCCACACAGTTGGAAGTCTTTAAGACTCACTCCCAGGACAGTCAAAGACTATTGTTCTGGGATTGAGGTTTTCCTATAAGCTCAGGAAGGCAACTGACTTTGGGGATTGGAAGGGTAAACAAAGTCACCAGAGAATTTTGGTTGACATAGCACAAAGCCAAAATGTCTCCCCATTCAAAATATCTCATTAGGCCCTGTGGCAAAAAGATGTAGTCGATCACTGAGGCACAACTCCTCAAATAGAATAAGGGTATGAAATCAGCCCCACAGTCAGATGATTTGAGGACATTAATTAGGTCATGCGTGATTATGTAGCTGCCTAGATCAGTGCCTCTGCAACCACTGCAGTTAGCTATGTGGAACCAGACTGGACCCTCCCCTTACCAGTTGTGATTACAGAAAATTTAGCATTGAGGTCCCCAGATACAAGCACTCATGCAAAGGTGGTCTGTATCTATCCTTTAAAACTGCAACATAAACAAACAAAATATTGATATCTGGATTAATCAGACTCACAAAATCATTGTTATAGAAATTATTTAGATGTAGATGAAAATTATATTGTCCTTTGATGTAATCAATCAGAATTTCCGTACACCTCACTTCAATAACCCTAGATGCTACATTCAGAAACAGTTTGAACCAAATCGCCAAGCCCTCATTGAACAGGACAGGATCAGCATGCGGGCACAGAATAACAAGCATAACCATCACAAACCAATGGTACAGTAGCCCAAGTTTCCTGAAAAACTACTATGTCAAATGTATTGATCAAAGATATCCAATAGGGTAAAAAAACCTTCGAACTCAGTACTGACACATCCTTGCATATAATATAAATAGGTGTTGAGTAAGTGTCGGCAAAAGAGTTTATTTGGGTGCCACAGTTGACCAGTTTACATTGAGTCACACCACTAATTTTATCCTCTTAGGTAGGGCGCTTGAGTCAATCATTCCCCATAGGATTTGATAAGGGCTCATATTTGTTTCTCAATGGCATGTTTCCTGTTCTCAGTTGCTGAGAAGTTGATCAAGGTTGGGCAATTGGAGCATTTGCACCATACATTAAGTCAATCTTTTCATGCTGAGAAGGGGATTTGTAGAAATAACCCTGAGGCATTTTAGTCATGATACCCTTCTTAACATCAGAGCGTTTGGACAAGAATGATAGGCTTCTCACCTATAATGGGCTTCTGAAGTTTACAACAATTCAATCTTTAGGGAAATATATGCGAGAAGAGTCCAACCAAGCTACCTTTCTAGTCACAAGAATCTGATTACAGTCAATTGCATTGAACCCCCTTTTGCAGGACAGACAATGAATTAATTTGTATCATAGCTGTTCCTCTGTCTCCTCTTCATCATGCCTAAGTGCCTGAACACTCACTAAAACAAGAATGTAGGAGCAAGTTGATGATGGATATTTAGAATAGCTTATCATAAGTCAACTCAGGTCCTTGCTCCACAGCATGGTGCTGACCCTCAACCACACAGGCTGACTCATTTCCAGAAACTGGACTGACGGTACATAGAGCCCAAGTGTCCTTCACTTGTGCTTTATCCTAGGGTCCCCTGTGGCCCTGATGAAGAATACATTCCTAAATAGGGTATCTGTCATGTGCGCAGAAGGAATACCTTCCAAGCCAAGGGGGATATTGCCTGGATTAGATTGTCGAGGACAGCAGTGTAAAGAGCTGAGCTGGGTAGAGTTTGTGAGGCTTTGGTTTGATTTGAAAAAGTGACCACCAAGTGAAACTCAATCTGCCCTAAATTATCAAGAATTGGTTGTAACAGAGCTTGCTAAATCAGGCTGAATCTGTTACAACACTCCTCAAGGAACTTAGAGTCTGCCCTACTATATAGCACTGAAGCCTCCTTCTTGATCACATTTCTGTCATCTGATGTGTCCTCCTGACCTCCCTTTTTCTTTCGTTTAGCTGCTTGTAGTAAAGGAATAGGGAATGAGCACTTGCATGTTGTCATGAGGAATTACAAAAACCACATGACAATAAGTTAGTCCCCGCGAAGCATTCCCAAATATACTCTGTAGAAAGTCTCCTTTCTGTATGGACAATATCTTTGGTTATAACCCCACCCACTCTCCAACATATGGGTTTGAGAGTCGTCCGTTAACCCTGGCTCTTGCCGCAGGAGCTGCGTAACCGCTAAATGTCAGTGTCTGCAATTGATAATTGCCTTTTCAGCATCAATAGACATCATGAACATAGGTTGGCCTGTTTATTTTGCTTTGTCTAGGACGTGAAAGAGTTGCTTGAAATTATCGTTGCATCTCCTCTAAGGGAAAAAGCCCACTTGGTCTGGGTCTATTAACCCCTGCATGTAAGGGGAAAGCCATGTAAAAACTGTAAAAAAAAAAAGTAACAATGGAAAACAGGGAGCCTTAATTATGCTTAAAATAAAGGACAAAATGAAAAATAGTTATACGCTGCTTACCAAAGAAATTAAGTTTAAACAAAATTTAGGGGTTCGTAAAAGAAGAAATCGCTGCAATACATTTTAGATAGTGAAAACACAAAACAGCAATCAGTGTTATTGCAATCTTTATTATGCAAGAAGAAATAAAAAATCAAAAGATTGATCGTCGATGCATTAAATACAATTGGTCAATTAATTCCAGTATTTGTCATGCATTTAAGCTTACCAGGGATGACTGCAACATTTACGTTTTGGGCTGGAAATCTCTGTCTTCCTGACAGGAAATCAAAACTAATGGATCTCAGTGCACAACACCTCTATAGCAATTGCTGGCACTGACAATTATTAGAAATGTTGGTAGGGGTTCTGCCCAAATCACCCTCCCATACCTGAGCAAGGGACATCAAAAGATGAAAAAGTAGAAGGGAATGGTACTGAGGGATCAATCAAACATTTAATCACAAACAAGAAATAATTAATTATCCTGTTGATTACAAGTATTTAAGTACATTCATATTCAAAATTTCATATAGACATATACACGAGTCAACAGAAAGAGTGACGCAAAAGAGCAAACGCATATATATATATAACAATACAACATACACAATATATACAAATCACATATACAAACTGTACATTACAAATACTGCAATCTATCTATACATAAGTGTACCCTAAGAAAATGTACAAAACTTATCACAGTATCCACTCCTAACTTCTAGTGGTATACATCCCAAAGGGGAAGTCCCAAAATGTGCGCCAGAGCTATCACTTCTCTACACAAAATATATTCATCAGGGCGCAAAAAATGAAACTTAGACTAGATTATAAGTTTGTGGGGGCTCCTTATGAACAAGGTGTCGACGCAGTTGCGGTCGCGTTTCAGCCAGATGTCTTTAGGACTTCATCAGGACATGGGTACTTATGCATATCTCTATTAGCGTATACTCTATTCCAGCTTCCTTGGTATTCAAGTCCAAAGACCCTTAAAATATACACATAAATATTCAGTCTTCGTAGTAGTTTTCCACAGTATCCACTGCTCCACTGTATCTATTTGTTCCTAGTTTTGCATTATCAGCTAAGGCAGTGATAAGCTTCTTCCATGAACAGCCGGTCTGATAATTCCACTGTCAATTATGTCATGGCAAGTCAGTTTTGTTATTTGTCATATACTATTAATTTAGACATTTTTCATTTGCCAACCCATATTTGTCAAATGCTGACAAAAATGGTTGTCAAATGAAAAATACCTAAATTATTGGGTCTACTACCTCAAGGCACATCACACTGTGTTTGCCCTGTGGAACCTGGCCTTTTTATGGGGAGGGTATCATAAAAATGGCACCACTTTGGTGGGTTTCTATTTGGACTGACCCAATTCGGTGTGGCACCGCAGAGTATTCGCGATTGCGTGAATTTGGGATCTACTTTCTATAATATATCAAGAATGTTTCTTCTGATCTACGTTGCCCTGTGTTGTTATATAGTCCTATTAATGTAAGAAATCTGATACATGATGGGCAAAGAGCAGTGCTTAATTCATAAAGCAATAGGTGCCAGGGCCCTTGTCAGAAGGCCACTTCAGCTGCCCATACCAGCTCAGCCAGTGACAGTAGCAACACAAGTACTAACCATCCCACTCCTACATGTGTAATAATTAGTTCTCGCCCAGTCTCCTGAAGCCATTAGAATTGCTTGGGCGTCAGGTGTTACTATTTTAAATGTATTCAGTTAATAAACAACTGTTTATGTGCTCACCTGTAAATTAGACAAGCAGCGTCGCCATGTGGCAGACTTCCATAGGTGCCCATTTTGACATTTAGGAGCTTGTGCCAAACACTGGAAACCACCGGCTCAAATTTAGCCCTGGCAAAGAGTACTTTCATGGAGAGAAGAGTTGTAATTGGGAGGGTATGGAGCTTGCACGTTGAGAGTTAGGTTGTTTATTCTGACAAAAAGTACCACCACCACAGAGTCTTCGCGGAACATGCTTTGAATTGTTTATGGAAGGAAGGCACATTTTAACAAGGTTAGAGTGGGTATTGTACATCATTTGTTATAATTTCCAAATGGATGGGCACCTGGCGAAGCAATAAGAGTATGCCCATGTGATAAGCTCTGCACTGAAACCATGATGCACTTTATGGTTTTTTGGGATTTGAATAAACCTGCACGTTAGATATCTTGTTTTGTCACTACATGAGGATAGATGTATTAATTGTAAGTTCTCTTTATAAAAATGCTTCCTTTTACTCTGAACTGCTATTCTTTGAGTTCAGTTTTAACTGTGACTGCCAAGATATTATCTAGCTTTTATTTTAGATTAAGATTATGTGAATTTTACTGTGGATCCATTTTAGCACCTTATTTTGCAGGTGTGTCTTTTTAATTTGAATGTCTTTTCGTATAATATTCTCATGAATAGTCTGGATACCATGCTATTATTTGTAATTTGTTTTCTATTGTAATTGATGTTGTGTTTATGTGGCTATTTTGACCTGAATGAAACAAACAACAAGTGAACTAATGAAATTAGGGGCATATTTGCAACAAATGTCAGAGCGCGGAGCTGCACCAAATTTGACAGTGCGTGCTCCGACATTTCCAAAGTGCAGGGAAGCACCATATTTACTACAATACTGCGCACCCCTGTTTTTTCTCTAGCACTGATGGTAGAATTAGCTGCCTAGTGCCATTACAGGCACCCTTGAACTCGTGTGCAAGGTTGCCTGCATTGCAGGCAATGATTGTTACAATGCATAATTGCTAGTTGTTACTTCTATGTGTGCTGCATTCTGCAGCACACATGAAAGAAGCAAATCGTCATGATTGAATGATTATTTATGTGCAGGAATGGATACCTTCCGCACATACAATAATTGATGGCATTTCGCTCTTTCTGTGTGTGCTGCAGGATGTGAAGCACACATATAAAAAGCAAAAACGAGGAGAAGTAAAAGCATTTCTGCTCGTTTGGCCATTCTAACACCTGTTGCGAGGCGTTAGATTTTGGTGCTGCCTCAGATTTACACCTCCTTGTAAATCGGGGATAGCGTCAAAAAGCAATGGGTGTTGCGGTGGAACGCCAACTGCAACACCTACTGCAGGCCCCTTTCACACAGATATCTGTGTGAAAGGTTACCATATTTACAAAGCGGTGATAAACCACAAAAAGTGGTCTAACACTACTTTGTAAATGTGGAGCAGGGCATTGCGCCACAGGAACATTGTTAACAGTGACATTCCTGTAGTGCAAGGCCCTTGTAAATATGCCCCTTCATGTCTAAATTCCCTTAATAGCCCGACTTTGATAACCGAAACACCAATAGAATCAGAAATATTGGTCCTTGAGGTCTGAACGTGATACAACTGTCAATGTTGTTTGTTCGGAATAAACCATGAGTTAACGTAAAGAAATGTCAACATTATCATGATACCGAATAGGCTTATTCTATATACTTAAACATTTATGGGCATATTTACAAGCCCCTATCACCACCACAATGTCACTTTTCTAGATGCTGTGGTGATGAAAGAGGCTTCGCCTTATTCACAAGGCGGTGTTAAGCCACTTAACTTGCCTTAATGATGCCTTGTGAATAAGGCAGCCTTTCAAGCTATACTTAGCGTGAAACGGGCGGGCAATAGATGTTGTGGTGGGCGTTCCACCGCAACACCCACTGATTTTGACGCCGCCCGATATTTACAAGGGTGGTGTAAATATGGGGCAATGACAAAATTGAGACCAGGGAACACCTGGTCTTACCCTGGCTCAACAAGGAGAAGTGTGTAATTTCTCCTTGTTTTTGCTGTTACTAAGTGTGCTGCACTAAGCACACACATAGAAGTTTTAAAATGCCATTTCAGATTGTTTATGTGCAGGAAAGAACACCTTCCTGCACACAAGCAATCATTCTCCTCAATGCAAGCACCCTTGCACTATGATGCAAAGGTGTTAGGAAGCTAAATCAGCCCCAGCACCAGGGGTAACGCAAGGCTGCACCGTATTCTTGTAAATACTGCATTTCAGAAGTGGCGGAGCGTGGGTTTTAAGCCAAGGAAGCTAATGCAGTGCTCTGCCCTTTCCTTGTAAATGTGCCCCTTAGTTTTACAAATGCTGTGGAATGCTGTAATGTGTATCACTGAATAGAATAATTGTAGCTACTATACAAGTTAAATATTTGACATGAGTTTACTTGCTCCACACAGGGCAGAACCATAATCAATTCTTTTGATAACTTGTCTTTGACTTCTTCCCACATGAGTTGTGGGAAAGGCATTGGGCTGTACTATGTTTGAGTCCAAAAAATGGTATTTCATACATGCTCTTTTTAATTTATTTAATTATTTGGGATTTTTATTAAATTCTGCTAATCCTTTTGGTGACATCATGTGCTCGAGGGGTGTGACCAGAGGAGTGATTGCGAAGTTACCTGATATAGTAATGGATCCCATTTAGACCTTATGCAACAATTTTGTTTATTACTCCTACTAACTATTTCACAATCGTGTCAAAGGTTTTTGGGTGTGCAGATGTCCAGAGCCTGCGTTTAGCCGACTAGAGAATCTGGGTTAGTTGATATTGAATAAAAAGGCTGTCATGGTAATTTGGAGTAGGTCATTTAATGTTTTGTGGGCAACTCTTTCTGGAAAAATAGGGGCCCCTGCCTAATTGGATAAACCCTAGCAAGGTAAAGTATTATTTGGAAAAGCCTGCACACCGGGTTATGTGTACTGATAGTTTATGAGTAACTTAGACAAGATAATTATAATAACAAATCATTCTCAACTCATAGAAATCTGATCAAGCTTGTTTATTTTTTGTGTGTATTTGATATTTTAGCCGTTATTACTTATAATCATTTTTTTCTTCCTTTCTTTTTTTTTTTTTTTTTTTTTGTTCTTTTTTTTCTTTTTTTATATCTACTCTTACTTATCTCATTGCAAAAAACATGCTATACATACAAAACATATCAGATAATTTCACATTAAAACATTTTTTTTAAAACATCATCATCACTATTTAATATCACAGCAGAGTTAATTCCTTCAACGCGTATCTTGTCTAAGTTACTCATGAACTATCAGTACACATAACCCGGTGTGCAGGCTTTTCCAAATAATGTTTTGTGGGCAAGACATTGTTTAAAACAACAGTCTTTCCTTCACAAAGAGCAAGTGGAGAGATCCAGGAGCAGGCACTTACATGCTCAGGGTATTTCATTCTATTTTGTAAGTTTAGCCTGGGATATGTGGGATGGCCCGTGCAGAGGTTGTTACAGAAGTCCAGGCGAACATGACCACATTTTAGATCCAGGCTGTTTTCTATGGGCAAGTTAACATTAGCAGGTCCCTTTTAATTCTGAAAATGAAAAATGCAGTTTTGCAATTGGCGTTTATCTGTGGGAACAATGAGAGATCAACACTCTGCGTGCTTCTTTTACGAGGGTGAAGGGAACGCAAATCCTCAGGCTTAGAAGTTGGAAGAGTTGATGGGTTTACCAAACCAAACAGTGAAATGTAGGTCTCGTCACTATCAAGGTTTAGCATCCACCAGTGAATGTCAGTGTGACTTTTGGATCGGATATGCAGCTACCAATGAATGTGAGTGAGACAACTGGATAGCTTCAGAAGGTTTCTAGGGTGATCAAAGAACTTTAGATGGCACCAGTGGCATATAAGCATTAAACAAGACGGGAGACTAGGAATATCCTTGAGGGACTCCTCGGGGGGGGGGAGTCTGTTCTTTAAAAAGAGCAAAGGGTCTACTTTTATTCCATACATTCCATTTTGCAAGTAGGAAGGAACCACACCAGGGAGGTACAGCGGATACTTGCTGAGGTTGTCAATCTACCAATGAGCACGTGCTGGTCGATAGTGTGAAAAGCTGCTGATCAAATAGTATCACTGCATAAGGTGGGTGAAAGGAGCTCTTCTCTAAGTTTACTGGGCTGGTTTCAGGGCTCTTTTGTGGCTTCACTCTAGACTTGAAATCATGTAGAAGATGAGAGGTGAGTTGACATGAGACAACTATTTCAAGCACATTAGACCACAGTGTGGTTGTCTAGAATAACATAATCCCCTGTAGTTTTCTTTATGATGAGTGCAATAATTGTATGTGTAAAAGACTGGGCTGCACATGCATCAAGCATTTTTGCCTTCGCAAATAGGCCAATTCACAGAATTGCCCTGTTGGAGAACACAAAAAATGCTTTTCAGATGCAGCAAACCCCAATTTGCGATTCGGAAACCTGTTACCGAATGTCAAAATGAGTTTGCGATTTGTTATTTGGAAGGGGCATGTTTAGGGCATCCTTTCCAAATAGCAAATCCTAATGGTATGCATGAATGTTTGGGGCTGTTAATGTGGTCTCAAAACAATTGCATATTGCCACCTACTTCAAGAAGGTGGTAACCCATTTGCAAATGGGAAGGGGTCACCAAGGGACCCCATCTCCTTTGTTAATGGTTGTAAAGGCATTTTTAAGAGCCGGCCACAGACCACCGTCTGGTCTTAAAAAATAAAACAAAAACTTTTTATTTTACTTTTTGTAAAGCATCTCGTTTTCCTTTAAAGAAAATGGGCTGCTTTACTAAAAAAAAAGATTACTTTATTTAAATGCAATCATGGACATGGTGGTCTGCTGACCTCAGCAGGCCACCATCCCCATGATTTTTGCTATTCCTAGGGAGTCGCAAATAGCGATCTACCTCATTAATATTAATGAAGTAGAGCCATTTGCGACCCCCGAGGAATCGTAATCTGAAACTCTTTGATTTTCATGTATTGTAATTTGCGATTACCTATTTGCAATTCTCAGGAATTCGCAATTAAGTATTCACAATTTACAATTTTGATGCATGAAACCCTAAGTGATTATCCAGCTTGCTAAGGAGCTGGTTGTAAAGTTGGTGATGATTGGTAGCAATGCAGGAAGACTAAGACTGATGATGTTGGCATTGCCATGTTCCCGAATGAAGAGACTTTCTTAAAGGAGGGCAGGGTGTTTGCACACTTAGGATTCCGAGGCTGGCCCAAAATCTCTTAGGGTGAAATTGCTGAAGGAGGAAAGAGATGGATGATTATGCAACAAGGTTCATTCAATGGAATCAATTATTCGGACTTAGTGAGCCAATTTTATTGATGAAAAATGACATGATGCTATCACAGCAGTCAGGAGGAGTTGGCTGGGGTTTACGAGCACCAATTGACACCAGTTTCTTGAGAGATGAAGAAAACATCCTGGTAGAGTTGAAAAATTCTGCAGCGGTGAGAATGGCACTATTTTTTTTAGTATATGAAGATACTATCATGTGCAATTTTTTACCAACTGTGTGATACCAAGGTCATCATTGATTAAGCTCCGGAGCAATTAAGCTCTGATAATAAGAACTTGAAGATATGTCTACGCAGAGATTCAAATCATCCATGAGAATGGCACATTTTGGCCAAACTGTAATATATGAGATTGGAAGGTGGGAAGTAATTTCTTGGGAGGTTGATAGACAACTCTACAGATCATAGAGAAGGTAGATGTGATGGCTGTAGCTAGTTTGTACTCAAATGAGGTATAAGTTGGGGGTGTCCGCTATCCTAAAGAGGAGATAATCAAGATAGACCAGTGCCACACCTCCTTCACATCCAGAGTTTCTATTTTTCAGCTGTATGTTGTGATTTGAATAAAAGAGGTTAACAACAAAAGCCACTAAGGAGTCGTTGAACCCCATATTTTTGCTGCTATGGACATGACATCCAAGAGTGAGGTGAAGTCATATATACTGAAAAAAGAACAGTTGATGGACAGAATGCTGAACAATGTTAAATATTCACTCTAGAACAGAGATCTGGGCCTAAATCCTTCTTTTTTCTCCCCATATCATTCCAGTTTAAACCCAGCGATATGCAAAGGAGTCTTGACCCTGTTCCCCATGGGAACAGTTCAGCCCGAACTGCCAGGTCATGTCTTCCCTGGACTGGAAGAAGCATTGTGTGACCGGTTTTGGGGCATCACCCCTCATCAGCCAGGCTAGCTTGACTCTAGTGGCATGGTGAGCACAGGACAGAATGCTGAACAACGTCAAACACTCCAGTAAAGAGATCTGGGCAGCAATCCATAGTTTTTTGCTCCCTCTGCCATTCCAGTTTAAACCCAGCCATAATCAAATCAGTCTTGACCCTGCTTCCCAAGGGAACAGTCTTGCCCAACTGCCAGGTTAAGTCTTCCCTGGACTTGCACAATAATCTTGGAGCTGGTTTCGGAGCATCACCCCTCATCAGCCAGGTTAGCTTGACTCCAGTGGCATGGAGAGCACGGAACCCACATCTAGGCATATTTGTCCCACTCGAGATGACAAACGCCAAAATAAATTGCTTTTGTTGCCCTAAGTGGGATGGGTATCTCCAGGCGTGGATCCCATGCTCACTGCACCACTGGTTTCAAGCTAGCCTGAGGGGTGATGGCCTGAAACCAGTCTCAGGATGCTTGTTTTCAGGTCCAGGGCGGACCGTTCTTGGCAGTTCAGGCTGGACTGTTCCCAATAATAACAGGGTCAAGACTGGGGTGGCGTAGTTAGCAAAAGAATGATGGATTAAACCCAGATATTTGTGACTGGGGGTGAATGGTTGCATTGTTCAGCATTCTGTCCACCATTATGTCCACCATTTGTTCCTTTTGCTCTTGTCATTTATTTTGAAGGGAGTTTTGCTTGAAGAGTTTGCATTTATGAGGGCTCCTAGTATGGAATTTGCAGCGGTAATGGTGATATGTTACAGAGAGAGGAATGATGCATGCATTGGAGTTATCAGGAGATGGGATGGATCAGTTTACAATAATAGTAGAGGTTGTGAGAAAGATCATTATCTATCAATTATTAAAGGAATTCGTGGTTGCCTACGAAGTATTGATTGAGGAACAGATAATAAGCTTCCATCCACCAGGTATCACAGATCTGATGGGGAGATGAAGTGTCAGGTGCAAGCCCTTTTCCATGCAGATATTTTATGAGTCACGTATAATATCATACCAGTTAGGTATAAAACTCCGAATTACACAATTGAGCATCCTGACTCCAGAAAAAGTCAAGTTGGACGTAAAATCTTTCCTCGTTCAAATTCTGCAGTATCCATCTGAGCTGCACCATATGATGATTTTGAAATAAAAGCCGACAAGGGGAACTGTATCAAATTCAGACCTTTTTTGCAATGATCAAACACGATCTACCGTGTATATTTTCTCTATTTAACCCCTTCCTTGCTGCCGTCGGCCATTGGCCGACGGCAGCACTACCTTCCCAGTGCTGCCGTCGGCCAATGGCCGACGCGGCCCCGCCCGTTTTGCGGAAGTGCCGCACTGCGGGAAAATCGGGGCCGCAGGAAAGGGGTTAAGGATTTAAAGGTTTCAGACTAATCACATTCACTCACTGCTTGCCATTTTAGAAATCACTATTGCCACAAATCCAGTTTGTATTAGCCATTTACCAGCTCGCAGCCCCCAGGTACTAGTATTCCCTTTGACCATCATTCTGAAGCACACATCTTTCATTCATACATCTTCTATTCTAAAATGGAACTCTCTTCATGTTTATCTTTATTGTTGAATGACATGTTTAGTGGACAGCAAGGGAATAGAGCCATTATGCAGATTTGGATGTTAGCTTAACATATTTATTAACGTTCCAGTTTTCTGCCCTTGGAATGAGGGAGGCTGAAGTTCGCACACCGAACATAATGATTGCAAGTAGCACCAGCTTTATAAAGTTCTTGCAGTTCACCTCACTCAGTTCTTGTGAGGCAAACTGCGAGAAGTGAACACTTTTATTGACGCTTTGGTGACTCAGGCCTCTCAATTATATCTATGAGGCCACTCAAGTCACCCTGGGTGGCTTTGCTTGGTCTCTTCGATATGGAGTAAGACAAAGCAGCCTAAGTAGCTGCCTTACCTTACTCTGTGTCAACAATTGGGCAGCGTCAAACACGTACGCCTCCCCAGAGCAAGTTTAATAAGGAGAAATATTTTCATTTCTCCTAATTTTTTCCTCTCTCCCCTTGTGCTGAATTCTGCAGCACAGATAGGGGCTCATCAACTCTCCATGTGTGCCACTGAAACTTTTCCTGACATTCCGGCGGTGCACAGTGCAGACCCATATCTACGAGACGACGGAAAGCCACCCTGTATGACTTTTCATGACCTCAAAGATGCGGTGTAAGGCAACGCAGAGCAAGTTGCTCCGTTGTCGCAGACTCCCTCTGGGAGATGTGCCATGGGCATTGCTGTGGGGTTTCCCACTCGAGGCCCATGGCTTCTGACACATTCCCAGATTTACAACATAGCAAAAATATGGGAATGTGTCCAAACCCCACTCCTTCCCAGGGGTGACGTAACAGTTGTTTTTATGAAGTAGGGTGTCCCTTCCTGGACAAAAACAACCTGATTTCAACACAGGCGCCCTTGCGTCATGTGCAAGGGTGCCTGCATTGCCACTAGGCAGACATTTGTGCACCAGCGCAGTGTAAGAGGACAAGAATTAACCATATCTCATAGATACGGCACATTCCAGCCCTTTTCTTTTGACACAGGGCAGCTCAGCAAAGTGACTTGCAGCTCTGGCCTGGATAAAATTGTTGTAAATGAGGCCCATAGAATGGGGAAAATGCCTCTCAAGATTGTTTTTGTACAGGAAGGTGACCCCAGCAGGCCACCATTCCTCAGATTTTAGCGATTCCCAATGAGTCGCAAATTGTGACCTATCTCATTATTATTCATAAGGTAGGTCGATTTTTGACCCATTAGTAATCGCTAAATGAAAATCAGAGTTTCATACAATAGGAATACTGAACGTACTTGTGATTCACAAAAAAATCGCAATTAGGTCATTACTATTTCCAATATTGATGCATGTGGCCCTGTGAGTCATGCTAGGCAGATGTGAATCCTGACGAAAATGCAAATTTGCAAGAGGATTTTCATAAGCTTTCCTTGGAATGCAAAAAAAACCTTACCACTAACCCTAAAATTGCAGAACAATAGCTTATTGTTTAAGTCCAGTGCTCTGAAATGTAAAGATATTCATTCCTCAGAATGATTTTGATTTTTAACTCCAAAGAGAAATTTTTGTTAATGTAGACTGTTGTACTTAAGTGAATGCAAAATGTGCACTCGATTAAAATGGTTCGTCCTGCACGGAAATTGATCTTTTAATCCCAATGCAAATATCCATTTTATTGAATTACAAAAATAATCCAGCTCTACTCATGAGACTGCACGTGCTCTTGACACTAACAATAATGGCAAAAACCCATTTAACATTTACTAACAAAATTCTGAAAATTCCCCCTCAAATAACACTTTAAATGATACCAAACTGTGTGAGAATTGCAAGAATTAAAGCAATTGTTACGAAAATGCTATGGTTTTTGGAAAAAAACATGTGGAAGCAGTGGATGCAATTCCCGAGCAAAGGTCAGCCATGCACAATTGTAATCTAGACAAAGTTGATGAGCCGATCCTCTAAATCAAAGGAACCGCTTAGGGCTCCGAGGGCGCAGCTGACACTTTATTCTGTGTGAGAGAGATTGAGGAGCTATCAGTGTACCATTTGGTGAAATGAGGCGAATCATCTTTTATTTTCAAGGGGCTTGGCGTGAGTGAGGGATAATGGGGCGCAATTACATTGACCTCTCCCAGAATGCAATCTAGTCACTTTCTCTCTTTTTTTCAAGCTGAGTTATGTCACTGTTTGAGGGAGGCTTGGCAAAAAAACCCACTATTTAGGCATCTTCAGCCAAAGCAAGTTGAAATAACCATCCCTTTCACAACAGAGGGCCTCATTTACATTTACAGTATTTATAAATATTAAAGGCAAGTTCGAGTTTTGCACGCATGCGACCCTTCAAACTGGTATGAAGGTTTGTTTATTAGGTATGTTAGTCACGGATTCATATTGCTTTTGTACTGGAGCCGCAGACACCAGACAGTAACGGCTTCGTTCTACATTTAATGATAGTAATGTGTTTTGCATAACTTTTTCAAGTTGTGAAATTAAAGAATTATGTAGGCATAATATGTTGTGGCTTTAAGTGGGATTAAAAACAGGTGCGGCTCCCCCTTAAGGTGGAGGAGCGTCACCCCACTAATTAAAATGACCAAGCTGAAAACTGAGTTGGTAATAAACATTATTACCATTTTATTTTTCATTAACTCAGGCAAACCCGCATCCCACGCCAAGTCGGGGCAGGGCACAAGTTTGAAGTGCTCCTGTCTTTTGGTTGCCTGTCTTGCGACGGCCACCCAGACATGCACACTTTAATCCTCTCAACCTAGCTGCCTTCAACAGCTGGGTTGAGAGCAAGCATGGGCCTCTAGTGCCGTTTGGAGCAATTGGCTCGCAGGTCAGGTCGCTCCCCACGCCACACGGCTCCTCTTGTGCACCCGTGACTCCTGTCCCACTGGTGCCGCTGCCGAGAGTTCGCCGCTGTTGTGCTCCTGTGTTTGTGGTCTGGTGACTGCTTTGTGCCTTATCTGTACCCTTATGGATTTTTATTTTTTATTTGTATTGTTGTCGGTTGTAGTGTAGGCGCCCTTAGCGCCCCTTGCCCTCTGTACCCCCCGCTCCCCGCTGCTGCACCCCTGTGGCCCCGCCCCCTTTGCCTTCTGTGTCCCGTCCCGTACCCCAACACTCATTGGCCACCCGCTCCCGCCTCCCAGCTGCTCCTCCCTCCCACTTCGCCTTTTATGGAGGGCGACGCGCGGAAGCGCAGCGGACGTGCGCAGCTGGCGTGCCTTTGGCACGCCAAATGCGCATCAAAGGCAATCCCATCTGCACCTGTCCGCGCCTGGACCGCGGCTAGTGCCAAAACCCCTGGACCCCGCGCCCCCGCAACGCCAGATACCGATACAACGCCAACGCCCTCCTCGCTCTCAACACCGGCCGGGACCGCCGCTGCTTCCAGGCTGCCCCGAAATGCACCCACGGACCCTTCTCCTGCTATACCTGCAACTTCTCCTGTGACAGAACCACCAAGCCTCCAAGGACCGGACCCAAACACCTCCGCTGCATACTCCTCAACACCCGCTCCGCACGCAAACACGCCGTCGAGCTTTGGGACCTACTCGACACAACGGCCCCAGAAGTAGCATTCCTGACCGAGACCTGGTGGATCGAATCCTCGGCACTGGACATCGCCATAGCCATCCCGGACGGCTACAAGATCACTCACAGGGATCGCGCAAATGGAATCGGAGGAGGAATAGCCATCGTCCACAAGTCCACACTCCAGGTCCACACCCTAGCAGACGACTCTCTCAACTCCGCTGAGCACCTTCACTTCTGGATCCACACCGACCCCAACACCACTCTCAGAGGAACACTCGTCTACAGATCTCCCAGTTCTGGACTTTTTGGTTCCGTCCAGAGGTGTCAGGGAACAACACCCGAAGACCCCGGAGTTCCACCTGTCTTGGTGCACAAATAAACAGAAACACGGGCTTCTCGATGGTGGCGTCAAAGACCAAAGGTTTATTACTGCAGGGACACAGAAGTCACAGAAACCACGCATGGGCAGTGTCTAGGAGCCTGTTCGATTTGTACAAAGAGGGTTGCTCCTTATATACTAAAAATTGGGCTTCAGGCAAATTCTTCACATGTTAGTACATTCCCAAACCTTTGTGTCCTAAACAATAAATATTTGGCGTTGCACAGGAATCGTCGACAATATCTGATGTCAAAACATTACGAACGAGGGCTTCCCACTTTTCCGTCATAATCGCATGTCAGCTTTTCATTCAAGACCCGGACCGCCTCATCGTAAATTTTGTTACCTCCCCCTAATAAAGGCCCAGAAGGAAAGGAGCAGAGCCAGGTGCAGAAGATAGAAAAGCAGGATAAGGGATGTTTGTGGGTTGTAAATGGGCAAGGCTACCGGCTTCGGCCACCTAATCGTGATCAGGCCAACGGACACAAGAACCAGTATAGCAGGACTGGCCTCGGGCAGAGGAGGCAGCCTTTGTCGAGTCATGCAGCTACAGCGTGTTCTGTTCCAAGGTGCACGTGTCACTAAAGAGGTGAATCGCCGGCTAAGGTTACGTGTCCTTAATTGAAAATGAAGTGATCAGAGGTTATTGCGTATGTGAGGGCAAGAAACACAAAATGGCTGCCATGATCTAAGATGGATGCCATGGGTAGATCAGAAATGTGTTTGTAACAGGAGTACTCTTGCTCGTAGCATAGCGAAAACACCAGGATATGCTAAATGGACCATTTGCGGTTCGCTGATACCAATATTATGTATTTCCGACAATATTGAAAACACGGGTTCAAATTGTCACGGAACCTCACCTGTTCAGCGACTCCATTGCCGACCTCGACAGCACTCACGCACTCGCCTCCACGGACTACATCATCCTCGGGGACCTGGACTACCACCTCAAAAACAACAACGACACCAACTCCGCCACCCTGATCGCCAACCTCGCCAACCTCGGCCTCCGACAACTCGTCACCGAACCAACCCATGCCGCTGGCCACACGCTCGACCCCATCTTCTCCACAAGCACCCACGTCGCCTTCAACCACACCACTGAACTCCACTGGACCGACCACCACTGCATCCACTTCCCATTCAAGAAGGCAACCACGCACCACCACACTCAACAGCTACCTCGCCGCTGCTGGGGCAAAATCACCAAGAACCAACTGACCTCCGCCCTCGCCCTGGACCCTCCAACCGCCCCACCGACCCAGACACCACCACCCAAAACCTCAGACAGTGGATCGAAGACTGCGCCAACACCCTAGCCCCTCTAAAGAAGCCCTCCATCAACCACTCCAGGAAGAAAGCCGCCCGTTTCACCAAAGAACTCCAGACCTCCAAACACACATGCCGGATGCTAGAAAAAAAATGGCTCCAAGACCGCACGTCAGACAACCACGCTGCCCACAAGGACGCCCTTTCGCAGACACCACCAACTCATCAGAACAACCGAGAGATCCTCCTTCAAAGCCCGCTTGGACAACTACGCACACGATTGCAAAGAGCTCTTCAGCATTGTCAAGGAACTCTCCAACCCCAGTGCCAACACCAACGACATCCTGCTCTTGCAAGAGCTGTGCGACTCACTGGCCACCTTCTTCCACCGCAAGATCATAGGCATCCATGACAATTTCAATGCACCGCCATCCCCGACCACGACTGACCCCACCCCGAACACCACCTGCACCAACTAGCTGACATCCTGGGCCCACGTCAACAAGGACAAGACACGAAAGATCATGAACTCCATCCACTCGGGATCACCAGCAGACCCCTGCCCAAACCATGTGTTCAACAAAGCAGACGCCACCATCTCACCCCAACTACGAAAGGTCATCAACATCTCCTTCTACTCAGCAACATTCCCGGAAAGCTGGAAGCACGCCAAAATCAACGCCCTCCTCAAGAAGCCCAAGGCGGACCCCAAGGACCTCAAGAACTTCTGCCCCATCTTCCTGCTCCCCTTCCCAGTGAAGGTCATTGAGAAAATCGCCAACATACAGCTGACCCGCCACCTCAAGGACAATAACATCCTAGACCCGTCGCAATCCGGATTCAGAAGGAACCACAGCACTGAGACAGCCCTCATTGCCGCCACAGATGACATCCGACGCCAACAATGACGAAACCTCAGCCCTCATCCTCCTGGACGTGTCAGCTGCCTTCGACACGGTCCGCCACCACACACTAAAAGCACGCTTCCAAGAAGCCAGAATTTGGGAAAAAGCCCTGGACTGGACCACATCCTTCCTCTCTGACAGAACCCAGAGTGTCTGCCTCCCACCCTACCGTTCCAAAGCTACCAACCTCATCTGTGGCATACCCCAGGGCTCATCCCTCAGCCCTACGCTGTTCAACATCTACATGGCCCCCCTCGCTCAAGTGGCCTGCCAACACGACCTGAACATCATCTCCTATGCCGACGACACCCAGCTCATCCTCTCCCTTACCAAGGACCCACAGACCGCCAAAACCAACCTCCACAAGGGTATGAAGGCCGTCGCCTAGTGGATGAGGAGCAGCCGCCTGAAGCTGAACTCAGACAAGATGGAAGTTCTCATGCTCGGCCCTACCCCGTCTGCCTGGGACGACTCCTGGTGGCCGACAACACTAGGAACACTAGGAACAGCACAGACGCCCACGGACCACGCACCCAACTTGGGAGTCATCCTCGACTCCTCCCTCTCCATGTCCAAGCAGGTCAGCACGTTCTCCTCCTCCTGCTACAACACCCTCCGCATGCTTCGCAGGATCTACAAGTGGATCCTGATCTAAACCAGAAGAACGATGACCCAAGCCCTCGTCAGCAGCCGGCTGGACTACGGCAACACACTATACGCAGGAATCCTGACAAAACACCTACAGGGACTACAACGCATCCAGAACGCCCCGGCCCGCCTGATCCTCAACCTCCCCCGACGCAGCCACATCACCCCCCACCTCAGAGACCTTCACTGGGTCCCCATCAACAAGAGGGTCACCTTCAAGCTCCTCACCCACGCTCACAAAGCACTCCACAACTCCGGACCAGCCTACCTGAACAACAGACTCAACTTCTACACCCCGCCAGCTCCTCTCCACCAGACTCGCCCTCGCCGACGTCCCACGAATCCAGCGTACCACCTCCGGAGGCAGATCCTTCTCCTTCCTCGCCGGCTGGAACACCTGGAACACCCTCCCCACCCACCTGCGGCAGACCCAGGACCTGCTCACCTTCAGGAAGCTCCTCAAGACCTGGCTCTTCAAGCAGTAGCAGCAGCCACCCCCCTTCAGCACATTGAGACCCTGACGGGTAAGTAGTGCGCTTTACAAGTTAAGTGATTGATTGATTGATTGAGCACTGAGAGAGCCTGCTCTATCCAATCCTGGGGCCTCATTTATGAAAAGTGATGCATTGCTGCATGAAAACGGCGATGCGTCACTTTTCATTGCACCCTCCTTGCAACACCAATGATGCGTCATATTTACAGTATGACGCATCATTGTGCAAGGAGTTACAGATACGTCAGTATTTCTGACGTATCTGTATGGCGCAAAAGTGACGCATTGCTGGAGTGTGTCACAAAAGTGACGTAACTCCAGCAATAAATCCGTTCACATGGGGCAAGCCCCATGTGAAAGGGCCTGCATCAGTCTTTCGCCTGCTTTGAGGCAGGCGTAAGAAATTGACGCATTTGCGTCCTAGAAGTTGGCAGTGAAATCTTATAGATTTCATTGCATCAATTCTATGACCTTTTCTTTCGTCGGAACGCCCCCCTGCATACATTATACCTGGTGTAGGTATGATGTAGCGCAGGGGTTTACAAAGTGACGCATCTACCTAGATGCGTCACTTTGTAAATATGGTGCAACAAGGCACATTTTTTACGCTGCTGGTGCATCACAAAAAGTGACGCACCGGCGGCGTAAAAGTGGCGCACGGCCTCATAAATGAGGCCCCTGGTGCTTCTCTCATTCTGGTTAACAGCATGAGAGCAGCACCAGGATTATTTAGCTGAGTTGGCAGGAGCAACACTGGAGGAGAGAAGAACACCAGGACCGGAGCTAGTACTTTCAGCAGGTTAAGAGACTTTTTTTTTTTTTAAATGTATTGTATGTGTATATGTATTCCCTAAATCGCCGACATGCCTTACATAACCGTTTTAAAGGTAAATATTGTAACTTTAAAATGATAATGTAA
This sequence comes from Lissotriton vulgaris, assembly GCF_964263255.1. Classification (NCBI taxonomy): domain Eukaryota; kingdom Metazoa; phylum Chordata; class Amphibia; order Caudata; family Salamandridae; genus Lissotriton; species Lissotriton vulgaris. The sequence continues at coordinate 1,092,670,707 of NC_141689.1, read as the reverse complement.
TGATTGCTGACTCAAATTTAGTTAATGTCGTTTTGCTACCCGTATACACCCACCACCCATTTGCCTGCTCACCACTCTGCATAGCCGCCAGCCGCCACTGATGAAAAAACTGGGGAGTCTATAAAAGGGGCATGGCCGATACAATTAGGGGAATGGCTTAAACAAGTAAGCTACATTTTTCTTCTTCCCATAGCATGCCTTCCAACTGGTACTTTGGTTCCTCTCTGAGCTTTCTGTTATTGTATCAAGATATCGAACACAAATAACAAACACTGTAAACCAGTGAGGACTATTGGCTTTGTCAATAACTGTGAGCAGTTTAAGGTTAGTTAGTTATCTCACATCAAGAGAGCAGGAGATTTTTCAACTAATTGCATTCTCCCAGAAACAACAACTACTCACAAAAGGGTAACTGGACCGTGAAGAAAAAGAAAACCGTCTCAAACTCTATTGTCTTCCTGGGGTATCCAAAGATATTGGAGTAGATGCCTCACTCACTTATTGTGACATGCTTTATCATCGGCGCTACCCACACCCTGTTAGGGTAACACTACCAGGGTGGACTTAACCACAAGAAAGTCTCTGGAAGTTCTTAGATAAAACGAAACTGGATAGTGCAGGGATCCACAAAAAAGTGGGAGGTAGTGAGTTAAAAAATCTTCACAGTATATCCCAAAGCAAATATTTTATTAGTAGGATACTGGGATATGGTTAAAAATATGAGCATAGCAAGGTTATAGTTGAAAAATATTTCTCAATTAAGCTTGATTTAAACAAGTGCCAACATTTTTCGGCCCTCACAATGAGTCCAAACGGATCAGGGGCCTTTGCCTGTTTTCTTTTTCTTCATCACCCAGTTGCCCTTTTGTGAGTAATTAAGGTTAAATTGTAACAACAATGATTTTGTAGCAATTTATTAATGTTGAAAATTTTACAATTCTGAAAATATAAGATTGCGAACTAAACATTACTGAGCCCTGTGAAAGAGGTAGTAGACTCAGAGTTTCAAAGTCACTCACATTGAATTCCCTCTATGTTAGACACATACATCCTTTTTCTCTACATATATGGCATGAACAGTGAACTCTAAGCTACAAAGCTGACTCTGTAAATCATTTAAAATGAGTTTCCTCTTCCTTTTTTTAATATTGTGGCATCAGGAATCTAATGAACATGGGGAGAGACAGATTTTGTCCAATCCATTTTGGATTTAGACCTAAACATAGTACAGAGTCTATTTTGCTAGGAGAGACGGAGCTCCTTGAGGCAAGACATAGACTGGGGAGGTACCTTGGCCCTTATTCTTCTTGATTTAAGCACCACGTTTGACTCTATCTCCCATCAGGTTCTTCACAGGATCTAGCAGCTGCTGTTATTCAATACATAGCTCTTGCCTGGTTTAAATCTTTCCTGAAATAACTCTCCTTCCAGGTTATTGCTCAATCCAGTACATCTGTAGTGTTCAAGCTACCTCATAGAATCACTCAGTGCTTCTCTCTGACCCCTACACTATTCAACATTTATGAGCATCCTTTGACGGACATAGTGGTGAACCATGTCAATCTACTCCTATGCTGATGACACACAAATTGTTATATCTTTTTTCCGTCAGATTCCAGTACTCCCTGTAATTTGACAAACTGTCTTAACTCTTTGGCAGACTGGATGACGTTTAATTGCTTGACGCTGAATGGTAGCAAGACAGAAGTGTTGGTTCTGGGTAATCATTCCCTGACATGGAGTCCTCACAGTTGGCCTGAGGAATTAGGCAACTGCCTCACCCCTAATCAGGTGGTTAAAGACCTGGGCTCTTGGTTGAATAGTAAATTAACTATAGAACAAAACATTATTAAGGTTGCTGCCTGTTGCTTTGGCCTGCTAAAATACCTCAGAAAGATACAATGGCTCTTACCCTTGGAATCTCAAACACAAAATCAGGCAGGTGTTGTAATTTACAGGCTCGATTACCGCACATGCTCTATATGGGAGCAAGGCACACCTATTTAAGGTGTTTACAAACTGTTCAGAATGCAACAGCACACCATATTCCTCGTCGAGCCTCAAGTGCACAACATCTTCTGCGCTTGCACTGGCTTCCAAACTTATTACATTTAAAGCATTAAGCTATGCTTATTAAGCTTTGCACCAAACTGGATCAGAATGTATTCACTCTCTAATTTGCCCTTATATCCTGAAGCAGACACTTCATAATGGGGAACTGAATTTCAAATTCATTCCTAAAGTCAGGCTGTCTAGACAGGACAGAAAGTCCTTTAGGCTGTTAGGACCCAAGCCATGGAACTCTCTACCCATCCATCTTCGCCTCTTCAACTCTTTTGAAACAATCAGGAAGATACTTAAGACATGGCTTTTCTAAGCCTTTGAGGTTTGGTTTTTCTCTTCCACATCAGCATTGGAAAACCCCAGTGGGATAGCCAAGCGCTCTATAAATTGATTGACTGATTGATTAATTGATTGCTTTTGTCAAAAGGGTGTCTTATATTCTTACACTAATTTCTTGTACACGTTTCTAACACTGGTTTCCCATACATTTCTCTTATACTGCTTTATACTATACAGAAAACCCCCAATGAAAGGAAGCAGAACGACATCGCACCCTCTGCGACCCTCTGCGACTCACTCGCCTCGTTCTTTCACCGCAAGATCGCCGACATGCACAACAGCTTTGGCGCACAGACCACGCACCCAACCACCGAACCAGCGTCCCCCACCACCACTATCTGCACCTGGACCTCGGTCAGCACCGAAGACACCACCCACACGATGAACACCATCCATTCCAGCTCCCCAACCGACCCATGCCCACACCACATCTTTAACAAAGCAGACTCCATCATCGCACCCCAACTCTGGGACATCATTAACAGCTCCTTCACATCCGCCACCTTCCCGGAGAGCTAGAAACATGCCAAGCTCAGCGCCCTCCTGAAGAAACCCACGCGGACCCCACGGACCTCAAGAACTTCCGCCCCATCTCGCTCCTCCCTTTTCCTGCCAAAGTCATCGAGAAGACCGTCAACAAACAACTCTCCGCCTTCCTCGAGACAAACGGATCCCTCGACCCCTCGCAGTCCGGTTTCTGAGCAAACCACAGCACCGAGACCGCCCTCATCGCAGCTACCGACGACATCAGGTCCCTGCTCGACAAAGCGGAAACAGCTCCCTCATCCTCCTGGGCCTCTCAGCAGCCTTCAACACCGTATGCCACCGCATCCTGATACAGCGCCTCAGCAACACCGGAATCCAAGGAATGGCCTTGGAGTGGATCATCTCGTTCCTCGCCGGAAGAACCCAGAGAGTCCGCCTCCCCGTTCCGATCCGCGGCCACCGAAGTCATCTGCGGCGTTCCGCAAGGATCCTCGCTCATCCCCACCCTCTTCAACGTTTACATGAGCCCGCTCGCAGCCATCGCACGCCAACACAAGCTTAACATCATCTCCTACGCTGACGACACCCAGCTGATCCTCTCCCTCACCAACGACCCCACCACCGCCAGAGCCAGGCTCCAGGAAGGAATGAAAGATGTCGCGGAATGAATGAAGCTCAGCCGTCTGAAGCTGAACTCAGACAAGACGGAAGTCCTCATCCTGGGGCCATCCCCCTCTGCCTGGGACGACTCCTGGTGGCCCCCTGCCCTGGGCACCGCCCCAAAGCCAACGGACCATGCACGCAACCTGGGTTTCATCCTGGACTCCTCCCTCACAATGACCAAGCAAGTCAATGCCGTCTCGTCATCCTGTTTCATCACCCTGCGTATGCTCCGAAAGATCTTCCGGTGGATCCCCACCGAAACCAGGAAGACGTTCACCCAGGCCCTTGTCACCAGCTGTCTGTACTACGGGAACACCCTCTACGCTGGAACCACAGCCAAACTCCAGAAAAGACTCCAGCGCATACAGAACGCTTCAGCACGACTCATCCTGGACATCCCCCATCACAGCCACATCTCTGCCCATCTGAAAGACCTGCACTGGCTCCCCATCAGCAAGAGGATCACGTTCAGACTTCTCACCCCGCACATAAGGCTCTCCATGACATGGGCCCCAAATACCTCAACAGCCGCCTCACGTTCTACACACCCACCCGCCAGCTCCGATCCGCCAGCCTCGCCCTCGCCACCGTCCCACGAATTCGCAAAGCCACCGCCTGAGGAAGATCCTTCTCTTACCTGGTGGCCAAGACATGGAACTCCTTCCCCACCCACCTACGGCAGACCCAGGACCATCTCTCCTTCAGGAAGCAACTTAAGACCTGGCTGTTCGAGAAGTAGCGCCCCCCTCCCAGCGCCTTGAGACCCTAGCTGGTGAGTAGAGCGCTATACACATTTTTTGAATAATTGATTGATTTACATTTCCAAGTAAATAAAGAAAATACAAAATATCCATGCATTTACCATTCATTTCTTTTGTGTGTCTGTTTTGAGCTGTATATTTGAATGCTAATTTTCCTTCTTCTTTCTCCTGTAGAGAAAACGGTTGCCTGACCCTGCAAATGTGATAGTGGCTGCTAATTGGAGCACAGATGTGCAGAATATTGCTTCTATTCATGTTGGAGGCTTAGAAGGAGAATAGCAAAATGCACGTAATGATTGCGGAGTCATTTAAATAGTTCACTGAAAGAGAATCAGGTTTAGTACTTTCTGGTTGGCAGTATTGGCTAAAAGTGGTGGGCGTAACAGTTTGATATGACTTTTATGCAGTGAGCTATACGAGCAAGCTTAAGGGAAAAACATGGGGTCAAACTGGGCCCTCCTTCACAGAAAAAATGAAAAAAGATTTGCAAATGGTGCATTTTAAAACAAATTAGTTAAGTGATAAAGCAAGGCTTATAAAGCAGTGTCATCGAATAGTCCTGTAACATTAAACACATTAAAATGTCCCTATATCTTACTGCTTTAATATGTTCAACAGTTAATGTAATGTGCAAATTGTACAACACGTCAACTGCAGCCTTTCAAAGTGTGTGCTTGCGCAGTGTTTTGCACTGCATGTAGCAGAAACTTTAGAAGAAAATGCTCTTATGCCCACAGCTGCTGACTGCTATCAGTCATATAGATATATGTCTTTGGTCTTGAGTGGGAAGAAAAAGGTGGCAGCTCTCTAAAAGGGAACATTTAAAATACATTTCTGTGGTTTCCATAGTGTGCTACCTGACCGGTATTTTGGCTTCTCTCTGAGATGTAATTCCATCCAGATGTATACCAAAACTGACCTACACCTAAAACCTGTCACTACGATGGGCTTTGTTAATGGTTGTTAGCTGTTTAAGATAAATGAGTAACAACAAGGATTTGTTATAAATAATTAACCTTGAAAATGTTTGAGTTCTGAAATTTCAAAATTATTAAAAGTATTGAGGCCTGTGGAAGATGCTTTGGACTACAGTTATCTGTGCTTTATGTTAGATATGTATGCTCTTTTCTCTGCACATCTCGTTTATCTGCACATCTTCAACCACCACTCTTTCCTCTTCAGCACCCCCTTTTCACTCTTTCCCGAATGCACTTACTCGCAACTCCCTCACTTCACAACTTCCAAAGATACACTGCACTCACTCACATTTAAGCAATGTATTTCCTTTTACTTTTGCCCTGTAAATATTTTGCTATCTGTGCACCTCCTTCACACACATTTCCACAGAATTGCAATTGGAACAGAAATACATGACCATTGTTCTGTGTACTCTGCAGAGAGGCCAGCCATCTGACAGGCACTTTGCTTTGGCTTCAGCACCAGTGTCCGAGCTCTCAATCAAAATCCCTCATACACACAAGTCAGCACAGCTCAATATATGCACAGAAAAAAATACAGAAACACAACATGATTAAATAGCTAACTCGTGAGTAAGGCAAGATTAAGTAAAATATGAAATAAGAGAGGAACTAAATCACTGACATGCAGTGCCTTAACATGTTTAACACTCATTGTTCTCAAATCAATACATGTATTTGGAAATAATGTTGTTCAGGGCATGAAGCTAGGGCCAGTTTTAATGTCCTACAGCAGATAACTGTCTACTGTATTCACATATCTCTCGCCTTGCCCTTGGCTCAGATATTTCGATCAACTTCACAAAGCAACAAAAACGCTGGCCTACTCATCTTTGGATCAATTACGCTGGGAACAAAAATATCTACTTCTAAAGGGGCCAATGACCTGCAGGCAGGGCCTTGGGTGGGATGTATGATGTTACAACGCATGCTTTTACCACGCATGCCTTTATAACGCGGTTTTTACAACGCATGCCTTTACAACGCATAGTGCTTTGGGGTGCTGGATAGTAAATAGTTTAATTTACTATTCCAACTCCAGTCCCCTTGGATAGTAGGGAAGGTGCTGCATAGTAAATTAAACCTATTCCCTATCCTAGAGCGCCCCCCAGCGCAATGCGTTGTAATGGTTTGCGTTGTAAAAGTTGCGTCGTAAAGGCACTGCGTGGTAAAAGTTGCGTTGTAAAGGTTGTTTACCCCTGGGGTGTCACGGTGGGGGAGGTTAGCGTGGTCTGGGGTCTCAGCACAATGTACATCACAGAAGATTGGCATTCTAATACTTACCTTTACCAAGGAAAAGGCACTAGATCACACATGATTGCATCTACTCCTATGTGTGACAAGTGGGAGAGGGTGGGATCTATGCTTGTAAATGACGCACGGATGGTTTCATGCAGGGATGGAGACTCTGACACCCAAAACCATGACTCTGAAAGCATCACTGGCCTATAGTGGATACTGCTGTAGACTACAATGGCAATAATGTCTTTAGAGCGGTAAGCCCTGGATCATGTGTCTAATTTCAAAAATGTGATTTACTGCCTGAATTCCGCCTACTGCTTCAAATGTTGACCTCTCTAAGTTCCAAGTTCATTCTGTCAGAGGAGCTATGGCCAGTAAGTCCTTCTGGTCAGGTGGTAAGTTGGATGATATTCTGAAAGCTGCTGACTGGTCAAATGCTAATACCTTTGCTCGTCATTACTGTAAGCCTATCGAGCATATGTCTGAGGTAGTCCTTCGGGGCTACGAACATGCATAATGTAGCCTCCGGTCTTGTAATGAAATTGCGATTCTCCTATTAACATGACCAGAGAATCTGGATTTCATTAAAGACACGGAGGCTGACATTATCCCTTCCTCCTCCCTTTCACAACTTGAGGGGTGTCAACTTATTACATCTACATCTTTGATGTATTGTATTTGTGCATGACTTTATGAATTGCTTCAATTGGTTTTAATCTTTGCTATAACCATGTGATGAATTTACTCTTCAGGCTCTTGGTTCTTACTCATTTCTTTCTTTCAGGCAACTCCGTTTAACCGGCTGGCCTTTGACTTGCTGAAGTTCCTTCCTTGATGTTTCATCTCATGAAGTTGTTTCCCGTTACCGGATCTCTCAGTTCCTTTTGAAGTTCTTCCTGCTGCGATTCTTTTAAAAGAGGCAGATCATCTCCTAGATACATCCTTTGTTATGACTCTAGAACTTTATCCTTTGTGATGTAGTGCGGCTGTGTGAGTTGCTATTAAAGGATAAATGCATAATGTCAGCCTCCGTGTCTTTAATGAAATCCAGATTCTCTGGTCATGTTAATAGGAGAATCGCAATTCCGCCTACTGCTTCAAAGGGAGACAGGCAGCCTAGGACAGACAGCCCAGTCTTAAATATATTGATTTATTTATAAATACAAGTTGTATCTCTAAATACATCGATCTATATAATATGTTTACAGAAATGTGTATGAATTTCTGAGGGGTGCAGCCCCAGAGCCCAAATGGAGAGACCGCCCCTGCTGGTTGGGAATTCAATGAATGGAGAACAGTATTTTTACTTCCGTTTTCATGTGAAAGAAACAAGAGACTGCGAACCGTTGTATGTCCCCAGTACAGAAATTGAATAAGAATTACCCTTTGGATATTTGAATCAATTTCAATTAGGTAATACAGAAAGCCCTATAAGAAGGAAATATTGATGATGTTTATATACAAAGAACGCTTACACCAAAATAAGCGGTTGTCATAAATACATACTGTGAAACACTGTTGGCTGTATTCTTTTGACTTGTAAGAGCTTTAGAAACGAATTCTGTCAAACCTGAAGAAATTCTCTACTGAGAAATATGTTTCAAACAAAGAAAATCTTGTTTACATTGTAACGATTTGTTTTAAAGGAATTTATCAATGTAATTTTTAATAGAATGTTTTGGGCAAATTAAATATTGTAATAACTTTTTTGGAAATAGTATTTGAGTGCTACTTTATATTGATGCTTCTCCCTGAAATCCGTGCAGTGCCACTGGCTCATATCACCTTGAGTGAATTTCTTAACTATGATGTCATTTGAAGAACCTTCACAAAAACTTCCAAAAACAAAGTTCATCCAATTCAGTTCCTTCCTGGAATGTTTTGTGGTGATCTATAAAGCAGAGGCCCAAGAAAAAAGGTGTCCCGAAATATTCATTTCCCATGTTATGTTCCATAGGAAATTTTGAGAAGTCATACAGAAAAAATGGGTAAATAACAATTACAGTTAGAACTTTACTCAAAAGGTATGCTTTTCATTATTTGGTTGTAAATCTGTTCACCAGTGTTTGAGAAACTGTGTCTACATAGGTGCTTGGGGAGATAAGGTACTGGCTAAAAGGATAGGAGTATCTGGAATATTAGTGCCCAGAAATGCTTTGATTAGCTACTTGAAGGTGACTGGACAATCCTGATTGGTTTCCACAGCCTGAACAACATGCTTTGGCAGCCATTACAGACATTATCCCAATGTCCTAAAAAACGGATTAAAAAATATATAGGGAACAGGGTCACCAAACCTTGACTCCATGGGGCATGAGGGGGCCCAAATGACCCTCCATTAATTGGATGGCTACAAGATGGAATACATGTTGTGGCAGCCATTACAGGACTTTGGCTTAAGTTTTCAATTAAAATGCATTTTAGTAAATGGCAGGTTTTGAGGGTCTCAAAAAGGAGCACACAACACAGGTTTTGTGGTTGTACTTCCACTTATTCAGGGAACTTCCTCACATTGTAATATTAGAAATGTCATCCACATGTATTATGTCAATGGATGCCTTGATTGGCACACAAACATTCCAGTATCTTAAAGGGCATTGCACATTGCAAATCAACAGGACACTTTGTGGAATAATTCGCCTTTTAGAGGCTCAGTGGTGCAGGGGTTCACCCTTATCTGTCTACTGGTCCTGAAACCAACATATAGAAATTGGCACTGAAGCTGGAATATCAAATGACAAGTCTATTATTCACTCATGAGTAGGACTACATCAATACAACACCCTTGTGCACTGTATGGGGTAGTTTGTGGAATACAGAAACCAAGGGCCTTTTATACCCTATTTACTGCTGAGTAGGCATGGAGACTCAGAGAGGAGGTACAGGCATATACAGAAATAGTTATTGACTAACATGGGCAGACAGAAATTGCTTGGTCAACAAAGTGGGAGGGGAAATGGTACTGCTTACTTCAGTTGGAATATCCTGACAGTTACATTCTAAAACAGGTGCATTCCAGCAGCTACAGGCCTTACTGCTCTGGCTCAGTACTGAAGGAGTTAACTACAGTTGATGACTCAATCAAAATAGAAAGTCATGCAACAGTGAAGACAGCAGAATCACATGGCTAACACATGGCTAATGCAAATGGATGCCACAAACAAAATAGCTTCAGCTCACGCTAACGTTAATCCCACAGACGGTCCTTTTATCATTAGCTTAAGTCATCACTATGCAATAGAGGGAACATGAAAGTTATTACTTATATCCACTAACATCAGTTGACTAATCTCTTGATCAGTTACTAGTCGAGCAGTGATATTATAAAACATTTACTTTAACATTATTTTGATAGACCTTCTAGTGTTCTTCTTTATGAGGGCTATAGTACCAATTATATGTTTGGGGGGTATTAGTATTTATCAAAGTGTGCACAAAATATTTTTCTTGCAGACAAAACAGTATTCCAAATAAAAATATTAAAATAAATACACATATTGTCACAAAAACAATCTTTGTTTTGGGGGACCAGGAGGCCCAAACGGGGCCATGGGAATTAGGACTAGGAGCCGCAAAGGGCTGCTCCTCCTCAAAAATGGGACGACCAAAAGGGTACATTGCTAACAATAAAAATACTTGGGAAATTAAAGCCACTGTACAACCAGCCAGAGGGGAGTCTTCTCCCTGTGTCTGTCTGAGCCTCAAAGGCAGGCTCTTATTGTTCATCAAGTGTTCACTTCTCCCACGGTGGAGCTGCACAACTTGCAACCCAGAAAAACAATGACGACCTAGGCTAAGTAAAAAGTTTCTTCTTTCAGGATAGGGCAATCACCCTCCAGGGCAAACACCCTCAACGATCCTGTCCAGTGTCTCAGGCAATGCACCAGTATTCTTCACTCTAATCTAACAGGCACCAGAGACACACCACCTGTACCCTAAACTCAAGTCCTTCCCTAACTCCTGATTTACTCTGCTGGCGCACTGCTCTTTCGTCGGGTCACAGATTGTACCCAGTGTACCCAGGCACCTCTTTATCAACAAACAAAGGTGCAGACTTGCATTTACTTGGGGACCGGAACTCAGAGGCCTAATGCACAGATCTGAAGCAACCCTTGTTTTAGAGGGGGTCTCCTCAAGCAAAACCTCCTTGCTCTTGTTATCGGTCTGTGCCTCTCTCAGCTGGACATCAAAAACAGGATCAAAGCGACAAATCAGCTGTCTGTCCTAGAGTAGCGGGAATCTCTAAAACTATGAATGTAAGAGAGATCAACATTACATGAATAACTGATCAATTTACATAACCTAGTAGGTACATGAATTTTCCAGCAGGACTTGTTTGTGGCAGACAAGAAAACAAGCAAAAAAACATTTTGTTCTTAAAAAGTGTATGCTAGGGGCATATGGGCTTCTTTCCTAGAATATGATCTGGGCCATGCAATATCATATTCAGGGGACACACCTATTCACAAGCTCTAGCAAGGCTGTCTGCTCAATTATATGGACTAACTAATGAGGGACTCGTGATGCCTCTGCCACTTATGTAGTGCTGTAATAACATCAGCAATAATGGTGTTGCCACCTGGCAATTTGGAAAAAAAACACCCATTATATAGTTCCCCTTAAAGGTCAAATAAGGGAACATCAGTCTATTCTACCCATCCTTTCATCCTTATCTAATTCTACTTTTATGAGTTTACAGACAGGATGGGCAGTAACATGGCGTATTTATTTATTCATTTTATTAATTCTAACAATTTGTTTAAACAGTATTACTTAATAGCCAATTAGACGTGCACTGATGAGGTGCTTTGTCTCTATTTATTTAAGAACATATTCACAGAATCCTGTGAAATGAATGACCAAAGCGAGCCCAACCAATTGTCTCATGGCCTTTCCTAGACACCTTAGACAGAGAGAGAGAGAGAGAGAGAGAGAGAACACAACAACAAACACATTTCTTTTAAATAAGTGTCTTACCTGATTGTGCTTATCCTTAATTTGCCCAGAGCAACCCCCTTCGACAGTAGGTAACCTAAGCAGGTGACCTCCTGTCAACAATATCTACCCCCTTTGGCAGCTGGCCACAAACAGACTTGAAGGAGGTAAATAGCTTGGGGAATCCACACCAAGGAGGCCATGTTGAATACTATTGGACTGTACCACTCTGTCAAGCACATTGAACTAACTAAAAAACATGAATCCAATAACCAACTACCAATTCCTTTAGCTATTGTACTGTCTAACATGATGGTGCATGAATGCAAGCTTAATTTCCTTGCCTCCTGATTTTAGCCCTGGCACACTAATCTTAAGTTAAAACCATTATTTCCGTATGCATGGCAGAGCTGTTCTCTGCGCATGGCCCACAGATGCTGCTGCCCCTTGATAACGTTATTCAGTAGGATAAACCCAACCCTACATATCTCCTACACTGGTATTATTTCTCAAGAAAACAGTATATCCTCATCTGCTCTTAACAGATTATGAAATATTTCTTTTAGCTAATTTTACCTAAAACAGATATGTGGTGTCCAATCTTGTTCCAGGAAGGCTTAATCGAGGCTATAATTTCATTGAAGCAACTAAAGAAATTCTTCTATTTCTTAAATGTAGTTAAATTACTAATGACGGTATCCTAAATCTTATTAACATGAATTGAGAATTCATTTGACCCTAATTTTCCTAGGCGCATTATAGCCTCAGACATCATTAGAGCAAAGTTTGCATTACCTATAGTGTTTTATTCTACAATGTTAGATCAGGAAATGTATTTAATACAAAGGAATTAATTTGTTAAACATCTCTTCAACATTACAAGCAGGTATCATATCTATGTTTTTCCTATTTCAAACAAATGGCACTGGAGTGTGTGTTTGCTTAACACATGTTATTTGGTATAAACCAAAATAGAAGATAATCTGCTGAAAAGGAATATTGCCCCCATTCAATCAAATACAGCCCTGTTTATTTATTTATTTGTATTATCATTACAAATGCTATAGACTAAATGTACAATTTGCATTCACACAATTATATATGTACACATCAGGAAACGCTGTGATACTCTGATAGTGTAATGTAGGCCCCTAAAAATGGAAATCACACATTGTCACAATGGCTAACCTCAGATAAAAAATGCTCAAAAACTCCCTGTGTGGACATTTTGATTTCAGTAGTGCTGGTCAGTTCTAAATACAGAACCTGGCCTCTGACCCTTTAACCTGCGGTCCCCTGTCTGAGCAAGGCTATCCCCATGTGGCCATCACAGTTCAAGTAACTCTCGAGAAGCCTGACTTAGGGGCTGACTCTGGTGGTGATATTTTAAAGGTAGGTTGTAATTTTTGCTGTCTTATTATTTTTTTATTCCTGTGCAATGTGTTTTCTAGCACCTAAAGAACTTGCTCAACATATTAGTTTTCTTAATGCCATAATGCGCCCAGAATTCCTGTGCATAAAGTCTTGCAATGTAATTCACATGTCTGTACAGCTACTCTTTGCATAACTTTAAATAGCCTTTGTATTTGATACTGCAGCCATTAGGCCGCACTACATTTTAAGCTTGTCGCTAAGAGACAGTAATATTGGCGTTGTTTGATAAACTAATATTCCTCATTTTAATTTGGTACAACAATATACTTGACCATTTAGACATTGAAATCTTAATGCACACTTTGCACAGGGTAATTTTCTTCACTGCCTAATATTACATTTTCAGAGTGATGTTATTAGACATTATAAAGATCATGATAATGCAAAAACGATTTTAGTGCAATGACTTTTAACAACTTTTTTCATGTAGTCATTTTTTTGTTAATGATTACTTACCCTTTTATTATTTCTACATATGAAAAGCAGGCCTTATTCCTTTCCTTTTGTTGTTAAATGCATTTGTTTATAACACTTACAAAACTTCCTTTGAAGCTAAACACAGAAGCTTTACTGAAACATAGAAAGTTTGTTAAACTTTTTTTAAAAGCAGTCATTATTTACCGATCCACAGATGTAATTTTTAGGAAAGCAACACGAAAGAAAGTCCTTGCTTTTATCCTTTCTCTTTTTTATTTACAATAATGAAGCTGTATTTCTAACTTTCAAAATTAGTAGTCTTTAAAGCACGTGTTTTTTGCCATTTTTTACTAACTTAAAGTCTAGTTGCCACAGTGTTTATTTGTAGCTTGTGCCTGGGTAAAGCCTAAGTTATTTACTCAGCTGTGTGTTATGACGGCAGACATTAGCTTCTACACTTTTTCAGTAGAAAAGGCCTTGTGCTCTAGGACTGATAAATCCTGTCTGACATTTAATGGCACAGGGTCCCTTATAATGCCATCTGTTTCCAACATGACAGCAATGTGTTGTATTCTAATGTCCTCACAGAAACCCCAAAAAGCTGATAAACCAGTCATTTACCTCCCTCCGCTCTGACAGACAGCTTTCTTCGGACAGACAGATTTGAGCAGCTGTTAAAGTGCTTTCTTTCTGGTGCTAGGAATGAGACTCAGTTAAAAACCAGGCATTCCAAGTCAGTCAAAATCTATCGTTGGCAGTGTGGTAAAAGAAAGACGCTTTTATTTTAGCATCAACCAATTACTCATATAATGTGAATGCCTTTTAATATTTAATATGATGTACATAAGGATAGTGCTGTAACATTTTGCACAGCCGATAGGCAGTAGTAACAAGATATTGGGCATCTATATTTAAATTTGTTAAATCCTAGTTGTATAAAACACACAAATTCGTTTTTCTCTGTGAGGCCTACTTTTCCCTATTGAGTGCCTTTCTTTCTAGGTAAAGTAGTTTTAACATTTTACAGCTCTTGCTATACCCAAAGGTCTCAAAGAACTTTATTTGTTGTGAGATCACATTTTCTCTTTTATATGGAATGCTAGGGAATTCTGCTTCAAGTTTTAATTCAAATTGTTTACCATTGTGGCAACAAAATACTTGAATGTTCACACAACCCTACTTGGTTACTGCTTTTACTTCCCATAGTAGCGTGCACTTACTTAACATATTTTATATAATTAATTCTTTAAAATGTAAAGTTTAATTCTTTCAATGGAATCTGCAGAACACAATGAGACAACAAACCAAATTGAGCTCATACCAGACATTTTAAAGAAGGGGCCACACACTCACAACACACAACACAGTTAGCAAAAGCAAGCCATCCTTACGCAAAGAGCACAGTCGCTACTCACTCAAACAGGTACTTCACAAGCATTACCACCGGTTTCAGTCCACAAACCTCATAGACACTCAAACACACAATCAACCCACAAATCAACACTAGGACAAAAACAAGAGGCAGCCCACACACTGTACTCAAACCAAACCAATTGTAACTACACAATCAAACATATCTTGTCAACTCTTCCTCCAAAACAGACACTGCTCAACATCAACAGTGATTTGATTTGAGATGTCATCAGTGATGTCATCGGTGATGGCACTGACCATGCCATGAATGATGTAATATGTGCCATCATCACCAGTGGCTTGCGGGCGCGAGACTTACAGTTAGTACAACTAACTCTAACAGAGGAATTTCAATGGTTTTGTGTGAGTGAAATGTCCAGCTAACTATAACACCCCTGAAACCTATGTTTTTTTCAGTGAATTTCTATGTTTTTTTAAATGATAGTCCCCAACTATAACAAGCCTCAAGCCTTTGGTTTCTTCAGTGAACTTCAAAGGTTTTTTAAATGATATATTTCTTTTTCTATTTTTTTATATTCTTTAACTACATTTTTTCAATCTACTTATTCTTAGATATATTTTTTTAATTACTCTACATTTAAAAAAAATATTTTGTTTAAAATAAATATATATTTTTGTATTAGTTTATATTTTTTTAATATACTTATATTTTTCTTTGTTGTTTGAGAGTTGCGCACCCAATACGCACCCTTCTCGTTCACTGTGCGGAACGTTTCCGTCATTTTAGGATTGTTGTGTAGGATCCGGGTACGGTGTGCGACAAGTACAAATTTCTGAATGCTGGCGCTATGCGACTGGTACGCGACTTGTGGCGCATACGCGAGATGTACGTATTACGTGACGTGACGGTCGAGCGGTTGCGTATGAAGTCATATGGGGAGACGCAGTGGGTGCCAGATGTGTGTGCGTACCGTGCGCAGACACCATGTCACTAGAAAAAAAGATATTTGATTGGTTCATTACACTTCCTATTGTAAGTATTGAAGTACCCCACCCATTTCAATCACTCTTGTTAGAACTTCCTGAGGAGAAGACATTTACTGGCAAGATCTGCTCTTTTTCAGACCTGTAGACCTGTTTCTCAGCAAAGTTGGAGAAATGGCTACTAATGAAGCATCTTCTTTTTCAGAACTTTCTGGAAATGTAGAATTTGTGCCTGAGCCTCCCCCTCCAGAGAAGTAGACATTAATTGTCTGGAAGTTTTTTTCTTTTCCTCCGATGCAAAAAATACTCTTGTGGAACAGCAAGTATAAGGAGACATCTTCAGACAAAACATCTGGTAAATTTCGCAAGAGAGGAAATGAGGAGACTAAAAGACTACAGCTTTCGATCTACAGTGCGGTCAGTAGAGTTTACAACTTGATACCAGTGTTGCAGAAGCACTACAGACAACATTGAATTCAGTCTCGATTTATTGTACTATGTCCTCATATTTTGTTAAAGTATGAACAGCAGGAAATTCAGCCTTGATTCATTTAATGCTGATACAATTGTACTATATGTCTCCAGATTTTGTTTAAATAAGTGACAAAAAGCATTCCTCGATGTCTGTGTCAACTACTGCCTTCGATCCACACTGCGCAGAGCAGGGTCCACAACTTAAATTAAGCTTTCCATCTACACTACGGACAGCATTCAAGTTAGCCTTAATTTATATAAGGCCGAGATAATTTTGATAAATGATGCGACAAAACACATTTCTCAATGACTGTACTAAGTACTGCCTACAACTAAATGTACACTACGATCAACAGAGTTCACCACTTGATACCAGTTCATGAGTCCTGTATGCAACAGTCAATGTATGGAGTACATTACAGATAATGCAGTGCAACCTAAGATCTACATTGCGAACAGCAGGGTTCACAACTTGAATTCAGCTTTCCATCTACACTATCCACAGCATTCAAATTATCTTTGATTTATGTAAGACAGAGGCAATTTTGTTAAAGGATGCCACAAAAAAAATCCTCAATGAGTGTACTGAGTACTGTTTTCAAATGTACACTGCGATCAACAGAGTTTACCACTTAATACCAGTGGCGCATCAGCACTACAGACAACATTAAATTCAGTCACGATTTCTTTAAGGCAGAGCCAAGTGTACTGTGTCCACAGATTTTGTTAAACTATGTGACAAAAAAAGCATTCCTCGATGTCTTTGTCAACTACTGCTTTCCATGTACACTGTCGACAACAGGGTTCACAATTTGAAGTCAACTTTGCATGTATACTACGGACAGTAGGGAATTCAATCTTGATTTATTTAATGTATAGACAATCGTACTGTATGTGTTCTCATTTTGTTGAAATAAGTGACAAAAATCATTCCTCAATATTTCTGCTGACTACTGCCTTCCATCTACAATGCGGACAGCAGGGTTCACCTTTTGAATTCAGCTTTGAATCTATACTACGAACAGCATGAAATTAAGCCTTGTTTTATTTAAGGTAGAGTTAATTGTACTTTATGTCCTTAAAGTTTGTTGAAAGATACAACAAAAAGAATTTATGGATGTCAGTGATAACTACTGCCTTCAATCTATATTGTGAGGGCTCACCATTCAGGTATAAAGACGATTGTACATGACGCATTCCAGTAGACAAGAGATATTACATCACTGTGATCCCCCCAAACCACGAATCAACGCAGGGTATGCACATGCTGAGTTCTTTCGGTACCACTAACTCACTGCACCACAAATCATCTCCCCGTAGCCTTATTAAAGCAGAATTCACTAGCCAAAAGCATTGCTCCCAGTGCAGCCTCCCTGCACTATGCATTATTGCAGGATACATACAAGCTCAGCGCCAAGGATACTACTAACTCAGTTCATCATAAATCATCGCAAAATAAGAGTGAACAGTTTTATGTCACAGTGAGACATACTGTCTCTTTTAAATGGAATTCATGCAAAATTAAATCCACAAAACAGATTAGTCCTATTACCGTACCCCCGACCATGCATCATTGCAGTAAATGTACACGTACACGCTAAGCGCCAAAGGTACTAGTAACTCAGTGCACCAAAAATCATTATCACGTTGTCTTACTAAGGCAGAATTTACAAAGCAAAAAACATTAGTATCAGTAAGGCCTGCCCGGACCGCACATCATCACAGGCTCCACAGAACCTTGTTGTTTCAGATACCACTAACTCAGTACAAACCAAACTAAGTATAACACCTATCAACCCCTACACAATATCCCTTTAGTATGCTTCCTTCAAAAACTGCTTTTATATCACATATAGATTTAGTTGAATTATAAAATTTATGCTGCATATATGTTCTATTTTCCACTTCAATCATGATTACAGATAATGCAGCCCACCCGAAGATCTACACTGTGGACGACAGGGTTTACAACTTCAATTCAGCTTTTCATCTACACTATAGACAGTAGGAAATTCAGCCTTGATTTATTTAATGCAGAGTCAATTATACTGTATGTATTCAGATTTTGTTAAAACAAATAAGTGAAAAAAAACATTTTTATATAACTGTGCTGAATAGTAGCTTTGATGTACACTGCGGACAGTAGGATTCACAACTTGAATTCAGCTTTGTATCTACACTACAGACAGTAGGGAATTTAGCCTTGATTTATGTAAGGCACAGACAAAAAAAACTCCTGTGGCACTGCTAGTATGCACAAGCACCGTTAATCCCTACATCCTGTGAACAATGTTTACAAAGAAAGTAAAACACAGTGCCAACATGTACCTGGACCACCCACAATATTAAGTACCTCTGGGATATCACCTTCAACATAGTAATCAGACATACGGCCCCATTTTGAGAAAGTTAGAATGCACTGCGTGAAATGCAATAGTTTAATTATGGGAAGCAATCAGTTGACCTAGATTGCCGAGCAATTGATGACCATTAATGGTAGTTTTTTTTTAACCTCAAAATTCATGCAGACCACTATGCACCACTCAATATTTTGAGTACAGACCGCTCTAACCATGCATCATCGTAGGATGAGCATACGCTGTGCAGCACACGTACCACTAACTCAGTACACCATAAATACTTGCCACCTGGCCTTATTAAGGCAAAGCTCAGTTGCCAAAAGACATTGTTATCAGTGCGTTCTGTCTGAACCATGCATCATCGCAGGCTCTACACAAACCACCCCTATTTCAGTGTACCACAACTCATGAACCCTTTACAATAGAATCTTCTGTGAAGTATTTCACATATAGTGCTCCTACCTTTGAACGGCAGAAGTCATAAACTGTTTATGATTGAATATCTGTGTATGATATCATGATTACTATTTTACTTGTTACCAACAGCAACGTCATACAATGGAGTTGAGCACACGTGCCCGTACCCACTTCAACTATCTATCTGTGTCTGTATACTTATTATGTTTGTAAAATGCTGCTCCTGCACCCTACCACATTACATTGTGCTATAAATAGCATATGCAACCATCTTACCTTTGACAGTAAGTGTGGGCTATTCCTCCTTTTCTTATAGCAAATTTATATAGCACAAAATCAACCCAAAACTAACTCCGAGCCTCGAACACTGATTTCCAGCACCAAGTTTGACAGTGTACCTGAATGACCACATACGTATATATATAGCTGCCCTTCATGTGCCAAAACAAATTACAACTTAAACCTTTCACAGCCTTGTATTACTACAGCTACAACACTCCACAGAATGTACCACAAACATTCATATTCGCAGAAATGTATCATGTCCACCATCTTTTATGTGTGCAACTATGGATGAATACAGAGTCAGTGATACCCCGTACCTTCCATGTTGGCCATGTTGTGAAAATTTACAGATATAATGATACATTTGCTTTTAAGACCCAGGTATCATCAGAACAACAAAACGGACACACAAATCACTTAATTTCTCATATAGCTAACGACGGAACCACGCCCATAGCTCCGGAGTCATGGTTCAGAGCCTCGAGCAGCACTGGCATAAGTCAGTCCAGCCTACTCCACTTACAGGACAAAACAAAAACACAACATTGCCCAGATTTCCATTGTACTGATTTCTTCGTTCCAGGTCTAGTTGTCAGTATGGCACACACACACGCCCTCATGCCGGGTATATACCCACACCACACCCATCCAGCACATGCGTCACTACACACGTGACCCTTCCAATAAAAAAGACGGGGCGCACGTGCTCTACACAATTTTAGAGTTGCTCCCATCGCAAGCTCTGTGATGGCCCGTCCTAGTGGTTCGAACGACTCATGTAGGCCCGAAACACTGAGTACAGCGGTCCACCACTACGTGCGTGGCCTCTTTGGTCACTGAGCTAGTGGTACTGCAAGGATTGAGCGGGTGAGAAACCTGCGATGATGATGGGAGCACGAGAATGTCCTTTCCCATAACCATATCATGACTCAGCACCTAATGTGAGACTTCTTGGAGGCAGAGCAGGACTGCATGATGTAGAAGGTGTCCAGTCCACGAAAATGTGAGCAATTAAGCCTGGGTGCGCATCAGAGGGAGTCGATGGGGTGCACCAGACTGGATACAAAAAGGCAACGCTGCGATTTAGGCATACGCAGTCGTATGTACCATATCTTATTGCAATTATATATTTTTTCCATTAGAAGGAACGTTTTTATGATAGGTCAAATGTCCGACGCTCATGATCATTGAAACCATGTGTATCACTTTGCACCACTTGCTTTCACAACTGCATAAAAACATTAGTACTATAGTAATTTTTCAAAAATCGAAGCCTATTAAACAAGTTGGAACTGTACAAATAGTTGTTTTTAAATGCGGGAAGGAAGGTGTCTGAAAAGACAATGTATTTCTACTCCAGGATTTATATAGTAACAAATACCAATCATAACATCTTTCTTTTACTATCTTTTAGATGTAGCACTTCAGGGTGCATTATGTCCCGGCATGTGGTGAAAAACACACCGGTGACAGAAAGGTGAGCTGCGAATATTCTTTTCACTCACTCTCTCACTTCCTTTGTCCTTTGATAAAGAAATGACACACAATGTTAACTTCCTTTTTATCTTACACTTTTCAGTCACTCTCTCACTTCCTTTCTCCTTTAATAAAGAAACGACACACAATGTTAACTTCCTTTTTATCTTACAGGTTGTGTTTCACAAATTGGCATATCCCCTTCACCAAACACCTCCAAAGCTCTACGTTTGTGCATTCTGCAATGATGCGTGGCCATCGTAACAACGACTGAGAAGGCTGCTTTGACACGTGGTGCACCCTCTTTGAATCACGCCAATTGCACAAGGTGAGCAAAGAAGCTTGTTTCCGAAGCAATGACAAGTCATTTGTGGGCGGAAAGAGTGGGTAGTGTGCAGCAGCTTAACTGCGTAGGAATGTACAATTACCTCCGAGCAGTGGGAATAGATAGATTACAACAGTCTGAGGGGCAGATTTACAAGCCCCTTGCGCCACTTTTGTGTCACTTTTAATATGGGAAAAGTGGCGCAAGGAGTAAAAGTGCCTCTGAGTTCACAAGAAAAAGCACTCACCTCCGGACTCTGCGAGTCAATGGGGTGCAACAGTCTAGGTACGCAGTATTGAGAATTCACCGCTATGCAGTGGGAGTGCAGGGGATATACTACTTTAGAAGAAAAACAGCGCACAGACACCACCTTACAGTGCAAGTTGATGAAATACGTTATCCTGAGTGTACAAAGAAATAAACCAAAAATATACTTGTGCAGTTGTATGTACTATGCTATTACTAACTCTATATACTATCTTTCAGATAACTAAACTGGAGGGTGCACTATGAACCACCACGTGCTTGTACACGCAACGGTGGCAAAATGTGAGTTATGAAGATTTTCTCCAGTAATATCTGCTCATCTATAACTTTCTCTCACACTTTTAATGTAGTTTTTTCTCTCTTTCTCTCTCCCACTCTCTCTCACATTGTTTCTCTTTCTCTTCTAAAGTTATGGACACTGCTGTCCACTCTACCGTCTACAACCAAAGCTGAGTTCAAGTTGTGAACTCTGTTGGTCACAGTGTTTACACAAGGTAAGCAAAGCGGCCTAGATACAAAATGCCTCCGAATAAATGTGTTAGAAATAAAGGGGCTTATTTACAAGCCTCTTGCGCCACTTTTGCGTCACTTTTAACATAGGAAAAGTAACACAAAAGGGGAGCAAGGAGCTTGTAACTAAGCCCCCAAGAATATTGCCCTGCACAATGACTTGATCTCGCACCTAATTCTACTTCAACTCTGAATCACTTTAAAGATCTGTTGGTCCATACTGTAAATCTGATGCAGTAGGCACTTCTGTACAGGCACCTCATGAACGCGGGCCTATAAGAGAGGTGGAATATATCAGGCACACTGCAGACGTGCAAATCAAAAAATATTGCCAAGTATTACCTTAACTTGTAATGTTTGACCACTTTTAGTCATATAGATCTAATTTTGAACACTTATTGTCATTTTTGTTTTGCAGATTAACTACCCTACTTCTATTGAAGTCCAGATCACATTTTGTTTAATATATTGCTTTGTTAAAGTTATGTTTCTAAATATTTATTATATTGTTATCTTTAAGTTACGTTTCCAGTTATTTATTGTTGTTTCAATAAAAGGTAATTTAAAAAAATTATATACATCTTCTTTTTCTGAAAACATTTCACCATTATTTAGTGTGATAATATTACACTTAGAAAACATTTAAAAATAGATATGATATTTATAAGTAGAAGTATAATACTGAGGCTAACTCTTTACTAGCTCTTTTCCAGAGTCTATAGCTATGACTAACGATTCATATGTAAACCTTTTAAAAATCCAGCACAGTAACTGTTTCAATAAGCAACATAGTGTGGTGAACTTGTAACCTCTGTGCTCACTTAAGTGTTCCATTTACTGTTACTATGATAACAGGCAGCAAGCATTTTGGGGGCAGGATTGAAAGGTTCTGGCTGTACAAAAACCATTATATTTACCCAGGATCCTCTAGATGACTAAAATGAAAGCAAAGTAAGACAGAACACTGTGTACCAGATTTACAACCCCTTTGCCCCACTTTCGCGTCACTTTTTCCATCTTAACATTGATGCAATAGTAACGCAATGAACTTGTAAATCTGCCCCTATGCACATTACGAGCAAAAGAAGTACACATCTCTTTCAATTCTTTATCGATCACAATTAGACAGTTTTGCTTCATGATTCACAATGCACTTCAATAAATACTTCATGCGTATTTACATGTGAGACGTGATTGTCGACATTTCAAAACTTAGGGGCATATTTACAAGGACGGTGTTAAAATTGTTGCTGCTTTAACGGCGCAAAGTACAACAAAAACGCCGAAAATGGACTTTAAAATCCTTTGTTATCGTACCAGGAGATTTTCTCAACATTGATATTTGCTATGCAAGAGTGAGAGCCACCCCCCCGGCTATAAAATAAATGGTTGGGGGTGCTCCAAGCCCCCCCCCCTGAAAAATTAGAAGTGGGGGGCCTCAACGACCCCCCAAGCCCTGGGAACCACAACCACCCAGGGCTTTGTGTATTGTGGGAGGGGGGCGGCGTGGCCCCACGCCTGGAGCCCTCGAGGGCCCTGGGGACCTCCACCCTCCAGGGCCGGCTCCTGCAGTGTCCGGGGTGCCTACCCCCGGGACACTGCTGTTTGCTATGAGAGGGCGGGAGTCTCGCGGCTCTCGTCCTCCCATGGAAAACTTGGTTTGGATTTTGAAACAGAGAGCTGTGAAATCTGTTCTCTCTTTCAAAATCTAAACCAGATTGCTTTTCCACATGCAAGTTAGCAGCTCCCCATGTGGAAAAGCAATGCCGGCTCCCGAAGGACGTGGGGAGCCGGCGGGACCGTGGGGACATTGTGGCTTTCCCCCACAGTCTCCAAACTTTTTTATAAGACCAGGGGTATGGGTCCCCGGGGATATTAGAAATTACTGATAGGGGTTATTTTTTAAGGTAAAATTAAAAGTCGCGGACCCAGCGTGGCTCTCAGTGCGCCCCCCTGGTGTGCACGTGCTGGATGCCCGACTCATAATCTGTAGGGTGCCCGACTCCATCGCCTTTGGTGCACAACTTCCACGCATTTGGGAGCCGGCATTGCTTTTCCACAAGGTGAGCTACTAACATGCAGCTCCCCATGTGGAAAACCAATCTGGTTCAGATTTTGAAAGAAAGAACAGATTTCCCTGCTCTCTCTTTCAAAATCCAAACCAACTTTACGATGGGAGGGCGGGAGCCTCGGCTCCCGCCCTCCCATAGTAAACAGCATTAATCCGGGGATGGGCACCCAGAAGCTCTGCTCCCGCGCTCCCATAGCAAACAGCAGTATCCTGGGGATGGGCACCCTGGGACACTGCAGGAGCTGGCCCTGGGGGGTGGTGGTCCACAGGGCCCTTGAGTGCTCCAGGAGGGGGGACATGCAGATCCCCTCCCACAATACATAAAGCCTACTGGGGTGGTGGTCCTCGCGGCTTTGGGGACCTTTGAGCCCCCCAACCATTTTTTTTGTAGTCCCGGGCGTGACAGTCCCAGGGGCTGGGGTGGGCCCTCTGGTCCCTCATAAAATGTAATAATTTTGCTCCTGTTATTTGGACCCCCGGGTGCTAATTATGAAAAAAGGTCTGTTTTATTTATTTATTTATTTTATGGCAGAGTTCGCGCACCCTACGACACAGCGTTTAAAAATAATTAAAACATTTAGTGGGCCCTGGGGGTCCTTCTGGGACCTCCTAAGCAGGTCTGGAGGCTCAACGTATTTCTACCCTGCCCCCTTTCTACCTTTTTCACACTTGTTCCACCGACTTCTTCAGCCTCGCTTCTACCAATGCACGAAATAGCTGCCAACAGTTCCAGGTATAGAATGGTGACAACCACTTGACAGCCAATTAGCATTCAGCGCGTGATCGGAAGGGTGCGCTTATCATACACTCATGGTGAGCTCAGAGTCCGTAGATCCACCGCGCCCATAGATATATATATGCTTTTAACTGTCATTTTCTCAGGAACTACTGAACAGATTGACATCATTTAAGAAAAAGGTACAAGTCTGAACTAATGACTACATCTCTGCCAAATTTGGCATAATTCCGTTCAGCAGTTCGGGCTGTAGCTGTGGCAAAAGGTCCTATGGGAAATTGCATAGGTAAATGAAGTTTTGGGACCCACTTTTCTTTTGGCCCCTGCTTGACCAATCACCATCAAACTTTCAGGAAAGGAGTGGAACGGAGCTGGCCATTAGTTTTAAAAAGTTCGCGAACATGCATCAATCAGCCCCAAAGTTATTCCAAATAGAATGTTGCGGATATCCTATGGGAAATAGGTCCTAACTATAACTACCTTAGGCTTTATATATATATATATATATATATATATATATATATATATATATATATATATATATATATATATATATATATATATATATATATATATATATATGTATATATATATATATATATATATATATATATATATATATACATATATATATATATATATATATATATATTTTTTTTTTTTTTTTTTTTTTTTTCGGCACTCAGGTTCCACCAGCCTCCGCTCCACTCGAACACGGGTGCCTCTCTCGCACGGTGGAATGCGAAATGTATTGGCAAAACGCAAAAACCCCAAACTCTCGGGTTTAGAAAAATGAGAGCACTCAAAGCCAATACGGCGTAGGTCAGCCAAATCTTCAAATTACATTTAAATCAAAAACACTGTGATCGTCATCAATCACGTGATTAACTTCATGTGCATTAACATAAAAGAAGGTACGTAAGGCAATGCATTCATTATTTTTGCGGCGGCCATCTTTGAACGGGCAATCTACTATGTTATATGTATATATATTTACAAGATGCGAGAGAACCAAATTAACTAATTCATTTGTCACATCAATTGAAACATGAAAAGAAAAATTAACTTCAATATTCATTCTCGCTTTTTAACCATAAGTCTAGATGGTAGTTGCGCCGCAAGTACCTACCAATGCGAGTTTCATTTGTAAATTTGCGTGAAAGTCACATCATTTCACATGGTTAAACGTTACCAAAGTTGTGTTGCAGTTAGATTATATACAATTTAGCCCTGGATGGGCATTGGCATTATTTACATTCTAGCCCTGAATGGGCTATTCAATTCATGAATGACTAAATCTAATTACCTGATTCATAACTGCATTTTACATTTATCAAAACAATCAAAATGATACAAGAAACATTGGTGGTAACTTGTCAGTCTGCTCTGCTTATGTTAATGCACATGAAGTTAATCACGTGATTGATGACGATCACAGTGTTTTTGATTCAAATGTAATTTGAAAACAATGTCAGTTACACTGACGAAGGCGGCAACGCCGAAACGCGTTTGTATACTGACTACAGAGGAGGTCTTTGATGAATAAAAGACTTGGCTGACCTACGCCGTATTGGCTTTGAGTGCTCTCATTTTTCTAAACCCGAGAGTTTGGGGTTTTTGCGTTTTGCCAATATATATATATATATATATATATATATATATATATATATATATATATATATATATATATATATATATTCCTTGAATTCCCCCGCCTCCTCGCCTTTTTCGGCGAAAGTCACGGCACCACATCAGGGTAAGTTGCAAATTACGTTTATTAATAAATACCATTGTGCAAGTGTGCAAAGTAAGGATATATTTATTATATATATATTTGAAACAAAATTCAGAATAATTTATAGTTTGGCAAAGTATATTCATTCTCTTTTTTGATTTATTAATGTTTCACAGAAGTCGCTTACCATACGCTTACCCAACACAATAGCTGCACACATCTTGCTCCTGCACATTTTAGAAGTCGCGCCGGAGTCGCAACTTCGGCATAATTTGAAAAGAATGAAATATCATTATAGAAATTATCAATACATTATTTTGTTATAGTGTTTGACTAATTTACTTTAGAAAACTGTTTATAAACTATGTTTTTCAGTGTAAAATTGATGATATAAAATTTTATGACAAGGCAACGTATGCGGGTATGGTGCGTGATCCCTCCCCCACATGTATTTCTGGGGTAATGCCGGGATCACGCCACGGTCGCGACATTTCCATATTTTCAAAGTTTAAAATATTGCTATTGAACGTCAGAACACCAAATTGGAATAAAGAGTTTTACTAATATCTGTTTTAAAATATTGTATAAACATTTATTTCACAGTCTATAATTATGATACTATATTTTACGGGTGCACAATGTGTAAGTGGCGGGTGCTCCCACCAACGTGACTTCATGTGAACAGGAAAAGAAAGAATCTGATTGGTTTAAATCATTTTCATTCTGTCAGATGGAGGATCCATTCTTGTTGTATTCGTCTTATTATTTGGCTGTGTTAGTGACAAGACCTGCTTCTTGTAACTCTCCTCTTTTTTTCAAATTGTTTGTATTTTTCAGATTTTATTTTCACCACTATGGCTTCTAGTCAGCAAGATATTCATTCCTTTCGAGGTGGAGAAAGAAGAAATTATTGAACCACTGAAGAAGAGGAAGGAAGGTACTGTATGGGCCTTCTTCTCAGTACCATAGGGCAAGAAAAAAGTGAACGCCCGTAAGGTCACAAGCATAATCTGCCAATGCGTGTTATCCACTTTGGCCGACAACTGCCTCCCACCACGTGGCAATGACTTGAGGTGCACAGAGGTAGTGGCAGCTGATGCATTTTGACTTACACAGGCCTCCCGCCATGTGGCGACGACTTGAGCTGCACTGAGTTAGTGCCACCAGAGCTGAGTGGGGGTGCAACCTGCTATGATGCGTAGGCCTCGATACGCAATCCTGGCAATCAAGACCCGATTTGAATTGTGAGCTCAGCTGGTCCGCGTGTACACCAAAGGCAGCAAGCTGTAATAACAAGACTCCTCGGGGAGGTGCACCAGGATGCCCTAGGGGCCTATTGTGGGGAATTCAGCGACAGCTGAGGAGGTTGCTCTGGCACGTGGTGGGCCCTCTTGGAGGCATGCTGGTGGCAGTAGGTGAGCATTGAGGTCTGGGTGCGCAGGGTCAGGCAGTCATCGTTGGGCGGCAGACCGGTCTGGGTCTAGGGCTGGGGTGCTTGCGAAAGATGGAGGAATCATGCACACTGCCTGGGAAATTTGCGATAAGCATGGGCGGAAAATCCATTTCGCTCACGGAGTTGTAACTAATTTTGCAACAATGAAAGCACTTAGCAAGTGCAAAAGATCACTAATCAGGAAGCACTAAGGAAGCAGGTGCCAGCTAAAAAAATATTCTGTGACACATTAATCAGCCCGAAATTAATTCAGGTCACTTGAGGCAAGGAAGGTGTGCTTGCGTTGTCACAATAATGTACACTGACTGGACAACCAGAGGGTGCTGTGATGAAACAGAGGGTGGCATGGGTGGGCCAGAGGGTGGCATGAGTAGTCAGAGAGTGGCAGTGGTGACAGAGAGTGGCAGTGATGAAGAAGAGTGTCCCAAACAGGCTGGACACGTAGAAACAACAAGTTCGCAAAACTTGCGACCCGACAGGTAAGTTCGCAATTTGCGAAATTGTACAAAACCCTCGCGAACTGGCAGAAACCCGCGCAAACACAAAAAAAAAATCAGCAAATTCGCGAGAATTCGCGGATTTTGCGGATTGCGAGTTCGCAAATTCGCAAAATTCGCCCATGCTTAATTTGCGACAACATAACTGTACAGGCCCTGGTGGTCCAGTTTTGCCTGCATATTGTTAGAATGCGTGTGGTTACTGTTGCAGTGATTGTGTGCAGTGTCGGCAGGGGCCACAAGTAGTACATGTGTGCAATCAATTTCCCCCAACATGTGCGAGAAGCCTGCTATGGCGTGGTTACCTTGCTTAGTCTCCAGCTGTTCCTGAGCAGTGTGGATGAAGTGAAGCTGCAGGTGTATCAAGCTGAAATGAACTGTGATGCTTACAGGTATGATAAATCCGTAACACAAATTCATTTGGTTGTACATTTCCTTTTCTTTCCTACCAAGGTTAGGACCACACAAACTCTTTTTGTGCAGCATTGATCATACCTGTAAGCATGCCGGTTTGTCCAAGTGCAATACATTGTACCAGATTATGTTTGTGACCATACTAACGCTTGACCATTGTCACCATTTATCCAACAGGTTTCTGAATACAGACTTTCGGAATATTGAATTGTATTGGGATTTCCAGGACAATCTGCAGTTATTGGGCTCCACAATTTGCCGTAATGATGTTCCCTGTTGGGAATGTCACTCATTGTTTGATGTTTTCGTGTTGTTAATTTAAGTTTTTGTAATAAAGTACTGTTTTTGCACTACTGTTGACTACTGGACTTCATGACCTGGTGCACACCCATTTCAGAAACCACATTCTTGGATCTGGAGAACAGAGGCGGAAGGCAACAGCTGGGGTTGGGGTTGGTTGTGCAGGAATACTACAAATTGTGACCAGCGTGTGGTGCTGATACAGGGGCCCGCCATTGCTTTATGGACATGCATCCAAGATATGTGTGAGGAAGTTTAATAGGGCTGGCTGTGAGGCTCCTCAGTCTCTGGAAGTGTTGGTTGGAAGGTACCAGAGGCAAACCGGTGCAGCACAGCCAGCAGCTTCTCTGGGGGAGATGTTAGTTGTCCGCTGTGTTGGTACCGTCAGCCTGTGGGCAATGTGGCAATGTGCACCAACTTGAGAATGGGGCGATAATTATTTTGCCACTTTGGCTGTGCTAAACTGCTGATAACTCAGTGATAAGTCCCCACTGTAGGGTTAAAGGGTGGCTCTAAAACGAGCCCTTGTAGCTACATGCTGAAAAAAGGTGAAATAACAGGAAAATTCAGCAGGGTAAAAACACCCTGACCCCCTAGGCCTCCTATGGGGATCCTACAAGGACCCCCAGGGGCATAAAAAGCATTACAAAAAAAAGTGGCTGGGTGCGCGAATCTGGACGAAAAATAAAAATAACCGATGGGGCGTATTCTCAAGGACTTATCGCAGAGTTATCATCACTTTAGCGCAGCAAAAGTGGTGAAAGAATTATCGTCCATCCTCAACCTGGTGCAACCTGCTGATATCTGCAGTTTTCAAGCGATAGCTTCCGCAAAAAACATCACTGCAGATGAGAGCGACAACTAAATCTAATGATATGCAAAGTAGGCGTTCCCGTGCAAAAAAAACACAAAATCACCACTTACCGATATTTTCAACGACCAACCAAACCTGCAATGCAATCCAACAGGCGATAAGCTGCGTTAGCAGTTCGAATTTAACACCTGCGCTTACTGGTGTAAAGCAGGATAACTACCTACAGTATGAAAGGGAACCCAGCCCAGAGCCACATCTGAAGACCAACACATGTCATGAAGCTTCTGATCATGCAGCTCCGACACCCAAGAGAGCCACAACACCCACTGCCACAACCCCCAGGACCCCCCTGACTACCTCTGAGGCAGCGCAGAACAGAACAGCAGACATTCCAAAAATGGCATGGTCCCTCAGCCACACAATAGCTGAATGTTGGGAGAGGTAGGAACTAAGGGGGTCATTATGATAGCGGATTTTCCACATCCTCGGGGCCGGCGGAAGCCACCGCCGGCCCCGAGGATGCGGAAAATCCGCAGCGGACTGACCAAAGACCCACCGCCAGATTAGGATGGCTGGTGGGTCCTGGTTTCCGTCCGCAGCTTTTCCGCCACGGTCGGATTACAACCGCGGCGGAAAAGCTCTAATATGGTGACGGTGTCTTCCAGACACCGTCCACCATATTAGGATGGCCAGTAAAGTATGCTTTTCCGCGGCGGGTTTTCTGCCGCGGAAAAGCATACGGAACTTCACTGCGGGGGCCCGTTGCGGGCCCCCTAGGTGAAGGGGGGTGGGGGGTGCACATGGGGGGTACCTATGATACCCCCCTGCATTTGCATGCAGAAAGCGGCAGGCACCGCGCAGTACCTGCCTCTTTCTGCATGCAAAGGCAATGCGTGCATTTTTAACATTGCCGCGGGTGCAGCTTGAAGCTGCACCCGCGGCAATGTTAAAAATAGAGGATGTGACCGCCAGGGTGGCGGTCACATCCTAATTGCACCGGAGGGAACTCCGCATGCCATGCGGAGGTTCCCTCCTGCTCTGGGGTCGCGGACGGACGCAAGTCCGTCCGCGATTCTAATCGACCCCTAAGTATGTGTGAAAGAGGCAAGTCACCAATGAATAAGAATGCACCCAATGCCAAGTTGGGTGTTGATGTGCTGGATGGATTCACTATGCAGAGCACAAACCTCTCCATGTGGACAAATACTGCTGATGCTTGTAGTGTTGTGGACTGTGGACGCAACCATGTTACCTCAGGCAGTTGGGAAGATCTCGGTCATGTAGCTGTGTCATCCCCCCCTGTAAGCGTAAGAGGAGTGGGCTGGTCTGACGTACGCCACTCCAGCGTAGGAGTGTGAATAAATAGGTCAGGGCTCTGGGCGTAGTTCACTTCCGGAAAGGCCAACATGTCTGTTAGGGTGGCGGCCCTCACCCTGCCACGAGGCCGCCACTGTGAATGCCGGCCTGCTCGACACAGGCCCCCTGCGACCCAGTGGCATAGCACCACAGAGTTATGTCTGTGCTGACTACTGCCTTCCTTCTACACTGCAGACAGCTGGGCTCACAATTCAGATCAAGTCGCGATTGCAGATGACGCAGTCCACTAGGCAACAGACATTTCCAGCAGTGCGGCCCGCCCAGACCATGCATCATCACAGGCTGCGTACCTGCTGAGCGCCACAGGTGCCACTAACTCAATGGACAAAAAGTCACCACCACGTGGCCTCATTGAGGCAGAATTCATTAGGCAAAAGACATTGCTCCCAGTGCGGCCCGCCCGGACCACGCATCAATTCTGGCTGCGCACACACTGAGTGCTTCAGATGCCACATGGCTGTGAGCCCTTGCTAACCACTGCCTCTGGCCAACACTGCGGTCATCAGAGCTCACAACTAAAATTCAGTCTTGATCCATTAATTGCAGGGTCCCATAGGCAATAGACATCACATTCCTTTCTGCCCGCTCGGACTATCTATCATCGCTGGCTGCGCACACGCTGAGTGCTTCCGGTGCCAATAACTCTGTGCAGATCAAGTCAATGCCACGTGGCTGTGTCACAACTCATGGACCCTTTATGATTGACTTTTGTGCTGTAGACATTGGACACAACAATGTCACCTCAGGCAGCAGGAATACCCCGAAGGGACATTAACAATTTCTGCACATGAGCACGCTCATCTAAGGTGCCCTACCTCAGTCCAACACTAGTCATGTACCCTTTATGATACAATCTTTAGTGCATGATTTAAGATCTGGTGCCCCTATCTTAGTGCACCACAAGTCATAGACCCTTCATGATTGAATCTCTGTATGTTATCCGATGATCACCGTTGTAGTTGTTGCCAGCACCATCCAATCCCTGAGGGCTGGCTTACACTTACCCCACACACATCCAGCCGAGGCGTCACTGGACATGCGACCCTGGTAATATTAAAGGGCCGGGCACAGATGCCCATAGCCAGTTCCACTATCTATCTAACTGTGTCCCTGTGTTCATTATGTATGCATGATGGCTGCAGGCCCTACCACATTACATTGAGTTGTGGACAGCGGATGCAGCCATGTTACCTCTGGCAGTGGGGCAGACCCTGAATATGTTGCATTGTCGTACCCCCCTGTAAACGTAACACACAGTGATGCTGCACATTTGCCACATGCAAGACATGTCAAACATGAATCCCAAAGTCACAGACATCCTACTCCACCCCCAACAAGCCACATCACATTGCCTGCATGCAAGCAGATGACAAACTAACATTAGCAACTGACTTCTATCCCCATTTTGCTCAATGCCAGGTACCTTAGTAACAGTTCATGGAACATTCAACTGAACTGACAGGTCCCAAGTTCACCATATTTTCAAGTTCACCACACAATGTTGCAAATGCAAACAGCAGATGTGGTTGACTTTGTAAAATATGACCTTATCCTTTCTACTGTACCTTTCAAACAGTTTTTACTAACCAATAAGAAACCTGTTTTTTAAAGAAAGAAAAATTTTCCCTATTGTTGAATGTACAAAGTTCTTAAACAGCCAATGAGATGTCTACTTTCTTAAAAACAGCATCTGTCCACCATTTTAGATACCTCTCATTCTACCAACTGACTACTTCAGCTACAGACATCTTTTCATTACTTCCAGCCAACCCTTCAAGATGCTTTCAGTGTGGATTGTTGGGCACAGCTATGTTTTTGGTGCAAAAGCTATGTTGCACAGAGGTATTGCCAAAGACCTAGCTTTGCAAAATGTAGACATTAAAAGGATTGGACAGAGAGGATTAAAGTGGCATCAATTGATGCCTTTGGTTTAAACCTTTTTGCATTTCCAACCTCCTGACCTCATGACCAAGGCACATTGACTGGAGTAGGTCTGGAAAGGCTAATGAAGGGCACCTTTGCAGAATTGATGTTGCTTTTCCCCCAAACTGTCTTTGTATACAATAACATATGCCAAAGACAGATATGGAACTGGTCCAATACATTGTGTCCTCAGATTGAGAAAGATAGAAAAAATGTCAATAAAGCTGTTTCTGCTTACCTCAGAGACCACAGGAGGGGTTCCATCTACAACAACAATCTCAGTTTCCATATGGATGGCATCTACAGAAGTGATGGAGTACACTTCACTGATCAAGTCAACAGAGTGTTTCTCAATAACCTAAAGCTCTGCATTCGCACTTACATGTAGCTACAACAATCTCCCAATGAAAACAAGGGATCTTTTTACAGCCACCCAATAACCCAACATATAACCAAGCTTCTTTTTAAAAAAAAATCTTAATAATTTTTGCTTTGAGCCGCACACCCATCGCATTTACACTAGGGGGCCGCGCTTAGCACCGCGCTCGGGTCACGGCAACAGACTTTGGCAGAAAAAAATGTGTCTACTTCCATTAAATTCATTTATATTCATCCCAGGGACCCCATCCTGTCACATAATCTCTCTCTGTCCTCTATCATGTGTGCCATTCACACACAGGGGATTCAAAATGGACGCCTTTTTCACATACAGAATATCTTAACAGGCACTTTCTATGTTCAAACCAATCCACACACTCAACATGCGCAGTATGAACACACTCTGTGCATGTGCCCTGTAACATTCACATAGTCCCTAACTGCAGCTGTCACAAGGAAGCTGGCTTTATATTAGAAGGCAAGTCCAACAGGGTTGTAGCTCATAATCCACATTCAACAGACCTTACAGTAGGTGAGATTCAATTAGGGAGGTTCACCAAATATCAGAGGTTAAGATACACAAGGTCAGAAAGTGAAACAGTTTGTGTTTTTATTGGTTAGAACCTGTTATCATAACATGCATATGGGCCTTCTAGCTTGTAATCATGGGAGAAGGATCTAATGGTGCCCTCAATAAAACACATCAGTCCATCTTAACTAGAGTTCTTCATTCTTCAAGAGTGTCTGATGTGTTTGTTTGTGTCGAGATTTTAGATGCAAGTGGCAGAACTTGGACAGTATTAGAATTCTGTCTGTAAATTCCCACAACACAGGGGTCTCAACTATGAGAAAATGACACAGCGCTGCATTCCGTTTAGATGAGTCATTTTGTGTGTTCAAGTATTTTATTGATTTTTGCTCATAAATAGACAAGACCATACAAAAAGGGCATCGAAAAAAGGTACAAGTAAATTATTGTTTGATAACCAGTGAATTATCTAACAGTTATAACAGCTTAATACAAGATAATCAATTTTAAGTACTAATGAATATAATTATATAGTCTTGTGAACGAATAGATAGAAAAGAAAAGGTAGAAAAAATTAATGTAAAAGAAAGAACCAGTACAAGTTGTTGGAACAATCAAAAACTTGAGTAGAGCTACGTACCTATAACTAAAATAGCCATATAAGTACGAAAAAATCAATAGACTAGGAGTAGTCATGACTGTAAAGCTATATAATCATCAATTGTGTCCCAAAATAAAGGATAATTCAATGTGTTATGGACAATACCTGTAAGAGATAAATTGGCTCCTCTTCTGGAAAAAATAATCCATGCCCACCATGTATGTACTAACAATAATGAAATCTTTTTTCCAATTAGTAGTAATGAGTCATTTTAACAACAATACAATGCACCCCAGTACTTTTTCCTGCGCTGACGCACAATTGGCTACCATATGCCAGCGTAGGCACCCTTGCGTCATTTCGTAAGTGAAGTGCCCACGAATGGTATTGTAAATCTGGGACTGTGATTCCTTGTACACTGGATGCACATCCAAAGTTTGTGTATGGATAAAGAAAAGCATACTTCAGTCACTTACACTTACAGCACAGCTGGCGTGTGGGGAGATAGCAGTGCATCATAATTAGGACGCAGCAATCACCTCCCTTATTTTCTGTAACTACATTTTCTTAAACTTTGAAATGGCCCATTTGACAGCCCCACAAGGCCCTACTGTGATCTCATTTTATTTATTAGCTCTTGTTGTACCTTCTACATTGCACCCTACCCATTTTTGTGATGAAAATATAATATTATAAACGATTTCAGATCTAATGTAAGTTTAGTTTTGTCTATTCGGGTTGCCCATCCCCAATTTCCCAATTTCGTCTACCCAGATGCTGAAATGTTTTCATCTATTCTATTTTCTTAGATTGAAACAGAAAGCTGTATTTCACTGGAAGATGTTTACCAAAAATCAAATATTTACTTTTTTCAGGGTTAGTTATTAGCCTTTTAAAGTTGCAGTAATCAATGAATGTTTTCGAGAAGTGATGTGATTTCTGTATGGAATGGACAAATATGCTTTACATTGCTATCTTCATGCAGTGCAACATGAGAAATGGAGCACTGTATTGCATGATTAATAAAAAAAGTGGGCAACTCCAGACCTACATTGTGTTTTCAATTTATATCAACAAATGCTACTAAATTTCAAGTCAAAACCAGAACACTCCTTTGAGCTCTAGTCACAAACAACTATTTACCACCCTTTAAGATGTTAAACTACAGTTGCCTCAACTAATTTAGAGCCTGATTTAGAGTTTGGCAGAGAAACTACTTCATTGCAAATGTGACGGAATACCCTGTCTGCCATGCCCATGGTCCACCCACCGGTTTAGAGATGGGTGAATCCCATTGACTGAGCCCCTATAGTCTCCATCAATAGAAAAATTCTTCAGCCGGTCTGGTGGAGTATGGCGAGTCAAAGGAAGAGCATTATATTCCCCTGACCAATATAGGGTGGACGCGTTATGTCCTCTTTACTGTCTGCCACTGCCAGGTACAACCTGGTGGTACGGTCCGAAAAGAAAAATATTTACCCCCACACATAGAGAGAAAAGTCTCTGACAAAGGGATTCTTTAGTTTTTGTTTTTTAGAAAAAAAACTTCTGATTTGAGAGTTTGTTTCTGAAATATAAAAAAGTTACAAAGTGTGATGAAAAGCCCATCAAAATGCGAAAGTGACTGTGCCCCAAACGTTTAGTACATGAAGGGAACCATTGTGACAGCTTCTTCTTTCAAGGTACAGATGTAACAGCAGGGCAGGCAGTCATCTCTAAATTTGGCAGAACCTAGTCCATCAGGGTGGCAAAGGTAATCTCCTCCCCCACCCTGACAAATGGAGTCCGATCATTCAAACTGTAAATCAGGCCCTGAGACACTAACACTTCAAGACTGCAGTAATGCAGCACAACGAAATAACACAAAAAAGTTGTGTTGCATAATACAGTAACCACTTCTCTTTCAGGTCTTTCAAAGACACTACATAAATTCCTGACATTTGGACCTGCAAATAATTGTTTTCAGGTGTTTTAGTCTAAATAGTGCAATGGAAAAAACAACACCCAGTATGCATTAGGTGATTCCTGGAAAGTGCAGGACTGGAAACAATGTCCATAATGACCTGGAAGGAGGTGGTTGTTTAATTATTTTATAACATGATGATAAAAGGTGTTTGCCCTAAGCATTACTTTAATTGTCACTAAGAACATGTAATGGAGCCAGCCTAAAAAGTTCTGTGGCCCGAATTCCGCACACTTAACAGTTCTATCTTTGCTTTGTGTCTTAAATAACCCTGGGCGTAGGACTATGCTAAACTCAGGGAGCGTGCATAGTTTGCGGTACTACGCACTTGCGAATCGCACGTAGCACAGTGCAAAAACGTGTAGCACAGCGCGCATTGTATGCTTGCTCACGGTCCTCAACGTCAAGTTGGCAACTGCGAGCAAGCAGAATCAAAATCCTGGCGAGACTTATTTTTCGTTCGCGATCAGCAACATCAAGTTGCCAATCTCGAGCGTGGAAAATAAACCTCCCGGAGAGATTCTCAACGCTGGGAGGTCAGGTTTTTCATTGCGAGTGGTCGCGTATGCTTGCGACCGCTCATGATGAGAAACTACCAGTCCTCGTTAAGAAAGCTGCCGCTCAAGTACAAATCTACTCAAGCTGCAGAAAACGACCGCTTGCACTGTGCAAGATGCCGTTTGTAATGATTGCACAGTGAGGACAAGCATCCGGCACTGTGCAATTAGTGCGAACAGCATTTGCCTACTGCACTACGTGCGTAGTGAGAAGTGCACTTGGCGTAGCTACGCGTAGCCCTACTAGGCAAACTACGCACAGGGTTAGTCCTAAATTGAAAAACGCATTCCCTCAGCTCAAATGCATACTCAATCCCTTCTAGCTTGGTTACGAAAGAAAACATGAGCATTCCACATGATTCGTGATTATGGCCGTTCCATTCTATTAGCCAGCCACCTAATTCGAAGCATTCTGCATTTCGGTTGCTCATCTGCAGGTTTGCATATATGAATGAATAAACATGGATTTTTTATATATTATTCATCTGCTACACACTTCCATTATGAAAGAATTCGCATTTCACGTTTCCTGTGTGCCTTGGGAAAATAGTGCAACATCATTACCATGGAAATCATTGCTTTTACGTGTGTACTATGGAGCAGGTTGTTTATAAAGTGGGAAATTAAATCGTCGAAGAAAATTCATACAACAGACATAAAGACCACCGCGAGAAAGGAAGAAAACAAACCCCACACACAAAGCTGCATATTTTATGCATCCCAAGAAGAAAATAAAGATGTGGCTGCCTAACAATACCTCTCTGCCACGTGCATACATTGCGGCATATTATTAATAAGTGATATCTTTGGGAAGAGCCTATAATTTGCGTTTGCAACATTTCATTAAATTTCTGTGTAATTACATAAAATACAAATATACCACTTCGCTCTATATTTTAGTACCAAATGCATTTCCCATCCATTTTGGTTGCAAGGACGCATCTTGTGCTAAAAAGTAGTCCCAAAAACAGAAGCACCATGAGTCACCATGAGTCAAAACTGCTCATGTTCTCGACATTCACTTTGTTTCCGCTTAAACATTTTGCAGCAAACCAGGAGTAATTAAGAAAAGTGAAATCATTTTGGTAATATCTGATAGCAAGCGGAATGTGAAATTTCCCAAAAAGTGAGATTTAAAATTTCGCCCAGGCCTACTTCGAATGTCGGCCTACGCCAAAGCTCGCTCAACTTACTGAGACTCAGGAAATCATTACTATACCAACCCTATCCCCTCTATAAGACACACAATTCAAAAACCTAATTCGTGGCACACTTTTCAGCCTTAGGTGCCTCAACAATCCTACCAAATTCGAGCCTTACTATAGATTGTGGGTGTATCATCTGCGTTTGAACAATTTGCACTATGTATTTACTTCAGTCAGATTTCTTTTCGATTTACTCTTTCTGCTGTACACCACAACACAATATTCCAATTTGAAATGTAATTTTGTTTGGAACATCCTTTAATGTGGGACTATATGAGACAGCAATATATCTAGAATGAAATCTCCTAATCCGCCGGCCATTATAGACTCAAGGGCTTATTTACGAGCGGCCTGTGCCACTGCTGCACCAAAATATTTGACACGCTGTAAGTTCTTTTAGACCTGTCTCAGAATATCCTGTGCCAGAACCAGCTGCGACACACAGAAATTTAAATATGCAAGGAGGGGCACCTAAAGTTAAAAACGGGGAAGTTAGATGATAGGACAATGAATTTGGCCAAATTACAAAAACATCTAATGTAAATTATTTACCAAAGGGAGTATTTTGAAAGGGCCGGCAGACTCCTCTTGGAGGTGAGCATGGGGTAATACCTGTGAATGGGAAAGGTAGCATACTAATCGTCAAGGATCCCATTAGGGGTAGGTTACACAAATACGCATCGTTCATTTGTGTAACCTGCCCTTTTTGTAATTTGACCAAATTCATTGTCCTATCATCTAACTTCCCCGTTTTTATCTTTAGGTGCCCCTCCTCACTTCACGTCCTGATGAAGACCCCACTGTAAGGTGCAAATAACCTACACACAACAAGGGTCGAAACGTCGACTGTCATACCTACGCCCTACCCAGCTTGCAACGATGTATTATTACTGTATTACAAAACAAATGGGATAGGTTGGAATGTGATTGAACCTATGTATTGGGTGACTAATTACAGCACCCTTGTGATTTAAACTTACGGACTGTTGTTATATCACATGCAACTTCTACGACTGTCCACTCACTACCTTTACCCTCACAAACCTTCTCTCCCACGACCCTTCTTTTTTCCTTTCTTATGGGCACTAATATAAACGTTGATTATGCATTGCACATGAAATGTATGACTAAGAGGATGTGAATAAACAACATTCCTCTTTAAATTCAGGGCACGAGTAATATGTATCTAAAGTTTGTAAACTCTTCTGTGCACATAAATTCTATTTAGTCTGGGACCCCTATCTCTGTACTATCCTCCACATGCTGGCATCTGGTTCATTTCAGACCACAACAGCTAGAAAGGCAGTAGTATCTCAGCCATCTTTTTCAGCTTTCCTACCTTCTGTCCTGGATGACATCATCTGCCGAACACCCTTGTACCGCCTCTTCCTCTTCACACAACAACTACATATGGAGATTAAGCAAGACTTCTAATCCATTATAGGATTTCCACATATGCTAGTTGCCATGGATTGCACACCTACTCTATCAACATCCAGGCCATTGTGAACCATCAGGAGATGTTTGTCAACATCCTTGCTAAATACCAAGGGATTGCGCACAACGTCTATATCTTCAGCCACTCCATCATCAACAAGCGCTTCCAGAATGGGTGCTAATGGAATGGTCTACTTATAGGTAAACAAAACTCTAGTACTTAACAGACCAACTAACATTTAGAAATTTATGACATAATAGCCATCTCTGTGACTGTAGATGCAGATAGGGCCATATGTTTGAGGGGTGTACTCATATATGCACCATGCTTCATAGTACATATGTAAGGCAAACCCCCAAGTCACACATGAGAAGACATGCACACACACTTTGGGTACCTTTGAATGGCATAGGGGTACGGAGCAATGCAATGCTGGCCGAAATGCAGTGTAGCATCACTGTGTGCAAGGGAGGGGTTCCATGGCCATTGTGGGTAGTGTGTTCATTCAACTCCCATGGTTCATGAGGCATGTCATGCATACCACCCCAGGAAAACTTTTTAATGTGACAAATCAATTAGCTCCCCCAGGTTATGTCTAACAATGAAATAGAACTGAAGTCATAAAAGCCACTCAAGCTTCCTATGGACTTCATTTGTAGGGAATAGGCGTAGGAAAGCGCAGCAAGTCTTTTTGCTGCACTGCCCTATGCCAATGTGTAAGGGCAGAAATGCACCAGATTTATTAAATACGTTGCATTTCTGTCCTTACCCTCTGCGCTGGTGCACCATTTGCTGCCTTGCACCAATGTGGGCACCCTTGCACCATGGTGCAATGGTGTCTGCGTGCATGCAGGATTGTTTCTGCGCAGAAAGGGACACCTTTCTGCACAAAACCAATCCCAAGAGATATTTTCCTCTTTTTATGTGTGCTGAACACAATTGGAAAGATATTTAGTTGTACCAGAGAGCAAAAGCCTTTGACAGTTGGTATTTCTATTTCACTTTCGACTGTCCAAGGATATGGACTCGAGCCCTGATTCATTAACCCAATAGCCAACCTCAGACTGAGCCAGACAGAAACTACAATCAGGCACTGATCAAGACCTGCAACAGTGTGGAGAGACCCTTTGGTCTGTTCAAGTCCCAGTTCACATGCTTGGACGTGTCAGGGGGGAGATTGGTCTACTCACCCTCTATGGTCTGCAAGAAACTACTTGTGTGTGTCATTCTCCACAATATCTATGTCCAGACAAATGTTCCATGGGACGGGGACCATCAGGAGCAGGAACCAATAGAGGGTGAGAATGGTGAAGAGATCCAGAATGCATTGGCTGGGAACAAGTGACGCGGCCACATTGTGTAACATTTCTTCTCCGAAGCACATGTCCAAACAGATTCTGATGGTTCAGAATGAAAATAAATGCTTGAATCCATCATTTGTGTTTGCGTTCAATTCACAGTCCCAGTAAACATCAACTCACCCACATCTCGTCAATGGGAAGCATGCCTCAAAATTTAACAATCATGTCATCAGACCTGTTGAGCAACATGGGGCCAGGCCTCACATCCATCAATTGCATATAGACAGAAATGCTATGTAAAGCAGTGTACTGCATTAAAGGGACAGGCATGCCACATATCAAATTCCAAATGTATCCTCACTCTCCCCTTGCACTTGAGCAGTGCACAGCTAGCAGTGTTGCTGTCTTGTTCAGCAGAAACGTGTACAGCAGATGGAAATCAGTGAAGTTTGGAA
This sequence comes from Lissotriton vulgaris, assembly GCF_964263255.1. Lineage (NCBI taxonomy): Eukaryota > Metazoa > Chordata > Amphibia > Caudata > Salamandridae > Lissotriton > Lissotriton vulgaris. The sequence goes on along the minus strand of NC_141689.1, from coordinate 1,092,629,170 downwards.
CTCATTCCACCAACTTACATACTTGAGAACAGTCTCACAATGTAGTGGTTATCATAAATGTATGGGCATGCAGAATGACATCAACTTGCTGGAACTAATGTTGGTGCAGACACGATCAGAGATAATGAGTGACAGTTGTCATGGACAAAGGCCTAGTGTCATGCAAACATGCAAAACCTATCACATGTAAACAACGCATACATGCATATTTGGCCTTTCACACAACACAGGAAATGTGAACTATTTGCTGGCTACATTGTCACAAATACCACATCATGCTATAGTAGCTGGAATACCAATGAAGGAGGGGAGAAAAAAGCAGAGTTGAGGAAGCTGGGCAGACTGGAATCACCAGTCCAACTTAGACTGCTGAAGACCAGATTGCAGAATGGTTCTGGCAGATTCTTGAGGTGAGTGGGACGGGTGAAGATTGTTCTGCAGGGAGTGTAGGACAATCAAAGTCCTGGGGTTTTAGGACTGGTAGGCATACCAAGTTGAGGCTCCAACGGATGTAGCAGTTCACATGTGGCACGTGCAGCAAGTTGCAGCCTGGAGATTGACTCCAGAAGGATAAATGTGTTGGTGCACTGGCTTCCACCTTACAGGAAGGGAAGGTGCAAAAAGATGCTTGGATCCAATCACAAAGGAACACAAAACCAAGACTCTAGTGGCAGTGGGTGCAAGGTACCCATATGTTTACGGGCACAATGGAATCACAGGTAATGGGGAACAATGCTCATGGAAAAATACGTGCGAAAGGGCAGCACAGGGGTAATACAACAGACTCAAATGTCAAGGAAACTGAGGGGTTATGAAGACTCAGTCATGGCATAGTAGCACGCATGAAGCACCACAGGGGTAACACAACATGATCCTAACATATTAAGTCCACTGCGCTTAGGGCGCATGAGGGGGTCATGACAATGACGTTTCTTTTGGTCTTACACATGTGGATCACTGTATAGTCTACCTGATGTCCTGAGATTGGAAATAGAGGTGCGTATATTGGCAATGGCCACACAGTGCCACAGGGATAGTCTTCCTATGCCACAGCTATGTTTGCAAGTACATTGCAAGATTTGTACAGTATCCAACATACCACTTTAAAATGTTACCCTGTGACCTGTGCTGGGGCTAGAATGTCCAACTAGGGCCAATGCAGGCACACATGCCCCACAAGGCTAGAATGCAACTGTTGAATCTAGGAATAGATGCGACTGTCAAGTCAAGTCAAACATACTTTTATTTGATTCATTAAAAATCATAAAAGGATGGACAACCATAATGAAACACAATACTTTAAGTGTACATTTAAAAAACATAAAAAGGCCTTAAGGTCGTAACCACGAATAGGGGACAACTAATTAAATTAAAATATTGACAAGTGATTGATATGATCCCAAAAGGGCTTGGAGTCCCTTGGTTTACATGCATGGAGAGGTTTTGCCCATATATGTTTGTTGTACTCTTTTTTGGCCAATTTTATGTCCCTTGTATGCTTCTTTCTTGCTTTTGCAATTAAAAGCAGGATTTCCTGGTGGTGGTCTGGTCCCCGAGATCGTAGTTGTCTAAGGTGCTTATTTCGTTATTTTTTTTGTTTCCTCAGACTGTTAGTGAACCAGGCTGCCCCTTTTGGGCTTCTTGCTTTATGGCCATGGGTGTGCTTGGAAAATGTATCGTTTATGACATGGATGAAAAACTCTCATGCCGTTATGCTCAGTGTTTCGAGATTGAATATTTCCAAGAGACTGGTGTATATGCTTGTGATGTCCTCAAAATTTTTCTTTTTCCAGCAAAGGCATTTTAGGTTATAACATTATGTTAGAGAAGACATTGCCTTTGCTTTGTCTGGAATTGCAAAAGTTCCGGATAAAGTGCAAGATTGTGGTTGATGATCACTTTCCGCCCTGTCGTTTATTTGAAAGTTCTCAATGTACAGGAGAAGGTCATAGTCCTTGAAGGTGTAGTCGATGGTTGAGCATGTTTTTTGGGTGACCCTTGTGTATGCTGCAGACCTATCTGTCTGGCTATGACCATTGAGTACACACATTGAGAGGTCATTCAGGTGGACTGCCAATCTCTTACTGAGTGTATCCTGTCGATTAGGGGCTGGTGTGGCCTCTGTTGTAACCTTATCCCTCAAGGGATCTTAAACAATCTTTGCCCACTCTAAGTGGGACTCTTTGTGTGAATGGACGCACTGCCTAACACAGGTAGTCACCTACTCGTGCACTGTGTGTGGATTTCTCAACCAACATTCACCATTGATTGCTATTTTGTGACACACACTGGTTCCGGCCACTTACGCACTCACCCTTGTACCAGTTTACTATGACATCAGTTTTGTTTGGTGGTTAGTATCAATTGGAGTGGGCCCCACCTGGCAGGAAACTTCAATCATACTTGTCATCAACAACTTGCTAAGTGTGGCACTTCTTGCTTGTGATTTTATGCAACCACTTGCTAGGTTAGATGAACATTGGTCTCACAATTCCTCTTCCCCATTGCATGTGTAGCTTGTTCCATGGTTCTGTGACCTGGCTCGTAATATTTGATATGTGTATATATAGTAAAGTTTATGCCATGTGTGGTTACACTCACACCCCTTGCATTCGAGGGCTCTCAGGGACAGAGTAACACATTGACCATGTGCATGTCAGTGTGCACCTGGTGCCGTGCTGATGGGAGGCTCGCAGGGGTTATCTTGTAGGATTAAGACTTCTAATGGGCTTAAGCAGGGTTGCCTGTTGGCCCCTCTTTAGTTTTCCTTTTATATATTTGATCTCCTGGCACGTTAAACTTAGTGAGGGGGGATGCCCCTAGAATTGGTACAATGTCCATCAGTTCCTTATTATATGCAGATGACGCTGCAATTTTTGATTTAACTCCTATTAGCTTGCAACGTCATCTGGACACCCTACCTGAATAAAAAGAGAACCATTTTTTGAAAATCAGTATTGCTAAAAGCTACATTTTAGTCTTCTGCAGAAAATGTCTTAGAATAAAGAAAGGGTATAAGTGGTCTTTGGGGCTTGAAGAACTAGAATTGGTTGTTTCGTATTTGTATCTGAGGAAGGTTTTTTCAAAGAAAGAGGCGAGATTCAGAGCATATCAAACAGTGTGTTGGTGAGGCTGCCTCCCAGGCTGGAGCTTTAGATTTTATAAAACCTGTGGGAGACGCCATTTTAGTCATGTTCTGTCAGTATTTAATGTTAAGATTCCTCCTTCATTAACATATGCTACAGAAGTACTGAATATGAACTATTGGCTTGCTTTTAATAAGGCTGAAGGCCGGATTTTCAGACAAATTTGTAATTTCAATTCTCTGGCTGCCCCACATGTTGTACGCTTGGAATTCTGTCTAGTTTCTTCATATATTCTATCCTTGTCAGCGGTCCCAAGGTGGGGCAATTCTCTATTTTGGGAGGATGAGGGCACCCTTAGGGCCGCCTTAAGAATTGAAATTTTTGACAAATTAAAGGATCAATCAGCATTCTTTAGGTCCTTTGCTCAAGCAAATGATTCATTTGGGCTAAGTTTAAATAGTGATTCTTCTATGTCAAAGCAGGCATTGAAGTTATTTATAAAGAAGTCCGCAAGCTCGATTAGTAAGGCTAGAGATACTATCTTAAGTCAATCTAAATCCCGCAATGAGGTGGTCTGTGGGAGTGAAGTGGGGAATAGACAACTGCAATATTTGACATGGGAACTTCCACAAGGGATTAGAAGGCAGATACTTCTTTTGAGAACCAACCTGTTGCCTTTAAGAGAAGTTATTTGTATATGGGATAAAATATCAAGAGAGGAGGTATTTTAAGAGTGATAACTTCCATCATAAATTTTAAAATATTCATATTTTATGAAAATACCAATTGAAGATGTATTAAGAGGTTACTGACAATTGTATCGACAGAAATGTATTTAACATATAATGTTTGTCGGGGTACAATCTATTCGAGAGTATTTCCTTTAGCTTGATTGCTTTTGACAGTCACATGATACACAGCACGAGGGTGTCTATCACTTTAAATGTAACTCACGTCACTCAGTATCTTGTCGAGTGAACAAGTGGCTGAGGCTGCGATACGCGTCTTGACGTTGCCAGATGAATAAATCACTTTAAAGCACCAAACTGGGTCCGTGTCCAACTCTGAGGCAGGTGGCGCTGGGAAGAAAGTGAGCGCTTGCGGCATTTAGCGAATTTTCATTCATATAGAGATATATATATATATATATTACCTACTGGCGACTAGGTAGTTATAGTTAGGACCCAGTTTCCATAGGAAATCCGCAACATTCTATTTGGAATAACTTTGGCGCCGGTGGACAAATCTTCACAAATTTCTCCAAGAAAATGGCCTGCTCTGCTCCGCTCCTTCCCTGAAAGTTTGGGGGTGATTCGTGAAGCGGGGGCCAAGAAAAAAGGGGGGTCCCAAACATGTTTTCCCCATGCAATTTTCCATAGGACCTTTAGCCATGGCTACAGCCCGAACGGCTGAACGGAATTACACCAAATTTGGCAAAAAGGTAGAGTTCGGTTCGCAGATCACACTTTTTGTTAAATGATGTAAATCCGTTCAGTAGTTCCTGAGAAAATCATAAGTAAAATCATAAGTATATCTATAGGAGCTTACTGTAAGCTTAATGTACTCTGTACCTTCCCGAGCACGAGCTGAATGCTAATTGGCTGTCAACACTCCAAACCAGGAAGTGTTGGCAGCCATCTTGTGCCTCGGTAGAACTGAGGCACAAGAAAGCAGAGAAACAAATGTGGAAAACACAAAAAGGGGGCAGGGTAGAAACACCCTGACCCCCTATGCCTGCTCAGGGGGTCCTACAAGGATTTTTTTTTCAAATTGCGGGTTCCGCGTACGTACGCAAACTCAGCAGAAAAAAAAACCCGGTCTGCTTTTTTAAAAATTAGCCCCCGGGGGCAAAATGATTAAAAAAGTGTGGGGGTCCCAATACCCCCCACACTGCCCCGGGGACCGCCACCCCCGGGGCAAAGTAATTGTGATTGCGGTGGGGCCTAGAGCCCCCGCTGCCTCAGGGACTGCCACCCCTCAGGGCTTTGTTATTAGTGATGGGGGCCTCTAAGGCCCCCCGAGCCCCGGAGACCACCACCCCCGGGGCATCATTTATAAAATAAAAAAACCTGTGTGGCCCCCCCACACGCCCGGGGACCGCCACCTCCCCGTGGCTTTCATATTGAACATAGGGGGGTCCTGTTACGGACCACCCAGCCCCGGGGACCACCACCCCCCAATCTTTTCTATGTTGGAAGGGGGGGCCTCACGGCCCCTCTCCTTGAGCCTCGTGTGGCCCTGGAGACCGCCATCTCCTCACGGCCGGCTCCTACATTGTCCCGGGTTGCCTACCTCTGGGACTCTGCTGTTTGTTATGGTAGGGCGGGGGTCTCGCGGCTCCAACACTACCATAACAAACTGCTTTTGGTCAGAGAGAGCAGCATGTTAGCTGCTCTCTCTGACGAAAAGCAATGCCGGCTCCTGAAGGACGAGGGGAGCCGGCTGGGACCAGGGGGCTTAGGGCTCCCCCCACGGTCCCCAACATTATATATTTTAGCCCGGGGGATTATAAAAAATTAGTAATAAACACTATTTTATTTTTACAATAGATTTACGGTACGCGTACCATGCTCGTGCGTACGAAGTATGGTGTGAAGTCTGTGAGACGTCCCATAAGCGTACCTAAGGTAGAAAAAGTTCAATATTTTTAGATATTTATGAAGTTTATGTGTTTATATGTTGGGTGACTCTAAAAAGAGCCCTTGTGTTTATTGGGAGATGTTAGTACCTACAGGTAAGTACTGATGCAGAGTCTAAAGTTCAAGAGGAAGACTCTTTTCCCCTCATCTGTAAAATGTACACCATCTCTCCTATAGATGTCATGCATATTGAAGCGCAGATTATTATGGTAAATGGACCCCATTCTATAGTCTCTGAGAAACGCCGACACAGATTTATTCACATGTTTCCTAGCTTTCTCAATCTCTGGACAAAATTGATTGGACCAGTTCCATTTTTGCCTTTGACATATATTAGAATAGACAAAGGTACTTTTGGGGAAAAGTGACATCAGTTCTGTAAAGGTGTCCTTCATAAACATTTCCAGACCTACCCCAGTCAAAGTGCCTAGGTCATTGCCACCACAGTGCACAATTATGTGGTGAGGGTTGTTGGAGATGCATAAAGGATTTCACCAATGGCGTCAACTGATGCCACTTTAACCCTCTCTGTCCAATCCATTTAATGTCTACATTTTGTAGACCTAGGTCTTTGTGAATTTCTTTCTGTTGTGCGTAACTTTCACTCCAGAAAATATAGGTGTGTCCCACAATCCATACTGTAAGCATGTTGAAGAGAGGTCTTGATGCACTCAGATGGTCTCTGTAAATGAAAGGGTAGTTTGAAAAAAAGCAAAGAAGTGATTGGTTGTTTGAAATGTTACTAGGTAGAAAAGTAGGGTGCAATTTTCAGTTTTTTAAAAGCCTGCCATTTATTGGTTAGGAAAAGGTGATAGAAAAGAACATTACTTAATATAAGCTGGTGTATTGAGAAGTCAAGCACACTTGCTGTTTTGATTTGCAACAATGTATGATGAACATTTCGCCTGTGTTGTCAGTAAGGTGTTCCCTGAAGTGGTTCTATGGTAATTGGCAGAATGTGGTTGGGGAAGGGTTGAAAGTTTTGTCAGTTGGAAAAGGTGCAAAAGTTCAAGCAATAGAAAAGTGTGTTTCATTTTGATTTAATGTGGTAATAAATGTGATTTGTTATTTATTTGTGTATGTGTGTGGATTGAATGTGTAGATTGACAGGAAATGTTAGCTGTTTGCTATAGGACTTCCTGATTTTCTTGGGTTAGTTAGGGGGTTTTACAATGATACCCAATGTCCATTTTTTTTCCTTTTTTTTGGTTTTGTGCGCTACGGGATGACTTACAGACTTTGCACCGTATGTCGTACGTACGTGCAAGGTACGCTCGCGGTAAATTTACGGTAAAAAAAATAGCCTCTATTACTAATTTTTTATAATCCTCGGGGACCCCATCCCCGGGGTTTAAGGAATATGTTTGTAGGGGGGCTGTTTTCCCCCCACAGCCCCAGGGACCGCCACCCCCCGGGGCTTTGATATTAGTTATGGGGGGCCTCTAAGGCCCCGAACCCCGGGGACTGCTACCCCCTGGGCTTTCTTTATAAGTATGCGGCCCACATATAAGTATATTGTGGCCCACCCGCAGCCCCAGGGATCGTTTAATAAAGAAAAAAAACCTGTGTGGGGGTTCTTAACCCCTCCCACATGCCCCGGGTACCGCCATCTCCGCGGGGCACTACAATGTAAAATAGGGGGGTCCGTGACGGACCCCCAGTTCCGGGGACCACCACCCCCGGGGATTTTTAATGTTGGGAGGGGGCGCGCGGCCGCCCTCCTGGAGCCTTTTGTAGCCCTAGGGATCGCCATCTCCCCAGGGCCGGCTCCTACAGTGTCCCGGGGTGCCTACCCCCGGGACACTGCTGTTTGTTATGGTAGGGCGGGATAACAAACTGCTTTTCGTCAGAGAGAGCAGCAAGTTAGCTGCTCTCTCTGACGAAAAGCAATGCCGGCTCCCGAAGGATGCGGGGAGCCGGCTGGGACCGTAGGGGCTTTGGGACTCCCACCACGGTCCCCAATGCTATTTTTCAGCCCCGGGGGATGGGGTCCCCGGGATTATAAAAATTTAGTGATAAAGGCTATTTTTTTTTTCAGAGATTTTCCGTACGCATACCATGCGCTCGCACGTACAACGTATGGTGCGAAAATTGTAAGACGTCCCATGAGCCTACCTCTGCAAGAAAAAGTCAATAAAAAAATATATATTTTACAAATACCTATCATGTTTATGTGTTGGTTGGTTTTAATTATACCTTTTGTATTCATTGTTATTTATACGTAAGTACTTATGCAGAGTCTAAACTTATTGAGCAGCAGTGTTTTATAGAGTGCTGAACTTTTGACCTCTGTTGGCAGTTAACTTTTGCATGATCTGCTGGGGGTAGGGTGGAAAGTTATGTCAGTTGGAAAGGTTTGAAATGTTGAACCAATGATTCCTTTTTAAGTTCGATCGTTAACTACTTTGTAAAGCAACTCAAAGGAAAATTGCCACATCTTCAATGGGTCCGACATCTGCATCGCTCCAACCCAGATCTCATAAGGTGCTCTGATATTGTTCTCCTCAAAAGTCAGCCAGACACATATTAGTCACGTACTTCCTTCTTCATTGGGGTTTCATTCTGTAATTTTTTTTCAAACTTCCAAGATTCTTCTGTATCGTTTCTATTGGCCTCTCACCAGGACAGCGGCTGAAGATACTTAAACCTTGAGAGGGATCCCCCTGCCTTTGCCCACAATATTTCCCATGGCACCACCTCTTTCATCATCATACAATCCCCCCAGATCTCAATTCTGGCCCTCCTAAGTGGAATGCTTAATTTGTCTTGCAAACATTCCAGCGTGCCTGGCGAATCCCATATTGGTGCCCCCTCTGACTAGTATCCTATTCCTAATGTGTTCCTAATTCTGACCCACAGAGTCAGCGCTGCCTTTATCGTCTTCAATTTTACTTAAAAAAAAATGATTTGCCCTAAATTTATACAAAAACCCTTTTGCGACCCACTCTTTAACCATCTCCTCTAGCAATCCACCCCACACCCTGTGCCCCGGTGTACATAATAATACACACAAGATGGTGGACAGAATGTTGCACAATGGCAAAAACATTCACCCCGTCACAGATCTGAGTTTAATCCATCGTTATTTTGCTCACCAAGCCACCCCAGTTCAACCATGGCCATATGCAAATCAGTCTTGACCCTGTGCCTCATGGGAACAGTCCAACTCGAACTGGCAAGCCATGTCTTCCCTGGACCGGAATCAAGCATCCTAGGACCGGTTTCTGGCTATCAGCCGTCTTCAGCCAGGATAGCTTGACTCCAGTGGCATAGTGAGCACGGGACCCACGTCTGGGCATACCCTTCCCACAGAGGGTGAACAGCAATACACACAAGATGATGGGCGGAATGTTGCACAATGACAAAACATTCACCCCCAGTCACAGATCTGAGTTTAATCCATCGTTATTTTGCTCACCAAGCCACCACAGTTCAACCATGGCCATATGCAAATCAGTCTTGACCCTGTGCCTCATGGGAACAGTCCAGCCTGAACTGCAGTGTACATAATAGCACTCTACAATATTTAAACTACAAAGCCATGCAGTATAACCTTGAATCTGGCAATGCTAGCCCTCCATCTGTGGAAAATTAATACGGTTTGGTAAACATTATCTGCGCCATCTTGCCTTTTCCCCCGATGCCACACTTTTTGTCGTGCACACCCGCCATTTTAGGTGCCTTGGTCAGAACCACCCTCTGCACGCCGCTGACCCCCAGCACGGCTCTTCGCCCTCACAAGCACCCCCCACGCACTGGTCACCCCCGCTCTCTCATGCATGGGCCATAAACCCTCTCCATCTGCGCTGCTCTTCCCTGGGAATCACACCCCATGCTCGACCGACACCTCCCTTCATCCCTTTCATGGTGCATACCCTTTGATAAACTCCTTCCTCTATACCCGATTGTCCGAGCCGATCCCAGGCCATCACCTAGCCCTGCGGATGCAGTTTATTGCCCCTACTGTAAGGAATCACCCCTCTTCAAAGGAGTTACAGTTGATCAAAGCCCCCACCCCATGAGATCTGATCAGTCGCACGCATTCCGGGAATCGGCGGAATGTCCAGCTGTGTGATAGCCATCTCCTCCTGTGGGTAGGGAGGGGACTCTTGCTGTGAAAATGTGTGGGAACAGGCCTGAAGCGGAGGTTCTGGGAATGTCTTTTCATGCTTCAAAGTGACTTTATTACAATAAAGAATGTTTGTAGACCATAAACCTGTGTATAAGAGGCCAGGCCTCAGAGATGCAGTTAGAGCACCTCGTGGCGAAACTTGCTGTCCGAACTGTTGTGTTCTCATACGGAGAGAATAAACCCTTGTTTCCTGCCTTCCGGTCTCCAGCGCCTGCCTCTTCATTGATTAATAATTTGTGGGTTAAAGAGGCGACACCGCCGGGCAATACTTAAGGATCTTTGTTTATTGGTTGCTTCCCACCTTTTTACAATTGGCGTCCCAAACGTGGGGCCCATCAGCGACTCGTGGATCAAGTGGGAGAGGTCCTGACGACAGAGTGAACGACTGCAACGATCGGGAGTGCACCTGTCCGATAGACCCTCGTCTGACAGCCGATCATCCGAACTTCACTGGTTCCGAACAGACCTCTCTCGAGTGATCTACGGTCCTGACTGGGAACCATCAGGAGTGCCGCGAGGAATACGAAGAAAAGAGGACGATCGGGCGCTGGATTCGGAAGACAAGAAACTGTCCATGCGGTCCGGGTAAGGTCGTGTAAACACGACGAATTGCGAAATGATTGTTTGATTGTTTGGAAAATACTAGTATTACTGTTTGTTGATTTGTTTGGAGATTCGCTGTCTGCAAACGGAGAAACAACTGGCTCTCTCTTTGCAAGCAGTGAAGGATAGGTAACGCAGCCGTCGTGACTATCTTTCTCCCCCACTGATTGATTGTTTGAACCCGAACTACGGTTCGTGGATTGTTCTCTGGAGATTTCCCTCTCCCACACTGATTAATTGTTTGAACCCGAACTACTGTTCGCAGATTGTTTTCTGGAGATTCTCTGTCTGCAAACAGGAAAGAACAGGTTCCCTCTCTGCAGATAGTGAAAGGGTAGGTAACGCAGACCATTGCGGACCTACTTATTCTCCCCACTGATTGTTTGATTGACCGAACATTGACTGTTCGATATTGGTTCATGAGGTATTCACTGCCTGCAAACAACGTAGAATAGAAATATTCTGTCTAGTCTTTGCACGCAGTGATAAGATAGGTAGTGCTGACTTTTGTCCCCATTGTAATCCGTCATGCCTATCTTCTCCTCACTGATTGGTAGCTGGTTCAACCGGGACCGTTTATTAGAGGTGGACCATCTAGCTCCGCTGGAGGGCACCCCTAATAAAGACATGTTCACAAAGTATGGATTAGTTACCATAGCCTATAGTAAGCTGTGGCACAAGTATACCAAAGAAAATCAAGAGAAACAGTGGCCACTGATAGGATCCTTCGACCTTGATAAAATAGAAACGTTAGAAATAGCCCTTTGTAGTAGTAAGACAACGCCTATTATGCTCGACAGTCTCGGTATGTGGCGCAAAGAAGCAATGCAACGAAAGAAAAGAGACGAAGTCAGAGTAGGTAAAGAAACGCGACAGACAACCTTCCAAACATCTGGTAGGCCAAAGGAAGGGATAGCGGCGACACGGTTCCAAGGAGTAAACACAGGAAGGGAACGGTGTAAAGGGATATACCGACAGGACAACCCCAAGACACAACGACCCAAAAGTAATCCCCCGACACTACGCGCAGGACGAACAGACTTAGGGCAAAACCAATGTGCTTTTTGTAAATATTCCGGGCACTGGAAAGCCCAATGCCCGACTCTACTGAACACGGGTAAGAGCAGAGGGACGACGGAAATAACAGGCCGGCAGAAAGGGAAAAGGCGTGAGACAAAGATGAATCAGACTGACACGGACAGGCCGGATAGAACCACCACGTTTGATTACGCCCGATGGCACAGATTTCGCCAGACAGATTTCAGCGACATGTTTGAGTTCTCATAGGTCAAACAACGCTAAGACGGGAAACCCAGGCAAGCTCTAGGCTACCCGGTGACGAACCCCGTACTACCGCTACTGTTCCCGAACACAAAAGCCACCCTTTCGGATAACATACAGGAACAACACATAGAGTAGTTTCGGACAGATTAGTATACATTCCATTAATGAACTCAAACTTCGAGTGCAATGGGACTGATTACTCTCTGTTGCCCCCCACTCTGTGGACAAAAGCAATTACAGGCCTGCATAGACAACCCCCCGTTCAGGAAAACTGTTCTTGTTGACACCCCACCCCCCCATTACCCAGGCATGCCTGTCCCGCCTCCTACCACGCCCAATAGACAACAAAAAAAAAAAATACCTACCCCCACTCCGGAAGTTCCCGAAATGCAGCAGGTCACCGGTCACGCCTATCCGGAAGGTGAAACACACAGCACGTGTGGGGCGGGGTCCTGCTGACAGCCGTCGATCGAAGAGGTCGCTGGTGGGATGTCCAGGAGGCATCACGGGCCCGGCATGAAATGGTCCTCCCATCCTCTTCTTCCTGGGGCGGCGTCCCCCGGGCCACGAGTAGGGAGGGGGCCGATGCAGATGACCCCCTCCCTCGTATCTCCTGGTCCGGCCATCACAAATACCTCCGCTGAAGAATTGGTGCAGGGTGGGCTGGGAGAGGGAGGCGGCGCGAACGAGCCTCCCTCACCTCCCCAGGTGGAGGTTTCCCAGCCCCGGCCCGGCGCCGAAATCCTCCAGCCGGGCGACGGACATACTTTCGCAGCACGGGACATAGAATGGCCAGCGACGAACATACTTTCGCAGCACAGGACATAGAATGGCCAGCAACCATACTTGCAGAGCACGAGACATATGATGGCCCTCAAGTGTACTTGTGGAGCACGGGATGTGGGGTGGCCATCATGTATACCCGTTCAAAGGGACGGCGTGGGGTGCACTGGGAGAGGGAGGCGGCGCGAACGAGCCTCCCTCGCCTCCCCAGGTGGAGGCACCACAGCTGCACCCTAGCGCCCCGAGCCGAATGCCCTGCTCCTACGGCACGGTGTTCCATTTTTCGCACCAAGAAGTCTCATCCACTCTTGCAGACACGACGAAGGGCGGCTGCTGCGGGGTCTCAAAATGGCGTCTGGGCCCCCTGGAAGTCGGGTCTAGGCAGCCAGAGTAACTTTGACCAGTAATGTAATTCGGACGCTTGCCCACCTGGGCACGAGTCCCCACCTCCGACAGCATCCCCACAGCCTTGAAGATTCTACAAAAGTCCCGGGAGCCCTCGGCCCCTACAGGCTTCCGGTGGGGAACAACTGCCTTGATCACTAACGAAAATGACCACAACGTAGCCACAAGATGGCGGTGCTCTCGTGTCAGCGCCAGCTTCAGTCTGAACCATCCAGAAACATTGTGGGCTAACAAATTCGAGCAAGTTCCGGCTGAACCTCAACGTGACCCGGTAGGGGAGATTTTGCCTCCCTCCCCTTTTGATTGACGGTCCACATTACCTGCCCCTTCTGTTAGCACAAGTCTTTTTGAACTGCCGAAAGGGACTCTGGTCCAACCGCCGGTTGTTGGAAACATTTAATCCCTGATGCTACTTCCGGACTAACCCGGCCTCGCCCAAAATGGTGCCGGTGTCAATAGGAACTCACGAACACCTCGTGGTGTTTTTAGCTAATAAGACTTGATGTTCTAAGATACGTATATGATCCTTTGTACACTTGACGAAAAAGGGGGAGGGTTCACTTGGCGAACACATAAAAGGATCCCGTTAAAATGTTGGTTTCAATGTACGATTTATTATGATATTATTGTAACTGATACATAACGTCGCTTATGACACACGCCCACGGTATGCATCTAGGAAATTTGATTGCAACTAGTCTGACTATGCTTCCAATTATGAAATGAATGCCTCCTGATCCCTCAACTATTGATAGACGTTTTTAGTTTCCTGCAAAAAACTAAATAAACCCTTTTAAAATGTTTTTAATGCTGCAAAATAGCCCCCCCCCCCCCCCTACTGTACGCGCTTCAGCCAACGCCGTGTCCGGCCAAATACGATTGCACTCTCATATTTACATGCTGATCAAATTGTGCAAATAAAGGTTTTTCAAACTATGAACAGGTATCGCATACTTTTGTAAATGTGGGATCAGCGGGAGGGTTTTTCTGTGCGCCCTGTTTTGTTCTCTTTTTAAGGTTATTAGAAAATGGTTGCTCAGCCCCGGATTGATGATCGAATCTAAGGCACGATACGCTGCCTCCAAATGTGCGACTGGCTCAGGAACAAACGCATGGAGAAGGACCTCGACTTCTGAGAACGGGTAAAGTGAAGCGGTGTAAATGATAAAATGTTATAAAGGTATGGTACTCAAAGGTACTAGGGAACAGGGTTGGCCGAAGAGCTGATATGCCTTAGGACATCACAGCATTGGGAATTATTTAAGGATCCCGATAGCTAGATACATCTACAAACTAGATACCTCGCACTAAGCGCCTCTGATTTTTAACGTTTCCCTACACACGGCCTATAATGTCACACTCGGAACGTCTCCCTCATGAACAACCTATCGCTCGCCATCTTTACCACACTGCCCGCCCCCTGGCTTCAGAAACCAAGACCCCAGGGATTATATCCAGAGGAGATAAGACGAGTATGTGGTAAGTAAAGGACTTTCGTGCCCGTACATTTGATATGCTCGAATGTTGTCCCCCCTCCCTTCCCCTCTTTTCCTCCCTCTACAGGTTACATTGGAATCACGACTGGGGTATAGTAAAGATCTGAAGCCACGCCATGTCTGATACATGAAGCGGACTAACACTGCAAGGTGGCACCTAAAGACACCCACAAACTACTCTTGTAACGAAAGAGCCAATAGTTGTATGATATGATGAGACGCGATCACCCCTAACCCGTGTTGCGTGAATGAGCACATGTCACGTATGTCTGAATCTATGAGAAAATGTTTTCTATGCGACTGAAGCATTGACTTAACTAGGCAAAGGACCGAGAGTGCGAGAAGTGCGACACAATGGTGCCTTTTACTCAATGCATGTCCCTTTGTACCCGGCCTAATGCTCATCTGTCCCAAACTGCATGCTTTCTAAATTCTAACACAGACCCGTAATGTCTCATGTTGTGTAATGCGCTGAATAGCCTATCTTAGTACACGGCCACTCTCCATGTCGCACGTGTACTGTTTAGCCTATTGTTGCACATCTCTCTCTCTCTCTCTCTCTCTCTCTCTCTCTCTCTCTCTCTCTCTCTCTCTCTCTCTCTCTCTCTCCTCCACACTCTCACTCTTCCTAACGACTGGCACCTAATTGGCGAACCACCATCCCTGGTGCACCACCCAATTGGCTCCAAATACCGCAAGTATTTGCACAAATTTGTCTTAAATAAAATCACATTGATACCATGTTACTACCTCTCCTTTCTGCTAAATATTGATGAAACCTAGATTGGCCAAAAAGGAAAGGACAGGTAAGACGACTGAGGTTCCCTAATCTGACCCGTAATAAGGGAACTACACGTCAGTGGCTTCTATGATAAAAATGCCTCAGGTAACGCGACCTTCCCCGTCCCGAATTGTCTCAATGCCCAAACAGTAAAAGTGATCGAAGCATCCCCGTCTTCCAGAACGCCCCCAGTTTTGTATCAGCTGCCCCGGACGAGAGTTTGAAAAATGTGGCTCACCCCCGGTTGTAAGAGATGGGTCGACTTACAACTGACACAGGCCAGCCGTTATTCCTAGAAATGATTTGTTGATGAACAAGCTACAAAGTTTAGAATTCGAGAAATGTCCCTGAACGCTTACCAACTGAACTGTAGCCTTCTGCTAGATAACGCCCTTATGACACAAAGCAAGACGATAGTCCCTCACCCCAGTCTGCTATGTTCCTAGTTGCTTTTCATAAGACCCCGGTCACCCCAAGGATGAGTTGAATAGTTATCGCAAGCCCCTCCCCCCCCGTTTTTAATGAAGTAGCCAGGTTGTAAGAGACTATGTAGAAATTAGAATGATGTTTGCGAAGTTAAGATTAGATTGAAATGAAGAAATTGTTGCAGTAAACCCTGTTGAAAGTAAAATGTTTAGCTGAAAGATAGGATGCATTGATATAATGGAAAATTGTTTAGCCTATGTTCATTCCTCAGAAAGATACCTATCAGACCATGGTGATAGCACGTTGCACTTTTTCGCAAAATACAAAGCCCTGAAGAACGGTATAGCTTTGTAAGACTCGTACTAGAAAAGTGGGTCTCTGCCAGAAGAACTGATGTGACTGTAATAAACAAATGTAATGAATAGGTATCAGACCTCGTACCACGACAATGAATGTAATACCAACAAACGCCAAAGAAATAGTTACGAAGGAAAGTTGTAGGGAATCCAGAAAACCTATCATCAATTATTTATACGTTGGTTGTAAACCCCAATGTAACGGATGTTTCCCCAGTTGCTTGGAGTTGGCAGAGAAATAGACTTATGTGATTACCTTCTTCTGCCAGTTCTCTAAAGACTGTCTTTTCAAACTCATTTAAGGGTACCACTGTCGGAGGAGAGAGAGACCGGATGTGGGAGCACGCGGCCTGACTGCAGATCGTGGAACATCTGCGACTTTTGGCCAAGGCGGGACCGCAACAGTAAGGAGTCACAGGACGAGGCACTGTTTCCGACAAAATGGAAGGAAAGGGCTGACCTGATGCCCCTGCTCGATGATCAACCTGTGCCGAAAAGTCCCCGCCCTCTGAGCCCGGTCATGGGCCCACCTACCTGAAAATTTCCGCCCCCCTGGTCTGTTCCCGATCTGGCCCTGCTCCATCCCCTCTTCCCCCGACCTACCATAAGGACTGCTCACACACCATCTTCTTCCACCTGAACTCTTTGATAATCGACTCGAAAAAGAACTGCAGTCAGATAGAATAGGGTTTTGTTGCAAACTAAAATGAAACTTGGGTGCCCTGTCTAAGGTACCCATGAAAGAATAGTTAGGACACAGGGCGAAAAAGGACCTTTTTGACCAGAAAAACGAGGAAAAGGTCATGCCCTGCAACGCAGGACCTGTAATAGAGCTGGACGCATAGCTCCACCGCCGGTGCTCAACAGTGCCAACTGAAGACGACAAAAAATGCTGAGAACTCACTAATAATGGTCCACGACAATAAGACACTGGAAAAAGCAACACCCCTCCTCTTCGAACAATGACGCCCCTGATTATCGTTTTTACTACGTCTCATATCTCTCCCAGCCACCATTGTATTGATTATGCTCCAACCGAGTACGAAATGAACTTACATATGTAATAATCTATCAGTTCATATTCCGAATGACTATAAGCATCTATGAAATGTACCCAACGCTCTCACTACAGAATCATTTTTTGTCCGATATTGCATTACTATGACTTTCCTGCGACGAGCTTAATGATGGGCCCGCCTCCTAAGATGAAAGATTTTAAATGTAATGTTTATGCACAGCTCCTTCGCCTGGGTTCCTACTTCCTTACTTATGACTGCCACAGTAGACATGGATAGGAAATAGGCCGGCAAGATGTCTTGGGAATGTTAAAGGGAGGACTGTGGAAAATTAATACGGTTTGGTAAACATTATCTGCGCCATCTTGCCTTTTCCCCCGATGCCACACTTTTTGTCGTGCACACCCGCCATTTTAGGTGCCTTGGTCAGAACCACCCTCTGCACGCCGCTGACCCCCAGCACGGCTCTTCGCCCTCACAAGCACCCCCCACGCACTGGTCACCCCCGCTATCTCATGCATGGGCCATAAACCCTCTCCATCTGCGCTGCTCTTCCCTGGGAATCACACCCCATGCTCGACCGACACCTCCCTTCATCCCGTTCATGGTCGCATACCCTTTGATAAACTCCTTCCTCTATACCCGATTGCCCGAGCCGATCCCAGGCCATCACCTAGCCCTGCGGATGCAGTTTATTGCCCCTACTGTAAGGAATCACCCCTTTTCAAAGGAGTTACAGTTGATCAAAGCCCCCACCCCATGAGATCTGATCAGTCGCACGCATTCCGGGAATCGGCAGAATGTCCAGCTGTGTGATAGCCATCTCCTCCTGTGGGTAGGGAGGGGACTCTTGCTGTGAAAATGTGTGGGAACAGGCCTGAAGCGGAGGTTCTGGGAATGTCTTTTCATGCTTCAAAGTGACTTTATTACAATAAAGAATGTTTGTCGACCATAAACCTGTGTATAAGAGGCCAGGCCTCAGAGATGCAGTTAGAGCACCTCGTGACGATACTTGCTGTCCGAACTGATGTGTTCTCCTCCGGAGAGAATAAACCCTTGTTTCCTGCCTTCCAGTCTCCAGCGCCTGCCTCTTCATTGATTAATATTTTGTGGCTTAAAGAGGCGACACCGCCGGGCAATACTTAAGGATCTTTGTTTATTGGTTGCTTCCCACCTTTTTACACATCAGCCAATTTACACCGCAGTTTCTTCCAGGACACACGCGCTCCCCTATCTGCCCAAACAAAACTGCCCAATTTGCCCTGTATTTTATCTATCAGGTCTCTCGGGAAGGTAAGAGGTATACAGTTAAAAAGAAATGTAAGTTTTGGCAATATCACCATCATAATTAGATTAACCCTTCCTTATTACGTTAATGGGAGATTCTTCCACCTGGTCAGTGTTTTTTCAATATCCCTAGCAATCCTCTCTAGATTATGTTGCGGTATGTCCTGCATTGTGTTGACAATACTTATTCCCAAATACCTCAGCTCTCTCTGGGCACTCCCCCTCCAATCTGAGATATTCCAACACATAATCAAGTCAAGTCAAGTTTAAATTTGTATAGCGCACTACTTACCCAGAGGGTCTCAAGGCGCTTGAGGGAGGGGGGGAGCTTTACTTATCAAATATCCATGTTTTAAGTTGTTTTCTGAAGGAGAGGTGGTTCTGTGTGAGGCGGAGGTGGGTGGGGAGGGAATTCCAGGTCTTGGCTGCTAAGTAGGAGAAGGATCTTCCTCCCATGGTGGATCTCTGGATGCGTGGAATAGTGGCGAGGGCCTGATTGGACGATCGAAGTTGGCGGGTGGGGGTGTAGAAGGACAGGTGTGTGTTGAGGTATTCGGGTCCTAGGTCATAGAGGGCTTTGTGTGCGTGGGTGAGGAGACGGAACGTAATTCTCTTGTCGACGGGGAGCCAGTGGAGGTTTTTAAGGTGACCGGAAATGTGAGCTTGGCGGGGGATGTCTAGGATGAGTCTGGCTGAGGCGTTTTGGATCGTTGGAGTTTTTTCTGTAGTTTGGCTGTGGTTCCGGCGTAAAGGGTGTTTCCGTAGTCTAGTCGGCTAGTGACCAGTGCATGGGTGACCGTCTTTCTTGTTTTGGTGGGGATCCAGTGGAAGATTTTGTTGAGCATACGTAGGATGTTGAAGCAAGATGATGAGACGGCGTTGACTTGTCTGGTCATCGAGAGGGAGGAGTCCAGGATGAAGCCTAGGTTGCGTGCGTGGTCCGTTGGTCTTGGTGCGGTTCCCAGGGCTGGTGGCCACCATGAGTCGTCCCAGGCGGAGGGGGATGATCCTAAGATGAGGACTTCCGTTTTGTCCGAGTTTAGTTTTAAACGGCTGTTCTTCATCCACTCAGCTACATCTTTCATCCCTTCGTGTAGGTTGGTTTTGGCGGTGTTTGGGTCTTTGGTGAGGGATAGGATTAGCTGGGTGTCGTCTGCGTAGGAGATAATGTTGAGTTGTGTTGGCGCGCAATGGAGGCGAGGGGACTCATGTATACGTTGAAGAGGGTGGGGCTGAGTGAAGATCCTTGGGGTACGCCGCAGATGACATTGGTGGCTTCTGAGCTGTAAGGGGGAAGGCGAACTCTCTGGGTTCTTCCGGCAAGGAACGAAATTATCCAGTCCAATGCTTTTCCTTGTATTCCGATGTTGCTGAGGCGTTGTATGAGGGTGTTATGACAGACTGTGTCGAAGGTAGCGGAGAGGTCAAGTAGGATGAGGGCAGCTGTTTCTCCATTGTCCAGTAGAGTTCGAATGTCGTCTGTTGCTGCGATGAGGGCGGTCTCTGTACTGTGTTTGGCTCGGAAGCCGGACTGTGAAGGGTCGAGGGATTTGTTGGATTCGAGGAAGGCGGCGAGTTGACTGTTGACGGCTTTCTCAATGACTTTGGCAGGGAATGGGAGGAGCGAAATGGGGCGGTAGTTCTTAAGTTCAGTGGGGTCTGCCATAGGTTTCTTCAAGAGGGCGCTGAGTTCGGCGTGTTTCCAGCTTTCCGGGAAGGTGGCGGAGTTGAGGGAGCAGTTGATGATGTCCCGGAGATGGGGTGCGATAATGGAGTCTGATTTGTTGAAAATGTGGTGGGGACAAGGGTCGGTTGGCGATCCCTAGTGAATGGTGTTCATCAGGCGGATGGTGTCTTCAGTGGTGATTGGGTTCCAGGCGTAAAGGTTGTTGGAGGGGGTTTTTAGTTCGGCGGTAGGTGGGGTGGGCAGGTCTCCAAAGCTGTAGTGTATGTCAGTGATTTTGTTGTGGAAGAACGAGGCTAGAGAGTCACAGAGGTCTTGGGATGGAGTGATGTCATTGGTGCCGGCGGTGGCGTTGGTAAACTCTCTGACAATGTTGAAAAGTTCCTTGCTGTTGTGGGCGGTGTTGTCGAGCCGATCCTTGAATGCTGATTTCTTGGTGGATCGAATCAGTTGGTGGTGTTTGCGGGTGGCGTTCTTGAAGGTGGTCAGGTTGTCAGTGGTTGGGTTTTTTCACCAGGCTTTCTCGAGGGTGCGACAGATCTTCTTGGATTTCTTAAGGTCATCATTAAACCAGGGGGCTTTTTTGCTGCCTTGCTTGACTTGATGGTTTTTCAAGGGTGCTAATTCGTTAGTGCTGTGGGTGATCCATAGTGTGAGGTTGGTGGCTGCTTGGTTTGGGTCCGTTGATTTTGCAGGAGGGTTTTGGTGAAGTGATGTGAATAGCTGGTCGGTGGTAATTTTATTCCAGTTTCTCCGGGGAATTGGTTGTGGGTTGGTGTGGGTCATAGTCTTTTTGTAGTTGAAGTGAACGCAGCTGTGGTCCTTCCAATGGAGAGCTGTGGTGTGATTGAAGGAGATGTGCTTGCTGGAGGTGAAGATTGGGTCGAGCGTGTGCCCGGCAAAGTGGGTGGGGGTGTCAACAAGTTTTTTGAGTCCGAGATTGGCGAGGTTGTCCAGAAGGGTGGGGGTGTTGCTGTCGTTGTTCTTTTCCAGGTGGAAGTTGAGGTCTCCCAATAGGATGTAGTCCTCGGAGGGGCGGACCTGAGGGGTGATGAAGTCAGTGATGTCTTCGCTGAATTGTGTGCGGGGTCCGGGTGGTCTATAGATGAGGGTGCCTCTGAGTGTGGTCTTAGGGTCGGTGTGAATCTGGAAGTGATCGGCGGATATGAAGATGTCATCGGAACTGGTCATGATGCGGATGGTGTTCTTATGAACGATGGCGGTTCCTCCTCCAGTTTCGTTGATGCGGTCCTTTTGGATGATCTTGTAGCCGTCCGGGATGGCTATGGCGATGTCGGGCACTGATGAGGCGTTCATCCAGGTTTCTGTAAGAAAGGCGACGTCCGGCGATGTGGTGTCGAGTAGGTACCAAAGTTCAATGGCGTGTCTGTGGGGCCGAGCGGGTGTTGAGTAGGATGCACTTCAGGTGGTTAGTGTTGGAGCTCTCTTTGGAGTATGTGGATTTGGTGTGGGTCCTGATGCAGGCGAACTTGCAGGAGTGGCAGGTGAATGGTCCAAGGGTGTGTCCTGGGGCGGCTTGGTAGCATTCGGGGAGACTGCCGGAGTTGAGTGCTGAGAGGGTGGCGGAGTCGTACGTTATGGGGTGGAGAGGACTTTGCGGGGGCCAGGGGGTTTGGCGCTGGGCGCGGTCCAGGCACGGACAGGCATCGACAGGCTTACCTTTGGCGCACCTTCGGCGCGCATGGGGCGGGACCGCAGCGCCTGAACGCTGCGCGTCAGCTGTTCTGACATAAGTGGATAGTGGGGGGGGGGCGGAGCGAGGGATTGGCAGCTGGGAGGCGGGAGCGGGGTGGAGGGCCGGGCTGGGAGGCACAATCAACAACAACAAAATGGCAGCGAGCCAAAAGCCAAACAGGTTTTTATAGTGACCCCAACAATCGCTATGCAAAGGGAAGCGTCACCGGCACAGTCAGGCACAAATTAATCATGCAGGTAAGGTAGCAATGCACAATCGAGTATCAATGAAAGCGCAGCTCAGTAGTAAAGCGCTACGATAGAGTTACAATCAGGCACAGATAATTATTGCGGGAGCAGTGTGAGCAAAAGCGCAATTGTTTTCAGAGGTGAAGAGCAGTCTGGCAGTATAGCGCTACGATACCAGACTCAGGGCAGGGAGCAGCACGAGGAGCGTCCGCTTCTGAGGAGCTCAGGACGGTCACAGCGCTTGCTCTGGTGGGAAGAGCCTAACCTTTCTGTGGGAGGGAGGGGCAGCTGGGAGGCGGGAGCGGGTGGAGGGCCGGGCTGAGAGGCACAATCAACAACAACAAAATGGCAGCGAGCCAAAAGCCAAACAGGACTTCACAGTGACCCCAACAATCGCTATGCAAAGGGAAGCGTCACCGGCACAGTCAGGCACAAATTAATCACGCAGGTAAGGCAGCAATGCACAATCGAGTATCAATGAAAGCGCAGCTCAGTAGTAAAGCGCTACAATACAGTTACAATCAGGCACAGATAATTATTGCAGGAGCAGTGTGAGCAAAAGCGCAATTGTTTTCAGAGGTGAAGAGCAGTCTGGCAGTATAGCGCTACGATACCAGACTCAGGGCAGGGAGCAAAGTGAGGAGCGGCCGCTTCTGAGGAGCTCAGGACGGTCAAATGTTAATTAGGTATCCAGAAAAGGCACCATATTCTTCTGCTAGTCATTCTACTCTAGGGATTGTGGTAACAGGGTCTGCTGTATAAACAATAAGGTCGTCCGCATACAGAGTGATTTTCTTACCAAATGCTCCCACGCAGAAAGCCTTAACATGGTCATCTTGGCAGAGCGCCTGGGCAAATGGTTCAATATATATATTGAACAACAAGGGAGAGATGGGGCAGCCCTGTCTCATCCGTCTAAAAATCAGAAAACTCTTAGTGAGAGCTCCATTGAGGAAGATGCTAGCCGTAGAATGATGATATAGGGCTTTTAATAGTTAAAAAAGAGGGGCCGAACCCCATAATCTCCAGTACTGCCCATAGGTCCGCCCAGCAAACTCGGTCAAATGCATTGGCGGCATCCAATAGGACCATCACCAAAGGCACTGACCTCACTGTAGATGTATCAATACATCTTATTAATTGCTGGGTCAATTTGTGCATTTGTCTCCCAGGAATAAACCCCTTTTGTTCTTCATGTATCAATTGACATACAACTCTAGACAGTCTCCCTGCCAAAATATTGACAAAGATCTTATAATCTGCATTTAGCACGGATATCGGCCAATGTGATTCCGCCTTTATCAGGTCCTGTTCTGACCGACTTTTTCGGCCCTCCTTTGAGGGAGGATGATTGGAGGTGACTCCAGTCTATTATCATTCTAGTGCAAGGATTAGATTCATAGACAGGGCCTATTTACAAGGCATAGTAGTGAACTTTCGTACCCTTTTCCTTAGATCAGGGCTTATAAACTTATGTTAGGGGATAGATTCATTAGTATTAGTGATTATCCGTCCTTTTGCAAGAGTGTTAGTATACCTTCTATGGAGTTATGCTTTTTTCGGGCCTTGTAGGCCTCAAACGGGAGAGACTCCATCTTGCTTTCTGCCCCGGCAGCTTGAGATGCTTTTAGGTCAAATGTAATGTTTTAGTTTCGAGGTGTTGTTCGCTTGGAGAGAACCGGCTCAGGCTGGCCCTTATCGAAAGACTGTATTTTTCTCCACTCCGAAGACACAATATCAGGCCGGCCGGCTGGGAACGTGTCCTTGGTACGGGGAGGTACAAGAATTTGGTGGGCGGCAGGTTACTGGCTGTAACTTTCCATGAAGGAACAAGCTTCCATATTAGTGAAAGCATGAGGCAGTGAATTAGTCAGTCTGTAGGCGGCAGCTAGCCGTTAGCATCAATACCATTAATTATTTCCAGGCAGACAGTCGCCATTTTGAAGTCCGAGAAAGACTGAGAGTCTGATACTCTCTGAGAAAGATTGAGGTTATTTTAGTTGGAGCAGCTGGCGAGCTTTGACCTATAAGATCAGAGCATTCTGAATGAAGCAGTTAGTCAAGAGAACGAATACCAGAGTGGCTGAAACTGAGTTATAAGATCGAAGCAGAGAAGCCGAGAAGTGAAGATGGTCCGTGATTGAGAGGAGAGAGGAGTAGCGCAGAACAGCCAGAGAGAAAGCAGCCAATAAAAGAAAGGTTCCAGTGACTTGGAGGGAAGCAGAGAAGACAGAGCATAGCGGTGCAGACGTGTACCCGTGACTGCTGAAGGGTGACTTTAAGACGAGCCAAGGCACAGACGAGAAGGGAACCTAGATGACTGATGAACCCCGACTTCACGTTAATCAGGTGACGTCAGTCTATGTATTATAGTGTGCACATTTTAACCTTTCACTTTCCTTTGCAGGATATATGTTATAGTGTAGTATTGTGTTTTTATGATCATTGTAATAAAGTACCCCAGTTCTTAGTGAACCAGCATGTGCCTCGTATTCTTGTTCAATCAGGGTAACCTGTTCTTCTAGTCAGGCATTGTTTTCATGAATGGATGTAATTCCCGGTCAGGTAAGAAGTGACTGAGCAATGAGGGAGAGAGGGGCCCCTTGATGTGGAGAATAGATTGTACATCATCTAATTTGGTAAACTGTTGTGTGATCCATAATATTGTAGTATCATATCCCTAGTAGCCAATGAAAAATTCCTTCCAAAGGTATTCATAGGAAAGTGATCGTCGTTGGTAAGCGGCGTTAATGAGAACACCAGGCGGGAAACTGGTGCCGATACCCGCAGGATTGCGGCTTGGGATGTAAGTAACGAGAACACCAGGGAGGATACTGGTGCTTAGATCCGCAGGATAGCGGCTCGGGATGTAAGTGAGAGAACACCAGGAAGGAGACTGGTGTCTAGACCCGCAGGATTGCGGCTTGTCGAGCGAGCACTGACTGTGGTCAGTGTGTAATGGTAGCTAATCAGAACTGCCCTAGGGTAGACTAGTCTGGGCCTAAATTGCCGCGAGACTAACTGGTATGAGTGGGATATTGTAGAAAACCTATGCATGTATATTGCTAATTCCCAATCCTTAGGTACAAGGCATATATACCTATTGTAAATACGTCCTGAGGAGGGAGGTGATTACGTTCCGGCTGGGTTGGAGGTGCTCCAAGGAGCTGATCCTATCTGGTCCGAGAATCCGGCCGTTACATCTGGCGTCACGAACTGTTTGCGAAGCCTGTGTGCGCTGTATTGTTTTCATTTTGTTGGTTTGCGCTCGGCTCGTACGTGGTTTATTTTGTATATTATTTGTTAATAGTTGTATATATCTTTTTTGTGTATCAAAATGTTTTCGCAAAATCTACTTTTAAATTGCCTGTTGAAATTCCCGGCTGGGAATCAACACCTTACGAGGCCTTGGCCCGTGAGTGGGCCGATTCTACTGGTTTGAGTGAGAATTGGACTTCTTGTTTGGAGCTGGCGGAGCCGGCTGATGTGGTTTCTTGCTTGCAGAAGGCACCAGTAGTGAAGGGTGATGAGCTTCCTATTTTAGGACGCAGAGGTTGGATTATTTTGACTGCGTACAGAATTCTACATGAGAAATTTGTAAAATTACAGCAACGATTTGTGGATATGGAGGAAAAGTTTGTTGAAGTGCAAAATGCGCATACTCTTTTGCGATGTCAAAATAAATTGCTTGCCGACAAACTTGAGACTTATCAGACAATTGCCGAAAGGGCTGCTGTTCGCATTGCAAAATATAAGTATAGACACCGTCGCGGTCGTGTTTGTAAACGGAAAGTGCGTCTGGTCGTGGCGAAAGCCGGACTGGATTGGAACCCCGACAAGTGGGATGGTAATATCTGGGACTCAAATTATTCTGGCTCCTCGGCTGAGGAGTCTGACAGGCGCGAGTCTTCTCGCTCCGGACGTGACTGTAAATCTACTTCTTGTGACAAAGATGATGATTCTGGCGACCGTGGTCGCTCTTCCCATTCTAATGACGTTTCTCGTCCTGATTGTTCCTCTAAATCTATGGATCGGGCCTCTTCGGATGCTCGTCCGGAGGTTTCTGCGCATCCGGTTTTTCGACGCAAATTTCAGCAAGCTCCTGGTAATCCTAATGGTATTGCTTTGGATAGTTTGGAAGACTTTACTCAACAAGAGGTTAGTGACATTTTACAACGATTTCGACAATGGCCTGGTGAGGCTTTGCTTACGTGGATGGTGCGCCTTTATGAATTGGGCGCTGCTGTTGCGTTTTAATCTAGGATCATTCCGATCATTCAGAGCATTCCGAATGAAGCAGTTAGTCAAGAGAACGAATACCAGAGTGGCCGAAACTGAGTTATAAGATCGAAGCCGAGAAGTGAAGATGGTCCGTGATTGAGAGGAGAGAGGAGTAGCGCAGAACAGCCAGAGAGAAAGCAGCCAATAAAAGGAAGGTTCCAGTGACTTGGAGGGAACAAGAGGTTAGTGACATTTTACAACGATTTCGACAATGGCCTGGTGAGGCTTTGCTTACGTGGATGGTGCGCCTTTATGAATTGAACGCTGCTGTTGCGTTCTAATCTAGGATCCTGATCGATACTGTGACCATATGCCCCTATTCGGCTATAAATCCATTTATTCCCTATATTGGCATAACCGTTCAAGTGCAATATTCAGAAACTCGTCTCTGGCCTCACACGAACAGAGCCACATTTCAGAATAGCTTTCTCTGCCACTTCCTTTGCAACCAATTAGTGCAATGACATAGCAGAAGTTACTATCTGAGATTCCTAGATTAACACTCTGAGTTCTTCAACAAGATAAAAACTCAGCAAACCTGGAAATCCCCGCTTGCTGTGTTTTGATTAGTATTGAACTCTAATGAGCACTGATAGACGATCACTTCCTAGTGACATCTTTATTGACGTCTTATGTCCAAAAACTTACGTCAAACAAGGCACCTTTCAGGTATAAATATTACCAACGTTGCCTTAAGCAAACGCTGTTGTGTTCGCTGTTTGCTGTTGTGTTCGCTGTTTGCTGTTTCGCTTCAGCTGATGCGGCCAGCTATCTCGCTGCTGCTGAAGAAGCTGTCATGCTGATGATACCATAGCTGCTATCGCTACTGCTATCGCTGCTAACTAGCGAACGATGGTGTGGTGAACTTAGGAGCTGAACAGCCGTCCCCCTGCAAGAGCCCAGCAGATGTAAGCTGCCCGCGGACTCCTCGACGCGCTGAGAAGAGACGCTGTCTTTCTCCTGCAGAAAAATCCAGCTCCGGCGTTTCTAGTCTACCCTTGCGGGTGACTGGGATATCGACCCCCTGAAGGAGATACCAGACCTCCATCATTCTATTCCAGAGGTATGGTTGATTAAACCCTTAGAGGGAATTCTTGAAGCAAACCTTGGCAAAACCAACTTAAACTAAAGCTACTTACTTACTCCCCTCCCAAGTATTAGGCTTAGGTCAGGTACACTGGGGTAGGCGTAGTTAGAAGCACCAGTTGAGCATTTTAGCCTAATGTATATATGAATGTATATATGTTTTATTCATTTTAAACCATTGTATGGCTAAGAAACCATATCAATGCTTTTACAGTATTATTTCGCAATACTTATCTTACTGTACGTACTTTTTATAATAACAAGTCTTGCAATTGTGGCAATTCATTTCTCTTGTACGAGAAGAAAGACTGTTCAATAAATGTTACCCTTTATTGAAAACGCCCGTCTCTCTATTCTCTACATATTGTGAAAGTAAACTGCACAACCACTGCCTGAGTAAAATAACTGTCTATTGTTTCACACGACCCTAGAGATTGACTCTTGATCTGAGGAGCAAAGTTGTCATGTTGCACGGTTGTTGGAAAACTGAATCCCTTCTTGTCTGTACCAGGGAAGCTGATCTCTTCCTATTCAGAGAAGAAAGTTTCCAGTGACCTCTGAGCTAGTTGGTAACAACCCCAATTAAGTTTAACATAGTCAGTGGAGGCCTGGAAGATCCGCACTTCTACGTCGATACTACTGTTTATGTTATTCCAATGCGCAGGGCCTATTGGGAAAATAGGAACTACACTTCATGGCGCCCAACGTTTGGTAAGGCGATAAACTAACGCAAGACGTTAGAGTAACTCAGTCGTGCATATTTCACACAGACCCCTTTCTCCCGTAAATACTCCAATAGACGTCTGGAGTGGGTGAAAGGTTAAAATCTGCCCGAACTCAGTAGGAAGAGATTCCTATGTAAAGCTCTGGTTTATTCAACGTTGAAGGATACAGTGTTCCATAATATTGTGCACCTAATCTTTGTCTCCTTGGAGACCTACTCTGCAAAGCCTGCATTTATAAAATGTCAGACAGTGAAGAAGAAAGGGAAGCAGCTAGGCTGGCAACCCTAATAATAGAGGAAGACTCAAGTCTCCTACAGACAGACCCGGATGCTATTGACATCCCGGTCCACTTAAGAAAATCTATAACTTTAAAACTTATAGAAAACGGACTGACACCACAAGGTGGTACAGTAATTTTCGTGATAGAGGCACATGAATATCGGCAGACAGAGGTATTCTATTCATGGATAAACTTTCCAGCGGCAAATGCTAGAACAAAAGAGTTTCACTATTATAAAATAGAGAAACCACCGGATGAGTACGCTCCTTTCGAGGAGACTGAAATCCCACTAAAATTCCAAGAGCACCTGCTCTGGTTTAATGGTGCCCTAAAACATAATGATCATATTACCAGGCTCGGTCCACTAGGTATACCAGGAGCAACGTGGCCGGTTCTAGCCAGCTACACACCACATCCGGACATTGCAAAAATGTCTAGAGAAGAGCTGTTAGTACAGCTTAAAACATTAATTAAAATACATAGGCAATTAGTCCAATATGTAATGCGGACTGCAACAGTCCAACCAGCTGTGTATGTACCACAGCTGACCCCTCATCAGGGGAACACTAATAAAATTACACAACAGAACATACAATCATGTCTTGGTAAAACACCCGTAAAACGGGAACAAATCCCTTTCTGGTTAGCACAGAAAATCACTCAAATAGAGGCAGTATTTCCGGATACTACCCCTATTGAGAAACACAGAATCTTGACCATCTGCCTTCCTATGGGAATCGCACCACACGTGGAGGACTGCGACACTTGGGGTACAGTCTTTGCTTCCATTTACACAAAAACACATGGTGTTCCGTCCATGGCGGTAATACCAGAAGTGCTAAAACAGATTCAAAATGAATACGGTCCAGAACCTGCTTTAACTCTTGGTATGAAATTACTGAAAGACTTCAAGCAGGTCTCGGCTATAATATTATTAGCCAATATAAAGGGAGAAGCAGCATCTGTGGCGATCCGCCAGAAGTTGAAGGAAACAGAAATAACAGATCAGCCAATTGAGCTTGCCAAAATCATAGAGAAATGCTATGAAGAATTAGGTAGAGACAGCTTGGGTGGGAAACCAGTAAAGCCCCAACTGCTCGAAAATCCTGAAAAATTATTTATTAAAAATAATCTAAACACTCCTAAAAAGAGCTGGGATGGAAATAAACAATCCACTCCCAAGGAAAAAGTTTTCCAGTCCAGAGGAAGGTCTCCTCGACGGAGGGAAAGAACTCCGACTCGAGAACACCTGTCTCCCCAGAGGGAGCCCTCTGAGAAAACATACAACCTTAGAAAAAGGGATAATTTGAAAAAACCTGATAGATATCAAAGTATTGATACACGTCCCTCTCGATCTTTTTCGCAGAAATCGGAAAGAAGAGGACGGTCAGACCCAGGAGAGCACACCAAGTCCAAAGACAAGGAACCTGCTCAGAGTAAAAAATCTCAATTTCCAAAAAAGAAGGTAGCCAGTATTAGAGTAATCAACCATGCAGAGAATACTGAGGACACAGTTGAAAAACGGGGAGTGGGCACAGACAATGTTAGACAGTGCAGCAGAAATCAGTATAGCCCGCAAGATCTTGATGAGTCATCTGGAGACAGTGGACACGAATGAATTCATTCAGGTTGAAACTGCCGACACCAGACTTAGCGAGCCCCATAAAATATACGAAATAACATTGCGTATAGAGGGTGATAAGACTAGGAAAATAAAGGGTCTATTTTGGGATAAACTCTCAAAAGGCTATGATATTCTGTTAGCTGAAAAAGATTGGCCCCCACAGTTTGTCAGGGAGTGCCCTCATGGCGAAGAAATGATTATGCCTGCCTTCTCGAATCACATTCCGATTCACAAAAAATATACTTATGCAAGGAAATGGGCAGTAGCCCAGGCACCGGCATTATATAAAAATCATGTAGGATGGGATGAGGACTCACCTCCTCACAAAATCCAGTTAAAAAGTGAACCAACTGCCCAACGGCAGTATCCCATTAAGCAAGAAGCTAAAAAACAAGTCAGGGAGATCTTAGATCAACTTGAATACCAGGGGGTGATTAAAACATGCACCTCTCAAATGAACAATCCTTTGTTTCCTGTCTCCAAACCAGACAATTCATATCGTCTAGTTTTGGACTACAGACACCTTAATGCATGTTGCAAAACTTTTGCAGTACAAAACTCGCATAGTGCAGCCCTAATGAATAACATAGTTAGGAAAAAATATAAAACGACATTAGACATATCTAATGGTTTCCTTTGTCAAAACATTGCACCAGAAAGCAGATACTTGACCGCTTTCTCAGCAATTGGGTCGCAGAAAAATTTCTGTCGACTCCCACAGGGGTTCAAGAACAGCCCAGGACTATTCTCAGCTAGGGTAACAGAGTTACTACAAATATATGATGATGAGGCATTATCTTACGTAGATGATATCTATCTCACAGACGACGACTTGGATACTCACTTGAAAAGAGTGAACACCATTATACTTGGGTTCGCAGCAGAGGGTTACAAATTCAACTTTAAAAAGTCTTGAATTGCCCATCTGACAGTATTATTTTTAGGATACGAATTATCAAGTGAAGGAAAAAGCCTAGCGGACAACTTCTTAGAGAAGTGCGCTGTACTCCAAGCTCCAAAAACGCTGAAGAATTTACAATCCATACTAGGTTTTCTAAATTTCGGAAGAACTTACATTCTAAATTACGCGGAGAGGGTTAAACCTCTCTACGAACTAATTAAACCTGATTTTAAACAAATCAATTGGACTCAAAAACACACAGAGCGCTGTACTCCAAGCTCCAAAAACGCTGAAGAATTTACAATCCATACTAGGTTTTCTAAATTTCGGAAGAACTTACATTCTAAATTACGCGGAGAGGGTTAAACATCTCTACGAACTAATTAAACCTGATTTTAAACAAATCAATTGGACTCAAAAACACACAGAAATTTTGAGATCACTGCAAACAGACATGTTAGCTAAAACTAAATTAGATACACGTGATAACACACGCGATCTTGTAATCCGAGTCATCCCAGGAAGATGCGGATTCACGTACCTGACCTCTAATGAGGGAGAAAAGGTACCAATAGTTTACAAATCACATTTGTACACAAAGGCTGAAATAAAATTCAGTTCAACTGAGAAAATTCTAACTGCGGTTCAGACTGCTGTAGCAAAAGAAAGGCCCCTAGCACAAGGTAAACGAATAATAATCGTAACACCTATACCGGCTTTAGAAGTGGTAACTAAAGCAAGCATTCCTAATGCTAAAGCTTTGCATCCGAGATGGATTCAGTGGGTTAACTCTCTTGCTGCAACAGACGTAGTTTACGAATTTGATCCTAACTTAAAAACACAGGAATTTTTACAATATGAATATGAATATCCTCTGCCAATTGAAATCCTGCCTCTCGAAGAATACGGAAGTATTATATATACTGACGGGTCAGCACAACCCGCAGTTGGGGGTAAACAAGCTTACAGTGCTGCGTGCGCGATTGTTAAAGGTCGTTGGCACAACGGAAAATTTAGACCAATGGTCACTAAAACACAATCTCTAGGAGATTGCTCAGCTCAACGAGCTGAATTGGTAGCATTTAAGATGGCGCTAGAAAATACCGATCGCGAATTCCCCACACTAATAGTGTGCGATTCTTATTATTGCGTACAATCTTATAATGAATACTTGCAGAATTGGGTGGAAAATGGTTTCAAAGATGCAAAAGGTGGCACAATAAAGCATAAAATGCTTTGGGAACAGGTAGTTCTTTTACAGAAAGAACTACAAAAGACTCACGTGATACACACTCTGAATCATCAACGTGATGGCGTTCACGTTGCAGGGTATTCATTGGCTAATGAAGCCGCGAAGGCAGCTGTGCAAACGGCTTCCGTAGCTGCGATTACTCGGTCACAAACAAAAATAGACAGCGACATTCTACAAGCTGTCAGTGCGTCAGTAAAAGATGATAAGAAAACACTCCCAAAAGGCTTTCCAGAAAAGTACTTATATTCAATAGATACGAATAATGTTCCTTTTGCTCGAATCCCTGGAGTGGGGGATAGGGTAATTCCAAACATGGAACACAGGTTAGGACTCATCAAAGCGGCACACGAAGGGCTTGCTTCTGCACACGCTGGCGTTTCCGCAACAATATCACTATTAAAACAGAGATATTGGTGACCTCGCTTGAGAATACAAACTAAAAAGTATGTATTAGAATGCGATATATGCCAAAGGATAAAAGTATCAACAGTAAAACGACCAGCGCAGACACCCCTTCTCATCTAGGATAAACCATTTGCATGTGTTTACCTGGACCACTGTGGCCCCCTACAAAGGGACGGCAACTATAGATATATCATGGTAGCAGTGGATTCCTGTGCGAGGTTCATATGGATGTGGCCCCAGCGCTCGGCTGACGCTAGAACGGTTATAAAAGATCTGCGAGTCTTTATCGGCACATACGCAATTGCCACGTTCCATTCTGACCAGGGTCCTGCTTTCAGCTCTCGAGCTTATAGGGAGGCCATGGCCAGCATGGGAATTGGGTTGCGGTATTCTTGTCCGTCGCACCCCGAAGGGAATAGTGTGGTAGAAAGAAAAAACCGAGACATAAAGCGATCTATAACAGCGAAGGTATTAGGTTCAGGCGCTGGGTGGGTCAAACATTTAATAAGTGTCCAGACCAGTCTTAACAATTTGCCAATAAATTCTCTAAAATGTTTCAGCCCATACGAACTATTGTTCGGAATTAGAATGAGAATTCAGGACTTAGATAGTCAGGTATCAGTGGTACAAGATAATAAAACAGACTTTGACATCAAAGATCGTTTGGCTGTTTTACAGGAACTGAATGAAACAAGAAAATCCTTAAGCAACATAAAGTTAAAGCAACAGCCAGATACCACTGTCGAGGCACCACAAGCAACAGCCCCAGCAAGGCCTGTCTGGATTCCAAAGATTGGGGATCTAGTCAGAGAAAAAATCGCGGTGAAGAAGGAATTTGGGCCTTCTTACAGAAAAGCAGTACCTATCTTGGCAGTCACCGGAACAAGATCAGTAGTACTACCGCCCCTTGCTGGTAAAAAGGAGAACAGAGTTGTATAAATCGACCTGGTAAAACCACAAGCATGTGGCCTATAATCAACAGTAGGCCCAGTGGACTCCCAAGAAACAACAGAATACCCAAACTTGCAACAATCCAAGAGGTTCAAACTGAAAGACTAATCAGATTCGATCAGCCTGCAGTGCACAGAGAAGGACTATGCAATAATGCCATGGAACTCGTGCCTCTTGAGACACAGATTGAAACAGTTCATCAAGAAACACGAATCTACAATAATGTGGAATCAGAAAATGCTACCGAGAGACAGATTGAAAGAACAATCCCAACAATTGACAGAACTGCCTCTGGTTATTTCATCGACTTCGACAACTTTTCCGAGGATCAAAGTAACCCCGAAGTGATGCCAGAAACAAAAATGACTTTTAAAGAATAAGCAACGGAACTCTTTCATCAACTGAAGGAAATCTACCTTATTTCCCCTTGGTTAGAGTTCTGGTTCGGTCTAGGTGTATTTTTCCTCCTGCTTTGGCTCATCATGGTACTTTGTTTGGGAAAATTCATTGAGGGAAAATATAGTACAATGGACACAGCAAGTCAGAACTTCAACCTAGTCCTCAAACCACACAGATCATCCCACGTGAAGAAAAGAGAACTGTCAACAGTAAATGTCACAGCCATTCCAATACCCGGTGGGGTAGTATGGGAGAAAACTGACTATGAGATCTATGGTCCGGTCGAGATCCTGAAGTATCCTCATCAACTGAAGGTTTCCTTAAGTGACTTTGTAAAACCTAGTACATTCTCTGATGATTGGGACTTTAACAGTATTAATGACATGATGTCTGATTTAGTAATGTCAGCTAGATTCACAGAACATGATTATTTACAAGGTTCGTCTAGTTATGAACAGTTATTCTGTTTTACACATTATGGCGATCATTATTTGCATAAATCTGCACAGCCTAGAAAGGTTTTTAAGTATAATCAATGGGAACATTGTGCTACACCACCTAAAAGCAGTTCTAAAACATTCTTTGAGAAATTCAAGTACTTCTCAGGGTTTAACACCAGTGATGCAGAAACGTTTTATTACAAACTGTTAGATAAAACAGGAATGAAAACAATGCTGACAAACACTAAATTGATATATTCAGAAGCATTTTATGAAAAAATGATGACATTTGGTTTTGATTATTGGAAAAATAACATTGAAACAAAAACCATTTGGGGTACGAAAGATTGGCAGGTACAAGGCCTTGAAGCATTATTCAGAACCTGCATGATACCAGAACAAATGATGTTTTTAAATGACACAATTCACCAAACATCTTGTCTTGGCCTAGCTAAGATCAAAGATCTTAACAAACCGTCTATTCCGAAGCCAATACCTGAGAATACAACAACAGATATTGAGATAGACGTATCAAAAATTTTACATTTAAACAGAACACATCCTGATTGGAAAAAGTGGTTAATCTGGCCTACTGACACAAACAACTGTCAAGATAGATTCCTGAACAAAACACAGGGGTTAAAAATGAACAGACAAGACCCTGGATACTCCCAGAGACAACATCCAGGGATAGTAACAACATACAGTGTAGGGAAACTCTGCCTCGAATGGCTAAGATCATCCACACTGGCTGAAATTAAGCAACACTTGTCTTTACTAAAAGATGGTGCTGATTTGCGCGATTTCATTCTTGGTCCACGCAAACAGCGTCAAAAACGTTTCATATCGGCCAGCATCTATGCTGCGTACAACGAGGCTTGGAAAGTCACACAAATTGAAACAGCAGGAAAAATACGAGAAATTGATCGTATTAATTTTGAAAAATCACTTTCTGTAGTGGACTATGGGTTAATGACTCTGTCCTCCAGAATATATTCGTTGGACAATATTGTATCTTCTGCCTTTGACATAATAGACAGAGACTTGCTAATGTTACAGCATGGCCAATCTCAAATACGTTCTATTGTACAATTAGGCTGGACGCTGAAAAATCTTCGTTCAGGCTATGTGCCTTGGCGTTTAATCAACACAACGTTATTGTTTTCCATTTTTACCTTACTGATAAACAAATCAGCTTGGCACAGAAAGGAGCAGACTATACAATCCTGAGCATCGAAAAACTTGAGAGATTACCATTGACAATGTAAGAAAGTCCTGCCATTGAATGGATAATACACGGAATTATCACTATTCCGATAACAACTTTCCGATTTAAAAAGTGCCTTGAATACATACCTACTGGCCAGTATGAACGATTGGGTAAAGGATATGTTAAATCAGCATGGAAATTACCATACACACATTCATGCTATAGTGACAGCGACAAAAATGTATTTCTTAGTGGTGAAAACTGTAAACGTTCACTAAGCGGTATACTTTTGTGTCAGGGTATTAATTTACATGGAGCTTGTGAAGGTAATTCTAACAACCTTTCATGCCACCAGCTTGTCACACCTGCAACTCAGATAGAGCCCTTCTTTATGCAACTCGCGAATGGGAGTTACATTCTAAGAACGGATCACAGATGTTGTGGCCTAGTGCCAGGGAAAAGTTATCTCGTAAGCGTAACTTCCATGGTCAAATGCTGTATGCAAGCATTGTTCCCGAGCGGGCCTGGAGACATAGAGACTCCCATCTGGCCTCGTCTGCATTTCTCTTCTATACGAATTGATACTTTAAGCAAAATGAAGTCTGTGCTTTTGCAGACAACAGTGCCCATAACGTCATCAAAAGAGACGTATGATGTGCTAGTTGCAAGGACAGCTACGGAGGTTCATGACCTTTTATCAACAAATTGCCCCGTGCATTTCGTAGAAATGCTTAGCCAACTCCTTAACATGTCTAGTGCCACAGGCATCCCAGGCATATTTAAGACGATTTTTGCGGGACTGCTAACACCATTTCAAGCAATTCTGGGAATCGTTCCAAATTTTGTCCACTCTGTTTTTGGCGGCATACCCCTATTTTTGGGACTTGTAGCAGGGATTTTATTTTTGACCCTCCTGCTTCGTTATGGCAAGCCACAGCTCAGACATGACTCCTGTGGGAATGGAAGAGACAATCCTAGCAATCCGCTACCGGGACAGAATAACTAGAGTCCTTGGATTGGCCAGGCTGAGAGATCTAAACATGACCTGGTTCCTTTCATTCAGACCGATATGGCAAAATTGCATCTTACATGTACTACGATGTATGCTATGCGGAGATGAGTGCGTTTTGGACATCTGTCTTTCACTTCCACCAGCAGTACCAATGGATATTGATACTTTGCTAAGTCCGATAACGGCTCACGCATTGTGTTGTCCCCAGCGGCTACCAATCCTGATGAGGGCATTCGTTGAGACTCCTGTGCTACGACTAGGTGGTAACAGTGGAGCAAGTGACAAAAGCAACATCACCCAGGTACGACCTTCTGTGAGCATTGCTGATCCCGACTTTGATGACAGCAATCATTCTCACACCTGCCAAGTTACAGCACTATCGAATTTGGTCGAACTGTCACCTGATATTGTAGACCAATTCTTTGAGAGCCTGTCTGATATGATGTTCTCACCCGAACAGAAACAATAACTTTACAGAAGCATTCCGACACACAGCGTTCCCATGAACTCTGAATTCGGCCTTCAGTTTTGAACAACAAAAACTGCTAAAAGCGTTGGAACTCTATTTTTCCCCGTTCAAGCAATAATTCTTTTGTATTGAACACTTTTTAATATTCACCCTTTTTCTGGCACGAAAAATTCTTTGCTTAAAGTAAAACCATTCATAGAGAACAGAAGCTTCAACTTCTATTTCTAAACACATCTAGAGACATAATAACTTTACACCAGCCTCTAGCACATTTTATTGCAATGCATTTATATGTGATGAAATTATCTCGCCCTTCTTCTGTTTCAGAGATATTTCATGTGTAATTCTTTTTGCATAATCGTTCATTGATTTCATATGCTATAATTTTTTAATGATTTCTATGCTTCAAAAACGTACAGTACCTAAATTTTCACGTATTACAAATACGCCTATTTCAAATGCATATATGTATTTCTGGGTGGGCAATGTTACACATGCATTTTATTGCTCTAGTTTTAGTAATTTGATGGACATGAATTCGTGGAGTGGGTGTTGCGTTCTAATCTAGGATCCTGATCGATACTGTGACCTTATGCCCCTATTCGGCTATAAATCCATTTATTCCCTATATTGGCATAACCGTTCAAGTGCAATATTCAGAAACTCGTCTCTGGCCTCACACGAACAGAGCCACATTTCAGAATAGCTTTCTCTGCCACTTCCTTTGCAACCAATTAGTGCAATGACATAGCAGAAGTTACTATCTGAGATTCCTAGATTAACACTCCGAGTTCTTCAACAATATAAAAACTCAGCAAACCTGGAAATCCCCGCTTGCTGTGTTTTGATTAGTAATAGAACTCTAATGAGCACTGATAGACAATCACTTCCTAGTGACATCTTTATTGACGTCTTATGTCCAAAAACTTACGTCAAACAAGGCACCTTTCAGGTATAAATATTACCAACGTTGCCTTAAGCAAACGCTGTTGTGTTCGCTGTTTGCTGTTGTGTTCGCTGTTTTCTGTTTCGCTGAAGCTGATGCGGCCAGCTATCTCGCTGCTGCTGAAGAAGCTGTCATGCTGATGATACCATAGCTGCTATCGCTACTGCTATCGCTGCTAACTAGCGAACGATGGTGTGGTGAACTTAGGAGCTGAACAGCCGTCCCCCTGCAAGAGCCCAGCAGATGCAAGCTGCCCACAGACGCTGCCCCTCCTCCTCCTCCTCCTCCTCGACGCGCTGAGAAGAGACGCTGTCTTTCTCCTGCAGAGAAATCCAGCTCCGGCGTTTCTAGTCTACCCTTGCGGGTGACTGGGATATCGACCCCCTGAAGGAGATACCAGACCTCCATCATTCTTTTCCAGAGGTATGATGTTGACTAAACCCTTAGAGAGAATTCTTGAAGCAAACCTTGGCAAAACCAGCTTAAACTAAAGCTACTTACTTACTCCCCTCCCAAGTATTAGGCTTCGGTCAGGTACACTGGGGTAGGCGTAGTTAGAAGCACCAGTTGAGTATTTTAGCCTAATGTATATATGAATGTATATATGTTTTATTCATTTTAAACCATTGTATGGCTAAGAAACCATATCAATGCTTTTACAGTATTATTTCGCAATACTTATCTTACTGTACGTACTTTTTATAATAACAAGTCTTGCAATTGTGGCAATTCATTTCT
Organism: Lissotriton vulgaris; assembly: GCF_964263255.1. Classification (NCBI taxonomy): domain Eukaryota; kingdom Metazoa; phylum Chordata; class Amphibia; order Caudata; family Salamandridae; genus Lissotriton; species Lissotriton vulgaris. The sequence goes on along the minus strand of NC_141689.1, from coordinate 1,092,590,529 downwards.
CTTGTACGAGAAGAAAGACTGTTCAATAAATGTTACCCTTTATTGAAAACGCCCGTCTCTCTATTCTCTACATATTGTGAAAGTAAACTGCACAACCACTGACTGAGTAAAATAACTGTCTATTGTTTCACACGACCCTAGAGATTGACTCTTGATCTGAGGAGCAAAGTTGTCATGTTGCACGGTTGTTGGAAAACTGAATCCCTTCTTGTCTGTACCAGGGAGCTGATCACTTCCTATTCAGAGAAGAAAGTTTCCAGTGACCTCTGAGCTAGTTGGTAACAACCCCAATTAAGTTTAACGTAGTCAGTGGAGGCCTGGAAGATCCGCACTTCTACGTCGATACTACTGTTTATGTTATTCCAATGCGCAGGGCCTATTGGGAAAATAGGAACTACACTACACTGCAGGTATCATGTTAGATGCAGGAGATGCCTTGAAATTTTGCTCTTTGAGTTCCGATTCTACTGTACAAGATCATTTTCGAAATTTTAATGGTGCTGGCCAAATTAGTCTACTCCAGTTAGCGACTGATGGCTGTAACCATAAATATCCTACTGAATCTGACTGGCCTGTCAATGGCAAGCCGTGGAATACTTTGTGCGATGCGGCGCATCGATTAAAAGAGGAGGTAATGAAAACTGCGATTTTTCTCAGTACTGCTGACAGGTTATTGGATGGTTTATTGACATCTTCTGTGCGGAATCGCATTATCCGTTCTTCCCCTGTTGCTTATAAGCAGGTTATGATGACTTTGTTAATCAATCAAACTGGCAATGCTTTATCTATGGTGCTTGAATCTGTCCGTCAGCTTGGTGAGTTGGGTGACTGGTTTAAACCTGAGAGACAGTCCAGACCGGAGGGTCGTACTGCTGGAGATTATAAATTCTCTAGACGTGATATGTTTCTTGCGCTGTTGGATGACAGTGTGAAAAAGGAGGACATTGATGGTGAGCCTAATAATCACTTATGGGAAATGTTTCGCAAGCGTGGTTTGGATCGTAAGGAGGGTGCCCGTCGTGTGCGTAAGAATGATTGTGATCGCGGTTGTTCTGATGACAGTGGTGATGACAGGCGTCGTGTGGATTCTGATCGTCATGGTGAACGGCGATATGAGCGTGATGTGTCCCCTCGTCGCGAGAAGGAGAGGGGGCGAGAGGGGGAAAAAGAAAGGGGGAGAGATGATTGTGTCTACAACAGATATAGAGATGAAAGGGATCAGTCCCCTGAGTTGAGGAGAAGGGAGGATCGACACAGACTTTCCGATCGTAACTCACAGTACCATACAGATGACAGGAATCCATTTCGTAATGGAGATGGATATGAACAGGATGTTTTAATACCCAAAAAACATGAGAGCATCTATCCTGATTTGTCCTGGTTGACAGAACGCAGTAAGAATGACTAGGAAATAGGTCAAGCTCCAGTACGCAGGTGGGCTCACAAAGACAATAGACCCTATGTAGATATTGACATTTTTTGGAAACATCGTAATATCCAAAGGGCCCGAGCATTGGTAGATACAGGAGCGGAGGCCACTCTTATTCATGGAAAATCAAAGAAATTCAAAGGCCAATTTTTCACAATTACTGGTTTAGGTGGAAAGGAAACTCCCGTAGTGCAAACTACACTTGAAATAAGAATAGGCAGAATTCCCCGAAAAGAATATTCTGTATTAGTTGTACCACTTTTGGAGTACATAATTGGAATTGACATTCTAAAAGGAATGATTTTGCATTTGGATGATGGCTGTTATCAATTTGGAACTAAACATTATATATCGTCCAGACCCGTACGGGTTGGCCGTTTACGAATGCCCCCCATAAAAATCCCTCAGGCTACAAAAGTTGTTTCTCAGAAGCAATATCGTATTCCAGGTGGCCATGAAGAGATTAGTGCCACTATTCAGGATTTGGTTGATGCAGGAGTTATAACTCCGGTTACTTCTGCTTGGAATAATCCCGTTTGGCCTGTGCGCAAGAGTGATAATTCTTGGCGCATGACTGTTGATTATCGCGAGCTGAACAAACATACACCCCCTTTGACTGTTGCAGTACCAGATATTATTACTTTAATTGAAAGAATCCAAAAGCATCCAGGTACATGGTATGCGTCCATTGATATTGCTAACGCTTTCTTTTCAATTCCGATTGCCCCCGCGTGTCAGGAACAATTCAGTTTTACATGGAATGGACGTCAATTGACGTTTAGAAGTCTTCCCCAAGGCTATGTACACAGTCCTACGATCTGTCACCGGCTGGTGGCGGAACATTTGTCCAAAGTAACTGTACACCCGCAAATTCAGGTATGTCATTATATTGACAACATTTTGATTCAAGGTGAAACACAAGATCAAGTTCTGACCCAATTAGATCAAACCCTTGAGTGCTTACGTGAGAAAGGTTGGGAAATTAATCCCGATAAATTACAAGGTCCATCCCAAAGTGTAAAGTTTTTAGGCATCAATTGGCATGAAGGTCACAGAGAGGTGATCCCACAGGTTAAACAAAAAGTTTTCGATTTTGCAGTCCCAAGAAACCGGAAGGAAGCCCAGAGCTTCATTGGCTTGTTTGGCTTTTGGCGTCAGCATATTCCACATTTGAGTCAGATACTGACCCCTTTATATTGAGTCACTCGCAAAAAGAATGTGTTTGAATGGGGTGAACCACAGCAAAATGCGTTCAATCTGGCAAAAGAAGCGATTCAGTATGCTTTGGATCTGTGGCCTGTGTGCGAGGGTGATGTGTATTTGAATGTGTCCGTGCAAGGTCTTTATGCAAACTGGAGTTTGTGGCAAAAACAAGGCAGACAAAAAGTACCATTAGGTTTTTGGACCAAAAAGTTATCTGAGGCTGGTGAGCGTTATACACCTTTTGAGAAACAGCTGCTTGCGTGTTATTGGGCTTTGGTGGATACCGAGCAATTGACTTTGGGGCATGATGTGGTTTTGAGACCTGAAATTCCTATTATGCAGTGGGTTTTGAGTTCGCCGAAAACTCATCGAATTGGACATGCTCAAGAGGCGAGTGTGATTAAGTGGAAGTGGTACATTCAAGATAGGGCACGTGTGGGTCCGAAAGGTGTAGCATCTTTACATGAGCAAGTGGCGCAGGCGCCATCGATTGAGACTGGAAGTGATTGCTCCGTACCTGTAGTACAGGAATCTCCTGTTAAATGGGGTAAGCCATTTGATGATTTGTCCGTGGAGGACAGAAAACATGTGTGGTTTATGGATGGTTCAGCGAGGTACATAGGAGAGAAACGGCATTGGAATGCAGTGTCCTATAATCCGATCACACAAAAGTTGCTGAGTACAACCGGTGAGGGAAAGAGTAGTCAATTCGCTGAATTATATGCAGTATACCAAGTTTTGAAACAGGAATTACCTGGCACATGTCATATTTTTACTGACTCCTGGTCCACTGCTAATGGACTGGCGGTTTGGTTACCAACTTGGCATTCTCATAATTGGGAATTGCATTCAAAAGAACTGTGGGGAAAAGAATTATGGCAAGAAATTTGAGAAATGCTCCCACAGAGTACTGTGACAATCGTTCATGTGGATGCTCATACACCAATAGACTCCCTTGACAAATTCTTTCATAACATTGCAGATGAGAAATCTAAAATTGCTGAGGCAGTGGTGGACGTGCAAGATTCGGATTTGGCGGGATTGGCGAAATGGGCCCACCAGAAAGCAGGACATTTTGGAGAGAGAGCCACTAGCAGGTGGGCCGCCGATCGAGGAATTTATATTCCTTTAGATTACATTAAAGATACCATTTAGCATTGTCCCATCTGTCAACATTCTAGACGACGAAAAGTACCACAAATTGTTAAAGGTCATTTACATCGAGGAAAATTGCGCGCTCAAATTTGGCAGATTGATTATATTGGTCCACTCCCTATGAGTAAAAATTGCCAATATGTTTGTACAATTGTCGACACCTACAGTGGCCTTTTAGTAGCCTTTCCTTGTAAACAAGCTACCCAGGTGAATACCATTAAAAACATTGGAATTGATTATGCTCTATTATGGTGTTCCATTTCAAATTCAATCTGACAATGCATCCCACTTTCGTGGAAGATTGGTACAGGAATTTTGTGTGGAAAATAACATTGAATGGGTGTTTCATATACCATATTATCCAAAGGCATCAGGCCTTATTGAAAGAATGAATGGTTTGCTAAAAGAACAATTGCGAAAATTGACTGACAATAAATATAAGAATTGGAGAGATTATTTGTTCCAAGCACTGTTAATTTTGAACAATCGTCCCTTTTTGAATGCTGAATCTCCTTTAATGCGTTTGTTTCCCCCAACTGTCGATGCGAAACCCAATTCCATTGGCAACACTGTAATGTACTGGGAAATTTCCCCCGGAGCCCTGGCTCCATGCAGAGCAACCCCAGGATCCGCAGGCTTGGACCTGCATGCCATGAATTACACTGTGATTAAGAGTAAAGATCGAGTCATCATTGAAACTGGTGTTGGTGTCTGTATACCAACTGGAAATTTTGGACTGATCGCTCCTAGATCGGTCCTGGCCTTAAAATGTATTCAATTACTCGGAGAAGTAATTGACAGCGATTATCAGGGAGATATTAAGGTTCTCCTGCTAAACAGCAGTGAGATTGATTTATCGATTCAAAAGACTGACCGAGTTGCTCAATTGCTAATTATGCCTGTTTTCAGTGGTGAGATTCAGAAAGGCACCGCCCCAACATTGCTAACTGTGCGTGGACAGAAAGGCTTTGGCTCTACGGATAATCCGGGAGCGAGAATATGGGTGCAATCGCCTAAAAATCCCCCTGAACAAGCTGAAGTCATTGCAACCGGTCATGATAATACTATTTTAGTAATGAGACCAGGGAAAGATAGCTGGGAAGCTGTCCCGGCTGATAAATGTTACTTACGAGAATGAATAATGCCTGTATTTGATTTTCTTTTAGATCATTCTCTGGACTGCTGCTGCAGGATGTGCCGGCGTTGGACTCTTTTTGGTCTGCTACGTCGGGAGAGAAGGGAACCCACAGGCTTTGGTTGTTTCGAGAACCCGAGTACCGCGTTCCTTTGCTGCGTGGGATTCATCATCAAACTTTTGGACAACTTTAGCTAAGCGAGTTACCAATTCTCCACATTTTTGGCTGACACCGATGCGGTCAGTGACTGACATTCTAGCGACCTGTTTGGTTGCTGTCCCTGCTTCGTTAGAAACCCTAAAGCATATTTTTAATATATCAAATGCCCGACCCAATGTAATTCTGGGTGATTTTGCAGCACATGAATACTGTCCTTTATGTACTATACTTTCAGATTCAACGCCCCCGATTCATTCCCAAATTACTACATATAATATCACACAGGGTGATCTGTGTTTCTTTCTTACTTGTGATCCTAATGCAATTACTGAATGTGTACGGTTGAAGCTCAAGGCAGCAACTTCTTTTTCAGCTCATGAACGAACTTTGTGCTCCCGGAGACCTCCAAAGTTATGTACTTCTGTTAAAAATAATATGACCTGTAAGAGTATAGTAGTTGCCCCTAGCCACTATCGTACAATGTTGTTACCTTCTGGTTGGCTCTTTTCCTGTGGCAAAACCTCTTGGCCCTATATTCCCGCAAATATTTCCGGAGGCCCATGTGCCATCACTAGACTGAGTTTATTAATGTTTTCTTCACATCCTAATACCTATTCCCGTATAGTTTGTGATGCTATGATGTTACATGAGGATTGTGATTCTTCCTTACATCTCTATTCCAAGTCTGAATACCTTAGTTTAGCTATTTCGATTATTGGTGTCCCAGCATTGGCTGTTTATAACGCCAAATCCATCGGGAAAATGGCCTGTTGGATGGTCAAATCAATCAATCATACTTCTACAATTTTATCTGATATGTTATTAGATGTCCAGGGTGAACGTAGAGCTATTTTGCAAAATCGTGCGGCCATTGATTACCTTTTACTGAAACATGGACATGATTGTTCTGATTTTGAAGGTCTTTGCTGTTTTAATTTGTCCGATCATACTAAATCCATTCAGGCTCATATTGACAAACTTCATGACTTGACTGAAGAGGTTAGAAAACACATTGACCAGGGCTGGTTTGACTGGCTCTTCAATTGGTTACCTGACTTACATTCCCTACGACAGATATTAGGGGGTATTGTGATTGCTATTAGTATTTTAGTGGCTATTTGCTGCTTTATTCAGTGCATTCCTTCCCTACTCCAATACTGTAGATTCGGCACGAGAAATAGATCAGTTAGTTTTGTTTCCTATTATTCTTCCACAGATGTCAGTTCCGTATAACAAATGATTAATAGACTAAAGTCAAGGGTGAAGTGTTCTGACCGACTTTTTCGGCCCTCCTTTGAGGGAGGATGATTGGAGGTGACTCCAGTCTATTATCATTCTAGTGCAAGGATTAGATTCATAGACAGGGCCTATTCACAAGGCATAGTAGTGAACTTTCGTACCCTTTTCCTTAGATCAGGGCTTATAAACTTATGTTAGGGGATAGATTCATTAGTATTAGTGATTATCCGTTCTTTTGCAAGAGTGTTAGTATACCTTCTATGGAGTTATGCTTATTTCGGGCCTTGTAGGCCTCAAACGGGAGAGACTCCATCTTGCTTTCTGCCCCGGCAGCTTGAGATGCTTTTAGGTCAAATGTAATGTTTTAGTTTCGAGGTGTTGTTCGCTTGGAGAGAACGGGCTCAGGCTGGCCCTTATCGAAAGACTGTATTTTTCTCCACTCCGAAGACACAATATCAGGCCGGCAGGCTGGGAACGTGTCCTTGGTACGGGGAGGTACAAGAATTTGGTGGGCGGCAGGTTACTTGCCGTAACTTTCCATGAAGGAACAAGCTTCCATATTAGTGAAAGCATGAGGCAGTGAATTAGTCAGTCTGTAGGCGGCAGCTAGCCGTTAGCATCAATGCCATTAATTATTTCCAGGCAGACAGTCGCCATTTTGAAGTCCGAGAAAGACCGAGAGGCTGATACTCTCTGAGAAAGATTGAAGTTATTTTAGTTGGAGCAGCTGGCGAGCTTTGACCTATAAGATCAGAGCATTCCGAATGAAGCAGTTAGTCAAGAGAACGAATACCAGAGTGGCTGAAACTGAGTTATAAGATCGAAGCCGAGAAGTGAAGATGGTCCGTGATTGAGAGGAGAGAGGAGTAGCGCAGAACAGCCAGAGAGAAAGCAGCCAATAAAAGGAAGGTTCCAGTGACTTGGAGGGAAGCAGAGAAGACAGAGCATAGCGGTGCAGACGTGTACCCGTGACTGCTGAAGGGTGACTTTAAGACGAGCCAAGGCACAGACGAGAAGGGAACCTAGATGACTGCTGAACCCCGACTTCACGTTAATCAGGTGACGTCAGTCTATGTATTATAGTGTGCACATTCTAACCTTTCACTTTCCTTTGCAGGATATATGTTATAGTGTAGTATTGTGTTTTTATGATCATTGTAATAAAGTACCCCAGTTCTTAGTGAACCAGCATGTGCCTCGTATTCTTGTTCAATCAGGGTAACCTGTTCTTCTAGTCAGGCATTGTTTTCATGAACGGATGTAATTCCCGATCAGGTAAGAAGTGACTGAGCAATGAGGGAGAGAGGGGCCCCTTGATGTGGAGAATAGATTGTACATCATCTAATTCGGTAAACTGTTGTGTGATCCATAATATTGTAATATCATATCCCTAGTAGCCAATGAAAGATTCCTTCCAAAGGTATTCATAGGAAAGTGATCGTCGTTGGTAAGCGGCGTTAATGAGAACACCAGGCGGGAAACTGGTGCCGATACCCGCAGGATTGCGGCTTGGGATGTAAGTAACGAGAACACCAGGGAGTATACTGGTGCTTAGATCCGCAGTATAGCGGCTCGGGATGTAAGTGAGAGAACACCAGGAAGGAGACTGGTGTCTAGACCCACAGGATTGCGGCTTGTCGAGCGAGCACTGACTGTGGTCAGTGTGTTATGGTAGCTAATCAGAACTACCCTAGGGTAGACTAGTCTGGGCCTAAGTTGCCGCAAGACTAACTGGTATGAGTGGGATATTGTAGAAAACCTATGCAGGTATATTGCTAATTCCCCATCCTTAGGTACAAGGCATATATACCTATTGTAAATACGTCCTGAGGAGGGAGGTGATTACGTTCCGGGTGGGTTGGAGGTGCTCTGAGGAGCTGATCCTATCTGGTCCGAGAATCCGGCCGTTACAGGTCCTTATCAGTTTTTAAAATCAGAACCATAGAGGCCTTATTCCAGGATTTTGGTAACTGCGCCTCCCCCCTATAAATCATATTAAACAGGTTTTCCCAAACAGGCAATATTTCTTCTATTACCATGTTGTATACTTCTGAAGGGACAGCATTTAGCCCCGCCACCTTTCCAATTTTAGATCTTTTAATCTCTCCCCTGATCTCTTATTGTGTAATTGGGGCTTCCATTATTTCATTCCCCTCCTCGTTTAATACCGGAAGGCCAAGCGAACTAAGCCAGCTTCTTAACTTTGGGGACTCCGGGATGATATTCTCCTTATAAAGTGGCAAAAACAGTGCTACAGATGTTCCTGCATAGTTTCCCAGATATCCAGCTATACCCCTGCATCAGTTTTTAACTCCTTTATATAATTTCTTGATCTTTCAACCTGGACTTTCCAGGCTAGCAAAGCTCCTGCTTTCTCACCATATTTAAATTCCTTTATATTCGAAGCTTGACACCTTGCCTTACACTTTTGTTCCAGCCTGATTTTAAATTCTAGTTGGACCTCTTCTAGCCTCCTTTCGGTCTTCTCCCATTCCTCTCCCGCACTTATACTATGGAGAACCTCCTCTAGAATCCCAACCTCCTTTTGCATATTCGCTAGTTCTGCATGATCTTCTCGATTTTTGCACAGGTTAGGCTTTTTAGGATCCTCCACATATAAGCCTTAAAGCCATCCCATACGATCCCAGGGGAGGCAGTATTTTTGTTATTAACAAAATACTTTATTGCTGCTTTCTTCAGATCTACCTTGTTAGAATTGGGGGTGTCTGGTTGGCGCAAGTATTCACTTGTGACAAGCAGAGACCCTCTCCTCTATGTCAGGGCAAAGGACTTACTCTCAGAAATAACCCCTGCTCTACCTCTAGGCGGCGTGGCGTGAGCAGACAAGGCTAAACTCCAGAGTACACACGGTTAAGCACTTGACATAACACATACAATAAACCATCAACCCACCACACAGAGACACAAGCAGGTTATTTTGTAAAAATATACTTCTTTATATATAATCTCTCAAGCAGGCTTGTAAATACAGTCTTTTGGTTCTCAAAATTGGTCCAGTTACTTTTAAAAGATGCCACATTTGGTAAAAGTCAGTTGTTGTATCAGAAACAGTGTCCCTGTTCCTAAACCTGACTTTGCAGTACTTCAGATTGGCCCCACAATGATCTAGGGAATGTCCACGATGTGCTGACTCCTTTCGTGCCAGCTGGTGCGCCTCATAGCGCTATGGTACGTCTCGTACCGCCGATGACAGTAGGGCCTCACTAAGCCTCGCGCATCTCGCGTATCACACGTACGGCGCGGGTGAGGGAATGAGGCGTACTGAGCGCTGGGGGCTGTGCGGCTCGTACTGCGCTGTGACACGGGTTGGAGGAGTCTCACTGGTACGGTGCGCACAGCGCTGGGGCAAATTGCGGACACAAGGGGGGCGCACCTCACGGACTCCATGTCCAGAGCGCGGCGCACCTAACACGGGCACAGTACCTTTTTTCTTGCGGGGGGAAGGTCGAGGCAAACAGCTGCGGGGGTCGATCCTCTGATGTCACGGTGTCGTCCCGGGGCGATGCGAGCTACGGCTGGGACTCCTGGGTTATGTTGTGGGGGGGTCAACAAACACGCGGCATACGCTTCTACCCTGGTGGGGGAGCGGCAAGCTGTATTACGGCGGTACAAGCGGGGCACTGATCAGGAGGATTTAGCGAACCCAGGCAGAGTTCAACGTTGCTGTGTGAGCTACAGCACAGGCCAGTAGATCACGGTGCTTGGGAGGACAGGTCTCTGCCGAAAGTGCGAGCTACGGCTCGGGTCCCACCACAGACATGGTGCTCGGGCCGGCGGGAGGCTGGTCCTTACGGTGCGAGTGCGGCTGAGCTGGGCAGAAGTCGCGCTGTTAAGTGGGGATGGAGGGGCAAAGGTTCTCAGGGTGCGAGGTGCCAATTCACCACGCACTTCGCTCCTTGTTGATCAGGGCTGCAGGGATAAGCATTACAGCTAGCAGTTTTTCCTTCAGGGGGGGTAGCGCCCACTGGTCCTGGGGTGCATTTCAGGGGGCAAGTTCACCAGCAAGCCCTTGGAGATTGTTCCAAATGCACAAGTTGAATTAAAAAGTCTTTCAGTCTTTTCTTCCTCTCTCCTTCTTGGAGCAAGGCACCCACCACAGGCCAGTCTCTCAGGATTAGAGACAGTAGTCCTCCATGTAGCTTTCCCAGGTCCTTCTCTTCAGACAGAGTTTCTTCTTGGCGTCAACAGGATCTGATTTCTTAGGAGCAGGGCTCCTTCTTTTATACACCAATTATTTTGTCTTTACAGGCCAGGGGGCCTGAGCCTGGTTCAACCCAGTTTTGGAGCACTCTGTTGACAGGAAGCTGTCTTCTTCTTTCAGGGTGCAGGGCAGGGACATCAGACGCTCCGCAGGAGGTGGAGCCAGCATTGTGGTGGCAGAGCACAGCCCTATTTAGAGTCAAGGGGCACTCCTCCCACCTATCCTGGGGGTAATCCCTCTATTCACCACCTGGCAGCCCAGACTGTCCCCTGGAATTCCCCAGCCCTGTCACTCACAGAAACAAGACAGCAGATACACATCCTAGCAGAGGCAAGTTGAAATGGACAGGCAAGCAAATGCTAACTTTCTAAAAGTAGCATTTTCAAACACAGGATATTAAAATAAACGTCACTAAAAGAAGTATTTCATTATTCTGAGTTCAGGCATACTAAACTTGACTTTCTACTATGTTCCCTGAGCTTGCTGGGATTATGGAGTGTAATAATTCCAGCAGCCCATTCTGGCCTATGACACCAGGTAGCCTTACAATAGTGAAAAACGAAAATGGCTGTAATTCACTATTAGGACATGCCACACACATCAGGGCATGTCCTACCTTATGCTACAATGCACCCTGCCCTTGGGCCTACCATAGGGGTGACTAATATGAAGTTAAGGGAAGGTTTAGGGTCTGGCAAGTAGGTGTACTTGTGCAGTTAGCATGACAGTACCAGACTGCACGCACGTTCTGCAATGGCAGGCCTTAGACACATTTTATTAGGCCGCTTCTGTGGGTGGCACAACCAGTGCTGCAAGCCCTCCAGCAGCATTTGTATTTACAAGCCCTGGCACTCCTGGTGCACTTTACTGGGGTCTGACAGTAAGCCAAATAAGTCAATCATGGACACCAATCACATATACACTTTTCAGTAGGGAGAGCATATGAACTTTAGCACTGGTCAGCAATGGTAAAGTGCCCAGAGTCATTAAACCAACAAAAACAGGTCAGAGAGAATATTGGAGGAAGGCAAAAAGTTCAGGGATGACCCTGCCAAGAGGGCCAAGTCCAACACACCTCCACCCCTCTTCTAAAAGCAGAGCACGCTTTAGAGTCCATCTTTTAGGTGGCTGCGGACCAAATGCGTGTAATGTCACTATAACGGCTGAGTGAATTGTGCGCTGGAAGATGTTCGATCTTTTTAATAGTCATTGCAAAACGTCTGTCAATTAGAAAATAATCTACTCTAGAAAAGTGATGGTGCTTTTAAGTATGGTATGTGTACCCTCTCATCTTCCCTTTCATATATCTCCATATAGCCAATAAATCCAGATCCCGTACCATACTTTTCAGAGCGTTCCTCATTCTAGGGACATATGCACTCTCCCTGCTTGTTGAACGGTCTAATACAGGATCCATCAGTACATTAAAATTCCCACCCACAATTGCAGGAGCTGGAATACCCGCCAGCCTCAGTTCTAAATCTATAATATGCTCTGGATTATCCTCATTGGGCCCGTAAAACCCCACACATAAAAAAAATCTCTATCCGCCCACTTTAAACGAGCTAAAGCCCATCTGCCTGAGCTGTCCATACTTGTCTCCTTAAATTCTATCCCGCATCCACTCCTAACTAGGATTGCTACACCCTTACAGCATTGTGGTTGATCTGAAGCAATACAATTTTGAACCCATCCACACCTACCAAACAGCTCCTTACTTTCATTTGCTACTAAGTGCGCCTCCTGTAAAATCATAATTTGCTCATTTCTATTTTTTAAATATTCCATCACTTTCCTCTGGGTTTAGACCTAAGACTATTCACATTCCATGTAAGAATAACGATTCCTTGCTTCTTTACTACGTTATTGCAATTCTACTGCATAGGAGGAACTGAGGACTTTTTTCGTTTTTTCCCCACTATTCCCCACCCGTGCTCCCCCACCACCTTCCCACCCCACCCTCCTGCACCATCCCCGGGGTACCCTCCCTATCCCTTTAGGCATAACAATGCCTATGGGTGTACCATTGGGGGAATTCCGGATTACATTAAAATTTTCATTCTCTAGAGAGCGACCTATCCTGCAACCCTATCAATCATTTAGCGGTATCTCCCTTCCTGATCCTGCCGATTAATTATTCTACATCCTCAACTGTCTGAAAGTTATAAATTTTATTATTCCACATGATGCGGAGCTTTGCAGGATATTTTAGCTGAACTTTTGCTCCCAACTTCCGGAGTTCCTCCATCTTGCCACCTAACTCCCACTTCCTCTGTTCTGTAGCTTTTCAGACATCAAATGAGCAGGGAATATCCATTCACATATAAGGGATCATTTTTCAGTGCTCTACTAAATATCTCTTCCTTGGTGGTATAAGAGGGGAAATTGACCAGGATATTCCTAGGTTAAGTTCTCTTCAAATTGTGTCGGAACGGCTCTCTATGCGCCCTCTGAATTTCGTGCTCAAGATTTATCTCTTACTTATCTTTCAGAATTGTTTTCAGTAAGAGTGAGATAATGAAGGCCTTCATATCTGACCCTTCCTTTGTTTCGGGATTATTCAGAAACCTTAGATTATTTCTACAAGAGTGGTTCTCCACTCTCTCCAGGTCTTCTCTTAGAGCTTAATTTTGCCTTCCAAGTTTGGAAATCTCAGATATATTCTTCTCAACGTCCTGTTTCACTGCACCTACTTCTTCCTCCAACTTCTTATTTCTCTGGGTTACTTCATCCAGCTTCTGTGTTAACTCAGTACATGAAGCTTGAATGCCTAGTTGGTTTGCCTCTGAAACCTCGAAGCACTTTTTTATATCACTCTTTAAATCCAATAATATACTTGCCAGCGAAATTTCTCCATCTTTACTAGCTTCTGGCTTTCCCATATCCGTGCTATTTTGTCCTTCCCCATTTTCTTCATGGAGTGGAACTTCATGCTCTTTGGGAAGTGCCAGCACAGCAAACCTATTGCTCAAAGGGACTGTTATATTGTCTCCCTGGGATGCCCCAGACTCCTCCCATAACGTGCTCAATTCCACCAAGCCATTGGTGCTATTTGTGCTCTTGTCCGTATTAATAGTAGTATCTGAAGCATTAGCCCTGTTCCCTGCCCTACTCCCAGGCGTTCCTGAGATGCAATTTGAGGCACACTGTTCTGTGCAGGGGCTTGAACTCCCTGCGCCATTTTCCTGCATACGTGGGAGCACACAGAAAAAAGATTTGAGTGAGGGAGTAATTAAACTCAAGGGGGTACAGCACCAGATTTTTTTGTTCTTTTCCCCTCTTTAGGTTTTCCGACTGGAGACTTTCCTAGCCCCTTGTCTTGAGAGGTCCCCTCTTGTCGCCCCCTCTTTGCCTTAATAGTGGTTTTAACTCCGTGTAACAATTCAGGAAGTGCATCCGATGATACAGGAAGTAAATTTGCCTTACCTCCAATATTCCTGGTCCTCAGCGTGTACCGGGAGGGAGCCTCAACTTCCTTGTTGTTTCCTGTCTCCATATGCAGATGCAGTCCCCCCACTCCTACTCACCTCTCCGCCCTTCAGCTGCTTCCTCTGTTTTGCCACTCTGCTCAGGCTCCCCTCCTTGCCTTCCACCTCCTTGACATGCTGCAGGCAAGCTTGACTTTTTCTGACCCTGCCTCTGGCTCCAGCTCGGATCCCTGCCTGCCAAGCTCACTGGAGATCTCCTGCTGCCTCGCACCAGCGCGCCCCTGGGAATCCCCGCAGCCACCTCCGGTCTCCTCCTAGCGGGAAAACCCCACGTTCCGGGATCATCCCAGGCACACAGTAAGTAAAGGCTCCTTTTCCATCTGTTTTACTCGGTTTTCTACACAATTATCAGTTCTCGATTTATGAAGCCATGCAAAGCCACCTGGAGTCGCCCTGATTGGCTTCATAAATCTGGAGTAACATAACACAACGCAAATCGCTGCATTGCATACTCTGCACTGGAAAGGCATTGCGTGGGTGTCCCTAAGCAACTCCTATGGATTTTGTTGCATTCCCAGATTTACCAGAACTGATAGACCTGGGAATGTGCCAAAAAGATACACCTTCTCACGGGAGGCGTAATGAGGAGAAATATCTTTATTTCTCCTTGTTACTTCCTCTTTCTATGTGTGCAGCACACAGATGCCTCTCAGGTTTTTTTTTGTGCGCAGGAAGGTGCTCCTCCCTGCACCAAAACTATCCTGCTTGCAACGCAGGCAACCTTGCACCATGGTGCAGAGGTGCGTTGGTTAGCACCAGGCAGCCCGTTGTGCGCCAGCAGTGGGGAAAAGACAGGAATGCGCTGCATTGTAATACATACGTCACATTCCTGCCAGTTCCCTGTGACTTGCTGCGCTGCATTGCGCTACAACTTCATAACAATGCCCCCGACTGTCGTTGGTTATTTACTGGATGAATATAAAGCCTCCAACACTTCTATGCAAAAATTTGTATCAAAATCTGAAATGTTCCATTATATGCTTATTTAATGTTGGCCTTTGGCCTCTTCATTATGTTAAGGGGGATAATACCTCTGATCTGGACTGAATCTACAACCTGGGAACAATGTTTGTTTCTTCTATTGTTGAAAAGATATTCAAATCTTTCCACATTTGAATTCATTAAAAAGGAATTTTTTTTAAGTGATGACTTCTTGTGTGCATCCACTAGATCATTTTTCCATAGAGATTGTTTCTGAAAAAAATGCACGAACATAGGGTGCTCTGAAAGCGAAACAGCAAAACAGTGAATTTCGCACCTTCTTTTCACTGGAGTGCAGAGCGGAATTAGGGTTACTCCGCATGGGAAAGAAAAAAACGCGAAATCCCAAGCAGTTGCTTTGGGGGCAACTGTCAGCTCCGCGGCAAGGTAATTCCATTAATGGTAAGCGCATTAAAATAAATATATTATCCTTGGGGAATGTTCTATTATTTTGCAGGCTGCATACCTTGACTATCGTGGGATTGCACACAGAGCAGAACTGCTACTGTTTGGACAATGAATCATTATAGTGTGCGATGGAAATGTCAGCAATCTAAGGTTAATAGAAACGAACATCTTTGCTGCCCGTGGCAACTCTGCTCTGCAGTACATTGTACACAGCATACATACCAACAGTGGACCGGTCTAAACTCGCTTTAGTTCATGTATTGAATCTTACTTGAATCATTGTTGTACGTTGCAATGACATTCTGCTGCATTAATACCCTATGCATCACGAATGTGGTCAATTTGTGACCCAGAGTGTGGCATGCAGAGAGGCTGTGTTGTATCTAAATAAAGATTTTCTAGACCTTCAGAATTAACTACAGGCATATTTGTAGATAGGACAATGCTACTTTAAAAAATTCTATGTACTCTTTTAGATCTGGGTATAGGTAATCTTGGCAGTGTTAAATCTCATATCATAACAACACACAGCACAGATAAACACATAAGAAAGATCAAAGGGCTTGGATAAGTTCCCTTTAGTCATTCGCCTGCTGTGCAAGCACCCTCCATGCACTAAAAGACTGGTTGATCATTTTGGAGGCAGCCCATGGCATTTCGAAGATGTATACATGCTAAAACAGTAATGACATGTTTTTGCTAATTCCAAACTCACACCCGGACAAGGTATATCTGATTATGGGGCAGATCTTTATTTCGGCAGACGGCCCATTGCTCCGCCACGAGGACGGAGTAGATTTTATCCTTGTAAATCTGTATTCACCGTGTCGCAGACCTATAGCTTCCTTCAACGATAGGACACAATATCGAAGGCTTAGCGTTTCTTCCCTTGATGTCCCCTTTTCCCCGTAGATAGTTGTGTTATTTACTTTGTTGTGGCTAGCTTTATTCTCAGCAGCTATCCTCCCCCCACCCCCATTTCTCTATTCCCTTGACAGTTGAGGCATCCAGCCCACAGGTAATCCTCATATGCCGAGGTTACTGCAAAGACTGCCAAGGTTCGTCTATAAAACAAGGGGGCATATTAGCAAGAACCTTGTTAAAATTATAGCGGTTTTACGGCAGGAAACTGCAGCTAAAACCGCTATAATGAGCCTGCTAATATACGTTATAGAATTCCAATAGAAGCCCAGGTTAGATGTCCTGAACATTAACAGAACAGTACTGTTCTTTTATGGTGTTTATACCACAATGTCACACACAGACACATTTTAAAGGTACTTTTCGCCATTCCTTCTTCTTTCTATCATATAATGTTCCCATGTGCTCATTTCAATACACTTCTTCCAGCCCCTAGATCATGTCCAAGTGTTCGTGGTTAATCCATTGGTCCAGATATCAAGAAACACCCATTCTGTGGGACCATTCATCTCATCTAGAAGTTATTTACTATCATTACAGTTATTTGCTCTCCTTTTTTTCTTGAGCCTTTTGGTTTTTTTTTTACTTTCAACCGTCTAACGTTAGGCTTATTATGTCTGTTTTATTTTAAGAAGATAGCTTTTCCAGCCCGGCTGTATCCCTTCAAGTTATCTACCTTGAACCATTTTCTCCCCGACTTCTAAGGTATGGTCCTGGTGAGCAACCCCGCATTTCTGACTATAATTCAGCTTCACCTACCTCTGTATAAATGTCAGGGTCCTAATCTTGGTACTTTTCTGTTATATTTCTTTTTCATCACATTTTATTATCTTTCTCCTTTCTCCATCTTTCTTTTAGTGCACTTCGCTGCATGTAAGAGTCAGCACGTTAAGCAATCTCCAGTTATTGGGTGTTCTTATGACTCAATGTATCAATTACTTTTTAGGTATTTAGCTTTCAATGTGGTTTATCTGATGAAGGCGAAAAGCTCGCCAAAACTGGCTTTGATACATTGCAGAACCTACATCGCATCTTTTTTATTGACAAACATCATGTTTCTTTATTCCATCCATTGTATTGTCTTCATGTCTTTTGTAATATCTTTCTCCATATTGTGATGTTGTGTTTTGTTCCCACTAACACGTCCACAGTTTGATTATGTTCATTTTCACACATTTTTCAATGTATTGTTTTTGAGTGTATTGTTTCTTCATACAAGTTTGGTGTTGATTAAAATGTACCCATGAACTTAAGCAATAATGCAGCTATTTTTAACACAGTTTTTGTGTTAAATAAAATTGACGTCTTATAATTTCATATTTGCACCTTGACTCTAATGTTATTATTGTGGGTTGATAGTTTTCCGCGTCCTTGAATTAGTAGTAGGCTAGGAATTATTTATGAATGATTGTAGATTACCTCGTCTCCCTAGTGGATGGACCGGCTGTCGAATTTATACCTGACTTCTTCCTATCTTCTGGAATTCAAGAAAGGACTCAAGACCTGGCTTTTCAACTGATCCCTCTCTAAGCAGCAAGGCTCTCAGCACCTGGATACCCTAGCAGGTGATTAGCCGCGACTTATAAATACTCATTGACTGACTGATAAATGACCGCCAAGCTGGCAGTCATTTATAAAGCATTGGCAGGGTCTGCCATCACAGTGGTTCCTGTCAATGCATGAGTTTTCTTCCAATTAGCTCTTAATTTACGTTTAAATGGAAATGCAAAAGCCACCATCCATACAGTAGTATCGGACAAAATACGATACCATACAGTATAACTGCAACGCAGTTCTAGACGTGTGGTGTTATCCATACGAAATTTAGCTTCACACAGTATACCAACCAGAATCACTGAGTGTGCAGTACACAACTGCATAATCTAGCCCGCATAGTGAAAGCAACAATGAATGTCTCTCTCCCCCCTCCAAGCCCAAAAGAATACTCGATGGAAGTCGAACAGCATATGGACTCTGGGAGGGCTGTGTGTGTATCAGATGGAGCTGTAATGTGGTACCATAAACAGCCTTGAGATACGGATCTGTCTGGGTGTGTGGGGTGTCCAGAGATGAAATGCAGGGTAGTGTCAGATCAGGATAGGGTTGGAAAGGAGAGCAAGTGGGAACAGAAGGTCTGGGGATAATCAGTCTGTCACTGTCGAATCCAGGGGGAAGATAGAACAGAGATTTCTGAAGAGGGACAGCCTCAATTTCGCCATCCATTGGAGTGTCTCAAAGGTAATCGTGCTGACAATGGCCCCCTCCTGGTGCCCCCTGTATAGTGTCAATAGTGGCTTGATGGTAACAAGTCCAACCCTCCTGTGGGGCCAGCAAGTAGAACTGTGCAACTGCTCGGCTCTCAGGGAGAACTTTCACCCGCTAAGCCTGTCCTGGCACTGGGCAAGGTGCTCTTCCTGCATACATCAGGCCCCCGTTCGTGCAGCGCTGTTTGACCATAGCGGCAGGGCAAAGGTCCCATGCTCGGAGCAGCAGAGCAAAGTGCCCCAACCACACTCCTTGTATGAGGCTCCCAGAGACCAGCACAACTGAGACAAGCACCACTCACCAGCGGTTCTCAAAGGAGTAGGGCAGTCTAACTGGTGGAGCTGACAGGAGATGGCGCCTGTCAATGTTCACCATGTTGCTTACAGTCCCCACTGATGTTAGTGCAAGGAACCCCCCCCCCTGATTCCGTCAGTAAGCCATAGAATCTGTGGCGAGAGTGCTACTTCCAGTGCCCCACATATATACATCCCCCAGTCAGGCCAGGGCACATGCAACAGAAAGCACCTGTGGGGCTGGTAGTCCTGTCTTCCGATGGCGGGTCCCTCAAAAGCCATTAGCAGATGTGCCCCCCTGTGCCACCAAGTATTGACTTCCCACAGTCAGTACCACAGAGTCAAAAGGGGAGGCTTTAACCAGTCATTGTCAAAGAGGGATCCCTTTGCTCCTGCAGTCTAAGCCAAGACAAGATCAATGGCTGCTCAAGATCTGCAGGACGTGCCCCAAAAGCTAGCAGTTCTAAGGTGAGGGGGCCCAGAGTGCTGTCTCGCACCTCGCTCAGTCAGATAATTTCAATCCTGTCTGCTGTGGGGGCTCTCCCCCTTGCAATTAACTCCCACTTCAATAGACTCACAGGGCCCTGGGTACACTTAAGCTGGTATCTCCATGAGCCATTGCACACCTTGGCTCCGCCTCTACCGCTCATTAGAAAAAACGCTAGGCTGTCTCATGTAGAAACGTGTGCAACCTTGATCTCTTCCCAAATGGGGCCCAGAGCGTTTCTCCATGCCACCGCTGCACCCCAGGCCACAGGGGGTCATCCACCGGCCCCACTGGGCACCACGTGAAACCTTGGAGCCAAAACACCTGCTGGGGAGGGAAGCCGAATGGCCCCATCTCGCTGCCCGCCTCTAGTGATCGTGGTTTCCAGATGTGGGGTGCCCCCCCCACAGGAGAGATTATGGGGTCTCCGATGGGTCAGGATGCTGAATGGTGGCTGAGGCGTTCAGTGTTCTTCTACCAAGCTCCCATCCTTGTTGCCATCTTGACCACACCCCGTTCCTTTTAATGCATATTGCTGTTTGGTGCAAGACAGTGTCAGCATGACGCAAGCCTCGTCCAAACATCTTAATTTTTTTTATTTGAAAACGCAAATCCCCAAACATTTTCTGTTTCAAAACAAAATTATTATAATCCTCTAGCCATAGGAGTCATCCCCCATGGCGGGGAAGAGCATTATTTAAATTTTACTGTCCCTCACCACCAGGATTCGCCTAGCAGTGACGCACAGTAAATAAATGGCTACATGTTCACTCATCTAAATAGGGTGGGTGAACATGTAACCATTTATCCAATGGCCCTCACTCCATCGGGCCGTCATAGAGGTCTAACTATAGATGGAGTAGCCACCGCCTGAAGCCAAACCCATGGGTTGACAGACCATTATGCTGGCAGAGTTTATACATCACTGCCATTGTGACAGAGTATACACACCGCCAACATATACATTGGCTCCTTAGTCATGCAGAAAACAGAGGAACGCCTGGCAGGATGAGACGTATAGAGGTGTTTTTCTCTATCTATTGAGTCTGAAAGAGTGGGTGCCAGTGCTTAATTTGTAAAAGAACGAGTACTGGTGCCCAAAGCCTCCTCAGAAACCTGTGGCCAGTGCAAATACATGTTAGCACGCTGAATACCGAGGCTGCATATTCCTGAATGAAACCCAGGACTCTTTGATCCACTGCCAGACACTTTCTGCCCCACTCTCTCCCTCCTGCTGGTCTCCTGCATGACGAATTTCCATCTTTCTCTTCCTCCTTCTTTCCTCCTTGTGTGTTTTTCCCTTCCTTGCGCTAGGGAAATGTTGGATGAGGAAAATGAAGTACTAGTCCTCAAAATGAGTGCTGGTGGCTGCTACATGCAACCACTGGCTCACAGTAAGCTTCGGAGGGTACATGAAACAATCTGTAACTCGAAAGCAATTATTTTTGGGAAATTGTGCTTTGGACTTCATTACTTACCTCTATTTTACGAAATAAAACATTATTGCTGGAATAGCCCCCTTCACATTCACGTGGATCACATTGAGAGATTAGGACTAAGCCAATGTGCTAAGCTTGGTGTAATATGGGGTTAGTTTTAACATCTTTTATTAGGCTATTTTAACTTTGAGTCTAGACTAGGCCTGAGCCCAGATGAGTTTAATAAATGGTAATGACCTTCTTTTAGCTCTTTGATAAGCTTAGTAAACTACCTGTGGAGCCTTGCCGAGTTTGATAAGTTGTAGTAAGAGGCAAAAAATCAAACTTTGATATCCAAATTTGGTCTGCACTGATATCTACATTTGCAAAAGGTCTAAAAAAGATATGCAGTGAAATATATAGAAAATATGATGCTTTACCAAGGGCTTGACTAAGCAACACTGGCTGTGATGACGAGAAAAGAAAGATAGTCATGCAATGAAAATTATGTAAACTATCTCACCCTATATAAAAAATATTTTAGAAGACACAGAGAATACTTGTGCACTCATTCCGTAGATGACAGTACCCATCATTACAGGTCTCAGGAATTTCTTTGGTGCTGATTGTGTGTCCGGCTCTCTTAAGTAGGCCACACTACACTACTTTCCTCCGGGGGGGCTTGCAATGATACACTAAGGCTGCCCAGTACAAAACACAGCCTACACATTACCTACTGTTCAACTTTGTGTTTGTGTTCTGCATCACTTCATTGTATTATTGTTGTGCTGTACAGTGGTTGTTATTTTGCTGTCAGTTTTGACCGTTTTCTTCAAATGTGCTGTTTGTTATGTTTCGTTGTGTTATGTTACTTCCTGTCATGTTATTGTGTTAAGTTTTTTGTACCCACACTTAAAATATAACAACAAAAAAGCGTAACACAATTTATATTCTTAAAAATTAATTAATTATTTATAAACTAATAATTAGTCGTTAAACAATTGTTACTAAATTAACTACCCACCTAATACCCTTATAAACCCAGTAGCCAACCCTAATATATAACTTGATATAATTATTACACAATTTACATAATTTAAAAAATCAAGTAAACAATTCATAATAAATTAATACTTAATTGTCAATTACTTATACTTAATTAACTTCCCACCCTATACCCGTACAAACATAGGAACCCACTACAAAACTATAAATTACTATTAACAATTAAATGAAAAATTACAAATCATTTGAAATTACAAACTATATTTACAAATATGATTAACAATTATAAAAACAATAATACCATAAAATTAATATATGAACTAAAACACAGAAAGATAATTTAAAAAAACATTATTTTTTACAATTACATTATTGAAAACGATATTAACAATGAAATTCTCAACAAGGATATTACTTACCGTAAATGTCAACACTGTTGCCAATGTTATTATTGCATCTCAATATATTTTTATACCACTTCTGCATTACTATAGTTACTGCTCTCCCCAAAACGTGCAGTGACTATTCAGATTAATCTGCATGGTTAGAGATGAGTGTTTACATGTTGAGGGTAAAGTGCATACTGTATGAAACGCAGATCTTTTACCACTGTAGTGTGAAAGCAGACTTCTGAAGATGGTAATGTAGGCCAAGAACGTGTGTGCAACATTGTAGTGTTGCATGTTGCTGTGGTAGTGATGTGTTGCGCTTTATTGAGCATCTGTATTGATGTTCTGCATTACTTCATTGTGTTATTGATGTGTTGTACAGTGGTTGTGTTGCTTTCAGTGTTGACCGTTTTCTTGAAATGCGCTGTTATATTTTTGTTGTGTTATTTTGCTTCCCGTCATGTTATTGCGATGTGTTTTGTGCTGTGTAACGGTTTTACAGATGTCAACAAATACTGCTACACTTCCTGCCAAATGCATCGCATTCATTTAAAGTCCCAGTGGCATCATTGCCACTCACCACTGTCGTCGTTGGTGAAATATCGCTGTTTGACCTTTGCAATATTCAAAACACCAGTCAGACTGAAACTGTGGCATGGGCCATGTCTTAAATGAGCCTTCTAGTGCTCGTGTGCTGTGACACAGCCCCGTGCCTTTGATCGATAGAGTGTTTTCAGTTTTTCAGTAAAGGCAGCCTTGCATGACTTTCTGGCAGCAGAAAACGCTCAAGAGCATATTTATTGAACATCACAAATTATATTGACAGAACTCTTTATAAAGGTCTAATGGAGGTCTCTGCTGATGAGAGATAACCTTTTTGATTTTAAAAGGAAACTATATTGTAGAGCCAGAATCTAATCATAATGTGAAATCCTAACAGTAAAACAGAAGCAGCAGGCAGCATGCTGGCCAAACACGATTACCGATATTGCTGGCATGTAACAGGCCTTTAATGCAATCAGATTGTAAATTCATCTTTTGAAATCAGCTGTAATAGAAGAGAAAGGAAAGCAAAGCAATCAGATTTACAGATATCAGACTTCAAATGTCCTTCTGAAGCTTTGGCAAATCTGAATAACAAAACAACCATAGCAGACCAATGTTCTATGGTCAGTGTCCTAAACTGTCAGCTTAATGCATGGCTTTTATCCCATTTAATTTTTTTTACCAATAGTGGCTTTTCAAGGCCAAGGTATTAAGCGTTGGCAGTGCTTTTTCCGCTCGTATGCTAATTCATGCATTAAGATGTATTTTTATGAATGGGCGCCAATTTTGCAATTGCAATCTTACAATTGTTTTTTTATTAATGAAAACCCACTGAAAGAGACCTTTTGATGCACACGCTTATGTCATGACACATGCTGCACATTGTAACACATACGCATATAGTGCAGTCACTTTCATGGACCACTCTAACTCGATAGGAGAAAATGTTAGAACGTTTAAATACATTAAAGTAAAAAAAGAGTAAAAGTGGCACATTGCAGCTGCAGGGCAGTAGTAAAAAAGTAAATAAATAAAATAAATAAAGGGGAGTATGGACTAGGCAACGAGGACCACACTGGGAGAAAGGAATTCTTTAAAAAGAAAACCAGAAAGCGGGATAGGTATCGGGAACAGGGAGAGTGAAGGAGAGAAAGAAATGTCCTTGAGGGGGAAGAAAATCAGGTTGAGATCAAGGAAACAGGCTTTCTTGGAATAATACATGTAAAATAAAAAGTGCCCCCTTAAGTATGCAGTGGATGGATACTACTCATTCAATAGGAACACTGAGATTCCGGAAAGCTCTTGCACAGGACAAGCACAAGAATACGTAGGAAGGCCATTGAACAAAGAAAAGACAACTGAGATATTCCACTAGGTAAAACAATAAAGACGTCTGCCACAGTGGCACTACCAGTTTACTCTAAGATGTATGTCAAGATGTTTGTTTTTCTTCCTCAAAAAGGGTGCCACCATCACGTGAAAGGAGATTTTGCAACTATATTTGGTCACTTGAAATGCGCCCTAATAATGTCAGGGCACAATGTATCAATCCTCCAATTTCAAGCACCTAAGTTCTAGAAATACACAATTGTTTTATTATCTGCAGTAAGGCCATGCTAAGACAATTTCACCCATTTTCTCAAAGTGTCGCATCCTCCTGCCATGAATTTAAAAAAGCTCACCATGTGGGCGAAATGCCCTACGTTCATACATCACTGATACAATATTAATAACAATAATGTGCAACAAAAATAAAGTGTCAAAAATATTATTCACAAAAATATAATCTCTGTATCCTTAAGTGAGTACTTAAAAAATTCTGAGAAAAAAAATTATTGTTTCACAATAATATCGCTAAAAATCATGCACAGTATATGGTTTAAATGTGTGAAATGCACCCTGACCTAAACGGCTGTGGTACTTGAAGGCTTGGTGAATCATTACAGAAGTGACAGAGGTTTTCAAGCTGATATGTGTCTTGCAGGCAAGTGCAATCTAAATGGATATGAGAGATGGCGTTCCAGCTTGACATAAAAGTGTATGTCAGAAAATATGCATAAAAACATGCTGAGAAAAATACAATGTACGTGGATCAGTGTGGAAAGGTACTTGAATAACTCATTGCTATACAAATATTTAATATTCAGGAATCCATTTAATTTGGAAAGATGGTGGTAAACATCTAAGAAAAGCTAAGGATTGTCCTCCCATCAAAAATGGCTTGTGATAGGGAAAGAGGTGATCCATCGACTGCAGGATTATGAGCATACATTTAATGAATTCATTGAACTGAAATTCTGAAGCTGCAGAATAAATAGTAATGGAATTGCAAGAGATGCAAATGGAATATCAAATGGGATGGATTAGGCCTGCAGAAAGAAATAGTATAAATTAAAAGGCTTTGGGGCATATTTACAAGGACTGGGCGAAAACTACAGCTAACGCTTATTAGCGGCAGTTTTCTTACTACTGTGTACCGCTGAAAACGATCGCCTTATTAGCAATGTATGTACAAGATGTCACTACATGGCAATAACTTCAGGAATTAGCAGTGAAAACTGCTGCTAACATCAGCGTGATGACGATCGGAATTCCGGCGTCACTGGCCAAAATCCAACCAAAGGCCCATTAGCGGCAAAAAAAGGCAAATTAGTCAGCCCAACGTGAGTTTATTTTGCCTCTCATATAAAAAATAGCCTACCAGTCGACCTCTAATAAAAAATAGGCCCACAAAAAAATGACATGCAGAATGGAGCAGCCAGGGCCAAGTGCAGAACACATCAACAACCCCCTCAAGCCACCGAACATCCAGGATGAGAGCCTAGATGTGTTGCTGGACCTGCGCCTGGAGCCTGGATGCGTCGCTGGACCTGTGTCCGGAGCGTGGATGCCTCACTGGACCTGCATCTGGAGCTTAAATGCCTCTCTAGACCTGCATCTGGAGCCTGGATGCCTCACTGGACCTGTGTCTGGAGCCTGGATGCGTTGCTGGACCTTCATCTGGAGCCTGAATGCCTCACTGGACCTGCATCTGGAGCATGGATGCCACGCTAGATCTGCGTCTGGAGCCTGGATACCTCGCTGAACCTACGTCTGGAGCCTGGTGTGGGATGCGGAGGAGCTGTGGAGTCAATGAGCCGTGGTGACAGACATTGAGGTGCGGTGATTGCCCATTCCTGGTGGTGAAGTCTGGCCGGTCGCATGGAGACACGTTGCTGACCTGTGGAGAAGACGGTCTTGCGCCCCTTGGAGCTGTAAATGGTAGAAGTGCTCCTGCGCACCAACGTAGGGAGGTCTGCATCACATACTATAATGCACCACTACACCGGGATGCACAGAGAGGATTACCAATGGTGGGCGGCACCTCTCTGCATCACAGGCCGTATGATGTTGTGCTGGCTGGACTCTTTGCCCAAACATGCCCACACCTCCAGTCCCTGGCTAAACACCTCGTCCCAGCCTCAATAACCAATCCCAACGCCGCATTGCAGCGTTGTGATTGGCTTAGGGGAGGGAGCCTGGCTGCCTACTTCCTGTTCCTAGAAGTAGACTCAGGAGAGCAGGAGCAACGAAGACACAGGACTCGGCCTCAAGCTAAGATTACTCTCATTTAATTATTTACAACACCAGCTCACCCCCATGTCCACGCCCCAACCAGTGCTCATTGCAGTGTTTCCCACCTCCCAGCTGTCCAGTCCCTCTGCAGCACTTCTCAATGGCGGCTGCTGTGTAGCCATTCACAGCAGGCGTACCATTGGTGTGCCAAAGTTACATAAGGAGTGATGACGCATACCATTAAATCGCATTCCATTACAATTCATACTAATACTAGGCATATTGCAACAGTAAGGAAGGTGTTGGATTGCAGGGATGTAAACATTACTATTCCCACTTCAGTGGGTGCAACCCTAAAACTGACCTTTGCTCCCCAAAGCAAACCCTGAACCCTAAAATTCATCTTTGAGCCCCCAGAACACACCCTAAAAATCCTATTTGACCCAAATACACACACCAATTTTCATATGTGACCCAAACGCACACCCCAAGTTTCATGATTGACCCAAATGTACAACCTAATTTTCATGATTGACCGCAAAACACACCCCAAATTTTACATTTTACCTCATAATATACCCCACATTTCACCACCGACACCTGAAACCCGTACCCACCCTAAAAAATTAAAAATACCCCATTACTGACCTCACAATGCGTTGTAATGGAATGCATTGTAAAGGCACCTGCGTTGTTGGATTTGTGTTCTAAAGGCATTATGATGTAATGCCTGCGTTGTAATGGAATGTCTCCCGTGCCAAGGTCAAATCATAGGCAAGCCTGTCTGCGTCCGTCTGCCCCTGGACTGTGCTTAGCACCAAGGACCCTTCCTTTCTGACACTCCACCCCTACAACATCAGCGCCCACCTCGCCATCAACCCTGGATGCCACATCGCCTGCCAGAACCAACATCTGCTTCGGACCGGACATCAGAATCGCCATCACTGACGGCTACTAAATCACCGCAAGGTCAACCCCGACCGTCCAGGTGGAGGCATTGCCATTACCTACAGAAGCACACTCCGACTGGCCACGCACTCTAATGACCCAACAGGGACCAAGGAACACCTCACTTCCAGATCCGTACCAACCCCATCCTCTGCTGCACCCTCATCTGCAGGCCCCAGGGCCATGGACACCCATTCTCTGATACCATTGTAGACCTCATTGCACACTAGGCTCTCCCATCTGCCGATTACATCCTACTCGTCGAACTCAAGTTACACCTGCACAACCCCAGTGACCAGAAAACTACCCCAACCTGGGGTAGCTCCCCAACATCAGACTCAAGCAGCTAGTCACCACAGCTAGTGACATAGCAGGACACACGGTGGAGCAAGTCTCCCCGTCATCAGGACCTTCAACTACAGCCACACCACCGGACTCTCCTGGACCGACCATCATTGTATACATCCTGGCTTCACCATGCCCACTGTACACAACCGCCATCATCGCCCACTCGCAGCTGTATCAAGGCCACCAAAGTACATCTTGTCAATTCCCTCAGCACCACCACTCTGCCAACGCTTACAGACAATGACATGGCAGAGCGCAACCCCCACCGATGGATCTCCAACTGCGCTGACACCCGGGCACCCCTCAATAACGGCACCCCATCGGTACCTTACACCTGCATGATGGCAGGCGTAAGGGTGACACAGTGCCACACTGCCTCTAACTGTAGTTAGAGGCAGTTTTTTGGTCCTCCAGACTTAAGGAATCCCCTTGTAAATATCGCTATATGGGGTTAGCGACCATTTTTGCACAGGAACGCTTCACTTGCATGTCATTATCGCTAACAGAAGTATTGATCTTTATAATGGACGTTTTCGCTAACAGAGGTTAGCGGCAGCTTCTACATAAGGCGATAAACATCTTGCCGCAAAACCATCGAAAAGTGCCGCTAATGCAGCGTTAACTCCTTGTACATATGCCCCTTTATTTTTGGATTGAAACTGAACGTTAAAAAATCTGTGGTGGTTTAAAGAACGTGAATGAACATCCGGTAGGATTAAGGGAAAACATAGGGGTCTATTTATTTAGAAAAATCTACATGTGGAGATCTGCTCTCGCCTATGAGGATATTGCTGCTCGGATGCTATTCATCAATTTTCAGTGCATTTCCCACCTAGTTGTAGAATTTCTTATCCCCATCCCTTTATATGAGGTGTGGAGAGAGGTACAGCTAAATCTATGATCGTAAAGTTATTACAAGTAACTTTACGGCTGGATTTCTAGTGTTCGTTCTTAGTAGAGTTCTCTACACTGGTGGCAAAGAACTTTGAACATCAGAACTAGAAGTGGTGTAGGTGAAGATTTCTGCCAAGTCCTCATGGAGTAGTATTTGTGAGCGTGTAATGCAGTACTACATCAATACGATAATCAAAAAGCGTTGCTGAATAGGAACCATGATTTAGAAAGGAGTTAAGAAATGGCAGCTGGTGATACAAATATTTTGGATACAAAATTGATTTCGATCGTGGCTCAGCAACGATGTATATTCCATGTGGTATACAAACTCTTACTGGAAACAAATAGTATTTCCCTGTTTCTTCTTTTTTGAAGTTACATAAAATAAAAAACGTTAGCAACGGTTGTGAAGGCATTTTTGCATCTCCTCAGGAAAATCATAGAAGGGTCGAAATGCATTTTGTACGTGATGGCATATATACACAATCTGAAGTTTAAACTTGATGACATTGTAAAACAACAAAAAATGACGAATTTAACCTGGCGAATGAAATGGGCATGCAATAGGTGCTGCTGTGGGCATTCCACCACAATATCCATTGCATATTGATGCTGCCACAGATTTACAAAAATGCGTAAATCTGAGTCAGTGCCAAAAACAAACGCCATGCAATAGCAGGTGTTAGAATGGTATAACGAGGAGAAATACTTTTTCATTCTCCTCGTTTTTGCTTTTTCTATGTGTGCTACATTATGCAGCACACATAGAAAGAGCAAAACGCCATTAATGATTGTTTATGTGCAGGAAGGTGTCCATTGCAGCACACGTAGAAGTAACAAATTTCAATTACTGATTGTTTATGTGCTGGAAGGAATACCTCCTTGTACATAAACAATCATTCCTGTAATGCAGGCACCTTTGCACTATGGCACAAGGGTGTCTGTATTGGCTCTATAAAGCTAATTTTAGTGCCAGCACTAGGGGGAAAACAGGGGTGTGTATTGTGAATACAGTGCATTCGTGCATTTTTAAAATGTTGGGGAGCGGCGCTGCCAAATTTAGCACAGTTCTGCACTCCGACATTTCCTTGTAAACATACCCCTTAGTATTTTGCCAGATCATGGTGTAATAAAATGGAAATATGCAGATGATGTTCATGAAATTCGGAGTATAACTGTGTGTACTTGGATAATGCAGTTATATGGTTCCCATAGTAATAATGGCTATATCATGATGTTATCCTGCCACAAATGCTAAAACAGCTCTATTTTGTATTATACATCAGATGGCTTAGCTTGCCACATGTAATTTTAAAGAAATTGTAAATGGCAGTGTTCAAGTAACCAATATTGGCGCTAAAAAGTAAAATATAATTCTAATTGTGTTTTTTGGTGCTTAAATACATACATGCTATTGAGGGTTCAAGGTTTTCCATGTGTGTTTTGTGCTATGGCCTTTGCTTAGACCTTTTTGCCTCCTCTATTAATCCATCCACGAATTTTAAAGCAATACTTGAAGCAGCACTAGCCCAAACCAGATGTAATTTTCTCCACTGTTTCTGCCTCCAGCAGCTTACAAGCCCTACCATTTCAGAATTAGATGGCTGCATACTCTACACAATTCTGATATGGTCTGACGGGATGGAAGGATGTTAGTGGGGTCCTTCACCTTTCAGCAGATGTTTCCCTCTCTGTACCCTTCTCAGGTGCTCAGGGAATCCCCTGGTAGTCTGCAGCACCCAGTTGTCTCCCAAGGGCCCATTCCTAGCAGGCAGTCCTGCTTGGCAACTAACAAGCAACAGCTGCCTTAGCATTGTGGTTCTTACGGTACTGTGGTAAATATAATTACCGAACTATTTTTCCATACATTAAATATCAATAAGGATAGCTCAATCAAATGAGAGGCAGAGTCCTTGGTATCTGAGTCATACGGGCTTTAATTATGCTCCTCGAGGAACAGGACATCATGTTCCATCACCACTAAGGTTCAGGAAGGGATATTCAACATTTTATTAGCATCATACATTATATATAGTAAAACAGTATAATTGAAATGAATGCAGTAGGCGTAACAGGTGAAAAGAGAGAGATAAGAACACATGTGCGTAACAGGAGGCGTGTAAAAAGGCGTACACGTGGGCGTGCACTTGACATGTCAGAGAAACGTAACAAGAAACGTCACAAGTGGGTGGATGCATAGAGAAAGTTTGCAGGATCAGCAGAAACATTTGGCCTAGATGCGCGCGCAACTGAGCATGACGTGTAACTGGGGAGAACTGGGGGCTTTGACTTTAGCACTAGTAGAGGAGACTGGTGTCTGGGATGTCAGAATGACCTGTACCTATAGCATATCTGGTATCTCATGTTTGGAGGATGCAGTGTCTGAAGTAAAAGGTCTCTCGGACAGAGGCCGTTCAATACTGAATGCTAGTGCGTGCATACGTGTCTTGGTGCAATGCGCGGGGCCATGGGCCTACCATGGTAACGGGTTCTGTAAATCACTTGCAAGGAGGACAGGAAGGCCGGGCCCTTTGCTCTGCAGCCGGGAATATGTTTACCTATTTTACTAGACTGGAATGTGTTTTCGAGGGGGCTGAGCAGATAACTTGTAGGCAAAATACTGTTTTGGCAGGCAGGCCAGGCTGAGCCGGGCACCGCTTCGCTGGGCAGGAAGTAAGGCAGAGGTCAGGGATGCATACAGCTTTCGGAGACAGAAGAGACTCGGAGCCTCGATTAAGGGCCTAGCTCGACGGAGCCAGGAAACATGGAGAAAACGTGTGCGAGATTCGAAAGTGTACCATGTAAAGACGTTGGCACCATAGGCCTAGAAGCCTAATAACGTGATTTTCTTGGAGAACTATATAACTGACATGTTAACGTTGGACGCAAATGCATATGCGTCTTTCTAGCATGTACGGGAAGGAAGTTACATGACATACAAGGAACATGGGTGCATGGATGGGGTGCGAGTGGGGGACACATTGGCTACCTAAAAATTTCTATTTCCTCATTCCCTCCTTGGTCCCTACTACACCCTTTAGGATATATCTATATTCATGAGACCATCTATCTGTTCATAAAGCATCATTTGTTCTTCTTTCTTTATTCGGGAACGGGAACGGGAACTTGGACGGGGAATACAAGCTGTGGCGCACAAGCCGCAAATCGCTGGCCCACATTGCAGACAGAGACAACAACGGAATACTATGACCAATATTATTCCTAGGAATGATAACAATTTCCATCCTCAGGCAGATATCACACTCCAGAGCCAACCGGACCAAGTCCAGGAGCCTGGATTCTGGTGTATTAGGTGAGCAATTTCATGAAGCCGTGTTATGGCCTTATACACGGATGGCGCGTTATTAGGAATAAACACGCAACAACTGGATCTGATGACTCTACAAGCCCCGCCCCTATCGGCCAGGATGACGTCAAGGACAAGGCGATTTTGAAGAACAACAAGTCTCATAGCAGACTGCTACTCGGTCAGGTTACCTAAAGCAGAAGTAGTCTCATTCACTACTGCCTCCAAAGTTCTGGTTAATTTGCGTATCAATTTACTATTCTGGACAGGACCTACAAAGAAAAAGAATCCTTTATTGAAATCTGTATATTGCTCCCATGTTGTTTCAGTCTGGTCGACAATCGGGGTCTTGATCTCCCTTCTATGTCTTACATGCACAAGATGTGGATTTCGATGATAATCAGGCGGGGCTAGAAAAACAGGTGGTAATAGGAACGCAATATAACACGTCCCATCCCAATCTAATGGCAGACGTACATAGGCTGTCTGACCACATATAAAATAAGAATGGCGGGAAGCTTTGAAAGTAGACTTTCCTTTATCACTGAATTCGACCACAGTATTACACAGACCCCCCAGGATATAGCGGCATGGATTAGCAAATTTAGCGGCACAAAAATTGAAATTTTGCGGCAATTTTGCGGCATTTTATGTGGCCATTTTTCCTACAACAAACACAGATATCTTAGTTTTTTTAGTTATTTAACAACATGAAGCTATGTATATTTGGTTTCTTTACAATGTAGACACTTTGGGGCAGATTTACAAGCCCCTTGCGCTGCTTTTACGCCGCCGTTGCGTCACTTTTGTGATGCAGCGGAGGCACAAAAGATGCACCATGGTGCGGGGTATTTACAACGTGACGCACCTCCCAGATGCGTCACGTTGCAAAGTCCTGCGCCAGAAGAGGCGTACCATTGCAGGTCAGTTTGTGTCTTGCAATAGCCTTAGAGCTTGGTGCCACTGTACCTGCTGCACTAATGATGGCTATACCTATCGCCCCTTTACAGTGTATTTTGAACACGACCTGATATCCCACCGGATGCCCGTTCGACAGATCTAAACACTAGAGAAAGAGCAGTCAAAACCGCCAAGTGGTCACTTGTTAAACAGTAGCGAACTGCATGTTGGTACTTGTAGTTTCGTTGCAAAATGTCAGCCCGCAAATCGTCTCCGATTTAAAAGCGGGGACTGGTTGAAGTTGACACCCATGACATGGGGCCACTTGACGCCCGTGTTAAATTTCTCGCCTCTAGGATTTTTCCCATGGCTCACTCCCAGGGGGAAATGGTCTGCAATAGGTGAGCTCAACCCTCTGACTTCATCCCTTGTCCAGCGCGCCTCTGCAGATACCCCGTCCCGTGTGCGCCTCAGCTCTCTCGGCTGAGTGGTTCTGTCTGTTTATCTTGAGGGACAGACATCTCTGCATGGCGCTCCGTCTCCAAGCCCGCGAATAGGGTGACCAACTGGCATTGGTGCAAATTCAGGACGGTGAGTGTACAAATTCAGGACAAAGGGTCAAAATTCAGGACACAAATTCAGGACAGGAGGTCAAAATTCAGGACAAAACTTCAGGACAATAGGTACGTTTTAACACATCAGAGGTCGTGCAATAGTATATAAGTAAGCCCAGCCATTTCCAAACATATTCAACCGTTTGCAAACCTATCCATCATGTATCCTCCATCATGTATCCTTCCATCTATCATTTCACTCATCCATCCCTTCATCCATCCCCTCATCCTCCCCTCGTACATCCTTTCACTCATCTCCATTATCCATCCACCCTTTTACCCTATCCATCTGTACACTTATCCATCCACTCCTCATCCCATCCATCCATTCACTCATCCATTCAGCCATTTACCCTTTCACCAATCCAGCCATCCTTTCACTTACTAATCCTTCCACCCATCCACGATTTTAGTCATCCATCCATCCTCCCTTGCTCTCTCCATCGACCCTTTCACTTAGCCATCCTTCCTTCCATCCATCCTTTCACCCACCCATCATCCATCCATCCATCTGTCCTTCCCCTCATCATCCATCCTTCCCCTTATCACCCATCCATCCTTTTCCCTCATCATCCAGCCATCCTTTTCCCTCATCATCCATCCATCCATCCTTCTACCCACCCACTCTTCATCCATCCATCCTTCCCCTCATCATCCACCCATCCTTCCCCTCATCATTCATCGATCCATCCATCCTTTCACCCATCCCCTCATCATCCATCCATCCATCCTTTCACCCACCCCCTCATCCTCCATCCATCCACCCTTCCCCTCTTCATCCATCCATCCACCCATCCCCTCATCATCCATCCTTTCACCCACCCCCTCATCAACCATCCATCCATCCCCTCATCATCCATCCATCCTTCCCCTCATCCATCCATCCTTCCCCTCCATCCATCCATCCTTCTCTTCATCCATCATCCTTCCCCTCATCCATCTTTCCCCTCATCCATCTTTCCCCTCATCCATCATCCAGCTACCCTTCCACCCATACATCCAGCTATTTACATTTTCTCTCCATCCGTCCCCTCTCATCAATCAATCCATCCATCCTCTCTCATTATCCATTTATTCAATCTTTCATTCATACATTCACCCTTTCACTA
Organism: Lissotriton vulgaris; assembly: GCF_964263255.1. Taxonomy (NCBI): domain Eukaryota; kingdom Metazoa; phylum Chordata; class Amphibia; order Caudata; family Salamandridae; genus Lissotriton; species Lissotriton vulgaris. Next base: position 1,092,556,110 of record NC_141689.1, on the reverse strand, counting down.
ATTCATCCAGCCATTCACCCATCCCTTCACTTACTTACTCACCGACCTTTCCATATTAATCTTGAGCTGAGCCTTTTGAGAAGAGGCCCATCAAGAACTTCACCCTCGCTGCAGGGGCCGTTCCAGGACTGGTACAGAAGCCACCCAGGGCGGAGACAGGATCCACCACAGGGGGGACAAGAGCCATCACAGGTGTAGGTGGACTAGAGCCACAACATGGGGGGACAGGAGCCATCACAGGCAGGGGATGGACTGGAGCCATCACTGAGGGGAGGGCAGGAGCCATCACAGGAGAGGGAACAGGATCCACCAGGGTGGGCACAGGGGTGGGCATGCAGTATTCTAGTATCATCTTGGGCTCCTCGCCCCCTCCTGCACAAGACAACGAGAAGACAGGCTCTCTGTCCAAAATGCCATCCCCCACTGTGATGTAGATTACTTACCGGAGATACTCTAAGAGAACTGATTGAACTGATTGTCCACCATACTTTGTTAATCAGTGTGGGTGCGATTGTGCCATTTCTTTATTTTCTTACATTATAAACTGCATGTTGAAGAACCGAGGTTTGCTTACAATTTAGTGACAGTAATTACGCTCTGTGAAGAGAACCACGTGCTGCCTCGGTGTAATCAGGGGTGTAATCTGGCCGAGTCTCGGATGTTTGGGGCCCTGGGTAGAAATGGAATGTGCGAGCCCCCTCTAAATAGCAGAGACATGATGCATTCAGGGCTGTTTGCATGTGAATAGATGTCGCTGCTCCTGAGCCTGCAGCCCCTCCCTCTCAGTCACCTTTGCAGCGCCTCTTAACAGGTCAGCAAGGGCTGGAGGTGTCAGGGCTGCCCCCCCCCTCCTCTCAGTCACCTTCGAAGCACCTCTTAACAGGTCATCAAGGGCTGGAGGTGTGAGGGTTGCCACCCCGCTGTGCCTCTCCAATGCTGCTGAGTATCTTGGCTGCTCGCCCACAGGCGATAGCCACATAAAGCAGACCCCCCAGGATATAGCGAAAAATGCCGCGATTTCTACAAAAAATGCCGATTTCGCGGGCATTTTTGTAAAAATCGCGGCAATTTTTTAAAAAGTGCCGATTTCGCGGCAAATCGCGAAATCGCGAAATCGCGATATCCTGGGGGGTCTGATTACAGTCACTGTGTCCTAGATGTACTGAACCATTCTTTCTGACGCATAACTCGCCTTTCACTGGCAAAACTGTAATAAACGGCAAGTCCGAATTAGTCTCAGACTGCACATTCAGAATCATGAGGTTAAGTGTAAAATTACCTAATCCATACACTTCATTTTCTAGATTGGTCCCTGTCCTTTGGGGAAAACCTTCCTTGTCTGGGAAACATATTCTATTCATAACTGTATTCAGGTTCCCCCATATCCAATCGCCTTGGGAAACTGTGGACTTACAATCTAGGGAAGACATTAAAGTAAACCATGCACCACACAAACCATTATGTGTAAACGGATAAGGAAAGAGGGGCAGAGCTCCCTTGTATTTCTGATAGGGAGGGAGTCGGCCACATACCCAGCAATTGGTGGCATTGCTGGTCTGGTGAGAATGGTGTAACATACGGATGAATGTATTGTTGCGCATTGCTAATCGATAGGACAGTTCGTGGAAGGCAGGTCGCTGAAAGTGTGCTCTACAGTGTCATTAAGGGAAGTATGTACATGAGAATCAAGAGGAAAGAAGACATGTAGCATTAAACTTATGCATATAATCGTAAGACTCAGAAGAAACATGAAAATTAATGTGATAACGCATCGACTGTGCAGATTTTTACAATATTGTTCTCTCTTTTCAATTCGCCTATCTCTCTGACTACTTGGGTCTATCTTATACATGTCAGAAACCTGTCTAACCGCTTCACCCGAGGGGGACTTAAACAATTAAACGCTGTCTGACTTACTAGACCTCAACTTGACTCGGTACTCCTGTTGAGGAGTTTTCTCTAACAGGGGGAGTTTAGAGTCAGTGTCCGAAAGGGGGCAGTCCTTTATTGTAGTCTCTGGACACAATCCATGAAAGTGCTTGATATAACTTGAGTGCAACCACCCCTTCCGGCCTTCTATCTTCACTGCGGTCCTCGTCGTCAACAACACCAATTTGGGCTCCTTCCACCTGGGCTCTAGAGGGCTCGTTCGGTCGAAGTTTCTGACCAAAACCAGGTCTCCTGGAACGATTTCATGCGGTTTCACTTGGGTATTGTCCGGGATGGCAGCCGCGACCTGTGAACGACAAGATAGTAGTGCAGACATCAAGGAAGCTAGGTAATCGGTCAACATATTACTGTCAACATCGGTTATTTTTCGGGGCATAGGCGTACCCCACATGTTTGGGGGACGTCCAAAAACAATCTCATACGGGGACAATCCAGTTCTAGAATGGGCTACCATTCGCATGTAAAAGAGGGCAACTGGCAGGGCTACTATCCAATCTACACCTTTTTCCGCACAGACCTTCGCTAATCGTGTTTTCAGGGTTTGATTATGTCTCTCAATGAGACCAGCGGCTTCGGGATGTCGTACGCAGTGGAATTTCCACTGGTAACCTAAAGGAGTGATACCTGTTTCATAAGCTCGGACGAGAATGGCTGACCATTATCAGAGTACACGACATGGGGCAAGCCGTATCGCGGGAAAAATTCACGGACCAGTTGTTTGGCAGTGGTTACAGCAGTGTAATCGGGGACTGGATATGCTTCTGTCCATCGGGAAAGGGCACATACAACTACGAGGACATACTTGAATCCTCGGCATCTGTCCATCTGGATATAATCCATCTGGAGGACTTCAAAAGGATTGTCAGGAGGATGAAATCCACCTTGTTCCACGGGAATACCTTTGCCTGGATTGAACTGACAACAGATCATGCAGGTACGCACTTTCTGTTTCGCTGCTGCACGTAAATGCTTGTTGAACCAGATGTTCTGTATGCTGTCTAACATGGCTTTCTCTCCCAAGTGTGCTGGACTATGTGCTGTGTTAATGATAACTTGAACCATAGAGTCGGGGAGGAACCATGTGGCTCTTCCCTTCGTCATCCATCCCTGATCTGTCTGGATCCCTCCTTGTTCAGTCCATTTCTTGATTTCATCTAGAGTTGCATGTGTCTGTATGTCGAGTACATCTAGTGTGGGATCCTTAACTGTCATGCAATGTGTCAGTGAAGTTACTTCTGTCTTTGTCGGATCAGTCGGTATGTCTGTCTGAGTCTGAGCTGTGAGTTTGGCTGTTCGATCTGCCAGGTCGTTACCCTGGGAAATAGTGTCGGTGACTTTAGTATGTGCTTTGCACTTCATGATGGCTATAGCTGTAGGCAAATGTATTGCTTCCAACAGGGCTTGAATGAGGGGACCGTGTTGTATCTTGGCACCGTGAGAAGTTAAAAAACCTCTTTCTTCCCAGAGAACACCGAAGTCGTGAACAACTCCAAATGCATACTGTGAATCTGTGTATATGTTTACTTTCTTGTTCTTGGCCAGTATACAGGCTTGGGTCAGAGCGATGAGCTCTGCTGCTTGGGCAGATAATGTGTCAATACGATGTGTTTCTATGACTTCAGTTTCAGTGGTCACTGCATATGCGGCTACTAACTCTCCTGTGCTTGTTCTCATACATGAACCATCCACGTAAAGTGTCAGGTCTGGGTCGGGCAATGCAATGTCTGTCAAGTCTTGTCTGGGCTTTGTCACAGTATTAATGACTTCTACACAGTCATGTGGTACTGGATCTGCTGTAATGGAGGGTAACACTGTGGCAGGATTAAGTATGTTGCAGCGTCTGATTTCTATGTGTGGTTGAAACAGTGTCAGTTCATATCCTGTCAGTCGTGCTATGGTCAGGTGTTGAGTCTGGGTTCGGTTCAGGAGAACTTCCACGGAGTGTGGAACCTGTACTGTCAAAGGATGTCCTAATACTATTGAGTCGCTTTGTCTGATTGCTAGAGCTGTTGCTGCAACTGATTTTAGGCACGCAGGCAAAGCCTGGGCTACTGGATCCAATGTACTAGAAAAATAAGCACAAGGCTTGTGGTGTCCTGCTTGATCTTGTGTGAGAACAGATAATGCTGTGCCATCGCGTTCTGTGACAAATAGCGTAAAAGGTTTGCTGTAACATGGTGTTGCTAAAACAGGTGCTTGACATAAAGCTTTCTTCAAGTCATTAAAAGCTTGTGTATGTTCCTGAGTCCAAGGGAGGACAGTCGAAGTCGCTGCCTCCTGTGTTGTCAACTGTATGAGTGGTTTGCCTAGATATGCATACTGAGGGATCCATTGTCTACAGTAAGAAGTGAGGCCAATGAAGGCCCGTACCTCCTTTTGTGTCTTGGGTTGTGGCAGATGTGCAATTAACTGGATACGATCTGGTGTCAACTGTCTACCCCTCTTGGACAGCAAGTGTCCAAGGTATACCACTTGCTGGGCACAGAATTGTAGCTTCGAAGGGGACACTTTATGCCCCGTGTCGGCCAGAAAATACAAGACAGTCAGTGATGCGCGTTCGCAGTCACGTTCGGTCCGTGCTGTAATTAACAAGTCATCAACATATTGCAGCAATGCAGTGTCAGTAGGCATGTGAATACTGTCTAGTTGTCGTTTCAGTGCTTGACTGTAAATACTAGGACTTTCTGTGAACCCTTGGGGTGCACGTGCAAATTTGAAGCTTCGGCCATTTAAACAGAATCCGAAAAGGTACTGGCTTTCCGGATGAATGGGGACACTAAAGAAGGCGTTTTTTAGATCTATCACGGTGAAAAACGCAGCTTCGGAATCAATGGCAGTCAATAGTGAAGAAATATCTGGGACTACTGGGTACTGTGGTATTATACATTTATTAAGTTCGCGAAGGTCGATCACCAGTCTGTAGACTGGAGGTGCATTTGGGTCTGTTCGTTTAAGAATCGGAATGATTGGAGAATTACATACATTGGAGTCAGTTTCTACAACTACTCCTTGGGCAATGAGCTCGTCAATAATTTTCATTAAGGCTGTTACAGCCTCAGGTGGCAATTTGTATTGTCGGATTCGGGGCAGTACAACACCTTGCTGAGTGTGACACGATAGGGAGTAATGTGCATACAACCTACATCAGTTGGACCTTGCGCCCATAAATGCTGTGGTACATTTTGCAATCTTGGATCGAAATCTCTCAACACATAATGACCTTTAAAGTCACGTAAAAACAATCTCACTCCTTCCGGAGAACAACATATCACTGCTCCTAGTGCTTTCAACGTTTTAATACCAAGCAAGTTTTCAGGACATGATTTTGTAAGTAACAAATCTGTAGTACGAGACAATGGACCAACTGCAAGGGGAACTGGCTTTGACACTTCGTTAACAATAGGCTTTCCTGAAAATCCAAGGGAAACATTCTGTGAGCCTGAGAGGGGTGCCCCTGGAACCTCGTCATGACTAATGGTAGTTCTGCTCGCCCCTGTGTCAATCAAAAATTTTCTGTCTTTCCCTAATACCTGACTATGTACATAGGGACCCTCTTGATCTACTGGAACCTCGATAAGGGGCAAGCCAACCTCCCTCTCTAGGCTGTTTCATGTATACTGCTGATAATCGGGGTAATCCGACTGTGCATACTGGTACATTTGCTGTGTGACATGTTGCGTGGCAGCAATGGGTTGGGGCTGGGGTACAGGTACTGTCTGTTGTTGTGCATTCTGGGGAGGTTGCGTGTTCTGCGGAATATTCTGTGGAACGTGTTCTGGTCTAGGTGGACGCGGTCTTTCTTTCGTTTTGCCTGTGGCTATGTTGTGTCTTAGAACGGCACATTCATTTATGTAGTGACCTGGCTGTTTACAGTAGTTGCAATTCCCTTTACCAGGAGCTGCAGAGTTACTAGTCTGTATCGTACCCCTCTTCTGACCATCTGCTGGGACGGACTGGGCAACTAGTACTTTCATTTTTGTATCTTTCATACGTCTCTGTTCATGTTCGTGTTCCTCTCTAATTCGGTTCTGGTGGTACTGTAACATTTGTAACATTTGGGAAGGGGTATTAGCTTGCCAGGTACTCTCGACTTTCAATACTCTGTTTTTAACCTGTGGTATGGAATTCTCGACTAATTTGGTCACAAAAAGATGTGGATATGATTCACTACTTGTTTTCAGGCCACTATTAATAATAAAACATTTCTCGAATCTAGAATAAAAATCGCTAGTGTCTTCGTCTTGCTTCTGTTTACAGGCTGAGATTGCATCCCAGTCTTCCTTTTTAATTGTCAATAACCTAGGCAAAACTTGTACTAATAATCCTGGTAATGCTTTGGCTTTGTCCCCAAGACCTATACCTGGGACTCGCCCATTTTCTTCGTCTTCTAATTCAGTCCAAATAATCTTTTTATCTCCCACCTCCCATTCTTTCTCTTTAAGTTTTTCGTATATGCCGGCAGGCAACAATACCTTTAACATTTTAAGAATGTCGGGATACGTGTAATCCCCCATGAGTAACATGTCTTTTAATTCACGGTGAAAACCTGCTGGATCTTTATCATGACAGGGCACTAATTTCTTCATTTCCAATAATTCCATTTTGGTCAAGGGAGTGTATACGAATACTCGCTGGAGCGCACCCCCTGTGGTCTGGACGGGGTGAACTTCTCGTAAGGGATTCTGTCTGTCTATGTAAAATGGTTGTCTTACTGGGGGTGGAACAGGAACGAAATGTGGAGTCAGGAAATTTCTGTATTTGTGGCGTTGTTCTAGAATGATATTAATTAAATCGGTACCTAGGCCTCTCCATCTTTTTAGGAGTAATTCTTCCAGTACATTATATAGGGGACCTGGATCAGAATGCTGACTTTCATATAGTGTAATGAGATGCTGGATCATGTACATACCAACTAATCGCTGCTCGTCTGGGGTAAGACTCAAAAATGTTTGCGCTACTGAATCATCTTTATATATGCTAGTATTTCCAGCCCATTGTACTGCTGACCGTGCTAGTTCCTGATCACGCATTGTACTAAGTTCACTGTAACCTATTCTTTCTTTCAGTATTTTATCGGTGGCTTGGAATACATGTTCAAGAGAACATTGCTCTGGTATGGGAGAAAGGAAACGTTGCTTGTTTTCTAGGCGTATGGGTCTGTCAAAAGGATTCTGTTTAGGAATTCTCGCTCTTCCTACGTACGCTATTCTGCCTCGTGTTCCGTCTTGTGCTCCTGTGTCTATATCTTCGTCCTCATTGACGTCACTATCTGCTTTCTCATCTTCTCTTGCTGCTTGGTCCCTTTCGTGTATTTCTAGAATTTCTTTAAGAATCTTTCTGTACATGGCTTCTATACTACTTTGTTTATCATGTTTACCATCAGCTATATTGTTACTCCAATTTATCAGGGCGTTCATCTCTTCTTTGCTTGTACTGGGCCGATCTCGTCCCCTTATCAAACAATTTATCAAAAACTGTAAGATAATTTTTTGTGTCTCAACCTTGTGATGTGCCATGGCCTCGTGAATACATTCTGGTTTTTCCCCTGTTCTAATAAAATGATATATGTTGTCTAAATGGTCCATCATTTCCGGTAAAAGAACCAAATAGTTTGTAACACGTCTTAACCGTAATGAATATAACATCATCTCGTCTACGCCTGGTACTGGATCATATCTACAATCTGTAATGTACTGTCTAAGGGATGCGAATGTCGCAGCTCTGGGTGGATGTTGTAATGCTACTTCTCTAAGCGTTATTCGTTTTACTTGAGGCGGGGTGACAGGGGGACCTCCTACGGCGCCTCCTGAAGCGGAAGCGTAACCATCAACTAGCTGTGATGTTGCTGCTGGTGTCATAATTTGAAAAGCAGGTGCAGGTAGTGTAGGCAGACTCTGGGTTGTCGGTGTAGCAAAAGGATTGTAAGGTCTGACAGTAGGAGGGACAGTAGTAGTAGTGACAGGAATAGTTGGTGGAGGTAACGCGTCTTGGACAGACTGAACGGGCTGAGTAGGCTGCTGTATGGCTTGAACAGACTGAATAGGCTGTTGTACATTATTAACAGGTGGTGCGCGTACATTGGTATATGCTGGTGCTACATCATCTAAATAGGAAGAAAGGAAAATGTCCGCTGCGGTCTGTTTGTGACGGAGTTTAGTCGGGACCAATGGTGGTGGCAAGTTACGGGGTACTTCCGGGGTCGCCTTGGGCAGGCCCTCGGCAAGAACAGGATACATGCCTGTAATAAGTGCATTTCTTTGTCGGTCTAATTGTTCTATTCTGACTCGTTCTCCTTCTTCTAGTAACTCTCTTTCTCTGGCTCTTTCAGATTCTTCTCTACTTTTCTCTGCTTTCCTGATTTCTTTCTCTGTTCTTCTATGCGCTTCTTTACGCCACAATTCTATGGCATCTTTCTGGGATTGTCTGGCTTTCTTCTTCCATAATGTTTCTTCTACTCTCATGATGCAATCAGCATCCCATGTCCCTGAGGCAGGCCATCTATACTTCTCTTCCAGATCTTTAGTATATTCGACCCACAAATCTAGATACAGTATGGCGTCTAAGCCGTGCTTATGGTACATAAAATGTCCAGGAGTGTCCCTAGACGGGACGGGAACTGCTTCTTCGAGTATCCCTTTCCTAGTTCCTATCTGACGTAATTTTGAGAACAGTGGCATTTTTGGACTGACTTGAACGTAAGCACAGTAAACACAGTAATGAATAGCAAACAATCATTCATACCACGACATTAAAACACATTGAAACATGTCAGACTGATATTACCTGGTACATAGAAAACAAAAATTCTGAAAATCTCGAGAAACAATACTAGAAACATGGATTACTAGATGCACTGCTAAAACAGTACAGACAATACCGGTCCCATAAAGAGACACGTCATACCGCGTTCACCTAAGTGAACACGTCCGGACCAGGTCTGTGTACCCAGACCTGTCTTGACCGGGCACAAATTAATTAACCCGTCTAGATGCGTTCCCAACAACGGTACTCACCGGGAAGCAGAAACTGAAGGCCTCGGAAACTGGACTGGACTGGACTGCTACGTCGTCGGGCTGTAACGCTACCACGCATGCGCTTCGGAACAGGTGGGCCTCCGGATACCTCGGACCTTGCTCTCTCGACTCGGGGCTCTGGTCGGGATCCTCCGCATTCCTCACCGCCTCGTCTGGATGCCGGACCGCAGTCTCCGTCTCCTCCGTGGGCCTGAGGGAGATAGCAGGAAAACCTGCAGGTGTGCACTGGTTCCTTCACGGCTGTAGAAGGGGTCAAGGCCTGTGTAACATCGCCGGCGAGTGGGGAAGGGGGGGTCCCTGTTCGGGCGCCAGAATTATGTGGTAAATAAAATTACCGAACTAATTTTCCATACATTAAATATCAATAAGGATAGCTCAATCAAATGAGAGGCAGAGTCCGTGGTATCTGAGTCATACGGGCTTTAATTATGCTCCTCGAGGAACAGGACATCATGTTCCATCACCACTAAGGTTCAGGAAGGGATATTCAACATTTTATTAGCATCACACATTATATATAGTAAAACAGTATAATTGAAATGAATGCAGTAGGCGTAACAGGTGAAAAGAGAGAGATAAGAACACATGTGCGTAACAGGAGGTGTGTAAAAAGGCGTACACGTGGGCGTGCACTTGACATGTCAGAGAAACGTCACAAGAAACGTCACAAGTGGGTGGATGCATAGAGAAAGTTTGCAGGATCAGCAGAAACATTTTACCTAGATGCGCGCGCAACTGAGCATGACGTGTAACTGGGGAGAACTGGGGGCTTTGACTTTAGCACTAGTAGAGGAGACTGGTGTCTGGGATGTCAGAATGACCTGTACCTATAGCATATCTGGTATCTCATGTTTGGAGGATGCAGTGTCTGAAGTAAAAGGTCTCTCGGACAGAGGCCGTTCAATACTGAATGCTAGTGCGTGGATACGTGTCTTGGTGCAATGCGCGGGGCCATGGGCCTACCATGGTAACGGGTTCTGTAAATCACTTGCAAGGAGGACAGGAAGGCCGGGCCCTTTGCTCTGCAGCTGGGAATATGTTTACCTATTTCACTAGACTGGAATGTGTTTTCGAGGGGGCTGAGCAGATAACTTGTAGGCAAAATACTGTTTTGGCAGGCAGGCCAGGCTGAGCCGGGCACCGCTTCGCTGGGCAGGAAGTAAGGCAGAGGTCAGGGATGCATACAGTTTTCGGAGACAGAAGAGACTCGGAGCCTCGATTAAGGGCCTAGCTCGACGGAGCCAGGAAACATGGAGAAAACGTGTGCGAGATTCGAAAGTGTACCATGTAAAGACGTTGGCACCATAGGCCTAGAAGCCTAATTAACGTGATTTTCTTGGAGAACTATATAACTGACATGTTAACGTTGGACGCAAATGCACATGCGTCTTTCTAGCATGTACGGGAAGGAAGTTACATGACATACAAGGAACATGGGTGCATGGATGGGGTGCGAGTGGGGGACACATTGGCTACCTAAAAATTTCTATTTCCTCATTACAACGCTGAAGTATGTCACTGCCTGCCACCTGCCACCTTCAACCCAAGACCCAACTGCTCCTCTACTTCAAGGGCACATACACCCGTCGGCCATGGAAGTGGAGTGGATGGGTGTTTGGTGGGATGCTGATGGTATTAGGCCTGGGTGGAGGCAGTGATTCAGCCCTGGGCTTAATGAGAACCTTATTGTCCTAATTAATGGCCTTATTTAAAATAACCCTCTGTCCCACCAGGGTGGCAGAGGCAATGAGCCATGCCATCCTGGAAGATAACTCTCTGTCCTATTTAGAGATCTCCACCTGGCAGAAAGTTATGTGTCTTCTGAGGAGCCACAGCCACAGTGGCTTCTTTGAAGGTACTGTAACTGAACACTGCCACGTTTAATGCAGCCAATCTGCAATTTTATTTGGTTTTCAAAAACAAATTCTCAAAGCTGGAAAACAAAAAAACGAATGGTCCTGACAAACTTTCCAACCAGTGTGGGGCTCATTTATAAATTTGGATTTTTAGGACCACTAGGCTTTTCCAAGCGGTCACAAAAGGAAACAGAGACAGTAGATAACTGCCCCAATCTCCCTGACAAATGGAAATACGGCTGTTCAATCGAGTGGGTTCACCAACAGTTTGGCTCTGCATGTTAGCCAAGGAGTACCCTATCAGCTAGAAATAAGGCCAAACTAAAGACAAGAAAATGAGGTGTGGTGAAGGAGTTTAAATAAAAGGATATCTGTGGGATATGTGAATTTATTTGCAAATATGAATTTATTTTGCTTCGGGGGTGAACTGCATACTGGCTGATTGATTCTTATGTAACACTTTAATAAAAATATGAATTAGCAAGGGTACTCCTATCTGGATGTAAATGGCATGAATTAGAGCAAATGGAAGAATTGATAAGGCAAATTACCATTCTGTGAATCAGATACAAGTATAAGTGTCTTAAGGAGGTAACGTAAGAATAGATTAAAAACAATGATGTAGAAATCCTGCTGGGAGCAATATGGGGAACACGTTGAAAAACAATTTTATAGGCGGTCATGCAAAAATGAAAACATAGGTATGCTATGGACTAGTTTGAGAGTAGATTAAAATCATAGGGCCCGATTCACAGAACTAACTTAAGACAAAATCCTAAACTTACTACCCTTTTGGTATTCACAGAAGCCACGTACTCGTTTTGGAATTCACAGAAGGCACTTACTCATTTCAGTATTCACAGAAGTTAGGAGTCCTTACTTCTGTGAATACCGAAACTAGGAGTAGTAAAGTTAGGACTCCTAACTTTAGGTCTCATAAACTGAGAAAAATCCTAGTTTTAAGACTTTCGGTATTCACAGAAGGCATTTAGGAGTCCTAAAGTTAGGACTCCTAACTTCTGTGAATACCGAAATGAGTAAGTGCCTTCTGTGAATACCAAAATGAGTAAGTGCATTCTTTGAATACCAAAATTGTAGTAAGTTTAGGATTTTGTCTTAAGTTAGTTCTGTGAATCAGGCCCATAATTCTGTGGATCAGATGGAGAGCAAATTTGGAAAGTAACTGCACTGTTGAGCCAAAAAGAGAGCAAGCTCAAACGAGCATGTCCGGGGATCAATTTATGAATAAGTTAAAAAATACTTTTACAAGACAATAGTTTGAGAACCAAATTGAAACATATTTGTACTATTTGGGAACATGAAAGTGGGTTGAATAGTTATAGATCTACAAAAGTTAAAAAATTAAAACATAGCTGTCCTACCTATGGAGCGGGCTGAGAGCACACAAAGCAGATCACAGTTTGAATGTATTCTTAACATGTGTTCCCAGCATGTAAAGATTAAATTTAATTTAGCATATTTCCAGTGGCGGTTTCACCACTAAGGCGGAGGAGCAGGGCCCCATTGCTCTGTGAGCAGTGTAAAAAATGAAAATGAAAACGATAAGAACTAACTTTATTATCGTTTTCGTTTTCCTTCCTGTTTGGGAGCGGGGCGAGGTGAGCGGGTTGGGGTGGGTGGGCCGGGCTGGCCAGTGAAGGGGGTAGGGGACGACTGTGAAGCACACTCTAAAGTGTGCATGACAGTTTGACTGGCCCAAGAGGGCCGGTCAAACAGTCATAGGCACTTCGCATCTTCCCCACCAGGCTGCATTACACTGCCTGGTGAGGAGCATTCAAAGCCTCCAAGTCCCTGTCTGAGCACCAAACATGGCTCTCAGACCAATCACAACGCTACTTAAGACAGTGTTGTGATTGGACAGGGGCTTCTGGGAGGCTGGGAGGTTCCTGTTGTGGCTCAGAGGAAACGGAGCAGAGGCGGCAGCACCCGATGGCACTCAGGTAAGTGAGTTTCTTTTTATTTTTCTCCTTCACCCCTCCACTCCCCCTCCACACCACCCGTGCTTGGTAGCGGCTGCCATGATATCACAGTATGCCCGTATATGATATCACATAGAATATGCCACTATATGCTAAAAATTTCAGTGATACTGGAACAAATTTCAGAGTTGGGGACTGTCATTAATGTTACATTGCTGAAATCATAGGAACTTACAATCCAAGTGTCACACTAGGAAAAAGTGCATCAAGAGAGTGGTAATGGTGTAGTATGTAGCCATTGATGCTTATTGGAGCACACTGTTGCAGATATATTACTAAATTATGGTGCGGTAGGACACTGTAATTTACGGACAGCACATTTTTCATTGAAAAATATCCACTAAATTTGCATAGACGTAATGCTACTGATTAAACTATATGGCACACAAACTATCATGTGTGGAAACTGGGTTTCAAGAACATTTATCATTTGCGCATCACAAAGTAAAGTGTCTTGATTTGTTTTGATGAACATGTAACAACACTAGGTGGCTGCTTGATATTGAACACATTTTTACATTTTATAAAGATCATCTTATTCAATAAAGATGACCTCTGGTTCTTTTTAACACATGATTATAACACTTTCCAAAACTTTAATCTCATTACAACGAAGGGAGTGATACAAACTATCGATTCTGAGATCTGCAAATTCTAAAGGAACATTGTGCTCTATCAAAAAATTATCAAACACAAATTGAAATATATACAAAAGACAAATTAAAGCATGTGGTAATCAGTGTTCTATCAATAACAAAGGGGGGGAGAGAGAGATTTGGTCGAAAATGGATTTGTTCTCCCTTGGCCAATGTTTTTAAACAAAGAGAATCCACTCCTTCGGTGGCGGGTGTATCCTCCAGTGGTGGGGAACACCCTAGTTGTTTTGATAACCCTCACACACCAACAGGCCCCTTGGTGTCATGCTTCATCATAGGGGTCCTCGCTAACCATGGGCGAATTTTGCGAATCTGGCGTTCGCGAATTTTGCGAATTTGCGAACTCGCAATCCGCAAAATCCGCGAATTCTCACGAATTTGCGGATTTCTTTTGTGTTCGCAAGGATTTCTGCCAGTTCGCAAGGATTTCTGACAGTTCGCGAGGGTTTTGTAACAGTTCGCAATCGCGAACTTCCATGTCGGCTCGCAACGGTCACGATTATGTTGTTTCTACGTCTGGTTCATCATCATAGGTTCCCAGCACCCTCTGTTTCACCCCTGCCACCCTCTGTTTTACCCATGCCACCCTCTGGTACATCAATGCCTTATGCCACCCTCTGGTTCATCATCACTGCAGATTATGGGGGGGAAAAGCAAGCACACCTGCCTGCTTCAACTGACATGAATTAATTTGGGGTTGATTTATTAATGTGTCACTGTTTTAAAATTCAAGTCTGGCACCTGCATCCTTATCTGTAATTTGCTTTCTGTTGCAGTGCAATTTTTTTTCCAGGACCTTTGTGGCCTACTTGTAGCTATTCTATGAGCCTGCTGTGAGGGTCAGAGCAGGGTCATACAATTGTTGCAACTAGCAACTGAACAATTGTTGCAACTAGCAACTGAACTTTGGAGGGGCCCTTGTCAGGAAGCACTACAGGGAACGGTTACTAATGATGAGTTTGAACTTTTGAACCTGCTTTCACTTTTGCAAAACTCGTTTTTCTGCAGAGCAGCATTACAGCAACTTTAATGCCCCACCAAGCTTATATGAGAAAGTTGATTTCTAATCCAAAAGTTATCCAAAGAAAATCAAGAGGCCTCAAATCTAAAAAAGTGCAGGCAAATGTCAACCTGAGGAGTTATTCTGATAAAATTAATCATTTTCAGAAGGTCTATGCTGCTTGCTAGTAGATTTCTTGTGCGGAATTGCAATTTTTGTAATTTCGCGAGTGCGAGATTGTTGCTGCCCGCCGCACCTACACGTTCGCAATTGCGAACTTACACCGCAAAGAAAAAAAATCCGCTGCGTACAAATTTGCGGATTTTGCGGGAAATTCGCGAATTTACCGAAAATCCGCAAAATCCGCGAGCGTAACGGATTTTCCGCCCATGCTTAGTCCTCGCACCCCTCTCCGGGGTGCGGCGTGCTGCAACCTATGACTACGCAGGAGCACTTACAATGACTATGTGTGGTGTGAGTGAGGATTTTCTATGTGAGTGCGTGGTGGGGTTTTATCTGTAAGTGAGTGATGTTAAAAAGTACCTGGCTCGTGGGGTAACACCCACCACCGAAGGAGTGTAATCAGTGTTCTACCAATCCATCAATTGGAGAGCCAGAGCGTTACATCAACAACAGATGCTCTAAGAACACAGAATGGGGGCCCAGATATTCCTAATATGGATTTGAAGAAATTGTCTTTCACTACAACTTAATCGCACCAATGTGTGGCATAATGACTAGAGCCGCCGAATTTGAAGCTGGGAAACCAGGTTCGAGCCTGGCCAGAGGCTCAAACGTCCTGTGATTCTGCGCAAATCACTTAATCTCCGCCTACCTAAAAATGAATGGGTACATCTGTAATGGACCTGGTGCTCGTGTGAAGCACTCTGATACCTTCGGCTCAAGTTTGAGCTATTTAAAACTGAAAAAAGGAATTTAAATAATGGCAGCAAATTATAAAGAAGTGGCACCATATGTAGTTGTCTAATGGGCTGATCGAACGGGGTGGCAATGAAGATGCTTCCCTATGTTCCATACCATTTTTTCAAACCACACATGTATATGTTCACACTAGTTATTGTGCACCGTTCGGTGCAGTGGTCTCATTTTTCCGGTAGGCCCAGAAGCCTTGGCGGGCGCCCACCTACCTGCAATTGCCATGGAAACACGGTGGGCGGGCTCTCACTAATCTCCGTTTTCATGAGTGGGTATCATCACCCGCCACATTAGATCAGTAGGTAGCCATAGTGCCATGAGCCTTTGTGCAAGGAAGGAAATGCTGGTTGAATTATAAAATACAGCGCTAATCAGGATTCCGCGACCCCCTCAGGTCTCTGGGCTCGGTGTCACTGACACTGATGAGACACACACTCCCGCTCCTTCGTTTTCTTTGTGATTTTTTCTTTGATTCTTAGCATCCATACAATTTACTGAGATGCATTCTTCAACACACAAGGTTCAACCACAAGCACCGAAAATACAAGAAGATTCAAAGAATAGCAAGAATCTGCTAGGAGATCTCATGGACTCTGAAGATGCTTAAGGGAAATGCTGCCCTTTAGTGGTCAGAGTGCATCTAATTTACAATTTGTCAATCAGCTGTTTGACCATACTTTAAGGACCTTAAAGATGTCAAAAAACAGGATACAGAGGAACAATATTTTCTAAATATTACCTGATACAACACTTTTTTGAAACTGGCTTAGGTGTGACACAGGCTTCATCATTTAAAAAAAAAATGTTTGGGTCCTCATATGTGACAATCCAAAAAGGTGTTTGTTGCGGTGCATTCTGGGTTTAGAGAAACAGAATATACACTTGCATCCTACCGGATGTTCCCTTTCCAAGATACACCTACTTTCAACCTTTATCTTGAGGGATCGAGGATTCCCCCGCCGACCTTCCTTTGGATTACGATGTCCTTATGCTTGGACCATTTTAATCCTCTATTGCCTAACTGAGTTTGAATCATAACTAACAAGAGGTTCCCATATGCTGGATCTCATCTCAGAGGCATTTATACAATCTAACCTGCCAATTCGCCTGGCGATCTTTTACAAAGCAACACAAGACAAAGGACTACTAGAAATCCAATTAATACAGATTTCCCTGCGAGCAATGATGATTAAAATGAATAACAGCTGCTCAAGCAATTTCCTGTTCTTCCCATTAAACCCTGATTATCTAAGATCCCAAAAATAATCAGAGATAAGCTTACCTCTATGTACTTTTTCTGTATGTCTGTTAATATCTTACCCACATCTAGCCAATAAGTATTCACGCCAGAACATTGCCAAAACATATACATGTCATCTGCTTTTTGGAGTCCAAATTTCGGGCAGCATCTTATTTCCCTCCTATTCTGAACAACTTCTTGGAGGACCAGTACACCCTGTGCATAGTAAATAAATGGTTCTTCCTTAATGGAGCGTATGTGACAAGCAAAGTGTATTCATAGATACTTGTCACAGAGTTGTTAAGTTGACATCTGGAAGGGCCTCTTTCCATTTTTCCTCCAGTGGCATCTTATAGGAATCTTCCTTTTTGACTAACATCCAGTACCATTTAGCAGTTTCTTTTTTCTGTAAGGGTTACCATATAGAGCTGTTTACCACTCATTCAAGGCACCTACAAATGATTGACTTTGAACCCAGCTTGTTAGTTGCAGATATTTGAATCTAGACAATACATTTTTAGTTTTTTCTGATAGATAGTTCCTCAAAATTTGATTCTGCTCGTCAATTAGTTGGCCCTATTTTTCGATTTCGGCATCTATAAGTGGTATAGATAAGGAGTCTTGTAAACATAGAGGAGTCCCGGGCAATTTCCAAATTGGGGCCAACTGGCTATAGAACGATAAATTTAATATTCTTCTGACCTGAATCCAGTGTCTACTTGCCACGCTCAGGACCTTCAGACAAATGTTCTTGAAGAATTTGGGATGCCCATATTTAAACAAGAAACAGCTGCCTTGTTCTGCTAGATCACTAACTAGTGCTCCAAAGCAATGTCAAAGTAGCTGGACACGTTTAGTTAATAATGCTCTGAATTGTTTTAACTGAAAAGCCCAGTAATATAGCAGGAAATCTGGTAAAGCAAGCCCTCCATATGTCTTTTTTTTGCGAAGTTTTTTCAAAACAATTCTTGATTTCTTATTGACCCAAATAAAGCTTGTCAGATCACCTTGTAGTTTCTTAAACCCTTTTAACTCGAAATATAGTGGTAAGCCATTAAATATAAAAGAGAAATTCGGCAGAATCATCATTTTTATCAGGTTAACCCTTCCGATGATCGATAAGGGTAAGGTAGACCATGTTTGCAAAAGCCTTTTGGTTTCTTTCATGGGTTTGAGAAGGTTTTTATGTGCCATTTCTTCCAGAGATTGAACTACCTAAACTCCTGAGTATCTTATCTCTTTCTTAACGTTTTTTCTAAGAGTAGGATCAAGCTGTGTATTCCAGGCCATTATCTCTCTTTTTTCTTTGTTTACCTGGTATCCAGCTACCTTACCAAAATCTTGTAATAAACCAATTTTAATTGGCAATGATTCTTTAAGATTTTGCGCATATATTATTAGGTCAGCGGCGTAGAGTGCCTCTTTCTTAACCCAAACTTGCAGTTGGAAAGGCTGAATCTGCTGTTCTTTCCTAATCCTCCTTGCTAAGGGCTCAATATACAGGTTAAACAGCAACGGGGATAGGAGACATCCTTGCCGTGTGCCCCTGTCTATTCTTAATTGCTGAGTAAGTGAACCGTTAATTAAGATCCTTGCGAAAGGGCATGTATAGATTTTTTTTATAGCACTAACGAAATTGCTCCCCAAACCATTATGGGATAAGACAGTGTAGAGAAAGGGCCGGCTAACCCTGTCAAATGCCTTTGCAGCATCGACAGTCAAGACAGCTAGTGGAAGATTTCTGTCTGTGACCAAATCTATAGCGCATACCGGGTCATGTGTAAGATCACTTAGCTGTCTATTTTTCATACAAACTTTTTGAGAAATTCCTTTTAGGTCCCCCAATACTTTATCTAGCCTTTTTGCCAATATTCTCATGAATATTTTATAGTCGTTATTAAGTTTAGATATTGGGCGATAGGATTCACTTTTTTGGGGATTTATGTGGGGTTGCAATATAAGGGATGTTGTGGCTGCATTCCAGGATTCTGGGACGTTTTCAATGTTTAGGAATACTTGGGTTGAGTACTAAGGTTAATGAGGGAGTGATTTTCTCTGTCAAAACCTTATTGAGTTCGCCAGGGACTCTCTCAGGTCCGGGGGTTTTCCCATTTTCAGGGTTTTATTAATAAAAAAAACCTCTTCAGATGTAAATGGGTTATGAAGTAGAGATTCCTTGTCTAGTGAAAGTTTTGGTAGAGGGTCACCTAAAAGCCAGGTAGATAACTGTTTATTCGACAATGAGATCTCTTCCGTATATGAATTTTTGGAAGAAATCGGTAAAAGCGGTCGAAATGTCATTATTATCAGTACAACTTACATCTGACTCTTCCATGATTACCTCTTTTATTAAATTCCTAACTAGGTCTCCCCTAGTTTTCCATGCAATAACCTCCCACACCCCTCACCATACTCGTAGTGCACCAACTTGCTAGCAAACTATTTTTTCTTTACTATACCGTCCAAGTGTTCCTCAAGTTCTTTCTTTCCCTCATCAATTTGTGCTTGTATCTCATTCACTGTTGCTGAGTCACCTGCAACATAAAGATCTTCTTGCCAAGAGATTATTTTCTTCTCTATCATTTTGATTTTTTTATTGTTTTCTTTCTTCCTATGTGCAGCATAACTAATTATTCTTCCTTTAATATAGGCTTTCTAGGCATCCCAAATAACCCGTAATGAAGAGGAACCAGTATTCAGTTCAAAATAATCTAGCGTATCTTGTTTCAATTTTATTTGAATTTCCAATTCTCCTAGTAGGGACCTCTCCATAGTCCACCTGAGTTCAGGCCCCTTTTGTTCTATAGATATCTCTAAACTAACTGCTGATTGGCCAGATAAGTGTGCAGGGTGATGAAAAACTGATTTAACCTTATTACTTAATCTTGAGTCAATGAGATAGTAGTCTACACGGGATGCATGACCATATTTTTTATTTTGATGTGTAAATTTGTTCTTTCAACCAGCTCCCAGCCTCCAGGGATCTATTAGTCCTAAATTCTTCATAATGTTTTGTATAAACGTTTGCATTTTTGGAGCATTGACTGTAGGCCTAGGGTGGATTTATCTAATTCGGGATCCAACAGAGTGTTAAAATCCCCTGGCATTATGATAAGGTGGTCATCATTCAATGTTTGTTGAAATAGGCCATGTAGTGGTGATGGGTCATCTATATTCGGGCATTAATAGCTTTTCATGGAATAGTTTTGACTGTATATCCTCACTGTCACAATGACCCACCTTCCTTTAGGATCTGGAACTACTTTTATTATTTTTGCATGAGCTGAATTCTTAAACAGTACTGCGACCCCTTTAATATTTAAATTCTGATTGGTACATGCAAACTGGTGTATCCACTTATGCCCTTTAAGTATTGACTCCCATTCTTTGTGTTGCAGGTGAGTTTCTTGCAGCAATGTAATGTCACTTTTAGATTGGCTAAGAAATTGTAAAATTTGCCTTTGTCTATTTGCTACTCTCAACCCATTTATGTTCTAGTTGAGTATCCTCAAAGTGTGATTGTTATCTATGTTAACCATGTTCTAACAGCATTTCCTGTTGTCTGAAAGATTTTCGCATATGAGGACTTTTTTTTTTCCACTGCTCCCATCCCTGTGTGCTAATTGCAAAATACATATCGTGCATTTTTACCCCATTCTCATAACTCCCCATCCTCTCTCCCAGGGGAACCCTCCCTTTGACCAACATGGGCATAGAAGCTGCCCAGCGGCCTTCATCTCTCCAGCCTTATACCTTATGTGTGTATGTGGACTTAACCTTTTCAGGAGTTTAGGTTTGTATCTGCTTGATGAAGCTTTCCATTTCCTCTGGGTCTCTGAAAATGTGCATTTTATTATTCCATATTATTTTTAGTGTGGCAGGAAACTTAATTTGCGCAGCGGTGCCTAGAGATTTATGATCCTGTATATGCCTGCCCAAATCCAACTGACGCGATTGGATTTCTTTTGATAAATCTGAGCGAATAAGGAATGACCATCTGTCTCTAGTGTATTATCCTGCTTTTAATGCATTTTAGAGTATCTTTTCCTTAATAGAGTAGGTATTAAAGTTAATTAGCATTTTCCTTGGTCCATCTCTATTCGGATTGCGCCTAAAGGTATCTCTGTGAATTCTTTGGATATCATGGAGAAGATCTAATTTCCTGGCTTCTGGTATTATTTTTTGGATCAGACCTATAAAAAACCCTTTCAAGTTCTCACCCTCTTTCCCCTCCAGGACATTCAGGAGCCTTAGATTGTTTTGTCTTGAGTTATTCTCCAAAACGTTTCAATTTTTTCTTGGTGGGCTTTTTCTTTTTCCTTGCAATGCTGAATCTCCTTACAGTTGTCAGTCTCTTCCCTTCTCATATCTTCTGAGGAGTGTGCCAGATTTTTAATCCTATCAGTCAAGTCTGTGAGCTTCTCCTTGAAGGTTCTCACAGGAATCACAAATGTTTACTTTATTCGCTTCTGACATGGTGAATCTGCTTTTAATTTTCTCCGATAATGTTGATGAGCTTTCTTTTATGTAACACCTTTAAAATACCAGTAACATTCACTCAGTATTAAGCAATTATTAATATTTAGCTGTGTATTTTTCTCTGTAAATATAATTTATACCTTTTTAACTGGACTAAGCCCTTGTGCCTAGTTCAATACTTAGGGGCCCATTACGATGGCGCGCGGACATTGTCCGCCGGCCACCGTAACGGTAAATGGAACCAACCGCCAGAGGTGCAGTGGTCCCGCTAAGCCAATTAGAATGCACCCGCTACCCTGGCGGTCACATCCTGCATATTACCCACTGTAATGCACAAAATGCATGTTGAGCATTGGCATGCACAATATGACTGACACAGCAAGGTGCCTGCCACCTTGCAGGACCTGCCACCTTGTGTATGCCAATGAAGGGGGTACAATAGGTACCCCACAAGTGCACCCCCCACACCCCCAACACCCTGGGGGGCCACAACGGGCCCCCAATATTAAAGACGGCAAGCTTTTCCATGGCGGCATCGCTTCCATGGAAAGGACTATTTCCACATGCATCATAATACGGCTAGTGGTGCCTTCAAGGCACTGCCACCATAAGATCTGCCTTTTTCGCTCGACCGGCAATCTGACCGGCAGAAAAGCGACAGACGGTCTTTCCATCCGCCACGGTGCCCCTTGCCATACTAATATGGCGAAGGTGTCACAGCGACATTTGGCGGGTGGATCGCCACCGCTGGCTCGGCGGTGGGCAACGCCGGCCCAATGGTGGCGATCTACCTGTGATCGTAATAGGCCCCTAAATGTTTATTAACAGAAAGCTAACTTGACTGCTTATATAACACCAAACCAAATCTTTAGTGAGAGCTAAACTATTTGAGTAACTAAACCTTCTTTCTTTTCTTTTACAGGAACTCAGGAAATGTAGTATGCTTGGTTAGCACAAGATTTTTTTCAGTAAAGAGACATGAAAAACAGGATGAACTTTCAATTGCGTAGGTAACGTTAGCCTGTAGGTCACAGAATTCAATTTTTTCTCAACCTCAAAAGCACCTACAAAACGGGTCTGGAATTTCCGTTTTCCTTTTAATTTCAAGTTCTTGGTGCCAATCCAAACCTTATATCCAATTGGATAATCATCCTCTAATCATCTCCTTTTATCAGCATGGTGTTTGTACGTCTCTTTTGATTTCTCTAACTTTCCTCTAGCTGCCTCATGGGTTTTACTTAAATGCTGGCCGAAATCATTGACTGCTGGAACTGAAATTTCACTAGTACTAATCGTTAGATTTGGATGTCGTCCATAATTTTAGTAGAATGGAGAATGACCAGTAGAGCTATTTTGGGAGTTGGAGTGGGTGAATTCTGCTGCCCAGGGAAGATTCGGCCAGTCCCCTTTCTGATGTAACAGGAACAATCTCAGGTACTTCTTCAGCTCTTGGTTTGCCCTCTCAGTCTGTCCATCAGTCTCTGGGTGATATCTAGTGGAGAAACTAGTTTCTATATTTAAACCTTGTGTAAAAGCCTTCCAGAAATGGGACAGGAACTGAGTGCCACGGTCTGAAATGAGAACCTTAGGGATTCCGTGTAACCTCACCACATGTAAACCAAATTGTGTGGCCAATTCCTTAGCACTGGGGATGTCTTACAAAGGAATGAAGTGGGCCATTTTGGTAAAGGTGTCCACAAAAACCAGAATTGCACTGTAGCCCGACTAGAAGGTAGGTCTACAACTAGATCCATGGTCACCATGTGCCAGGGATAAGAGGGTGTAGGCATTGTTAGCAGAATCCCCTGAGGTGATTGCTATGTTGGATTTCCCTGAGCGCAAATTCCACAACCTAACACATATTGCTTGACATCTTTTGTCATTTTAGGCCACCAGAAGGGTCTCTTAATCAGTTCTTCAGTCTTGTTAATTCCCTTATGACCGGCGATGGGGTGATCATGGCAATCATACCAAATTTGTTCCCACAAATCCAGGGTTGATACAAACAAGATTCCACTATGGTAGGGCAACCCATTTCGGACTTCTCGAGATGATCTGCCAAAACCAATTGCTGAAGTTCTTCTAGAATAAAAGACTTTATTACTTTCTCTTCAAAGTTTCACTAGTAATGGCCCCCACAATCTTTGATTCTGGTATGATCTTTTGATCATTTATAACCATCCTTTGTTCTTCATTATCCATTCTTTGCTTCCTGGGCGATAGGTAATTACAAAATTGTAATCTGCGGGGGAGGAGCCAAGATGGCGGACGGGACGGACGTGTGAGCGCCCGGCTCCCGAGGCCGTCTGCTCCACTTGGATATCCTGGCACCAATCCTTGCTTGTTCCGCGCTGGGACGACGATTTGTGTGCGCTGTGGACAGTCGCTTTCATTTGCGACCATCGCCGGCCGTTTTGGACGAGGATTTCGGGATCAGCCACTCACCGGGGCTGCCCGCGACCCTCAAACCGATTGCTGCTGCAGGTCATTGGGGCTCTTTGTCGGGCGGCGGGACTGTGGAGGTACCGGCGTATGGGACTGACCCGCCTATGAGTGGCGGAAAGAATTCCTCCTGTCCTGTGAGGAGCGACTCCAGCCGGCTGACGAGTGTGTGCCGGGGAGACGAGATCCTTTTGTTCTTCGCTCTCCGTTCCTGCACTGCCTCTAGCCTGAGCGGTCTCCATCTTGTGGCGCCCCTCTGGTCGCGCGCTGTGGGTGCCCCTGATTGTTGAGTGGGTTCTCACTGTGCAGGACCCTCCGCGCTGAGAGCTGCTTGCCCCCCCGGGATACGACGGCTGCCCTCCATAACGGAGTCGCCCCCTCTCCCTCCAGTGTGACTTCGTGGGAGAGACAACAATGGCGCTCGTTCTCCAGCGGGAACGGAGAGCTGGTTCCTTGTTCCCAGCCTGCGCGGACCTGCCTGCAATTGACCCGGGCGAGGATTCGGAGGCGGCGCTGGGTAGTGAAGATCGGTTGCTGTGGCAGGGTGACCCGACCTATGGCGATGTTCTCGACGCCCTTGCTGACCTACGAGCAACATGGCGGCGCACTGCTCAGGAACTGGGGGATAAGATCGATGAAGCTGTGAGTTCCTTACAGCGGCCGAGGCTGCTTGTCTCTCTATTGCCTGTGTGTGATTTTTCAACGACTACAGTGTTGCTACAAGAGCGTGTGGAAGACAGTTACAATCCTGGCTACAATGTTGCGCGCCTCCCTGCCGATGCTGCTACTGCTACGCAGTTTTCCCTCACACCGGTTCCTTTGATTCTGCCGGACCGATTGAAAGCGGGGCTTCGCTTGGTGCCCTCTCAGTTGTTTGCCCCCCTAGCGGGCGTAGCCCCCTTCCAGTATCGCCGAAGTGAGCGACATCCTACATGGCAGGGGGGGCTCGTCATCCTGGACACTGACTTAATTGGAGACCGGGGACGCTCATCTTCCTCTCTTCTGCACCTTTCCCGGCGGGAGCGGCCATTTTGCTCCTTTGTTCTGCCGGACGGGTTTCCATTGAACTGGTCATGCCTGGAGATGTTTCGTCGATCGGGCCAGGGTTGATGGGGACCCTCATCTCGGCTAGATTAATCGGCTGGCGGTGACCTGGACTGTTTTTCGTTTTGTAATACTGACTGATTGGTAATTGCAGCCTCCTTCCCGATTTAACTTGTGTCTATCCTGTATTGGTGTGATATTTGGTGGTGGAAGGGAGGTTATGTCCGGGCCCGGGGACTAAAGGGTAATCATTAATGCCCAGCCTTGATGTGCGCCCGCTATCATGTCGTTCTTGGGGTAATTATTGACGCTATGCTTTTTGTGCGGGTTGGCCGGGGATGGAGGCAGCTTTTATGTGTGTTGGGTGCACATATCGTGTACTGATTTCTTCCTTCACTCCTGTCGTTGCAATTAAATACAGCGCAGCCGCTTTTGGAATGGGAGGACTCAGTGTGGGTACGCAGTGGACGGCTGGGATCCCGGGAATTCTGATGTTTAGTGGGCTCCTCCCCCCACCTTTTTCCTTTCGGGGAGCGGTAGATTAGCTTGTTCTTTTCTCCCTCCCTGAATGTCATGAGTGATGTTTTTCCTTTTCTTTTTCTTCTTCCTTTCGTCTCCTTTCTTTCTTAATCTGCACTTCTTGCTGTTCTTTCTCCTTTTTCCGACTTTTCTTCTTTCTAAATTTCGGGTTTATGGGGCGACAGGCACGCTGCTAGGGGGGGGGGTAGGACATAGCCTCTGCATGTGTGTAGGGTGGGGGGTTATCATTCATTTTTTGTTAGTTTCTATGGGACCTGTTTTGTTTCTTCTATGATTTTCACTTTCTTGTCCATGTATGAGAGTGCTGGGTGTAGGGTGGCAGTGGTTAGGCGATTAGATTATGGGTGTTGCTATGTGACATAACTATTGTGTGGCCATCCTGCCTGGCGGGGACTTGGTTTCCGATTTGAGACTTGCTTGACACAGGCGCTAAAGTCAAGTCCCGTCTACATGGACCTTGCTCTTATCTTCTTTATTAGTATGGAACACTACGACCTGATTTGATAGTTGCATAAAAAAAACTTTAAAATTAAACCTACAGTCATCCTGTGACACGATGTGGTGATACCCTTCAGTCTTCTTCCGTTAATCGTTTGCAATTCTGCTACAGTACTGTGTCGCCATAAAGTATGCCGTTGTGCTACCCAGCTGTTCGTGGCCGGCCGGTTGGTTGTAGGCCCGTATTTGTAATTTTTCTTATGCACAATAAAGGTTTTCAAAAATTTAAAAAAAAAAAAAAAAATTGTAATCTGCAAAATACAAAGACCATCTAAGTTGGCGCAGCGTTACTGTTCTTGCCTATTTCAGGAATGGCAGATTCTTGTGGTCTGTATACACAGTTACCGTATGTCTGGTTCCCATTAGGTAGTTCCTCCATTCATTAAAGGGGTCTTTAATTGCTAACAGATCCTCCTCTGTGATTGTGTAGTTGATCTCGGCCGGGAGAAGTTTTCAAGAATAGTAAGCCACTGGGTGCAGGTGACCGGTCTTCTTACGCCTCTGAGATGGGACTCCTCCAATAGCCTGGTCAGATGCATCTGTCTCCACATGAAAGGGTTCTGTAGGATTAGGGTGGAGGAGTATGGGCGCCGAAGTAAAACTCTGCTTCAGAGACTGAAAGGCCACTTCCCGCCTCCTCAGATCAGAAAAATGGAACGCCTTTTCTTAACAGACGAGTAATTGGAAACACCTTTTGGGAGAAATCCTGAATAAATATCCTGTAAAAGTTTGCAAATCCAATAAATCGCTGTATCTCCTTTGCAGTCGTTGGTGATGGCCAGTCCAAAACTGCTTTGATCTTTTGTGTATCCATGGTGATTCCCTCTGGAGCTAGGACAAAGCTTAAGAAAGCTACTGAGCGGACATTGAATGCACATTTTTCAAGCTTGACATATAAGCAGTTTTCTGGCAGTTTTTCTAATATTTCTCTTACATGTCGTTAATGTTCTTCTTCTGTAGCCGAATAGATCATAATGTCATCAATGTAGACAATGGCACACTTGTCATTATATTGACTCAAAACATTGTTTATAAAATACTGAAAAGCCGGCGAGACCGTAAGGCATTACTTGGTACTCGTATAGGCCGAACTTGGTCCTGAATGCTGTCTTCCATTCATTGCCTTCTCTGATCCAGATCAGTTGGTATGCCCCTCGGAGGTCTCGTTTGGTATAAATCTGAGCCCCCTTAACCTGGTCCAGGAGTACAGCAATCAAAGGTTAGGGGTATCGGTTCTAGATAGTGATTCTGTTGAGGGCACGATAGCCACTACAGGTCCTTAGATTGACCTCTTCCTTCTTTGGCACAAAAAATCGTGGCGAAGAGACGGGAGACTGTGAAGGCCTGATGAACTCGTTCTTCAAGTAGGTCTGAATATATTCTTTCAAATATTTATCCTCTTTTTCCGTCAGAGCGTAGATTCTGCTGCACGGAAGGTTTGCCCCTGGTTCCAACTCGATCTTGCAATTGTAAGGCCTAAAAGGGGGATGTTTCTCTGCATTGACCTCACTAAAGACATCCTTGTAGTCCTGATACATTTCTGGAGCTTGTTTTGTACGTATCACACACACCAACACTCCATTCTCACATAAACAAGCAGCTAAGCTTGATTCCTTTACTCAGTCCTCGCCATGATAACAAGACTCTTTACAGTAATCAGAGTTCATCTTGACAGATCTTTTCTCCCAATCTACTTGAGGGTTATGCTCCATTAACCATGGGAGGCCTAGGGTTAGTTGGAACTGTGGTGCATCAATTAAGTTAAATTGTAAGCTTTCTTGATGACCATCTGGTAGAGCAAGTTCCTCTTCCTCAGCGTGACTAACTATTGGACCAGAAGAAAGATTTGTGTCATCAACTGCTCTCACTGATTCACTCTCGGTCTTTAGTATGGCTTGCAATCCTATCTTTGAGGCAAATTTATTTTCGCAGAAATTTCCGGTGGCTTCTGAGTCTATCATCACCGGGATATCAGACTGGATAGATGTTCTAAATTTCAAGGAAACTGGTAGAGTTGGATGCAGAGCAGACAATTGCAATGTGTTCGCCAACACGTGAGAATCTGGAGTTGTGATTTCATTCGCATCCACCAGTCCAACCCCTCCTACTGGTGGTGCCGCAAGTTTTCCTTCGGCGAAGTCTTTGGTTTCTTAGGACAAACCTTAAGAAAATGGCCTCTGACCCCGCAGTACATGCATAGATTATTCAATCTCCTCTTCTCTTTTTTGGAAAGAGGGCCTCTCTTCACCCCAATCTGCATAGGCTCTACCGCTTGACGGTTCTCTGCCGACTTAATTCCTTCGGACCTCATTCTGTCAAATCTTGGGACACTCGGGCGAAACTCCCTTTTTTTCTCGCCTCTTCTTTCCGTCTGTCTATAATCCAATTCTAGGACCAAATCGATAAGTGGGGAAACTTCTATGGGTCTATTGGGTATTTGGGACAAGGCATTTTTGAGTTCATCTTGCAAACCTCTGAAAACAATGCAGCTTTTTTATTCTCTGGCCAGTCCATCTCTACAATAAGCTTATTAAATTGGGCCAGGTAGGGAACTAGTTCCTTATTACCTTGCCTTAACTCCCGCTACTCATTGTCCATGGCTTGAGGAACTCTTCTCCAGGCAAAGATCCACCAAAATTCTTTTTTAAATTCAGCAAAATCATACAGGATAGCCGAATCTTTGGAGACCAGAGGCAAGTACCAGGCAGCTGCCTCTCCACTTAGGTATGCTAGAATGAAAGATACCCGGGACTGTGCATCAGGGAAAATGGTGGGCTGACACGTAAAGTGTAGAGAGCATTGAGTAAGGAAAATTTGGGCCTTTTGAGGGTCACCATTAAAACGTTCTGGTGAGGCAAGCGGAATAACTGGGGACAATGAGTGTATTACCTGTGTAGTGCTTCTTGGGTGTGGTAAAGGGGTGGTACTAGTAGTTTGTGCATCCTGGGAAAGGGCTGCAAAGCTTGTGCCTTAAAAATAACCGTCCATCTTGTTAGCTAAATCTGGTGTGTCTCTACTGGAGGCCAATAAGTCTTGCCTTAAGTTTCTGTTCTGCTCTCTAACCACTAACAACTCTTTCTGAATAGCCTCTAAAACCCCACCTAAATTCTTCAGGTCTAATCCCTCAGCCATTCTGCTTGGGTGTGAAAAAAGTAGTGGGCACTTCACGCCGTCAAGAGTCTTACTTGAAGGTCCCCCGGTACTTCACAGGAGCAGAATGATGACTGTTCCCAATGCCTCCCTGAGTTTCCCTTGCTTCCAAGGAGTTTTTCTTAGGAAGAATGAAGACACTCCCAGAGGGAAGAGGGGATAGGATAAAGAAGAGACATCCTCATCTTCTTATCTTGGGTGCCTTCTCTGAACCGCTACCTCTAGTTTTCTTCTTGCGTTTCAGTATATGGACACTGTAACATAAATAAACAAGTTACTCAGGCTCAAACAATCTTTTAAACATTCATTCTATCAATTTCCTGTTTCTAGATTTACGTACCCTTTTTCAGACTGGGCTAGGCCTCTCTTCTATAGTGTTAAAGGATGAGCTTTCTTTTGTTTAACACCTTTAAAATACAAATAACATTCACTCAGTATTGGGCAATTCTTTATATTTATCTGTGTATTTTTCTCTGTAATTATTATTCATACCCTTTTAACTGGACTCAGCCACTTTGCAGTTGTCTAGTTCAATGCTTAATGTTTATTAGCAGAAAGCTAACTTAAATGCTTATATAACACCAAACCAAATCTTTAGCGAGAGCTAAACTAGTTGAGTCACTAAACCTTCTATCTTTTCTTTTACAGGAACTCAGGAAATGTAGTATGCTTGGTTAGCACAACAATTCTTGGTAAGTATATTTGAAAGCGAAACAATATTTTTTTTACAAACAACTGAAAACTAAACTCTCTTCTTTTCTTCTCTTTACAGGTGCCAAGAACTGCGGAGAGCTTGGGCTGACACGAGACTTTCTGGAGAGTAAATTATTCTGTGAGACTCGCTTTTAACATTTATTTTAACCCCTCCCATGCTCATGATGGAGCCGCTCCGTCATGAGCATCGGCTGAGCTGTGCTCATGACGGAGCGGTTCCATCATGGCCCTGCCGCCGCGCCTGCGCGGCGCGTTCTATTGAGCGGGCGGGGCCATGACGGAACCGCTCCGTCACGAGCACAGCTCAACCACGGCTCGTGACGGAGCGGCTCCGTCACGAGCATGCGGCCACCGCTCGCCCCCCTGCCTCCCCTAGCGCTGCGGCGGAATTGCCGCCGCAGCGAAGGGGTTAAACAGTACTTGCGTGTCTGGAAATTCTTTCTCTTGATGATAGGATGCTCTGAGAATGACTGAAAGGTCAAACGGAGTCAAGGACAATAGTCACTGGATTCCGGAAATATTTAATTCTGCCCGACCTGGCAGTGTTTCCTAAAGCTACCGCCGTAAACGCTACGAAGTATCTCTTCTACACTAACTCTAACCGTTGGTAATGCAGAAGCTGCTCTTTCTCCAACGGCTTTGGTGAAGTGCAAGCAGCTGTGGGGGAGTGTCCGTCTTGAGTGGTGCTCAAGGTCTTGTGCTCAAGGCAGGAAGACTGAAGCGCTGACCTCAGCGCTTTCAGCCATCTTAGTGGAGCGCAAATGAATAAGCTCAGTCCAAGAGAGACAATGTCTTTCCCTGCCAGAAGTAGTGATGGCACCCACTAGGCTAGTCTCTTGCAGCCTCCTGGTTCGATTCCTGACAATGTCACATTAAATATACTACGAACATGACTCAGGAGGATATATTACATTCAAGCAAGTATGGCAGTTTATATGATGGTTTGTCAGCCAGGTTGGCTAGAAATATGTAAAATGAAACAATCCAGGCATTTAGTGTGTCCCTTTGCTATCAGATACCTTTTAAGACACAAAAAAGTGGGCTGATGTCCAGGGCCCCCACCTTCCAATTATCCTTCCTAGGAAAGTAAGATTGTTCTCTATCTCACCTATGTCTGTTCCTCAACCTTTATCTCTTCCCTCTCTCTACCAGCCTCTAGTGCTCTCTCTGTCTCTCGCAATCGACTGTCAACCTATGGTTATTTTGGAGCCCTGGCCAAGACATATTTCAACTGATTTTTGTGTGATACTGTTTCTGAAAGTTTGATGTAAATATCAACTTGAGTTAACAGAAAATGAGTAATAAAATACATTTAAATTTGCTCCAAACAGAGACCCCCAAAATGTCTCATGCATTGGGCCCCACAAACTGAAGATAGCACTGTTTGCTAGGCATAATCATCTGTCAATGTGGAGCCATTGCCAGACATCACTAGGTTTCACTCACACATGATTTATACAGTAATTATAGATTTCTGTCTTTATTCCCCCACTCAACATCACTGTATTACTTTTTTGAGAGAGTGAATATTACTGAAATCTGTAAAATGGGTGGAGAAGAGGACCAAGTGAGATCCTTCCACAGAAACCTCAAGTAATGCGGTAAGCCTCTTTTAAAATGATGTAAAGCAGTAAACTAATATTAATCTGTACACTGCTACATTATACATAGAGTCACTTGAATGACACAATGTTGCATCAGTTGCGTTTTCTTCATAACAAGGGAATTGTAAGATTAGCTAAATAATCTATGATCTGCTGCATAGTCTGCAGGTTTTATCAGGAACAATTTTGTTTCTAGCTCAAACAGATCCAAGATTTAAAAAAACATGGTAACATGTGCTGTTGTGCAGTAGAAGACCCTTCACAAAGTTGGACTGTTTACCTTTCAAATACTTATTGCTGTATTTGTGTGCAAAACTAATACTAATGAGGTGAACCCTTTGCCCAAATAATGTTTACACATGAAAAATACTAAATAATGGGGTACAACGACCACAATATGTGCAGTATAATGCCACATAATATGTCTCTTGTTTATCCATAATTTAGTTAATCCTGCCACATAATTTGGTCCTCCCATGCCACAGAACTACCTTGATTATAGGAATGTATTTGACTTTTATAACACATCTGCTAAGATCACTCATGGTCCACTTCATGGAATCAGACATATTGATGTCCACAAGAACAGGGTGAGGTCGCAAACAGGGTACGTATGTTTCAAAAATATATCTTAAATCCGATATTTGTAAAGCGCGAACTACTCACCCTTACGGGATTCAAGGCACTGGGAGCCATCATGGAAATTAAGCAAGCTATTGCCCAGAATCACATGGTGCTGAGCTGATCTGCCGTCGGAGCTGGGGATCCAACCGTGAGCCCTGTGCTCCGAAGTCAGCTGCCCTGGCCGCTGCACCACACCTCTCCACACCTCTAAACAATTAGGGGCTTGTTTACAAGCCCAGTACGCTGCCAGAACCTCACTTTTTATGACATTCCAGCAGCGCCCTGGGGTTACCCATATCTACAAGGCCAATTAAAGCTATCTTGCAAGGCTGTTCACAGGCTTGTGGGTCTGATGTGAGGGAACACAGCTCAAGTCGCAGCATTGCCTCACACTGCAATAAGGAGGCATGCCATAGGTGTTTCAGTGGATGTTCCAGCATAACACCCATGGCATTGGACACATTCCCAGGTTTACAATATGCTGTAAACCTGGGAATTCATTAAAAGCCTACTCCTCCCCAGGGGTGGCGAAATAGTTGCTTTTGTGTAGGAAGGTGTTCTTTCCACCACATAAAAAACCTGATTTCAACGCAGACACCCTTGCACCATGGTGCACGGGTACCTGCATTGGCACACAACACCATATTGTGTGCCAGTGATATGAAAGAGTATAGGAATGTGCCATATCTATGTGATACAGCACATATCTTCTCTTTTTTTGATGTAGGGCAGTGCAGCAGGGAAACTTGTGTCGCTGCCCTATGCTAAAATATTGAAAATGAGTGCCTTCTTTTCTTTGGGAAAACCTTGTGTGATCTGCCCTATTGGCCACTTGCTGAGTTTGGAACTAGACAGATAGCAAAAAATAGGGAAAGAGGACTTCCTCTTAGAAATATTATTTCTTTACAACTCTACTTTTTCTTGAAAGCTGGGAAGATGGTTATCTTAGCTCTGCAAAAAAGCACTTTTTACATATTTAAAAAAAGAACAAAATGCTGCTTAATTTTTGCACAAGCGGCTTAGAGTTTCATTCATTGCCATTACCAAGTTCATACATTCAAACTGCAGGGCAGATCTAAATTAAGCTGAAAGTCATAAGGCATAATTTTATAGAAAGTGTATATGTTTCAGATGTGACGTGTTTAGTGTAGTAATGCCGCAATAAAGGAATTGCTCATAATGTTTTGAAAGACTATGACACTTATAAATGTTTACTTTTAAAATGATAGTAGTACTTGGGTGTATTTGTTTCCCAGGGACTCTATTCAAATTCATGTAAAGTCCTGTCTACATTTTCTTATTGCATACTCTGAATATCCTCTCTTTCACAGTACAGTTAATGAACTGTACATTTACTGCATCAGTGTGTTGATATTGAAATATAGAAAAAACAATGCTCCCATGGGATTTGACTGATTGGTTTGCTCAGCAGACCGAACAGGTTAAAATCTCAGCATACTAGCTCGTATATCACTATTAACTATAAACAATTTGAAATTATAAGGATAAAAAGTTATTTGTGGTAAAGCAGAAACATTACAAAGCATGCAGAGGCTACTCTGAATAAAGGAACTATGAGAATGTAGATGGCAGAATGAATAAAAGATCCTAAATGAACTCCAGAATCAATGTGAGGAGTGAAAAATATGAATAAGTATCTGATGTTGTTTAAGAAGCACATCTGAACACAACAATATTGCTGCACAAACGTGAATGATGTTAGGCAGCAAGAGTGAAGGTTGAATAACTGACACAGAGAATGACTGACAGACAGACAGACAAAACCACTTTATTCAATTAATTAAAATCCTAAAAGTACAGTACACAATATACAATAAACCAAATCATGTCATCAAGCAATACATATGAGAGATGGTAAAAAAAGAGTAAAACATCAACAGCAATTATATAATTCATCAAAGCTAAGAGAAAAAGTATATAAGATAAAATTTCATAGAGATTAAGTATGGGAGGAAAATCCGTTCCGCTCGCGGATTTTGCGGATTTTCGGTAAATTCGCAATCCGCGAGATTCGCGAATTTCCCGCAAAATCTGCAAATCCGCGAGCAGCGGATTTTATGGCTTGCTCGCACTGTTCGTGTGAGTTCGCGGCTTCCCAGTTCAACTTCGCGCCCGCGAATAAGCGCTAAATTGCAGAAATACGATCTTAGCAAAACTGAAACTACTTACCAGGTTCAAAAGTTCAAGCTCATCATTAGTAGCCATTTCCTGTAGTGCTTCCTGAAGGGCCCCTCCAGAGTTCAGTTGCCTACTTGCAACTATTATGTGACCCTGCTCTGACCCTCAGAATAGTTACACATATGCCACAAAGGTCCTGAATTACAGCTAAGGGAGACAAGCAGGAGCCAGGCTGGAAGTTCAAATCCAGTGACACATTAATCAGCCCCTAATTCATTATTGTCAGTTGGGGCAGGGCAGGTGTTGTAACTAATTTTGCAACAATGAAAGCACTTAGCAAGTGCAAAAGATCACTAATCAGGAAGCACTAAGGAAGCAGGTGCCAGCTAAAAAAATATTCTGTGACACATTAATCAGCCCCAAATTAATTCAGGTCACTTGAGGCAGGGAAGGTGTGCTTTGCTTTGCCACAATAATGTACACTGGACAACCAGAGGGTGCTGTGATGAAACAGAGGGTGGCATGGGTGAGCCAGAGGGTGGCATGTGGTGACAGAGGGTGGCAGTGATGAAGAAGAGTGTCCCAAACAGGCTGGACACGTAGAAACAACAAGTTCGCAATACTTGCGACCTGACAGGTAAGTTCGCGTTTGTGAAATTGTAAAAAAACCCTCGCGACCTGGCAGAAACCCGCGCGAACACAAAAAAAAATCCGCAAATTCGCGAGAATTTGCGGATTTTGCAGATTGCGAGTTCGCAAATCCGCAAAATTCGCGAACGCGAGATTCGCAAAATTCGCCCATGCTTAATAGAGATATACAATATGGGGTTCCATACATGAATTAACGGAGGAAGTCTTTTTTTCCTAAGGCGAACAGCAGCGACTAGGAAACTAGCAATATTAAAAATGTCCCAAGTATTATTAAGCATTTGGAGATAAAGTAATGCTGGTCTAACCTGTAAGAAGCCCTTATGCCTCAATAGCGGGACTAAAAACCTCCTTCAAATTTCATTATAATACTCACAAAACATCATAAAATGCAGTGTGTCCTGAGGTGAGAAGTTATCGCACTGACAAGGGCCTATATCCTCTGGTTTTCACTACCCTGTCATGCTACCGAGCGAGAAATGAATTAGGTTGAGATGAAACCTGATCAGGAGCCAGCGATGGAAACGCTTAGTCACTATTCTCAGATATGGCTCCATTAATGGTGGAGATTTTATCAAATAATGAGCCCTGACACATGGTTTCTTTAGCTCCAGCTTTTCGTGTTCCATCATCAGAATATTCAAAAATTGTGATTCAACCCATTTCACGTCTTCTTTTTTGATTCCTTCCGGAGCATTGAAAAGTTCAGGGTGCCCCAGTTTAAAAAACATAGACTTAACATAGGACAGCCACAGAATACTGCTGTCTTTCTCCAAGGTAACTCAATCCCTCATAATCTGATGATTCAGAGATAAATCTGGATGAAGCCATGTTTTAAGCCAGCAAACCAGTGGTGCTGTTCCCAACAGATCAGACACATAACCCAAGCCCCAGTTTCTGATGGATAACAAAGCTGGGGTTGATTGCGGTACGGACAGGAGTGTACGTAAAAATCTGTTTTCTGCTATCTGAACCCCTTCCAGGTGTTTATAACCCCAAATGGCTGAGCCATACATAGCAATAGCCAAGCATTTGGATCTATATATGCTAAGCATGGTTTCAAGAGGCCTAGCCCCCAATCGCTGTGCAAACCCTAGTAAAGCTGACGTTGATCTAACTACTGCATATTTTTTAGCTTTCTGTTGGGGGACCCAGGAACATCTATCATCAAATAAGACCCCCAGATATGTGAAGGAGGTTACCCTGGACACCTCTGCTCCGTTACAGAATTTAGTTTTTTGTTTTTCTGTTTCTTTGGCCCAATGACTTGACATGTGATTTCGCAATATTCACTATCAAGTCCAAGGACTTCATATAGGCCCCAAAGGCATCCAGAAGCCTCTGGAGGCCTATAGATGCACAAGCTAATAACACAGTGTCATCCGCGTATAGGAGAACCGGAATAGTCCTTTCTACAGGGAAATGTCCAAGCTAGCATGATCTAAGGTTTTGTCTAACGCATTAACATATAGAGTAAAAAGTAGTGGCACCAATATACATCCCTGACGGTGCCTCTGCCTGATTTAAGTGCCTAGTGCATTTACCATCCTGAGTGACCCTAACTGTAGCTGAGAGGTCCCGGTGTAAATCTGCCAAAAAATAAACTAGAGGAGGATCAATGCCCAAATCAAGTAAAATAGTTCACAGCTTCAATCTGTTAACCAGATCGAATGCTGAGAAAGGTCCATAAAAGCCATCTGCAGAGAACCCTTTTTGGCTATGGTATATTTACTTATTAATAAGTATAGATTAAGGCACGGATCCATAGTGCTTCTGCCATGTCTAAAACCATATTGTAAATTAGATAAAACCTCATTGTCATCCACCCAGTCCTTGATTTTAACTGGAATTACTTTACCTAAAATTGTGACTGCAGAATCGATCAATGATATTGGTCTGTAACACTGTGGATCCCTTTCTCTGGCCCTTTTTAAAAACAGGTATGATAGTCAACAGGGACCAAGATACAAGAAACCCCTGAGCACCAGAGGCATTAAAAACTTTTGTTAATGTCTTAGCCCAGAATTTAGGGTCACATTTATGCAAATCTGCAGACACACAATCTGGGCCAGGTGCTTTATTACTAGATGTCTCTATTATCGCCCTTTCAATATCGTCCTCCTTAAAAACCAACAAAGGTAAAACTCTATCATTTTATAGGCTAGGGAGGGGGCCCAGAATCATATTAGAACCATAAACTGCCTCAAAACGAGAAAGCCACTGCGCCTCTGTAATGTTACTTTCCATAGCATTATTTTCTGTGCTGGAGAAAAAAGGTGTGTTAACAATAGCCCGGAATCTCGAACTATCCTTTAGAACTTCAACAGATAAAAGTGCATTCCAGGCCTCTTCTTTAATCTAATTTTTCTGTGTATGAACCGCAGACTTATACTGCCTCCTTAAAGTAGCTATCTGTTCCCTATCTCGAGGAGTGTTTTTTAGGGCTTGGACCAGATTTTGGTGGGCCTGTGAGCAGATGTTATCAAACCACCTTTGGCCCATATTTAACCTGGGTTTGGTTATCACAGTCAAATCTGTATTCAACCTTCACTACGAATTTTTCATTATGAATACTATTATCACGGATACTTTCACTCCACAAATACATTCATTCCTCATACTTCACTCTGCAAATACATTCATTCCACATACTTTCTGCACGCAATACTATCACTCCACAATGTAAAATTGGATGTCCGTGACATTATTACTTTACTTACACAGTTTGTAAGCAAGGTGCGCAGAAGGAATTGACAGTAGTTTTACGTAATGGCCAATCAACAGTACTGCCACCAACCTATATCCTGAGGACAGCTTGTTGATGCTAGTCCAGAACGAAGGTCCATCCTCTCTGTAGAACTTCTCAAGAGCCCACCATAGTTTGTGTCAGTGTTCTGATACTCGTACATCTTTTTGTAAAGGTATCAGCAAGAGAAACTGTTGTATCTTAGGTCTTCCTGCTGCTCAGTTAGAATGCATGTAATGTGGAATGTTGCATGAATGGAATGTTAGAGGTTGGTGAATGTCAGTTCGGTGAGGGCTGAGCAGCAGGACAGCTGCTCCTGATGGGGTTATCGCTTTATCTAATTATCTAACATCTTAACTTAAATAAAGTAATTTACTTATTCTACATGGAAGTACCGGCTTCTTTTTGATTACATCATTTGGCTTTTGTTGAGAAGAAGAATCTACGCGTGCAACTTAAAAGAAACTGAAAAGCTAAAGGAGTACTAGACTGAAACTGTGTAAAGAAGTCAAAGCGGTTGGAATCAAAAATGGAAATTGAAGAGAAAAATAATTTGGAGGTAAATGACTTTTAACAGCTATCATATGAATGTGTGTAACATTGTCTGGCACAAAAGAAGAAACCCCATCAGTGACCCTGCCACCGGTCGCCCTAATACCCAGTTGTGCCAGATCAGCATTAATTAAGAGCTTAATAGCGAGTGATTTGTGGTTTGTTGAAGTTCGGGGGCAAGGAAAAGTCGAGCCTCGGTGTAGAGTACATGCCTAATAACAGCCGCCCTGATGTTTGTTTGTGTTCGGGGGCAGCAACCGGGCCTCAGACAGAGAAATGTACATGCTTAATATTGTGATGCACATACTTAATGCCAGTCGATGTGTCATTCGTTTTTTGTGAGACTACATTATGGGTTTAAGTGTAGAGTCTGCGCTGTGGCAAGAAACTCAAGGAGGCCTGCACCGATGCTTTGGGTGAGAGTAAAGGAGTCAGCGCAGTGGAAACCGGAAAATGGAATAAAAAAAAAAGAAGAAATATGTCTACAATTTGTTTGGAGTCAACGTTATGGAGCAACGGCTACAGGTTACTTTGAAAGTATTCTGCACGAGACGCTTTCAAAATTGCAGGTTTACCTCATCACAGTGTCATCCTCTGTGACAACAATCAATGCACGTCTGACGCTTGTGAGGCATTATTTGGTGCACTTTCGTGCCGTGAACCACCTGTTCCTGTGTCATTGAAATATACAGAGAATGTCGCAGCACTGTAAGAACCAGGGACTGACTTAATTTCAGTTTGCCGTGAGTGTTGCTTACCGGATTAACGTTTTCTCGTGACTGGTGTTTTGTTTGCCCAATGTTGTTCAAATAAACGTTCAATTTCATGGCATTTTTTTAAAAAAAATAGATTATCGGCTGTTTGTCTGGAGTCCAAGTAAGCATGCTTGAGAGAAAAAGCTTAAAAACGTCTGAAGCGGTTTGGTGAAGAAGTTGAAATGGACGTAGGTCTCAGAAACATTGGCAGACCAGTGAGCCAAGATGTATCTGGAAAGAGTTTGAAACGGAAAGCCCAAAGACGGGGTCAAAGAGCCCACGTTGGGAATACAGGTCACAGAATTTGACCACAACAGTTGTGTATTGTGTAGTGTTGATTGGTGCATGAATGAGTTATGTAAGGGCTTGTTCTGGCGCATGAATGAGTTATGTAAGGGCTTGATCTGGTGCATGAATGAGTTATGTATGGGCGTGTTCAGGTGCATGAATGAGTTATGTAAGGGCTTGTTCTGGTGTATAAATGAGTTATGGAAGGGCTTGTCCTGGCGCATGTATGAGTTATGTAAGGGCTTGTTCTGGCGCATGAATGAGTTATGTAAGGGCTTGTTCTGGTGTATGATTGAGTTATGTAAGGGTTGTTCTGGTGTATGAATGAGTTATGTAAGGACTTGTTCATTTGTCTGAGGTGTACATTTTGTTTCCTGATATATTCGGTGTTAGGGTTTGTTCCTGTGGGTGTTGCTTATTGTTCTGGTCTGGCCAACTGGTATGATTTGTGGCATTTGGGTGTGATGGTGTTTGTTGAAGAATAGTGCTTTGTTTCAGGAAGCTATGTGGCGTTCTGCTCAGACTGTAGTGTGCGAGGTGAGATGTCTCCTTCGTTAGTTTGGAGAGGTGTGGTATGGTGTGTGATAGGATGCATTTTCTTTTGTCAGTTTGATGATGGTGTGACTGGTTGTGATGCGAGGTGTGTGGGATTCTATCACATATTCATTATTTTGAGTATTTATTATTTGTGCATTGTTCAAAAATTTTTGAGTGCATTGTTTTAATTTTGTGACTATGTGTACTTTACATGTGGTCATTATCTTAATTGATTCATCTATTATATTTCACAATGCAATTGTTCCCATAACGAAGGGAGATATGTTGTATCTTGATTCATCTATTATATTTCACAATGCAATTGTTCCCATAACAAAGGGAGATATGTTGTATCTTAGGTCTTCCTGCTGCTCAGTTAGAATGCATGTAATGTGGAATGTTGCATGAATGGAATATTAGAAGTTGGTGAATGTCAGTTGGGTGGGGGCTGACCAGCAGGACAGCTGCTCCTGATGGGGTTATCACTTTATCTTATTATCTTACATCTTAACCTCAAATAAAGTAACTTACTTAATCTACATGGAAGTACCGGCTTCTTTTTGATTACATCAGAAACCTACGGCCCTACAGTCGACGGAGAAACATTTCTGTGCTCCAAAGCATGTCACTTTTTCACATTGATCACAACTGATTGAGCAATGTGGGTGATTGTTATTGACAGAGAGGGTGCATGAAGATTAAGGATTTACATTTTTTTTTTAAAACAAAGGAAAAAGAACAAATAAAAAAAAGAGACTTACTGAATTAATTAAGGGTAAATCCGGACTCTTGACCGTGCACTGCATTCACGATAGAAGATGGCGAATATGAATTATTACTTATGTGCCAAAAATTAGGATGAAACTTATTTCTTGAAAAAAAATAGCGAGAGAAAAATAAAGTGGAGAGGCTGCAGAATTTTATAGGTGGTGAAGCAGTTTACAAGGGAAGCGTAGGGTACTGATGCTAAATTGAGTCTCTTTTTTATCTTTATTAATACTTTTGACGAAAGCAGTAATTCATTATAACAATAATTTTACAATTCTGAGTGACTTCTACGGGAACGGATGCAGGAAAGATCTGCGGTAAGGTAAGTTCGATTTTTTACAGTAATTGATTTAGAAAGAAAGAACGTTTAAGTGATAAAATATTTTTAAAAAGCATTTCTTTGACTTTTATTTTCTTTGTGAAAGCAAAGGTTGTTGAGAAATGCGTGATATATGTAGTTGTGCATGTTTAAATACGATTTCATAAAAGATTATCTTTCGCACTCTCGGGAGGGGAACACCATCCTTAAGCTCGCCCCCCCCATAGTTTCGGAGGCTATGGAATGTTCAGGGCCAAGTGTAATTACACCTGACACACGAGTAAAAGCTAACGACAAACAAGTAGGCAAACTTAACAAATTGGCCCTTGGCAAAGAAAGTACCTTCACACATACCAGTGCATTCGCCATAAATACTGACACTCAGAAGCATAATACAGCAGAGTTAAACATCACTACTACCATCCATAAACCTAGCAACTTTAGGTTGCATCTTCCCCCCGATGCCGCCCCTTTTGTGGCTGTATTAACTGGGATTCCACCCTTAGCACAAGAAGCCACTGAGTCTACAGGGGAACTTTTAGGCAAAACTAGAGAATAGTGTAGACACTACTCTAGCGGGGATTATGACTTACCCGCCTCCATTAGCATGGTTAGGAGAGTGGGGTGGGTAGGTAAAGGTCCAAAGTCAATTCAAGGGGACTATATTGTTGTAAATTTCCGTGAGAATAATGTCACTGAAAGACTGTTTTGGGACGGTTCTGAGATCACTAATTCTGGGGTTAGACCATTTCCATTGGGCTTTTTCTATCAACCTCTAAATGCCCAGAAAGGTAGGCTGCCCCTATTATCATCATACAGCCAACCCCATTCAGAAATACTTGCTTATGATGGAATCTCTAGATCTAGGGCATCTTGTACCCCTCCTCAGCAACTTAATATATCATCCATGGTCCCCAAGAATAAGGTCAACACACAATGTGGGGGTATACCTCTACCAAACCGCTTTTTGCCACTTGTTGGGATGGAGGAGTTAGATTGACAACTAAACCTTTGTGGCAAAAAAGATTTGATTGTTGCTAAGTCACTTCCAAAAAATACATGTAGTATTCTGAGCTGGAACATAGCCGGTATCAGATCAAAAAGTAAGGATGAAAATTGGTTGGGTATGGTTAGAGCCCACGAAATTCTAGCACTGCAAGAAACTTGGGATACGAGAAATAGCCTGGCAGTGGACGGTTATACCCATTTTAGTATTCCAGCCAAATCAAGTACGGCTGGCAGGGCGAAGGGAGGACTAGCCACACTCATTTCATTAAACATAAAAGGCATAGCAAAACAGATTGAATCTGGTTCTAAAAACTGTTTAGTTGTTGAACTGATGATAATTAACTCCCCCACCCTATTACTTATACATTTTTATAATTCTCCAGTCAGTCATACCCCAAACGAGCATCTAGACTCCCTAGGGGATTTTCTGGGCAAGTACAGGGAGTCCAGTAAATATGGGTTCGAGGTCATACTCATGGGAGACTTTAATATTCACCCATGTAGTTTAGAGTGCATTCGGGAAGATAGTGAGGGTTTCCCCCACTCGCTACCGATGCATTTTGAACATACAAAACAGGGGGAGGCTTTGGAGCTTCTCCTGGCTTCAATGAATCTCTATGAATCTGGATGCTGCGAGATTGGGCTTGGTCAAACACATATGTAGGAAATCATACAGGCACAGTTATTGATTTTATTTTTCTATCCTCTCATGTTTTGTCGCAAGTCATAAACTACAGGGTAGAACATTCTGTCTTTAGCAACCACAATCCCGTAATCCTGGAGGTCATCTGATGGGGATTACTGGAACGTATTGAGACCCAGGCTCTTTGCGCCACTGAGCTGGTCCCTAAAGACCAGAATCGGAGGCTAAAATGGGACAAAGTAATCCCAATGACCTTCCTACAAGACACCCTGGCTAAGGTCGAGGTAGAGGTGGGCATTTGCCTGGATAATATTGATCCAAATGCAATAATAGTTGAGGCTTTTTTCAGTTCAAAAGGATTTTATAAAATTTTTAGCATAGGAAAACACATAAATACATACAGAAAATTGATGAATTAGATCATTGAATTACATGAAGGCGAATAAGAACAATCACAAATGAATAGTCTGACATCGCACAATACAGTTGTCAATCAAAGGAGAAATAATAATATGAGAGAAGGAGGAAGGGAAGGGAAGGAGGGATGATACATTTCATAGCATAATAAATTAGATAAATAGACTTACCAATAAGAAGCTAAAAAACATTATAAAAATCAGTTGATGAAATAGCAAAATTGAAAAAACAGGAATCATAACTGTACATATGAATCTATAGGGGACCAGAATGATTGAAAATGCATAGAATTATGATGAACACCTTTTAAAGATAACTGTGCACCTCTTCTTGTGAAAATAATCCAAGACCACCAAGCATGAACTGACAGAGAAGTAGCATCTTTCCAACAAAAAGTAACAGACTTTAACGCAGCCGCAACCAAAAAGTTAAATAACTTAGCTTAAGCATCTTCTAGAGGATTAATTAGAACAACAGATTTACATATTAACAGTTGATAAGAAAGCGGATCAGAGATAGGCAAAATTTTCAATATCACATTCCAAACTTCAGACCAAAATTTCATGATAATAGGACAATCAAATAGCATATGACGTAAAGATCCAGGATGTAAATTACAGTGCCAACATAGATTGGATGGTAATAATTTAGCTTTAAATAAACGTAATGGTGTCCATAAAGAATTAAACAAAATATAAGCGTTAGTTTGATAAAGTGAAACCGGTAAACATCCAGAAATACTATTGAGCCAAATTGATGACCATGAATCAATTGATAGAGAAATGGAGAGTTCATTGTTCCAAAAGGTGGAGATTATATCAACGTTAGACCCTAATGAGCATGTGAGTTTTTTGTAAAATATAGAGACTACAGAAACAGTATTCACATAAATTAAAAATCAGCAGAGGATATAGATGGGATACCAGTTGGAAAGTAGTCTAGAATAGAATTACACAAAAATTGATACTTCAACAAATCAGACATTGGTAAATTGAATCTTAGTTGGAGTTGAGTAAATGGAATAAATGCACCATCTAAGAAAACATCTTTAAGATAGAAAACGCCCTTATCAATCCATGAAGACCAAAAAGAGACATTTCTATTTAATTTTATTAAAGCGCTATGCCATAAGGACAAATGCACTGTGGAAAGCAAAGGAGATGCAAAATTAGAGTCCAAATCAGAACAAATTAATCTAGATGACTTAATTATGGACGAAGAATGGATAACCTTAGTGGTGGGAGACATAGTTAATAAGGATGGTAATGGAAAAGGTTTTGCAAGGGAATTTTCAATATGAAGCCAAATAGGAGGACTGACAATAGGTGAAATACTAAATCATAACGAGCTCTGTTTTCAAATGAATGCCTTATGATATAAATGAAAACCCGGTAGGGCAAAACCAACTTGGCATTTAGGAATCTTCAATTTTTTATAAGCAATACGAGGAGGTTTATTATTCCAAAGAAATTTAGATATTAGTGTATCAACATCCATATAAAATTTGAGTGGGAATTGAGTTGGTATCATTGCAAGAGAGTAAAATATTTTCGGGGCAATATTCATTTTGATTGATTCCGTTCTCCTCCACCATGAAAGATGAAGAGAGGACCATTTCGAAGTTTTTTGTTTGACATAATCAAGAATGAATTCACAATTCAATTTCAAGGTAGCACACAAAGATGATGAAAATAATATACCAAGTTATTTCAACGTATTCTTTTGCCAAACAATATCAGGTGAAGGTAACATATCGGGAGTACAAAGCACATTTAAGGGAACAAATTCTGTTTTAGTAACATTTAATTTGTATCCTGACGCCACTGAGTATTTGGAGATAATATCAAGCAACTAATGTAACAGGATTACTAATAAATAATAACACATCATCAGCATATGCCAAAGTTTTAACAG
Organism: Lissotriton vulgaris; assembly: GCF_964263255.1. Lineage (NCBI taxonomy): Eukaryota > Metazoa > Chordata > Amphibia > Caudata > Salamandridae > Lissotriton > Lissotriton vulgaris. The sequence continues at coordinate 1,092,511,609 of NC_141689.1, read as the reverse complement.
TTACATCTTTAATGGTGATACCCTGAATGTCATCGCACTTACGAATGGAATTAAGAAAGGGTTCTATTCCTAGTAAAAATAGGAGAGGGGAGAGGGGACAACCTTGACGTGTGCCTCTGAAAAGGGAAAATTGATTAGAAATTTGGCCATTAATGAATAATCGGGCAGTGGGAGCATAATATAAAGCCGAAACCATACGAATAAAGAAGGGTCCAAAATTAAAGGATAATAAAGTTTTAAATAAAAACTGCCAATGGATTTTATCAAAGGCTTTCTCTGCATCTAAAGCCATAACACCAGCAGGTATAAGGAGTGAGGAACTTTTTTCAATGACATGTAATAATGTTCTAGTATTGTTAGCAGAATATATGTTTTTCATAAAACCGGATTGGTCGGGGTGAATAATAGAGTGCAGGACAGGAGCTAATCTAGAGGCAAGGATTTTAGCATACAATTTACAATATTGATTAATTAGGGAGATGGGACGGTAATTAGAGACAAGGGTAGGGTCTTTATCAGGTTTGGGAAGGACAACAATTAAAGCATCTGAAAAAGAACCTGAAATGGTACCGGAGGAACTAAAGTGGGGAAAAATTTGGTATAAATAAGGTAGTAAATGAGATTGAAATTCTTTATAAAATTCAGCAGGTATGCCGTCCGGACCAGGAGATTTATTTTTTGGGAGTGATTTGATAGCATTCAGGATCTCATCATTAGTGATAGGCGAATCCAACCCAATTCTGTCAGAAGGAAAAATATGAGGTAAATTGGAAGCATCAATTATAGAATCATCACAGGGATCAGGTTTATTATACAAGGAGGAATGAAAGTGTAAAAATTCCTGAACAATATCATTATGAGAAAGTGCAATTGTACCTTGAGGGCCTTGGATGGAAGTAATCTGTGTTTTATCCCTTTTAATACGTAAGTAATTAGCGAGGAGTTTACCAGACCTATTGGTATTAAAGCTGAATTTAGCATTTGATTTCGAGAGTTGAATCCCAGCCCTAGTACTCAGGATAGCATTAAATTCATATCTAAGTTTTTACAATTTAATTTTATATTGAGGGTCATTGGAAGTAATGAATAAGCATTCAAAGTGGGCTATTTGTTTCTCGAGAGTCTTTATATTAGAATTAATTTTTTTGTTTTCATGTGCCATAATAGAAATTGTGGAACCTCTAACATAAGCTTTAAAAGCGTCCCAATGATTATTAACAGAAGTAGAGTCTTCCGGATTAAATATAAAATAGTCTTGGATCGCTTGCAATAATTTGGGTTTATGAGTATCGTTGGGAACAATGTCCGCATTCATACGCCATCTGGATTGCTTAACAAAAGAAGACGACACATTCAAAACAAAAGAAATCATAGCATGGTCTGAGATGTCAATGGTACCAATAGTAGGATTAGTGGCAGATGGGACAAGAAGGGGGGAAAGTAGAAAGTAATCAATTCTAGAGTGAGAATTATGAGGTTTGAAGAAAAAAGAAAAATCTTTACCAGTGGGATAGTGTAATCTCCAAATGTCAGCTAGCTTAGTGGTATGAAGAAAAGTCTTCCAAGTCCAGCAGTTGATTATGCATTGGAACAATTTTGGCTATCAATGGTGTGAAAGAGTCCAGCTTGTTTTTATTGTCTTGAATTTTGATGACATTGTCTGAAACTTTCATTGAAATAGAAGCCATATCTTTACGAACATTTTTGACTTCTGAGGCAATAGTGTCAGTATTCAGACGTAATGCTTTAAGTTCCTCCAGAATTAATGCAAGAGAAGGTTCTGATGACTCCACAACCTTTGATTTGGTAGGAGGAGGAGAAACCTGTTGTTTCCTCTTGTTAGTAGTTGGGTTTTTGGAATCCATTCTGAGGTGAAAAAATATTCCTTAATACGTATGAATAGGAAAGTGAAGAAAAACCACCTCAAGATGTGAGAAAAATGACGAAAAATACCAAAAATCTCTATAAAAAGACAGGTGCAGCAGCTAAATTGGACTGTAGGCGGGGCTAGGCCCAAGCCAGGCTCTATCATAAATATTACTCCGCCCCCAAGCAGTCAAAGCCGGCAGTACCTGCAAGGAGAGCTGGGAGCAGGAACCATGGAGCCAGAAGAAGTACTTCCGTCGAAGGAATTCGCCCAAAATTCACTCCATAGGTACGAAATAGCATGCGGAGGCAAGCGCCGCTATTTTCGCCGACTTCTTGACACAAAATTCATTGTCAAAGAAAATTACGGGCCGTAGTATTCACGGAGCTCCGGTGGCAGCGGCCATCTTGGTTGACGCGCTCGCGCGTCTCCAATAGTTGAGGCTTTTAATGTTATATGCCATCAAGTTAATACAGAGTTAACGGTCAAAGCAAAACCAGGTAGGCATTTGGGGCCAAAATGGTTTGACTCCAATTGCTCAAAAGCCCACTCAGTTCTCCTTAAAGCGCTAAAGGAAAAACCTAGGGACAGAGTGCTTATTGCATCTCTTAGAAAACAATATAAACAGGCCATCCAGGCCCGTAAATCAAAGATCAAAGATGAGGCCTGGAATGATTTGCTATCAGTAGAGGCTCCGCGGGATTGTGCCAAATTTTGGTCTATCATAAACCATCCCTACTTCTCGGGCGTAGAGAACCATGGAGTAGAATGTATTATTCCGGATGAACAGTGGGTGGCTCATTTTGGAAACATCTACAGTCATCCAATCCACACTACCATACACGAGATGACGCCTCCCCGAAATGTAGCGATGGTCCCGGCTTTCAGGGTTGAGGAAGTGGAGAAAGCCATAAATGACACACTAAAGAATAGGGCCCCGGGCCCAGATGGGTACCCGCTGATTTCTTCAAGTGCGCACCGAATTTTTGGGCTAAAATCCTCAGTAACGTTTTTAATGCCACAAGAGACAATAACTTCCCCGAGTCAATGGCAAAGTCTATAATTATACCAATTTTTAAAAAAGGTCTGAGGGGAGATCCAGCCTGTTACAGGCCGATCTCGCTAATAGATTCCAGTGTAAAAATCCTGGGCAGAGTGTTATTGGGGAGATTGACAACATGGCTTGATGGGAAAGGGATTATGTCAAATGCACAATATGGTTTCAGGGCTAACAGGAGTACACTGGACCAGTGTGTTAACCTCGAACTCCTTATAAATAAGTATTCGTTTGCCAAGGGGGGTCAATGTACATGGCCTTTGTGGACCTCTCCTCAGCCTTCGACCTTGTTAACAGGGCGAGGCTGTGGGGGGTCCTTTTGGACATGGGCTTTGATCCCCCACTGGTTAGTTACATGGCTGATCTCCACCGCGACCTTTCGGCCTCGGTAAAAGTCACCAAGGAGGGGAGGTGCACCTATCACTTTAAATCTGAGAGGGGGGTTAGGCAAGGTTGTATCCTTGCCCCCCTCCTCTTCACACTTTATATTAACGCCCTTGAGCCAGCTTTGGCTGATTCATCTTTGGACATCCCGCGTGCAGGAGAGACAAAGATCCCGGTCCTCCTGTACGCGGACAATGCCGTCCTTTTGGCACGTTCCGCGGTGGCCCTTAACAGATTATTGGCTTCCTTTGGTAAATTTATGGCCTCTCTAGAGCTGAAAATTAACTCTCAGAAATCCCAGATTATGATCGCAGGAGCTGCAGGCAGGAAAAAGAAAACAAAAACATGTTTCTGTACTGGGCAGGAGATAAAGAGAGTTCCATTCTTCCCATACTCAGGGGCCATCTTTAATGACAGAGGAACCTGGGGTCCCCAGCAAACCTCAAATTACAAAAAGGCTGGGAGCACGCCCCATGGAGGTTATCTTAAAAGTATATAAAGGCAAATGTTTGGCTATAGCCTACTATGGCTCTGCCATCTGGGGTCACACGAACCACGACAAGATTCAAAAGGTGGAAAATAAATTTTTAAGATCTCTGCTCTCTGTTCCCCAATCCACCCCTACATACTCACTACACGCAGAACTGGGCTTGGGCTATGTAACAGACGCATTAAAGTTAGCCCCAGTCATTTGTTGGCTAAAAACCTGGCTCAAAAGGAGATATCATTAAATCATATAATCCTTAAAGACTGTGTAGCCCTGGATAGAGCCTTAAATATCCCGTGGGTGAGATATGTTAAGTCACAGCTTACACAAGCGGGACGTCCTGAGCTTTTTCTCTCCCCAGATCGTATTACAAAAGAGGACGTTAACATAGTAAAAAGTACCCTGGCTAATATGTATATATCAGAAAGGGAAGAAAGTGAATTAAAGAAGCCATTTGTCAGAAAGAACTACATGCTAATGACTGTCCCGGGCATCGAACCTTACCTTATCTTAGTAACCAGACCATTTCATCGATTCCTTTTAATCAGATTTCGTTTTAATCTTATCCATCTAATGGTTGATCATTATCTTAATTGGGATATATCAGAAAATGCTAAACCCTGTGACTGTGATCATTTTTCTACCCAGGACACATTACATTTTATCATGTTCTGCGATCACTACACTAAGATCAGAAAAAAATATTTGCTACCAATTTTGCGTGAGGCAGGCTTTATACAGGCTAGGCCAGCACTCATGTTCCTGCAACTTTTACCTAGTGCAAGAGTAACATTTCACGTAGCAAATTTTTTAGTCGCAGGAGTTCGCATTAATAAGAATCGCCTAAACATAGTTTACACCTATTAAAATCTGCCCATTTTTTACATATTTGATGTTTTTATAACTTTTATATGTATTAATTCCATGAAATCTGACTGTATGAATTTTTTATGTGGAAACTTTTTTATAAATTTGTAACTAATAGATGATGTACTGTGCGTGTAATGATGAAATGTATTACGTGTTCACCTTTTTTGATTTTTATTAATCGAATAAAGAAATTTGACTGACTGACTGACTGTATGTTTAAAAACATTTTTAGTTGTCTTTGTTTCGTTATAAAAAAATGCGAAGTCATGGTATTTGCAGACTAAAAAATGTTTTGCGATTGTCTGCGAAGTCTTTTCATGCGGAGTAAAGTCATATATTCAGTCAAATCAGATGTGATCTGGCCACAAATACCTTCAAAGGCGCTAAGAACCTCAACCCTTGGGGTAATACAATCTACACATTTTGCAGTGTTTACTTTGGCCTACTCACAAAGATCCGCAAAGAATAATTCAGGGATTACCTTGGACCATTTGAGCTTCCTCCCCTGAGCACTTGTTACCACACAGTTAGCTGCCACTTTCTTTCCCGCTGTTCCCAAAAGGCCACAATCTTTATCAAGCACTAAAATGACTGGATTGTGGTCACTGAGACAAACTACCATTGTAGAACACTACCTTAGATAACATCGAGGGGTAGATAAATATATAATGAATGATAGTGCCCCTCAAGTTGGCTATTAACGTGGGGAACTTATCAGTTCAATCATTAAAACCAGGTTCGAAGAGATCAGCTCCGGCCAAGAGGTCCTCTAAAGACCCCCCCTGTTGTGTGTCATCAACATAACACTTCAAATCACACAAATGAATATTAAAAACGCCCATAAGTATATTGTAATGAAACGTGGATTGCTTTAGCCTGTAACCTTCTAAAAAACATTTCAAATAAGTGTTGATTCATAAAATCACTTTCCCCAGAATTATAAAAATTAACAAATAATATTTTAGGAGTTAGGAGTGGTTAGTTCTACTATCAAGCAGTTATGGGAACCCACCTCCAACCTCTTTGGAGACCCTTTCAGTTTTAATGAGAAGAAGAGCATAAGGCCCCCCTTAGCTCTACAAGCCGGGGCAGGACATGCGGGTAAACAATAAGAATTAAACCCATCCAACCAAAAATTGTTTGCCCCATCCCACGTTTCCTGGAGGCCGATTATATCATATTGCTTTATAAAATTCAGCCAGCTTGGATCGTCTCTTTAGATTCTTAGACTCGCTATGTTCCAGATGATGATCTTATAGTTAGAGGCAATTTCTACATCTAGAGCCTGATCGTTTTGGCTGGGATCAGGTGAACAATCAGAGTACGCCTCCAGTCAATCATTCGCATCAAGCTGTGACAATGGGAGAAATCTATTTGTTAGAGCTAAACCACCTCCTTCCTGCCCTAGTGGCAGGGTTAATCGATGTGGGGCTGTTACATCTCTCCAGCAGGACCTTACAGGGATGGATTCAGGCTCTCTAAGTCTGGAGTGGTAGTTAACACTTCGATGGGACCTCAAAGAGTGTACCTCATTATGGAGACTAGCCGGTGCTTTTAATCTACTTACTAGGGGATAGAAAAAACCCAGCGGCAAAGCCCTAATACCCCACTCTCCATCTTGGAAGCATCCCAGAACAACCTGCCAGCTATATTAAAGTTAACAATACTGTAATCACTGTCAACCTGTTTGGGACAATTTCTGACCCACCCCACCCATCTAGCCAATAAAATGTGAGTTGAAATCTCGGCATTGCCATTACATCATTGATCACACCAGTGTTTAGTTTTTCGTAGCAAAGACAGGGTGGATTCCTTATCATGGTCACAAAGTGGGGGTACCCCTACAAGAACCACTACCAGAGGGGTAGCTTTTGGGGGAAGGTTATGTCTTCAGCAATTCCATCTTAAGTTCCTCTCTGGAGGGGCTGGAGTTCTACTGGTAGCCAGAGCCATGCCATTTTAAGGGCTCTGAGCACCATGGGTCGGTATTCCCCTCCCAACAGAGGGACCCTGGACTACCTCAGTTCTAACTGGGGAGCTAGATTTTGACATGACCTGTGAGTGCAATTGTGGGGGAATACCAAGATCAGTCTCTCCAGTCTAGACTCTGTTTGTACCTTGGGTAGCCTAATTAGGCTGAGGGTGGCAAGCAGAATTCTTGATTCCCTTAAGAAGGAATCAATACGTTCACATTTATTCAAAATGCCTGAAACACAAGTATTCAAAGTGTCATTTATGTCTATAGCTATTCTTGAAAGTGTCGATTCCGACCTCGAGCTAAATATATCCTCCTCCAGGTTACGCAATGTTAATTGAATGTTTGTATCTGCAACAATCCCCTGCATAGAGTTGCTCTTTATTGAGCCTTTGGGCCGTTTGTTCTCTTTTCTAGTGGACCTCTTTTTCCCAAAAGCCCCCAAAATCGGTCCTATAGATACCCTTTCCAGATCTTCCGAATTTCTATTGTTGCGCCATCCGTACCTCCAGTCAGAGCAACATCATAGTTTGTTACTTCACTCCCTACTATCAGGGTATTTATCATCACCTTTGGCTCCAGAGGTACGGGAAGATTATTCAGAGACTTAGTTACAACATCCCTCTGCTCAGGGTCTTGGCTCGTGCCCAAACCCAGCTCTTTTTCTGCGTTAGCTATCTCCTTATTTAATACACCCACCACTGAGGTTAAATATGAGATAATAGACGCAGACTTTCTTGGAATTTTTGCGTTTCAACCTCCCTGGAATTGGCTGCAAAGTTGTTTCTGCGTACTCATAGCTGATGTTAGAGGGGTGGCCCAGCCCAGCCTCTACTGATCTCTGACGTGCTCGGACGAAGCTCGGTCCTTGGCCCGGACTTTGCCCGGGGACAGCCCGCGCGCGTACCACGCTGCTGGAGCCCTGACCCCTTTCTGAACACCTCCTGGCGCTTCAAAAGCATTGCGTGGCATGCGCCACATGAAGGATGATGGGGGATGTAGTCCCCTGCAGCGGTGAAGATGCGGCCATGATGTGGCCCAACAGTGGTCTGAGTGCCCCAAAAGCAGCGGTAACATGGCACAGCCGCAGGTGAAAGTAGCAGGCTCCCACGCTGCGGGAGCCCTGACCCCTTTTTGAATGCCTCTTGGAGCTTCAAACACCATGCACGGCTGCAGGTGAAAGTAGCAGGCTCTCCAGGAGGGACAGAGTAGAAGGAAGTGCACAATAGAGTAGCAGAGGCTTTCTATCATAGAAAGGACAGGGGAATGTGCACTCACTTCAGATTGTCATGACGTGCTGAACTGGTGTTGATGTCATATTCCTGAATGGGGATGATTGCCCAGAAATCCACAGTGCTCCAAGGGGAAACAAATGAAGAATGGGAAGAAGTAACCGCACCGGCAGTTATTGGGACTACTAGCATAAGGACTATAGCTCCTGCCGAGCTCCTGCTGGGACAAAAATGAAGAAGAGATAGTAACAGCGGTCTAGCTACACAAACGGTGCTCACGACTCCTGCAGCGCACCTGGGGGGGGGGGGCTTTGAAATGAAAAGGAGACAGTCACCGCTGTCTAGGTAAACAGAGGATGCCCACGACTCCTGCGGTGCAACTTGGTAAATGTGAGCAAGGAGGAGGGAGCCGCCTCCGCGGTGTGAAACGCAAACGGTGCTCACTGCTCCTGCCGCGCATAGGGGAGAATATGCAAATGATGAGGGAACCGCCTCTGTGGTATGGAACACATACATTGCTCACGGCTCCTGCTGCGCACCTGGGGGGGTGGGACTTGTAATGGCAATGTACTGCGGGAACTACGTCTGCGGTATGCCGCATGAACGGTTTTCACGGCTCCTGCGCACCATGCCCTTAATGGGAGTTCAAAGACGGCACCCGTGGTCAGGACGGGGAAGGAGTTCTTTGGCTCCAGCTGTTCTCCCCGGAAAGATCAGCAAAGTGTAAACCTTGTCCGCGGTTTAGAAAGATGAGGTTTAGGCATGGAGATGTTAAATGATTTGCTCAGAATGATAACTTGTTAAGCTGATGCCGGGATTCAAGTTCGGCTTTTGTGTTGGTGGTGCAATATGCTTTGTTGGCGCCCTTCACCAACCTTACTCAAATACAGCCAACAGCCACAGTAGCTTGTATGCTGCCTCTGAGGCGGTAGAGCTGTGGAGCCGGTTAGCGTTGGAACCCAGAGAAAGCAGGCAGAACCGGCGTCATTCTCGACCCTGCTGTCGGTGCGTAGAGTCTCCTCGCCTTCTCAGTGATTCTTCTCCCGACAGCGCGAACGTACAGGCGGCCATCCAAACTTGGACAAATGGTGGAAGCGGGAGCAGGAAACACTGAGAATGGGGGCAACTATCCAAGCCTGCCTCTGCTAGGTTGTGTATTCCTTGTCTGGAGTTTGAGTGACAGGGCTTGGGGATTCCAGGAGACAGAATGAGTCAGCCCAGTGGTGAATAGAGAGATCTGCATCTAGATGGGTGGGAATCGGACTGTGCCTGCCTCCCACAGTGCTAACTCCACCCCCTGTGGTGCATCTGATGTCTCTGTCCTGCACTGTTAAAGGAGAGAAGGAGTCATGTCAACAGAGTGCTCCAGGGCTGTGCCTTTCCTCCACAATGCTGGCTCCACCTCCTGTGGGGCGTCTGATGTTTCTGCCCTGCACTGTGAAAGGAAAGAAGGAGTCATGTAAACAGAGTGCTCCAGAACTGGTTTGGACAAGGCAAAGGCCCCTCTGCCCTCAGAGGACAAAAGAGTTTGGAGTATAAATATTGGGACCCTGATCCCAAGAATATAGATCACTTTTGGACAAGAAGAAGAAACCTATGCTGAGGAGTGGAACCAGAGAGACTGAGGAGAGACTATCCCTAAGCTGAAGTGCTGCTTGGGGATTTGGCATGCAGTGGTTGCCTAACTGCCAAAGGAAGGAGAAAGGAACTTTTTGTACTTTATTTCAACTTGTAGGGATCTCCAAGGGCTTGGAACAGAACTTGTCTCCTGCTGAAGTCTCAGGGACAACAGACTTCACCCACCAGCTCCTCAAGAGTCTTGCTGAAGTTCCTGCAAGTGTGCTGGACTTTTTGAGGAATTACGTGTCGCAGGGAGCTGGAAGCGTGACTCAAGAACAAGAAGCGTGTTCCCGAACTGCCGCTGCCACTTCACAACACGGAGCGCCTCGCATCACCGAAGAAGAGGATCGAAGTCGCAGCAGACGCCGCCGCATCATGGGGAAGGGTTGCAGGAGAAAAGGAACAACGTTGCATCAGACACCGCCGCATCTCCGAGAAGCGTGTCGCAGGGCCTGTCGCGGGTCATCGCCGGAGAAGAGGATCGACGTCGCAGCAGACACCGCCGCATCACTGGGAAGAGTGTTGCAGGGCCTGTCTTGGCTTGCATCGTTGTGGAAGCAACTCTCATTGCCAGGAGAGAGGATCAACATCGCAGCAGATGCCGCAGCTTCACTGGGAAACGTGGTGCCGGGCCTGTTGCGGCTCGCATCATGGAAAGCATCTCCCATCAAGGGGAGAAGAGGATTGACGTTGAAGCAGACGCCGCCGCATCACCGGGAAGCATGTTGCATCATGGAGAAAGCATCATCTTTATTTCTTTGTACCAGATCTTCAATGCATCACTGTCCTTGCGTGTAAGAGACTACCGCATCACCTTTCCTGCAGGACCTTTGTTACCCTGAGTGTCGCATCTCAAGGTACATTGACTCAAAGTGTCACATTTTAAGATCTAAAGAGAACTAAGCTAATTCTATCATTTTAAGTATAGTATTGTGGATTTTTGTCGTTTGTGGTCTTGTGATAATTCTATATAAGAAGACTTATTTTTAATATAAAACCTGTGTGGTGTCCATCTGTAGTGTTGTCACTTGATTACTGTATGTGTTCACAAATGCTTCACACACTGCCTCTGAGATAGGCCTGTCTGCTCGTGCCAAGCTGCCAAGGGGGTGAGCAGGGGTTATTTTAGCAGTGTAACCCTTACCCTGACTAGAGACAAGGGTCCCTATTTGTCACAAGTACCTACCTGTGCCAACTAGAGACCCCCAAATCTAACAATGGTGGTCAGCGGTGAGGATTCTGGACTTGCATTTGTGACTCATGTACAGTGATTGGTGAACACTACTAGTAAGTGCAGACTAAAATGTGACCACATACTTTTGGTAGATTGTTTTCCTGGGATTTTCTATTTTTGCAAACTGCCAAGTTTAACCACCATGAGTAAAGCAGCATCCATAGCATCTGTTGATTGTGATTGGGAGGGGAGGAAAATACCCTCCCCAGCAGGTAGCAGTGTCTCTACCAAAGGCCTGTGCCCAGAGGAGCTGGCTGACTGGAAAGAAATCAGGATGCACAAATTGGAGCTGGCCAAGCTCAAGTTAAGTGGGCAGTTAGAATTTGAGTTGCAAACTAGGAAATTGGCCCTAGAGGAAAAGTGGATGCAGTTTGAGTATGAGTTGATAATGAGGGAGTTTGATTTGGAGCTCAAGAGGCTTGAGGCCATGAGTGTCTCCGCCCAGAAAAAAGAAATGTGTGTAGCTCAGAGAGTGAGCTTTGCTGAGTTGGAGGTGGAATCCAGCTCAGGTGGTGGCAGCAGAATTAAGTTATCTAGTGCTGAGGGAGTAGTACACACACCTAGAGATTTGATGCCTGACTTGGAGGGGGTTAACATACACCAGGAGGTTCAAGGACATGAGGTAGCTCCAGTAGTGCGCAGTGTCCCTGAGGAGAATGGGGTAACTTATGCAGGGGTTCATTGTCCTAGTGGTGGGAGGGACACTCTACTGACTCTAGATGAGAGGTGCAGGGAGAGGGGTTCCCCCAAGGTTGAAGTCCTGGTATGCGAGTGTGAAGACCGCCCAGAAGAGTGTGGGTTGAGTGACAGAGACAGTCAGATACTGTCTTGCCAATCTCAGAAGAGTGGTGTGGAGTGAGTACGTGTGTGAGGCACTGGATGGTGAGTTGAAGGATAGTTTGGTTAACCCTTGTAGGGGGCTGTGTGATCCAATTGTGGGAGAGAATATTGTAAGTCCGTGGTTTCCAGAGCTATGCCAACACTTGTTGGAGAGTGAGTTCCCTGACCCCAGGGAGCTCACATTGTAGGCAGACCATTTGGTGGATTCCAGAGGGTCTGGAAAGGCATTGGGGAGTGACTATCAGAGGAGTGGCTCAGGTATCTTCCAGCCCAGAGTGGGGGAAGAGGTTCAGTGTAGCCCAGCTAGGTCCCAGTGTAGTGGGAGGGGTGTAGGGACCCACATCCTGTCTCAGTGGAGAAGGAGTGAGTGTGGGGCTGCGTGTCCCAAGGTGCCTCAAACCCAGTCTCAGGGCCTGGATGGTTCTTTAAGGGAACACCAGGTAGGGAGCATAGGCTGTCCAAATGGGCTGCCCATTCAGGGGGATCCCCTAGTGTCTGGTGAACTGGGATTGTCTGTAAGCAGGCCTCCCTCAGTTCTAGTGTCTGGCAGTACCATTCCTAAGTGGAGGGTGCTGAAGTCCAGACTGAGGGGTGAGAGGGGAAAAGAGTCCCCAGCGAAGAACCAGTGGGTCAGGGGCCAGCCAGATGGGCTGGGTCACCACTGAATGACCATGGTGAAACCACTTCTGCCCTGGGGGATCTTCGCGCACTGTCAGATGGACAGGGGTCAGGAGATCTGAGCCAGGCAGACTGTCACACGACACATGAGTTATGTGTCACCCTCGGGGGGAGCATATGTGCTCCCAAGGAAGTCCTGGGTTGCCAGGCAAGTGTTCAACTGCAGGGATTGGTCCCTGGGTTGGGAAGCCAGGTTCAGGTGTTGTCTGACCTGTAGGAAGGGGCAACTGTAATCAGTGTCCTGATCGAGGTAGGTTCTAGGGGTTCCACTCCAGTTGGGAGGGTGCAGTGCTCTGGAAGGGGGTGCAGAGGGAGGGAATCCTCACCTCTGACCCTGGTGCAGCCTGAGGATTTTTACCCTAGGTTGGAGGGCCTGGTTCAGTGTGTCCACCTGACCTGGAAACCCAGTTGTAGGATAGAACCCCTGAAATGGTGGGCGAACTGTGCAGGACGCCTGCTACAGGCACCCTGACAATTCTGGAAGGTGGTACCGCTCCAAGTGGGAGGGTACAGAGCCCCAAGGAGGAGGACTGGGTGTGGGAGAGCCCACCTCAGTCTCTTGTCCAGCCACTGGTAACAGGCCTGGGGCTGGTGGGTCAGTGTCAGGATGTCATACCTGACCTGACAGGAGGGAGAGCCGATAAAGGGTGCGAGCACCTGGGGCTACTGCCCCCTGCTCTCTGACTCCACAGAGGTTTGAGAGCCCTGAGAGGCATAAGGCCTGGCTCTCATTCCTGACTACTGTCAGTGACCACTGTGGCTTGCTGTCTGTCTGTAGGGACACACCTGTGAGCAAGTTACGCTTAGATGCTGCACAGGTGGTGTCCACAGGTGAGGAGAAAGGCTCCACATGGGTTAGCTTGATGGACCCTGAGAGTATGGACAGAGGAATTGAAATAGGTTCAGATTGGCATAGAACTGGAATATGCCCCTGCTGTTGCGGGCCAGGTCCATGTTCTATCGCCCAAAGCAGGGAAGCCCATGTAGGTAGTGATTGGTCTACACTGCGTTTTGGCTGGAAGGGGGCTGTGTTGGACTTGGCCCTTTTTGCAGGGTCATCCCTGAACTTGTTGCCTTCCTCCTGTATTTTGTCTGGCCTGTTTTTGTTGGTTTTATGACTCTGGGCACTTTACCACTGCTGATCAGTGCTAAAGTGCATATGCTCTCCCTATTGTAAATTGATGTATGGATTAGTGATTCCATGGTTGGCTTGTTTGGTTAACTTGTCAGACCCTAGTACAGTGCACCAGGAGTGCCCAGAGCTGGTAATCCAAATGCTGCTAGTGGGCTGGGGTGGCAGAGTGGGCTAAAGAACGGTGATGGATTAAACCCAGATCTGTTGACTGGGTGTGAGTGTTTGATTGATTCAGATGCTCCGTCCATCACCACCCCCTTTTGTACCGCTAGTGGGCTTGCAGCACTGGCTGTCCAACCCACAGAAGCAGCCTGTAAAAGTGTGTCTAAGGCCTGCCATTGCAGAGCCTGTGTGCAGTCTGGTACTGCCATGCTGACTGGGCAAGTGCACCCACTTGCTAGTCCCTAAACTTTCAATTTTCTTCATATCAGACACCCCTATGGAAGGCTCAAGGGCAGGGTGTACTGTAACTATAAGGTTGGATATAGGCGTCCTGCCAAGAACTGATAAGGCAGACGTGAACATATATGTACACAGCAGCCTGAGCCTGCCAGTGCAGTATAGAGCCAGGCAGTCCATGGCATCAAGTGAATAGCAAGCCAAACATATAAAGTGGATTGTTCGTCGGGTACAAATTCATTCAATACCACCAGAAGAACTCTGCGAGTCAGAGATCTCGGTCCTAATGAGAACTCCCTAATAACGCGAGTTCAAAACGCGTAGACTACCAATGCCATAAGAAAAAAAGAAAAAAAGTTGTATATATTAGATACCAATAGGTTTTCCAAACGAACTAAGAATATATGGCTTTTCTGTGAATATTGTTATTCCAGTGTAAATGTATGATTAGATGATGTTTGTGGTTGTATGAGAGGTGTATGACTGAATGATGTTTGAAAATGTATATATTGCCTTTGAAATTTGTGTTGTGATCAATGTAATTGCTCTGTGTATATAAGGTCTTTAAATATGTGAATTTGGTCAAATAAGAAACCAAACCTGTGAACTAAAAATGATTTGATAAAAAACAAAAAGATTGAATTCAGAACAGAGATGTGAGTCCAAAGCATATTGTTTAACTCAGATGTTTTGAGAAAAATGTTTTTTACAATTGAATAGCAGTATTGGCACCTCATTTTGTTTATTAGTAGCTTGTGGCTAAGCTGTGCTGTTGGGAGCCCAGACCCAGTGGTGGTTTCTGGTGTGTGCGTGGCATGTTCTAATAGTGAATTACAGCCATTTTCATTTTTCACTATTGCAAGGCTACCTGTTCTCCATTGGCCAGAATGGGCAGGTAGATTATTACATTTTATAATCCTAACTGACTCAAAGAACATGGTAGAAATTCGAGTTTAGTACGCCTGAACTCAGAATGATAAAATACATATTTTAGTGAAGTTGATTTTTACATTCTGTGTTTGAAAATACCACTTTTAGAGAGAAGGTATTTTCTTGTCTAACTATCCAAGTCTGCCTCTGCTAGGTTGTGTATTCCTTGTCTGGAGTTTGAGTGACAGGGCTGGGGGAGTCCAGGAGACAGGATGAGTCAGCACAGTGGTGAATAGAGAGATCTGCATCTAGATGGGTGGGAGGAGTTGCACCTGGGACCTGATTAGGACTGTGCCGCTCCCCCACAGTGCTGGCTCCACCCCCTGTGGTGTGTCTGATGTCTCTGCCCTGCACTGTGAAAGGAGAGAAGGAGTCATGTCAACAGAGTGCTCAGGGGCTGTGCCTTTCCTCCACCATGCTGGTTCCACCTCCTGTGGGGTGTCTGATGTTTCTGCCCAGCACTGTGAAAGGAAAGAGGTGTCATGTAAACAGAGTGCTCCAGAACTGGCTTAGACTAGGCAAAGGCCCCTCCGCCCTCAGAGGACAAAGGATTTTGGGGTATAAATATTAATTTAGATCACTTTTGAACAAGAAGAAGAAAGCTTTTCTGAGGAGTGGAACCAGAGAGACTGAGGAGAGACTATCCCCAGGCTGATGTGCTGCTTGGGGGAATGGCCTGCAGTGGTTGCCTGACTGCCAAAGGAAGGAGAAAGGAACTTTGTGTACTTTATTTCAACTTGTAAGGATCTCCAAGGGCTTGGAACAGAGGTTACCTCCTGCTGAAGTCTCAGGGACAACATACTTCACCCACCAGCTCCCCAAGAGTCTTCCTGAAGTGCCTGCAGTTGTGCTGGACTTTTTGAGGACGTGCGTGTCGCAAGGAGCTGGAAGTGCGACTCAAGCACAAGAAGCGTGTCACTGAACTGCTGCTCCACAACACGAAGTGCCTCGCATCGCAGGAGAAAAGGATTGGCCTCACATCAGACACCGCCGCATCTCTGAGAAGGGTGTTGCAGGGCCTGTTGCGGCTTATCGCCGGAGAAGAGGATACACGTCGCAGCAGACGCCGCTGCATCACCGGGAAGAGTGTTGCAGGGCCTGTTGCAGCTTGCATTGTTGTGGAAGCAACTCGCATCACCAGGAGAGAAGATCGACGTTGCAGCAGACACCGCCGCACCACTGGGAAGAATGTCGCAGGGCCTGTCGCGGCTCACATCGTGGAAAGCATCCCGCATCGCCGGAGAAGAGGATGGACATCTCAACAGATGCCGCCACTTCACCGGGAAGCCTGTTGCATCAAGGAGAAAGCGCCATCTTTATTTCTTTGCACCAGATCTTCAACGCATCACTGTCCTTGCGTGTAAGAGACTACCGCATCAACTTCCCTGCAAGACTTTCGTAGCCCTGCTTGTCCCATCTTAAGGTTCATTGGCTCAAAGTGTCGCACTTTAAGATCTAAAGAGAACTAAGCTAATTCTACCATTTTAAATATAGTATTGTGGATTTTTGTCGTTTGTGGTCTTGTGATAAGTCTAAATAAAGAATACTTATTTTTTACATAAAACCTGTGTGGTGTCCATCTGTAGTGTTGTCACTTGATAACTGTATGTGTTCACAAATGCTTCACACACTGCCTCTGAGATAAGCCTGTCTGCTTGTGCCAAGCTAACAATGGGGGTGAGCAGGGGTTATTTTAGGAGTGTACCCCCTTACCCTGACTAGAGGCAGGGGTCCCTATTTGTCACAAGTACCTACCTGTGCCAACTAGAGACCCCCAAATCTAAAAATATGGTTATTCAACATTCAAAATACTCATAATGTAAAATATAATTAAAACAACCGCAAAGGTGCACCACAAAGGACAAAAAATAAGTGCAAATGGTATTTATCACAAGAAAGAATTATTTCTCAAAAAGTGGTTGGTAATCTTCTGGTAATCTTTATTTTCAATTTTCAGTAAAACATACAGCCGACGCGTTTCGTCCCAAGCTGGGACTTCTTCAGGGCTGTCGGTAAAAACATATGCATTCCATCAATTTATATATACATAAGTCAACACATATTAGAACATCATGTACAATTACAAACAGTTTAAAAACACTACAAGATAGACATGGAGCTTGTGCATACATAATTAAGAGTATAAGCCCACAAAAAATCTATAGACAGGGGCCTATATGTATATGAAGGGATATGTACAGGTATATATACATTATTTACAGTTGAAAGGAAAGATTCCTTGGGCTGTTTACAGTTGGAAGGAAAGATTCCTTGGGCAGTTGGTGAACATGTACAAAAGACATAAAGTATCTGCTAAGCCAGTATTTGTACAAAAGATTTACAAGGCAAACAGAAGAACGAGAAAAAGAAAAGAGAAGGAAGGTAGGAGCACATCAAGAGAAAGACCAGGATTGAGGATGGGCTAGTGGTATGTTTAAGGTTTATTATTTCTGGTGTCTGAATCAGACTTAGCCGTATTAAGAGAGGGAGGGTGGGACACATAGTAATGTAAAATATGATAGGCAGCAGAAATCAAGTCCTAAACCAATCAATAGCCTGCATTGAATATAGGCTGGCATATGACAAATGAGAATCAAGAAGCATCAGTCATATGGGCTGCTCAGTAAGCAGGAGAAAACCTGAAAGTTATTCTAAGTAAATAGTGATCAACAGACCAGCATGGAGTCTGCTCCACAGAGGGCCACTAAAAGACTTGGCTCAACCTCCGAATGGTGTACCTTTCCACAATTTTAAAAAGAGCAACCTTACAGTATCTGTGTTGTGACAAAGAAGGTAACACTGCACTAGCCAATACCTAAATATAAAACACATCCCTCGGTAATATTGGCATTTTCCTAAAATTGAATGAATATGCTGTACTATGCTTTACGCAGAAAACAACACCAGCAGCACCTCTGTTCGGCAGAAGGAAGTGGCCATCACTCTATATACAGTTGTAAATCTGTCCTGTCCAGGAACATCAGGCACAAAAACATTACATTTTATAAATGTCAAAGTGCTAACAGATCACAGAACTAATTACATATTGTGCTATCTATTAAACAGTGAAGGTTGAAGGTCACAATTGAAGCTCCATGGTGCACATGCAGAGAGGGGGCAGATGAGTTGGCTTCAGTTTGCTCAACTCACCGACATTAAAATGTGTAACTGAAAACTTGTGTTGGCCTAAAGCCACACTCACATCAAGTTAAACAATCTTGTTATATTGAACACAGAAAAAATATTACATCTGTAATTCTCCAATAATAGTTAATATGCAGAATTATTAACTGTGAAATCTGTGTCCACACAGTCAAACAATCACTGTCTGCATAGTGATGGTGGCATAATAAATGGTGGACACATGAAAACAGTTCAAGTATGCACGGGACACACAGCCAGGAGAAATTAGCTTCATATACCAAAATCAGGAGGCAAAGGTCGGTCAAACATAAGAAATCAGTGTTGGGAAAGCGATTTATTATGTGGTGTGGTTGAACGACCTCAACGTGTAACAAGCTCACTACCTGCACTGGGCTCAGTGAGATTCCTTTAAAAAACGATAACTCAACCCTGTGTAGCTGTGGCACTGTGCAAGCAGGCTTTATCCCAAGAACTATTATAAAGTATTAAAAAGTACCAAAACAGCTGAATAAGAAGAAAATGCAACAAGATAAAAATCCAACATCCATTTATAAAAATAGGTTGCATTTTCATCATTATTGCGAGAACCACCATTTACTTTAATTGAGAGGTTCTGATGCAGTAAATACAGGATGCTGAAGATGGTCAAGGATGCTGAGAATGCTGACCCAGTGATGGAGGTCTTCCTGTGGCCACCCCTCAGTTCATGAACGCAGTAGGGCGACTTTGGCACAGGGATCAATGCCATTCGAAGTTCAGCCAAAAACAGTTGCCACTGGTCTCCGGTTACTGTGAAATCAGAGGGCCATTAGCCAATGATAACTTCCTTGTTGGGTGACCAAACTACATTCTGACAACTCTCCCAGGTCCAGCAGTCTTGGGTGCAAACACTTTTGAGTGTCAGTACTTGGTCTACCTGATTGTATTTTGGCGGCCCTTTCTGTTGTGTCCTGAGAGTCATTCACACCTCTGATCAGGAGGGCAGAAGACTAACTTATGGCCAGCAACCATACACAGTCACTGGAAAACATTGGGCAACAAAGTGGCAACTTTCAAAGGTGACATGTGTACAAAAGTTAAATTAAATCCAACTTGATCATCTTTGGGTTCATTGCAACAATTTCTTTGACACCTTGAAGTACCATCTTTAGTAGTCCCTTTCAGAAGTTAGCACAGCTGAGTTGTCAACCCTGTACTCGCCAATGGGGCTACAAGCATTTCTATAGTAAAAACAACAATGTGGGGCTTCTACTGTCAGGAAATACAAAACTGTATGTCCTGCTTTTTAATATAAAGCACTTTGGCTTTGGGGAAGTTAGACCAACCTGATGGGTGACTTACATATATTGAAAAGGAATGTTGAGATTTGGCATTACTTTAAAGCCGAGTTAGCAGTCGGAAAACTGCTCCACCAGCCAGCAATGGCAAATGGGAGTCACAATTTTTTTGTCACACTCGTGGCACCACAATAAATGCTGCAGTCCATGAGGGACACTTGAATTTACAGGCCCTCTGTACCCCAGGTACTATATACTAGGAACTTATATGTAGCTCAACATATGCCAATTGTGGGTGAACCAATCATATATATATATATATATATATATATATATATATACCTTTTAAGGGTCACAGCACTGGCACAGATGTCTGTTTGGCAGGCTCAGTTCAGTTCCAGAGTTCAAATACCAGCAGCATCAGCCCCAAAACTTGAAGATGATTGCGCAAACAGAGGTATTTCCTTACATGGTCCCCCTCCGGATGAAAGGTGATAAGAAACTAACCGACTTCCAGGTAGTTTTCATCATCCAAGTGGAAGAACCTGGAAAGGGCATATGCACAGCCATGGTCAGCCCAAAGTATGTGTTCCACTGTAAAGCAGGGCTGGACTGGCCATAGCGGGCACCAGGCGCGACCCCAGTGGGCGGGCAGGATGTGGGGTGGTTTTTGGACCCCTGACGGGGTGGTTTTGTTACCGGGGGCTGATTTTGCAGCATATCTGCAATATCAGCCTCGGCCCCCGGTAACAAAAGCAACAGCAGTGAGACAGGAGTGCTGCTTTCCACTAACACTCCCCCACACCGGGACCGGCCGAGCTGGTCACCAGGGCCAGTTTCGGTACCAAGTCTGGATGTGCTGTAAAGTTTACACCCTGTAGGGAAATGAACCACCTCAACAGTTTGGAGTGTTCTCCTCTCATCTGTACAAGCCACCTGAGAGGTCTATGGTCAGTTTGAACTCTAAAGTGTGTCCCAAACAATTAGGGTCGCAACTTTTTCAGGAACCAAACCACAGAAAAGGCGTCTGTCTCAATGGATCTCGAATTTTGTACTTTGGGGAGGAGTCGGCCACTAATAAGGGTAACTGGTTAATCCTGGCACTCATCATTTTCCATTACCAACACTGCCCCAATCCAATGTTCAGAATCATCTGTCTTAACAATACGCTCCTTGCTGAAGTCAGGTGGTTTTAAGACAGGTGCTGAGCACAAAGCCTCATTTAGGGTGTCAAAGGCCTTTTGACACTGCTCAATCCTAATAACCTTTTGGAGTTGTTTCATGGAATTAAGCTCTGTCAATGGTCCCACAATGGTACCTTACCCATTATTAACTCTTCTGTTATACCCAGTCAGGCCAAGAAAAGCTCTTATTTGAGTATGAGTCTTGGGACCCTCCAAAGCCAAGATGGTATGGATCTTGGGCTGAAGAGATTGTACATGACCTCCACCTACTTGGTCATCCAAGAACACTACTGAGCCTTGCCCTATTTGGCACTTACTTACCTTAATACTCAGGCCTGCCTGCTGCAGCACCTGAAGTTCTTCCTTAAGGTGACCAGGTGCTCCTCCAAGGTGAAAATAGACAGAGTAATATCATCAAGATGAGCTGGACTGGAAGCTCATGGACCGGAAAGAATGCTGTTCACTAAGCTCTGTTCACTAACTTCTGGAAGGTGACAGGTGCATTTTCAAACCAAATTGTCATCACTTTGAACTGAAAGGGCCTTTTGGAGTTGAAAATTCAGGCGGTAATACAATGTCAAACAGATCAGGATCAGCTTTTGCTCTCTTTACTAGATGCAAGAATGGCAGTGAAAATACTATTTAGGGGTAAAATAGCGGAAAGGTATAATAAATATCATCAGGGACAATATGAATATGGGGAGCATATTGGTAAAGTGTTAGCTTTTCAATCAGCTGAAGCAAAAGCTCAAACTAAAATTAGTGCTATAAGGGGTACAGATGGTACTTTACATAACCAAATCTCAACTATTTTGGAGCAGTTTTCTTTTTTTTATGGGGACCTTTACTCGTCTTCGGCTATAGTCGATAAAGAGGATATCATACAATATATTGCTGAAAGTAACCTTCCAGTTTTAAGTGATGATGATTCAGCACTATTAGATGATACCGTATTATTGGAAGAAATAGGTACAGCTATTTCTGCACTACCTTCAGGCAAAGCTGCAGGGGTAGATTCAATACCTATTGAGTTCTATAAAGTTTTTAAATGTACATTGCTTGCCCCACTTAGCGCAGTTATTCAATATATTGGTTTAGACAGTAAGATGCCGGAGCCATGGAACATGACTCAGATTGTTTTCTTTCTTAAAAAGGGCAAAACGCCTACAGATTGTGGATCATACCGACCCATCTCCCTCATAAATACAGACGCGAAGATCTTTTCGAAACTTCTCGCAAATTGACTTACCCCAATGATGCCAGGCTTGGTGTCCGATATCCAACACGGTTTTATACCTGGTAGAGATACTGCAGCACATGTGAACATGGCCATTGGGGCATTCGACTATGCTGAGAAAGAGGGGGTGGGTCTAGGTATGATCCTATTGGATGCCGAAAAGGCCTTTGACAAGGTTGGGTGGGAATTTTTATGGGTTGCACTGAGTGCATTTGGCCTCGGAAGGCCATTCAGACAGTGGGTGCGTGCCTTATACTATCAACCCACAGCTAAGCTTTTATATTGTGGATCATAATCTACCTCATTTGATATTTCTTGTGGGACGAGGCAGGGTTGCCCTCTCTCCCCGCTTTTATTAGCTCTTTATATAGAGCCGTTTATACGTACTTTACAAGCTAATAAATATATTAAATCACTTAGAACTGATACTAGCAGTCTGAAAATAACAGCATACGCGGATGATCTGGCAATCTTTTCTACCAATCCAGTAGAAGCTGTTCCAGCTATTGAGAGGGCTGCAATGAAATTTGGATTAGTATCCGGGTACAAATTAAACACTAACAAAACACAGGTTCCTATTAATTTTAAACCTAGCTCTCCAATCTCAGGGAGTTGTACTACAGCGACGTATTTGGGTGTCAAGGTCTCTACTAAGGTACGCCAAATAATATCTTTAAACTATACACCTCTATTAGATGAAACTGTCAAAACGTTAAAAAAATTGCATAAACTCGCTATAGGGCTTTTGGGGAGATTTAACTTAATCAAGATGAAAATACTTCCCAAATTCTTATATTTATTTAGGTCTATTCCTTTACGTCTTCCTAACATTTTTTTTAAAAAAGTGGATGAAGGCCTGAGTAGTTTTATTTGGGGTTTCAAGAAGGCTCGGCGTGCCATTGACCTGCTTAAATTAGCTTATAAACAAGGTGGTCTTGGTCTGTCAGATTTTAGAGTTTACTTTTAAGCAGCGTTCGCTGGGCGTTTTCGTCATCTTCTAGGTATTGATCGGAAGGACTCTTTATATAGACTGATGCTAGGTGATGATAGCTTATGTTTCCTATGTCGCCTTAACGATCCAAATTATTTTAAAATTTAAGACAATTAGAGACAGTGGGCCTCATTTATGAGACCTTGCGTCAGTTTTGCACTTCCGATGCGTCACTTTTTGTGACGCATCGGCAGCGTAAAACATGCCTCCTATTGCGCACTATTTACAAAGTGACGCATCTTAGCAGATGCGTCACTTTGTAAACCCCTGCGCTACAGTATACCTGCGTCAGGTATGATGTATGCAGGGGGGGAGTTCCCCCGCAAAAAGCCTCGTAGAAGTGACGCAGTGAAATCTATGAGATTTCACTGCGTCACTTCTAGGACGCCGTTGCATCAAAATCTTGCGCCTGCCTCACAGCAGGCGTAAGACTGACGCAGGCCCTTTCACATGGGGCTTGCCCCATGTGAAAGGACGCATTGCTGGAGTTGCGTCACTTTTGTGACACACTCCAGCAATGCGTCACTTTTGCGCCTACAGATACCTCAGAAATACTGATGTATCTGTAACTCCTTGTGACATGATGCGTCATATTATAAATATGAAGCATCAATCATGTCGCAAGGAGTGCGCACTGAGAAGTGACGCATCGCTGCTTTCACGCAGTGATGCGTCATTTCTCATAAATGAGGCCTAGTGTGTTTATATGTCGGGCTATGGCTGCCAAGAGTGATCTGTCTTTGATTCATAATAAGCTCCCACTTTGGGGAAACCCAATGCTCCCGGACATATTTCAAGATGATAGGGGCAGATCTTGGTTTAAATGTGGGATTTTATGCTTGAGTGATCTGTATGATGTAAGAGGGATTAAATCATTTGAAGTCTTACAGTTTCAATATAAGTTGCCTACTAATCTACTGTTCAAATACTAACAGATAAGGGAATATTTGCGGAAGAACGTGGATCTAAATATGATTACTAAATCCCCGATATGAGATCTTTTATATACCGAGAAAATTAAGGGCCAGATGTAGGTGTCCATTTACCGACTTGTAACGGCCGATTTCGGCCGTTACCGACCGGTAAATGGTCATTTGAGATGTAGGGGCCCTTTTTTACCGATTCAGTAAATTTACCGAATCTGTAAATTTACTGAATCGGTAAAATACCGAATCAGTATTTTTACTGATTCGGTCATTTTGAAATGTAGGTGTGCATGCACATGTGTGCATGCACACCTATGGCATGTGACAGACGGACATGCCCTTAGGGCATGTCTGTGTGCCACATGTCACACATGCCTTATAATCGGGGTGCTAGAGGGTGTCAAAGTGACACCCCCTGCACCCTTGCAAAAATCGGTATTTACCGAAATTAAATTAATGCCCATTGATTCCTATAGGCATTGAAGCCCATAGGAATCAATGGGTATTACCGAATCGGTATTTACCGATTTGGTAAATACCGATTCTTACAGAATCGGTAATTCAATTACTGATTCTTTCTACAGCTCCCCCTTCTATTTTACCGATTCATAAATACCGAATCGGTAAAATTCGGTACTTATGAATCGGTAACATTAACTTACCTACATCTGGCCCTAAATCCCTTATGTACAAACTGCTGGTGAGTTTTAAAGTAGATGGCTGTGTAAAATTAGTGGTACGTTGGAGCCAAATGTTGAATATTGTTATAACAACTGGAACGATCACTCAGGTTTTGGGCAATATAGGCGACTCGGTTCACTCTGTGAGTCTGCAACTACAACACTTTCATACAATTACTATTTTGTACTATACACCTGAAAGGATTGATAAATGGGCAGGAGGTAATAGCAGGGGGAAAAGACTAGATGCCCTAAATGTGGGACTAAGGCTGCAAATCCTATCCCTATGTTTGCAGAATGTCCGAAATTGCAGTCTTATTGACAGAAGATTGGTCAAGTACTGTACAGCAAACTTAGATTGGGACCTACTTTGACTGTCTTGGAAATCATGTTAGAGTATCAGGTGGATAAACCAGCTGTGGCACAGTCTTTTGCAATTATGATGGTGGCAGCCAGGTTGGCTATTGCTCGGATGTGGGTCTCCCCGCTGCCTCCAACCATCAGTGACTGTGGGTCTATTGTCAAAGGAACTTACGATATGGAATCTGCTCTCGCAAAGGCTAGGGGTATAGGCTCTATGATCAAGAATGAGAAAATTTGGGGACCTATGGATCTTGCGATATAGCTTACAATAAGATAAAGAAAATTTATTTTTTTCTTGCTATCATGCATAAAGCAAAACACACAAGAATCCTTGATTCCGGTCCAGGAAAGACATGGCTTGGCAGTTCGGGCTGGCCTTTTCCCATGAGGCACAGGGTCAAGGCTGATTTGCAAATGGCCATGTATGAACTGGGGTGGTGTGGAGCCAAAAAAAACGATGGATTTAGGCCCAGATCTCTGTACTGGGGTGAATGTATGACATTGTTCTGCATTCTGTCCATCAACTGTTGTTTTTGCATTTGTCACCCCGAGTGGGATAGGTATGCTCAGACGTGAGTCCCATACTCTCCACACCACTGGAGTCAAGCTATCCTGGCTGAAGACGGCTGATAGCCAGAAACTGGTCCTAGGATGCTTGATTCAGGTCCAGGAAAGACATGGCTTGGCAGTTCGGGCCAGACTGTTCCCATGAGGCACAGGGTCAAGGCTGATTTGCATATGGCCATGTCTGAACTGGGGTGGTGTGGAGTGCAAAAAAACGATGGATTTAGGCCCAGATCTCTGTACTGGGGTGAATGTATGAAATTGTTCTGCATTCTGTCCATCAACTGTTGTTTTTGCATTTGTCACCCCGAGTGGGATGGGTATGCTCAGACGTGAGTCCCATGCTCTCCACACCACTGGAGTCTAGCTATTCTGGCTGAAGACGGCTGATAGCCAGAACCCGGTCCTAGGATGCTTGATTCAGGTCCAGGAAAGACATGGCTTGGCAGTTCGGGTGGACTGTTCCCATGAGGCACAGGGTCAAGGCTGATTTGCATATGGCCATGTCTGAACTGGAGTGGTGTGGAGTGCAAAAAAACGATGAATTTAGGCCCATATCTCTGTACTGGGGTGAATGTATGACATTGTTCTGCATTTTGTCCATCAACTGTTGTGTTTGCATTTCTCATGCATAAAGGTCTGCAAAGATGCAGTAAAAAGTTGACTTCTTTTTAAAAGCCCAATATTTGGAATCCATCTGATTAGTTATACCAGATTATGATTAAGATTATTATTAATTTTGTTTTTTTGTTTATTTCCTTTATATGTTTCTTTTTGGATCTGTTCAAAGTACTCTAAAGATAACTATATATATATATACATATATATATATATATATATTTTTGTATGTTATGAATTGATTTGTATACCCTTATGTGATGCCAATAAAATAATTTTTAATAAAAAAAGGAATTGAAAATTCAGACCTCTCTTTGGCTTTTGTATGAGGGTAATCTGCCAGTATCCTGAAGTTAAATGAAGTGTACCTAGGCATTTGTCAACCCCCAAATTGTCTATGAGCTCATCAGCTCTTGTCATACGGTGAGCATCTGTCTCAGTGACTGCATTCAGGCCTCTGTAGTCCACACAGAACCTCACCTCAGATTTCCCACCTTTTGGATTTGTTTTGGGCACCAGCACCATTGGGCTGTTCATAGGATTGCTAGAGGGCACAGTCACCCCAAGTACTAGCATCTTGGCACCTTCCGTCTTAATACTACCTCTGACCTTGACAGGTAAGCTATCACCTCTGTCCACATGATGGACACACCAAGTTGTCAGACCTGGGGTCAAGGAAAACAGACGAGCAAACGGTTTCTATTTCAGCAAATGGTAATAGTCCCTTTGCTGTTGGTCTGTCAAAGTGGAGGAGAGGACTACTCCATCCTCTAAGCCATCTTTAGCATTACTAAACAGGAGGTAATGGAGAGGTTCACCTTCCTCTTCTTCCCCTCCATATGTCACCGTAAGCAAGGTCAATTCTGCTCTGTCAAGGTGGGTTTTCAACCTGTTGACATGTATTACTCTGTGAGGGTTCCTAAGGATACCTAAGTCTACCAGATAGGTGACTTTCCCTTGCTTTTCAAAACAGGGTAGGGCCCAGGCCGCATGCCTTGAAGGGCACTCTGGAAGCTACAGGTTGCAAATCCAACACCAACTGTGCTGGTTGGTGGGGGGTGTGGCCTGCCATGAGTAAATATGGCTGCATGACCCAGGAGGTTTGGTGATTGGGGCTTCTGCTTGTAACTAGTGGGTGTAATGGGTCCAGAATCCTAGTGACGCCAAAGGTCCCTGGACCCAGGGGTTCGCCCTCAATGTCCTGGAATGTGGGGAGTTGACCACATCATGACTCCTAATTACTGGCAAGCTCCATGTCATGTGGAGACAAAATTGCTGCAGCACAATGAATGTCACCCACACGCCCGGTTGAGGACCAATTAATTTGCATTCGGCATGCAGGCCTCAACATGAGAATTGTTAAGCAGCCCTGGAGCCTAAGGGAGCAGCCTGATGCTGGTGGGACCCATGAAGGGTAGTGCACAGCAGAAAGGCAAGATATTGTGGGAGTCCCGAAGGCCTAGAGTAAAAAGGGTGGCTGGGCACTGAACTGTACAGCTAATGGAGCCTCACTGGGCCTAAAACCTTGGTGGAAGGCTGCATGAGAGAGAGGATTCCCTGATATAAGGGGTGATAGCCATAAAAAACAGTTGCTCATCCTGATTGCCAGTGGGTTCTGTGCCGTGCGCCAGCTGGGGACAAAACGATGGCCGCGGAATGAATATTGCCCAGATTCCTAGCTGAGGTCTACATCCTTTAGATACAGTATGCAGGCCTCACCTGGGACATTGTTAAGTGGCCTCTGGGCCTAAGGGAACAGCTTAGTGCTGGCAGGATCCATGGAGGAAAGGCAACAGTGAACAGTCCTGGTGCGGTGGGAATCCCATTGGCTTAACGTAAGGAGGACGACTGGGCACTGAATTTTAGAGGCAGCGGAGCCCCTCTGATCCTGGAGGCCTTGTGGGAGGCTGCGGGAGGGAGAGGAGCTCATGTTGGAAGGAGAAGGTAGCCACCTGTAACAGCCTGGCATGTCCACCTGAGTGCAAAGGTGGGAAAGGTCTCCTGGAGTGACAGTGCCAAAGAGTGCTGTATGTGCGGGGTGTGCTTAGAGCACAGGGCCTGGTGCCACGTATCATGTAGTGCCACGAATCATGTAGTGATGCCACTTCTGTTGTGACAACAGTGAGTGCAAGAGGGTGCTAGAATTGAAATATTCACTACACCATGGAACAGCAACCCTGCAGACTCCACAAAGCAGCATGGGGAAAACCTCTGAATTCAGACAATGAAAGCTGCAGTATTAGGGGAATAAGGCATTTAAGAAGACAGACAATGAAGAGCCACCCTTTGGTATGGACCAAGATGCTGACACCTTGGAGGTCAGACAATTACTGCACAACATTCATTCTAGTCTCTCTTCAATAGATACAAAAATAGGCATGTTACACTCTAGGATGTACACTGTTGCTGCTAAATTGGATAAGCATAAAGGCCACATTACGGAAGCTGTTGAAGATTCGCAGCAAGTGGACAAAGAGAAACTGCTTAAGATGGGCCAAGTTCTGAAAATAATTAAATCAAAAAATGAAGACATGGCGGCCAGATCAAGGTGCAACAACCTGAGCATATTAGGAGTCGCTGAATCGACCAACACTAGTAAAATGGAAACCTACGTTGAGTCCTTACTAATGTCACTTTTTGGCACAGAATCATTCTCCAAGATGTTTCTTGTCTAAAGGGCACTTAGATCATTAGCACACCATCCCCCAGCTTTCCCCGGGAGCACCAGTCCACCCCATCATAGCCAAATTGCTAAACTACCGCAATAGAGACCCTGCACTTCGAATGGCGAGAGAGTGGAATAACCTGCAATACCACAGAGATTGTAAATCCCTGCATCTGTATTTAAACTTAGTGGTTCAGGGGGCGCACATTTGACACTCCGGTATAATAAACACTTCTTATCTAAATAGGCAGTTCTGGCAAATTGCCACCTACCTGCAGAAAGGGGATGTTGATATTGTTTTTTACAGGAAACACATTCGACACCCCAACGGGATAAACACTTCTTCACTAAATAGGAAGCTCTAGCATACACTGCCTCATACTCCTCCTATGTCAAAGGGGGTTGTGATTCTTGTCAAACGGGAAACACTGTTCTACCCATTACATATGGTAGTTGATCCCAATGGGAGATTTCTAATCCTGCGAGGGCTGTTTGGAGCATAGCCTTTGACATTAGTAAATACATATGGCCCCACTACAGATAGTACAGACTTTTATCATACCCTTTGGGCACTTGAAAGAAAGGAAAATGCTGGGCCAATGGTATGGAAATTTCAAATCGACTGTTGACCCACAATTAGACAGATTGCATTTACTAGCTAGAGGTCATATGAACTCTGCAGCAGTTCTTAACAGCATCATAGAAGATGGTCATTGAGGGATGTCTGGAGCTTAAGAAATCACTACATTCACCAAGACACGTTCTACTCGGGGGACATAACTTGTGGTTGAGGCTGGATTTCTGGCTGGTAACCAATGAT
Source organism: Lissotriton vulgaris (assembly GCF_964263255.1). Classification (NCBI taxonomy): domain Eukaryota; kingdom Metazoa; phylum Chordata; class Amphibia; order Caudata; family Salamandridae; genus Lissotriton; species Lissotriton vulgaris. The sequence goes on along the minus strand of NC_141689.1, from coordinate 1,092,482,432 downwards.
GTCAGTACATGGATAGTGGAAGTGATGCCCTTGGCCCATACATTATCGGATTATTCACCGGTTTTGCTCCGTTTTTAGCCTCTGGGGCACCCCTGGAAGGTCCGGCTGTGGCAGCTTATGACTGGGGTACTACTGGATCCTATGTTCCGAGAGGAAAACGTACAATTATTGGCCACTATATCTGTGAAAAAGAGGGGTCGGTTGAAACAAATGCAACTATATGACAAGACACATATTTAGAGAGGAACGGAAATGAAGGCAACCTGGATGGAGATTATATAGGTAGTCAACTGGGGGTGGGCCTCATATCATGGAATGTGGCAGGGCTTAAAAATAAGATCGATACACCTGATTGGCATAGGCTGATTTGTGGTGCCCACATTATATGTCTACAGCAAACGTGGGAGCTGGTAGCCAATCCTATCGATGGGTATATGGAATTTTACACCCCAGCTAAATCCTCTGTTATGGGTAGGGCAAAGGGAGGACTAGGGACATATATTTTAAATTCAACATCTTGGAAAATTCTGAAATTTATTAACGATTCACCTTTTTTTCATTTATTGATATGTGAGATTGCTGAGTCATGGGATCCACTATTGCTCATTTATTGATAAAACAATCTGCAGAATTGAAGAGGTGTAAGAGGAGGCGCTTGTTCATTTTAAACATGATCCCTATGGAAAAGCTTTAAATAACTGATTGATGAAGCTAAGTCTCAGGCTGTATAATATAAAGGTGATTGAGAACGAAGGTTGAGCACCCACGTTTTTTAGAAGTAACTACAAGTCCACTACTGATTTTAATCTGATGTCTGAAGCTTTAGAAGATGCAATGTTAGAAATTAGGGTGATCTTATTTAAAAAAGTAACAATCAACAAAAGGTGAGATTTGAGCCAAATTTGACCACTAAAAATGATTACTTAATCAAGTGGGAGAAAGTGGATCATTTTTCCTCCCATCCATCTTGCAGCACACTATGGCAAAGGGGAAGGTATGCCTAGACCCCAAAGCTGTTCCAGCAAGGAAAATTATGGTTATTGTCTCATGCGTAAAACAGGCACTGAGTTATAGCGTACAGGCACCACACACCCGAGGGGTTGGTTTAATTCAGATTGTAAAACAGCCAGAAACCAGATGCATGAATCCCTCTAGCAGCGACCAAGGGGCGTGGCATCAATAGACTTTGCATGCGCGCAGTTCAAACAGACTATCGTCCATAGAAAGGAACGCATAAAAGTTGAAGCATGGGAGGCTCTGGCCCCTTTTGGAAGGTGATCAATAATGATTATTTTAGGGTGTCCAATGAACCTCAACAGAGGTATACATTGCAGAGGAAGTATGGGTCCAACATTTTAATGCCATTTATGATAATCACCCTATTCATTATATAGAACAAGATGTACAAAACATCTTAGGAACTCAAATTCTCCTAAGGTTAGATAATACACAATATAATCTACAGCCTTGTCTGAGGTTAAAAGGGCCCTTGATGAGGGCAGCAGAGGGAAGGGACCTTGCCCAGATGGGATTCCCTTGGATATGTTTCATGAGCAGTAAGACTTATGGGCTGTGATGCTTACTAATGTTTATAATGCTATTGTGGTGACAGGACCGCTCCCTTCATGGATATCCTCCATTATAATTCCGATTCATAATAAAGGCAACAAATCCCTACCACAAATTTATTAGCCAATATCATTTTTCGATGTCACTGCAAATGTCATGGGGTGCATATTACCCAACAGACTGGAAGACTGCTCAACCATCAACAATATATTAGTTGATACACAATATGGGTTTAAAAAGTGGTTGAGTACAGTCCATCATTGTTTGAACTTGAGCATCATCACAAGGAAATATACAGTGTCCAAAAAGGGTATGTTATACCTATCCATTTATGGATTTGTTATCAGCCTTTGACTGCATTTCGCATTCAAAACAGTGGAATATTATGGAGGATCTAGTTGTCAAGGCAGGAATCATTACTTTTATTAGGCGGCTGTACTCTGATGCTAATACTTGCGTGTGTTTTGGCAGGGAGGGTGAATGCTCAGGTAGTATAAACATCAGAAGAGGGGTCAGGCAAGGGTGCATTTTAACCCCCTTCCTGTTTCACTATATACGAACAGGGTAGAAAAGCCTTAAGATTGCTTTTGAGGGACACAGCGAACATTGGTTTGCGCCCCTTTCTATTTTACTTTATGCAGATAATGCAGTATTGATTGGCAAAACTAGGATGGGGTTGCAAAGTCTAATTTATGATTGCATCATGTTAATGGCCGACTTGGATCTGAGAGTAAATGTACTAAGACTTACACCATGATTTGTGGGGCTAAACCCTAGGAAAAAGCCTGCTTTTTATGCTGAAGGGATCAAATTGAGTGAAATCACCACCTTTCCGTACCTGGGGACGCTGTTTGATAGTAATAATTCAAGGATCCCCCATGAGAGCGAATATGTGTGCCCCAATTGAGGAATCCATCAATGGGATGTCTTCTTTTATAACACAATTGGGCATTAAGGTGATCAGGGAACTCCTCATCATATATCAGAGTAAAAGTATGGCAGGCCTCATATGGTGCTGGGGTCTGGGGAAGGGCCAATACACAGAGTATCCAAATGGTGGAAAATGTATTTTTTAAACATTTTGTAGCCCTCCCTCAAAGTTCTGCAAATGTGTATCTCTCATTCGGAAATGGGAGCCTCATATATAATAGATAAGATTAAGATGGCCCAGATTCTGTTTTTGGATTCCATATGGTCACGTGAGGAAATTTGTTTGAGCAAACTGATACTCTTGGACATCTTGAACTTAGATCACGCACTGGAGATCCCATAGCTGAGATATAGACAGTCCTACTGTGCAGAGATTGGTTTAGTGGATCTTTTTAATAAACCAAACTCTAGTAGAATGCTTGCCAAGGGCAAATTTAAAGTCTGCGCGCAAAATAACGCCATGAGGAAACAATGGGAGGTGGAAAAACTAAAGTCATCTGTATTATTCTATAGTAAGATGTCCCCTCTGGAAGGCTTACAAATGTATTTGACCCTAGTACAAAATGCACAGCACCGATTTATCTTAACCCGATTTTCGATGATCTGCTGTCATTGATGGTGAGGGTTCCTGTCATTTGACATTATCTGTCAGATCTTTCCCTGTGTCCTTGCAATGGCGTGTCTTCCGTAACTAATTTGCATATTGTATTTTTCTGCTGGTACTATAAACTCCCCAGGAACAAAATTGCATTACCCCTCTTTAACATATATAAATATATGTTTGTTGTGCAGTGAGCTCATATCTATGGCAGGTAATAAAAATTAGGAAAAATCTGTGGGCGGAAGTTTTTTTACCAAATTGTACTTTTGCATGACTATATTATCGTTTATACATTTTTAATATGACATTTTTATAACAATTATAGATTTATGCGAATCCCTGCAATAACTAAATAGCTTGTTCGTTTGGTATGTTTTATATTCCCATTCATGGAAGATTTCAATAATAAGGGAGATCCGGGGGCAGACTTTTTTTCCTTAATAGGAACGTACTCTTGCATAAGTATGAATTTTTACTGATTATGGAATCTAATAGTGTGTGCAGATTTTTAACACTTAAAATGTATGTTTGCATGATTATGAGTTTTATTGTTCATGAATTTTAATGTTAACATTTTATGATGTTTGTACTTTTTATATGCTTACATGTTACTGAAGAGTAATGAATAAAGTTATTGATTGACAAGCCTTTAAGGTGGTGGCAAGAGGCAATTGCATTTTGAAACAACCTGGGGCATTGTAAACACTGCATTCTCACCTTACAAAGTCGCAAGCTGATCTCAAGAAGTTAGAAAGTAGAATGCCTAATGACACTGCCCCAGAAAGCCATGAAGCCTTGCGTTGCAAGATATCAGAATATATTGATACGGCAGACAGAAAGGCTCTTTATCTAGGTAAATATGCAAAGGCCTGATTATACTGTGAGGAGAACAGACTGGGGAAAGCTTTAGCCAACCATATAAGGAAACCCTGGGCGGTTGCAACAATGATGCAGATACACGACTTGGCAGGCAGACTGTGGTATGCTCTTGAGGACATTGAGGGAGTGTTTGTAGATTACTTTGAGACGCTGTATGCTTCACGCAAGTGGCACGGCCCGACAGAATTGATGACTACCTGGATAAAGACACACTGGCCTGGCTAAATGACACCCAGAGATATTTGTTGCCTGTCGCATAACGCTGGGAGAAATTACTGATGCCATTAAATAATTACCTAGTGATGAAGCGCCGGGCTCTGATGGGTTCCCTGCTAAAATATATCAAATGTATATTGATCTATTGGCACCCTGTGCCTACGTAAGCCCTTGAGAAAGGCCAGACTCAAAGCGTGAAGCCATTATTGATACACTGCTTAAACCTAACAAGCTGATACTGACTGTGACTCTTATAGGCCACTGTCACTGATGAATTGCAATGTTAAAATACTCGCAAAAACCCTAGCTAACTGGCTTATACTACTGCTACGGATCTATGTCCTTCGCAAACAAGCAGGGTTTGTGCCGAGAAGATCAATTGCACATAATCTGAGAACACTCTTTGCCCTAATTCATCAAATCTCTCCGGACATGGAGGCCAAGGCAATTTTACTTTATTTCACAAAGGCATTTGTATGAAGCTCAATTGCATTCGCAAATGCTGAAATTTGCAAAAATTGTGATTCCTTATTTTGCGCAAGCATTTAGAGAATCACAATTTGTGATTCCCTAAATGCTATGCTAGTAGGCATCGCAAACTGCGATATTGCCTTGAGGAATCGCAAATTACCATCAACTTCAAGTTGGTGGTAATTTGCGATTTCCTTTTAAAAAGCAAATGTTTGCTTTTTTTAAAGTGCCATGTGGCACACATACATGCCATTAGGGCACGTATTTGCACCACATGTGCACACATGCACATTTCAGTTGTGCAACAGGGTGTATTTTTAGAACTCTTGGACCCTTGAAATTGTGTGCGCAATTCGCAAATACCTATCAGGTACTCACAAACTACACGCGCAATTCCCATTCATTCCTATGGGCCTCATGGCCCATAGGATTGAATGGGAAGCCATTCTTTAATTGCAACTCGCAATTTGCAAGTCGCAATTAACCGCATCGCTGCGGCGGCTTTTCCCGCTGTGTGCGGCAATTTACGAAAAGCAGCGTTACGTGACGAGCTCAGCTCGTCATCAGCACACGACTACCGTGGCTGATGACGAGCTGAGCTTGTCATCAGCAGCGAAGCGGATATGGAATGCGAGGGAATCGCAAAAAAAATGCTAATTTTTATTTACATATCGTTTTGCGATTTTCAAATTGGGATTCTCTAAAAATCACTATTTGAGAATTACAAATTCATTCTTTCATACATATGCCCCTTGATTCCCTCAACGGGGGCTTTTTTTTCACAACACTACAATATTTTGGGTATTCTCTACTACTTTTTACAGCTGGTAAAATTACTCTTCACAAAACAATTAGCCAGACTGTGCCTAAATGGACAAGTCCTGAAAGTTGAGATCATCATTTTTCTAAATAAACTGTTTGAAACAGTGGAAAACAAGAGTCTTGAAGAGGAATTAGTTTGTCAAGAAAGAACTGGACTAGAGACTGGTTACATTATAAGCCTATAGGCCATTAGAGTTGTCCACTTTGGATCTGGCCCAAGTTTGTGGACCAGTAGCAGAGATAAGTGCTTTCCTCTTTTGCTTACGCTTATTGTGTATTTGATGATATTACCTTGTATGTTTTACCACTGTTTTACGTGCTATTAATGATCGCGCGTGCTCTGCTGCGATTCTGTTTACCTGCCTGAGGTGTTTTTACAGTGTTGTATTCCTAGGGTTTTTTTGCTCTCTGTTATGGCACAGTGGAGCCCGCGCTCAGCCTTAATTCCTGTCAGGTTATTTCTTCACGGGGTCATATGCCCGCCCCGTTGTGGGGACCGCAGGAGCTCCGTCTCCTACACAGCCGGTCTGGTGACCTGACCCTTGCTCCTCCGCCCGTCAGGGGGGCGGTTACTGTTTTTCCCTGCGGTGTGCGTATTTTAAACCCCAAAGGGTCTGTGCGCCGTGCCATAGGAGGGTTACACTGGCCTGGGGCTTCACGCGAGCGCTCTGCCTCTCTATTGTCTTTCTGGAAGCCGCTCGTTGTACGCAGTTAACACTTCACTCGGCACGCTATGTGAAGTCTGTATGATTACTTTCACGCCCTGCTGGGTCTGTACAGCTGCATTACCACAGGGCTTTAAGGCACCTGCCCAAGCCAGTTTGCTTTAGAGTATTTGGAATATATCTATTTTTGTTTAACACCAGACTCGGGTGCCAGGGGCCTCTTAGCCCCACTTTACTAATTCAATTGCAAGTTTCTCGCCCATCCATCTGCTGAAACCCAGCCATTGCTTATTCTGGAGTGCTTCCGCGTCTGAGACCCAGACCTATTTAATACTTACCTCCTCGGGTTGTGTGTTTCTTCATCCCATCATCATGGAATATGAGTACGATGAGGAATCCCATGGAGGGGATAATGCCCTGACCGACCTCCAATGGGATGAGGAGTTCTATGAGGCAGTGGACACCACAATATACTGTGCTGTGGGGGAAGCCATGGCCCCCTTAGATGAACGACGTACCCAATGCATTGATCAGGCGTTAGCGTGCCTGGCAAATATCCCGGTGGTTCCCCCACCTCCTGCAACGGCCACCCCTGCAGCCTCAGTGGTTTCTCCCTAGCCAGCCAAATGTCCACGTGAAGCGGGGATGGACACTACCGCCTTTGACAGGCTCAAGCAGGCCTTCCTTGCCACCCAGCCACGCCTTCCCTAGGGGCAACCCACTTCTATTTCCCAATCCCCTGGGAATACCGACCCAGAGCCGGTTCCTACCAATGCAGTCATCTCCTCTGCCTGACCCTTCAGATATGTTTGACCCGGATGAGATTGTGCACCATCGCTCATCAGACTGGGCTCCAGCGGACAAGGTGGCAGACTATATGGCAATGCGCATCAGGAAACCCCTAGACAAAGATGCCTGCAGTTGTTTACGAGCGGAATGCCCTCGCCCCTCTTTTGGAGGGCAAAGTCACCCTAACGCCTGAAATAGATACCCGCATGGCGACTTTCTTGCAGAAATTCATGCGCAACCTCAAGAAGGGCATCGATAGGTCCTGGCGGTCCTGCCAGGACAAGCTTCTGGACATCCTCGGTCCCTTAACAAAGATCCTCGACATGGCGGAGAATGCAAAAACATCTGGTTCCCTCATTTCCCCAGAGACTTTGTCAGGTTGGGCCCAGAGAGCCATTGTGTTCTTTGGCAACGCCAAATATGCACTTTTCACAGAGCGCCAACGCTCTCTCTTGATTAAAGTGGACCCCAAGCTGGGAGACCTCGCGGATACGGAAGCTGGAGCAGTGGCCTAGGGGGGTTTGTTCGGGGACCCCTTCGTTAAGGAACTGGGATAGTTTGTAAATACTTTCACCTCCCTTGATAAGGCCCAGTCGACAATCAAGAGAGTCTTCACTCTGGTTTTCTGGGGGGCCGGTTGAGGCAGGGGTCACTCGACCGGCCGAGGTACCATCAACCAGCCACGTGGGCAAGGCTCTGCTAAAGGCCAGTACCAAGACCAAGGCCGTTTTGGCAACTTCTGCCCGACGATAGGCAGAAGAGGCAAGGATCGAGGCTTCCGAGGAGCTGCTTCCTCATCCAACAGTGAGTCTACTCCTTTTTTCCCGTCTAAAAATAGGGGGCGGCTGGGGAATTTTTTCCAGGCCTGGACTTCTGTCACGGAGGACCCAAGGGTTCTGCAAACCATTCAGCATTTTCATATAGAGTACCAGGGGACTCCTTCCTAACACACCAGGCCACGCCTCCTGCTATTCTCCCTCCACGGCTCCGCTCTCGTTGACGAGGAAGTTACCTCTCTCCTCTCCAAGGTATAGCCCCCTCATCCCTTCACCCACGGGGTTTCTTAAGCAATATTTTTCTCGTAGACAAAACGGATAGGGGAAAACCGCTGGTAATAAATCTGAGCAGCTTCAACAAGTGGCTGGTTTACCGCCACTTCAAGATGGAGGGCCTCCATCTCCTACGGGATGTGCTGCAACCACACAATTGGATGGTTCACTTTGACTTGAAGGACGCCTATCTTGTAGTCCCGATCCCCCTCCCCATCGCCGCTTCCTGCAGTTGCTTTTGCCCGACCAAGTTTTCGAGTTCCCCTCCCTCCCGTTTGGCCTTTCTTCAGCCCCTTTGATGCTTTACCAAGGTCCTATATGAAGTGGTGGAATGGTTGAGAGATCGAGGCATTTGGATGATTTTCTTCCTCAACAACATCCTGATCATGGACGCCTGCCCACATCGCCTTCTTCATCATCTTCAGATGGCGATAAACCTCCTCCAAGGACTGGGGTTTGTCATCAATGAGGCAAAGTCAATGCTTTCTCCTTCACAGACTCAAATTTTTCTGGGCTTCGTGATCGACTCAAGGTCCTCTTCTCTCAGCCGCCCCATGTGAAAGGTTACAAAGATTTGTCACGAGCTAAGACGTATTCTAGCCAAGACTCAAGTGTCCCTTGGAGACCTGGCCCGAGTGGTGGGCTTGCTCTCAGCCTCCATATAGGCGATCTTCCCGGGCTCCTTGCACTACCGTGCGCTGCAGCGCCTCAAGGCGTCCTACCTTCGCAGAGGGCTTCCTTACTCCCACAAAGTGGCCCAGACAGAGGGGGCCGGGGAAGAAATTTGTTGGTGGTTACAACACATGAAGGCATATAATGGACGCGCCCTTTTCGGGTCCGCTCCAGATTTAGTTATCGAATCAGACGCCAGCAATCAAGGCTGGGGTGCCAGGTGTGGCAAGTTCTCTACAGGAAGGTTCTGGTCTCCAGACGAACGCAGTTTACACATCAACTGCTTGGTACTCCTTGCGGGCTCATTCGCGGTTCATTGTTGGACCAGGGATCGGATTCAGTCTTCCGTCCTTCTTAAAATGGACAATGTCTTGGTGGTCCGCTACATCAATCATCTGGGAGGCACCAGATCCAAAGCCCTCTCCAACTTGTAGGCCAGTTTTTGGCAATATTGCCTGGAGCAGCACGTTTCGGTGACAGCGGAGTATCTTCCAGGCCGAGGGGATTACCGGAGATGATGGGAAGTCTAAGGCCTTTTGGCAGAAGCAGAGGACCTTAAGGCTAAGGCATGGGCGACCAGTACCGTAAAGCGCTACAGATCCGCTTGGGGTAGATGGTCCCGTTGGTGTCTGCGAAGGAGTTGCAATCCCATGGACACAGATGTAGTTCATTTTCTGAACTTCTTAGCCCATCTGACTTCTGAGGGCCTCTCTTACCGTTCTATTAACACCTTTCATTCTGCCATTTTAGCGGGCCATGTACCTGTGGGCAATTCCCCGGTTGGCGAGCATCCTCTTGTCTGCAGGTTGCTCAGGGGCATTTGGTTATCCTTGCCTCCCGAGCCCCGCTACTCCACCTTATGGGACGTCAGCCAGGTCTTGAATTTGTTCCTATCTTGGCAGCCCAATAGATTCCTCTCCAGGAAGTAACTGTCAGTCAAGTTGGCTATGCTCCTTTGTCTGGTTTCTTGCCGTCGGGTCTCCGATGTTCGGGCATTGGCCATCTCCTCCAGGATGTTCACACCTTCAGGGGTGACCTTCACTCTTTCTAGACGGACAAAATGTCACACGAGGATTATTTGATACCCGAAATTCCCAGATTGCCCAAGTTATGTTTGGGTCGTTGCCTGAAAGCTTACGAGGGGAGGACTGAGGGAGTTCCGCCCTCCAGGGGAGCGTCAGCTCCTCATTTCTCTCCACAAACCTTTTAAGGCGGTTTCCTCCCCTACCATCGCTAGATGGGTTATGTAAGAAGCACGAATCAGTCTTAGTCTTTGAACTAGCATAATTCTTGCCTCCAGTCCTGACATAGAATGAAGCTAACGTAACGGAAAGTTTCAATACCACCGTAGAGATCATCTCAGGATTCCCGTCCGTATGTCAGTAGGTAATGCATTTTGGGGTTTTCTTCTGTTTCAGTTGGTGGGCTTGAAGGTCATATGCTTTGGGAGAAGACTCCCCCCCTGAATGTATCTGTAGTACATTCAATTGATTGTTCATGGACTAGCTCTACTGTGTAAAAATTGTAGTAGTTATTACATTTTTTTGTTCTAATTTTGCATTTTTAGTTCCATAGTGGGATGTGGGTTTATAGGGGAATAGGGTGGGAAGTTATGCCTCAAATTGTAAAGCGCTCTGATATCCTTCGGGAATAATGTCCGCGCTATATAAAACTTTATAAATAAAAAGTAAAAAATGTCTACATGAGCATTTAGCAGAGCTCACACCACAGTTGCATATTGAATTTTGTGTACATTTGAAGGATCATTGTGATTCATGTTTCTTTTGGTTATTTAATGTTCATGGTTTTAAAGTATTTGTGTGCATTATAACATATTCTAAAGTTAACATTTGTACAAAAGTTACATTGAATTTGACTTGACCATCAAGCCAAATTTAATTCAACAATTGTTTGATACCTTGAAGTACCATATTTAGAAGTTGCATTCAGAAGTTAGCACTGCCGAGTTATCAGAGGCTAACCCTGTTCTCGCCAATGGGGCTGCTAGCCTTTCTACATTAAAACAGGCAATGTGGGACTTTTACTATCAAGACATTCAAAATCATGCCCTACCTTTTAATATACAGCACCCCACCTTAGGGCTTATTTGGCCTACCTTAGAAGTGACTTACATATATAAAAAAGGAAACTTGGGCTTCGTCATTTCTTTAAATATCAAAGCCATGTTAGTAGCTGGAATACTGCTCCACCATCCAGCATTGGTGGCTGGTAGTCACACTTTGTTTTGTTACACTCATGGTGGCACAATAAATGCTACAGTTCACAAGGCACACTTCAACTTACAAGCCCTGGGTACGCTGGTGCCATTCAATAGGTACTTATAAGTAAGTTAACATACACCAATTTTGGGTGAACCAATAAGACAGATACCTCTTAAGGGTCAGGACATTGGAACTGAGGCCTGTTTGGCAGTCTTAGTGCACTACGGAGTCGAAAAACCAGCAATGCCATTCTAATGATGTACCATACAATGTTGGGAGCATCTACTTCTTTGTCATCATGGTTGCTAGGCTGGGTATTGCTAGGGCTTGGCTCCAGGTGGACTCACTTGATCCTAAGCCCTGATGGCAGGAGTTTAGAGTCATCCATGGGTTGGAGCTTATTATCATTAGGACACATCTGAATAGGCGGAAACTGTGTGAGCTATGGCTACTGGTCAGGTGAAGACTGGTGAAGGTCAGGTGAATATTTTTGCTGTATGGTTTCTCTTTTCAGAGGTTAACTTTATATCTCTATGTATCGCATGAAAAAAGAGTGAGTCGCTTTACTGTTTTAATGGATATATATTTATTTTGTTTATCTTTTTTATGATTTCAGACTTGTAAGGCCTTTTTTCATATGTCTTTTCTCGCTATATAAAGAAACTTTGCAATAAAAAAAAGAAAAAACAGCAGCATCAGCCCACAACCTTGGGGGTGATCATGCAAAGAGAGGCACTTACTTACAATCAGTAAGGCCAACAATTATTCACAAAATTACCACCTCAAAAATGTTCATAATGATGGGCCACTAAAAATGGAAGAAATCATCTACTTAGAAAAAGGGGGAAAGGCTTGCAAACATGATTGGAAGTAATAACTGCAACGAGTCAGAATTCATGGCACTCTCAAGTGCCTCAACCTTCCATTGCCTTAGGTTGTGTTTCACCTCTTTACAATGAAAGGCTACTGTGAACTTGTTGTTCTTATTATGAATGATACTCTAATGTTCTTTAAGCAGTTTTGAATTATGTTTTCCCCACATGTCTTAAACTATTTGGATATTTGCTTTTGCACAGGGAATTTCCTATACAGCATGTCACAAACTATTTAAGCTTAATCATTTTTCCATTGTATGGGTGTACAACTTCACTTCCTACGGTCAAATCATTTTAAACAATAGTACTTACATCTCCTTCTTTTTAGATTAGTATGAAACATTAAGCTTAAAGGTTTTGAGACATTTGGTAGAAGGAAGTGGCTCCACACAATATGATCTAATTGAAGTTTCAGAATGTGAGGCTTTCATAATCAAAATAAAGAACACCAATACAAGATCAATTTGTCTGAAGGAAGTAGTATGGGAAATATTGGGTTTTTGCAGCCAAGGGATCTAAATGAAAACATGGAACGGATAAGCTTGGTGTCACTCTAAGTGCTACCTTAGAGAGAGAGGGAAGACTAGTCGATGATGATGACATCATGGGTAAAGAAAAGAATCTTGTGATAAAGACTGTGGTAATGGACAGGGTTTGTTTGCTCAAGGTTAAAATGGCACAATATATGGTTTAACCACACAAGTATAGGATTGACATGAGACTTCTGGAAGTGTACCTGTTGATTATTTAATGTAATTTTGTATACACAGATGTTAATTATAATGCTGGATACCGGTTATCTCCTGATTCTGGGTGTCTTTGAGCCTGTTATTCATAGACATTGGGGGTGATTTATGAGAGCCTTGCATCACTATGTGACATTGGGGGTGATTTATGAGAGCCTTGCATCACTATTGCACCACATAAAGTGGTGCATGCATGACGCAGGGATCTGGATCAGATTTATGGAGCCACTCAAAGGCACCCTGCATGGTTTTGAATGGCCTCATAAATCTTGAGTAAGGCGACGCAGCGCAAATCGCTGCATCACTGCATCGCCTTAATCTGCACTCGAGAGGCTGCAGTGGGTGTTTCCACGCGAAAGCCAGGGACTTTGATGCTGCCCCATATTTACAAAAGAAAAATGGCCAGCAAGGGGTTTTGTTTTCTCTAGGATTTTTACAGCACTGTTAGGACTTGTTAAGGTTTAATCACAGTACCTAAACATGAATTCAATCAGTGGCTGTTAAATTCAATTCAAATGAAACAAAGAACATAAGATGTTACCACACTAACATCCAGCTTAAGCATAAATGCTCAATAAAACAAGGAACCAGGATTTATTCGCCTCGATCGTACTCTATTGACGTTCCATTGCGGATTATTCCCAACTTCTATTCTGTGACAGCTGATCTTCAACTAAAAGTGGACTAACTGTCAGAATCCATCTACTGCTTCGCTTAACTCGTTGCAAGTGTACTCTTGGCACTACTGATTCACTTCTGTGCCTAACCTCAGCGCCACTATTTATAAGCACCGGTGCCACCAAGATTCTTTAACTGACACCGTCTCTATTGTAAAAAAGGGTCATCAATTGTATATACCACTTTGTAGTCCTGATGATGGTCTTAAGAATAACCATAATAAGACCGAAACGTCGACCTGTTCAGTCCAATTCTGCCTAGTTTGTCTCAAGTCATCTTTTGATTTTCTTCTGACTTTGAGTTATAACCAATCAACTACTGTGACGCAGCAGTCTGGACTTAAATTTGGATATGTCCAAGGAAAAGCAACCAAGGCCTTGAATATCCTCATTATATCCATGTATGCACCCTATTTTTCATGATTGTTCACTGTTTTTGTACAGAAATTTATATATTTTGCCTAGAAGTTCAATAATAACTTTCAGACAATAAATCCTGGTTCCTTGTTTTATTGAGCATTTATGCTTAAGCTGGATGTTAGTGTGGTAACATCTTATGTTCTTTGTTTCATTTGAATTGAATTTAACAGCCACTGATTGAATTCATGTTTAGGTACTGTGATTAAACCTTAACAAGTCCTAACAGTGCTGTAAAAATCCTAGAGAAAACAAAACCCCTTGCTGGCCATTTTTCTTTTACAAACCTTGCCCAAGCCCGCAAGGGTATATTGGGTTGCTCACCCTGTTGTATGCCCCATATTTACAACATCATGTAAACCTTGGGACGTGTCAAATCCTTTTTTCCTCTTTCAATGTGTGCTGGATTCTGCAGCACACATCGAAAGAGAAAAATGCTGTTTACGATTGTCACTGAGCAGGAAGGTGCACCTTCCTGCATAAAAACAATCCTACATGCAACTGAGGCATCCTTGCACCATGGTGCCTTCTGCTAGGCTGCAGAAACAGCACCAACGCAGGGAGAAAGGACAGGAATGCATTCCTGCCCTCTCACTTTGGCCTAGGGTAGCACAGCAAGGTGGGTGCCCTATGCCAAACTCTCGTAAATAAGGGCCTTTGTTTGCAACAGACATTCAATCATGAAATTTGAACACTTGCTGATTTAGGAAAGGTTTTTTTGTACAAAAAAAGGGTAAGAAATTCCAAAATAATTTTGTGAAATGTAATAAAACTAGAACATTTGTTTGGTGAACTTGTTTGACATTTGACAATGAATTGAAGAACAAAAGGAAAAATAAAATTCCTGATTTAGATCTGACTGACCGGTTACTCCATCACAACAGTGGCAATATCCCGCCCGTCAAAATATAAATCTTATTTTATCCTATGGAACTAATATTTCGACGGGCAGGATATCCCTCACCGTTGTGATGGAGTAACTTGTCTGCCAAGATCTAAATCAGGCCTTTTGGTTGGGTTAAACAGGACAAATATACAAAGTATTTATATCTACCCTCAAGAAAATTATACCTGGTTCGCCTGAAATGTTAAAAGGAGGAGTAGAGGCATAGGGCCAACTGCACCATTGACCTTTCTTAATACGTCTAGCAGCCTGAAATCAATAAGACACATCACTTGTTTTTGTTACTCATTCTGGAAGATTGTGGGTAATGCCTACCAGATCTACAAGATGTTCCAGATTAAATAAATTAGGGACGGTATACCTGGGCTCATTTACGCATTTTGATGTCTAGGCAAATCAAAATCATTACCCTTTATATTTTATTTATTGTTGTCAGACAAAAGAAAAAGAGGACCCAATTTCTTTTGTCAATATAGTATAAAGTTTATTAACGCGCGCGGAAGCAGGCCAGACAGCTCTGTGGAACTGAAATCTGAGCTGTGACTTATAATGGGGCAGCTAGTTTCTTTTATACATTTTTGCATACATTTGTCATATATTTGCAATATCAATCAGGTATTTACTTAAGCACAACATTATATCAAAAGTAATACTTTCTGCAAAAAAGCTAAAAAGCTAATTACATGTTTATGAAATGCGATACATGTGCATGTGTTATTTTGATTATGCTTCTACACCACTGCTTGTACTACCGGTTATCCTTGGGTTGTCTATTTGAAGTCTAACAATGTTCTACTTGTTACATGTATCCTGTTCCTTTCTGCTACCTTATCTACATATTTTCTTAGAGACTTCTTCCCGCAATGCGGTCCTGTAACTTTCCACTTCTGCTATGACTAAATATATTTCTCTATTCTACTAAAGTTTGCCTCTACTTCTCTCTCTCCGGGACCTGACTTCATTTTGGGCTGCTATTCTATTTTACTACTGCAGATAGCTTGGGCCTGTATTTCTCCTTTAATACTTCCATATGCACACAGCTTTTTGCTGATGCTTACATTGACATTTATTAAAACAGTATAGTATTTGTCAGAAATGGCATGATTAATATGAGGGTGGGCATCCCTACAAACTCCATAAAGCCATTCTGGCTATGTCAAAACACAGTTCTCAGCAACAGACAATCTCCACAGAAGTCCATGCTAATTTTAAGCAGCACCAATAATTTTAAAGTAAAGAACACAACACAATAAAATCCCAAATCAAATTAGAACAATAGAAAAATATGCAATGAGCAAAAAGACACCAATACCATCAAAGTATGGTAAGGGGAGCTGAGATAAGAATTTTTAAAGTTTTAAAGGGCCCTAGTAAAAGTCAAGCGATAGAAACATGAAACAGTTTATGGTGGACTGAAACCTAGGTGCAATTTCAGGCCAACTGTGATGGAGAGCAGGTTTAAGCACCAAGCAGATTGCCACAAAGGTTTTACCTTCAGGCTTAAGGGCAGATTTACTAACATTTTGTGTTGTGGGTGAACCACTTGTTTTGGTACAGCTGCACCATAATATGTTATTTGTGAATTACAAAGCCAGGCAAATAAGATTTGCATGGCTTTGCGTGGGATTTTCCCCAAAAAGAAACACAAGACAACTCACACAGCTATGCATGCAACTTTCTGAAGCATGCTTTGAGAGAGACAAATGCTTTTAAAGATTGTTTTTTTGTGTATCCTTACACACAAGTGTGCAAGGGTGTCTATGTTGGTAATAGGCAGCACACAGTTCACCAGTGGTAGGAGACAGCAGAAATGTGTCATATCTTAACTAATATGGAGCATTTCTGATGTCTCACTTTCAGGCAATGCCGGCAGTAACTTTGCTTGCTGCCCTGCTTTACATGGAAAAAATACTGCATCTGCCTCACAGTCTACAAATTCAGAGAAAGCTGCTTTTGGTCAGTCCTGCAGAAGATAGCTCCTGAGAGCAGCCTTCAGGGCACCATGCCTTTCCCCAGTCAGGTCTCCAATAGAATCTAGTCCTCTTTTTCTCACAAGCACCATCTTCAGTCAGAGGTTCTTCTGTTCTTTGTGTCCCTGAAGCAGATAAACAGGAGGTCAACAACTTGACCTTTGGAGAACAGTCCCAGCCCCTTCGTGCCAGAATCCAGTGTCCTTGAGGCTTTGTGTAAGTCGTCTTCTTTCATCAGGAGTCAGAAGTAAGGATTCCTCTTCCAGCAGGGCCTTTTTCTTCAAATGGAGTCTTCCCAGGTCCAGTCATGTTCTGAGAAAGTGATAGAACTGGTGCCAAATTAATCCTGTGCACCGGCCAGTGATTGTAGAAAAACCACTACCACTCCCTATCTTTTTTCTTGTAATCTCGCCACCCCCTTTTGCAGTACTTCCCCATTCCCTTACTATAAAATGACCCAGGTTTCCATATTTTAACAGTGCAGAACCCAGTTGCTGCCATCCAAGCCTGTCATCAGGTTCTTGACCACTCACCTACTGGAGCCTGACTGTCTAGGAAGGTCCTGAGTATGAAAAGGAGAATGTTTTCCAGGCGTCTCCATGTCAAAAGAGTTAAACCTGCCCTTTGTCAGCAAACTGTCCCTGTCTACTCCCAGATAGTTACTTGTAAGCAGAAAGCCAATGCACACAACAAATCAGTGTGATATGAGTAATCACCAACAAATGTTAAGGAACGAGTGACATGTATGTGTTCTTTTTGTGTTGTTTTTTTAAATTTCTGATAGATATATTGAGAACATGAAACCAGCCGACACGTGTTTCGTCAAGCAGGGAGTTAACCCGTGACTCTTCAGATCTGTAAAAAGGGCATGAGGAGCGGGGTCGGTGGAACGGTGATACTTCCGACCCGGTCCTAATCGGGTGTTCCCGCAAAGCGAGCTTGAATGTGGGAGTAAGTCTGGGTAATCGTGGGTGGGCGATGGAAACGGCGGGTAAAGCCGAAAAGTAGATAATGTCGTCGTGATTCACAACTAGTGTTCGAGGTCGGTCCAGGTGTAGATTGGAGGCGGGTCTCGCCGGGTATGTTGTCACTCCTTCCTTAACATTTGTTGGTGATTACTCATATCACACTGATTTGTTGTGTGCATTGGCTTTCTGCTTACAAGTAACTACAGGGAAGGATCTCCGCCATCCCTGTTTCTCAGAGTTTAGGATTTTTCTCTGATCCATTTGCACCAACCATAAACAAAAATTTCTTTCGACTGATCCACTACCTGTTGAGCGCCATAACATTTCTGAAAACAAACGAACCCATCGCAGAACCTCAAGTACTCCCAGATAGTTACTCCCTGCCACATGGGTAGCAGTTAACATCTATTTTACTTTCTTCATTAGCTCAGCTCACTGGAAGCCTTTGTTCTCTGGGTCAGAGTTTTTAACTCTCCCAGCTAATGATATATATTCAGGCCCTGCGATTCTGAGTGAGCTTTGCCTTCCCCTGTATCTCGACTCGTGATTCGCACTCAGCCAATCTTTACCTGGTGCAAGTTCCTCGTTTTTGCAGAACCAGAGCTGGAGGATGGTACTTCAAGGCTCTAGTGCCGGCCCTCTGGAATTCCTTGCTTCTGTCCAATAGAAGGATCTCCAACCATCTGACTTTCAGAAGGGCAGTCAAGACATTGCTCTTTTGCTAATCCTGCTTCCTCTCCATTCTTCCTCTATCTGCTGCTTGCGCTGGAACGGCCCTTTGCCGGGACAGCCATGCGCTTCACAAATCTTATAACATGACATATATTCCAACTGGGGGGTGGAGCTTGCCTGCAATGAAAATAGCCGCTTAGGGTTTGGGCTCCATACCGCCATCTAATAATTCGGCTTTGGCCGTGCTGGGAGCGCTGTCCCGGTTGCCTGTTCTCTTCTGCCTGCAAGAACCAACGCCTCGCGGCCCCCGCTCCGCGGGAGCCGCTCGTAGGCTCAACACTCCACTAGGGATCTGGTTATTCTTCCCCTGATGTGCATTGGAGCACCAACGCGCTAACTGAAACGTACTCTCCTTACACAAGCCCAGAGGCGGGACTGCGAGGACCAGCCTGCTGTGCGGCGCAGATCGGCCGCAGCTGGTCCTCTTCCCGCCCCTTTCACCTGCTTAAATCAACGCGGAGAGTGTGCTGCTTGGGTTTGTCCTTTGGCCGTGCTGGGAGCGCTGTCCCGGTTGCCTGTTCTCTTCTGCCTGCAAGAACCAACGCCTCGCGGCCCCCGCTCCGCGGGAGCCGCTCGTAGGCTCAACACTCCACAAGGGATCTGGTTATTCTTCCCCTGATGTGCATTGGAGCACCAACGCGCTAACTGAAACGTACTCTCCTTACACAAGCTCAGAGGCGGGACTGTGAGGACCAGCCTGCTGTGCGGCGCAGATCGGCCGCAGCTGGTCCTCTTCCCGCCCCTTTCACCTGCTTAAATCAATGCGGAGAGTGTGCTGCTTGGGTTTGTCCTTTGGCCGTGCTGGGAGCGCTGTCCCGGTTGCCTGTTCTCTTCTGCCTGCAAGAACCAACGCCTCGCGGCCCCCGCTCCGCGGGTGTTGCTCGTAGGCTCAACACTCCACAAGGGATCTGGTTATTCTTCCCCTGATGTGCATTGGAGCACCAACGCGCTAACTGAAACGTGCTCTCCTTACACAAGCTCAGAGGCGGGACTGCGAGGACCAGCCTGCTGTGCGGCGCAGATCGGCCGCAGCTGGTCCTCTTCCCGCCCCTTTCACCTGCTTAAATCAACGCGGAGAGTGTGCTGCTTGGGTTTGTCCTTTGGCCGTGCTGGGAGCGCTGTCCCGGTTGCCTGTTCTCTTCTGCCTGCAAGAACCAACGCCTCGCGGCCCCCGCTCCGCTGGAGCCGCTCGTAGGCTCAACACTCCACAAGGGATCTGGTTATTCTTCCCCTGATGTGCATTGGAGCACCAATGCTCTAACTGAAACGTACTCTCCTTACACAAGCTCAGAGGCGGGACTGCGAGGACCAGCCTGCTGTGCGGCGCAGATCGGCCGCAGCTGTTCCTCTTCCCGCCGCTTTCACCTGCTTAAATCAACGCGGAGAGTGTGCTGCTTGGGTTTGTCCTTTGGCCGTGCTGGGAGCGCTGTCCCGGTTGCCTGTTCTCTTCTGCCTGCAAGAACCAACGCCTCGCGGCCCCCGCTCCGCAGGAGCCGCTCGTAGACTCAACTCTCCACAAGGGATCTGGTTATTCTTCCCCTGATGTGCATTGGAGCACCAATGCGCTAACTGAAACGTACTCTCCTTACACAAGCTCAGAGGCGGGACTGCGAGGACCAGCCTGCTGTGCGGCGCAGATCGGCCGCAGTTGGTCCTCTTCCCGCCCCTTCCTGTCACTCCCTCTGATATTGAGTCCCAGCCACGCGCACGCGGGACGCGCGCGGGGCAAAGGCCGGGGCGAAGACCGGGCAAAGAGCGGGCCGTTGTTTGGCCGTTAGGTGGCTGGTGAGGCTGGGCTGGGCCCTGTCCCTGAGTCTTTGTGGCGTATACCCTGGTCCTGAATACTTAATGTATGCCTCCTCACTGTGCTGCACCGCGCGCTTGATGTGATTGTCTAGTGGCTGTCAAGTCCCTCTACCCTTGCTGGCTGGGTAACTATTACGACGGTTGCTCTTGGTTACTCCCCATAGTTGTTTATTTTCCGTTATAATGGACATGGCCTCACCTGGGAAAGCGGGGGCAAATTCCAACAAGGGCACATTGGACAATTACTTTAAGAAATCCATCTCTGAGATTGAAAGAGAAGAAGCTCTGGAAGAGAAAAGGATGGAGCGTCGTTGCTCCATCGAGGGTCATAAGGCTAGATCCACCCTGGGTACATCCCTGCCCAATCGACTACCTAGTACAGAGTTGATAACTGAGGACCCCTTTACATCTCAGGGTGTCCCTGAACTCCTAAGAGATATCTCTCCTGCGCCACTTTCTCTTGTGGATCCCTTCAGTCCACCTCCTTCTGCCCCCCCACCATTTTGTAACTCTGATGTAGCCCCGAATCCCCCGCTAGCTACCATCCAAATTGGAAAAATTAACCCCAAAAATCTGCAGAGGAAGGTTGTGGCCCAGATAAATCATGGTCCTCCGCCCAAAAAGAGAATGAGGAAGGGGGGCCCCATACAAAAAGGTAAAACTAGTCATACTGAATTTGGCAAGGGCAAAGGGGGGGGACAGCCTTGGTTTCTAAATCAACTGAAGGCACAAGACTCGATACTCCCACAGTGACCATACAAGACACACCATCTCCCATAGTAGTTACTACCCCTCCAAATCCAAATTCTGAGGAGATCCTCCCGCTCGCCCCCACTTTGGAGTTTCTTGGGCAAATGCTCAGGACGCTCACTTCCCCAATCATGGATAGATTACGGGCCATTGAAGAGCGGTTAGGGAATCTGGAGCACACTATTCTCAATAAACTGGACAACCAGATGGTTGTTCCAGTATCCACTACAGTGACAGCTTCAGCCAGCTCATCAAATAGTTTAAAACCCTCTGTACCTAAGAAGCCCCTCCCAACCTCTTCCAACTTAGCCAAGGCGGCTCACATAACCTCTACCATTACCACAACGGCCTCTCTCCCCGTGTCCAATCTCCCTACCAAAATAGTGGCAAACAATCTCTTGGGAACCTCAACCTCCAAAAATGATTCTAGATCTGACATGCACTCGAATGGTGCCATTCCCAAGGGCGGAAATAGTAAGTTACCTAGACCAATTCAGACGGTTGAAGAGAGGGAACCCCCTAGTATAGTACAAAAACGTAGGATCCCTCAGGTCGAATTGCCTCCGGAATCACTACCTTACGTAGTGGTGCTTACGGGTGTTCCCACCCTTGACCCCGATAAGCGAGAAGGCCCACAACAACTTAAAAATAAGACCATGTATTGGCTGTCTAAGAACAGACCACTCCCTGGGAATGTAAATGGGGACATAGTGCATGTGCGCCGACTCTCCTGGTTGGGGGGGCGGGTGAAAGACATAGAAGGCGATCTGATTGTGATCAACTTCAGGGACCCGGAAGCTGTAAGGCACATTCTGAGCTGGATGCCAGGGAACCTTGGCAAATCCATCATGCCGTGTGATCTCACCTATTTTTACCCTAGAGCTCTAGTGGCCCCCCTGTCATGTCCATGGCCCTCTATGCCCTTGACAGGCATCAATGGTCCTAAACAAACCAATCACTATCCTCCTTTGCACTCTGACCCCTTGATTCCAAAGAATGCACATAGGTGGGAATTTGTCCCTCACAGGGGCTATGGTTCCAATTATAGGAGTTTGGACCATTCCTCCCAAATGGGGGGGATGGACCACTTGCTTCCTTTTACACCCTTGGAAGTTAGCAACAGATTCGAAGCATTCTCTGGCTTAGATTTTTGTGACTGACTCGAGGGGTGCTCCCCTGGTCATTTTACTGCAGAGGGGGCCCCAAGTGAACATAACGGTAATTCTGTTGCTCAAGCTTTTAACCCTCCCCGGCAATTGCTTGGCGATTTTTATTTACAACAAGGGGTGGTGGTGAGGGACAGAGTCTCTGAATTAAGCAGAAAGCTCTCACCCAGTCAAGAGATCAGGGCTAGATCCAACACCGTTTTTTAGCTCACTGCACCATCCCAGTTTCAGAACCTGGCTGTATGCAAATTAGTCTGTTCCTGTCCCAGTGCATGATGGGAACAGGGCAAACCAAACTACAAAAGCCAATTCTTACACTGGGAAGGAAACAAGCTCCCGGGGACCGGTTTCTGGCATTACAGCCGTCTTCGGCCCGGTTTGCTTGAATCCTGATGGTGCAATGAGCAAGGGTCCCTTTTCTATGGCGATTTTTATGGCACAACTCAACCCCATCCAGCTGGAAGTAATCACAGTTTATCTCCCCCCCACCGCTCTCCATCTCCCATGTATGCAGTAGT
Source organism: Lissotriton vulgaris (assembly GCF_964263255.1). Taxonomy (NCBI): domain Eukaryota; kingdom Metazoa; phylum Chordata; class Amphibia; order Caudata; family Salamandridae; genus Lissotriton; species Lissotriton vulgaris. The sequence continues at coordinate 1,092,460,018 of NC_141689.1, read as the reverse complement.
GGAGTTACTTCTGAGGGCCAGGGCCCCACACTCCATACTAAGTCCAGAGCCCTGAGGGTACTCTCATGGAACGTTGCAGGGATGTTTAATAAAATACAAACCGAAGAATGGGATTCCCTGATATCTAATAATGAGATTTGCCTTTTTCAAGAGACATGGGCGAGGGAACCGGTTTACAAGACTGGTTATGCTGTATTTGAAATTCCTGCTACTTGGAATGGAAGGGGAAGGCCCTCAGGCGGTCGGGCGGTGTGAATAGCATCTCACACTGGGTGTATAGCGGAAAGTATAGCCACGCTCTCCCAAGATATCCAGTGTGTTTTACTAACCTGGATGGGTGCCCCGAAGTTGGCAATAATAAATGTTTACTCCCGCCCAGTAGGACCAACGGCGGAGTCTACTACACTAGAAGACCTTGCGTCTTTTTTGAGCCAGCTGCCGTCAGATTATAAGGTGATTTTGGGTGGCGATCTTAACTGTCATTTTGAACCCTTAGAGGGCTTGAGGGAAGGGGCCCTCATGGCAGAAGACGATTACTGGGGTATACCACCGTGCCAATCCCCCCATCCCAGATCCTGGTCTCCACTTGCGGTTCAAATCATGTCGTTAACTCTCAACTATGCGTTGAGAGCTTGTAATGGTCGCACACCCTCAGACACCCCCTCAAAGTGCACATTTAATAGACCAAACCATGAGTCAAGACTGGACTACATTTTTGTTGATACCAGTCTGTGGCCAAAGGTTGAGGATTTTAATATAATCCCCCGCACTGATAGTGATCATAATGCCCTTTCACTTACCTTGCGCTACCTTCCTGAGCCCACCGGACTTTCCTCTCTGGGGGAAGGAGATGAACGGGGAAACCTTGTATTAACTTCTAACAGGCGTAGGGTGAGATGGCAGAAATTCTCCAAGTCGGAAGAAGAAAATTGGGAACATTTACAATCTCGTCCTCCCAAGATTTGAGGCTTTGGATGAAGTAATCAGTCGCTCCAGTGCCCAGGACCTATTTAAAATCTTACCTTCCATACATGAAGACATAGTGGGAGCTTTGGGAGAGGTCCTCTATCCAGAGGTACCTAAACCCAAGTGTAAAACCAGAACCTCCACTTGGTACAACTCCGACTGCAGAAAGGCCAAATATGATCTTATTGCTGCAGTCAAAGAGGGTGCCCCCCGTACTAGGGTGTCCGCTTTGCGACAACTGTACAGGGACATTATGGCCCGTGCGAGGTCAGACTGGGACTGGGATAGATGGCACGATCTTTCAGCAGCACTAATAGCTAAGGATACTAGAAGATTTTGGTCCATAGTCTCCACTGGCTCAGGGGAACCCAAAGCTGCAGTTGAACCCAATATAGCTGCACATATATGGGAAGACCATTTTGGGAAACTTTATGCAGATGAATTAGAAAACACTGATGCCACTATTGCAACACTCCTCTCCCTCCCTGGAGATACTCTGGAGTTCACGTTAGGGGAAGTGGTTAGTGCAATAGATGGCCTAGCAATGGGCAAGGCCCCTGGCCTTGATAAACTACCCGGTGACCTCTTCAGGTCACATTCAGAGATTTGGGCGCCCTACCTTCTCATCCTCTTCAACTCAATAGCATGTGGAATGGCGATCCCCTGTACTTGGCTGGGGGCAGAGATAGTCCCTATCTTCAAGAAGGGCTGTCCTCTGCTCCCATCCAACTACAGGCCGATCAGCCTGATAGATGTCCCCCAGAAGATTTATTCGCGACTTTTATTGGACCAACTCATGGATTGGATGGAGGAAAATGAAATTTTAAGTCCTCTCCAGGCTGGCTTCAGGAAAAATACGTCCACCATGGACCAAATCTTCCGCCTCGTTCTCCTTTATTGGAAAACGGTGACCATCGAGGGCGGGAGATTATACATGGTGTTCGTAGACCCGAGGTCAGCGTTTGACCTTGTACCACGGAAAAAACTCTGGGAGGTCCTGAGGGAGATGGGAGTACCCATTAATTTACTCCAGGCAATCATAAGACTCCATCAGGGTAATTTCGCCCAGGTGCGTTGTGGGCGGGGTGGTGCTTTGACACAAAGGTTCCCTGTTTCCCGGGGGGTCAGGCAGGGGTGTGTCCTTGCCCCAACCCTTTTTTGTCTTTATGTGAATAGTGTCATCTCGCATTTAGCCAATGTTGAAGACAACGACGCCCCGGTCCTGGCAGGCAGGAGGGTACCGGCAATTATGTTTGCTGATGATACCCTCCTGCTTTCCAAATCGCCCATGGGAATTCAGAGAATTCTGGATGGCTTTGATCTCTTCTGCAGGCAGTACGGCCTCGAGATCAACGCCGGGAAGACCAAGTATATGATCTTTAACCCCTCCTCCACAACTAGACCCAACCCATCCCTAAACTCCACGGTCTTAGAGAGGGTAAAAACATTTCAATACCTGGGCGTAACCCTCCAAGAGAATCTTTCATGGTGTCCACAGATTGCAAGCTCGCGAATAAGGCTCTCTCAACTGTCTGGGGCTATCCTGAAGATTACTAACACCTCAACATATAAACCCATAGCCCCCGCAGTTGAGATGTACAAAACCCAAGCAAAACCTGCTGCATTATATGGCAGCGAACTTTGGGGACACCAAGCTGCAAATGAGATGGTACTTGTTGAGAACAATTTCATGAGGCGTCTCTTGGCCCTCCCAGCTGCAACTCCCTTGCTTCCCCTACGTCTTGACTTGGGCTTATCGTCTATCAGGGAGGATGCTGAACTCAATCCTATAAGATTCTGGCATAGACTCTGGTCAACTAAGGAGCTTAACCACTACAGGCGTGATCTCGTGCATGTTATGAACTTAAACGTCAATGACAAGATCCCCTGGCTAACTTTTGTCAAAAAAGAATTGTTCCGGCTAGGCTTAAATGAACTGTGGCTGCCCCCCGCAATTGGTTGTAACAAGGTCCCTCGGAAAAGACTAGTGAAAGCCTACAAGCAACAAAATCTTGTATCCCAAATGACTGCACCTAGCATTGGCACCTTAACCCACTGTTTTACCCAATCCAAAAATACTTATAAATTTGAATCTTTTTTGGATTTTATTTACCCGGTCGCAGCAAGAAAGCTCTTTATTCAGTGGCAGTTGGGAACCCTACCCCTTAAATCCTTTACGAGTAAATGGACCAATGGAGGGGACAAATTATGCCCTGGCTGCAATTCTTGTGATGAGGAGGAAATCCATGTCTTGTTTTTCTGTCCCACCTATAGGTCTCCAAGGAAGTATTGGTTGGTGCCTTTATGCAGAAACATGGCAATAAGAAACTGTTCAACTTCGTATACAATATTGAAATCTGATCCCGCCCCTCACATTGTCTTTGCAGTCTCAAAATATTTGTTCGCCATGTGGCGTATTAGGTCCAAGTTGATTAAGGTTTTACCAACATAGGATGATAGTTCCAGCCACTGTTTCAAAATAATTTTTAGCTCCCTACGGTAAAGTTTTTACATTAATGTTTATCTTACTTCAATTGATATAACTGTGATGTATCTTTCTTATTCATTTTATCTCATCTAATTTTAACTCTCAAAATTTGTATCCATTTGCACTTACATGTACTCAAATGTTGATTTTAAAATGTTGTATGTTTCTTTTTATGCATCTTTTATGATCTTAATGGCCGAAATAAAGATTTTTTGGATTGGATTGGATTGGAATAATTCAGCAAGAATCCTGCGTTTAAGCGGCACCTGAGTATGCCCGAACACCTTCCTGAGGGTCGGAAAGGCTACCCCCACACAGAAGGCCCGATTCACAGAACTAACTTAAGACAAAATCCTAAACTTACTACCATTTCGGTATTCACAGAAGGCACTTACTCATTTTGGTATTCACAGAAGGCACTTACTCATTTCGGTATTCACAGAAGTTAGAACTCCTAACTTTAGGACTCCTAAATGCCTTCTGTGAATACTGAAAGTCTTAAAATTAGGATTTTTCGCAATTTAGTGGTAGTAAAGTTAAGACTCCTAACTTTAGGACTCCTAAATCCCTTCTGTGAATACCGAAAGTCTTAAAATTTGGATTTTTCTCAACTTTACTGCTACTAAACTGAGAAAAATTCTAATTTTAAGACTTTTGGTATTGACAGAAGGCATTTAGGAGTCCTAAAGTTAGGAGTCCCAACTTTACTACTCCTTAACTGAGACAAATCCTAACTTTAGGCTTTCGGTATTCACAGAAGGCATTCAGGAGTCCTAACTTCTGTGAATACCAAAATGAGTAAGTTCGTTCTGTGAATACCAAAAGTAGTAAGTGCATTCTGTGAATTCCAAAAGTAGTAAGTTCATTCTGTGAATACCAAAAGTAGTAAGTGCAATCTGTGAATACCAAAACAGTAGTAAGTTTAGGATTGAGTCTTAAGTTCATTCTGTGAATCGGGTCCACAGAGAGCATTTCTGCTGCCGGGGACGCCCGGAGACCGCGGCTACAGAATACGAACTTTGCGGCCGGGAGCTGTGCTTTGGAGCCTGCGTCGCAGCTGGAGGGGAGGGCCCGCCCACGGATGCGTACCTGAGACTGAGCTGCGGGAGGGACCGGCTTGCGGCATATACCCCTTACTGCAGCAGTCAGAGGTTAGCTGGAACTCTGGGCCCTCCGGCGGCGCTGACTTTGGGCGGCCACTGACCGATGGTCTCTCCCTTGGGGGCATCCCGGCTTCCCTTGACATTGTATGCGAGCTGTGCAGCGTGTGCCCGATAGCGGTCTGGAGCCCCACTGGACTATTGTTAGGACGCTGCTCATGGAAGGTTAGTGCCCGCTGCCCTGTGCACCACGATAGTGGTGGATGGCTCATGTGACCCCCTGCCTCCGTGAAAGGAACTAACAAACTGCCCCACCACTGTCGCTACACCACTGTCGCAGTTAGCGCTGGGCCTGTGCTCACACTGAGGCCTACTTGCGCCTACAAGTCACTTTGCTTTGTCCCCCGAACTGGTGAACGCGCAGCGTTTGCGTCTTTTCAACCCAAAGGTGCCTGGGATCCCCTGTACACACAGCATACCGGCTGAAGTCTGGGAGGCTAGGTGGCGGCTGCATACCAGTAGTACTGGCACATAGTGTGGTGCCACGGAGAAGAACCGGCCGCCCCGGGGGGAGGCTCACACACGCAAAGCAGACTCAGATATGCCACGACGGCTAGAACCCGACGCTGGAGTGCTGCAAAGCGGGCCTTCCTCGACTCCTAAAACTAGTTACAACCCCTACCCGAAGAGAGTAATAACGCGCTACTATTGTGCACTCCTTGAGCAGAGGCCCCTTTTCTTCAGTAGTGCTCCTGATGGGGGATCCGCTACACTGTCCCTGCAGTCCGCCAAAATTTACAACACTCATATACCATAGATCTCTGCAATGGGGAGGGTGGATCGGAACCAACCACGGCTCACCTTTGACCAACAGAAGACGAGCCAGACCAGTGCTGAGGCCTCGAAGGATGCAAAGGCAACAACAGAGAAAAGTCGAGAGAAGGTTGAATGCGAAATATGGACAATGTTCACTACCATGCAAACCAGAATACAAAAATGTCTATCTGCCATTGACTCCAAACTAGATTCTCTAGGATATCGTATGGATAGAATTTCAGAAAGAATAGACAAGCAAGTTGAGAGAATGGATATGGCAGAACGTAGAGTCACTGAAGATGTATCGCAGACGGAACTGGCCAACATACAGAAACGGATGAATATAGCACTGCAGACACAACAGGATAAAGCAGAAGATCTTGAGGCCCGTTCTCTGAGATGCAACATACGCATCACAGGCCTGCCAGAAACCACACAAGTAGTCAATATGGAACGTTTTGTGGAGAAACTACTGCATACATTGTTTGGCCCTGAGCAATTCTCACATATGTTTGTGGTGCAAAGAGCCCATCGTTCGCTGGGCCCTCGACCCGCCCCAGGAGCTGCACCACGACCCATCATTGCGAAGCTCCTAAACTATAGAGATCGTGACACAGCTTTGAGACTCACAAGAGAGAAAAAATCCTTACAGTATGAAGGCTCGTAGATCTCCCTATACCCGGATTTCACCACTCGTGTGCAAGAAGCCCGCAAATGATTTGCGCCACTCAAGAAATAACTGCGTAATCAGCAGTTGGACTATGCCATGCTATACCCAGTGAGGCTGTGGGTCAATCAGGGTCAATCCAGGATTTACACTGATCCCAAAGCACTACAAAAGCTCTGAGAGAGTGGGCGAAAGAACATCGGCAGAGCCCTGAGTGGCAACTTGGATCAACAGGACTGACAAGATATCCCTTCTTGTTACCAGATAAGATGGGAACATTTGGAGGGCGGTGGGGGGACAAGATGGTGGTAGCATGAAATGCTACAAGACTGGCTCCAGGTGAAACAAGAGGAAGTACTGATTAGATTGAGCGGTCATAAGCTGCATATCAGACATAGTGTTGATATATAGAGGGCTCTGTTATAAGTCCTATATCTCGAAGGGAGGTGGGGAAGAGCTATTACGAAACTTAACATGCTTTACGCTAATATTGATTACGATGGCGATTCTCTTATAGTAGATTGCCTATTCTGAGGTCAGGCAACATCCGCCCACGTGTGTGCTCCACACATTGAGTATCATTTCCTCATTTTCGTTCACAGATTTGTTTGATGTGAATTTGTTATGATAATCAGTGGGATTGAGGGGGGATTCCCCCAAAGCAAAGTTGGGCAAGGCTTGGTATGGGTGGGGGAGGGCTGGGATTGAGACTCACATTGATTGTTTTCGCCGCTTTGGAAAAATGTATATTTGTGATTTGCATGCACATTGGACTGTTGTCACAAGCGATTAAGGTACCGATACATGCGCCAACCTTATGACAGGTGAGGAGAATTTCAGTAGAGCAGCTGGCCCAGACACTGTTAGTACACTAACATGGAACATACGTGGCCTCAATGACCATAGGAATGTGCGTAAGATTCTGAGATACCTGAATAGACATGATATTGACATTGCACTTCTGCAGGAAACACACCTCCCACTAAACAGTCCTATACTGCGCACTAAGGGCTTACTGGGCAACTCCCATGCGTCAGGTTTTACCACCCACACAAGAGGCGTTCTGACGTGGGTGAACCCTAAAAGTCCAATTAAATGGGAGCCATTGGTGACAGATGCGGAGGGCAGATTTGCGGTCACTAGATGCAGAGGGAAAGGCCTGGAGCTACTTCTTGTCAATGTCTATGGTTAAATCACGATAACCCGGAATTTTGTAGGCAATTGACTGAGATGGTAGGATCACAAGTGGGTGGGTGTCTTTTCTGGGGAGGCGATTTTAATTTTGTCTGGGATCCCACATTAGACAGGTCAGGAGGACTGGAGAGATGCATATCGGCATCGGCTAGGGCTATGGAAAGCTCACTAGTGTGCTTTGATCTGGCTGATATTTGGCGACACCGGCACCCGACGCAAGGAGGATACACACACTACTCTGCATATTATAATATACATACTAGAATTGAATATTGATTTATAGATAGGCAGTATTTCACAAACATAAGTGCAAGTAAGATCCTCCACGGCATGTACTCCGATCATTCCCCACTATTATTGGTATTAGACACCCCGAAGACACGTATACCCCCTTTTACCTGGCAGTTCCCGCCCTATTCCTTATTAGACACAGTGTTTAAGGAAGAAATGGCTGAAGCTATTGACTTTTTTTCCAGAAGAATGTGGGTTCTGTTGAATCCTTTCAGACCATGTGGGACGCATTCAAAGTGTATATAAGAGGCGTAGCTATATCTAAGCACGCAAGTGTTCTTAAGTCGATACAGACCTGACTTGCACCTCTAGAAGGTAAATTGGCTGCTTTGGAACAGGCTATGTTGGCTTGACCTACTGAAGAGACCACACAAGAATCAATACAAACGTTAGAAGAATATTATACAGAGGCAGATGCAGAGATTAAACACTTGGGCAAATATGCTACTGCTCGGGTCTTCGGAGAGGGGGAACATCCTGGGGCGGTACTCCCGCAACTACTTAGACAATGAAGAGACAAATCTGTAGTCCCAGAGCTCACGACTGTAGACGGTGCTACTTTGCTCACTGAGACTGAAATAGCGGAACAATTCCGGCAATATTAGTCTGAGTTATACGCCCCTCGGGGTGGTGGTACGGAAGAACACATACTTGATTACTTAGCTCATATTAAGTTACCATGGCTAACTAATGCTCACCATGAATTTTTGATGAGATCCATTGAACGAGAAGAAATATTAATTGCAATATCAAATATGAAAGCAGGGAGCGCACCGGGCGGAAATGGCCTTACAGTCGCCTTTTATAAGGCTTTTCTCGAGTTACTGCTACCACAATTACTCAAGCTATATGAAGATATGTGAACTACTGGTACAATGCTGTCCTCTATGAGGGAAGCAATTATTGTCGCCATCCTCAAACCGGGTAAACTCCCAGGACAGATGTGCTTCGTATTGTCCCCTTTCCATATTGAAAGTAGAAACAACATTTTTTACGAAAATCCACTGGTGCCTACCTTAGTTGTGCCGGAACAAGCTGGTTTTGTCCCTGGCAGGAATTTGACGTATAATCTGAAGACAGTTTTCGCTGCCATGCGACATACTAGGCCAGAGGTACCGACCATAGCGTTTTTTTTAGATATAGAGAAGGCATTCGACTATGCCGAATGGCCGTTTTTAAAACAAGTCCTTATTAGGATGGGAGTTAAGATGGTTTTTATACAATTACTTGGGGTGCTGTATCATTCCCCCACTACCCGTAATAAAATAGGTGACTTAGTCACAAATCTTATTTCAATTTTTAGGGGCACGAGACAGGGCTGCCCCCATCCCCCATTTTATATGCTCTTGCAGCTGAACCCTTGACCTGTGCGGTTCAAGAGTACCATTGCCATAGAGGCATATAATTCCCTAACTATGGGCTGATTGTTTCCCCCTACGCGGATGATTCCTTATTATATGTCCGTCATCCGGACACTAATCTATCCACAGTACTGAGCGAGGTGGTGCTCTTTGGTGCCATGTCTGGTCTACGTGTTAATTGGAATAAGTCCATTATGTTTCCTCTAACTCCGGCCAAAAACCCTCTTGAGCCCGATTTACACTGAAATGGGCCACGAACGTGGTGAGATACTTGGGTGTTCAGATCCACAGGAACTCGGAAGTAGTGTTTAGGGAAAATTACGGTGTGGCAATTAATAAACTAGAGGATGACATTGCTAGATGGGTTCACCTCCCATTGTCCCTGCTAGGCAGAGTGTCAATAATGAAAATTTGTAATATTCTTATTGAAGGGAATAGTATTAAAAGACTCACCAGAGGTAGATTTGCTGCATGATATTCAGAGGGTACACCGTGATCCCTTCAGAAAAAACCTCGCAAAACAGAAACCCAGGAAGATCCTGGTGAACTTTTTAACATATTCCGTAAAGGAGCAGATTTTGTCTTCCGCTCTGAAAGAAGGCTCCATATACTTTAACAGCTCAAATCCTTTTACTTTCCAAATAAGATCAGACAGATCGCACATAACTGCAACGAGGTAGTGGGAGCTGGGGAAAAGGTTTGAGGAGTTAAACAGTATAGGGGCCAAGGCTCAGTTGAAATTCCCGGCATTGCTAAGGGTGATGTGGAAAAACCACATGCACCAAATCAAAACTGGGGAACAGGCGGATGCTCTTATTGCAAAGATTAGAGATGGACAAGTGGGGCAAGGGGGGAAGCAGACTTAGCAGGTCTTTTTACATTTATGACATGTAATCAGCAGGAATTTAGCTAAAAAATGGAAATGTTATTGCTACTCCATAGGGGAGGGCTAAATAGGCCTTTGCCTATTAGAAGGGAGGGTTCCTCAAGGGCTGGGGGGGCACGGGGTCACGGGGAGGTGGGATGGGGAGGCAGGGGGGCACGTGGGTGGGGAGCAGTGGGAAAAAAAAGAAAACATTTCGACCTCATCTCAACCTTATGTACAGTCTTTCTTGTCATGAAGGGGTGTCAACTTCTCCAGGTAGAACACGGGGGCGATGGCCGGCATGCACCTGAGGGATAGAAAGACCATCTTTACCTCCTAGAATATTAACGGGTTAAGGTGCCCCCGGAGACAGAGGCTAATTCTTAAATACCTAGAACTTTCAACTGCACAAATATGCATGTTGCAAGAGACACACCTGAGTTATGAGGAAAGTAGCTTAATCTTCTCCAAGGTCCCTTGGGTTAAGAGCTTTAGCGCTTCGCATCAGACATCTCAAAATAGAGGGGTGGCTATATTAATCAAACAAGGTACTCCCTGTAATATAAAAAAACCACAACCAGACTCCTCAGGTAGGTGGTTGACAGTCCAATTGGCATTTGAAAATTTTGATTTGATCTGTGCCTCTTTCTACGGCCCCAATATGGACGATCCGACCTATATTTATAAATTACAATCCGTACTGATGTTGGAACCTCCACCCTATGATTTTAATGTCCTGTTAGACCCTCTGAAAGATAGATCCAATCTGAGTCATTATGTAGGGGCAGTTAAGGTACGCCGGGCACTACTTAATATGATTCACGATATGGATCTGATCGATTTATGGAGGGCACAAAAAGGAGATCAGCAGGGCTTTACTTTTTATAGCAAGAAGCATGGCCACTCCTCTAGGATCGATTATTTTTTTTGGGACAGAATGTCAATGGCTAACCTAGGGGAGGTATCAGTTCTTCCGAGTCAACTCTCTGATCACGCACCTCTGCAATTTGTATATCAGAGTAAGGAGGTACAGCGGCAACCATTGAGATGGACCCTTAATAGGGCGAAGCTTTTAGATCCCGAGGTGGTTGAAGCAGTACAGGCTCCTTCTCTGGAATTTTTTTCTTTGAACACAGGTTCCAAAACACCGGACACAGTATGGGACACATATAAGGCCTGGTTAAGGGGGAAACTCCATGGAATAATCTGCTATAAGAATACGATTGAAGCTGAGGCATTAAAGGGGGTTGAGGGGAAGATAAGCAATCTGGAGAAAGAAAGACGGTTTAAGCAACAGGGATTCGGAGCGACTTACACAGGTCTTGAAGAATCTGGAAGAGGTAAGATCAGAGTATAGGGGGAAGTTAGAAGCCAAGTGTAGGGAGCAGTGGAACTCCAGAATGATGCAGAACTTTTAATATGGGGATAAGGCTGGCGCCCTTCTGGCATGGAAAGCAAGAACCGATCGCGCTAGAAATTATATAAAAGAACTTACTATCAATGCTAGCGGGGAAAACTCTAGTAAGATCGAGGATATGCAGTCCTATCTCCTCTCCATCTTCTCTGAACTGTATAGAGAGAACCTGGCACCTCTACTAAGCTCTATCCAGCTGCAGGGTCGGACTCATTCCCAAGCGAAATCTATAAACTCCTCAATGAGTAGTTGATAGATGCACTGGGGGTCACCTTTAACTCAGTTTACAGACTAACTGGGAAGGTTCCTAAGACCTGGAAGGAGGCAATAATAGTTCTGATCTTAAAAACCGGCAAGGACCGGAAAAAGGCAGACTCCTATCATCCAATCTCCCTGCTGAATGCCGAATATAAGATCTTTATGGGCATTTGGGCGAGACTTGAAGGACTGGGTTCTTTGGACCCAGCGGTGCCAGGGCACAACACCTGAAACCTTCGTGGGTAACCTGCTCCGGCGTACAAATCACAGAGACACGGGACACTTCCTTCGGCGTCAAAGAGTCAAGGTTTATTTACTGCAGGGAACACAGAAGTCACAAGAAGTACATCGAGTGTAGTTCGGGGAGACTGCTTCAAATTGTATTTGTGGATCGCTCCTTTTATACAGTTTCTACCCATAGGATAACATGGTACACAATAGTTTACAACCTGGTTCCCACAAGTCGCTCTCAGAGGGGTCGCTTAGATCACTTTGAAACTCACAAGGTCCGGAACATAAGTGCGGAAACATTTGGCGGTTCCCAACTGTAAAAACCCATCTTCCCACCATTAGCAAATTCCAATCAGCAGTAAAGTAGATCGAAACAGGAACGAAGACAGGTGCAGAGGAAGACGGAGACAGTGGGGAGATCGGAAAGGGTGTAAAAGGGGAGTGTCGAGAAGCACGAGATACAGGCATCAAAGGGACGTGCCTAATGAGATGCACGGCTGAGACAATAAGCCCGTGCGGCAAGATGAGCCTCGAGCGGCGCCATCTGCCTTACAGTAGCATCCCCCTCGTCATAAAGACACTTTCAAAGAACATGTGTCTTCCGCAAATATCTTGGGAGTCCCAGGGTCGCGAAGCGGACAGCGTCCGTTCGCTGGCTACTTGAGGGCAAGAGACAAAATGGATGCCGTATCTAAGATGGAACCCGTGGGTACAGATGACAAACCCACATAACAAACGAACGGTTTAAGTTAGCACAGCGAAACTGCGCACACTTGCTAAACTCGTCATTTGCGGTTCATAGATACTAGACTCGACCATATTCGTGTGAGTCGAAAACACCACTTACAATTGTCACGGAACCTCAGACGCTCCTTTTGCCCTCATGTAGGCAAGCACTAGTCGGAATCATACTCGATATTCATCAGACCATCAAGATGTCGTTGTAGCATAGCTCTGTCCAACCGAGTCCCCTTGGTAACAGATGGTTGTCTCATACACGTTGTAGCACAGAGGCCACATAAGGCAGGACCACACTGCACACAAAGGCAACACGTGAACAGGAACACTACCACAACCCCGATGATCGTCAGAATCTTCCAACCCCAAGTCGACACCAGGCCCCAAAACCAACCAAGTAGCGTCCAATCCCCTACATCCACGTGTATGGATTCGGAGATCTTGTGCAACTTCGAGATGGCTTGATAGACAGTAGGAGCATTATCTGGAATGAAAATGCAACAGCTCGAATGGATCACTTTACATACCCCACCGCGATCTGCTAAGACAACATCTAAAACCATACGGTTTTGTAATGTCATAAGTCTCTCCGCCTGAAGTTCTGTGGTGATATTACCAAGGGCACTGGCAGTAATGTTAGCTGTCGATTCTACCACTCGAGTCAAATGTCTCAGGTTCCTACTATTAACCATAGGTCCCCAAAACGGGAGGAAACCCTTGAAAAAGTCTCCTGCCTCTTGACCGGCAGTATCCTCTTCACTAATTACGCCTCGTACAACTCTAGTCTTGTGGTAATCGGCATCTACAGTAAACGTCGGAGGCAACAGATTTGCAACAAAACATGAGCCCATGAAGTCTGCGGGCAACCATGTGTATGCACGATCATGACAGATGAAGTACGTACCCTTGGCAGCCAGAAGCACAGGGATCGGGGACATTGACAGAACGTAACTTTCAGTGCAAGCACTTACTCCAAGTGAGGCTTGCGAGCCACGACCCACAAGACAAAGATTACCAGTGTGGGGTACGACCCATATTGGAGACGAGCTTTTAAGCTGCTTTTCATTAGTGAACGTACTATATTCCCCTCTATTCGGTGCCCTATAGGCTTGTACCTCTGCCTTAGGGATGAGATAAGCATCATAGATCTCATCTTCCAAATCCTGTATTATCATCGATACCACCCACTGCCATGAGGTAGGACCCGGTTTGGGGGAACGTTCTGGAGAGGGGTGGAAACCTAGTGCGCTTCGAAGCATTGTTTGGTATGCTCGAGCTGACCCTTGGGAACTATACGGTAACACCAGATATGGAATTCCCTTACCCGTAGTATGTGGCATCAACCCACACACCCAACAATTAGTAGTGTTAACCACTAACTGATGCTGATGGAGGAGCTGGATAAAGGAATTGTTGCGGAATTCTACACGTCTAGCCTGTTCGTGTTCTGGTAACATATGAAAGGAATGAGGAGAAGCAGTAGAAGTAATGTTAGGGTAAGGAATAGGAGTAGGGGTAGGAAGTAAGAAGTAAGACATAGTGTAATACACCCCACCCGCCAAAAATGCAGAAGCAGTTAAAAACAATACAAACAATTGGGATACAAAACATTTCGTACGACTAAGTTTCTGCAGCTTGACTCTATACGCCTGAGCTCCTTCCAAATCATTCAGCTTCAAAAATGCCATTTCCCTACGACCGTCCGCAACGTTTCTTGACGCACTTCGTTCTGTGCAGCAATAGTCAATTCCCAGGAGTTCCTAGGAACCGACGGCCTTTAACCTAGCGTCAAGACCTACTGTCCAGAAGGAAGTACGCGCGCGGCCCTACGGCCCTCAATACACAATATGTATTTATTTAGCACAAATAGTTCAGCTGTGGAAGGAAAAAGATACAAGAAAAAAATCTTGATATATGTACAAAACAATTTTCAGTGATACGAATTGTTCACAGTTGATCATGGGAAACGAAGATATTGCAGTTATCAATTTCAGCAAAGCAAGCAAAAATTTATTTGTCCTTAGTATGAGAACGCAAAGAATATCGATGTTTCCCAGGACGTGTCTGCTCGTCGAACAAAGGATCTGTCGAAGAGACAGCGTCCTGCTGATCAGTTCGTTGGTCTGGTCTTGAGTCTCTTGCTGACAATGTTCCAACAATGGCTTTCTGCTGCGCTGAGTGTTCACCAACAAGTTGTGCGTCACTGAAAGGTACAAACGCCGGCAATGTCGCTGCTTCTGTTGACGCAATGCCTTTCCTCACCCACGGGTCTGCCGGCAAAGGAATAGGGACTCGCTTACAATGGGTAGCATGTACCCAGTTCTTCCGTCCCTCAAGACGAACGGCAGTCCTCGTGGCCAAAAGCACCTGGTGAGGTCCAACAAAGCGGGGGTCCAGATTCTTCTTGCGCGAAAAATTTCGGGTGACAACCCAATCACCAGGCTGGAGCTGGTGGCCTGGACCCTCCGTCTGCGTCGGCAAGGCGTCGTAAACCTGTTGATGAATTAACCTCAGTTTAGCAGTCAAGTCATGTAAGTAGTCAATCAACATCGGGTACTCAAGATCAACAAACATACCTGGCCTAGGAACCCCCCACACATTCGCAGGACGGCCGAACACTATTTCATAGGGACTAAGCCCTATTCGGGAGTGTACAGTCGCCCTAGTTGACAGTAATGCTAGAGGCAAAGCGTCAGGCCACGAAAGTCCAGTCGTAGCCTGGATCTTCGCTAATTTCAGTTTAAGGGTGCCATTGTACCCTTCAACCAATCCAGCTGACTGGGGATGATTGGCGCTATGGAATTTTTGACTAATTCCAAGGCCCTTACACACACTCTTCATCACACTTCCAACAAACTCACTTCCGTTATCTGACCACACGACTCTAGGCATTCCATACCGAGGAAAGTATTCCTTCAGTAGGATTTTCGCAGTAGACAAGGCAGTATTATCTTTGAGGGGATAGGCCTCGATCCATCGGGAGAATGCGCAAACCACAACCAAAACGTATTTCAGGTTATTGCATCGCTCCATATGGATGAAGTCCAATTGGATCACCTCAAAGGGATACGAAGGAGGAGCAAAACTGCCAGGGGGAGTTGGGGTTCCTTTGCCAGGATTGTACATTATACACACCATACAATTCTTCACCAAACGTTCAGCACACTTAGTAATTCCATCATTCTTCCACACATCAGCCAACAACTTGCAAATACCTTTCGCGCTAATATGTGCTAACCCATGTGCCATTTGCACAACGGCCAGTACATACGCATCAGGCAACATCCATCTTTTCTGATCTGACAAATCAATCCAGCAACCATTCACATCCAACCTTCCCGTACTTTCTTTCCACTTCATCTTTTCAGTGTCGGTGGCCTCATTCTGAATTGCTTTCACACTCTCTATAGTATTCTCACACATACTTGATTCTGTAGGCCACCTAACCGAATTCGTCACATACATTCGAGTGCTAAGGTTCCGGGCAGTCTCCTTAGCAATCTCATCTGCAAACGCATTACCACGACCAACATCATCCGTCACCTTACGATGCGCACTACATTTAATAATTGCAACTTGAGCAGGCAAAGTCAATGCATCCAAAAGATCGTTCACAAGCTGGCCATGCTGTATTTTCGTGCCATGTGACGTCAAGAAACCACGTTCTCGCCACAATCGTCCGAAACTATGCGCTACACCGAAAGCATACTGACTATCGGTGTACACATTCACACTTTTACCTTTTGCTAATACACATGCTCTAGTAAGAGCGATCAGCTCTGCAGCTTGGGCAGAATTCTGATTCAATCTCGCAGTCTCAACAACAGTATTCAATGTCACCACAGCATAAGCAGTAGTCACATCACCATTCGGCAATTTAAAACATGACCCATCCACATACAGGATGCCATCCGGGTCTTCCAATGGGGTGTTTTTAAGGTCCACACGACCTTTTGTTTCCTCCTCTGTCCGCAAGTAGCAGTCATGTTCTGCTACTACATCTGACTCTGCACTAATTGGTAACAAAGTTGCCGGATTTAGGACATTACAACGTTTTATCTGAATGTGGCTTGCCAAGAGCGTCAATTCGTACCCAGATAACCTCGCACTCGTCAAGTGCTGAGTTTTCGTACGGTTCAAAAGAGTATCGACTGCATGCGGAACCATCACCGTAAGCATATTATCCATGACCAATCCTGCTGATTGTCGGATGGAGACCGCAGCTGCCGCAGTTGCTCTCAAACAACTCGGCAATGCTCTAGCTACTGGGTCTAAGGTCGAGGAAAAATATGCACATGGACGTTGCTTACCACCAAAAGGTTGCGTTAAGACGCTTAAAGCACAACCTTCCCTCTCGTGAACATATAACGTGAACGGCTTGCTGTAATCAGGGGTACCTAACACAGGGGCCGAACACAATGAATCACGTAATTCAGAAAAACTTTTCTGACATTCTTCCGTCCATGGTAAAGGAGTCGAAACATCCTTGCACGTAAGAGCCACCAATGGTTTCGCTAGCAATGAAAAATTAGGAATCCACTGCCTGCAGTACGATGTGATACCTAGAAAGGCACGCACATCTCTTTGGGTTTGTGGCACAGCCATGCGCGCAATCGCTGCAATTCTCTCTGGGGTCAATCTCCTTCCCTCCTTTGACAATAAGTGACCTAGATAGGTTACTTCTTGACAACAATATTGGAGTTTAGAAGGTGACACCTTGTGATTTAACTCACAGAGATGTTGCAGCAACGACACTGTAGCAATTTTGCAAATGTCCTGAGTATCAGCAGCCACCAATAAGTCGTCGACGTATTGGATTAAAGCCGCACCAACCGGCAACCTAAACGCATCTAGTTGACCCTTCAAAGCTTGACTGTAAATCGATGGACTTTCACAGTAGCCCTGAGGAGCGCGTTTGAACCGGAAGCTACGTCCACCAAGAGAGAAACCGAAAAGGTCCCTGCTCTCTTCGGCAATCGGGATGCTGAAAAACGCATTTTTCAAATCAATCACCGAAAACCATGAAGCCGTAGCTGGAATCAGAGTCAGTAGCGCCGTAATGTCAGGCACAACAGGGAATTGAGGAACCACAATTTTATTCACCTCCCGTAAATCAATAACAAAACGATAAACAGGCGGTTTGGTAGGATCAGTACGTTTAAGAATGGGCAGTACAGGACTATTGCACACGTTTCCCCGAGTTTCTTCAATGACATCTTTCTCGATCAAATCATAGATGATCGCTAACAAAGCTCGTTCACCATCCAGGGAGATACGATATTGGGGAATACGTGGCAATCGCACATTCGATTTCAACTGAACAACATAAGGGGAGATATCAAGTAGGCCCACGTCGTTTGGACCCGTCGCCCACAAAGATGCAGGAAGAGAACTCAATTCCGGTGGAAGCTTATCGAGGGACAAGTACATGGGAGAGACTACCCTCTCTCCTAACGTAAGCTTTACACCCGCAGGAGAACAATACAAAGTCGCATACAAGCGTTTAAGCAAATCCAGACCCAAAAGATTTTCACCACAACCAGTGGTTAAAATCAACGGAGCTTCGAGCTCACGAGGCCCAATTTTAAGGGGCAAAGGGCGCGAAACTGGATTGCTAACGGGGGCGCCAGAGAATCCAACAGATACATTTGTTAAGCCAGACAAAGGTGCGCCAGGGAGTTTCGAATGCATGATAGAACTTTTCGCTGCACCAGTGTCCAACAGAAAAGGCTCAACGACGCCCGATGTAGCAACTGCGACGTAAGGCCCTCTCTGATCAACCGGAACTGATACCACTCCCTCTCCTTGTCTTTGGCTGTCCTAGTAATTACTATCGTCAGTTCCCTGATCGACGTAATAATCGTCTACATTGTACTGCGCAGATCGTCCTTGCGATGATCCACGTTGGTCGAAACAATTATTAGAATTTGACGAGTTATCAGAACGGTCGTTCTGAGCACCACGACCTCTACCACGTGATGCGTTCTGTGAACCACCACGACCTCCTCTAGACGAATTACCACCACTACGGTCATTTAAAGCAGGACAATTGAATTTAATGTGTCCCTCCAGTCTACAATAAGCACATTGGTTGTACCCCAACGAAGATCTCTGAAAAGATGAATCATTACGCGGCTGCGATCGATTTGATTGCGACTGCGATCTATTCTGCTGAGGCGCATTCTGATTAGAACGCGGCGGATATGCTTGTTGTAACAACACTTTAGTTTTCAGCTCTTTCGTCTTTTTATCGGCACGGTCATTTTCCTCTTTTTCTCTATTTTCGTAATATTGTGCCGTAGCCAATATCTGAGCTGAGGTAGAAACGGCCCATGAACTTTCTGAATTCTTCAATTTATTGCACAAGTCGGGCAATAAGTTCGATACAAATTTATCCACAAACAACCTTTGTCCACCCTCAGTACCCATATCCTGCCCACTATGATCGACGAATGTTTCCTCGAACCTCGTAAAGAAGTCTGAAACACTCTCATCTTTCTTCTGCTTACAGGCTGACAACTTGTCCCAATTTACCCTCATAGCTGGCATAAGCGTTTTCATTAACGTAATGATTCGCTGGGGAAGAAGTTCAATCAACTGATCGGGTTTAGTAGCAGCCACTTGTCCAGCGTCTGCCGCTGTAATGGCAGCCCAATCACCACCTAATTCATTCGCGTGATCTTGGTGACGAATCTTGGCCCATACCGGTTGCGGTACGACATTGCCAAACAACATGTCGATATCGGCCAGATTCATTATCGTAGCGTCTACGAGCTGCGATAATTCTTTGTAATACCCCGCAGGATTTTTGCGAGGATCAGACAAAGTTTGTTTCACCTGAAGCACTTCCGATCGTTTCCAAGGGAGGTGTATCCACACTCTCTGGAAATGTGCTGGTATTGGAGCATTAGCATTGGTATTATCAGCGGGTACCCAAACTGGCGGAACTTCTCGCATAGGATATTGGCCAGACCCATCTCGTTGTTCAATGTCCTCAACGAACAATGCATGAGGAATAGGAGCGGGACGAAGAGATAGCAACCGTTCAATAGCACGTCGGACATTAGTATCGACTATCAGTCCAGTTGCGAACTGAAGCCGAAGATTAGACAGGGCGGTCAGCACCTCGTCAGGCGCAACAGCCGCTATCTGATCATGTAAGAACTTGCACATTTCATCAAACACATATCTCTGAGTAGGTATGTTGAATTGATCAAACGTTTCGAGGACAACACGAGGTGGATTTCTAACAGGGTTTATCATCCAACCCATCGCCATATTGTATAGCGCAACACGTTCTCTATTACCAGGAAGCTGGCTACGTCTCTGTGGACCATCAGAACCAGCAGACCCAAAAACAGGTCCGAGCGACTGAAAGAAGTTTGTCGCAAGAGGAGAATCACGATTACGAGTAGAGGGAGAAGAGTAAGACACAGGACTAACAAGAGAAGGAGTAGAGACGTTAGCAGCAACAGGGGTTAACAACACAGGAGCAGTAGCGTGAGCAGTAGCGGGAACAGGAGTATGTGGAAGCGGAGGAGCAGTAGGAATAGAAACAGGCACAGGAGCAGGAACAGTCGGAAGAGCGGGTGCAGGTTGAGGAACTGGTGGAACAGGTACGGCAGGGACCACAGGAGCTGCGGTACCCTGTACGTACGGAGGTGGCGACTTCATAAGATAGGACATTAAAGAATCCTCAACTGCCTCTTCCTTCTTATCCGACTCCGTAGACAAAACAGGATAGCATTTGTCTATGGACATACGCTGTAATCTCTCAAACACTTCCTTATCCTTATCCTCCTTATCACGCTGAAACTGCTCAGCTTTCTTCACTATAGTAGCAACAGTATCTCGCTGACTACGTTTATTTTGTCTGATCTCTTTCTGTCGGGCTTCTTTGCGCCAGAACCGAAAGGCATCAAACATGGCCGGCCTTGATTTACGTTCGAACAACTTTATTTCCAAATTATCTAAGATCGACGCTTCGAAGCTACCGTGAGGTGGCCAACGAAGATCGCCGTCTTTCTTTGTATATTTGATCCAATAATCGTTAAAAGCAATCGGGCCTAGCCCATGTTTGCTATATAAGTCATAAGTAGGAGTTCCAACCGGAGGTATCGGACATGAGTCCTCCAGCAGGGAATCCGCACCACAAGGTCTAAAGCAACTGAACAAAGTACTGCGACCAGGCATCTTGCACACTAGCCGAGTTTCACAAACTTCAAGGGTTACGGGATTTACCAAGTCCCAGCAAGAACAAAACCCTCGGTCTTTGGCGGCTGCAGTCGTCAAACAAATACAACAACAACAAAGTACGCTAGCAAAGTGTCACCGACAAAAACACTCACACAGCGTGTACAACAAAGACACCCGCTAAAGTGTCTACAACAAAAACACTCGCTAAAGTGTTTACAACAAAGAACTCTGGGAGCGACCCACAAATACTTAACTCAAAGATCAATGGCGTCCTCAGGAAGGCCCGTCAATCGTCTCGCTATACCAAGGTCTACGCCAGGCGCCAAAACAGGTCTACAGTCAGGGTAGCAGTCCGTCGCAGCCGTTAGGAGGCGGGAATCTTCGCGGGAAAAGTCTTCGGGCCACTTATTTCGACAACAGGATCGATGAAGCGGGGTGCACCTTCCCTCGGAGATTTCACACGAAGTTCCTCACGATCGTCAGGCTTGGACCGGTACCACTGATGCAGCCCCACGTTGGGCGCCAACTGAAGGACTGGGTTCTTTGGACCCAGCGGTGCCAGGGCACAACACCTGAAACCTTCGTGGGTAACCTGCTCCGGCGTACAAATCACAGAGACACGGGACACTTCCTTCGGCGTCAAAGAGTCAAGGTTTATTTACTGCAGGGAACACAGAAGTCACAAGAAGTACATCGAGTGTAGTTCGGGGAGACTGCTTCAAATTGTATTTGTGGATCGCTCCTTTTATACAGTTTCTACCCATAGGATAACATGGTACACAATAGTTTACAACCTGGTTCCCACAAGTCGCTCTCAGAGGGGTCGCTTAGATCACTTTGAAACTCACAAGGTCCGGAACATAAGTGCGGAAACATTTGGCGGTTCCCAACTGTAAAAACCCATCTTCCCACCATTAGCAAATTCCAATCAGCAGTAAAGTAGATCGAAACAGGAACGAAGACAGGTGCAGAGGAAGACGGAGACAGTGGGGAGATCGGAAAGGGTGTAAAAGGGGAGTGTCGAGAAGCACGAGATACAGGCATCAAAGGGACGTGCCTAATGAGATGCACGGCTGAGACAATAAGCCCGTGCGGCAAGATGAGCCTCGAGCGGCGCCATCTGCCTTACAGTAGCATCCCCCTCGTCATAAAGACACTTTCAAAGAACATGTGTCTTCCGCAAATATCTTGGGAGTCCCAGGGTCGCGAAGCGGACAGCGTCCGTTCGCTGGCTACTTGAGGGCAAGAGACAAAATGGATGCCGTATCTAAGATGGAACCCGTGGGTACAGATGACAAACCCACATAACAAACGAACGGTTTAAGTTAGCACAGCGAAACTGCGCACACTTGCTAAACTCGTCATTTGCGGTTCATAGATACTAGACTCGACCATATTCGTGTGAGTCGAAAACACCACTTACAATTGTCACGGAACCTCAGACTGGCAAAACTGATCCCAAGGTTAATACACCCGATCAGAAAGGGTTCGTCGCAGGGAGACACATTCAGGAACAGTTGCAGCTCTTGATTGGTAATATAGATCTGGCCATTCAGAGGACAGAACCCTTGGCCGTTGTCGCCTTAGAGGCGACCAAGGCTTTTGACAGAGTCTGCTGGGTGTACCTTTGGGAGGTCCTGAGGGCAATGGGGTTTGGCCCAATCTTCATTTGAACCTTGCAGAACCGCTATCGGGGTGCCTCTGCCCGAATCCTGCTAAATGGGCTCCTTACGCCGAGTTTTAACATCCAGAGAGGAACCAGGCAGGGGTGTCCGATCTCGCCCTTTTTATTTAATATATACATGGAACCATTGGCACAGGCGTTGAGACTGGATGATTCAATCTATCCTTTTAGATCCGAACAATACAGTTCCAAAATAGCTCTCTACGCCGACGAGCTAATACTGTACACAAGTGAACCAGAGGCAGCGATCCCGAGGGTGGAGGAGCTTATGTGCGAGTTTGGGTCCCTATCCGGGTATCTAGTCAATAAAACCAAGACAGAGGTGATGTGTTGGAATCTGGAGTGGTCGGGAAGAGTCAGTGTTGAGCTGAGATATCTGGGGATCTACGTAGTAAAGGACTTGGAGAAGATACCTGAGCTTAATCTTAACAGGGTCATTAAGGAAATTGACGGCCTCTTTAGTAGATGGAGGAACCTTCCCTTAACAATTTATGGAAAAACCAACTTGGTAAAGATGGTCATTCTCCCCAAGCTGTCTTACCTTTTTTCTTCCATACCATTAACATTCTCGAAAAAAAGTTTAATGAAGGTACAGAGCAAGATTGGGAGTTTTGTCTGGGGTGACAAAGGGATTCGTCTGGCGTGGAAAAAACTTGGGCGCAGACTAAAGAAAGGCGGGCTTGCCCTTCCCGACGTGAGGCTATACGCTGCAGCATTCTAGTTTAAGAGCATACGGATGCTACTTGTGAAACCAGGGAGTCAGCTTGGAGCAGGCTGTTGGGAGAAATGGCGAGAGTAGAGGGAGGAGGAGATGGTGAGGCTTTTCTATATAAGTTTGGGTCACCAAAATTCTTCAAGCGGGTACGCTTGAAGGTTCTGAGTGCGGCCTTGGAGCTATGGCATAGGCTCAGACGTAGCTGGGGCATGGGATACTATTCGGACATTGCCACTGTCTGGGATGCACCGGGAACACCCGACTGCCTAATGGACAGTTTGGCGTTGCCCATAAGAAGGGCAGGCATCACCATCTGGGCCGAACTTGTAGACTCCGGGGGGATACATCCATGGGAGTACCTGAGGGCAAAGATAGGGCCAGGGCTCTCCAGATTCAAATATCCACAGTTAGTATCATGGTACGAGGCAGAAAAGGGGGAGGTCAGTGGGAATAGAGAAATTGAAGGGTTGTGGCAATCTATCCTCCCAATTAATAAGAAAATCTCTATATGGTATAACAACTTGTTGGAAACTGAGGATCACGAGACCCCCCCCTTTAGCTGCAGTGTGGATGGAAACTCCCCTTGGGCCATCAATAGAGTCCTTGTATAAGCCCTCTTTAAAGATCTTGTATAAATATGTCAAGCCCGCTTGTCTAAAAAAAATCATTTTTTTGTCATTAACAGGCATTGAGGTTTCTTCACAGGGTAGTCTGTGTAGTGATCCAGCGCTCCTACTAAAATTCTGCATAAATGATGTCACTATCTACCACCAAACTTACCAATCAATACCAGGCCCATAAAATAACAGAGCAGCTGAATCATGAGGCGAATGGATCTGATATGTTGTTTAAACTATCTACAATAAACAAGACCAGCTTGTCATTTTAAAAGTTTATTCAAACATATTCAAGAAAACTTAGGTTTTGGAACTTTATTAAGCAAGCATTTTAAAAAACTCATAAGAAAGTTTTATTCAGCATTTATAAAGAGAGCTTAATTCAAGAAAATATTATTCATAAGCAGAAATAAGTGAAAAGAGCATTTCCAAATCCTAACTAACTCTCTGTCTCTACCCTCATCGCCTGAAAACAAAGTCTTTTAAAAGACACCATTCCTTACGTGTAATCGTCGGACAGCAGAACACGTCCCTCTGGAATCAAGAAGCGTAAGCCAAAAATCTGCTCCTAGAGCCTATTCTTATACCCTAAAACTATGGCTAAACTAACTAATTTCACATACCATTAGCTGAATTCTGGCTCCCCATTGGCTGAACTACCTCACGCCACAGTAAATTGTGACATCTTCCACCTCAAGTCCAGGCTTTTACACAAAGCCATTGTTCATGCACAGAATCCTGGCAGCACTTCCTTAGGCTGCTACATTTTGTAGCAAAGATTGTTCATGTAGTGCACAAAAATGCCGCGACTCACATCCTGGCCTTGAGCCTGTCCGTTCTGAGCTTCTTGTGGCACATTAGCAAACCTCTCCACAGAGTGCCTTTTGCAGCTCTTTTCAAACCTTTTCACAATAAAAGTTTATGGGCTTCTCATCCTTTTCAAAATAAGTTTTTCTCATGTGGCTTTTCATCAGCAGGCCTCTTTTCAGAAAGCGTCAATTTTCTGCGCCACTTTTGCTTGCGTCACTGCGCCACTTTTAGCTTGCGTCACTTTTTCAGAAAACTATTATTTAAACAAACACAAAACAATAATTAATTCAGGTAATGAAAGTCATTCTGTTTCCAACCTACATAGCTAATGTTAACCCATTAGTATAAGTCACCTAGCAGAAGCACACAAATAAAGCAGCACATTTAATATCTACCATTCTTCATGAAGTCCAGCTGGATTCTTCATATATCTGAAAGAGTAAAAAGATAGACAAACACAACATGGATAAACAGACACAACATAGACAAACACATAAGCACACATAATAAAAGCACATGCCATTAATTAATCAGCCGCATTAATATTGACAAAGACAATAGGACAGACAAAACAACATTAGTTATGAATTATTAAACAAACTTGCAAATGCAACATAAAGCACATTAGTCCTGTATAATGATGTGGAATTTTACTCTAAATTGGTTTAATTATAACAAATCATGCAAACACTCATTAATATATTATTTCAAGTTATGAGAGTATGACATCACGAGCTAGAATAAAATCATTTCTGAAGCTCGCTCCATCAGTAGCTTTCCTCCCCTTTCTCTTTCAGACCTGGAGAATCTTCTCAGCAGGATCAGGTCGGGCTCCCCACTAGACCCCTGCCCTCTGAAGCTCCTAAAACAGTGCAAGGAGACTCTGCTGCCGCCACTCTTGGAGATCATGAATAGGGCCATGAGGGACGGTATTTTTCCATCGCAGTGGAAGAGGGCAGTGGTGAAACCACTGCTGAAAAAACCCACGTTGGATCCGGGGGTGCTAAAGAATTTCCGCCCCATTTCCCTGCTCCCAGCCCCTGCAAAGATGCTGGAAATACATTTGAACCAGCATCTTTCAGCCTTCCTGGAAAACTCCGATCTTTTTGATCATTCGCAGCATGGTTTCAGGAGGGGGCACAGTACGGAGTCTGCCCTCACCATTGTGCTCGACAACATCCGCACCAGAGTGGATAGGGGCCAGACTACCCTGCTCATCCTCCTGGATCTCACAGCTGCGTTTGACACCCTTTCTCCCTCGGTATTAACATCTCGACTGAGGGAGATAGGGGTGGAGGGGTTTGCACTTAGCCTACTGACCTCCTTTCTTGATCGGAGAGAACAGAGAGTCAAGCTGGGAGAGTTTCTTTCTCCATCCCTTCCTGTGCACTGTGGGGTTCCTCATGGGTCGGCATTAAGTCCGACCCTCTTTAACATCTATGTAACCCCACTGGCCAGGCTTATTAGATCTTTTGGGATGGAGGTAGTCTCCTATGCCGACGACACGCAGATTCTGGTGTCTCTTGCCCAGTCTGTCACTCTGACTGCCTCCAATTTTAGACTATGCATTGAGGCTTAACGGCGAGAAGACGGAGATCCTGGTGTTCGGAGGAAAGAAGGAGATATGGTCGGCGGAATGGTGGCCCACTTCCTTGGGAGCCTGTCAAGCACCCACTGGCCTGGCTAAGAATTTGGGAGTCCTGATTGACCCCTCACTTAGCATGCAGCAGCAGGTTAACAGAACAATTGCCACCTGCTGGGGTGTTATCCACATTCTAAGAAAGATCCAACACTACCTGTCCTCACAAGCGAGAAAGCAAGTCATGGTAGCTCTTATAGGGTCGAGATTGGACTACTGTAACGCGCTGTATGCAGGGATCAACAAGGGCCTGCTGCAGCATTTACAAATGGTTCAGAACGCCGCAGCGAGGTTTGTTTTAGACTTGCCCAGACGTTCATCAGCCACCGCTGCCAGGAAACTCCTTCATTGGCCCCCGATGGAGGACAGGATTCTTTTCAAAATTCTATGCCTGACATATGGAGCCTTGGCGAGAAATAGGCCGGGAGGAATCGGAGACCTTTTGGTCCCTTATAGCCCTTCCAGAAATGTACGCACTGCCAAGAAGTCTCTGCTACGTGCGCCCCGCATTCGTAGAGCTAAGTGGGGGGGCAGAGCCTTCTCGAGTCTTGCGCCTAAATGGTGGAACTCCCTACCGGATAAAATTAAGTCTCTGCTTACCTTGCAAGCTTTCAGAAAGGCTTTGAAGACTCGTCTTTTTGCCAAAGCCTAACTGTAGTTTTGTCCCGCCTTTTTTGAGGACTTTTGTCTGTTAGGCGCCTTGATGCCTTCGGGTTTTAGTTGCGCATTACAAGTTGTTTTTCATTTAGTTTTTCATTCAGGCTTTATTATACTCCCGCAAAAATCGCCAAGTTTGCCCCAGAACTAGCTCCTAAATGCCCCAGATGTTCACTACCTCTTGCTAATGACTTACATATCTTCTTTGAGTGTCCAGCACTAGTAAGATTTTGGACTGAGGTGGGTGACAACATTCGAGATATCTTTAACACTATCATAGAGATTAATATGTCATTAGTGTTTTTTGGAGATGATGGTTGTCTTAGTCAGACCCTCTCTCAGAAGGACAGAGGCCTATTAATCTATTTGATTTTGTTGGCCAGAAGGGAAGTTTGCAGGAGGTGGAAAGATCCCCTTCCCCACAAAGGGAAGACTGGCTTAAAGCCTCATTCTCCATAGCTCATCTAGATTATGAGGGTGCAGAAGATAAGCTAATAAACATCTGCCACCCCTTTGTGAGATGGGGAAAAATGTTAAGATTAATATAATTGGTATAATGATTACTCCAGGTTCCCTCACAAAAAAGGGATCGGTCGGACGACCCAAGCGAGTGCGGTAAGCCGTAGGGGCCACAGATCACAAAGGCGGCTTCATAAGACCCGCAGAGGCTTGACAGGTGAGATGATGACCAAAAAAATAAAAACAAAATAATGAAAATGGTTATCTTACCACGTTTTCTTTTCCTCTTCACAAACATCCATATGGTGCTGCCGCAAGTGTCTTTTCATAGACTCCAGTCCCTCATGATTCGCCTTGCATGAGCAAGGAAACAGGCACACGCCAGCTGGCAGACACTCACCCTTCCGTATTCCATGAGGGGATTGGGCGCACCTGATTTAGACTTGTATAATAGAGCTGCACAGGGTGCACAGGTATACCAATGGATCCATGGCCCATTTGACATACCACATGTTCGTTTTGATGCGGTGGTGGCTGCCCCAAGACCGCTGCCAGCTTTGTTATTTTCGATGCCTGATAACCGAACGGGGATCCTTGACTCACTAAATACAGTGAAACATGCTTGGCACTATTTATTACAACTGCAAGCGGGAGCGATTATGTATTCTCAAGCTGCCAGGCTTAAATGGTGCGAATGGCTCCCACCATGTAGGGACAAGGGGGTGGTGAAGGCACTTGTGGTACTTGGAGCGCAACACATTGGTGACCTATTTACAGGAGGAATGACTAAGAGCTGTGGAGACATGGTAGGGAATGAGGTACCACTGACCCTTCTTTCACAATTTCAGTTTCATAGAGTAAGACATGCACTTACCGAGACCCTCGGGGAGGATATGGCCGAGCCCGCAGAATTGTCGGCTTTGACCACTCTCATTTAATCACAGACCCCCATTAAAATGATAACCAGAATTTATCAAAACACAATGGCAAATAGAAAACACAGTTACACTAATGCGAGATTAGCTTGGCAGTGAGAACTGCAGAGTGACATTACAAAACGAAATATGGTCATATTGCTGCATGAACACAAAAGGCATTTCCCTCAACGGAAGATATAGGCTCATACTGTTTAAGTTTTTAAAAAGGGTTTATTACACCCAGGAGCGTCTGCACAGATAAGGCTTGAGAAAAGAACCTACCTGTGATAGATGCAATAACCAAATTGATGATTTTTTCCATTTGGCCTGGATGTGTCCTGGGATCGCTCAATTTTGGGAGCAAGTCTTTGTGGAATTAAACCAAGTCACGGAACTATCGCTACCTCCAGAACCAACGCTAGCATTGCTTGGATACTCCAAGGCACTTCCTAAAGAGACAAGTAGGCTGATAAATATGGGCCTGCTGTTAGCAAAGAGATATGTGGCCATATGCTAGTCGCAAGGACCACTCCCTACAATGGTGCAATGGTCAAGAGACATGTTATTCTGTAGCACCCAAACTGAAACTTATAGTGACTTACTGCCTCCGCGTAATTGACCAAAACATTTTTGGGGGTTGTACAAAACATTTGTAGATAATAGGGTTACGGTTGAGATGGGAGGTGGGAGGGTGGTGCAAGAGGCTGCTCTCGAAGAGTTGCAGACTACGGAGTAGTTTTGTGGGAGTGCTATTTGTCTTTGCAATATATGTTGTATATTTATCATCTTGTCCTGATTTCAGTGATCTGAATCCAGTGGGCATTGAGATAATAACATAAACAATGCAAATGTCACGAGAACAGTATCTAAAGCTTTACTGATGTGTGTTCTGTACAGTGTATTCTGAAACGATGCATCTACATGTAGACAACAACCTTGTACGAGTTTCAAGTTATGTTATGACAATATCAAAAAACATATTTACAACAAAAAAACATGTATTCCAACTCTCAAGGTTTGATGAATGGCAGAACTAGCTTTTCACCTGGCAGTTTAAGGTATTGTTTTGGAAATGTATTTTTCTAAGTTATCAAAAGTCTGATTGGACCATTAAGTCATATTTTAAAAGCTAACCAATAAATAACCCAAGGAATAACTTTGAAGCATTTTTCAAGTCATTTTCTAAGCGGAGACGAAAAATAAATAACTATTTATCCCACCTAATCCTATTACAATTTTGGGGTTAATTTCACTGCGAGGGCATTAAACCTAATATGTAGTGTGCCCAATATTTATATATTAGCACCATGTCATGTGGACCAGCCACGCCCCATAAGTATTTATTTAATTTTCCCTTGTGGTCGTCTGTCGAATCCCCCCTAACCTGGCTGCACCACTCTTACCTACACGGTGAGGTTCCGTGACGGTTCCGTGACGACTTGAACCCGTGTTTACAAGTTCGTCGGAATTACATAAAAATGGTATCAGTGAACCGCAAATGATCCATTTAGTATATCCTAGTGTTTCCGCTACGCTACGAGCAAGAGCACTCCTTCCACTGACACATTTCCGATATACACACGGCATCCATCTTAGATCGTGGCCGCCATTTTGTGTTTCCTTGCCCTCACATATGCAATAGCCTCTGATCACTTCATTCACTCCACTTTGATTAAGGACACGTAGCTTTAGCCGGAGATTCACCTCTTACATGACACGTGCACCTTAAACCAGATCACGCTGTAGCTGCATGACTCGACAAAGGCTGCCTCCTCTGCCCGAGGCCAGTCCTGCCAAACTGGTCTTCGTGTCCATTGTACCTGATCATGATTAGGCGGCCGAAGCCGGTAGCCTTGCCCATTTACAACCCACAAACATCTCTTATCCCGCTTTTCTATCTTCTGCACCTGGCTCTGCTCCTTTCCTTCTGGGCCTTTATTAGGGGGAGGTAACGAACTTTACGATGAGGCGGTCCGGCTCTTGAATACAATATTGACAAGGGATTGTGATGGACTGGTGGGAACCCCTCTTCGTGATGTTTGGTATCAGATATTATCGACAGTTCCTGTGTAACGCCAAATATTTATTGTTTAGAGACACAAAAGGTTTGGGAATGTACCGACATGTGAAATATTTGCCTAGAGCACAATTTTTAGTATATAAGGAGCAACCCACTTTGTACAAATCGAACAGGCTCCTGGTTACTGCCCGTGTGTAGTATCTATGACTTCTGTGTCCCTGCAGTAATAAACCTTTGGTCTTTGACGCCACCATCGAGAAGCCCGTGTTTCTGTTCATTTGTGCACCAAGGCAGGTGGGACTCCGGGGTCTTTGGGTGTTGTACCCTGACACCTCTGGACGGAACCAAAAAGTCCAGAACTCCAATTGGCGCCCCACGTGGGGCGACGTCATTCGGTACCGGTCCAAAAGTCTGAAGAGTTCGAGAAGCTTCGTGTGAAGATTCCTGAGGGAGGCGCCCCACTTCATCGATCCCGGCATATCGCAAAAGTGGCCCTGAAGTTCTCTTCCACGAGGGTTCCCGTTCAAGACGGCTGCAGTGGGCCGTTGCCTTGACCGTCGCCCTGTCTTGGACCCGAAGTGGTGCAGTCCTTAGTACGGCGAAACGTGACGGGTTTCTCCTTGGTGACGTCTTCAGTGACTCAGTTAAGTATTTAGTGATAGCTAGCTGGTTACTTTTGTGAGGATTGTTAAAAATCCTTGATCGGTTCTTGGTTTGGTTTGGTTTTGTAAGATTATCTTTGGTTGTTCTAGTTACGATAATCTATTTGGTTCAGTTTGGGTATCGATACATCAGTTCGTTTTTGGTAGGCCTAAGTTCTTGGTTCAAGTGCACAATTTGTTTTGTGTTTGTTTGTTTTGTGTTCCGGACTGAAAATGGTAAGTCGGAAAATGTTGTCTTGTTTTAGTTGCAACAGGGACTCACAATTAGAGGACTCTTGTCTGGTTCCTCCGATTGGGACTCCCCTATATGATTTATACTGTAAGTATGGTGTGGGTCCTATAACTTATAATGAGATATGGGTCCGTTATTGTAAGAAGGATGGTGTCCTTAGTTGGCCACTGCATGGTAGTTTTGAACAAGAGATTCTCGACAACTTAGAAGCGAAATTGTTTAGGAAGAAAGCCCGGCCGGCAATGTTTGACTCTTTTCGTTATTGGCGGAAAGAATCCAAACAGAGAGAAATGAAAAGGTTGAAGAAAGAGCAAAAAGAACAAGAAGAATTAACTCTAGAGCAAGCGACTAAACAGTTGCAGGCTAACGAGTGTGAGAAGGCCATAGATGTAGCCATTAGAGAGCATAACTTAGCGATTGACAAGTGCTATCCTGCCTTGCCATCGAAAATGGCTAAGATACTGGAGGATTCCGAAAACGATCCTCTGTTGTCTTATCTGTTACGTTCACCTCCACCGTATGCACAAGGTGCTACGGCTCCACTCATCCCGAATGTTCAATTGCCGGTTGCTGGACAACCTGGTGTTCCTGCTCCTGTTCCTCAGAATCAAGTTCCTATACTTCCTGTGGTGAATGTAAATGTTCCTACAGCTCCTCCTCTTCCCACACTGCCAGCTCCTATACCTACCACTGTACCTACTGTTCCTCAAACTATTTTCCTCGATACTCCTACTGTTTCGTCATCTATTCCTACCTCTACTGCATTCTCTATGTCTGCGAGTGTACTAACTCCACTTTCTGTTCGTCGAAGAATCACTGATTCCGTTACTAATATGCTGTCTCCTATATATAAAACCTTGATTAAGACTCCTACTCCTGACTCTGTTCAGAGACGGAGTCAGCTACCAAGTACTGAAGAACGGGGAGTTTTAGACTCCACGGCTCTCAGATGGATTACGAAAGTTAGAAGATATAATACGAGAGATGTATTAGATACATTTATGCAGTGGAAGGAACCAACGCAACGATACGTCTTCGACGAGATGTGCTCGTTGTTACGTGAGGAAATAGAAGAAGACGATGTCGAATCAGATTTGGAAGATTTAATTAAGGTTCAAAAAGAGTTTGCTGCAGGAATGATAGTGGGTGATAAAATACAGGAAGCGATGGAACTTATTTTGAGTTTTAGGAATGATCCATCTCTTCGTTCACCGAGAGATTTAGAAAAAGGTAAAGTGAAGCCAAGTCGCCAATATCCTATGAGGGAGGTTCCTCCAATTTGGCGCGAAGCAGTGCAACGTGATGATAATGCAGGTATTGCAGCTGCTCCAGCACAGTTCCAAAGAGTGTGGATACATATTCCATGGAAGCGAGCAGAAGTGTTAGCAGTGAAACAGGCCTTGCCAGATCCACGTAAGAATCCAGCTGGATATTACAAGGAATTGACACAGACAGTTGAGGCTTGTATAATGAACTTAGCCGACATTGATATGTTGTTTGGTAATGTAGTTCCGCAACCAGTGTGGGCTAAAATTCGTAGAGAGGATCATCAGGCTGCTTTAGGTGGTGATTGGGCAGCTATCACTGCAGCAGATGCTCAACAAATAGGTGGTGCGAAACCCGAACCTTTGATTGCTAATCTGCCAGGTAGAATAATTGATCTAATGAAGACCTTGATGCCAGCATTGCGTGTTAATTGGGACAAGTTGTCAGCGTGTAGACAGAAGAAAGACGAAAGTGTCTCGGACTTCTTCACGAGATTCGAAGAGACTTTTGTAGACCATAGTGGGCAGGATATGAGCACTGAAGGAGGACAGAGATTGTTTGTCGATAAATTTGTGCATAATTTGTTACCTGAATTATGCAATAAATTGAAAGACTCGGAAAGTGCGTGGGCTGTATCTACGACAGCGCAAATACTTGCGACTGCCCAGTACTACGAAAATAGGGATAAAGAGGAAAAGGAGAAATCAGAGAAGAAAACGAAAGATTTAAAAACTAAAGTTCTTTTGCAGCAGGCGTATCCGCCTCGTACGAATCAGACTAATACGCAGCAAAACTCATATCAAAGGACAGATTATAGTACATCAAGGCCTCAATATCAGTGGAATCAGTGCGCGTACTGCAAGAAAGAGGGTCACTATAAAAATGAATGTCCGATCTTAGCACAAAATAATGCAGCAGCAGCTCAGAGAGGTCGTGGTGGTTATGCGCAGAATTCTAGAGGTCGAGGGCGAGGTGCTATGCCTCCGCAAACGAATGATCGTCCTTCTAATCACTTTGATCAACGAAATGTACAGTCAGCTCAACAGAATAGATCTCAGCAATATCTTGTTGAGGATTATTGTGAAGTTGATGAGGGATTCCAACAAAATGGGTACTAGGACAGCCATGGACAGAGAGAGGGAGTAGTATCAGTTCCAGTGGATCAGAGTGGGCCTTATGTCGCAGTAGCAACATCAGGTGTAGTCGAACCGTTTCTGTTGGATACTGGTGCCGCAAAAAGTTCTATCATGCATGCGAAACTCCCTGGCGCACCTTTGTCTGGCTCAACAAATGTTTCCGTAGGTTTTTCAGGCGCCCCTGTGTACAACCCGATATCTGGTCCTTTGTCTATTTCTGTTGGACCGTGTCAATTGAAAGCACCCCTGATTTTGACGACAGGTTGTAATGAAAATCTGCTTGGTTTAGATTTGTTAAAACGACTATATGCGACATTGTACTGTTCTCCGGAAGGAGTACAGCTTACACTGGGCAAAAATATCACCTCTCCGATGTACTTGTCAATGGACGCACTCCCGCCGGAGCTACGTTCACTCCCTGATTCTCTTTGGGCGACTGGTCCCAATGATGTAGGTCTACTAGAAATTCCACCGTATGTAGTAACTTTGAAAGCGAATGTAAAATTTCCAAGAATTCCTCAATATAAAATATCGAGTGAAGGTGAGCGTGCACTCTTATTGATTGTGCAAGATTTGATTAAGAAAGGTGTGGTTGAAGAAACTCGAGGAAATGTCTGTAACAGTCCTGTATTACCGATCTTGAAACGAACTGATCCTACAAAGCCTCCAGTTTATAGGTTTGTCATAGACCTTAGAGAAGTTAATAAGATTGTAATTCCGCAGTTTCCTGTAGTGCCAGACATTACTGCCTTGTTAACATTGATTCCTGCTACAGCCAATTGGTTCTCAGTCATCGACTTGAAGAATGCCTTTTTCAGCATTCCGATAGCCGAGGAAAGCAGGGATATTTTCGGCTTCTGTTTAGGAGGTCGCAGTTTCAGATTTAAACGCGCTCCACAAGGCTACTGTGAAAGTCCATCCATTTACAGTCAAGCTTTAAAAAGTCAGCTAGATTCTTTTGTCCTTCCTCCAGGCTCTGCCCTAGTACAGTACGTAGACGATCTTTTAGTGGCTGCCGATGACAAGGAAACTTGCAAAGCAGCTACAATTTCACTATTGCATCATTTGTCTAATTTGAATCATAAGGTGTCCCCTTCCAAAATGCAATATTGCTGCCAAGAAGTAACCTACCTAGGTCACCTCTTATCAAAGGAGGGAAGGAAGTTGACCCCAGAAAGAATAAAAGCAATTACTCAGATGAGTGTTCCACGCACACAGAGGGAAGTACGTGCCTTTCTAGGTATTACCTCTTACTGTAGGCAGTGGATTCCAAATTTTTCACTTTTAGCGAAACCATTGGTAGCTTTGACTGGGAAAAATGTTCCGAGTCCGGTGCCATGGTCTGATGAATGTCAGGAGAGTTTTAT
This sequence comes from Lissotriton vulgaris, assembly GCF_964263255.1. Lineage (NCBI taxonomy): Eukaryota > Metazoa > Chordata > Amphibia > Caudata > Salamandridae > Lissotriton > Lissotriton vulgaris. Next base: position 1,092,425,252 of record NC_141689.1, on the reverse strand, counting down.
TGAGTTACGAAAAGCACTGTGTTCAGCTCCTGTATTGGGTACACCTGATTATAGCAAGCCATTCACGCTCTACGTTCACGAAAGAGAAGGTTGCGCGTTGAGTGTTCTGACACAGAAGTTTGGTGATAAACAACGCCCTTGTGCGTATTTCTCATCAACACTAGATCCGGTAGCTAGAGCATTGCCTAGTTGTTTGAGAGCTACAGCGGCAGCTGCGGCTTCCATTCGACAATCTGCTGGTTTAGTGATGAACAATATGCTAGTGGTCATGGTTCCTCATGCAGTGGATACACTCATGAACCGAACGAAGACACAACACCTTACTAGTGCGAGATTATCTGGTTACGAGCTGACGTTATTAGCGAGTCATATTCAGATCAAAAGATGCAATGTATTGAATCCAGCAACATTGTTGCCGACTGATCAAGAGTCGAGTGATTCTGAGCCACATGACTGTTATTTTAAAACGGAGGAAGAGACAAAAGGTCGCATCGATTTGAGGGATACTCCTCTATCCGACCCGGAGGGTACGCTGTATGTGGACGGGTCATGTTTTAAATTGGAGAATGGTGACGTGACTGCTGCCTACGCGGTAACGACTTTGAAGACGATTGTGGAGACTGCAAGAGTGAGTCAGAATTCTGCCCAAGCTGCAGAATTAATAGCTCTTACGAGAGCGTGTGTTTTAGCTGAGGGAAAGAGAGTGAATGTGTTTACAGATAGTCAGTACGCATTTGGCGTGGCCCATAGTTTTGGCCGATTGTGGAGAGAAAGGGGTTTCATTACGTCCCATGGGACTAAGATTCAACATGGTCAGCTAGTTAACGACTTGTTGGAATCTCTAACCTTACCGACTGAAGTTGCGATTGTAAAGTGCAGTGCTCATAAAGCAATCACGGATGATGTTGGTCGTGGGAATGCCTTTGCCGATGAAATCGCTAAACAAACAGCTAGAGACATGATGAGTAGAATGTATGTTGCTACGTCTGCAAGATGGATTGCTGAGTCTGGAATGTGTGAGGACACTATGGAAAGTGTGAAAGAGATTCAGAAAGAAGCGACTGAGGAAGAGAAACATGTATGGAGAGAAAGTACGGGCAAATTGGACTCGAATGGATGTTGGATCGATTTGACAGAACAGCAGCGTTGGATGTTGCCTGATGCGTATGTGCTTGCAGTAGTGACGATGGCGCATGGAGTGGCGCACATAAGTTCTAAAGGGATATGTAAGATGTTGGCTCCGGTCTGGAAGAATGAGGGAATCAGTAAGTGTGCAGAGAGAGTGGTGAAAAATTGTATGGTGTGCTTGATGCATAATCCTGGCAAGGGAACTCCAACTCCAGCTGGTCATTTTGCTCCTCCTTCCTGTCCCTTTGAAGTGATTCAGTTAGACTTCATTCACATGGAACGCTGCAACAATTTAAAATACGTCCTGGTGGTAGTTTGTGCTTTTTCCAGGTGGATAGAAGCATACCCACTAAAGGACAACACTGCTCTATCAACTGCCAAAATTCTTCTAAAAGAATTTTTCCCTAGGTACGGAATGCCACGGATTGTATGGTCAGATAACGGAAGTGAGTTTATAGGGAAAGTTATGCAGAGTGTGTGTGCTGGTCTAGGATTGAAACAAAAATTCCATAGTGCAAACCATCCCCAGTCTGCTGGTTTAGTCGAGGGTTACAATGGCACCCTCAAGCTTAAAATAGCCAAAATACAAGCATCCACAGGTTTGGCTTGGCCAGACGCACTTCCTTTGGCCTTGTTATCAACGAGAGCAACAGTGCATTCTAGAATAGGGCTTTCTCCATATGAGATTGTGTTTGGCCGCCCAGCAAATATCTGGGGTGTGCCAAGGCCTAAAAGGTTTTGCTCCATTGAATATCCTATGTTGATAGACTACCTTTACGACTTGACTGCTAAATTAAGTCTTATTCATCAACAGGTCTTTGATGCTTTGCCAAAACCTCCGGAGAGTCCAGGGCATCAGCTGAAACCCGGCGACCACGTGGTGGTCAGAAATTTTGCGAGGACAAAGAATCTTCAGCCTCGCTACATCGGCCCCTTCCAGGTCCTGCTGGCGACGAGGACAGCTGTACGTGTTGCTGGCCGCAAGCACTGGATCCACGCTTCTCACGTAAAGCGTGTTCCACTGCCGCTGCCCTACGACGACTGGGTGAAGAAGGGAATTGGTGCCTCCGAATCTGAAATAACTCCGAAATTTGTCCCTTTCAGCGATGCCGATTTGATTACTGACCCTTTGAAACGTGACTCTCCTCCTGAAAAGACTGCTTTAAACATTGAACATTTGACTCCAGCATCAGAAGAAACTTTGCTATCTGCGAACTTAAACTCTACAACAGCTGCTAGTGATACACTATTTTCCGATCAAACAGTACCAGCGAAGAAGAGATACAACCTTAGAAGCCATAAAACGGACAAATAAAGCAGGCAACTGCATATTGTGATTTTGATATATATATATATTGAACTTTTGCTTTTCAGCCAGGAAGTTTGCTATTGTTTATTGTTTTTTAAAATTGCCTTGCCGTCTGGGTAGCCGTAGGGTCGTGGCTGTGTGCCTAGTTTGAATTTGCAGGGGTCTGACACAAGGTCGATCTTTCTGTTAGTTCTGGGAACTCCCAGGGCTGACAGAGGCATTTTCATCTACGTACACATCATCAGTGGTCGCGAGCGGATTGTAGAAGATGGAACTTCCTGCGCTGCAACGAGAAAATGTGATTTACGTTCGCAGAAACAAACTTAATAGAATTCTTCACAGCAAATGTTTCTTGATGCAATGTGCCATTACATTTTTGATTGTTTTAGCAACATTGGTGGGTGGAATTGTCTTTAGCATAAATTTGATTTTTGTGCCAGTTTCTACAGTGCCTCCCCTTGATCCAGCTATTTCTACTGTTTCTTCTATACACTCTTTTCACTCGTTTCCAGAACATGAGCAAACCCGACGCTCAGAATTCACCAACAACACTTTTGTACAGATCTTGCACCAACACCAACTGGTAGTTAACACTACAGACTGCTGGGTGTGTGGCTTGATACCTCACACTATGGATAAAGGTATTCCCTATTTGGTTTTGCCTTACAGCTATAATGGATCATTTCAGGCCTTCCAAACCATCTTTGCTTATGCCCTTGAAACCTATCCTCCACGTCCACCACGTTCCACTAAATATAACTCTGCCAACAAAGCCTTAGTCCAGGGAATTATTGACATGGTCAAGGACGTCAATAATACTCCATCTTACCCTAGAGACGAATTGCGAGTATATTTAAGTTGGAATACTTCAGAGTATCGCCTTAGTTTAGGAGAAAGCAAGCGTAAAAGCTCAACTCCAATCTGGGTCGTACCTCACCGAGGTCAGGTCTGTCTGCAAGGTAATGGGAGAAATCCGAGAGCTCAGCTAGGGAGGAGTGAGTGCGTAGAGACTTATGTGTTTCCGGCTAACTCTTCCCCTGCCTTCCTCACTGCTAGAGGTACCTATTTCATTTGTCGAGACAGAGCTTATACATGGTTGCCTGCCGACTTCTCAGGATCATGTTATATTGCTCGATTGTTGCCTCCGACATACACTGCTTCACCGAATTACCACAGAACAAGAGTAGCAAGAGGTGTTTTCAGCAAGGAAGATACCGCTGGTCAGGAAGCTGGAGACTTCTTCAAAGGCTTCCTTCCGTTCTGGGGGCCTATGGCCAATAGTAGAAACATACGTCAGCTAACACGGGTAGTTGAATCTACTATTACCGAAACTGCTGGTGCCCTTAGCAATCTGACAGCTGAGCTTCAGGCGGATAGACTCATGACATTGCAGAACCGTATGGTTCTAGATGTTATACTTGCAGATCGAGGTGGGGTATGCAGAATGATCCAATCGAGCTGCTGTGTCTTTATTCCTAATAATGCTCCAACAGTTTACGAGGCGATCTCTAAGTTGCACAAGATTTCGGACTCCATACATGTAGACAAGGGAAACTGGTCCTTCATGGAGTGGGTTTGGACTCTGATCTCAGCGTGGGGATGGAAGGTTCTAATGGTCATTGGTGTCATCTTAGTATTCCTATTCTCATGTTGTCTGATTATCCAGTGTGGTCCTGCTCTGTGTAGTCTTTGTGCTGCAACTTGTCTCGGAAAACCACCTGCGTTTGGAGAAAAGACACGAGAAAGGATGATGATACAACAGCAAGTCACTGACCTGATGAGCATAGAACTAGATTCAGACATAGATTGAGTAATTGCCTATGTAAGGGCAAAAGGAGGGTCTGAGGTTCCGTGACGGTTCCGTGACGACTTGAACCCGTGTTTACAAGTTCGTCGGAATTACATAAAAATGGTATCAGTGAACCGCAAATGATCCATTTAGTATATCCTAGTGTTTCCGCTACGCTACGAGCAAGAGCACTCCTTCCACTGACACATTTCCGATATACACACGGCATCCATCTTAGATCGTGGCCGCCATTTTGTGTTTCCTTGCCCTCACATATGCAATAGCCTCTGATCACTTCATTCACTCCACTTTGATTAAGGACACGTAGCTTTAGCCGGAGATTCACCTCTTACATGACACGTGCACCTTAAACCAGATCACGCTGTAGCTGCATGACTCGACAAAGGCTGCCTCCTCTGCCCGAGGCCAGTCCTGCCAAACTGGTCTTCGTGTCCATTGTACCTGATCATGATTAGGCGGCCGAAGCCGGTAGCCTTGCCCATTTACAACCCACAAACATCTCTTATCCCGCTTTTCTATCTTCTGCACCTGGCTCTGCTCCTTTCCTTCTGGGCCTTTATTAGGGGGAGGTAACGAACTTTACGATGAGGCGGTCCGGCTCTTGAATACAATATTGACAAGGGATTGTGATGGACTGGTGGGAACCCCTCTTCGTGATGTTTGGTATCAGATATTATCGACAGTTCCTGTGTAACGCCAAATATTTATTGTTTAGAGACACAAAAGGTTTGGGAATGTACCGACATGTGAAATATTTGCCTAGAGCACAATTTTTAGTATATAAGGAGCAACCCACTTTGTACAAATCGAACAGGCTCCTGGTTACTGCCCGTGTGTAGTATCTATGACTTCTGTGTCCCTGCAGTAATAAACCTTTGGTCTTTGACGCCACCATCGAGAAGCCCGTGTTTCTGTTCATTTGTGCACCAAGGCAGGTGGGACTCCGGGGTCTTTGGGTGTTGTACCCTGACACCTCTGGACGGAACCAAAAAGTCCAGAACTCCAATGGGCTGCGGCTCATTTAGACTTACAACGTACACTTAGGGGATGACTTTAGAATTTATAAAAATAGGGTTTTCTACATGGTAAAGTTTTTGCCTATGTGTCAGCTGCAGTGCATTAAACTACTGCTTAGTCAGAGCACAGTAGTTCTCCTAGCAGAAATACATTTTGTCACATATGTGAGTGGTGTAAACATATACTGCGGCCCACATGACATTTAACATTTCATGTTGTATGTGCCCTTTAGGCAGTATTTACACTATTTAGAGAAAATTGGTACATCCAATGTACAGCACATGTTTTAGAGGGGAAGCACATACACTGTACTTAAATGTAGCAGTGGTAAAGTCCAAAAATCTGCTCCTAGAGCCTAATCTTATACCCTAAAACTATGGCTAAACTAACTAATTTCACATACCATCAGCTGAATTCTGGCTCCCCATTGGCTGAATTACCTCACGCCACAGTAAATTGTGACATCTTCCACCTCAAGTCCAGGCTTTTACACAAAGCCATTGTTCATGCACAGAATCCTGGCAGCACTTCCTTAGGCTGCTACATTTTTTAGCAAAGATTGTTCATGTAGTGCACAAAAATGCCGCGACTCACATCCTGGCCTTGAGCCTGTCCGTTCTGAGCTTCTTGTGGCACATTAGCAAACCTCTCCACAGAGTGCCTTTTGCAGCTCTTTTCAAACCTTTTCACAATAAAAGTTTATGGGCTTCTCATCCTTTTCAAAATAAGTTTTTCTCATGTGGCTTTTCATCAGCAGGCCTCTTTTCAGAAAGCGTCAATTTTCTGCGCCACTTTTGCTTGCGTCACTGCGCCACTTTTAGCTTGCGTCACTTTTTCAGAAAACTATTATTTAAACAAACACAAAACAATAATTAATTCAGGTAATGAAAGTCATTCTGTTTCCAACCTACATAGCTAATGTTAACCCATTAGTATAAGTCACCTAGCAGAAGCACACAAATAAAGCAGCACATTTAATATCTACCATTCTTCATGAAGTCCAGCTGGATTCTTCATATATCTGAAAGAGTAAAAAGATAGACAAACACAACATGGATAAACAGACACAACATAGACAAACACATAAGTACACATAATAAAAGCACATGCCATTAATTAATCAGCCGCATTAATATTGACAAAGACAATAGGACAGACAAAACAACATTAGTTATGAATTATTAAACAAACTTGCAAATGCAACATAAAGCACATTAGTCCTGTATAATGATGTGGAATTTTACTCTAAATTGGTTTAATTATAACAAATCATGCAAACACTCATTAATATATTATTTCAAGTTATGAGAGTATGACATCACGAGCTAGAATAAAATCATTTCTGAAGCTCGCTCCATCAGTAGCTTTCCTCCCCTTTCTCTTTCAGACCTGGAGAATCTTCTCAGCAGGATCAGGTCGGGCTCCCCACTAGACCCCTGCCCTCTGAAGCTCCTAAAACAGTGCAAGGAGACTCTGCTGCCGCCACTCTTGGAGATCATGAATAGGGCCATGAGGGACGGTATTTTTCCATCGCAGTGGAAGAGGGCAGTGGTGAAACCACTGCTGAAAAAACCCACGTTGGATCCGGGGGTGCTAAAAAATTTCCACCCCATTTCCCTGCTCCCAGCCCCTGCAAAGATGCTGGAAATACATTTGAACCAGCATATTTCAGCCTTCCTGGAAAACTCCGATCTTTTTGATCATTCGCAGCATGGTTTCAGGAGGGGGCACAGTACGGAGTCTGCCCTCACCATTGTGCTCGACAACATCCGCACCAGAGTGGATAGGGGCCAGACTACCCTGCTCATCCTCCTGGATCTCACAGCTGCGTTTGACACCCTTTCTCCCTCGGTATTAACATCTCGACTGAGGGAGATAGGGGTGGAGGGGTTTGCACTTAGCCTACTGACCTCCTTTCTTGATCGGAGAGAACAGAGAGTCAAGCTGGGAGAGTTTCTATCTCCATCCCTTCCTGTGCACTGTGGGGTTCCTCAGGGGTCGGCATTAAGTCTGACCCTCTTTAACATCTATGTAACCCCACTGGCCAGGCTTATTAGATCTTTTGGGATGGAGGTAGTCTCCTATGCCGACGACACGCAGATTCTGGTGTCTCTCGCCCAGTCTGTCACTCTGACTGCCTCCAATTTTAGACTATGCATTGAGGCTTAACGGCGAGAAGACGGAAATCCTGGTGGTCGGAGGAAAGGAGGAGATATGGTCGGCGGAATGGTGGCCCACTTCCTTGGGAGCCTGTCAAGCACCCACTGGCCTGGCTAAGAATTTGGGAGTCCTGATTGACCCCTCACTTAGCATGCAGCAGCAGGTTAACAGAACAATTGCCACCTGCTGGGGTGTTATCCACATTCTAAGAAAGATCCAACACTACCTGTCCTCACAAGCGAGAAAGCAAGTCATGGTAGCTCTTATAGGGTCGAGATTGGACTACTGTAACGCGCTGTATGCAGGGATCAACAAGGGCCTGCTGCAGCATTTACAAATGGTTCAGAACGCCGCAGCGAGGTTTGTTTTAGACTTGCCCAGACGTTCATCAGCCACCGCTGCTAGGAAACTTCTTCATTGGCCCCCGGTGGAGGACAGGATTCTTTTCAAAATTCTATGCCTGACATATGGAGCCTTGGCGAGAAATAGGCCGGGAGGAATCGGAGACCTTTTGGTCCCTTATAGCCCTTCCAGAAATGTACGCACTGCCAAGAAGTCTCTGCTACGTGCGCCCCGCATTCGTTGAGCTAAGTGGGGGGGCAGAGCCTTCTCGAGTCTTGCGCCTAAATGGTGGAACTCCCTACCGGATAAAATTAAGTCTCTGCCTACCTTGCAAGCTTTCAGAAAGGCTTTGAAGACTCGTCTTTTTGCCAAAGCCTAACTGTAGTTTTTGTCCCGCCTTTTTTGAGGACTTTTGTCTGTTAGGCGCCTTGATGCCTTCGGGTTTTAGTTGCGCATTACAAGTTGTTTTTCATTTAGTTTTTCATTCAGGCTTTATTATACTCCCGCAAAAATCGCCAAGTTTGCCCCAGAACTAGCTCCTAAATACCCCAGATGTTCACTACCTCTTGCTAATGACTTACATATCTTCTTTGAGTGTCCAGCACTTGTAAGATTTTGGACTGAGGTGGGTGACAACATTCGAGATATCTTTAACACTATCATAGAGATTAATATGTCATTAGACATATTACTTAAATGTAGCAGTGGTAAAGTCCTAAAGCCAGAAAAAATTGGGTCCACAAAAAGGTGAAAAATCTTGAGCGACCATGCAGAGAAGTCATATTTGCTACAGTGTTCGTAAAGCATATTGTTCACCCTAGAGAGGTCTCATGGTGCTGGGGGATACAGAACAATTTGGAAATATATATTGCACAAGCAGGCAGATTTCCAGGCTTTGATTAAATGAAGGTACAAGGATTTACTGTGAATATGAAGTAGTAATGATTTCCACAGGATCTCAATGTAACAAGAAGGTTCTGCCATTTTATTTTTTTAGCATATGTTGACTTTTGATTTTGGATTTCTTTGGGGAACTTATTTGGTAAATGTGGTATCTGAAAATGAAAACATTAGAGAGTAGCAAATCTGATGCAGAATGCAAGCAACCTTAATAGAAATATTTTTGGTCACAGGAAGCCAGCTAAGTTAGTATAATGCTTTCATATGCAATCAAGGCATTCAATTTCAGACATATTCTGGATATAGCTAATGTGGCTATGTCACATATAGGCTGGCAAAGGAGAACAGAGTTTCCAATATCTAAATGTGATCTCATGAAGTTGTTCATAGCCATAATCTACTTTACAAAAGAGAGGAATAGGAACATTCAATGAAATACTCTCAGATGATAAAAATATGCTTTAGTAACAGCAGATATTTAATGAGTCAGAGAGAGATTATAAACAACAAGAATGCTAACATTTCTCTAAATAGGACATGGCTGGTGGCACGTGCCCTGTAATGGAGGACAGATATGGATGCTGAGTTTCAGATCTTAACCGTTTGGAGCGTAATATCCATCTTAGGTGGAGTAAGCTAGAAGATCGTAGTGCTCATCTATTCCCACACAGCTTCAAGAGGTTAAGGTAATATTTCAGCAGCACCCAGATCCCCCTTGCAAATTGAGGATCTGCATGTCATCCGCATACATATAAAATGTCAGAGGGTCTTTCCTTATAAAACGTGCTCAGTTATACATGTAAACTGAAAGGAGGAGGAAAGAGTGCTACCTATTATGCCAGGATGGTCTGGATGGAGTCAAACATGAAACGTGTAAATTGGACAGATTGCCTCCTGTTCGCTTAGAACAAATTAGATCGGACCTAATACCTTACGTTGACAGCCAGTGAAGGAGAAGCAGATGGACAACATTGCTGAGTGTGGCAGAAAGATATAACAAAATCAAAAAACGCCCACTATCAGCTATCATCTTTTAATCAGCCACCATTCATGTGCCTACAATCTGGGTGATCATACTGATGGAGCAAGGACTCATAGAAAAGAGACTTGCTGAGAAGCAATCCACTCCTTTATCTAACTAACAAGTTATTAAAGTTGTTTTGTGTAAAATTAATGTGCACCACATGAATACGCTAGTTAGTGAAGCTTGCTTATGTGGTAACTAGCGAAAATAACATGAATAAAGGACAAATAATGCTCTAAATAGGGAAATCTTGACTGTGCATGTGTCAACTGCATCTAAGCAGTATGACGAGCTATCTTTGGAGGGAAATTCTTGCGCATGAGCAGAAGACACTAAAATGGAGTCTTGAAGACTCGCGTGCATGGCATCTGCTTGTTTGAACTAAATCGAGTGTTTTTTACTAATGCTAATGCGGGATAAGATGAATAAATAAACTAGGATAGAGTAGAGGTGGGTAGTATACAGTGAAACCATTTATTTATGAAAGTAACATCTGCCTTTCTGACTTTATCACAAGTGTGTATTTGGGCCTCTCATGTATAACAGAAGTAAGCTTAATCATGTGACAAATGCGTATGTCCACTGAACGGATGGTGAAAAGTTCAATGTTGTGCACTCAGATTATAAATAGGGCTCCCGGTTTTATGGTATTTATTTTTTGGCCATTTCCGTCTGTATTTATCCATATTTATTTTTGGCTATTTTATCTGTATTTATCCACATTTATTTTTGCCCCAAGCAAAAGACGACGCTACAGCTAGAATTTTTCCACATTCATTTAAATTGACAATGCACACATGCGCTCAGTTGTTATTGGTCAACACAATATATTCATCTGAAAACGTTGCCATTGTAGTACAAGCACATGTGCATTTCTAGAGACTTTGAGGACATTGAGTCTCTTTCTGGTTTGTCAATGAAATAAAGACCACTGAAAATCCGTTCAATATTCGCTGACGATACTGGAATGGACAAAAGATTCAAAGAAAGATTACACAGTGTTGGCCATTCTTGCTGCTGAGAACGCCAGTATGTCATTGCACTGATGTCTTTTTGTGGAATAGGGTGCATTAAACATTTGTTGAATTCTTCCTGAAGAAACAATCATTAAGTCATCAGAAGCTCCAAACAACATGAATAAATGCTTGTAATCATTGAAATGCTGACTAAACTGAACTTTCTTGAATGGATCCAGGATTGTAACCAGTTTCCAAAAAGAGCTGTAAGTCATTTGCCCAGTTATGTTATGAACTAGGACAGCACCCCACCTGGTTTTCAGTGCATCTTTAAAACTAATCATCACTTATTAGCGCATTCGCTTTTTTTTGTGGTAACATTTGCAATAGGCTGGTGATCATTGGGTCTTGTGCATAGTCTTGCTCCAATGCCAAAGCCATGTCAACATCTATTGCTTAATAGATTTGGTGGGCATGTGTTTCTACTGACTCAAGCTTCTTCTGAATGTTGATGATACCAGTGAGAGTTTTAACAATGAAATGCATCTTCACATAGAAAGATTGGTGGTTTGCACTGTTGGGGCCGAGTAGTTTCTGTAGGTGATCAATTTTGGATCCAGTGGCTTCTTCGATGTTTATAAAAGCAAGGAAGCAGTGCCATATTTCTAAAAGTCTTACTGCTCCCTCATACCAGCTGAACATCTAATCACAACAACCGCCCTTGGATATCTTATTCTCCCATCAACTTTTTCTTGCGAATAAATGCGTTTTATGTTTTGAGCATACTTAAATACTTCTCCAGCCTTATAACAAAATACTACATGTCCTGGTTCTCAGGCTGAGACAGAGCATAGAAAACAGCAACATGTATAAGATAACATGGATCTTTTATATGGATGGAATTAGTCCTCTGAGTAGCGCGCAAAACAGTTACTGCCTTTGTCATATAGGATGTAGAATTAGAACATATTGCAACAAGGTCATGCCATGATTTACCCAACTTTTGAAGCACATTGTATGCAATTAATGCAATTTTAGGAGAATTACCCTCATCAGACACAGTGATGTCAACTAAGGCTAAGGGGCGACCCTTTTCTTCAACATCACTGTAATATGTGACCAATGTTTCAATGGCTGGGTCACCATGCACCTCTGTGGTTTCATCATTTGTTAAAGAGATAGGGACATTTGCTACAGCTTGACGTATGTTGCCAAACTGTGCTTCAAACACTTCAGGGAGATATTGTTCATACATTTGGCTCAATTTGCACATTGTTCTTGCTGCAGGACACAGCTGCCTAATCAGCTCTCCAATTGGAACATCAGTCTGGTGAAGTGGAACACCACCTTCACACAAAGCTTTCACAACCTTGTGCAGGATATCCGCAGCCTCTTCAATATTTTGACGTGCACGAGTTGCGTATTGTTCCATGGTCTTTTGCTCCATACGGGCCTTCTTTACGACTGGCAAAGGAAGTCTCTCATGAGTTTTACTCCTCAGGTGGGCTTTGATATTGTCCGCTGCCCTGTTTTCAATGTCAACACTTGTTCGACATGACTTACAGGTGAACATTTTCATCCCTTTAAGGGATACGGCTTCAAATTCTGCATAAACCTGTACGTAATCATCAATGTCCTTGCATTTGCGGCCCATCTCTATAAATTTATGGATTCAACAATTAAAAAGCCAATAGTTTGATGTTTAAAATACTGTATGTGACCAGGGCAAAACACTCCATTATCTGCACTGCTTCTTGACTTCCCCGGTCCACCACTGCCTGCAGTTTGTGTGGAGGGAAGCCAATACGGGCAAGTCACTCACTTCCGGTCTGAAAGTACGAAGGTAAGCAGGCTAGTTTGCCGCTCCCTCAGTACTTAAGCAAGCCATTCCTGCAGTCTGCCCTGGATAGACCCGACTGTTTGGTTACTCGCTAACACGGAAGATCTACATGTAAGGAGCCTCTGGCATCTCGCTCCTGACACTCCCTCAGTACTTAAACACCATGTCACCCGTCACGAGCAGCGGACTTACGCAGCGGGCGCGCCAAAGGAATGCGGCAGGAAAGCCCGTCTGCGCCCGTCCATGCCTGGACCGGGCCAAGGGCCTCCCCCCCTGCCGGTTTCATACAAGACCCTCGCTCCTCCACACTATCATACAAACCGGAACAACTCAAATCTCTGAATAGGCCCCTTCACAGATGTAAGACCATTGATTTAAACCGATTGATATATTCCCCCTTTACCTGCCCTACCTGTTCCTTCCCTTTAATGAAACATCCTCACTCTTGGACCTCCACAAGATATGGAAAAAACATAACACCTAAAATCGTTCGCTCAGCTCTCATCAATGTAAGATCACTACCAAAACATAAATATGAAATTGCTAACATCATTGAAAGTTGGAACTTAGATATCCTTTTTTTAACGGAAACTTAGGGAGATCCTTCATGTGGGCCAGACTTTACCACAGCATCTCCCGAGGGCTTCACAAACATTAGGTTTGATAGAACCCCCAAAAAAGGAGGTGGCATTGTCATTATTCATCGCAACAATTTCACACTGCAGACAGAACCCATTCCCATCACTTCTTGCGAAGCAGTTAATTTCACCTTTCTAACCCCTCACTCAAACTCATTCAGAGGCATTCTTATCTCCCGCCCCCGGGTCCGCGAGCCGCTTTTCTGTCCTCTTTGGGCTGCCTTCTTGAACCTGTAGCAGGGGAAAATAATGTTACCATCCTGGAAGATTGTAATTTCCACCTGGAGGCTCTTGACAATCCCGACACTATTGCCCTTCTGTCTGAAATCGAAGCGGTAGGCCTTAGACAATTAGGTCAATCCCTGACACACACTGTGGGTCACACTCTAGACGGCCTTTTCTCCAACCTCAACTCACTCACCCTAACAGATACCCTCCCTTTAACTTGGATGGACCATTCCACGATCCTTTTTCGATATTAAAAAATCACTAGCTCCACTCTGCTCACTAAACCCCCTATCTCCTCAAATTTCAAAGCATGGAAGAGTATTGATGTGGCAAAATTCAATTCCAAATTATATGACTCTCAGATAAATGCTATCTCTGATCCTGAGATGGCAGCCATCACCTACGCTAATTGGATTCAGGATATAGTTGATGTAACAGTTCCCACAAAGAAAAGATCTACTAACAGGAACTCAAGCTCCGCCCCCTGATTCAACCAGACCCTCAGGCTCGAAAAACAAAACTGCAGACAGCGAGAACGAAAATGGCGACTACACTATGATCCTGCTGAGAAATTATGCTATAAACAAAAACTAACCAAATACAAACATCTGGTCATCCTAGAAAAAAGCAAATTTTACAGCAGCCAAATTGATTCGGCACACGACTCAGTTAAACCCCTATATCAGGTTGTCACACATCTATCAGGACAAGACAAACCCGTCTTTGTAGATTCTACTCAAGACTCCCTGGCAACCTATTTCCAAGAAAAAGTCTGTGCGGTTTACTCACATTTTAAGGCACAAACTCCCACTTCTCTCCATCACCGTCAGTTCCTAAACACACTCGTGAATCTGCAAGTTCTACTGCTGATACCAAAACTAGTCCTACTTTCCAGAATTTCAGCCAGGTATCCCCAGAATTGGTCTCTCACCTCCTTACTACGATCAACTCTGGCTCCCCGAACGATCCTTTCCCTCCATCCATACTCAAACAATCGCCTGAAATTATTGGCTACAAACTCACCGAAATCTTTAATGCCATGTTTAATTCAGGTGTTTTCCCTTCCATTTGGAAAAAAACTGGTATTAAACCACTAATCAAAAAAAGTACTCTTGATCCCACCAATGTCACCAGCTGCAGACCTATAGCATGCCTCCCATTTCCAGCTAAAATTGTGGAAAAGATCATGAACATGCAGATCTCGGACTATATTGATAACAACCACTATCTAAACTACTCTTATTCAGCGTGCCCTAGATAAAACGGCCGGTGGTCCAATATGGGACCCGCGCGGCGAACGAAATTGGCAGCATGGTTCAATGGAGAACTCAAAGCGGCCAAGGCTGCTTGTAAACACCTTGAAAGATTATGGAGAAAAAATTACTCGCCGACACCCGAGAAGGAGTATAAAGAGGGCTTGAGAGGGTATCACGCCCTGACAAGGAAAATCCGGGCAGCCTATTATACAGAGCTGATTGACAAGGCTGACTGCTCTGCTAAAGAGCTCTTCCTAGTCTACAAAGAAATATCATCTTTGGCGTCTATAGGAGAACAGGATGTGGTTTCAGTACAATCCTGTAATCAGATAGCTGAATTTTTCCACAAAAAGGTGCATGATATCTACTCTACCTTTCCCGCTGAGGCTAGGACGGGCTCCTTAGGCAGATAGGGCCCGATTCACAGAATGAA
The DNA here is from genome assembly GCF_964263255.1 of Lissotriton vulgaris. Taxonomy (NCBI): domain Eukaryota; kingdom Metazoa; phylum Chordata; class Amphibia; order Caudata; family Salamandridae; genus Lissotriton; species Lissotriton vulgaris. The sequence goes on along the minus strand of NC_141689.1, from coordinate 1,092,410,211 downwards.
CTTAAGACTCAATCCTAAACTTACTACTGTTTTGGTATTCACAGATTACACTTACTACTTTTGGTATTCACAGAATGAACTTACTACTTTTGGCATTCACAGGATGCACTTACTACTTTTGGTATTCACAGAATGAACTTATTCATTTCGGTATTCACAGAAGTTAGGACTCCTACCTTTAGGGCTCCTAAATGCCTTCTATGAATAGTAAGTTAGGACTACTAACTTCACTACTACTAAATTGAGAAAAATCCTAATTTTAAGACTTTCGGTATTCACAGAAGGCATTTAGGCGTCCTAAAGTTAGTAGTCCTAACTTTACTACTACTAAATTGAGAAAAATCGTAATTTTAGGACTTTCGGTATTCACAGAAGGCATTTAGGAGTCCTAAAGTTAGGAGTCCTACCTTCTGGGAATACCGAAATGAGTAAGTTCATTCTGTGAATACCAAAAGTAGTAAGTGCATTCTGTGAATGCCAAAAGTAGTAAGTTCATTCTGTGAATACCAAAAGTAGTAAGTGCAATCTGTGAATATCAAAACAGTAGTAAGTTTAGGATTGAGTCTTAAGTTCATTCTGTGAATCGGGCCCGGAGTCATCTGAGGAGGTTTTCTTGGAAGAACACAGTTTGAGTGCATTTGCAGTTCCTTGGGGGGAGCTGTTAAATCAAAGTAGCCAGAGGGGTTAAATCTGGTTCCCCACGTGACCCGGCCCCAGCAAAAATTCTAAGAGGAAATATTGAGGTGTTATTCCCGTATATCAGACACCTCTTAACGACATCTTTTGAATCTGGCAGGGTGCCGATAACTTGGAAACAAACTGTGGTCCTCCCTCTTAAGAAAAAAGCCCATATTAGTATGTCCCAGATGAGCAACCTACGACCGATCTCTCGTCTCCCGTTTTTTGCTAAGATAGCTGAAAAGCTGGTCAACCAGCAACTCTCTGCACATATTGAGGCTCGCAGGCTTTTACATCCCACACAGGCAGGATTTCGAGCCTGCCACTCTACAGAATCCGCGCTCCTATTCTCCACGGAAGCCTTGCGCAAACACGTGGATGAGGGTCAGACAGCGGCACTGAATCTTCTGGATCTCAGTGCCGTGTTTGACACTGTGGCGCATCACACCCTACTACAGTGTCTGAGGCAGGGTGGAGTGGTGGGGTTGGCATGGAAATGTCTGGAAACCTTCCTCTATGAGCACAGCTTTTGTGTTGAGCAGGGCCCCCACAGGTCAGAGGCTTTTGACCTGAATCAAGGGGTCCCACAGGGCTCGAGCTTCAGCCCCACCCTTTTTAATCTGTATGTGGCTCCAGTAGCATCTATTGCGGAACAGTATGGGGTGGACATTGTAACCTACGCCGACGATACTCAGCTGGTTGTGGTTCTGACACAGCCGGCTGAGCATGCGGCGGGTAGGTTTGCGGCGTGCCTGCAGAATTTGGCTAGCTGGATGGCCAAAAATTGCCTCAGACTTAATGGGGATAAAATCGAGGTGCTCATAGTGGGCAAGTCCCCATCAGTCTGGACCTCTGCGTGGTGGCTGCAGGACCAAGGGCCCCTGCCGGTTCCTAGGGATCAAGTTAAAAACCTTGGCATGTGGATCGACTCTAAAATCTCGTTCGACTATCATGCTAGGCGTGTGGCAGGCACCTGCTTTGGCATTCTTCGCAGTCTGAGGAAAACACTCGACATGCTCCCGATGTCAGCTAGGAGGGCCCTGGTCCATGCCTTGGTTACCTCCAGGCTGGACTATGGGAATGCCCTCTATCTGGGAGCAAGTGCGAGGTGTCTCTAGAGACTGCAGCATATGCAGAATGCTGCCGCACGCCTGATACTGATGATCCCTAGGAGAAGCTCTACAAAACAGGCACTGGGGGCACTACACTGGTTGCCTTTTAAAGAGCGGATCCAGTTTAAGGTCCTGTGCATTAGTCACAAAATTGTTCAGGGAACCGGTCCCAGCTTCCTGCACAGCTTGTTAACACCGTATGAGCCTACTAGGCTACTGAGGTCGCAGGGGCCGCTCTGCTAAAGGTCTCCAAGATCAGAAGGGCGAGAATGGGAGGCAGATCATTACGATATCTGGCGGCACTGAGCTGGAATACTCTTCCCCTCAGGCTCCGTATGGAGCCTGTGGAGTCAGCCTTCAGGAGGGAGCTTCAAACTCTGCTGTTTCCTAGGGTTTTGTTTGTTCTGGGGTCAGTAGTCTGGCTGGGAGCACTTGGGCCACTGGAAGCGCGGGGACACACTGGCTAGTGCAAGCAGGCGCTATATAAGCTCAGTATTATTATTATTATTAGATGACTCTCAATTTGGATTCAGGAAGGGACACGGCACAGAAGCCACCCTAATTAAAGCCTCCGATGAAATCAGGATGATTTTAGATGGTGGGGGGGCTGAGGTTCTCATACTGCTTGATCTCTCCGCAGTCTTCGACACAGTCAATCATGTTACTTTGATCGACCGTGTCATGGCAACAGGAATATCACAAAGTGCTATCTCCCTTCTCTCCACCTTCCTCGCCAACCGGGAGCAGTCCGTATCATTTGGCAATTTTTCATCATCACCATTTGTCCTACCTTGTGGCGTTCCCCAGGGATCCTCGCTAAGTCCTACACTTTTTAACATCTATGTATTTGACTTGGCGAGAATCATTAAAGCTCATCATCTTGCCTTAACATCATGTGCAGATGATACTCAGCTCGTCCTGGCTGTTTATAACAACAAATAGATAATGACCCGGAATTTCCATCTCAGAATGCTTGCAATAAGTGAGTGGAAGACCGAGAATTGCCTTAAATTAAATTTGGATAAAATGGAGGTAATGGTTGTTGGCAATCTCTCTCCGGTCTGGTCTCCGAACTGGTGGCCAGCAGACCTTGGACCTCCTCCCACCCAGGTCACCAAGGTTAGAAACCTGGGGGTCATTTTTGACAGCAAACTGTCATTCATGCATCATGCTAACGCAGTGGTTTCCTCCTCATTCTTCACTATAAGAATTATCAGGAAACTTCTCCCCTACCTTCCTAATAACATGATAAAAACCCTAGTCAGCACTCTGGTGATGGCACGCATCAACTTTTGTAACAGACTCCTTGTTAATGCCCAAGAAAGATTAATGAATAAACTGCAGCTGGTGCAGAATGCGGCAGGCAGACTGATCACAGGGACACCTAAGTTCAAACCAATCTCTAAAGTTATCAGACAGCTCCATTGGCTACCTGTAAGACTTAGAACAACAGTCAAAGCCTTATGTATTGCTTTTAAAACTATTCACTCATCAGTACCTGCTTTCCTGAAACAAGCTCCATGTCCTTACAGGCCGGCACGAGCACTATGGTCCTCCCCAGCAAGCCTCTTAGAGGTACCAAAAACAAAGAAAGTATCCTGGGTGACAGATCTTTCACAATTACAACCGCCAAACTCTGGAATACCTTGCTATACCAAATCAAAATTAGTACATCCTTAATAACCTTCCGTAAGCAGCTAAAGACTTGGCTCTTCAATCAATAACGCCTGCCACACAGTCACTCTATCCTCAACTCCGAGACACCTAAGGGAATTTGCGCGCTCAACAAATCCCATAAATAAATACTATGTAGGAATTATACTCCAAATACATGCAAATTCATCAATGTTTCTTGTTGATCTTAGCTTGTACATTTTTAGTTGCAAATAATTTCTTCTTTATCAAAATATGTCCATGCCTTTCAAGATTACCAATTCAGTTTCTGGTTTTTGAGTGGCAGAGAGAAGCCCGCTCAGCACAATTGCAAATGCCAATAATATGTTCACACATACCAATAGCTTCTTCGTTGATATATTCACACAGTCCCTCAATGAGTTGGTGTTTAGAGATCAGCTACTCACCCACGAGGGTGTCCAGGCACTTGCAGGGTCTGAGAGATTCATTCAAATAGGCAGGGCTTAAGATCATTTAGAAATTCCAAAACAGATGAGGCGGTCTGGAGCTGGAGGAGAAAGGGCAAAGTTGTTCCAGGTCTTTGCTGTGAGATAGGAGAAGTATCCTCCACTCAAGCTTCTGTCATAGCACAATAAGAAGTGATGCAAAAGGACATCATGGTCAAACGATGAAAAATAATAACTTTTGAAATTAGTCCCTTATGGCAGAATTACTCACAGCAGTGGTTGCCTTGTTGTCCCGGCTTTCCTCTGAGTTGAAAAAGCTTTATTTAAGGTTTCCAATTCTAGTTTTTCCAGTGAGGAGACATAGTTTGGCAAATGTTTTTCTAACTTATTTTATGATGTGCTTTTGCCCAGCAGAGTTACCCTCACCTTAAGCGTACACCCTACAGTCTTAAAGCTAGGCACTTATCGACCTGGGAAGGGTGAAAGGCTAAGTGTGCCCACCAGATTCAAAACTGTGACTATGAGGTCGCACACAGTTGTGCTAACTCAATATTAGACCACTCAGATATTCGGCCGAGGGGCTGTATGATGCAGTTAACTCTAGGGCCAAGTGTGGAGTGACAACCTCTTTTTTAAACAGTGTGCTAATAATTACTTGGAAGTACAAAGCTAAACGGGTCATCTCAAGAAAGAATTGAAATCTAAACTTAACAAGCTTACTTTAGGTGTTAAACAGGAAGTGCCGTCAGGGCCTTGAAGCAGCAGGTGAGTCAGGAGAGTGCAACACACTGAAAGCAAGACACACAAACTGAACACAGACCCCTCACGTATATTGCGGAATTATTATTATTATTATTATTATTATTATATTTAAATTTGTAAAGCGCTCAGCTACCCGTAGGTTTCCCGGCGCTAACTCAACAATCAAGAGGGAAAGGTGGGGGGAGGGATCTTACATGTTAAATAGCCAATGTTTCACTTGTTTCCGAAATTTAAGATAGCTGGATTCTTTTCTTAATTGAAGGGGAAGAGAGTTCCAGAGTGAAGGGGCAAGCCAGGCAAAGGAGCGACCTCCCATTCTGGTTTTTCTGATTCTAGGTACTGAGAAAAGGTGTTGATTAGATGAACGCAAAGTGCGGGGGGGACAGTGTTGATGGACCAGAGATGTGAGATATGGTGGGGCCAAACCATTGTTTATTTTGTGCATAATACAGAGTGCTTTGAATTTTGAGCGATTTTCAATGCGTAACCAGTGTAGTGTGCGGAAGGAGTTAGAGGTGGGGGCGGTATTGGGTAGTTTGCAGAGTAGTCGTGCTGCCATGTTCTGAATGGTTTGGAATTTTTGGGTTACCTCTTTGCTGGCGCCCAGAAGAAGGATGTTACTATAGTCCAGTCTGGAAGTAATTAGAGCTTGGACAACAGTTTTCTGGGTATCCACAGGCAGCATCCAGATGATTTTGCGCAGCCATTTAATAATTGTGATACAGGTGGAAGAAGTTTTGATCACATGGCTTTTCATGGATAGCTGATTGTCAAAGAGCACTCCTAAGTTTCGAGCTGATTTAGAGGGAGTGGGTGGGGTGCCCATTTGGGCGGGCCAGTGTTGGGGTCCCCAGAGAGTGGTATTGTGTCCAAACAGAAGAAGTTCTGTTTTACCTCCATTCAGTTGGAGTTTGTTGTCCAACATCCAGGCTGCGATGTTACTCAGTCCTGAACAGAGGGCGGATGAGGGGGCATAAGAGTCTGAGGAAAGGGAGTAGATGATCTGGGTGTCATCTGCGTAGGAGTAAATTGTGAGCCAAGCTTGCTCCGCAATAGACGCCAGAGGTCTGACGTATAAATTGAAGAGCAAGGGGCTAAGGATGGAACCCTGTGGTACTCCATTCGCAGATGTGAAGGTTTGAGAAGCAGCAGAGGAGGAGAAGACTTGGAAGGTGCGGTTAGATAAGAAGCTAATAAGCCAATTGAGAGCAGAGCCAGTGATGCCTGATGATCGAAGGGCGTTGATGAGGATGGGGTGGGAAACCGTATCAAATGCGGCACTCAAATCCAGCAGGATGAGTGCCACGGTTTCCCCCCTGTCGACTCTATAACGGATGTTTTCTGAGACTCCCAACAAGGTAGATTCTGTTGAGAAGCCGGCTCTGAAGCCTGACTGTGATGGATGTAGGATTCTGTTTAGCTCAACATGGGTGGAAAGTTGAGAGTTAATATGTTTTTCTAAAATTTTAGAAAATACTGGGATAAGTGAGATGGGGCGGAAGTTGGCCAGAATGCTGGGATCCGCATTAGCTTTTTTTAATAGAGGCATTACCATCGCATGTGTCCATGCGGGAGGTACCGTGGCTTCTTTTAGAGAGGAGTTTAGAAGTTCCATGATGAGTTCAAGGGAGGTATTGTTCAGTTTTTTTAGAACTTGAGGAGGGATAGGGTCAAGTGGGGAGCCAGATTTAATTTTATTGATGATATCAGAAAGGGTCTCAATGTTGAGTAGATCCCAAGTGTCGATCAGTGGAGTGAGCGGAGCACAGGTAACAGATGTGAGCATAAAGTCATGGGAAGGCGTGAGAGAAGAGGAGGAGGTTGGCGAGAAGTGCCTGGGACTGTTGTCATCTGGTGTCACTTGCTCAAGGGGTGGGGTTGGGGCCAATGAGTTATGTGAAGTAGGGCGGTGGGATAAGATGTCAAAATTAGAATAGATTGTGTCAATTTTGGCATTAAAGAATTCAGCTAATGAATTGCATTGAGAAGTATTGAGACAGGGGGCTTTGGGCTGGCAGAGTGCTCCCGAAAGTTTTTGCACTACCTTGAAGAGTGTCTTAGGGCGATTTTTTGCTTCAAGGATAGTGTAATTAACATGTTTAGCTTTGGCCTCTTTGTATAGTGAATGGTATTTTTTTAGTGCAGTTTTGTAGTTTTGTTTAGAACATGAATCATATTTTATGCGCCATTTGCGCTCGAGGCTTTTACAGGTGGTTTTTTCTTTTTTTAAAGCTTCAGTGAACCAGGGTGCAGGTGGATTATGATGATTGTGCGATAGCATGCGTAGAGGTAGGCATGTGTCGGCAGCCTGTGTAAGCCAGATGTTTATGGCAGCAGACGTTGCAGTGCTAATGTCTTCCATGAGAGGTCTTGTATTTTCGAGAAAGGTGTTGAATTTGTTTAAATCCAATTTATTCCAATTTCTGGATGGTTTGGGTTCTGCGGGGTTGAGGGAATTATTGAATTGTTGACCTAGTTTGATCGTAAATGTTACCATATAGTGGTCAGACCATATTATGGGTGAGGGAGTCTTACAGTCAATGGTCTCTAAGTTCGAAAGGATGGGGTCGAGAAGGTTCCCTGCTTTGTGGGTGGGACCAGAGTTGTGTAACTGGATATTTAAAGCGGCCAGATCTTGTAAGAGGTTGCTGCTGGTAGTGCAAGAGGGGTCATTCAGGTGTAAGTTAAGGTCACCAATAATAGAGAAATTTGTTGAGGTCTGAATTAATGGTGCTATGTATTCGGGAATGGAGGCTGCCCAAGAATTCGCCGGGCCCGGGGGGGCGGTAAATCAGTAGCCCAGAGAGGGTAAAGTTGGGGGAGAGCGAAAGCTTAAACATACCGGCCTCACAGTTAGGCATTGCAGAGTCTTCCCATTTGCAGGAATGTAGTCTATTATAAATTATGGCGATACCTCCGCCAACTTTCTTTGGTCTATTTTTCCCCACGTAGGTGTAATTGTCGGGGAGGGCGGCAGCAATATCTGGGCCAGAGTGGTCTTTAAGCCATGTCTCTGTGAGAAAAAGAGCTGCAGGTTTCTCCGAGACAAGAAGGTCAAATATTTCTCTTCTGTGTTTACCTAGTGATCTGCAATTGAGGCTGATCAGCGTCCTGGTTTGAGTCTGGTTTGTCACCGGGAATGACCTCCTACAAACACCATACGTCACGTTACACCAGTATAAGTTGCAATATAGTGCACCAAACAGCACACAGCGCATAAACAGGACGACCTTTAGATCAAAACATACCTCACCTATGAAAAATGGGAGATGTCCCAGCGATTATTTTCATTAATGTATATACGCTGCTGCTGTGCTACAAAAATATTGAAAACACACCTTTCTATGCCAGAATATTAGATGTAAACACATTTAGAATTTGGAGGAGTGTTCCTGTGTGCTCTAATGTGCTGGCCAAAGAGGGCACGAAAAGCTGAAACATACTGCTTCTATATTAAAAAGAAATTAAATGAGAACTGTAGCTAAGCATTCTTTTTGAGACGTATTCAAAGTCATTAGGGCAAAACTGCACAACAAATATACGTTTGTCAAACAATATAAAAATAGAAAATTGAATATTCACCTTATGTGGCTATAGAGATCTTGTGATGCCTTGCCAAGGGGGCCACAGCATGCCTAGGGGGGAATTGTAGCAGGTACTGCTTCCAGAACAGAGGGAAGGCTCCAGCACAAACACGTCCCGAAAAATACATGTGCAATTGCTTCCACATGGATACAAGCCGAGGGAACAAGCTAAAATGCCATTGCTGTCCGGCTGGTTGGGAGCCCCTGTTTATTATCTTCTTTGTTGCTGCTGGCCCTGACTGCCCTCGCTGACCCGTAGTCCTCCCGCTGCCGCATTTCCATCAAAGCGGCCGACGAGAGGAGGACTACCTTTCCCAGGGGGCTAAGCGTCGGCCACGTCACCACCCGCGCCTGGAGGCGCCCTAAATCGAGCTCCTCATCTGTGGAGCGGGTGTTCTTGCTGTCCGGCTGGTTGGGAGCCCCTGTTTATTATCTTATTCGTTGCTGCTGGCCCTGACTGCCCTCGCTGACCCGTACTCCTCCCGCTGCCGCATTTCCATCAAAGCGGCCGCCGAGAGGAGGACTACCTTTCCCAGGGTGCTAAGCGTCGGCCACGTCACCACACGCGCCTGGAGGCGCCTTAAATCTAGCTCCTCATCCGCGTCGCGGGAGCGCGCGGGTGTGCCGGGGGCTAAGCCCGGGCAAAGGGCGGGCCCTCTTTGGCAATCAGAGGCCTGAGGAGACTGGACTGGGCCACCCCCCTTTCAACTGCCAACAAAGACTGGGGCTTCATCGTGAGTAGGCAAAGCTGTTGTTTCCATTGGACTAAGCATTACTATGAGGGATCTATGAACAGTTACCGCAGTTACTCCTGTTGTGGGGGGTATTGTTAATTGTTATTATATTTGCAAAACTATCACAGGAACATTGTTCATCACCGTTGTTAATATGTCGGCGAAGGGGGTCCCAAAAAATGTTATCTCCAAAACTATGTCTCTAAAGGGGACAATTTATCATTATCTAACCCGGGCTTCTTCTGCCTTAGAATGGGAAATTGCTAGAGCAGAACAGGGGTTGTCATTAGAAAATCTACCCAACATGTGCCCCTCACTAGGCCCTTCTGACTCAACACAAAAGTCACCATCACAGGAGGCTATTGAGCTTAATGTCTCTACCACCGATATTAGGAACATTGGGGATATAGGGCAGACCTCTACTAATATTACCAATAGCCCCAACTCTACTAAGGGGGACTCAATTGTTATTTTAGATGCGCCAAAACCCCCTGAGGAATGTCCTCCTAGAACACTAGGCTCTACCCCTAATGATGGTAACATTAATACCATAGTAACTGAACTGCTGCCAGCAATAAAAAGGAAGCGTAGGGGTGCCAAGCATAGGGGGAGGCTGGCTAAGCAAGCCAAATTGCATCATACACCCCCCAAGGCTTCTACTATGCCGCCGAGATCAGAGAAAACTATTCAAAGCCAGCATGTGCCTCATTCTAGTTCTCAATCTCCCCTTTTGGCTCAGATTGAAGACATAGTTAGGTCCCTAATTTTGCCGTTGGTTGAAAGACTCAAGAAACTAAATGATATGGTGGGACAAATTAGGGACGCAACTGATGACAACAATGCGGAAATCAAGAAACTAGTACAAAATAGTTGTATTGATGTTCACATGTCATCTAGCGTGCCTACAACTAATGTTGTTAAACACCCCAATTCAAGTCAACCCGTGGTTACTAGACCTACATACCCAAAGGTACAAGAATCAAACAACCTTAAGGGTGTTACCCCTCTACCTAACATTACTCCTGTAAAGATCACGCCCACTATCCCTAATAAGCTAGAAATTCGTGATAAAGGGCAAAGTAATAGATTTAATACTAGAATTGATTTACCCCAGAGGCTGCCCCCTATGTGTGCGTCCTCTCGGGGTTCCAGAGTTAATTCACGGGAAAATAGAGAGCCAACAAGAACTAAGGAATAAAGTTGCCTGTTGGTTTAGTAAAAACAGACCACTCCCCCTAATATTGATGGGCGAATTTTAAATGTTAGAAGGGTTGGGTGGCTTGGACACACGACCAAGAATATACCGGGAGATTTGGTCGTTGTTAATTTTAAGAGTACCAGGGTGATCCCATTCCTGAGAAGTTGGCAACCACAAATAGCTGACGGTTGCATTGTAACATGGGAACTTTTTGATTTCTACCCCAAAGTACGATCCACACCACATGTGAGTACTAGGATTAACAGTTTACTACCCCCGGGTCCTGCCAGTTTGCTCAATATCCAACCGTTGATAACTTATGGCAGATATGCTTCACTGTCTCCAATTGATGAAAATGATTGACATAGTGTTAGAAATGTATCTATCCCAGGGGCTGTCAGGGGTAACATGAAAGATGTGATAACCAGGTCTTGGAGCCATGGTGGGTTAGGCGACTGTCCACTGTGTCTAGGGTTGGGCGAAACAGTTGATCATCTTCTTTTTGTCTGCCCTTTGTACAATGCACCAAGACAAAAGTGGTTACGCCCAGTATGTAGAATACTGGGCACACGTTCAGCAAAAACAACCAGTAGAATTTTAAAAACAGATATCTCACCACTGGTTGTAATTGGAGTGGCGAAATTCCTGGGCTGGGCATGGATCCTACGGGCAAGGCTGATCAAGTCTCTTTCGACTGCTGCGTAAACTGTTAGTTGGAACATCAGTTGTTGTGCCACTGAATGATATTGTCTTTTTTAAATTGGTTTTTAAATGGATTTTTATCATGTTAATGAAGTCTGATGCCCGTGATTTAATACTACTCTTAGCTTGTTCTTAATTGTATATTAATTTATTGTCTTAACACACTGCACACAGTTTTTTATCTGTACAATTTATATGTAATTTTGATATATTATTGGTTAAGTAGCATGTTGTGTAGCATGTCTTTTATGATGAAATATCGAATAAAGACTTCCTTGACTGACTGACTGACTGACTGCCATTGCAACTCAAGCCTCAGGGGACAGATTAATAGCGGCCTTACAGCGACCCTGGACACTACCACATGAAGCCAGAACCCCATGTTCTGATTTGAGATCATCTCACATTCTTGTCACCCAAAAACTTTAAACTTAGAAGTAACAAGTCACCTGCTTCAAAAGGCTTTGTATTCAGGAACAGGCTTGCCTCAACCATACATCACCGACAGGACCAATCACATGACCTTCAGAAAGATGCTACAATATCCCTTCATTCAGAATCATTCCAGAACTCACTCAACTCTCCTTACCCATTCTGCAAACACAGCTGGACAGCCTTAGAGCCCATTGCTTGGGATATACGACTACATTCTCACATTTATTCACCCATTCACCCACAAGACCCAGGACACAGGCTCATGCGATTGAGCTTATGGGAAACAAGTGAGAATAAAACCAGGAACCCCAAGAATAAAGGTTTTGAGGATCATATAAACAAAGACAGATTCATGAACAATAAAGCAGCATGAATCATGGCGAACCAGAACAAACTGCACATCTTTAAGACGGAGGTGCAGCGTATGAAAGAACCAACAAAGCACAACGAAATCATGCTGATTGTTTTGGAGAGCACAAAGCTTGCAGAGACTTGTCAGGCTTAGGTTCTGATGCAGAGGAAAGCAAGGGTATGGTACCAGCAGATTGCTGTCAGAGATCGCTTGCGTGAATAGAGATACAGAGGCCTAGAAACAACAAAGAGCCTGAGGTCTCCTGAACAAAGTAACCCAGGGGATCTGCTTCAATCCACCATGTTCCCAAGCATGGGCTGGACTCTCTGTACCCCTTGGGCAATCTGGAGGAGGGCTATTGATGCCTTGTAGAGACTCAGGGCAGGGAGCTCTTGGATGGTGTGGGGGCTGGGCAAAGCTTGTCGCACTGCTGCTGCAGAGGGTAGATACAGGTACTCTGAGAGGCCTGAACATCCTTCTCCTGTGATGGTGGATGCCTGAGGGCAGTGCCCCTATCACATGTCAACATTGGCCACCCTCCTGCCAGTGGGAGCGCCTTGACCTCACCTGGCTGCTCATGCAATTCCCCCCCTGGACCAGCGGTTTTGCAGACCTGCAGCAAGAGGTCCCACCCAATAAAGTTACGGTGCCAAGCAGACACACCGATCACCAAAACAACACCAAAACAACACCACAAGACAGGGGATACAAACACTAGTGGCTGCCGCTTTATACGTGTGGTGGGGGAGGGAGGGCAGGAGCCCGAGGCTGCAGAGAGACAGAGAGAGGCAGGAGCGGCTTTGAAGGGGGTAGTATCCAGGGTCGCTCTTAATCTGTCCTGAAATGGAATGGTACGAAAACTATTTTGAATTCATGATTATCCTAAGAAGAAAACTTTTCAAGAAATCAATTGTCTAAAAACTTCTCTCCTGGGCACTCCTTCGAATAATGCATCATAATTTACCTTATCCAACTTAACCTGATGCTGCCGCTTCATACGTGGGGTGGGGGAGGGAGGGCAGGAGCCTGAGGCTGCAGAGGGACAGAGAGGTTTTCAAGGCATATTAATCTGTCTCCTGAAGCCACATATATCGGGCAAATACACGTAACTTGGAAATACAAATATTGGTGGGCTGGTGCAGGCTAACTCAGGTGGTGGGCTGTTGCAGGCTTACTCGGGCGGCAGGCTGGTGCAGAGGCAATTCGAGCGGCAGAGTCCTGGATCCCTGGAAATGGCAAACAGGAAGGCGTTCTCAAACATGGTGGTCCGTAGTGCAGGCAACAAAAAGGAAAAACAGGCAGGTAAGCCCCCCAAATAAAGGCCAAAAGTTACCATGGCGGGGCTGGATGTGTTAAGCACGCCCACACATTGATGACCAGGATTGGCTCAGGGTCACGGCCGTCTCTAAAAGACCCTGAGCCAATAGGTCCACAGCAAGTCAGTGAAAGGAATTCCCAGCATCAGAACAGGGGTGTGGCACAGTAACTCTGATCCACGGCAGCGCGGCAAAATGTGCTCAAGTACATTTTGCCGTTTTTACAGATAAATACAGACAAAAGAAAAACATGTTTCCGTCTGTATTTATATGTAAAAATCTGTTAAAACTGAAAACCGGGAGCCCTAATTATAAAATAGTTGCAAACAAAACATGAATGCGGGTGGGAAATAAAATTATGAATAAGAATTAAGGGGATGGGTTTGTGAACAATGGGCAAACTGATTTATATGGCTTGTAAGTATGGTGCGATGATCTTCCCCCCCTTGCCTGACCAATCAGATTTAGTATTTTACGATATTGAAACATTATTGGGTGGAACATGCAGAACAAAAGGAATAATTGAGATAGCTTTATTTAGTTAGTCAGATGAAGTTTTGCCAGATTCGGGAGTCCAGATGCTGTGAGCGGGAGATGCTGCTGGGAGAGATGCTGTGAGATGCTGATGAAGAGCCGAATGCAGAACCTTCTATCCTAATTTATTTGGGTTAGATAAGAAGATTGCGGAAGAATCTCGAGGAGGAAGAGAGGGTCAGAGAGGGGTGCAACGCAGTCATCAGTATTTAGGGAGGTCATCTATCCTGTCCTGATTCCTGTCCTGAGGTCTTTGTCACCTGATCTATCCCTGGGGACCCTTACCAGCCCTTTGGCCAGGGGGTTGGTCTTCACATCATTCTTAGTAAATATATTTTCACACTATTTGCAGATGCTCTCTTCTCTCTGTCCTCTCCCTTTCTGAGCATTGATCATTGCAGGAGACCAAAGTATGTGGTTTGATGATTAATTAATTAAATTTCTCTCCTAAGAATGATGGGGACTGCATTGTGTATTTGAGATGGTTTACATGCATTGGAAATTTACATAAAGATTTTAAAACTTCCCGAGTCTGTGGTTATTTACATTGAATAAAAGTATAATTAGTTCTAAGTTAATTATCACCATCAACTAGATCTCATAATGGTCCATGGACCAGAGGAAAGAACTTTTTGATTAGTGAAAAGTTAGTTGAGAGTATGAAATAACTAATCTTAAGCATTGTAGAAATCATAGACTTTGACTCCAGTGGTTTTCTCAAATTGTGTGTGTTTTATGGGCCCAGGTGAGTTTATGGTAGTGGAGTATCTGTTGTTGTTGGTATGCCGCTGGATCAATGTAAAGTCTAATTCTCATCTGGCAGTTCTGTAGCAACCCTACCGCCCCCCCCCCTCCCCCCCTCCCCCCAACAAAAGCCTCTAGCTGACTGGTGACTGTGTTTAATAGACATTTAGCAGGAGAGGACAACAGGGTAATAGGCCTAAAGTTAGAGGGGTCATTTGGGGCCCTTGTTGGTTTCCTCAAGGCAGTTTTCCCAACACCATGTTTCAATGTCCTTGCGCCTCACCGTAAATACAGGAAGTAATAATCAAATCCTCTAAAGGAGGCCCTATCAGAATTGTATTTTGAAAAATTGTAAACTGAAAAAAAACTCATATTATCAACAAGTGTTTGTGATGGTTGAATGTTATTCTTTAATGTTAGAAGGCTTGGCTATAGAAACCAAGGTTTCAGCGGTTCATAAGGAAATTGCTGTGCTTATTCTGTGCAAGCAAACTGTTTCTTCACTCATTTGATTCTGAGTGTATTTGGGTACATGGATTAAATATCACAGTAGTTTCTCTTGCTCAAAATAATCAATAAACCATACAGAGGCAGGAAATATATGTTTAAAAGAAGGACTGTGCTGGGATGCTATTCCATCCAGTGCAACATTTCAAATATTGTTGCAATGATTTAGATTATTATCTGGATTAGTTGTACTGAAATCACACCGAGTAATAGAACTATTTAGGCTAGCTCTTAATGTTTCAGGAGTGTTTTCTCTCAAATAACAGAGAAGTTCGGAGTCAAAGAAAGCATGTGGCACCTGAGTTATGGCTGGTTGAGCTATGGAGATGGTGTGAGGTGCTAGTGCGGAAAACTTGTGTTAATTAATCTCTTTGGAAAATTTAGTAAATGTGTCAGAATTACCTTTAATTACCATTACCCTTAATCCACACCAATATAAATTCTCGAGGTGATGAAGCTTTGCCACAGTATTTTGAACAAAAGTGCTCCTTTATAAACACAAGCAAGTTGTCAAAATACAAATAAATATTTTTGTCAATAATGAGAGGTTGTGAGTAGTTTTAAAGGGTTTTATTTTGTTCCTAAAAGGTAGAGGTTTCTCTGATTCTTTATTGATTAGTCAAATATCAATCAGGCTACAGAATTAATAGTAGAAAATTATAATTTGTGCAGATCACAATATAATAATCATACAGCGCATTCCATTAAGGACAGAATCCCTATTCTAGGAATTTGGCACAAATAACGTCAGTCAGAACCCATGAAGAGTTCAAAAATAAAGGTAAGAGTGAGATTTGCATGAAGCTAATTAAATCAATATTTAGTATTTGCAAAGTTTCCCATGAAGAGAAAATAAAGCATGGAGCAAATAAGCATTAGTAAAGCCAATTAGTCAAAGCATAAAGCTTAGTGTTTTAATAAATGTCACAGGGACACACAGCCTGTCGTTCTGCTTTGCAGCTTTGCAGCTCTGTCTCCCCCGCTCAAGCTGAATCTGTTCTCGGTTAAAGGAATCTCTCTCCTCCCCGGCTCTAATAGAGCAAAGAAAAAACTGCCAGGAGAATCTGTATAAAACTCCAGTAAATGTGTCAAGGCTTTACAGCTAACTTACCTACCAGGCATACGCGGCTTAATTACTTAATTCATAAGAAGCATTTTCTTGGTACTCTGAATTGAAAATGTTAACCTTCCTAGAAACATATTTAGGTCCTCGTTACGAGTGTCACAAGATTTGGTGCAGGGAGGTGGGGGAGTGGGGGTTGCAGAACCTAAGACAAAGGGGGACTGCAGGGACTAAAGGGCAAGTTTGTGTCTGAGGGTCAGGAGCGGTCTACGGCCCTGGAATTATCACACAAGGAGTTTGCAGACTTGGACCCATATTATAAATAGTGTTCACTTTCCCTATTTGTGCCACGGCAGTGACGATACACCTTGAAGCAGGTGTGCCGGGTCCAAACGGGGAAAGTGTGCCCTATTATGAAGAATGTGCTGCCCTCAGGGCAGCCACAAACTCCCACTTTGCCCAGGGCAGCACATTTAAGAGAAATAAAGAGCACCTGTTTAAAAGCTGCTCTGTGTTTATCTGTGCAGGTGACAACCGGCCTGTACTTTCAAGAAGGACCTTGCAGGTGGGTGCAGTGAATGAATGCACCCACCTGCAAGGGGATGTCTGGGGACCTATGGGACTCCCTTTGTTCCCTCCAGAGGGTGGTTTTAGGAGGAGAACTAAAAGTGTGCTACCTTTTTGTGAATCAATTCCATTGTGCCTCCTAGAGGCATGTTTTCAGCTGTGTTCATGTTGGTAATACTGCATGAGTGCACATGCAAAAAGATTCCTTAATTTTCTTAGGACCACAACCCTATGCACATTAAGGGAACTCCTTCTAAAATAGCACTGGTGCTACATGTGTGCCAGCCTTATCTGTATTACAGAAGGTGCAGCACAAGTGTTTGCGGCCCTTTCTGTAATACCAAAATGCTCCAAGGGTGCACAAATACTCTGGATGATATACCACAACTCGTAATGAAGGCCTACGTGCTGTAAAAATGTGCATGAAGCAGAGGTGAAAACATAAGTAAAGGTAAAGCAGGTAAATCAGCAAGTATTACTTGCTGGACTTTGGGAAACATAACTCAATGAAGCATGGCCATATATCGTTGATATATACTTCAGTAAGTACAAAGAGTAGAGATTGTACTAACATGAATTAGAGCAATGCCACAGAAAACAAACCATTAAATCAGTTTCCATGTGGGGCAGATCTATTGGTGTTGCTTAATTTAGGAACCTCTTTCAACTATGAAAAATGTTCTAATCGTAGGAAGGCTACACAATGTAGCAAGTATATCAAAGGTGAACTGTGGCTAAATCTTCTTTACATCAGTGATGCACTCAAGTAAAGACATACAAAGAGAGCATGTAGGATCCACATGTGGGTGCCCCAAGGGTCTGTACTGTCTTTTGGACTTTTTTAACATGTTTATAAAGCCCCTACATGACCTATTTTGGCAAGTGCTGTGAGTTTGAAATGAAGACGGACGATACCCAATTTGTTATCCTCTTAAGTGGTATTATGTAGAAAGGTTACCTGAATAAGAGCTTGGAAAAGGTGCAGCAGTGGATGAGATGAACTTACACAGCCCTGCCTGGCTAAATAAAAGAATTGATGTTGGCCAGTGGCATAGTTAGACCCTTTGCCGCCCCTTGGAGCTGGGGGGGGGGAGGGGGAGTGGAGGGAGGGTGCTGATGATCCCTGCATTTGCCACCACGAAATGGCCACAGGTAAAGCAGGAAGGGTGCTGCAACCACCAAAACTCGCCCCCATTGCTACGCCACTGATGTTGGCTGGTTTCCGAGACAGTAGCACCGATCTAGGCATCAATTACACCATTGCGAAGTTTTGTAACTTGGAAATATGAGTCTGTCAGTCTTGTTCTTGGCAAATGTGTCTTAGAAAAGCTTGTGAATCAAATGAGCAGCACATGTGGATATTACATACAAAGTTTGGTGAATATGTGAATTTTTCAGGAGGAGAAGGATAGGACAACCATTTTTACAAACCAGCAGAAGGTCAACAGATTGGCAACTGTTGCTTCGTGGTCTGAGAGTCCCTAAAATGTAACAAGTAGGCTACAAAATCATGAAACGAGGAAGGTGGGGGCTTCTGGATACCAAAGACATAGGGTGGAAGAAAGGAAGTTTAAATCTCTCGTGTCAGTCACAGTGTAGAGGGAGGAATCTGAGCGGAGGTGAGCTGGATGAGCTGAGTATGTGCCATGTGGGGACATAAGGTCGAGAGACAGATGCCTATGAAGTGTGGTACCAGAGGAAGTCATCAAATCTGAAAATGTTGTCATCTCTAAAAAATAACAAAAAATGCTTATTTGGCTGGTACTGCATGCATTACTGGTGAAGAGATTCTGACCTGGTCTCAGAGGTTTTTGTTTTATTGTTTTATAGCATTTGTAGAGCGCTCTGCAACCCTACGGGCATCCTGGCGCTGAGTACATATAGCTGAGAACCCTGTAGAACAGAAGAGGACAGTGGTCAAGGAGCTAATAAGTTAGATTTTTGGGAAGAGCCATGTTTTAACCTTTTTCCGAAAAGCCATCAGTTAGTTTGTTTTTCTGATGTCAGTTGGGAGGTTGTTCCATAAGTGAGCTGCAGCAATGCTGAAAGCTCTTCCCCCACATGTGGCTTTCTTGATCCTAGGAATGCTGATGAGGTTTAAAGATGAGGATCGAAGAGACCGGGTAGGCTCATAGCAGTTGAATTTATTTTGGAGTGGTCGTGGGACCAAGCCCATGAACTGCCCTGTAGACAATACATAAGGATTTGAAGCAGTTCCTTTGGTGTATAGGCAGCCAGTGGAGGTCGGCCAAGGCAAGAGTGGTAGAAGATCTACGTTCTCGAGAGAGTGCCAGTTTGGCTGCAGCCGCTTGGATACTTTGAAGTCTGGAAATAAGATAGGCAGGGGATTCCAGCAGAAGGGCGTTACAGTAATCCAGGCGGCTGAGGATGGTGCTCCTGACTATGTTAGCTCTGGTCTGAGGGGGCAGGAGAGGTAGCAGCTTTCGCAGTCCTCGCAGTAAGGCAAGGCAGCTGCTAACCTGTTTGTTGACGTTGGTCTCTAGGCTGTTGTTAATAGTGACTCCGAGATTCCTTACTGATTTCACTGGAGTAGGCGAGTCTCCTAACAGCTGAGGCCAAAAGTCTGTAGGTAGACTTTTGGGGATTCTTCCAACCGGGCAGTGCAGTATTTCAGTTTTGTCACTGTTAAACTGTAATAAATTCTGGTTTAACCAGAGTGACATTTCTAACATGCAAGTATGGAAAGTCTCCAATGAGTTTGCATGGGCTCCATCAAGAGAGATCATTAGCTGAGTGTCATCTGCGTAATTTATCACGCTGATGCCATGGCTTTTGATGATCCTCATCAGGGGTTGCATATAAATATTGAAAAGTATGGGGCTGATTGCAGACCCCTGTGGAACCCCATGCGGAACTTTAACAAACTCTGATTGATATGGAGGGATAGCTACTGCCTGCCATCTATCCGTCAGGTCGGAGCGGAACCAGTCAAGCGCGACTCCTCCGACTCCAATGTTCTTTAGTCTTTCTATCAGAATGTCGTGGTTCACCGTATCGAATGCGGCGGACAGGTCCAGCAAAATCAAGATTGCTGATTCTCCCCTGTCCGCCCTCATTCGTAGGTCATCCACGACTGTCAGCAAGGCTGACTCAGTTCGAGTGCGACAAACTCGCCAACAATGGCCGGAATAAATGAGTACTTCGGAGGGTAGTAGTAATTACCCCCAAAGAAACCAAAGTGAAAGTGGGTGCAGCATTAATTAAAGCGGCAAATAGTCGCTTAAACAACATACATCATGGTAGAAGCTATTTTATTGGAAATAAATCTACGTTACAGTAAGTAACATGTGTGGGAAAGAATGCAAGACACACTCTAATATACTGAAAGGCTGTACTAGGTCTGTCACACTTTGAAAGCTATACTCATAATGAGGCCTAAGCCATTGCTTGACTCAGGGACCAAATTTGTGTGCCCTCAAAGCAAAAGACTGAGATGGTGTTTGTTCGTGTAAAAAACAAGAAAAATATGTATCCGTTTTATGATGAAAGGCTCTTTCCTGAGTAGTTAAAAGAAAGCTGTGAGTAGAGAAAATGGGTGGGTTAGACCAGTGATAGGCAATTTCCAATAGTCTGGAGACAGAAAATGTCCCAGTCATCCTTATGTGGGAACCAACAAATTATTTTGCTGAATGGACTTTATGACAAGGTTGATCCTCAATAAGAGGCCCCTAGACTTTAGTACCTTGCCACTCCACGCCGTCTCACTATCGGTCCCAGGGAAATTGAACAGTAAGTCATAATGAGGTCTGGAGTAAGCACAGTAGAAAAATGTATTCTTTAAAATGCACCTATTTAATTGAGGTATTAAGAGGAAGACATTTATGCATAATGAAAGAAATCTGGGGAGATGCAAAGGTGCTTACAGGAAACTCATATTCCACTTAGCAAACCCTAAACAGGGTGTATTAAACCAATAGTGGCTTGGTCATAAGTCCTCGTGCAATAAAATTGGAGGTGTGGCCATTTTGGTTAAAAAACAATACAGGGCCTAGAGTTCCACATAAAAGAGTGGACAGTTTCAGAAGCCTGGTCCTGGTGAGAATACAGAAAGAGTGTGATATGAATGACTCATGTATAAGTATATGGACCATATGTCACTGTGGCTGTTTCCTTAAATTAAAAGGGGATTGGAATATGGTGCTGTTTTTCAAAGATGGGTCAGCTTAATGGAGGAAGCTATGAGTCCAATGTTGTTTCCAGTTGATTAAACAAGTACTATTTGGCCTGGGTAGTTTTGGCAAGGAATTTGAACGCTACACTTGCTGGCTATATGTTTCTTACAATTCAAATTCCTAATAATGTAGGACGATTTTCTAATTCCAAAGAAATTGCCAAAGATTCATTTACTTTCATGTTGATAATATATCTATCAAGCCACACAGCTATTTCGAGCAAAATGAGAAACATTCTGGAAAAAACCTTGCTTACTAATGCTTATGTAGCTATTGTGATAGACCTTCAATAGATCTGAGTATTTATATGTTTAATACCATTATGCACTGTTTTTAATATTGGGTGTGGATAGGATACTATTAAATTGTTTTTTCCATTTCTACAACCCAATCTTAACTCACTCACTGTTATCACTTCAACACATTTATGCACTGCGACAAACACATATCTTTGTACCCTCCATATGCCATACACACAAATCAGCACATTTGAGTTTTTCCCACTTGATTAGGTTACAGTTCACCTAATCCTAAGTGGTAGAACATCTTTTCCTTCTGGTGAAGGATCCCAAATGATGTAGGGCGGCACAGGACGGGTATCTGATGGGAATCATTTGATGGCCACCATTTACCATTTATACTTGGAATTGGTGACTGTTCCCGAATCAACACATGTCTTAACGGTTTACTTTCATTTTCTGGTGACCCAATGGTATCTTTTGGTTATAGTAGCTATTGTGATAGGTGCATTGAAGGCCAAGATGAATGCTGAGCAAGTGCCATGTTTATCTTGCCCACTTGGAATTGTTTTGTTTTTTTGATTTTACGGAAACAAGCTCCTGCAGAAGACATTTGTTTTAGTAAAACATACAATCAATGGCACGGTTCGACCTATCATGCTTTGTGTGGTCTTCCTCCAAACGTTTTGCCTGCTTACGCATAAGTCACCCCTAAGGTGGGCCCTAGGTAAACCTAAGGGCAGTGTGTTGTATAAGTAAAAGACATGTACTGTTAAGTTTTGCATGTCCTAGTAGTGATAAACAACCAAATTTATTTTTCACTACAGTGAGACCTATTCCTCTCCTAGGCTAGCATTGGGAATTCCTTAAACCACATTTAAGCTGCAGCTCCTAATCAGAAAGGAGTACCTAAAGCTAGTAGTGTTTGACGATGCAGTGCACGCAACGAAATTCGTTTTATTTATTTATATGTTAACTTACCTGTATTTGGCCGTATTCCGTAGTTTACTACCCCCCGCCCCACGTCACCACCCAGCAGAACTCCCACCACCGACCGCTACTGCCTAAAGCATGTTTTATATCTTTGGAATGGTAATGATAAATCCTCTTTAATGGTAACATTGGATTTAACATGACTATTTTAGAAATGCAACTTTTAGAAAGTGGGCATTTCTCACCTCTCACCACTCTGTGTACCTGCAGCCTGTCTCCAATACAGTATGAAGTGGGTCACAGCTACACTTTGTGCATTCCCTCTAGACAGCCACAAACACAGTAAGGGTGGGTGTGGCTGAATACTCATCACCATACATCTACATTCTAATGTCCCTTCCTGAGCAGGGAGGGAGGATGGGGCTGACACTTACACTTCAAAAGGTAGTAGCCTGACACCACACGAATGGCTGCTTTCCCTCTACTGACAATCTGGAGCCAGGGCTTCAGACAACTTAAAGGCAAGTCAGGCTGTGATGAAAGATTGGTATGACCAAACTTGGACCGTTGAACTGGACACTACGAGGTGATTTACAGGAAGGGTAAGGCCACCTACCTGGTGGACCTTGAGACCCCCAGGCAACCCCACAGAGTGCTCCATATCAACCGTATTAAACTCCACTTTGAGAGGTCTGACAGATGGAGGGGAGGAAGAGGAGTGAATCTCTCCCAGACCTCTTAGACGCCAAGAAAAAAGATGGGTCAGTGGAAAGAGTGATACTTTACCTCAGTCGCACTCCTGAACAGCAGAGGGACTGCCACCAGTTGCTGGGGCAGTACTCCACACTGTTTTTCTTCATCCCCGGGACATCCCACCTATGTACCCATGATCTGAACACAGCAGACAGCCTTCTTGTCAAGAGTAAATCTTAAATGCTGCCTGACAAGGTGAGGCCCAACATTAAAGATGACGCTCCTAAAATAATGGAATTGGGGGTCAAAGAACTCTCCAGTAGCCACTGGTCCAGTCCTGTGGTACTGGTACCAAAAACTGCCCTACTGGGCACCACACCTAAACTCAGGTTCAGTGTGTATTACACAGGGCTCCAGTCAGTCAGCAAGACTGATGCTCATCCCATCCCCCAGGCTGATGAGCTTATTGACGGGTTAGGGGCTGTCCCATACTTAAGTACCTTTGATCTTACAACAGGGTACTGGAGAGGTCAGCCTTCTCCACAACAGAGGGCCACTACCAGTTTAAGATGATGCCCTTCGGACTCAAGAATTCCCCTGCCACCTTCCAGAGGTTGGAGAACCAGGAATTAGCAGGAATAGAGGCCTTCAGTGCTGTCTACTTGGATGACCTTGCGGCCTTCAGTAGCAGGGAAGGACCACCTTTTTTACCTCCAGGACGTTTTTCAGGCTCTGCAACAGGAAGGCCTGACTATCAAGGCCAGTAAGTGCTAGATATGGCAGGGGTCTCTGGGGTACCTGGGACACCTGGTAGGCAGGGGTAAGGTGCGGCCCCTCCAGGCTAAGATAGAAACTATCATGGACTGGTAGCCCCCCAAAACCCAGACTGAGGTCAGAGAATTCTTCGGCCTCATTGGGTACATACTGTAGGAGGTTTGTTAAGGGATATGGCACCACTGTTGCCCCCTTGATAGAGCTAACCTCTAAGAAGCAGCACAGAAATGTGATTTGGACAAAGTTATGCCAAACATAATGTGACTCCATAAAGCAGGCCTTGTGCACAGCCTGTGTGCTCAAGGGCCCTGACCTTTCCAAGGAATTTATAGTACAGTAATGTAAATGTATGTATAGGCATTTATATAGCGCACTACTTACCCGGAGGGTCCCAAGGCGCTTCGACCGCTGCGAAACCCTTCCTGGCTTCCCTGAGAGATGGTCCCTTAATGGGTATCTCCAGGGTGAGACCAGGCATCCCCGGCGGTCTGGTGGGGCCGTTAGTGAAGATGAGGCAAGCTAATGCCCAGAGTTGCCGAGTGTGATCGCTGATCAGAGTGGGCACCGAGGCGAGAGAAATATCGAGTCCGCTGACTCTGGTCCAGAAACCTGCCGCGCCGGGAATCGAACCCTGGTCCCGGGCCGTCCTCTGCTCTTGGGTCTGCCGCCTCTAACCAGTGAGCCACAGTCTGATGCTTGAGAGCAAGGTACAGGGGCAGCACGTTTACAACTTAATGAAGATACCCTAGACCAGCCTTCATTTCCAAGAGGCTACTTCCCAGGGAACAAAGTTGAAGTGCTATTAAGAGAGAAGCCTTTCTGTGCTCTGGGCACTGAAAAAGTTGAAACCATACCTGTTTTGGACTTACTTCCTGATTCAGACCAACCACAGGCCCCTTAGATTGCTAATGCAAATACGAGGTTAGAATCCAAAATTGTTGAGGTGGTCTATTTCCCTACTGGGTATAGGATCCAGGGTAAAATACAGACCATGGATAGACAACACTAATACCGATGGTCTGTCCAGGTTGTTATGCCTTAGTAAAGACAACTCCCTAGAGATTTGGTAGCTCGCCCCACTTTCAGCTGGGGGACACATGTGTTAGACCTATCAGTCTTAGGGTGGTCTTCCCCAAAATGTTTTGCCTGCTTACCTCCTCTTTTTACTGATTCTTGTTTACATTGGTTTCTCCACAATTGTGATATTTAATTTATTTATAAGGGAACAGATGTGCGACCATTGGAAATTGTGACTCGCAATTTTCAATGTACAACAGTGTCTGAGACACTGTTAGCTATATCCAATAGGGTCAAAAATTGCATGCCTCGTGAATATTAATGAGGCTATCGCAATATGCAACCCCATTGGGAATGGCGGGCACTCCCAGGGATGTGGCCTGCTGGGGTCTGCAGAACTCCATGTCTGGGACTGCTTTTAAATGAAGCAGTTTTTTTAATGCAGCCTGTTTTCCCTAAAGGAAAATGGAATGCATTTAAAAAAAATGCAAATTTTCATTTTCATTTTTTAAGGGCAAGCAGTGGCCCTCTGGGGACCCCTACTCATTTGTGAGTGCTTCACTACCTTTCTGAGAAGGGTGGTAAAATGCGAGTGTTTTGTGACCGCAATTGTAGTCGCAAAGCATTCTTACTTAGCTGTTGTGGTCACTATTAGGATAGGAACACCCCTTCCTAATAGCGAATCGCGAAACTCTATTTTGCGAGTAAAAAATTAGGTGTGACTCGCAAAATAGGGTTAGTACATGGCCCACAGGATTTTTGCATGCGCAAATGGGTCTAAAACCCATTTGCACATGCAAAAATCTGTTGTACATCTGTCCCTAAGTCCCTAATAGAGTGCACAACCAGTACCCAGGGCCTGTAAATCAAAAGCTACTTTAGGGCCTGCAACACTGATTGAGCCTCCCATACAAGTAGCACGCGAAACATGTCTCAGCTCTGCCACTACAGATCCTTTGTATGCCGTTTTACTGTTACTTCGACGTGGCATTTAAAGCTCTTTGCTAAGCCTTAAACTCCACTTTTAATACACATAAGTTATCTCTAAGGTAGGCTCTTGGTAGCCCATAGGACAGGTGCTGTGTAAGTTTAAAGGCAGGAGGACATGTTCTTTTGCATGTCCTGGTAGTGACAAACACCTACATTTGTTTTTCACTACTGTGAGGCCTACTCATCTCATAGTTTAACATTGGGAATTCCTTATGACACTTTTTCATTTATTTCTTTTTATTAAAATATTGCTCTGTGCTGTTGGATAGTTTCATATAACCTTTTTGTCACTGGATGCACCAATATACATTCTTTCATGAAAGTATATAAGAATCTTAAATAAAGCAGTTCAGTAGCCATTTAGTAGCCTTTAGAAGCCTTCCACAATCTCCAAATCTTCTCTCACTTTTTATTGGGCAACCCCAATTCTGGTATATTACTTTTTCTGCAACGCTACTCCAATCTAGATGGGTTTTCTAATCACTCAGTTTCGGCACCTTAGTTATGATGCTTTTAAGTTGTAATTCTTGTTTGGGAAGGAGTAGCTCTGTAATATTTTATATCTTTGGAATGGTAACGACAAATCCTCTTTACTGGAAAAGTTGGATTTTACATTACTATTTTCAAAATGCAACCTTTACGAAGTCAGCAAAAAAACAGGAGCAAACAATATGTCCCTGTGAACTGTGTATAGCTAATCAGCCAAAGTACAATTGTTCACAAGGAACTCATATAAATCAAAAATTATGTTTTTAGCATGGTATTAAGGTCTTGCAGTGATTTAAGCGAACTTAGCATATGATACAGTCAATATGTTTAATATTTATCATTTAGTTTTAAGTTTTGTTAAGTTCATGACTTCAGAGAAACACATATGACTATAGAGAAAGTAGGTATTTCTCTGCTGTTAAAGCTCTGTGTGCATGCAGCCTGTCTCCAATACACATCTGGGGTGGGTGATAGCTTGACTGTGTGCAATTCCCATAGGCAGCCACATACAAAGGAAGGTTAGGTGTGTCAGAGTGCCCATGTGCATCCTGATGGCTCATTCTGGGCAGGATTGGAGGAAGGAGGTGACACTTATAACTAAATATTGTCCTTTCCCCACACAAAGGGTTTATTACTGTCCTGTACCAAGCGTGCAGCCAGGACTGGAAAGAAGGACTCTTCTTTTAAGTAACCCCATTTCAAAGGCACAGCTGATTATAAGTACTAGGTCACTGAACCCAGCAAATTAAATACTTCTGGACCTGTAAAGAACCTCTGTCAGAAGACTTGCTGCGCTGCTACAAGGACTGTCACTCTGCTGCAGTGCTGCTCTGGAAGAAGTGCTTTTCTGCTGTGCTGTCCTGCTGCCTGCTGCCCTCTGCCCTGCTGAGGAAAATCTGGACTGCACCTTGAACCCAGAGTCATTTTCAAGGGCTTGTTAACTTGCCTCTTGTTTTCTGAGACTCAGGGATATCAAAGTCTCACCACTTGCTCCTCTGCCTGGTCCCTTGGAAGTGGACCCAGGTGCTTGTTCCAGGTGAACCGAAGCATCTCCTCTCTGTGTGCAGCAGAACCAACACATTGATGCTTTTGCGGTAGCAGAATCAGCACATCCCACTCTGAACTAGTGCATTGCCATTAAGAACTGATGCATTGGAGCCAACGCCTTGTAATGGCTGCAATGTTGGAAGATCAATGCATCCCCTTGACTGAGTGGAGAAACCTGGTGCATCATCTATGGAACTACCGCCTCTTGGCGCATCATCTTCGGAACCAACGCATTGCTGCCACTGTATGAAGAAAATCGACGCATGACCGCGACTGCAGGATTGACACTGACGCAGCTATTGGCTGCTCCCCTCATCTCGCTTTTGTGACCAAGAACAAGGTAATGTGTTCAGGGGCCTGAGTGTCTCCTGTATGCAGCCCACACTCCATCAACATGGTTGGCCTGCATTCTTGGCTTTGCCCCAGCCCAAAGCGACCAGCTAACCCCCATTGGTGCTTATTGCTTCAAAGCGCTACAGACATTTTTATTCTTTAAAAATTCATATCCTGACTTATACGCATTGGATATTTGATGCTTTTGTCTTGTTTTATTTAAAAAAAATCATAACATTTTTTATAACCTGGTGTTGTGTCTGTTTGTGGTGTTTTCATTGTATTACTGTGTGTTGCTTCCTCGCCCTAAGTGAGCCGGGTATGCTCACACGTGGGTTCTGGACTCATTGTTCCACTGGATTCAAGCTATCCTGGCTGATGTAGGGTGGAACACCGAAACCGGTCTAGGATGCTTATTTCCTGTCAAGGGAGGACCTGGCTTAGCAGTTCGGGCTGGACTGTTCCCATGAGGCACAGTGTAAAGACTGATCTGCATATGGCCAGGTCTAAACTGGGGTGGCATAGTGAGCAAAAGAATGATATATTAAACTCATATTCTCTTGACTGGGGGTGAATGTTTCATTTTGTTCTGTATTCCGTCCATCAATTGTTTGTCTTTTGCTTTCTCGTCCTAAATGCGCTGGGTTTGCCCAGACGTGGGTCCCAGGCTCATTGTACCACTTGATTCACGCTATCCTGGCTAATGAGGGGTGAAACCCCGAAAACGGTCCTAGGATGCTTGTTTCCTCTCCAGGAAGGACCTAGCTTGGCAGTTCGTACTGGACTGTTCCCATGAGGCACAGGGTTAGGACTGATTTGCATATGGCCAGGTCTAACTTGGGTGGCATGGTGATCAAAAGAATGATGGATGTAACCCAGAACTCTTGACTGGGGGTGAATGTTTTGATTTGTTCTGCATTCTGTCCATCAATTGTGTGTCTTTTACTGTGTGTTGTGTAGCACAAATACTTTACACATTGCCTACAATGTTAGGCTTGTCTGCTCAGTGCCAAGCTACCAGAGGCTGGGTACCTCTAATAAATAGGTATAAATTATAGTGTGTGACTGACTTACCCTGACTAGGATTGTGGCCCCTGCTCGGACTGGGCGCATACCTCTGCCAACTAGAGACAGGAAGCCTATTTTATGAGGTTTTAGAGTAGGGTAACGCCGCAGGCCTTCATGTTAAGCTGCCCTACCGCAAAGGGTGAAGGGCAGGAATATGCCATATCTACCAGATACAGCAAATTCCTGTCCTTTTCCCATGCACCAGCACATAATGGGCTTTTGTGTGCCTGCGTAGGCTCATTTCCACCATGGGGCAAGGGTGCCTGCGTTACGGGGATGGTTACTTTTGTACAGGGAGGGAAACCTTCCAGCACAAAAACATTCACAAGAGGCTTTTTTCTCTTTCTATGTGTGCTTCAGAATGCACCCACATAGAAAAAGGAAAAAAAGAGAAGAAATAAAGATATTTTTCCTTTTTTGCCTCCCTTATGCCTCCCCTGGGTAGGGGTATATTTTTGGCGATGTCTTAGTTTTACAATTTCACGTAAATCTGGGGCAATGTCAAAATGCTATAGATGTTGCTGGGAAGACCTCCCGCAACTTCTATTGCATGGCCCTTTAACGCAGAAAACTGTGTTAAAGCGAACGATATTTATGAGGCAGCATTAAGCAAAAAAAATGTGGCTTAGTGCTGTCTCGTAAATATGGAGCAGGCTCCTGCGCCACGGAACATCACAAAAAGCCCTCCCCACACAGGTGAGGTACCATTTTTATTGGAAAAAACTGGGACAATGCTGGGTGGTAGGCAACGTCTGGCTCCCCACAGATTTGAGAAGTTTAACTCACAGAAATGTGAAGTAAATGTGTATTTTTAGTCAAACATTAAGGTTTGCAAGAGCTTCTGGGTATGAAAACCTGCTGGGAGCCACACATGTCACCCTGCCCTTTATTTCCCTAGGTATCTAACTTTCACAAATGTTCAGGCTTGCTAGATTTCCTTAAATACCAGCTGAGCTAGGGTTCAAACTCCGCCACTAGCCACTTAGAAAAAAAAGATTGAGATTTCAGTGAACAAATGTGGTGTGGCCATGTTGTGTTATGGGCTCTTTCCTGCCGCAGGCACTAGGCCTACCCACACAGGTGAGGTAGCAATTTTATGGGCAGAAATGCGGAAATACCAAAAGGTAGAACATTTGTTATTATCTACTGAATTTCTCTGCATTTCAGCCTTCCAAATGTAAGCCGGTGTGCAAGAAGGAATACATTTTGAAAAACGCCCTCTGAATCATATGCTTGTATGAGTACCCACAAATATAGAGATGTACAAATAACCACCACTCCTAAACTCTGTATCTGGTGTCTAGTTCAGAAATACATGGGTTTCCTTGAAACCCATTTTTCAGATTTATATTTCCTCTGGGTCTTGAAAAAGCTGCAAACCCTATATATACTCACAACTAGAAGTGACTAGCGGAGATAATGGTGTATTGCTTTTGTATATTGGCAATTGTGAAAGTAAGTTACAAATCAAAACATTAACACAAATGGACGTGTTTACCTACTCATTTTCAATATTCCTTTATTTCAACAGTTAGTTTATTTGGGAAAACCTTGCTGGATCTACACAAATGACCCTTTGCTGAACTCACTCTACTTTTCAGAAATCTATAACTGTTAAGGGATCACCCATGGGTTTCATTCTGGTTTCCACCACAACCTGAAAGTAGGTTCAAACACATAAATTAAGAAAAATGTGCTACCTCTGTTTTTATTCAGCTCTGCATTCTCCTAAAAACCAGGGGGAAAGGTGGCATTTGACCAGCAAACCTTTTATTGATGCCATTTTTTTTCAAACCAGACACTTTTTTGCAGAGCACTTTATTCTAATTTTTCCCAAAATCCCCAAATTGTAGCTATATTTTGACTACTTTCTCAGTCTCCTCCACAAACCCTCAGTACCTTTGAATTTTCCAGATTGGTAAAAAAGGATGACAATTTGGCATGGATACCTTATTTGAAAAACTTTCCGGAGTCTAGGTGCAAAGTACCTCAAGTAGCCTAAAAACAGCTGGGCGTTCTAGGGTGGGGGGATGCTTAGCAGTCAAGGGGTTAATGCTCCTGGCACGCTGATGATTTTGTTTTTACCAGCTCATTGGAGAACATTAATCCTAGTTCCCATCAGTGGCATAAAATAATTACCCACAGCCCTGCAGTTCTAGGGCCCCCTCCGGCACTGGCAGGACCCTGGCCTGAAAGCTTTGGACTGGCCTCGAGCGTGGGAGGCCCCCTGCATGTACTTTGGAGGAGGGCCCCCTCAAGTTTCGTTTCACCACTGGTACCCGTTTGGACTGCCAGGCTTCCCCTAGTGGTCCTGAGCAGGACAAAATGTACATTGAAATGAAAGAGGGTGGAAGTAATCTGTGGTATGTTGACTCACAGCTCAATGTCTGGTTGGCCATCAGTGAATAAATCCAACAGTGGAGCCAGCGTGGGCTCTGCTTTTGGAATAATGGCATCTCTCCTGAATCTAAATAGAGCAGGGGAACAGCAATTTTAGTCTACAGGGTAATCTACTATGTTTCCCTAACTCTAAATATGCCCCTGATTTGGTTTTGTGCATTGCTTCCCCATCAGTGCATATCTTGTGGTACATCCTGGGGCGTAAAAGAGTTATTGGGCACTGTCTTGCAAAAGGAGCTTATTGAAAAAGGGCACCAAAAATGTGTATCCACCTTGTATTTTGTACCCAGCAGTAGGTAGGGGCGAATTCTTCCATATATACACTGTGGTAAATAAATATTTACCGTCGGAATTTCTATGCAGTAAAGTTCAATAAAATAACTCAATCGGAAATGAGAGGCAGAATCCGTGATATCTGAGTTTATAAGGGTTTTATTCCATAAAATGGAATGGTTCGAACCAGGGTATCATGTTCCTTTCACCATTAAGGATCAGGAAGGGATAGACAATACTTTATTAACAGAGTACAATATATATAGTAAATGCATATAATGGTGATGGATACAGAAGGCGTAACAGCTGAGAGAAACGAGATAAGAACACATGTGCGTAACAGAAAGGCGTGCAAGAGGGCGTACACAGAGGTGTGTGCTAGAAACGTCACATGAAAGTGTCACAAGTGGGTGGATACATAGTGGAATCTTGCAATGTCAGCAGAAATCTGTAGCAAGGATGCGCGCGCAGCAGCATGACGTGTGACTGACGTGAGGCTGGAGGGTGCAAGGGACTTGACATTTAGCACTAGAGGAAAGAGACAGAAGTCTGGCATGTCAGATCGACTCGTTCCTAAATCATATCTGATATCTTGTGTTTAGGGAACTATATTATCTAGAAGGAAAGGTCTCTTGGGCAGAGGCTACTCTATACTGACTATTAATGCGTGCATATGTGACTACGTGTCTGTGTGTAATGCAGAGGGGCCATGGGCCTACCATGGTAACGGGAGCAATGAATTACTTGCATGGAGACAGAGAGGCCGGGCCCTTTGCTCTGCAGCCGGGGAATTGTTTATCTATTCTGCTAGACTGGAATGTGTTTTCGAGGATCTGAGCTCGGCTATACTGATAACTTGAAGGCAAAATACTGTCTTTGGCAGGCAAGCAGGCCGAGCCGGGCACCGCTAGCCACGCAGGGAGTAGGACAGAGGTCAGGGATGTATCCCACGTTGCAGCTTTCAGGAGGCAGAGAGCAGAAAGGGCTCGATGGCAGAAATCAGGGCCTAGCTCTGCAGGGCTAGGAGAAACGTGAAAGTACACCATGAAAAGACGTTGGCAAGGCATACTTAGGAACTGAATTATCGATCCATTCATGGTGGATCTGAAAGAGGACATGTTAACGTTGGACGCAAATGTATTTGCGTCTTCATAACTGGTCGAGGAGGGAAGTTACATGCACTTTAAGCTCGTACATGGAGACGGTGGGGTTCACGTTAGGGGACACAATTGACCATAAAAATTCACATTACCTCATTCCCTCCTTGTCCCCTACGGACCCTTCATGATATATCAATCTTCATTAGTCCATCTATTTGTTCATATAACATCATTTGCTCTTCCTTTTTCAGGCGGGATTTAGAACGTGGACTTGGATGAGGAAAACATGATGTGGCGCACAAGCCGCAAATCGCTGGCCCACACTGTATACATAGGCAACAACTGAATACTATGAGAAGGGCTATTCCGAGGAAGGATAGGACTTTCCATCCCCAGGCTGATAACACGCTCCAGAACCAACCGGACCAAGTCCAGGTGCCTGGATTCTGGTGTATCTGACTTGCAATCTTATGAAGACGGGTTATGGCTTTATATACTGACGGTGCGTTTTCTGGAATGAAAACACAGCAACTCGATCCGATGACTCTACAGGCTCCGCCCCTATCGGCCAGGATGACGTCAAGAACAAGACGATTTTGAAGGACAACAAGTCTCATAGCAGACTGTTCCTCTGTTAAGTTGCCTAGGGCGGAAGTAGTTTCATTTACCACTGCTTCAAGGGTTCTGGTCAAGTGCACACTATGATAGCACGGACAGGTTGGCCTATAAGGCTGTGGTCAAGGCTTACCACCGGGATATCCGCCTTGAAAAAAAAGCCTATCTCGCGGGGAGAATTGAAGCAGCCTCAAACTCCAGCAAGGAGATTTTTACCATAGTCAGAGAATTTATATCTCCTCGGACCACTACATCGGAAGAGGTGCCCTCAGAATCCTCGGCGGCGGACATTGCGTGTTTCTTTACAAGCAAGATAAAACTCATACAGGACTCTTTTCCATCTGGGGCACCTGTTATGCCGGTTTTACCTGAGGCCAGTGTGTTCCATCCGGCCGCGCAGGGCATCACATTAGCTGAGTTTCCATCTTTGCCAGCCGCAGCCTCCCTAGCGCTTATGGGCAACCTGAAATCTGGGTCTCCACTTGACCCCTGCCCAGCCAAGCTTCTGGGTAAGTTGGCGGAAGTGATCAATCCACTGGCAAACCCTCTTCTGAATCTCTCGTTGAGGCAGGGAGTGGTTCCGCCAGTCTGGAAGCAGGCAATGGTCATCCCGCTGCTTAAGAAATCGGGTCTCGAC
The DNA here is from genome assembly GCF_964263255.1 of Lissotriton vulgaris. Lineage (NCBI taxonomy): Eukaryota > Metazoa > Chordata > Amphibia > Caudata > Salamandridae > Lissotriton > Lissotriton vulgaris. The sequence goes on along the minus strand of NC_141689.1, from coordinate 1,092,377,041 downwards.
CCGAAGGTCCCTGCCAACTATAGGCCGATTTCCTTGCTGCCGGCTCTCGTTAAGATCTTGGAGAAATATGTTCAGTCGGTGCTCTCCAATTTTTTGGAGACCCATGAGATCTTACATGACTCCCAGTCGGGCTTCCGTTCAAATCGTAGCACCGAGACCGCGCTCCTTGAGGTTTCTGAAACTATCAAGGGGGTGTTGGATACCGGGGGCAAAGTCATGCGGGTGTTGTTGGACTTGTCGGCGGCTTTTGACACCGTCCCTCACGATGGCCTTCTCGCAAGACTCTATGAGATTGGTCTTCGGGGGACGGTGCTCAGCTGGTTTTCGTCCTTTCTAGCTGGCCGCCGGCAAACGATCTGGACGCCGCCTGACACTGCCGCGATGCCGCCTTTGGGAGTCGGGGTCCCTCAGGGCTCTATATTGAGCCCGACCCTTTTCAACATCTTTATGACCCCTTCGGCGGCGGTGGTGGAGTCGTTTGGCGCCCGGATCGTGTCGTATGCCGACGACACCCAGCTCTTTTTTTCCTGTGAGAGAGGGGCAGACTTTGACGGGGAGAGTATCCGGAATTGCCTTGGGGCGGTGTTCACATGGTTCCAACTGAACAGCCTCAAGTGCAATTCCGATAAATCCGAGGTACTCTTTTTCGGGTGAGATACGGAGCCGAGCTGGCAGGCCTGGTGGCCCATCGACATGTTCCCTCCGTCCGGTTCGGCCCCTATGGCTAAAAACTTGGGGGTTAAGATGGACAAGGGGCTGACGATGAAAGCCCAGATCCTTGGAGTGACCGGCACCTGCTTCGGCCTATTAAAGATGCTGCGGAGGTTCTTGCCTCTTCTGTCGGAGGAGCACAGGAAGCTGACGGTGCAGGCCCTGATAGGTTCCAGGTTGGATTATGCCAACATTCTTTACCTGGGCCTACCAGAGTACCTGTTGCAGCGTCTCCAAGTTGCGCAGAACGCGGCTGCCAGGGCCATTTTTGGCCTAAACAGACGTACCAGCACCTCGGGCCTGTTGTCTACTCTGCACTGGCTACCCATCCGTAAAATGATCGCCTTTAAGGCTATGACTCTGGCATACAAGGCTCTCCATGCTGTGGGAGCAAGGTATCTTCAAAAGAGAATGGCCTTTTACCATCCAGCTCGTTCTCTGAGATCAGAATCTTTGCTCTTGGCGGCTGTTCCTCGTGTTAAGAGAGCGCGCCTGGGTGGCCGCTCCTTCAGCCTGCTGGCTCCACAGATGTGGAATTCGCTTCCGCTCCCTCTCAGGGGGGCTTCGAATCTGCTTGACTTTAGGAGAGGTCTTAAGACCTGGTTGTTCACTCAGTAGTCCCGCTAGCAGTCCCCTCTTTTTTTTGCCTGTGTGTTCTTTGCTTTTCTTAATGTGTTATGTTATTGTGAATCAGCTCTCCTTACCCAAAGCGCCGGGACACTCTTTTTGAGTAACCGTTGCGCTATACAAAAGAATAAATTAAAAAAATTAAAAAGTGACGTATTGATTGGCTATTAAAGATAGCTCCTAAATAGGGAAAGAAACCTTTATTGAAATCTGTATATCGTTCCCATGCCGTTTCAGTATAGTCGACAATCTGGAGTTCTCTCTTGGGTCTATTAGGTACTAGACGGGAGTTCTTATGATAATCAGGTGGAGCTAGAAAAACAGGTGGCAGAAGGAATGCAATGTAACATGTCCCATCCCAATCTAGTGGCAAACGTATATAGGCTGTATGACCACAAATGAAATAGGAATGGCGGGTAGCTTTGAATGTAGGCTTGCCTTTATCACTGAATTCGATCACAGTAGTACATTTACTATGACCTAGGGGTACCGAACCATTCTTTCTGACACATAATTCGCCTTTTACTGGTAACACTGACATAGAGGGTAAGTCTGGTCCTGTATCGGACTGGACATTCTGAATCATGAGGTTAAGTGTATAATTACCTAATCCATATACTTCATTTTCTAGATCGGTCCCTGTCCTTTGTGGAAGACCCTCCTTGTTAGGGTAACATGCTTTATGCAGAACTGTGTTCAGATTTCCCCATACCCAATTGCCTTGGTAGACTATGGAATCAGAATTTAAAGAATTTATCAGACTAAACCAGGCACCACACGAACCATTATGTGTGAACGGATACGGGAAGAGGGGCAGGACTCCCTTGTATTTCTGATAGGGAGGGAGTCGGCCACATATCCAACAATTGGTAGCATTGCTGGTCTGATGGGAATGATGTAACATACTGATAAAAGTATTGTTGCGCAGCGCAAGCCGGTAAGATAACTCGTGCGGGGGTAATTCACTGAAAGTATGCTCGACAGTGCTATTTGGAAAAAAATGTGCATGTATGGAAATAGGAAAGTACATGTGTAATAATAAACTTGCAGCAATAATCGTAAGACTCAGAAAAAACATAATTAATAATGTCACGATGTAGTGACTACGAAGAGATTTACAATATTCTCGTTTCTTGAGCTGTTTCTGTCTATCTCTCTCTCTATTGGGGTCTAACTTGTACATGTCAGGAACCTGTCTAACCGCTTCACCTAGGGGAGGACTTAAACAATTAAACTGTCTGACTTGCTAGACCTCAATTTCATGCGATACTCCTGCTGAGGAGTTTTCTCTACCAGGGGGAGTTTAGTATCAGTCTCTGGAATGGGGCAGGGCTGGGAGTCTGACTCTGGCGGCAGTCCATGATATTTTTTTATATGACTTGAGTGGAGCCAGCCCTTGCGGCCCTCCACCTTCACTGCTGTCCTTGTAGTTAATAAAACAAGCTTCGGCTCCTGCCAGCGGGGCTCCAGCGGACTCCTCCTGTCGAAATTCCGAACAAAGACGTGATCCCCAGGGACGATCTCGTGTGGATTCACCTCGGTATTGTCGGGAAAGGCTGCAGCCACCTGTGAACGACAAGATTGTAGTGCAGACATCAAGGAGGCAAGGTAATCTGTCAGCATATTACTATCAACATCTGTGATCTTACGAGGCAGAGGCATCCCCCACATATTCGGTGGCCTACCAAAGACCACCTCGTATGGGGATAGCCCTGTTCTAGAGTGTGCAACCATTCTCATGTAAAACAATGCAACTGGCAAGGCGACTATCCAGTCTACCCCTTTCTCGGCACAAATCTTAGCAAGACGTGTTTTCAGTGTCTGATTGTGGCGTTCCACGAGGCCTGCTGCCTCGGGATGTCGGACGCAGTGGAATTTCCACTGATATCCTAGCAGGAGTGATACCTGCTTCATTAACTCGGACGAGAATGGCTGACCATTATCTGAATACACGACACGAGGCAAACCGTACCGTGGGAAGAATTCACGAACCAACTGTTTGGCAGTGGTCGGAGCAGTGTAATCTGGGACTGGATATGCTTCTGTCCAATGGGAAAGTGCACATACAACTACGAGGACATATTTGAATCCTCGACATCGTTCCATCTGGATATAATCCATTTGGAGGACTTCAAAAGGGTGATCAGGAGGATTGAATCCACCTTGCTCTACGGGAATGCTTTTACCTGGGTTGAACTGACAACAGATCATGCAAGTACGCACTTTCTGTTTTGCTGCTGCTCGTAAATGTTTATTGTACCAGAGATTCTGTAAACTGTCTAACATGGCCTTTTCTCCTAAGTGTGCTGGACTGTGTGCGGTGTTAATCATAACTTGAACCATAGAGTCGGGGAGAAACCATGTGGCTTTTCCCTTCGTCATCCATCCCTGGTCTGTCTGGATCCCTCCTAGTTCAGTCCATTTCTTTATTTCGTCTGGAGTAGCATGTGTCTGTATGTCAATTACATCTAGTGCGGGATCCTTAACTGTCATGCAATGTGTCGGTGTCGGAACTATTGTCTTTGTCATATCAGCTGCATGTGTATGAGTCAGAGCTGTGTGTTTCGCGGTTCGATCGGCCAGGTCGTTACCCTGGGAAATAGTATCTGTAACTTTAGTATGTGCTTTGCACTTCATGATAGCTATGGCTGATGGCAAATGTATTGCTTCCAATAATGCTTGAATGAGGGGACCATGTTGGATCTTGGCTCCGTGAGAGGTCAAGAAACCTCTTTCCTGCCAGAGTACACCGAAGTCGTGTACGACTCCAAATGCATAACGTGAATCTGTGTATATGTTAACATTCCTGTTCTTGGCTACTATACAGGCTCGAGTCAGAGCAATGAGCTCTGCGGCTTGAGCAGACAGTGTATCAATACGGTGTGTTTCTTTGACTTCAGTTTCAGTGGTCACTGCATATGCGGCCACTAATTCTCCTGTGCTTGTTCTCATACATGAACCATCCACGTAAAGTGTCAGGTCTGGGTTAGTCAGTGCAACATCTGTCAAGTCTCGTCGGGGCTTTGTTACTGCATTAATGATCTCTATACAGTCATGTGGAGCTGGATCTGTTATGTTCGAGGGTAACAATGTGGCAGGATTGAGTATATTGCAGCGTCTGATTTCTATGTGTGGCTGGAACAATGTCAATTCATAACCTGTCAGTCGTGCTATAGTCAAGTGTTGAGTCTGTGTTCTGTTTAAGAGAACTTCCACAGAGTGTGGAACTTGTACTGTCAGGGGATGTCCTAACACTATGGAATCACTTTGTCGGATTGCTAAGGCTGTCGCTGCAACTGATTTTAAGCACGCAGGCAGGGCCTGGGCTACTGGGTCTAATGTACTCGAAAAATAAGCACACGGCTTATGTGAACCTGCTTGGTCTTGTGTGAGGACAGATAATGCTGTGCCATCACGTTCTGTAACGAAAAGTGTAAAAGGTTTGCTGTAACATGGTGTCGCTAAAACTGGTGCTTGACATAATGCTTTCTTTAATTCATCAAAAGCCTGTGTGTGTTCCTGAGTCCAAGGGAGGACAGTCGAAGTCGCTGCCTCCTGTGTTGTCAACTGTATAAGTGGTTTGGCTAGAAATGCGTACTGGGGAATCCATTGTCTGCAGTAAGAGGTGAGGCCAATGAAGGCCCGCACTTCCTTTTGTGTCTTGGGTTGCAGTAAGTGTGCAATTAACTGAATGCGGTCAGGTGTTAGCTGTCTCCCCCTCCCATTCTTTCTCCTTTAGTTTCTCGTAAATTCCAGCAGGCAACAGTACTTTTAACATTTTCATAATATCTGTATACGTGTAATCGCCCATGAGTAACATATCTTTAATCTCTCGGTGAAAACCTGCAGGGTCTTTATCATGACTGGGCACTATTTTCTTCATTTCCAATAATTCCATTTTAGTGATGGGTGTATATACGAATACACGTTCTAGTGTGTTATCGTCTTTTCTGACCGGATGTACTTCCCGTAAGGGATTCTGTCTGTCAAAGTAAAACATTTTTCTTTCTGAGGGTGGTGGAGCTGACATAAACTGAGGTTTCAGAAAAGCACTATACTTGTGTCTATGTTCTAGAATTTCTTTAATTAAATCAGTACCTAGGCCTCTCCATCTATTCGAGAGCAGATATAGCAGAGAGAAAAAGTCTTTTGCTTTCTGGACGTATTGTTTTCTTAAGGTAGCTTCCCTTACCTACATATGCGATCAGCTCTTTGTCTGACTGTTGTGAGGTTTCCGCTAGATCCTCTATATCATCCTCCTCTTGCGAGGAAGTTGGATCGTCTAATTCAAATTCTTCTTCAGGTGCTCGCTGGGCATGTATATCTATTATTTCTTTACGGATCTTTCTAACCATATGATGTACACTGTTCTCCTTATCATGTTTACCCTCCGACATATTCTGGCTCCATCTAATCAGTCTATTCATCTCACTTTGCGGAAAGCCTGCCTGATCTTGTTCTCTTATTAAACAATTAACCAAAAATCGCATTATTAAACCTTTAGTCTCAACTTTCTGACGTGACATGGCTTCAGCAACAGACTCCGGTCCTTCTCCTGTTCTAATAAAATAATACAATTTGTCTAGATGTTCTGGCATTTCTGGTAGTAGTATCAAATAATCTGTAACGCGTCTCAAACGTATGGACGCTAACAACATGGGTCCTGACGTGCCAGGCACTGGGTCATATCTGCAGTCTGTAAGTTCTCTTCTAAGTAGTTCGGCCGGAACGCCTTTCGGTGTCCGAGCCTTTGCTAAATCTCTCATTGTAACTCGGTGTAACTGTGGGGGTGTTTGATAACCTCCTGTAGCACCTCCTGAAGCGGAGGCTTGAGCATAATCTGGCTGTAGGGTCGGTACCTGCTGTAGCTGGGTTGGGTCCTGGACCACGCCAGTCCCAAAAGGATTTAATGGATGCAGTTGTTGAATACCGGGGGGGACAACGGGAACGGGTGCGGGTAGCGGACCTGGAGGGATCTGCTGTTGCGGACCTGGGGGCGGATGATCATGGGGTAGGAGGCCGTCAGCGGGTACAGGTGGTACGGGTACATGGGCAGGTGCAGTAGTATATGTAGGAGCTACATCGTCTAAATAGGAAGAAATAAAAATGTCTGCTGCAGTCTTGTGACGTAATTTAGTCGGAACCAATGGAGGGGGCAGATCTTTTGGTATTTCCGGAGTGGCCTTTGGTAAACCCTCGGCCAAAAGAGGATACATACCATTCACAAGAGTGTTTCGTTGTCGGTCTACTTGTTCTGCTTTAACTCGTATTCCTTCTTCAACTAGTACGTTTTCTCGGGCTTTATCTGAATCTTCTCTATGTTTTTCTGCTTTTCTGAATTCTTTCTCTGTACGTCTATGCGATCCTTTACGCCACAATTCTATGGCGTCTTTCTGAGATTGTCTGGCCTTCTTTTTCCATAGCGCTTTTTCTACTCTCATGATGCAATCTGCATCCCATGTCCCTGTAACGGGCTATCTATATTTCTCGTCTAGGTTCTTAGTATAATCGACCCATAAATCTAGATATAATATGGCATCTAAGCCGTGCTTATGGTACATGAAATTTCCGGGAGTGTCCCTAGGTGGGACAGGAATCGCTTCCTCTAGTATCCCTTTCCTAGTTCCTAACTGTCTTAACTTTGAGAACAATGGTATCTTGATATTTGGTACTTGACACTTACTCGAACCTGAACACACTTTTTACACAGAAACACAATAATGTATATCAAACAGTCACTCATACCACGACATTAATCACATAGAAACATTTTGAACACATAATGACTATACACGAATTCTATAACGAAAACAAAATCGAACCGTTGAAGACACGAATTACTTGATATACGCTAAACAGTACAGATACACTGCTAAAACAGTGCAGACCGGGTCTGTGTACCCAAACCCGTCTTGACCGGATACATAGTAATGCACCCGTCTAGATGCGTCCCCAGCAACGGTACTCACCGGGAAGCACGGAACGGAAGGCCTCGGAAAACTCGTCAGGACTGGACCGGACTGGACTCTACTCGACTCGTGACGTCACAGGCACGTCGGAACTGGTGGGCCTCTCGACACCTCGGACCTTGCTCTCTCTGCTGGGCTCTGGTCGGGATCCTCCGCACTCCTCACCGCCTTGTCTGGGTGTCGATCGCAGTCTCAGTCACCTCCGTTGGCCTGAGGGAGATACAGGAAATCCTGCGGGTACGCGTAGTTGTCCGTCACGGCTGTGGCAGGGGGCTAGGCCTGCAACGCACCGCCGGCGTGTGGGGTGGGGGAGGGGTCCCTGTTCGGGCGCCAAATTAATGTGGTAAATAAATATTTACCGTCGGAATTTCTATGCAGTAAAGTTCAATAAAATAACTCAATCGGAAATGAGAGGCAGAATCCGTGATATCTGAGTTTATAAGGGTTTTATTCCATAAAATGGAATGGTTCGAACCAGGGTATCATGTTCCTTTCACCATTAAGGATCAGGAAGGGATAGACAATACTTTATTAACAGAGTATAATATATATAGTAAATGCATATAATGGTGATGGATACAGAAGGCGTAACAGCTGAGAGAAACGAGATAAGAACACATGTGCGTAACAGAAAGGCGTGCACGAGGGCGTACACAGAGGTGTGTGCTAGAAACGTCACATGAAAGTGTCACAAGTGGGTGGATACATAGTGGAATCTTGCAATGTCAGCAGAAATCTGTAGCAAGGATGCGCACGCAGCAGCATGACGTGTGACTGACGTGAGGCTGGAGGGTGCAGGGGACTTGACATTTAGCACTAGAGGAAAGAGACAGAAGTCTGGCATGTCAGATCGACTCGTTCCTAAATCATATCTGATATCTTGTGTTTAGGGAACTATATTATATAGAAGGAAAGGTCTCTTGGGCAGAGGCTACTCTATACTGACTATTAATGCGTGCATATGTGACTACGTGTCTGTGTGTAATGCAGAGGGGCCATGGGCCTACCATGGTAACAGGAGCAATGAATTACTTGCATGGAGACAGAGAGGCCGGGCCCTTTGCTCTGCAGCCGGGGAATTGTTTATCTATTCTGCTAGACTGGAATGTGTTTTCGAGGATCTGAGCTCGGCTATACTGATAACTTGAAGGCAAAATACTGTCTTTGGCAGGCAAGCAGGCCGAGCCGGGCACCGCTCGCCACGCAGGGAGTAGGACAGAGGTCAGGGATGTATCCCACGTTGCAGCTTTCAGGAGGCAGAGAGCAGAAAGGGCTCGATGGCAGAAATCAGGGCCTAGCTCTGCAGGGCTAGGAGAAACGTGAAAGTACACCATGAAAAGACGTTGGCAAGGCATACTTAGGAACTGAATTATCGATCCATTCATGGTGGATCTGAAAGAGGATGTGTTAACGATGGACGCAAATGTATTTGCGTCTTCATAACTGGTCGAGGAGGGAAGTTACATGCACTTTAAGCTCGTACATGGAGACGGTGGGGTTCACGTTAGGGGACACAATTGACCATAAAAATTCATATTACCTCAACACAGAAACATTCAGACCGACTGAAACATGAAGAGCTATTTAAATTGTCTTATGTACACTTTCTTTTTCTTAAAGAATCTTAGCAGCTCCTAGTGTATCTAGGCCAAGATTTTCTATGTTTGCATTCCTTTAATCGAGAGAGAAAGGAGGTTAACCCTGCACCAAGAGAAATGAAAATTCCTAAAACAACATCTCAAAATATTTGGATACATATTCCCCTAAAAGGCCTCGCCATTGACCCCCAGAAGTTCAACAACATAAAGAGAAGAGTGCAGCTTCTTGGGAGTTGGCAATGTTTGTGTTCATGTCATACTGAAATTAGCAACCATATCACAACCACTTTAGAGCCACACCAAATCAAGGTGACCTCAAGAACATGCGATTGCTTTTGAGAACATAAAATCAGCCTTCCTGGAAGACGCTGCAATAGACTACTTTTACCTCCAAGCAAATACAGAACTAATTAGAGATGCCAGCCCGTGGGTTTGGACAATGCTATTCTTAGGGCACCCGAGGGGCAGGTGGAACCGAATTACATTCGCCAGCAGAGCACTGACTAATACCGAAAACAGAGATCACCGGACTGAATGAGAAGCCTTAGCAATTAGGTTGCAGTGCAATTATTTTCACTTGACTCTCTTCTGGAAAGAATTTAAATTTATGACATATTGCAAACCACTAGTGCTACTTTTAAAAAGGAGTTCTCAACGTCCCCTACTGAGAATCAAACAATTAGCATTACTTTTGCAATGAAACAGCTTCTGAAATTAATACAGGCCTAGTTTGGACAATCCCATAGATTACCTCTCTAGACACCTGACAATGAACACCATGGACAATCAATGTTTCATCGACTCAGGGTAGAAGAGTTTTTCCAATGAATCTCACAAGAATGCTGTCCAAAAGTCTCTGGGCCTTATTTATGAAATCCTTGCGTCAGTTTTGCGCCGCCGGTGCGTCACTTTTTGTGACGCACTAGTGGTGTAAAAAATGCGCCTCGTTGCGCCATATTTAAAAAGTGACGCATCTAGGTAGATGCGTCACTTTTTAAACCCCTGTGCCACATTATAGCTGCGTCAGGTATAATGTATGCAGAGGGGGCGTTCCCCCGCAAAAAGCCTCGTAATAGTGACGCAGTGAAATCTATGAGATTTCACTGCGTCACTTTTAGGACGCTGTTGCGTCAAAATCTTGCGCCTGCCTCACAGCTGGCGTAAGACTGACGCAAGCCCTTTCACATGGGGCTTTCCCCATGTGAAAGGACGCATTGCTGGAGTTGCGTCACTTTTGTGACACACTCCAGCAATGCGTCACTTTTGCGCTTACAGATACGTCAGAAATACTGACGTATCTGTAACTCCTTGCGACATGATGCGTCATACATTAAATATGACGCATCAGGAATGTTGTAAGGAGTGAGCAGTGAAAAGTGACGCATCTCTGTTTTCACGCAGCGATGCGTCACTTTTCATAAATGAGGCCCTCTGTCTCTTTACAAAGCTGTCAATACTGACCCTGAATGAAGATGGCAAAGTCTGTGCTAGAAGGAAACAACTGGAAAACGCTCCTCTCCTGTCATGTTGTGAGAGATGAAGACACACGACTGGCCCTAGCAGACGTGCAGACAGTCAAGCTCAAATTAAGCCTGGTGGGAGAAGCTACACTACTTAAGGGAAATAAAACAGTGATCACTTAATCAGTGCAAGAACTTAAGGACATCAAAGTATGGCCAAAACAAAAGCGCACCTGAGGGAACACGTATGGTTTCTCAAATTGGACAACCATAATGAAGTACTCATAACAAACTACCTGCTCTGTCAAGCCAAGGATGCCCAGAGTATTAATGCCCGAGTCATCTGAACCATTGAACGACCAAAATTAGTGCTAACTTTTGAGGTGGACAAATGCAAAACAATAATTGATGAACAGAATGCAGAACAATGTCATACATTCACCCCAGTACAGAGATCTGAGCCTAAATCCATCTTATTTTTGCTCCCCATGCCATTCCAGGTTGAATCCAGCCATATGCAAATCCTTCTTGACCCTGAGCCCAATGGCAACAGTCCAGCCCTTTTGAGATGGACAACATCTCCTTGTTGTTGTTGACAAGTGTTCGAAATATTCTATAGTTGAAATAGTGGAGTCCACTACATTAGATTGAACCAAACCCAGTGTGGAACTAATGGCCTAATGGACTATCTATATCTATTAAGACCAGCACTGGCCCACCTTCATGTGGCTATGACTTTCGAGAGTACATGAATGTAGTATCCACCAAACACAAAATTACATGGCCTCAGGTGAATGGCGAGAATGAGTATTTCATACGCACACTAAACAAGAGACAAAGTATAGACATTGAACAGAGACAACATTGAGTAGTTACTAAATCCCTTTTTGCGACCATTCAGAGCCACTCCACAGAGCAACAGGGCTGTTTAAGAGACCCTATTGAGATAGGATACTCACTGCTCCACAGTGACACCATCAAGATCATAATTATGAGAACAGCCAAAATAAAATAAAAATTGAGCAACGGCAAAGCCTCCAGTGATAGCAAAGGCCAAGTGTATGTAAGAGATTGACACAAGGATAATACATTGCCCTATGAACAAAATACATTGGACAGTGTTCGATAAGAAAGGGACTATGGTCTGCAAAATGGAGATATGAGATTGTGATTAGGAATATATCAATGTTTACGGGATCCCACAAAGCTAGAGGGCTGAAATGTCCCAAGACAGGAGAGTGGTAAGCGGGATAGGGAGGAGCGTGCAACAACTCAGAACCATGATGTCCTTTCGAGAAGAGTCAAAGAAGTGGAAAGCAACTTCCTGGAGCCACCTAAATCTTACAGCAGTAAAACATGGTATAGCCTTCATCAGAACCCACAAACCATCACTAAAGCAACAAGACTTTGAATATAGTTGAAATGACTCTTTCCTAAATTCATGTTTGTTTGTTATAGAAGTGTGTAAGGAATGAATGGTACCACCCGACACAACATGAGAGCTGAGCACGTACTGTGATGCTCAGGTATGATGTCGATGGACTAATAAAAGGGAGCTGAGCACTCTCGGGCATTAGTCCCTAATAAGAACCAGGGTGTGTCTTACGCTTCTTGTTGCGCCATGTGGGGCCCACAAGCACCAGCCTCTGATATTCTAGGGTTTGCCTCTCCTGTACAGTCCTTTGAGTGTCCTCTTCATAGGGTGCTGGTCAAGTGAGTGGAGCACTCCATCTTTTTGTAGATGGATGGAAGGTGAGTCTTCTGGCTGGGGTAATAACGATCTTTTAAGAGGGTCATATGAGTAGGGCCTTCCCTGTAAATTACCACATTTTCAGAGCACCCCTCTTCTCTTCCACATCCCCTGCTCTTTCTGACACCGCTGCCTTTGGTGGCCATGTTTGACTTCCTCCTCCATTAGAAATGGCAAGTCTCCCTATACACGCTATGTCACTAAAGTGAAATTGATCACTGTGGCTACTTCCTTAATGGCCATGAATGCTAAAGAACACATCTTCCTGGGGTGAAAAGTAACTCCCTCGAAGAAGTAACTCCCTCCAAACAAAGGTTTTCACCACCATGTTTTCCATTAATCTCTCACATTCGAAAATATCCCTAAAAACAATTAATAGCCACCAGATCACTATATGTCCTGGCGAATATATATCTGCCTATTATCTCTTAGCTGTGAACACTCACGCTTCTCACTACCTGCTTCTCTTCTTGTCTGTTGCTATGTTTACACTACCGACCTGTAAAATGATTTTTCCTCTAATAGCTGAAACTCTCGGGCACTCGTCCTTCTTTAGTTTTTTTGTTTTGTTTTTTTGGGTTTTTTTAATAATTTTTTTTATTGGTATTTACTTATGCTATACATACACTACGTACATAATTTTAAAAATGTGTTATTGATCGAAATCGAATTCCTTGTAACACTCCTACTTACACTGTCTTCCTCTCCCCCGAAGGAGTCTATCAATGCACTCCCCATATCTCACTATGCTTACAACAAGAAGTAATTGTGCTTTATTTCATCACCCAGTAAGTCACAAAACTGTGCCCATGCAGAACATTTAATCAGAATTCAGCATATTAATGAAACAATTAATCTACGTTTATTGCACTGAAATTCTGTTCCTGCAGGGAACATTTCGCCTAAACACAAACTGCATTTGTTAAAAGATAATTATTTCCCTCTTCGTGTATTGTTTGCTTAGTAATAAAACAACTTTCGCTTCATCACAGCTTGTTTTATAGAATTTGCTTATTTTCCTCGGGATGCTTCATATAAAGAGATTTATATTAAAAACCTCTTAATGGTTTAGCCCCTTAATAGGCCATTTGTACACTCGACAGATCTCAAGACCGAGTGACATTTTAAGTGCAGTGATCAAGCATTTGTTCCCGCGTTTCCTTTGAAATGGGCACAATATCACAGAATGAGTGGAGCTTTCTACAATCTGTTGAATGCAGAAAACAACATTATCTTTGATTCAGTTATGGTAACCATGTCCAGTTGTACAAAAACATTATAACCTGATACATTTTAAACGTGATGAATTCCAGTGGACCATTTGCACAGAGGAGAATCCTTAGTTATCTTCAGTGCTTATTTTTATTTAAAAAAAGAAAAAAAGTACCTAAGCTCTCGTCGGGAGTCCACTGCAGCTTGCACCACCCATTGCCCCTGCCTGCACTGCCAATGACAATAGCAACACCACTACTAACCAACAGGTCTGACAATTCAGACTATTCCAGGATCCCAAAACTTTAAAAATGGCTTGGATGTTATGGAATTGGTCCTTTTTATTGCATATTGAATTCATAAGCAACTGTTGTTGTGCTCATCTCTAAATGAGAGAGCAGCCCACCATGGGCCAGCCTGTCATAAGTGCTGGTGTTGACAATTAAGTACATAACTACAAAAAGGAAGGAGGGTCCTAGGGGATGTTTATCGACCGAACATTGCTACTGCCCCTATACATATATAACTACCAACACAATGCAGCAATGGGTCAAAGGGAGAACTATTTTGTATGTATCTGTAAGTACGTGACCTCAACTGTTACTGTTGAGCAACAAAATCATGCCTAGGGTATTTTCTCTGTGCGAAAAAATTCTCATCAGATTACCGACCTGTACCAGGTACAGGTCGGTAATCTGATGGGAATTTTTTCAACAGTAACAGATGAGGTCATGTACTTACAGATACATACAAAATAGTTCTCCCTTTGACCAATTGCTGCATTGTGTTGGTAGTTGACAATTAAGTGCCATGCCGAGTACCAGAAGCCACGGCTCAAATTAAGCACTGGGGGCCATATTATCAAGAAAGGGCAATTCACTATTGGCACTTTTATCGGCAGGAAACTGCTGCTAAAGCGGCGATAATGGGCTTGATAATATGCCCTTTTGAATTCCCATAGCAGCCCAGGTTAACACCAGAACCTGGGCTTCTATGGGAATTCACAAGGGCATATTATCAAGCCCATTATCGCCGCTTTAGCGGCAGTTTCCTGCCGATAAAAGCGGCGATAATGTATCGCCCTTTCTTGATAATATGGCCCCGGGTACCTTCGGTTTGTGCTATTTGCTATTACAGGTGTTTGCTGCAAAAATCAGTATCTGGTTTCATGCTTGGGTCCAGGTTTCTGTCATCAGTGCACAATAGTCGATGCCTTTATGTTTCTAATTATTTAACCCAATGTGTTGTTCTCAAATTGGACCACCTCCTTCATGTTGGCTTTCAGGGCTGTCTTCAAGGCTCTGGAGGAAGCTTCGACTATGGAGTAGTCCACCTTTGCTCATTTGCGATATAGAGGGCTTCTAGAGTAGGATAAGAGCATGGTCACTAGAAAATTGCGAATTTGCAATTGCCGCATTTTCTGCATAATTATATATTTGCCACTTGTGCTACATAATCCATCCCCTGATTTATAATCTGCGGATTTTAACAAATTTTTTTTTAACTCAAATGGATAAATGGTTCCTAAAACACAGCGACGTGTTTTGCAGCACAATGGAAGACCCTTCATAAAGGTTGGATGATACCCTTTGCTTTTTGCTAGTACTTATGAGGTGGAAACTATGTCCAGGCAGTGTTAACAAGTGCAAACATTATAAAAATTGAAGAAGCAATGCTATCAGCAAATTTACCGCGTTACACCACAGAATTAGTCTTTTTTGCTGCATAATCTAGCAAACCCTGCCACATAATTTGGTCCTCTTCTGCCACAAAATTCCATTAGTGAAAGTTAACCTTGGCTTGATTTCCTCACTCTTCAATAAAATCTCTGGGGTTTAAAGCATGGGTGCATTTGAGGAACCCAATAGCTTTGCCTTTTATACTGCAGACATAATTGCTCTTGTATGCGAATGATACTGGCCTGTGGAATAGAACGCTGATTGGGCTGCAAAGGGCACTCAATGCTTTAAATGCAGACAACCATTCCAACAAAGTTGAGGTTATCCAAAGGAGGCCATGGTTTTTGTATTAGGAGGCAAGCTAAAACAGGCATTGGCAAAGCCAATAGGTTTTTGGTTTAATATACTAACATCCTAAAGCAAACTGTGTTACCACATTAGAGCAAGACACGTGGGAGTTAGCCAGAAAGACTGGACAGGGAGTGCTATAGGTGAACAGTAATCATTCACACAGTTCTTTGCAAGCACTTGAGAGGAGATGTAAGCAGGCACCCACACAGCAAATAACATTAAGTGAGAGATGACTAACCTACTGGGCTTCGCCAAGACTTGATTGACAAATATCCAGCCCAATGATTGAAAGAGGTTATTCAAAGAAAGACAGTGGTTCGAAGGGATGGATACAAGCCTGCTCTGTTTATATTGTAAGCAACAGGTTTATTTGACTTCTGTACATTCAAAACCCAGACCTAAATCAGGGAGCTTGGTGCACAAAATCTGCTCTGCTTGAGACAAACCACAAAGGCAACTATTGAACCCCCTGTCTAATAATGCCCAGGGTCACACCTTTAGAGAATTGGTTTTGTTTGTCTAGATAGCAACAATATGCAGCTTATCCGGAAATTTGTTATTTTTATGAATTTTGCTTTATCTTTGATTTGTATGTACTCTAATAAACCCGACTTGACAAAACATGTACTGGAACTCTGTTGCTGTAATTTAAGTGGTAATGACTAATTGGCTAAATTATGGATAGAAGCTGAATATATAAGACCTTAAGCAACACAGGGAAATGCCATATGGGAGTGGTGGTCCTGTGATTAATGTCCTATAGCCACTGAATTGGATTTACAGGCTTAACACCCATGCATATTTTGTAAGCGAATTGAAAACCAGTCTCCTGGGACAGAGTTCAGTATAGTAGGCTGAATGACCTTATACTCACTGACAGAGTGCCCTTTCTGCAGAGCAGGGGGTTTATAGAATGACTGCTTACCATAGGTACTGCTGCCCTCCATGCCCTCCATGAAATATCACAATCTCTCAGTACTTCATCGCATGGATTTCTTCGCAGTAGATCCACCCCAACATGGGATCCCATATTTGGATAACTGCATTACTGAACATACCAGCTTAGTATTTATATTATTTGCCCTAATCCAAAACATGATTTGTTAAACTTAAATCAAAATACATAATAATATTTTGGTCGGAAAACTCACAGGAGTCTATAAACAGGGTCCAAATACTTCCTTTGCTTAGTATTTTACCACATGCGGTGGAATAAAAGTGCTTAATATGGTCACAGTTAAGCAGCTACATTGTAATTTAGGGACACAGTTTTTAAAAATCCTCTCAAAGAGTTAGCAAGACACCCATCAGGATGTTGAAGCATTCCTATCTAACAGCTGAATCTTCTACATAAACAGGTACCTAGGTTGTCATGTTTTCTTGTTATCTGAAGGATTCTCTGGTGCTGTGGTCCAATCGTTTTTCAGATCACTCTTTATTGAGAGTTATTTCATTTTAAATGACCACGGCTGCTGTGGGATGAAACCGGGAGTTGCCTATCTAGCAACGATTTCTTCGGGCATGACCTTTTGTACAAAAGTACTGTTTTCACCGGCCCGCACAGTTAGGGATGCAATGCTTTGGCCTTCGATAAAGCTTAAAAATATGCACTTTGATGCTTTAATCAGACTGAAAGCCTTAATGTTCCAGAAGGATGTGTACTTAACATCGGTAATGGAGACATTTGATGTTCCAGTTGCAAGGTCTTCTTCTGAGATACAGTCGCTACTCTGCACTAATTTCCCACACCATTATGGGGAGCTTGTGCACCACATTTTTAACATGTCCAGTACTGTGGGTGGTGCACTTTTTAAAAACAATTGGCTCTAGGTTGGTTAGCACCTTCCAGACAGTCTTTGGAGTTATTCCATCATTTCTACACTCAATGCTTGAAAGTATTTTTTGACTGTTAGTGCTTGTCCTGTTCCTAGTTGTCAGGATAATACTTGTATTGTTTTTGATCCACAATGGATGTCCCCTCATGAGTCCAAATGACACTACTACATGTGCTTTTGTGTCAGGAATGAATGATATCGTCCTTTGGCACATCCTTACTTCCGGAACAAAATAACCATTTGTTCTTGGCCTTTCAACGTGTCTGGCTACACTGCATGCAGCCTGTTTTCCACTGTCTGCTGTGCACCTTCGAGGGTACCCTGGACATATGCTTTGGAATGCAACTGGTTCAATCTCTGGACATCGAACTGCTTGTGGGTCCCTTAAAGGCCCACTTGTACCGTCGTCCTTCGCTCTTACTGTTGCTACTAAACACATGCTATGAGCCATCCTGGGATGCTCCGGCTCCTGTTGATCTGGATCCTGGTTCTTCAACTGCAAACTCTGTACAGGCTGTTCTTCCTTTGGAGGATGCTGAGGGGATGACAAGAACATATTTGCTCTGTGGAGCTGATGCCTCTGGTGCCTCTATTCAAAGAAATACTGGACATGGGTCGAAGTAGCCTTGTGCACAGCGTGATCACTCGAAGGAGTGTAAATCAAAAAGTTTTGCAATGATGTTCAGTTAATCAAATTGTACAAGAAAAGATGCTGTCCATGTTGTGCAATTGAAAGAAATGACAAGATGAAACCATTGGTCGTGGTTCTTTTTAAGAGTTGTATTGAAGAAATAAAGGAAATGTTTATATCCAAGGACAATGTTGAAATTCACAGAATCCAGGACATGATATGACAATCTTCAAAAACGATAAAGTTACAAATCCCAATGCATTTCGGGCTTGTGGAAAAGCCCTTCATCAGGGGATCTAGAGAAATGACAATAAACCAGATTTAAACCTCAAATTTTATCAAATCTGCAGGCTTATATCCACTCAAACAAGGGTGCGAGGAGAATCATGCGAAATAAGTGATGGAAGAGACTCGGTGAGAGGGGAACGGCGAAACCAGGTTGTGAATGCAGGAATAGAACCAAAGTACCATGACTAAACATGTATGGAAGAACTAACAGCTTGTGTGCAATAGATTAGACCGTCACTGATAGGGAGGACGAAACGGGATATCAAGTGCAGAAATTAAAAAAAGTGCGTAGTAGCTGATAGCGTGATTGAAACACACAGGTGCATAGGGATCCGATACAGCGTGTCAACCAACCCGAGTAAAGACTTATCGACGCGTGCAAGTGGATGTGACTCAAAAAAGTGAGTAAATGTACAAAACAGAACATGCTAATGAAAGCTTACAAAGTAAGTCGAGTGCCCAGTATTGAACACAGTGGGACTGTCGCGTAACGCTACAAAATAAGGAAAAGACGCTTAATACCCCAATGAATCAAACTAGTGTCTAAATGAAAAGTGAAACATGTGTATTTCTTACCAAAAAGAACTGCAGAAATGCAGTGTGTCAATGCCCGGTGCGATGAGGAAAGTGAATGTCGGCGTCTTGTGGGCGCCCGTGATATACGTAAATGAAGGGCCGAGGGACTAGAAATAGAAAAAGGACCCGTGTATAAGTGCTCATAGTCGGCCATATTGGAGTGTGGAGGAAAATAGGAGGAAAAACCTAAATTACGAGACTCGACGAGTTGCCTAAGGTCCATTGAAACAACCTGGCGCCATAATGGTTGAAATAGATTAACAATAGAGGCGCAAAATGAATAAATCAAGATAATGAAATGAGATCAATCCTGCAAGGAAAAAGCTTACACATAGCAGCAGCAGATCTAAGTAAATAGTGACAAATCAGTTAAGAGACATGTTAAAATATTTCAAAGGGAACACATACAGTTGCTAATTAAAGGAAACATGCCAGTTCGAATTTGTCATTGAGACCCAGTGGGGTCAAAGTCTGCATGAACCAAATCCAATGTGTCTCACGTTGAGACAAGTATTTGTTGCAGTCTCTGTCCGGTCGTAAGTCAATGATTTCAAGTACCCCACATCTCAGTTGCGCGATGTTGTGTTTGAGGTTACGCCAATGCTCAGCAATAGGAGAACTCGTGGTTTGGGTCCTGATTCGACTTTTGTGTTCATTAATCCGGACTCGTAAAGGTCTCTCAGTTTTGCCTATGTAGAATAGGCCACATGGGCATTTAATGAAATACACTAGGTGATGACTAGTGCAAGTGGCGTTGAATCTGAGGTGAATGGGTTTACCAGACCTAGGGTGGTGAATGATGTTACCTTTTACCATGTTACTGCAATTTGAGCAATTCATGCAAGTTGACATGCCTTTGTATGTAACCGGAGAAGTCGGTTGAGTATTTAAAATCTCTTTAAGGTTTCTTGCTCTCTTGTAGGCAAACATGGGTATCTCTTGGAATAGATCTTTGAAATCAACTTCAGATTGTAGAAGAGACCATCTGTTGATTATGATGTTTTTCAACTGCAATGATTGAGTGGAGTAAGTGGAAACAAACACTTCCCTCTTTGAGGTTGGCACCTTAATGGTTTTGTTCAAAAGCTGCTCCCTTTTTACTGCTCGAGTTCTGGTTTCAGCTTCTTGAATGATTGAAGGGGGATATCCCCTTGCGCTGTATTTCTCCTTGAATTTTTCAATAGTCTGCATGCCAGTCTGTTCATCGGAGTGTATGCGCTTGATACGCAAAAATTGACTATATGGAAGATGGCGTTTCAGTGACCAAGGGTGAAAGCTTTGGTATGCCAGAGCATTGTTCCGATCAGTTTTTTTAGTGAATAGAGAGGTGGTTAATTTGGAGTCTTGTATCGTGATTGACACATCCAGAAATGGAATACTCGTGGCTTCAATTTGAGAGGTGAACTGGATCCGTGGGTGTATGTTGTTAAGTTTGTGTATCATGGTTTCAAGTATGGCACGTGGGCCTCGCCAGATGATAAGGATGTCATCTATATACCTTTTGAATAAAAGTAGATGATCAAGCCAATCAGTTTGAGATAAGATGTGCTCGGTTTCAAATTTCATCATGAAGATGTTCGCGTAGCTGGGAGCACCCGGAAAACCCATGCTAGTTCCATTAGATTGCAAGAAAAAAAGGTTCTTCCATTGAAAGTAACTGTGAAATAGGCAGAACTGTAAAATCTCAAGCAGAAACACTCTGTTTGCTCTGAGTTCATCTGTTTTTAGTAGTGCCCATTCAATGGCCTCGATGCCTTCAGAATGAGGGATGGAGGTATACAGAGCTACCACATCAACAGTACTTAGCCAGATTTCTTCTCCTGATGGAATGTTAATGGAAGAGAGAATGTTGAGCAGGTGTGTCGTGTCTTGCACATAGGTGTCACATGATTTAACAATGGGTTGTAAAAAAGTGTCCAGGTATCTTCCAAGAGAATCATGTATGGAGTCGCATCCTGAAACAATTGGTCTCAAAGGTGGGTCCCTCAAAGATTTGTGTATCTTCGGGAGCATGTACAGACGAGGTCTGCGTGGAAACCTGTTGAAAAGATAATCTTTGGTTTTTGACGTGATCCATTTCATTTCTACAGCCTTATTCAGAATATTATCGAGTACTCTCAAAAATTCATTAGTTGGATCCGCAGTCAAGGGGAGGTATGTGGATGTGTTGGATAGCATCAGTTCAATTTTCTGTTCATAGTGATTCTTGTCCATGACCACGAGAGCGCCACCTTTATCAGCCTGAGTGAAATGTAGGTCAGTGTTATCTTTGAGTGAACGTAATGCATCCTTTTCTCTCTTGGATAAATTTTGTTTGGATCGAGTGGTAGACGGTAACTTAGCAATGTCTTGTTTGGCTAGTGCCTCTATGGACATCAGCTGAGGTTGCTGAGAACAGCAATGTGTTGTCTCCTTATCAGAAAGCAAAATAATCTGACAGTTTTTGAGTTGTGTGATATTTAATTTGGCCATGTTTTTATCATCCTAAATAGTTTTTAGATTGTGCCATTTTATACCCTTTTAAATAGATTTTAATATGATTTGCCTGTTCACCTTTGATGCATTACATGCAACATGAAACAAAACTTCCCTGCAACGTAAGGAAAGTCCCAATATGCTCTCGCAGTCAGTCCCACTAAGAAAAACATCAGTACCATAATTCCTAAGGCAGTATCTAAAAGGCAATATCAATGAATCGTGTACATACCCATCTCCTATCGTCTCATATCTGCCCTCTTGATGGTGCTCGAAGCAGTATTGGAAATGAAAAGTCAAAATTAGTAGAGAAATTAACCCGCAAATTATCAAATCCAGGGAAGGTATTTCTGCAAGATTGAATAGTAATTTCTCTAACTTCTCTGTGTGTATATCAGAGTGTATGTCATGTCCTTCCTAGCCATGATGATTTGTTGTTTCGTGAGGTTGTTTGGCAAAAACAAGCTAGAGGCATTTAGGTGTGTCCATGGAACCTGACCAGCACAAAGCGTTTGCAGAGTCCAACTCAGTAGCATAATAGCCCTAAGCTGTGACTGCCCATGTTGTAATACAAGACATGAATGGGTTGAATGTATGCCATTGTTCTGCATTCTGTCCATCAATTGTTGTTTTTGCATTTGTCACCCCGACTGGGATGGGTATGCTCAGACGTGAGTCCCATGCTCTCCACACCACTGGAGTCAAGCTATCCTGGCTGAAGACGGCTGATTCCGGTCCAGGAAAGACAGGGCTTGGCAGTTCGGGCTGGACTGTTCCCATGAGGCACAGGGTCAAGGCTGATATGCATATGGCCTTGTCTAAACTGGGGTGGTGTGGAGTGCAAAAAAACGATGGATTTAGGCCCATATCTCTGTACTGGGGTGAATGTATGACATTGTTCTGCAATCTGTCCATCAATTGTTACAAGACATGCCACTCTGTATGAGGTTTATTGCAGATGCCACAATGTTACCTGGAGAGTGTTACTTAGTGGATAGAGTGGTCATGCCAATATCTACTATTGCAAGAGCCTTTTCTAAATTTGTCCTTACAATTTTATGCAGTCTCTCAGTAGCTTCCTGATGTGAAACCTTCCACACTTCATTGTATATAGCATACAGAAAGCATTGTTATCGTGGTTCTCGAGGACATAGTAAAAAGTCCTGTCATCCCATCTCATCAGAAAGAAGAGACAAGTGCTGTTTCACCTGAGACAATGTTGAGGTTTTCCATCAATATAGGCATAACTTCCCAACACTGTAAGTTGTTACAACCCCCGAGTGCTGTGTCTGCGTGTAACATGGGTCAAGCCAAAGGATCATAAACCCTTTGTGTTACCCAGTAAATGTTCCTGACATCCATTAGTGTCTAGCAGCCACACTAACAATCTCTCCTGATTGGTACATCATGTATTGTATGTGCCATTGCGAAGCATGCTGTCTAATGTTTCCTCTGTGTAATTTGTGAACCATTGGCAGTTCGCAAAACAATCAAATGTGGGAATGTTTGGTGCATTTAAATCTTTTATCTTCGCTCAACCAAGACAGGAAGTTTTCTGCACAGTTTTGTTCAGGATAACCAATGATATGGTATAAAGAATGCTCTAAATAAAGACTTATTCCCCTGAACCTGCCAATCCTTAGTTCCCCATGTAGATTTTAAATCAACATTGTCTTTCCGAGAGTGAAAGCTATACCCTTCTCCATATTTACAAAGTAGCCAAAAGCCACTTTCGGTGGCTTAATGCCGCCTTGTAAATATGCTCCCTTAACACGCATCACTTTGTGTGAAAGGGGCATGCAATGAGTATTGCTGTGGACGTTCCTCCACAAAAAGCATTGCAGTTTGACGCTGCCCTAGATTTACAAGGATGTGTAAATATGAGGCAGCACCAAAAACTAACGCCATGAAATAGCAGGAGTTAGAATGGCGCAAAGAGGAGAAAAACACTTTTATTTCTCCTCATTTTTGCTTTTTCGAGAAAGAGTGATACTTCATTGTTAGCTGTCCCCAGCTTAAAAGAGGAAGTACATTACTGATTAAAGATTCCAAAGGGACCTCCTGTAGGGCAGTCAAAGACAGGTAATTACCCAGGATCCCTCTTGGCCCACTGTGTACAGTTCTGACACTTTCACCTGCCAGGTACAGACGCTTTATAGGATAGCCCAAATTCCTTTTTGTCCACAATTTACCCTCGGACTGGATTACTGATCTTTGGAATCCAACAAAGAATTGCTGGTGCTTTCATCACTTCTCCAGTGGTGTTACAATTTTGCTGGACGTTGCTCTGTGTGGGTCGAAAGTCATTCAGTTCCTATAAAACCGCTAACTGTCCATTGAAGTCAAAAGGTGTTTCTGCCACCACTGTACTGGGACTTTCGAGGTCAGGAACCCACATCTTAACTCCAAACAGGATCTTGTAGGAAGTCCGACCACCCAGGATTTTCTAGGGAGATTGTTAGGGCTCTCAATACCATACAGGTGGTGAACCCCAGTGCGACCGGGGGGGGGGGGCACTAGAGTGCTGGCTGCAAGATGGCCGCCACTTAGTGAGGCTCTGCAGGCTGGACGGACTATCCATCATTTATCCAGCAAATCAGTTCGCTAACAGAGGCGGCAAAGGATATTAAATGTCCCTGACTCGTCAGGCAGATGCTGAATGTAATCCTGTTGATGGAGGTGGACCGAGAGGGGCGAAAAGACTCATGGGGGCATAACCGCGAGTTCGGCCTGCAGCGGCAAGACGGCAGGCCGGAATGTCTAGGCTGAGAAGGAGAAGCAGCGCCGGCAGCGGAGTGACAAGGTGATCTTCGGGCCAGCGGGCTGAGGGTGAGGTCGCTGAACAGACAGCAGCGGAGAGAAGTAATGTGGCGTCCTGGGATCCTAACCACGCCAGGATTGTGGGAAATTGGCAGCGATCGAGATCCCTGCCAGGCCCCTAGAGCTATGTAGTGACTGTGGGCCGCAGTGACCCCAGAGAGGCACAAGGATTGAGGTTGCGAGCTACGCCAGTCGACTGTGTGCATTGTGCCCCCCTGCAGGACTGGGTCGAAGGTGTGCATGAGCTCGCCTGAGCTGAGGGAACTTCGGCCAGGAGGCCTCCTGATGGGGTGGAGACACAGCATTGCTGGGGGCACCTGTGGCTCGCTGAGTAGGGTGCGAACTTATGTACTGCAGCCAGGCCAGGCCAGGCCACAGACCCTCTGGGTCGGTGTCTCACTGGCCCTGCTGCGCTGACAAGCCCTGTGCGCTAAAGTCCCGGCTGGAGGAGAAGAGGGCCCATTGTGCACATACTGGTGAGCCCGGAGGACACACTGCGTGGCAACAGGGGGGGACAAAACAAGGTTCCGTTATGAGCACCCCCTCCCAAGCTGATTGGCAATGCATGTGGCCCATGGGGAGGGCACAAGATCAGTACCACTAAACAGTCTTCGAGCAGCTAGTGGGTGTATGGATGGACACACAGTACTGCACAGAGACTTTCTTGGTAGAAAAGCTGCAAATCATTTATTACCTCTGAGGGAGGCATAGACCCCCCGGGAGTCAGGGAGAGACACCGGTAAACAAGAGTACACAGCTTGGTAGTAGCCAGCGAACGTTAACCCCCCCGCACTCTGGTCCATCTGCACTGACTGTGGACGCTGCAGGAGACAAGAGGTGTGGCGGCGGGGATCCGGCTGACGTGCAGCAAGGAGAGAGGGTACCTAGCCTCTGCCGCACCAAGGTGGGAAGACTGTGCTAGCCCTGGTGCTGACGCGACACACCCCAATACTGTTGGAGGAAGAGAACAGCCCCACAGGCAAGCGTGCCAGGCACGGAGCTGTAGCCAGTCGACTGTGTGAAGTGTGCCCCCCTGCAGGACTGGGTCGAAGGTGAGCATGTGCGCGCCTGAACTGATGGAACTTTGGCCAGGAGGCCGCCTGATGGGGTGGAGACACAGCATGGCTGGGGGCACCTGTGGCTCGCTGAGTAGGGCGCGGACTGATGTACTGCAGCCAGGCCGGGCCAGGCCACAGACCCTCTGGGTCGGGGTCTCACTGGCCCTGCTGCGCTGACAAGCCCTGTGCGCTCGAGTCCCAGCTGGAGGAGAAAGGGCCCATTGTGCAAATACTGGGGAGCCCGGAGGACACACTGCGTGGCAACAGGAGGGGACAAGACAAGGTTCGGTTATGAGCACCCCCTCCCAAGCTGATTGGCAATGCATGTGGCCCATGGGGAGGGCACAGGATCAGTACCACTAAAAAGTGTCCGAGCAGCTAGTGGGTGTATGGATGGACACACAGTACTGCACAGAGACTTTCTTGGTAGAAATTCTGCAAAGCACTTATTACCTCTGAAGGAGGCATAGACCCCCGGGAGTCAGGGAGAGACACCGGTAAACAGGAGTACACAGCTTGGTAGTAGCCAGCGAGCGGTGACCCCCCACCCCCCCACTCTAGTCCATCTGCACTGACTGTGGACGCTGCAGGAGACAAGGGGTGTGGCGGTGGGGATCCGGCTGACATGCAGAGAGGAGAGAGGGTACCTAGCCACTGTCGCACCTAGGTGGGAAGACTGTGTTAGCCCTAGTGCTGACGCGACGCACCCCAATACTGTTGGAGGAAGAGAACAGCCGCACAGGCAAGCGCACCAGGCACGGAGCTGTAGCCCTTTACATTAAGGTAGCGGCACCTGCAACCACTGACCCAGCTGGCTGCGCGCCCACGTGCATGAAGCACATAGAGAAGCATGAGTAAATCTGACATAAGGCAACCAAAGATCTCCTTCGAGCACTGCAAACTTCCCAGAGGAGTTGTCTCGTTGGGCGAAGAGCAAGCAGGGACCAGCATTGATCCCTCCTCGCACGACGAGCCTAACATCTGCAAGATGTTTACAGAACTGAAACAATCCCTGTCCACAATCGACCACAAAATAGACTCTATGTCTGACCGACTGGACCGGATCAGAGACAAGGTGTCAAACCACGATGAGCACCTTGCTGAGGTTGAACCGCGCACCTCTTCATTAGAGGACGAGAACAATACCACCCAGGAGAAACTGCTGCAAATGGAGAAAGTGCTGGAAGTCATTAGAAACAAAAACGAAGACCTTGAAGCCAGGTCATAATGTAACAACTTAAGAATTCTTGGGATTCCAGAAACCGCAGCGATGGCCAGGGTCGAGTACTACATAGATTAAATGTTCCACCCCCTCTTTGGCGTCGCCCTGTAAAAGGTCTGCATAGTTGAATGTGCACACAGGTTGCTCCACCCGAGTGCTACTCAGGGAGCCCCGGCAAGACCAATCATTGCGGATGTATGACGTTACCACGCATACCATTACCACGCATGCCATTACAACGCGGTATTTACAACGCATACCGTTACAACGCATAGCGCTTTGAGGTGCTGGATAGTGGTAAGTATAATTTTATATTCCAACTCCAGTCCCTGTGGATACTAGGGAAGGTGTTGGATATAAAATTAAACTTATTCCCTATCCTAGAGCGCCCCCCAGCGCAATGCGTTGTAATGGTATGCGTGGTAATGCCTCCGTTGTAAGTGTAGTGCATGGTAAAAAATGCGTGGTAACAGTTGTACACCATCATTGCCAGACTCCTTAATTACAGGGATCGCGACGTGGTGCTTCTTAAAGCCAGAGAACTGCAAGAAACCAGATACTAGGGAAATATGATCTCTTTTTTAAAAGACTTTACTATATCCATCCAAATGGCCAGAAGGGAGTTTGTGACAGTAAAGCGACTGCTGCAATAACAGGACATTAAGTATTCTCTTCTGTACCCTGCGAAGCTCGCATTTTCCACTCCAGCAAAACCTCGTTCTTTTCTTACCCTAAGTTGGCTGCCAACTTTGTCCGGGGCCTCCAGCCTGCCAAACCCACGTCTCCCAAAGACAAGGAAAAGGTAACTGATGACCCTTGCAGCGATAAGGACTAAAATTCAGCTGTTTGGCATCAGGCGGAATGGTAGGAGACTTCCGGGGTCTGGCAAGCCCCGCAGAGAAAAACTCCTTGCCCCTTTCTCAGCTACATCTGCTTGTGCTAATTGATCATGCAGAGAACTGCACAGGAGAGCCTGATGCCAAGAGAGGCTGTCCCTAACTGTACTACTCGTCTAGCCGCCCAGCACCAAAATCGCTGGGGTATGCTGAGCTCCTCGCGCTACTGTCTGGGATGAGTCTCACTGTTTGCTACACAGTTGGTCATTTTATGCCCATTTGGGGTAGGGGAAATGGCTTTCAGCCTTGTTGGGTGACTGTAGTGGGTGGGCTTAATGGGTGTTGGGTGTTCACACTGGTTGCTTTGGTTTTCTGTTCCATCCCCCCTCCCTTGCCCCCTCTCTGGCCTTGGATCTGCACACTACGGAAGGTGACCCAATACCCGCATGCTCCGACCTCCGAAGATGCATGCAGGGGTGTGAACACTATGAATGTAACTAATCTAATAGCACAAACGTGGAATGTGCTCAGATTGAATGACAGTAGGTAGATGCAACTGGTAGCGGCATACCTTAACCGCCATGGGTGGATTTGGGTTTTCTACAAGTGCGGGATGGATTGGGGAAAACTACGCCAGAGGCACAGCTATATAATTTTGAGGAAGGGGCTCCCATGGCACACGAGAGCTGTGATATGCGATCCTCAGGGGCTCTATGTTGTGGCAGCGGGGGTGCTTGGCAGCCACCCGGTCAGGCTCATATCAGTGTATGGCCCCAACACATATGATCCTTCTTCCTTCACCGAGGTTTGGCGACTGGCGGAGTCCATGGGACCGGGCGCCACACTCTTGGAAGGGGATTTTAATGTGGCTCTCGATCCGGAAAAGGACAGATCTGGCAGGTCCTGTAGACCCCATCCGAGGGCGTCAGAATAGCTAAGGGTCCTCATGGAGGATCATAATTTGGTCGATGTCCTGTAAAAGGTCTGTTTAGTTGAACGTGCACACAGGTCGCTCGGCCCGAGGCCTCTTCCGGGAGCACTGGCAAGACCAACAATTGCCAGACTCCTTAATTACAGGGATTGGGACTTAGTGCTTCGTAAAGCCAGAAACCTGCAAGAAAGCAGATACCAGGCAAATGTGATCTCTTTTTTCCCGGACTTTACTAAAGCCGTCCAAATGGCCAGAAGGGCGTTTGTGACAGTAAAGCGACTACTGCAATAAAAGCACATTAGGTATTCTCTTCTGTACCCTGTGAAGCTCCGCATTTTCCACTCTGGTAAATCTCGTTCTTTACTGACCCTAAGTTGGCTGCCAAGTTTGTCCGGGGCCTCCGGCCTGCCAATCCCAAGGCCCCCATAAGACAAGGGAAGGGTAACTGATGACCCTCTCAGCGACAACAACTAAAATTCAGCTGCATGGCATCAGGCGGAATGGTAGGAGGCTTCCGGGGTCGGCAAGGCCCGGCAGGGAAAAACGCCTTGCCCATCTCTCGGCTACATCTGCCTTTGCTAATCGATCACGCAGAGAACGGCACAGGAGGGCCTGATAGCAAGCAAGGCTGTCCCTTTCTGTACTACTTGTCCAGCCGTAGTGGGTGGGCATGATGGGTGTTGGTGTTGACACTGGTTGCTTTGGTTGTCTGCTCCGCCCCCTCCCTTCTCCCCCTCTCTGGCCTCGGATCTGGTTGGGTGACTGTAGTGGGTGAGCCTAATTGGTGTTGGCTACAGGTACTCATGGAGGATCATGACTTGGGCAATGTCTGGCATTGCCGACATCCTCACAGCAGGGAAGATACCTGTGTATCGACCGCTGGATCCACGTGGTCTAGAATCGATTACTGTTTAACGCCACGCAATGTGGACACTTGGGTATGTAATAGGGCTCATCTCGCTAGATCTCTCTCGGATCACATGCCTACCCTTTTGGAATTTGTGTTGCCCGACACTCCTAGCAGAGCGTTCACTTAGAGGCTCCCTGCTGGGGCTCTCCAATACCAGGTCTTTCAGGAACAGATTAGGCCCACAATCACTGTTAATTTGAGATCAAAATAGGTTCAGTGGAATCTCCGTCAACACTATGCGAGGCCTTCAAGACCATTATCAGAGGCAAGTGTATTGCCAAGCTGGCAGGGGTCCTCCAAGCTGTTCGGGACGACCTCCAGTGCCTAGAAAGGGAGATACAGGAACTTGAATCCGAGTACTTTGCCTCCAACCAGTTAGCAATCCTCAGTTGAATCAGGGTCAAGATGGCCGAATTAAAAAAAGCAGCACATAGAGAGACACTGTATTTAGGTAAGGAAGCCCATGCCCACCAGTATGGCACTGGAGACCGGGTCGAGAAAACCCTAGCGGGACTTCTAAAAAAGCCAGGGGCAAATGACTATATCAGTGGGTTGCGGATGGGTGAGGATGCCACAGCCATAGGGCAGAAGGCGGTACTAACAGAAATAATGGCCTTTTATTCTTCACTGAATGCTGCATGCCAAACTGAGGCACACCCAATCTGCTCTCTTTCTTCGACTAGATTGGATTGGTCTGGGTCAGCAATAACCACCGTAAGTACCTGGATGAGCAATTTTCTGTGGAAGAGGTGATAGGAGTGATCCGAGCAATACCCGGGTACAAGGCTCCTGGTTTGGACAAACTCACGTTCACACTCTACATGAAGTTTGCGCAGCTCCATGTGCCTCATCTCCTTAACATGTATGAAGAGGCACCGGAACAGGGATTTCTCCCCCCTCTTACCTGGAAGCACTGATCGCAACTGTTCTAAAGCTTGACAAAGATCTCCTGCAGTGAGACTCTTATAGGCCGCTGTCCAAGATCAATCTTGATAACAAAATACTAGCCAAATTGCTTGCTTCCCGGTTTCTCCCCCTGCTCACCACGGTGCCCAGACTCGACCAATGTGGCTTTGTTCCCGTCAGGAGCACGTTCGATAATCTCTAAACACTTTATGACACCATACAAGAGATCGACCCTTCTCTGGTTGCCCCTAAGGAATTTGACACCTTGTAGTGGCCTTATCTTTTTAAACTTCCCCGTATGAGCTTGAGCCTGTTCTTTCTACAAAAGATGCGCTTCTGTACGCTTCCCCGAAAGAAAGAGCGCAGATAAATGGAGAAATATCACCTCCTATCAGAGTGGCACATGGGACATGGCAGGGCTGCCCATTGTCACCTCTGCTATTCGCCATGGCTATGGAGTCAGTGGCAGCCAGATTACGGCAACATCATATGCATCGCAGCCTCAATTTCACACCACGGGTGATCCTAGTGTCACTGTATGTGGATGACATAACCCTGTATTTCAACCACCCAGCAGCTAACCTGGACTCACTCATCTGCAAAATCACTAGGTTTGGTGGCCTCTCTGATGTTACGATCAACTGGGGGAAGCCACCTACAAGTTCCAGTCAGAGTTTCCACTCAAACGGGCTGACTTCCCTGTGAAATATCTAGGCACATCGATCAGTCGGGACCCTGAAGAGCTCTGGTGCCACAATGATGGCAAATTGATGGATTGATAAGAGAGCTGGCTGCACCGGTGGAGATCACTCCCGCTGTCACAGGCAGGCTGGATTGGTATAGCAAAGATGGTGGTACTGCCCAAGTTTTTATGAGTTTCTATCAACCGTTGGCTGCCCCTCACTGCGAAGTTCAAAAAAAGACTTTGATCGAATCTGATATCCCTTGCCTGGGCGTGCGGACAGCAGCCAATCGCATGGGAAACACTCACCCATCTGATCAAGCAGGGGAACTTGGCGCCCCTGACATGGAACTGTACTACAACTGCACACAGGCCCAGTTCGGGTTTCATTGAGTCTACC
Source organism: Lissotriton vulgaris (assembly GCF_964263255.1). Lineage (NCBI taxonomy): Eukaryota > Metazoa > Chordata > Amphibia > Caudata > Salamandridae > Lissotriton > Lissotriton vulgaris. The sequence continues at coordinate 1,092,346,114 of NC_141689.1, read as the reverse complement.
CAACTCATTTTATGGCACACACTGCCCCAGAGAGCAACCAGGTGTATCCGGTTCCACTGCATATGGCACTCTTTCGGCCACAACAACGCCCTCGGCCCAGAATCAATCCGGTTGGCTGTACAGTCTGGGAATGGCAGGAGCTACGACCTAGAATACAGCTAGACATTATGTTTTCACCCTCTGTGACATGCATTCCCCTTTATGGTTGAATCAGGAGTCTGTCAACGACTGCGGAAGTTACAGCTACATACGCTATGTAGTGCTTTTCCTAATGGCATGTTTATAAGCCTGGATGAGGCACATGGAGATGACCACACTGGGCTGATGGACAGACTGACATATTTTTAGCTTGGATCTGTATTGCACACAGCTTATGACTCATTCCAGATCTCACCACCAACATTCAGAATCCTTGATGACTTTCTAACCAACCTGTCACCCCAAAATCTCATTACTCGCCTAGACTTCGGTTTGCATGTGAGTCTCCGATAAACACCCCACCGGCACAGAGTAGATTGGAGGAATGCCTGGGAGCACCCTTTGTCGAGGGAGTGTGGGAATACTGCTGCACACAGGCCAGGGAGCTGTCACCCAATTCCAGATTGCGATTGATTCACTTAAAATTAATTCATAGGCTTTATAGGACCCCTGTTAGATTGCATAAGGCAGGTTTGAGTGATGACACATGCTGTATGAGTTGAAAGCATTAGACTCCACCTTCTTGCACTTGGCATGGGAGTGCCCTGGGGTAAGGTGATACTGGGGGAACATATTTGATGCACTCGAGGAAGTGATGGGATACAGATGTGAATGATCCCTACTGGTTGCCTTGCTGATTTATGTGTTCAATGTACCAACTTGAAATCAGAAGCTGACAGCTATGCTTCTACTACTTGCTAAAAACAGAGTGGCGATGTGCTGGGGTAACAGGCGGAAACCCCTGGTGTCCAACTGGCTTAGGGACGCAGCTTATTTCCATAATCATCTATCAGATTTTTGGTAACCAATGCCCATGCAGGAGCACCCTAAAAATATTTGGAAACCGCTGCAGAGCTTCCTCGCTGATCAGCCGCTGGAACTGGCAGAAGCCCCCATGATTACTGGCTAAGCAGGCGCAAGACGAATGCCCCCACACGGTGTGAGAGCACTGCTGATCGCATCACAATCAATGGCCAGAGGGAACCCCCTCTCTCCCTCCCTCCCTTCGCCCCTCTCTTTTTGTTCTTTGATGTTATTTTTTTCCTCTATCTTTTCTTTTAATGAAAGCTCCATGGACTCTAGTAATGCAGAATGAGCTGTTCCCAGCATGACTGCCTGACCTCCCTCGAATGGTCGTATGGACACTAGGATGTCATATGCTATGCTGGACTCACATCACATACAGCATGATATTTACAATGTATGAAGACACTGCATGTACTGTATTGACTCTTTCTGATCTATCCGACCCTCTAGGTGTGTGAGGAAAGATAGATGGGAATTGTATTTGTTGGCTAACTATAAATAAAAACATAACTTTTTTTTTTAAACCACAGTGACCTGAACCTAATACCCTAGCTGTTAAAGACTGCTTTAAGTCTTGGTTTTTCCTTTCCACTACAGAGTTTACCACAGGATGGTAGGGGGAGGATCCATTCTGGCTCCAATAGTGTGAGTACTCGTTGTAAGACTGGACACAATAATATGAATCACACACAATGAATGTGGGGAATCCGAGATCCGTATTCTCAAGTGCCAGAATTAGAGCATTTAGCTGAGCCAGCTGCACTGTGCAGTCATCAAGTAAACATGGGTAGGTCTTATGAGGACAGAATTCTCAGTACTCCATTCTACCCTTTTTTTTAAAAACTCTTTATTATCGACTGCACAGTGATAATTATATCAAATCAGACTTACTTTCTAAACATCACAGTCATTTTCTCCTTTTCTCCCCAACTGAACATATTGACCATTTGCATGAACATCATGGCACGTCATGTAGCCAAAAAGTGCTATAAAACCTAAGACATTTCTCTAGTATGTTACCACATGATACCACATGCAGGAGCATCTTTATCCATTACATTACGTCATTTAAGAACCAAAGCAAAAACAGTTACCGCCGCCCCACCCTCCCTCCCCACAACTCCCACCCCTGCCCCACCTGTCTCCTGGTCGTGTTAAAAGCCCAGCCCAGTATGTGTCAATCAATCAATCAATCAATCATCGTATTTATATAGCGCACTACTTTCCCAGAGGGTCTCAAGGCGCTGGGGGGGGGGGGGGGGGGGGGGGGGGATCTGCTACTGCTCGAACAACCAGGTCTTGAGTTGCTTCCTGAAGGCGAGGTGGTCCTGTGTCAGGCGGAGGTGGGTGGGGAGGGAGTTCCATGTCTTGGCGGCGAGGTAGGAGAAGGACCGTCCCCCTGTGGTGGCTCTGCGGATGCGGGGGACGGCGGCGAGGGCGTGGCTGGACGAACGAAGCTGGCGTTTGGGAGCGTAGAAGTTGAGGCGGCTGTTGAGGTATCCTGGGCATTGGCTGTGTAGGGCTTTGTGTGCGTGGGTGAGGAGACAGAAGGTGATTCTCTTGTTGAGCGGGAGCCAATGCAGATCTCTCAGGTGTCCGGAGATGTGGCTGCGACGGGGGATGTCCAGGATGAGTCGTGCTGAGGCGTTCTGGATCCGCTGGAGTCTCTTCTGGAGTTTGGCGGTGGTTCCGGCGTAGAGGGTGTTGCTGTAGTCCAGACGGCTGGTGACGAGGGCCTGGGTGACCGTCTTCCTGGTCTCGGTGGGGATTCACCGGAAGATCTTACGTAGCATGCGCAGGATATTGAAGCACGACGAGGAGACGGCGTTGACTTGTCTGGTCATGGAGAGGGAGGAGTCCAGGATGAAGCCCAGGTTGCGTGCGTGGTCTGTTGGTTTGGGTGCGCTGCCTAGGGCGGGGGCCACCAGGAGTCGTTCCAGGTGGAGGGTGAGGATCCCAGGATGAGGACTTCCGTCTTGTCCGAGTTCAGTTTCAGGCGGCTGTTCATCATCCATTCGGCTACCTCTTTCATCCCTTCGTGAAGGTTGGCTCTGGCGGTGGCGGGGTCATTGGTAAAGGAGAGGATCAGCTGGGTGTCGTCGGCGTAGGAGATGATGTTGAGGTTGTGCTGGCGTGCGATGTCTGCGAGGGGGCTCATGTAGATCTTGAAGAGGGTTGGACTGAGCGAGGAGCCTTGAGGGACGCCGCAGATGACTTTGGTGGCTTCAGATCTGAACGGGGGGAGGCGGACTCTCTGTGTTCTTCCGGCGAGGAAGGAGATGATCCACTCCAGTGCCTTCTCCTGGACTCCGACGTTGCTGAGGCGTTGTACTAGGGTACGATGGCAGACAGTGTCGAAGGCTGCGGAGAGGTCGAGGAGGATGAGGGCTGCTGTTTCTCCGTTGTCGAGAAGCATTCGGATGTCATCGGTGATTGCGATCAGGGCGGTCTCGGTGCTGTGGTTGGCCCGGAAGCCAGACTGCGAGGGGTCGAGGGATCCGTTTGTCTCGAGGAAGGCGGCCAGCTGCTTGTTGACGGGCTTCTCGATGACTTTTGCAGGAAACGGGAGCAGCGAGATGGGGCGGTAGTTCTTGAGGTCGGTGGGGTCAGCCGATGGCTTCTTGAGTAGAGCGCTGAGTTCGGCGTGCTTCCAGCTCTCCGGGAAGGTAGCGGTGTCGAAGGAGGTGTTGATGATGTCCCGCAGGTGGGGTGCGATGATAGCGTCGGCCTTGTTGAAGACGTGGTGAGGGCAGGGGTCGGTCGGAGATCCGGATTGGATGGAGTTCATCGTGCGGACGGTGTCTTCGGTGCTGATCGGAGTCCAGGCGCGGAGGGTGGAGGTGGGGGGCGGTGGTGCGGTCGTGGTGCTCGTCGGTTGGGTGCTGAAGCTGTTGTGTATGTCCGTGATCTTGTTGTGGAAGTAGAAGGCGAGGGAGTTGCAGAGGTCTTGCGAAGGAGTGATGTCGTTGTTTCCAGCGTTGGGGTTGGAGAGCTCTTTGACGATGTTAAAGAGTTCTTTGCTGTTGTGTTCGTTGTTGTCCAGTCGTTCCTTGAATGCAGTTTTCTTGGTGGCGCGGATGAGTTGGTGGTGTTTCCGGGTGGCGAGCTTGAGGGCAGTCATGTTGTCCGGTGTTGGGTCTCTGCGCCAGGTTCTCTCGAGGGCTCGGCAGTTCTTCCTGAAGCTCTTGAGTTCGTTGGTGAACCATGGGGCTTTCTTGCTGCCGGGTCTGCTGGGAGGGGTCCTCAGGGGGGCGAGCTCGTCTGCGCAGTCGTTGATCCACTTCGTGAGGTTGGTGGGCGCCTGGCTAGGTTTTGTTGTGATGGTGGGAGGGTTCGTGCTCAGGGAGGACGCGAGGACGTGTCCTCCCTGTGTCCGCCCTCCCTTGTGTCACTCCTCAACAGTGATGTCGAACTATCACATTACAATGCAAGGGTTATGAATAGCCTGCACGCTTGTGGGCTCCTGCTCCCCCCGACTATACCTCCAGGCACAAAACGCATTCTTGTTTATGGCCTATCCGCCTGTGATGGTACCAATGCCATCCCTTCCAATTCCATCAGCATGATCTCCCAGTCCTTTGCTATGGGATATTTCCGCTGACCCCTCTCCTCCTCCTGCCGAAGCGCTGCGCCCTCTGCTCTGCCCCACCTCACTAGGTCAGCCTGCCACAAAGATGTTCTTGATGGCCTGGGGGACTTCCATCTCATCGTCAAAGCCCTGACTGCTAATAACAGGGCCAAATCCAGAAACTTCAGTTTAGCTTTTAGTGTTTTAGAGCATTTATGGGACTCCACTAGTCAGTACAAAGCTTCCTCCGGCACTGGCAGGTTAGTAACGTTACGCAGAACCTGACAGATCTCTGCCCATTAACTCCGCAAGTGTGGACAGGCCTATAACATGTGGAGAAATCCAGCCTCATCCTCCCTACAGCGTGGGCAACAGTAGGGGGAGTCCGGGAATATTCTGTGTAACCTCTGGGGAGTGAGGTACGCCCTGTGTAGTACCATTACCTGTATGAATTTAAATTTAACATTCCTCGACACCCTCTTGGGATGCTCAAGGACGATCTGCCATGCCTTATCAGACAGTACCTCGCCCGTATCCTGAACCCAGGTTTCTCTAAGTGTAGAGAGTGGAATGGCTGCATGTTCCTGATCCCCGTGTATAGCCATCGCACCAAATGACCTCCCGCTCCCATGTAATAGAGCAAGTGAACCAATTCGTGTTGCATGGGTCTAAGTCATTGTGGTGCCCAGGTATGTCTTATATAATGGGACACTGTGGCATGCAATAAGTATAACCTCTGGGGGGCACCCGTGGTCTGTAAAAATTAATCATGATCCATCAAGGTATCGTCCACGAAAAAGGCGCCCACCTCATCTACCCCAGCCTCCTCCCAGGGACGCAGTTTATGCTGTGTGAGTCTTCCCAGCGGTGTCGGGATACCCAGCAGGGGAATGTTCTCCGCGTAGGGTACTGTCGATGAGGTATATGCTAGCGCCTTCTTCCAGCACAGTAGGGCCATGCGCAGAAGAGGATGGCAATCCGAAGTGAGCTTGCTTTTGGGTAACAACAGGGAATGTAGTTCTCCCCGTGCGAGCCGGTCTGCCGTGAAGTTAATCTCGTGTAGGTTCTTGCCTGCCACCCAATGTGCTAGTCACTGGAGTTGGCTGGCATAGTAATACCCATGGAAATCCGGTGCTCCCAGGCCTCCCAATCTGTTCCCCAGTTGGAGTTTACGGAGACTGATACGTCTCCGCCCGGATCCCCAAATGAGATTTATCAAGATTGTGTTCAGTGCATTAAAAATCTGTTGAGGGATAATGACAGGCAAATTAAAAAAGCAATATAACAGGCGAGTTAGCATGACCATCTTTGAAATGGTAACCCTACCCATCACAGAGAGGGGCAAGGAAGTCCAAAACCCTACACTGCTACAGAGTCGTGTAATGGCTCTTCTGATGTTGCCCTCAATCTGGTCCTCAGGCAGTCTATACACCTGATGCCCAGGTATCTGAACGTGGTCTGGGCTACCGGGATCAGATGTCTCCCAAAGCGGATGGAAGGGGGGTGGAGCGACTCTCTGAAAAAGAAACCAGTGGACTTTTCAGGGTTAATGGCCAAACCGTACACCACTCAAATCAGCTAAAAATGTCATATAATACCGAGTGGTCTGCCTCTAGGTCACGGAAATACAATAAAATATCATCTGCATAGATGGATATCAGGTTGTGTGTCTCCCTAATCGAGATACCCATCTGTTCCCCGTGGCCCCAAAGGGCTATGGCCAGGGGCTCCAAGGCCAATACAAACAGAATTGTCGATAAGGGGCAACCCTGTCGAGTGCCTCTGTATACTGGATAGCTTTCCGATATGTATCGGCCCGTGCGTGCCCGGGCCGAAGGGTCTGTGCATAATAATCTAATCCATTTTAATAAGGAGTCCGGGAAGCCAAAGCGCTTCAAGGATGCAAACATGAATGTCCATGACAGAGAGTCAAACGCCTGTTTGAGGTCCAGTGCTGTACAGCCTGCCTGAGATTAATCTTGTGGCGTGGCCGTCAGCAGGGCATGTAGTCTCTGCGTATTCTGAGACGTACTCCTTCCCGGAAGGAACCCGCTTTGGTCTTGATGCACAAGAGCTGGGACATGAGATTGTATCCGCAGAGCGATAGCCTTACTAAGGATCTTGTACTCTGTAGAGAGCATTGACAGGGGTCTATATAATTCGTCACTTCGAGCATATCCCTTCCAGGCTTGGGTATTGATGTAACCAGGGCCTGCATCGTTGATGCAGTCAGGCACATGACCCTCCTTAAAAGCCGCCTTATACAACTTGTCTAGTATGGGCACTAGGATTTCAAGTATGTCAAGTAAAACTCTACTGGAAGCCCATCCATGCCCGGCGTCTTATTTTGATTAAGGGACCGGATGGCAGCGCGTATCTCGTGTTGTGTAATGGGACCGTCTATTTCCCTCTGTATGTCATCTGGCAGGACCGGAAAGGGTAGACTGTGTAGGAACTCAGCCATGCGGTCTGGGTCTTCCAGGGGAAAGGGAGCATATAACGCTCTCAGGTGATCGTGGAATGCTTAATAATCTCAGACTGCGTGTGGACTATGCTGCCCAACATGTCACGGCGTAAGTATTCTTTGTGATCAATGGTCCGCAGAGTTTCTAGTACTTCCGCGTGATCAATGTTCCCGGCCTGCAGCTCTCCCCTCTTCCCAGGGTCCACACTTGCCTCCCTCTCCAGCTTTTTCAATCGTTCCTCAACCTCGCAAAGTTTCTTATGGATTTCTTGCCTAGCCCCCACTAACTGACCAATGGCGGCACCCCGCACCACAACTTTCATGGCATCCCATACCACCAAGTTAGATGTAGCAGAGTCCCAGTTCTCTGTGAAGTAATTTTTCAAGGCGTCAGACAGGGATGTGCGAAAGAGGCCTACCTCTAAAAGGAGTGGGTTAAGCCTCCAGGTAGGGACCGGAGTCTGCACCCTACCCCAAAGGAGGCCAAGCGTCAGAGGTCTATGTTCGGAGAAGATTTTGGCTAAATACTCTGAGCTACCAATCTTCGTCACCAATGATCTTGAACACAGAAATCTATTGATCCTGGTGTGTAGGTTGTGTGCGGGGGAATAATAGGAATACTCTTTATGATTTGGGTATAATTCCCACCAAGTATCAACCAGTCCCCAGCCCTCCGTCCAAGCCGCAAACATCTCAGTCAATTTTGTTACCCCAGCCATCTGTAGAGGGCGGTGTGATCTATCCAGGCCCAGGTCCAATACCATGTTCCAGTCGCCACCCAATATCCAAGGGATATCCACCCAATCCGACAATGCCAGAACCACTGTGCAGAGAAATGTACCTTGATCAAAGTTCAGGGCATAGATACTAGCAATCACTATCAATGTACCATCCAAGGTGCCCTTCACTACAATATACCGACCCTGATCGTCTACCCTCCTCTCTATTTCTACAAATGGTGTCCCATGTCGGACCCAGATAGTTTTCCCCTGGAAAATGCAGAATAGTATGTGGACTAAATAGTACCCCTCCATTTCTTTCTCAGTGTCTGAGCTTCTGATATCATGAGGTGGGACTCCTGAAGAAATGTAATCTGTGTGTGATGCCGTATTAAGAACGTGTGAATCCGGTGCCTTTTCTGTATTGCCCCAAGCCCACGCACATTCCAGGTAGCAAATCTATAGGACCCTACAGCTTCAGCCATGATCACCTTCTGTCAAACATCGGAGTGTTAGTAGGGCCTTCTCAGGATTTTATATGATTATTGACCAGGAGACATCTTTCCCTAAATTCCCCACCAAAAACTGAACTAACTGGGTGCAGCAAAAAAACAGCGCTGAGCCGAACAGAAAAACCAAACACAAGTGCATACACCATTGGGGGGGTGGCCAAGCACCATGCTAGTCATCTTAACTGTCATACCGGGTGCTGCTGGCTCAACTGTGTACCAACCCGGGGCATATTTAGTAGAAGCACACTCTTAGTTACCAACTGGAGATATCCCTGTGAGGGGGTCAAATAGGTCAGTGGGGGTGCAGCAAACCGAGGCGATCCTACTTTGGAGCCCCGCTCCACGGGGAAACGAGCCCTCCCAAGTCCCACCCCATGAAATCAAACTAAATACAGTTCCCCAGCCCCCGATACTCCACTGCATATCACTACCATGAAATAAGAACCAATTATCACTTTGAAAAGGATACCAAGAGTCATTGTGTATTCAGTCCACTCCAAGCTGAGCCATCTATCTCCTCAATTGCCCAGCATGTCATCTGCCGCTCTGGGTGTGTCAGTTGGGAACAGGACCACGTTGTGGTCCGAGTCAGAGTGGACCTTGCTGTCATCAGAGTCAGTGACAATCCTCTCCGAGTCCTCCCGAAAGGTGCCCACCATAGCCAGTGCTCCCAGTTGGTCTTCCTTCTGTTGCTCTCGCGATGGGCCACGTCATCCTGATCTCTGCCCCATACCAAGGGGGTCCCCGTCGTCCTGTCCTGCACCTCCTCCCGGTCCACCGGCCGTTGTGTCCTGGGTAGCGTCCTGACTGCCGTCTATGCCCAGCACTTCTAACCATTCTTACACATCCGAGGGGCTCTCGAAGAAGTGCGTCTTCTTGTTGTGTACAACCTTTAGGCGAGCAGGGAACAGAAGTGCATATTTCAACTTGGCCTTTTGCAACTTCTTTTTCATCTCCAGGTATGAGGAACATTGCTTCTGGACTACATTGGTATAATCCGGGTAGAGGGATATCCGTTGGTTCCCATATTGTATAAGGGATTTCTCTCGGGCCTTTCCGTAGGAGGACATCCCTGACTCTGTAATTTAGTATCCGTACAATCAGGGGGAGAGGTGGGCGACCTGGTCTAGGCCTACCCGTGGGGATTCGGTGCGCCCTCTTCACACAGAAATGTAGTGACAGGCCGTCCGCAGTGACGTGGTCTTGGAACCATTGTTCCATAAAGTCCGCTACATGGGTCCCCTCACAGCGCTCCGGAAGGCCAATGACGCGGATGTTATTGCGTCGATTGCGGCCTTCTGCATCCTCCACACGATCCATCCGGGAAGTAACTTGCTGTTGCAGTTGTTGGATAGAGTTGGTGTGATCTGTCACCGTTGGAGTAAGATCTGCGATAGCAAGGCCCTGATCCTTAACTCTGTCGGCCAATTTACTGTGATCCGCCTTGAGCAAGGATACGTTTGCGGTGAGGGCCCCCAGCTGGAGTTCCATCGCTGACCTGGATTCCCTGATCTCTTTCAGGATTAAGTCTAGTTTATCCGCCTGTTGTACACCGGCAGGGCTCGACCCGGAGGCCTCCGGCGGAGCCTGTCCCACCCCAGCGTCCAACGCATCATGTGTGGCTGCAGGTCCTCCCTGATCCTCCGGTGCTTTCGCTCCCTTACGGACCATGACCAGTAGGAGTAGGGTCCGTCCGACCCTAAATGTACAGGCTCTGTTCATGGAAGGCGCTATAGTGTAGAATATGCCTTTGGGATGGGGCCACCTCAATTCGCCACTCTGCGGTTTCCTCCCACCTGATTCGTATGCCTCACAACGCGGCTCCTAGTGGCAGGAAGAGTAGCAATCCGGCAAACTGAAAGGGAGGCGGAGTGCGACCGCTACAGCATTTACAATGGTGAAAGTCTGCCGGTTGTCTTGGCACCATCGGTCAGTCCATGAACTCCCACACAGCCACCCAGATCTCGCCACTCCCTACAGCCCAACCCAGAATGGGCATTACAGTCTGAGAGAGGGTCACGGTGGCCAAGACACTTGACCACCCTCCAGAAGCCAGCTCGTACAGCAGATGTCCAGCTCACTCTCGTCCGTACTCGAGAGCTGCCTGTATATGCCCCAAACAGTTGTCCGGTTGCAGGTTGAGCCTCCAGTCCAGCTGGGTGCGCCCATGCGGAAATGAGAGGGAGGCATCAGGGTATCGCCATCTCCGCCAGCAGTTGCCGTCCCCTCTCCCCGGTAGAGCCGCGATGTCCACACCTCACTATCCCCTGGCCGGCACCCAGGCCTCCTCAGCAGAGGTAGAGGGGGAGAAGAGAGGGGGGGCGGCCCACACACCCTCACGCCTGGCCTCCGCGCCGCCCGTCACCCGTCACCCGGCATGGGCTATGGACAAAGCAGCTTGGGGGGGGGCCCCAGTGCAACAGTTGTCTCCCCCCTTTCTCAGAGTAGGTGTTCGCCTACCTCCGGATTGCCTCACACGGTGTCTCAGCTCTCCGCCGTCCCCAAAAAGCAGGCGATGCAGGTCCGGTCCCGACCACCCGGAGCAGGCAGCCCAACCACGCCGATCCTCACCTCCACCTCGGGCCGGGTAAACGCTCTCCGGGATAACAGGGAGTAGCCTCCGGGGGATGTCCTCTCAGCAAGTCCCAGACGAGCAAAGCACCAGCAGGAGCCTCAAGGCCTGGGGCCGATCACTTCCGGTGCAGTTCGCTCGGGCCGGCTCGGGCTCCGCTCTCACCACAGCCCCCGACTCCTCTCTGGATAAGGCCGCAACAGGCCGGAGCCCCCGCCGCAGGCGTCCCGAGGCTCTCAACTCCCGCCGGCGGCACACAGGGTTTCCCGGGGGTACAGCTGGCGTCCCCTCACCACCGCAGTAAATAGGGTTCGTCCAGTCACTCTAGGCCAGGAGAAAGCCCCCAGGTGGACCCGGAGCTCTAACAGCAGCTGACCGCCATTGTGGCTGGCTAGCCACACCCCCACTCCATTCTACCCTTGACTGCGGCAAACACAGCCGATTATTTGTGTTTTCTCCCTATGGCAGGCTGTGCTGAACCATCAGTATAGACAATGTAATCCTCCTGATCTAGAGGCATGACTTCATTAAGCAGAGTATATTTGTTTTCATACAGCAGGCATGCTTGTGCCTGTATTGTAGAGTAAAATATGTAATCTACATCTGTTGCTGTAAGACAGCTGGCCAATTGCATCCTTCTAGGATGTAAAGTCTTCCGGTTAGGAACGGTGACCTTTGTGATAATAATGAAAATAATGCGTTTCCCCTGAGCCAATGATCTTTCTCTTACCACAGGGGTCTGTACTGCCATCAGAATCTTTTCAGTTGTTGCAAAATTTATTTCTGCATTTGCATATTGATATGATATTTATGTAATCGACACAGTGTCTCCTTTGTTAAATGGGACATAAGTGCCTGAGGCACCCACAATTATACAGATCACCAGGTTTGTGGTGTTAACACATGTGTAAATGATTTGAAGCTAACATGTCAGCTTGTGCTGAACGTAGAATTTGTGTGTGTTCAGTTGCCTTCTGTGTACTTAAAACGTCTGGACAGATCTAGTTGTACAATGGTTTTGCGTAATCCGGAATGTATGTTCTGCCAAAATGTAACATACCCAATATTGACTGGAGATACTTCAATGTGTTAGTTGGTTGTAGAACCAAGCATTTCTCTTGAAAATGTGTTGCAAGGATTTTACCTTCACTTGAGAACTCGTATCCCAAAAACAGGACACTGATCTAGGCAATTTTTGATTTCTTGAAACTAAATTTGTAGCCCATTTGAGTGAATCCCAAAACAAAGTGATCCATTCTTGTCAAGTGAGTGGAAAGGTCATCATCCATTAAATATATGTAATTGAAATAGTCGGGGCATCACAATCTTGTAAATAGTTCTCTAACCTGAGCTGAAAACAACCCTGAGCTGTTCTTATACCCTTGAAGTAATTGACCTAACTGTTTTTGAGAACCGAGCATGCTAAATGTGGTCATGCTTTCAGGTGCTCTATTTTGGCAGAAAAAATCCATTTAAGATATCTAGTGCTAATTTGTATTTTTTAAGTTGTTCATTAGTGCCACGCTGTGCCCGTTTTTGTAGTTTCCTTTTCCGAGTACTTCAATCTGGGAGGGGAGCTACCCTGACTGAAGAGGAGCGCTGGGACTCGAGTTCCTGCTTTGTGTTGTCCACTGAGTTTGACGGAACATAGCCATGCCCTTTTGGAGGTTGGCTATATTATTATGCCAGCAGATGCACCACTGGTGCCAAAGGCAAGACGCTCTGTGCCCATCCACGCCTAGGCGGCACCAGGGGCCAGAACCCCTTCCTACTTCACCTCAGGGTCAACATGCTACTCTCGAAGGGAACTGTTGGGGTTAAGCTGCCCTAGGAAGGAAGCTTGCTCCCATTCTCTTGCTGTATTGTTAAGCCCTCTGGGATGCAGCAGCTGCAACTTTTTCATTGTGGAATTTTTCATGAAGGGTTAGTCCAAATGTCAATCAATGCCTGCTACTCAACTGCTGCTCGCTGCCCAACCACAAGCATGAGATAGTGGATTTAATTACATCGTAGCAACTTGTTGCGCTCTTTCTAGTTGAAATGTGTCTCTCGGCCTCGTCCGCCCCAGACATTCTTGATGTGGTCCTCCCTAATTATGCTATTCTAAGACTTGATCGCCCATTGAAAAGGGTGGAGGCTTGGCAGTAATTTTCAAATGAAATTTGTGATGCAGATTGTTGGAGTTGAACATTGCTAACTCGGAGTCAGCCTTTTTTTGGCTTAGCCCTTATGAACCATTGCACTATAGGAGGCTTTTTAATATATCACCCTCCTGGCCCTGCTGCCAACTTTGTGAAATCACTAATAGACATTACTTATGATTATGCTGTGAGCTATGACACATTTGTTGATAGTAGGAGACCTTAACATTCACATTGGCAATAACAATTGTGCCTTATCCAAAGGCTTGCTGGAGGATCTTGCATAATCAACTGGTACTGACGCACATATATCTAGACGGTCATATTTTGGACCCTATTTGTACAAATTTGTACTTAATGACGACAGGGTCACCAATTTCGGTGGCCTGGTCGGATCATTAAATGGTCCCTTTTGGTGTCTATGAACCTGCCCTGCCAGCAGCACAACCTCATAAATGGAGTGCTTGCAAATGGTCCCTTATCACATCAAAAGCCTTCATGGCAGCCCTAAACCCCAGTACTTAACTCTTGTGCTCATATTGCTAGTAGGCAAATAATGGGGTTGATTAATCAGGCCCTAGATGCTCTAGTTTCTAGGAAAGCTATCACCAACTTGCGCTCCAAAGCATCGGCTGCATGGTTTATAGTGGGACTGCTTGCAAAGAAGAAATCATGTAAGTGTCTGGAACGCATATGGCGTAAAGATTATGAAGACCACCATAAAACTATGTGAAGACTGAAGGACAGCATATATTCTTTAAAGTGCTTTATTGTTCACGATATCCCTGCTGAGCTCCTAGCTCGACAGCTTCTCCAGTTCATCTCCAACATTGTCTACCAAGTCTGACATCATGACATTCTATGATGTCAGCTTAGCATATCTGCACACATCTCCCCCCCCCTTACATTACCTTAAGGAGGGAAATTCACATTAGTAAAATAAAATTCTTGAAATAACTGTACAACACAGTAACAAGACTTTAAAAACTTTAGAGAACTACTACAAACACAACCATCAGAAATCATTAAAGACTGAACCCACTAACACATTCAGGACGTGATCATACCGTGATACAGAGATCACATGGTCACCTCATGACTTTACAAACATTCCCCAAACTCCTCGTAGTGCCATGCTCCAAAATTACTGCATTTCGCTTGACTTGCTTCACATTACAAGGATTGGAATACTTGCTTTCTCCCTTATAAATAAAGCCCTTTCTTCTCACAACGACTAAATCTCCAGGCACAAAACTAGATCTTTTCACACCCATTCTCTTATTATAGTACAAAACATTCCTTCCATGCGATTTCAATACTCTTTTCCTTATTTCTTCACGATCCACCACAACTTCCACTTCTCTCTTTAACCATACCGGACACTCCTTAGTATTTGGCAAACTCCCTTCAAGGGAAACGAATGGTGAAACTCCAGTTACTGAATGAGGAGTTGTCCTATGTGACCACATCATTCTTCTCAACTCCTTTTTCCATGACAACTGTTTAGCCAAAGACAACTGTACATTCTCCATAACTAAACGATTCACTTGTTCTACTAAACCATTGGCTTGTGGACGGAAAAGAGTCACCCTCTCATGAACAATTCCTAACCCAGACAAATAAGTCACCATTTCCTTGGACAGAAATTGCACCCCCTTGTCAGACACAATAGTTTTTGATAAACCCTCCCCCATAAAAGCTTCTTCCATTAAATCAATAACCATAGATGTGCTCACCTCTGGCACAGTCTTGGAATGGTAGTCCACTAACACTAAAATAAACTTGTTTGGAGTTCCCAACTTAGCCACGGGTCCCAGAAAATCAATGGCTACTTTCTCCCAAGGCTTGCTAGGAACACTTGACATTTCTAATGTTGGCTGTCTAATTACTTTGGTGTCATCGCTGTTGGCACACGCCACGCGATTCTTCACTCTTTCCACTACATTATGATCGATTCCCGGCCACCGAAACGTTTTCCTTACTCTCCTCTTCATGGCACTACGTCCAAGACAACCCTAATGAATAATATCAAGAATCCTAGGTCGTATACCCATGGGAGAAACAAACTGACTTCTCCTTTTCAACTTACAACGATGCTCAACTCATCCTTGACTTTGAAGAACTCACGCATATCCACTCTTTGGGCATCCCTGTCACCCCATCCATGCACCACCTTCTCCTCAACCTCTCTCACAACATCGTCATTCTCTCTGGCAACAGTCCATTCATCAGCAACAATGGCTAGTTCCCCCTCAATCAACAACTTCTCACTGGGGACAATCTCAGAAACAGTTTCCTTCATCTCCACAGACATCCTGGATAAACAATCAGCAACTGCATTGTTGCTGCCTTTCAGGAATTCAATTTCAAAGTTGTTTTCCAATACCCTTACTAACCATCCAGTAATGTGAGGCGTAACATTCCCTTCCAAACCACGCCGACCTTTGAAAATGTAAGTCAAGGGTTTGTGGTCAGTTCTTAGTCTAAAAGGAATGCCCCACACATAGAACCTGAAATGGTTAATTCCCCAACAGCAGGCTAAAGCCTCTCTCTCGATCACAGAATACTCAGTTTCAGCGCCCCTGTAACCTCCTAGATGCGAACCCAATCACGTTTTCAACTCCATCCTGAACTTGGGTAAGAACAGCACCAATCCCAAAGTTGCTAGCATCGGTGGTAATGTAGGTTTTCCGTGTCACATCACAATGACCTTAGGTCGGAGTGCAAACTATAGACTCTTTTATCTTGGTAAAAGAACACTCGCACTCTGCTGTCCAGTCATACTCAGCTCCCTTTTTCATCAAACACCTCAAAGGTTCAACAATTTCTGTAAAATTCTTTACATATTTAGAGCAGTAATCTGCTAAGCCCAAGAACGACTTTAACTCCTTGGATTCAGGTCTGCGTGCATTCTCCACATCTGCCACAAATTTCTTTTTAGGACTAACTCCCTTAACATTAATAGTGTGACCTAAATACGTAACTTCCTCTTTCCTAATTTGGCACTTTTCTCTCTTCGCAATTTATCAGATTCATGGTTACTATTTCCCACAATGAGTACATCGCCCTTGAAGCATAAGACGTGATCTAGGTCCCCAAAAATGTTCTTCATCACCCTCTGAAAAACAACCTAGGCTGATGATAGTCCGAAGGGCATCCTTTTATACTGAAAAGCCCCTAACGGAGTGGAGTAACAAAAGAAGTTAGATAACGTCATTCAGTGTGCAGATTAACTTGGTGATAAGCGGACAACATGTCCAGAACACTGAACACAACTCCCTTACCCTCCATGGTTAGCATTTCGGAGATATTTGGTAACGGTTGTCTATCAACCCGTATGCACTTGTTTAAACCAGATCTTTCCATCACCCTCAGGTGCCACCACAATAGGAGCCAACCATTCCAAAGTTCCAATTGGCTCGATGATTTGTTTTTCTAGTAATCTGTCAAGTTCTTCCTTCAAAGGTTGTTTCATCATGTTAGGTACATTTCTCACCCTGTGTACTACCTGCTTTGCACCTTGTTTTAAAACAATTTTATGAGAAAAAAAACCCTTTAGAAGACCGAACTCATCTGAAAACACCTTAGGAAATTTTTTCATCAGGTCTTCATGACCTTCCATAGAAATTTCTTCTACCATGTTCAGTTTAGTCAACAGTAAGGGTTCTGTAGCGCAAGGGTTGATAATTATTCCCAGATCACGTTGATGATGCCAACCAAGAAGATCTGATCCATAATCAGTTATGTATACTCTTCCAAAAACATCTCTGTTTTTAAAACTGATTGTTGTGCACTTCAACCCCCAAATTTTTATTTTCCTCCCAGCCTGCCCCACAGCTTTTATATCAGACTTACATAGCGAGGAGTCACCAATATTCTTAAAGGTTTCTCTGGAAATGAAAGTGAACAAACTTCCAGAAACCACTAGTACTTTTGTAGAATGTCCATCAAGGAAGATATCAAGTGTGTTTTTTCTAGTTTGTCTGTGCTCATTAATTTTACTCCTGGTGGCTTAACTCCAATCCTTCCACTCCCACAGGGTACCTCCTGCTCCTCTTCTACAATGAAAATTATTTCTTGAACATTTTCACAAATGTCATTTACTTCTTGATCTACCAACTGGACTCTTTGTGTGTCTCCGTTCTCCATTCTAGTCTTACACATTCTGGCAAGATGTCCTCTCCTGCCACACTTTCTGCACAGCACACTTCTATATGCACACATTGTACTAGAAGCGAGATGCCCCGGAGCACCACACCTGAAACACTTTATTTCTCTCCAGTTAGTATTTCTCTGCCTCAATTCTAATTCCCCCTTTTTGCTTATGTCAGTCTGTTTTTTAGTAACAGCACTCCTATCAAAACTCTTGCTGGTTAAAAAGCTTCTACCTCAGCTACAAAGCTAATTTTGTTTTCATAACTGGCACTATCTATCTCATTTAACCATATCACTGTATGCTCCATCTCTTTAGCAATTTTAATTGTTTCCTCTAAATTGGGATCCTTTGTTAATAGTGTTTCCTTGATCCTCCTGTCGTTGGTGCAGCGTACAATTCGATCCCTAATAAGGGAATCTGTTAACTGTTCGAAATGACACTTTAATGCTAAACCTCTCAAAGTGACAACATAAGATGCTATGTCCTCATCCGATTTTTGCACTCTGGAAAAAAACTTATGTCGCTCTAACACTAAATTAGTGTAGTGTAATTAGTATATCTCCAAAAACTACTTACTTAGCTGCCCTGAGTGAATATCATAGTGATCTAAGGCACACACAAATTTCCATGCTCCAAAAATCGAGCAGTCGAAAAATTCCTTGAAGGATTTTTTTCAGATAATCAAATCTCTGACATCTTTGGAACTGATGGCTGTCAATTCCACCAAACACTGCCCTCTGAGATCAGATCACACTCTTCTTTCTTGATAAGATAAACACTATCTATACTTCCTTTCCTGAGAGTGCTAGGAATATTTAGTTTGCTACATCTGCCCTGATGACTATGTATGTCCCGTTTTTAATGTTTCAAATAAAAAAATCATCTCTGAGGCTGAGATTATTAGCCTGATGTCTAAAGTAATTCCTGGATCTCCTTTAGACCCCGCGTCCCCAGCCCTAGTAGACCCAGGCAGCGTAGCTATTGTCCCTGTACTCACTGATTTGCTCAACCTATCCTATGTTTCTGGGCAGGTTCCTCAGGAGTGGAGGCACGCTACGGTTATTCCACTCTTGAAGAAACCAACTTTAGGTCCTGTAGTACCTGGGAACTTAGGACCTATATCTCTGATGAATTTTGTGAATAAAGCACCTCTTCATGAGTAGCAATCTGGGTTCAGACCACTGTTCAGTACAGAATCAGCCATCCTATTTGCTTCAGAATAGAATCTCTCTGCCATGCGGTGGATGAAGGCAAAATGGCTGCACTAGTACCTAAGTGCAGCTATTTATACTGTTTCCCATTGACCACTACTAAAAAGGCCAAAGAACTCAGGAGTGGGGGGCACTGTGCTGGGTTGGCTAGCAGACTTTCTGCAGGGCTGCACCTTTCAGGTCATCCAACAGCCTGATACCTCCAAGATTCGGTTGCTGCAGCAGGTAGTGCCTCAGAGCTTTGCCCTGAGTCCAACCCTGTTTAACTTATACATGCAACTGCTGGCCGAACTTATTGAGGATCATGATGTTTAAACAGTATCCTATGCTGATGATACCCAGGTGATTATAAGACTGGTTTAGAACAACAGCCCTAGCGGCGACAATTTCAAACTCTGTCTGATAGACCTGGCCAACTGTATGAAGGACAATTGCCTGAGTCTTAATGCTAGCAAAACAGACATCTTGGTGGTAGGGAAACAACCATCCATTTGGTCTGCGCTATGGTGGCCAAATAAGTTAGGCCCTCTGCCTATCCATATCTCTAAGGTGAAAAACCTAGAAGTCGTTTCGATTCTACCCTATCTTTTGCAGTCCAAATCTCCACTCTTGTAGGTACTTGCCTTCGTACCATGAAAATGAGCCAGAAGATTATGGGGCTTATTCCTGACTCTGCAAAAAGAATGGTAATCCAGGCTTCCGTGGTATCATGGATGGATTACGGTAACGTTCTCTATCTGGGGGCCTCTAAGAGGAGTCTTCAAATGCTCTAGAGGGTACAAGAGGGGGCAGCTCATCTGCTGCTGAATATTCCCAAATGTGCCCCGATGGGGTCAGCTCTGGCAAAACTCCACTGGCTTCCCATTGAAGAGAGTATTTATTTCAAAGGCATGTGCTTTGTTCACAGGAACCTCAATGGAAAATGCCCTGGCAATCCCCTTCCACTGATTCAACATTATCTTCCTAGTCGGTGCTTCAGATCAACTGGAACATGCCTGCCGAGAGTTACCAAATTTTACAGAACACGTCTTGGTGGCACCTCTCTTAGGTTCCCGGCAGCTAAGCAATCAAACCAACTGCTACTCCATCTCAGATTAGAGGCGTCTGAAGTTCTGTTTCGGAAGCACTTAAAAACCTGGGGGCATATTATCAAGACAGGCGATAAAATTATCACTGAATTTCAATTGAAGCCCATGTTAGATGTCCTTCACATCTAACATGGGCTTCTATTGGAATTCCATAGAGCATATTATCAAGCCCATTATCGCCGTTTTAGCGGCAGTTTTCTGCCGCTAAAACGGCGATAATGTTATCGCCTGTCTTGATAATATGCCCCCTGGCTTTTTAGAAAGGGCCTCACCCATTAACAAAGAAGGGATGTCTGTTATCAGTTCTGTCAATTGGAATTCAGTGCGGGGACACTCCAAATTGGAGTAACCAGGTGCTATACAAACTACTAACATAACATAACATGTGAGGCCAATTCACAAATTGCTATCTCATTTGTCATGTTCATACTTTTTTTACAGAGCAAATGTCTTATTTTCGAGGGGATTCTCTATAAATTATTTTCTACTGATCAAATGCCATTCCAAATTTACCCACATACACAATGCATTATAAGAGAGACATCTATAATACTTGATTAGGCATTACCTCATAACCTTATTGTTTTTAGATATATTTTTTTAAAGAATGCATTCCCATTAATTGACACATCATATTATTTTTAGGTTCTTTAAAAAAAAAAAGAATTTGTGTCATCTAAGTTGGAGAGAATATTTTATTGTATATATTTTTATATATACCTTATTCTTTTATTGACTCTAATGAATAGCATGAACTTCATTTGTTCTCCTCCAAAGAAAACCTATGTCCAAATGACAGGTGTAGTCCCCAATCAGAGCTCATGCATATATTTTATTTGAACCATATGACTCCTAGGGCTCAATTCCTAGTACTTAAAGACAAAAAATATATAGTTGGAAAATGTTAAATGATCTGTTCTCCTCCTGACCAAAATACCATCATTGATTCTTTTAAATTCATTAAAAGAATAAAGTACCTCTTATTGTTGTGTCCTATTCCCTCTGGTCTGGACAAAACATTGGTTAACCAATATGTATATTCAAAGCCCATGTTTGCATCGAGATCTGTCAAAGTTACAGACAGAGATAAGCAATCATTTTTCTGACACTGCTCCCTGCGATTAACTTTCCAATTACAGAAATTCACATGTGGCGTGTTCCTATTATGGAGTCAGAGATGACCTTCCCAATGTGGTTCTCCGTAAAAAGAAACACTAATTTAGCCCTATGTATTCCCTACACAGATATGTGAAAAAATTGTCCTTCAACATATTCTACTCTTGAGTGAGACAACTCATCCACCTTCACCAGTTTAAAAATAGCACACATTCTGTTGTGCACTAAAAAACGCAACCCTCTGTGAACTTTGTTCTCTCTCTCCAAAAATTGCTGCTTAGTACCATTTTAGGGACATATATTTCTTTTAGTGTAGATGACATCATCACTCACCATGCCATCTATTGATACCCAACCCTCTTCCCGCCCCTCTTGGCACATCACGGAATGTATATCGGCATCTCAGATCACTCCCACATTGCTACCAAATAAGCATGACAACACTCCAAAAGTAAGCGTGGAGCCACCACATGTTTGTCATATCAGGAAACCTCGTTCACAATGAATTGCTCAAGACGTCACTTCGAGAATAAGAAACTCAAGCAAAACTCGTAAAGTTCCTACTCCTACCATGTGTGCCTTCCACAAGAACCCATGTGACAGTACCCATCTTAAATAATGCTATGACTATGTTCATAAGCACCCAAAAACCTGTCTAAAATCTAGCAAATCTTACCAAATGCATGGAAAGCTGCAAGTTACATGACACGTCAGATTCAGGAAAACCATACTCTGATTCCATCTGCACTCTAAGCTCAGCAAATTACGAACACCTGTGTAGGGGATGAACAAGGTGATATGTTTCCATGGCACCAATGGCCGCCATCTTAGTAGGTGCAATTAGATGACCGGTCCATCAGATTAGTCGCAATAGAACACCATTGTCACACCAATAGTAATACAGAGTTGGAAATAATTGCAATATGAATGGGCCCATAACAACAGCGCCAAGAATCAAAAACAAGTTCCGCTGATGTTTGAGGCCCGTTCAGAACCCACATGTAGTACTCAAACACAAATTACATACGCACTGCACCCATGGTCGTCATCTTGGTGAGTGCAACTCAGCAACCAGTCACACCACGTCAAATTAAAATGGTTGGGGATAGTCACAGTAAATATATGTACTATGATACAATAGCCTAAATTCTGTGTCTGCCAAACTTGATCAGTTTGCCAAACACCCATGTAGTATACATACCAGAACCATATCTGTATAGCCATAATGGCCACCATATTGGATAATGTAATCAAATAATATATGCCAATATATTAAGCTGGATGAATGATGTTATTATTGCGGGGCCAAATAATCATATTAGGACCAACCACAATATATCCAATAAAAATGTAGAAAAAACAAGATATGAGAAAATGGGGGATGATCCCATCCGGTATAAAACGCCTTCATGCATCAGTGTAAAATGATCTGATAGCCTGAAATCATTGTTCATTCGGTTTGGCCATATTGCTACTGGTTAAAAATTGGTGGCTAAGTAAAGGACCCTTTTTGATATATCCTTTGAAATGTATAATTGGGGGGCATATCTGCTTATTTATCGATTATCCTATTATATAGAATTCATAAACCCCTTTTTTATGCTTGTTTGCTGTCTGGTACTGAAATATCAATATAATATCTATAAAATACAGCTTCTCTTCACATCGCATTAATGAAGGCCATCTTAGTAAAAATGATGTGATGGTTTTTGTTGCTGTATTTGACCACAAAGAGTCATGTTGGTCAATGATCTCATTGAGTATTCAGTTTCTTTGAGGTCTTTTATATGAGGGAATATAATTGAGAACACAGAGAACAAAATGTGGCTACAATATGCTACATATACTATTCTTGCAAAATAGAAACCGCCTATATATTGTAGCACATGAACCACTCTACATCAGCCATTATTTCATACATTTGAGCTGTGGTTTCATTGCAGTTTAACATAAAAACGAATTCCATCCCTATATGTAGTCTTTCTATTTGGGAGGATGGAAATCAATCGTAAAGATTCCCCTCCACATGGAATTACTAGAACGACATTACTATAGGATCACTAGTTTGGATTTATAGAAAGAGTTGAAACTCATGATTTGTGTTTAAACCCAAAGAGACAGTTCTTAGCCAACACGTCCATTTGGCTTCGATTTCTCTTAGAATTTGCTCACTATTTCTACAAAGAACAAAAAAGTTCACGGTATTCATGAGAGTCATTTAAAATATAACTTGCATATGAAAATATATACAATAAAATATTCTCTCCAACTTATATAACAGAATGGTTTTCTTAAAAGGACCTAGAAATAGTATGATGTGTCAGTTTCTGGCAATTCATTCTTTTTAAAAAAATATTTAAAAACAATAAGGTTATAAGTTAAAACTTAATCAAAAATTCCACATGTCTCTCTTAGAATGCATTGTGTATATGTCCGCACTCTGGCCATGCACTCCTGCTGTTTCCTCTTCCTCTTTCTTCGCTGCTCAGCAGCAAGATAAGTGGTTTTTTCTCTTCTCTCCTGGGTTTTGGGTGTTATTAATGTAGCGTTTTTACTCAGTGGTTAAGTGCTTGCTTATTTTTATGTTACAGATTCCCCCTGTCAATAACGGGACACTTTGGCGCTCCTGACGAGATTTTGAGCCCAGTTGAAAGTGCGGTGTGGTCCTCCCAGAATGCCCTGGTGGGTCTGTATTTTGTGTGTCTGGACACCCTGCTGGGTCGTAATTTGCACCAGTCTTTAGTGGTGCGTTGGAGTGCTTTCCCGGGTGGTGCCCTGTGACAGTGAGGGATGAAGCATCCCTAGGGCTAGTCCCTTCCATTGTGTGCCTGCGCGCCACCCACATTTGTCTCGGGCCCCTCCCAGCTTGAATTGGTGCCCATGAGAGTTCCCTTGATTTGTGCTGCCTGCAGCTCCTGTGTGCCTGCAGAGCCTAACTTACCTCATAATGCAGGGGGGAGCAGGGCCAGTACCCAGAGGAGGACCCTCTTAACTACGTCCCCTGGGATGATGAATTTTATCAAGCAGTGGACGACTCTATTTACAAGGCCGTGGATCAGGCCATGATTCCCCTAGAGCAGCGTCTTTCTGCATGGTTGGATGAAGCCTATGCAAAGCTGGCAGCCCTTATTCCCACGCAGGCCCCTGCCCCTGCACCCTCAATCCCCCCCAGTAAGAAGCCGTGCACCGAGGGGGTAGACACGAAGGCTTTTGCGCGCGTTAAAAGCGCATTTTTGGTGCAGTAGGTTCACCAACCAGTCCCATTGCCCCAAGCTGATAACTTTCCACCAACTCCTCAGACCGCGTCCCTGGAACCACGGGATGATGGGGATTCCCCGGACACGGATGAGGAAGCATGCACCTCTAGGTCCTGGCTTCCTACCCAGAGTCTTGTCTCAGCGGGGCCATCTGACATGTTGCACCCAATGATATCGTCCACCCTCGGTCTTTGGACTGGGTGCCTGGGGACCAAGTGGTCCAGATTGTTGCGAGCCATCTGCATTAACCGGTGGATAAGGAAACTCGCAGCCGCCTTAGGGCAGAGTGCCCACGCCCCACCTTAGATGGGAACGTGGCATTGACTCCTGATATTGACCAGAAAATGGCAACATTCTTAGCGAAATTTGTGAGGGACCCTAGAAAGGGTATAGACCGCTCATGGCGTAACTGCCAAGACAAGCTGCTGGATGCAGTGGGGCCTATGACCAAAATTTTGGATATGGCCAAAGAGGCCAAGGTGTCGGGGGACCATATCTACCCGGAGGTTCTCCCAATTGGGCACAGTGGGCATTTGTGTTCCTCTGGTACGCCAACTGCGCCCACTCAACAGAGAGACGGAGGTCGCTCCTTATTAAGATCGACCCCAAGCTGGGTGACCGTGCCTCTTCAGAGGCCGGTGCAGTGGCGCAAGGGGGCCTGTTCGGGGACCCTTTCGTCAAGGAATTAGACAAGTTTGTGGCAACCTTCACTTCCCTGGACAGGGCACAATCCAAAATCAAAAAGGTCTTTGCCCCACAGGTTTTTGAAAGGGTCGGACGTGGCAGGGGCCGCTTGTTTGGCCGTGGCAACAGCTCCCATCGGGGGCAAGGCTCCAGGCGTGGGCAGTTCCCGGACAACGCCTGCTTAAATAATTTCTACCAGACGAGAGGACAAAAGTTTCGTGGCTAAGGAGGCCAAAGAGGACAGCAGCAGGGTACTGGAAGAGGTGAGTGTGCTTCCCTTGGCAGGCTTACGGGTAAGGGGCGCTTGGCGCAGTTCTTCCCGGCTTGGGTTTCCCTTACAAGCGATGCTTGGGTGCTGCAGACGGTCCAGGGCTTCCAACTGGAGTTTCATGGCCATCCGTGTCAGCCGTATCGCCCCCGCCCCATTACTTTCTCGCAGCTAGATGCAGACTTGGTGCGCGAAGAGGTTTTCGCCCTCCTCCAAAAAGGGGCGGTTGGTTGCGCACGCGAGCACCCTGGGGGGTTTCTCAGCAATCTCTTTTTGGTTGACAAGGTCGACAGTGTCCAGCGGCCAGTCATCAACTTGAAAGAATTCAATGAGTGGCTGGTATTCCGCCATTTCAAGATGAAGGGTATTCACCTCCGGCGAGAAGTTTTGTGTTCGTCCGATTGGCTGGTCAGACTCGACCTAAAGGACGCGTACCTCACGGTGATGATTTTCCCACCTCATCGGCGTTTCCTCCAGTTCAGGTGGGACGGTCAGGTTTACAAATTCACCACACTCCCTTTCGGGCTCTCCTCCGCTCCGTGGTGCTTCACAAAGGTTCTTCGGCCTGTAGTGGAGTTCTTGCGAGCGTGGGGTATGAGATGATCGTTTACCTGGACGATATGCTGTTCATGGACCAGTGTCCCAAGTGGCTGTCATCCCAGTTGCAAATTGCAGTCAACCTCTGTCAGGGGCTAGGTTTCATCATCAACAAAAAGAAGTCCCTTTTGGTTCCCGTCCAACGTGCAACTTTTTTGGGGTTCATCATAGACTTGGTGTCTTCCACCCTGAGTCTGTCTGCCAAGAAGATGGCAAAGATCAGTCACGAGTTACGCTAGACTTTAGTGAAACCTCAGATATCTCTCTGTCAGTTGGCGCGATTGGTAGGTCTCCTTTCATCTTCAATTCAAGCCATATTCCCAGGTCCCTTTCATTATAGGGTCATGCGTCTGAAGGTGTATCACCTCAGGAAGGGCCTAACGTACTCTCAACTGATTCCGTTGTCAGAGAAGGTGAGAGATGAAATGCAGTGGTGGCTCACGCACATGGAGGCCTGGAATGGCTGTGGGATTTATCGAATCGGATGCCAGTCGCTGCGGCTGGGGGGCCAGGTGCAGGGATTTTTCCACAGGTGGCGCCTGGTCCACTCACAAGCAGTCGTTACACATCAACTGCTGGGAGTTGCTAGCAGGGTCCTTTGCTGTTCAGTGCTGGACAAAGGACAGGGTGCAGTCGTGTGTCCTCCTCAGGATGGACAACGTCTCGGCAGTCCGGTATATCAACCATCTGGAGGGGTACCAGATCCAAGATGCTGGCGGACCTTGCCAGGGATTTTTGGCACTTTTGCCTGGACCATCAGGTATTGGTCACAGCGGAGTATCTGCCGGGTCGGCAGAACGAGGTGGCCGATTGGCACTCCCAGCACCTTCTGGATGCCAGCCTGTGGAAGATGGACCCACAAGCGTTCTCCTTGCTGTCAGAGACGTGGGGTCTCTTCTCATTGGATCTGTTTGCATCGCTCCTATACCATCTACTCCCAAAGTTCTTCAGTTGGTGCCCTGATCCATCGGCGGAAAAGACGGATGCTTTCCTCCAGAATTGGTCAAGTGAGCATGGTTATGCGTTTTCCCCGTTTTCCATGATAACGCGGATATCGGTGTTGCTGCAGCATCAGTTGGTGGAGTTAATGTTCATCACTCAAAACAACAAATTTCCTTTTCCAAACTTTTTAGGCCAGAATCCTTAGGAGTCACTATATAATGTAGGGACAGGTGGACTAGTGTTTAATGAGTTTTTGCGCAGGTTACCAAATTTACAAAACTACTTGGATTAATTCTTATATACAAAGGTTAAGTTACACACAACCCAATGTCAAAATTCAAAATATATTTTTTATTATTCACTGTTGAATTGCTGATACATTTCTAGAGTCAATTAATGTGGTTAAAAACACATGGTCACATTATTTATAAAAACATTTTTGCTAAAAATTCAAGAATCACAAAACTTATGTGCACAAATTATTACACTTAAAACACAAAATGTATTAATGAACAAATTTGTATATAAAAATTCATCCAAGTAGTTTTGTAAATTTGGTAACCTGCGCAAATACTCATTACACACTAGTCCACCTGTCCCTACATTATATAGTGAATCCTAAGGATTCCGGCCTAAAAAGTTTGGAAAAGGAAATTTGTTGGTTTGAATGCTTGTTACCCATTCTGTTTCCAAGTAAAAGGGTATCTCCCTCTACATTTTGTCATTAATGTTCATCACGCCATGGTGGAGGACTCAAGTTTGGTTTCCGGTTCTACTGGAACTTTCTTGGGATTTTCCTATCCTACTCCCCCACTCTCCTCACATTCTGCTCAATCCAGACCTGGTTCCCCACCGGTTAGTCCAGGAGGGATTGCTGAGGCTGATGGCCTGGAGGATCTCTGGCGTCACTGGTCGGTCCCAGGCCTTTCGGGAAAGGCTGAATACCTGCTCTCCAAGGCATGGGCAGATAGCATGACGAGGAGGAACAGGTCAGCCTGGAATAGATGACGTTGTTGGTGTGTGCAATGGGGTTTTGATCCCGTGGGGGCAGATGTAGTCCACGTACTTAATTTTTTGGCGAGTTTGGCGGAGAAGGGACTGGCCTATCGGTCAATCAACACCTTCCGTTCGGCAATCTCGGCTGGTCATGTGGTAGTGCAGTGTTACCCGGTGGGGGAGCACCCATTGGTGTGCCGGCTCTGACGAGGGATCCGCCTCTCGCTGCCCCCGGAGCCACGCTACTCGGTCCTCTAAGACGTGAAAAGGGTTTTGAACCTCTTTCTTTCTTGACAGCCGAATAGGTTTCTTTCTCGTAAGGAAGTGACTGCCAACTTTGCAATGCTGTTGTGCCTGATTTCCTGCAGGCGGGTTTCAGACGAACGAGCTCTAGACATTTCTGCCAGAGTTTTTTCCCCGGACGGAGTGTCCTTCACAGTGAGTAGGCGGACTAAGCCCAACACAAGAGTTATCTCATATCCGGATTTCCCAGATTCCCCTAAACTGTGTGTAGAGCAGTATCTCCGTGCTTACGGAAGCATGAGTGATGATACCTGCCCTCCGGGCGAACAACAGCTTTTCATTGCCTTACGTAAACCGTACAAGGCTGTTTCATCCCCAACAATTGCCAGGTGGGTGCGTTGGATAATGCAGGAGGCAGGGATTGATTCTAAACAATTTGGTGCTCATTCAGCGAGAGGTGTGATGGCCTCTAAAGCTTTCGCCCTAGGGCAAGATTGGAGGATCTGATGCGAGCGGACGATTGGTCCTCAGATTCCACCTTCAAGAGGTTTTATTTTAAATCCATTTTGGAGGTGGCAAGGCTAGTTGTCGACAAGCTTTGAACTGGCATAATCCGAAGCCTCCGTTCCCCCCATAGAATGAAAATTTGCCCAGCCTTCGTGCTGGTTAGTTTCAATTTTATTAAGGACTCAGAGGTGAGGATTATCCCTCCCAATGACTTCCAAGAAGTGGACCCTCCCCGTAAGGAATGTAAGTAAATCATTCATGGGGTTTCTGCTTATTTATGAGTGTTGAGGTTTTGCACTGTTTTCTCTCCATGCGACATGTTCTGCTGATTAAGGTTCTGCCTCTGACACTGACACTGCCTCTCTTGCAGGAAACGACGGTCCCAAACAGGATGCGTGAGAATGAAACAACATGGGATTCGTGCGAAATAAGAGGAAGAGGAAACAGCAGGAGTGCATGATGGGAGCTGGCCAGAGTGAAGACACAGACGAAATACTTTTTTTGCTTTCCCAAGTGTTCATGGGAAATGTGGTTTTTGTTACTGTTTGTTCTTGCTGCTGTGTAAGGAATAAAGTGAAGGAAGATGGCATAATCCTCACCTCCGATTCCTCAATAGAATTGAAACTTACCAGCACGAAGGCTAGGCAAAATTTAATTCCTTATTTTGCTCTTGCATTTAATGAATCGCAAATTGTGATTCCTTAAATGCAATATAAGTAGCACAAACGACAGTGGACTTTAGCCTTAAGGAATCGCTAATTACCACCAACTTCAAGTTGGTGGTAATTAGCGATTTCCTTTAAAAAAGCACTTTTAGGCCTAGATGTAGGTACTAGCAATTTACCGAATGGTAAATACTGAATTTTACAGATTCGGTATTCACTATTCGGTAATTGTTATGTAGGTAGAATAATCGGTAAAAATACCGATTCTGTATGATTCGGTAATTACCGATTCTGTAATTACAGAATCGGTATTTGCCATTGATTCCTATGGGCCTTGAAGCCCATAGGAATCAATGGCAAATACTGATTCTGTAATTACAGAATCGGTAAAATTACCGATTTTGCAAGGGTGACAGGGTGTCACTTTGACACCCTGTTGCACCCCTGTTTCTGGCTTGTGTGCCATTTGACACACAGACATGCCCTTAGGGCATGTCTGTGTGCCACATGGCACAGGTGTACATGCACAGATGTGCACGTACACTGGAATTCGTTATTTACCATGGAATAGTATTCCATGGTAAATAACGATTCGGTAGGGGCCTGTGGCACTGATTACAGTGCCACCTACATCTTGATTTACAGAATCGGTAAATTTACCGATTCGGTATTTTACCGATTCTGTATATTTACCGAATCGGTAAATATACTGATTCTGTACATAAAATGTCCCCTACATCTCAAAAGCCAAATACCGGTCGGAAACGGCCGAAATCGGCCGTTTCCGACCGGTATTAAGGCTCCTACATCTGGCCCTTTGTCTTTTTTGTAAATGCCATGTGGCACATATTCATCCCCTTATGGTATGTATGTGCGCCACATGTGCACACTTGCACATTTTAGGGGTGCAACATGGTGTCCATTTGGAACCCTGGCACCCTTGAAATTGCCCCCACAATTTTCGAGTGCCTCTTGGTGACTCGCAAATTTCGGGAGCAATTCCTATTCATTCGTATGGGCCTCTTGGCCCATAGGAATGAATGGGAAGGTCTTCCTTAATTGCGAATCACAATTTGCGATTCACAATTAAGGAATATTAAGGAATTACAAAAAATATTGATATTCCTACCAACATGGCATTTAGCGATTCCTTAACAGCGATTCCCTAAAAATCGTTATTAAAGAACCGCAAACATGCATTTCCTACATCTGGCCCTATGTCTGTAAAAAAGTATGAACATGACAAATGAGATGGGAATTTGTGAATAAGCCTAACATATTGCGATATGCTTTTATTGAGCTTAATGAATTGATAAACAAATGGGATGTGCACAGGAAGTGAAATTGTCTAAGGACATGGATTAGAAATGTAAAATAATGAAATAGGGAAACATGTATTTTTATAGATTGGTATTTTGTCTAAAGAATGTTTCCTTGTTACAAATGGTTTTTGTAGTTGATTTTAATTGTGTAGGTATTGCCTGTATTTTGTAGCCCTGAAGAAGACTCATCTAAAGAGATGGAATGCATTGGCTGCATTAGAAAAAGCATACTTTTAGAAGATGAGAATAAAGAAATATTTTTATGAAAGCACATGATTGGAGTTTGTACATCTCATGACTCGACCGATTTGTACTTTTTTTTTCATCTGAGGAGCTGTGTGTGCTGATCATTCTCATGCAATTGTGTTATGGGCTACAATTCTGTTAGGAAGACTAGGAGGCTTATCTTCCTGATCTGGGCATCATACACATTTAATCAATTTACTAGAAGTGACAAGCGTGTTTTGCTTTGTCACAGACTCATCATTTGTAAATAACTCCATACATAGGATTTGCCTACTCAGCTTAGGAGGATTTTGCCCATGCACCATGGACCTCTCCAATTAAGAGGTAAGTCGGAGTCTTTGCGTATACAAAATAAAACTACTTGGGCGATCCATTAAATAAGAATCCAAGCTAGAATGCTGGCGGCACCATGTCGTACGGCTTATACTTTCCCAAGTAAAACTTTGTATTTGTTGAACAACATAAACGTCAGGATTGTGCGAGACTGATTCAATACACACCACCCGGATATGTTGGCCTAAGTCTTGCTAGCTCACAGTGCACCATCTCTACCCCTAACTTGACAAGGTAACAAATGGATTGTGCAACCTCAGAACATGACAACCCTGACTCCGAAAGGGAATTGTAGTAACAGATCCAGAACCTTTTC
Organism: Lissotriton vulgaris; assembly: GCF_964263255.1. Taxonomy (NCBI): domain Eukaryota; kingdom Metazoa; phylum Chordata; class Amphibia; order Caudata; family Salamandridae; genus Lissotriton; species Lissotriton vulgaris. Next base: position 1,092,315,186 of record NC_141689.1, on the reverse strand, counting down.
GTTTAGTTAAATATGCATACCCAAAGAGATACACATGAAATAAACAACATGAAGTTTCAATGTTATTGGAAGCATTGTGATTCTTAAGTAAAATACTTGTGCTGCACTGATCAATAGAAGGAAACAGAACAGCATCATTAGCATTGCGAGAATGGGGAAAAAGATAACAGTCCAACCATTGTGCTATAACAGTGAATACATGCTGGCATATAAGTGCTGTGATATAGTGTACTCCTACCTAGTGAACCTAACAGTCCAAACATTGTGCTATAACAGTAAATATATGCTGGCATATAAGTGCTATAATATAGTGTACTCTTACCTAGTGAACCTAACCTAGTGTGTCTAGAGTGGGTGGATTTGCCAAATCCCTGCAGGGTGATCAAACTCCCTGTTACCTGTGGGTATGTGTAATCAGGCTGCCTATCTTGGAGGAAAGCTGGGCAGTATACCTCACAAGAGATAGAAAGGAATCAGCTGGGCTGGGATTCCTACATGGGATGACCTCACAGTGTCAGTGCAAAGCTCATCTAACTAAAAAAGGAAGTGATGCTGTTTATATAATAAATATCACCCATGTTACCATGTCAAAGGTCCAGTCGGGGCACTATTGTTGATTCTATTGTCAAACCTCTGTCGTCTAGGACAATATTAACAACAACATTTTGCATTGTGAACTTAGCCCATTTACAGAATGTTCAAGGTACTGTAATAATGGATTGGTGTCAGTACAACGCGTTGTGTTACAACGCATTCCGCTACAACGCAGATTTTACAACGCGGGATCCATTACAACGGATGTCATTACAATGCATGGCATTACATCGCAGATGCTATTACAACGCATGGCATTACATCGTAAGTATAGGTAAGTATACCTTTTTTTAAAATGTTATTTAGTTTATTGTAATTAATTTTTTTAAAATAATTTAATTAAAAGTCATTTTAAAATTGTCATTAAATTAATTTAATTAAATAATATCTATTTAATAAATGTAATTTTATTAAAAATTGTAATTAATTTAATTTAATTAAAAAAAAGTAATTAGTTTAAAGTACATATTTTTTATAATGAAATTAAATTAAATTAATAATAATTATTTATTTAATTTAATTAATTTAATTAAAACATGTAATTAATGTAAAATAATTAATTTAATTTATTAAATATATTTTAATTAATTTTAAAATGGTAAATATAATTTAATTATCCCTAAACACAAACCCTACCCTAAAACCTAAAAACACCCCTGTACCCCAAAACCCAAACCCTGCCCTAAAACCTAAAAACACCCCTGTACCCCAAAACCCAAACCCTGCCCTAAAACCTAAAAACACCCCTGTACCCCAAAACCCAAACCCTACCCTAAAACCTAAAAACACCCCTGTACCCCAAAACCCAAACCCTGCCCTAAAACCTAAAAACACCCCTGTACCCCAAAACCCAAACCCTGCCCTAAAACATAAAAACACCCCTGTACCCCAAAACCCAAACCCTGCCCTAAAACCTAAAAACACCCCTGTACCCCAAAACCCAAACCCTACCCTAAAACCTAAAAACACCCCTGTACCCCAAAACCCAAACCCTGCCCTAAAACCTAAAAACACCCCTGTACCCCAAACCCTTCCCTAAAACCTAAAAACACCCCTGTACCCCAAAACCCAAACCCTACCCTGAAACCTAAAAACACCCCTGTACCCCAAAACCCAAACCCTGCCCTAAAACCTTAAAACACCCCTGTACCCCCAAAACCCAAACCCTGCCCTAAAACCTAAAAACACCCCTGTACCCCAAAACCCAAACCCTGCCCTAAAACCTAAAAACACCCCTGTACCCCAAAACCCAAACCCTGCCCTAAAACCTAAAAACACCCCTGTACCCCAAAACCCAAACCCTACCCTAAAACCTAAAAACACCCCTGTACCCCAAAACCCAAAACCCTGCCCTAAAACCTAAAAATACCCAAACACCCCAAAACATATACCTCAGTACCCCAAAACATATACTCCTATACTCATACTTATTTAAAAAATCAATTAAATTAATATATTTAATTTATAATATTTAAAAACATAAATAAATATATTTTTTTTATAATTAATAATAATTAAATCAATTAAATATTATTAAATAAAAAAAAAAAATACTTACCAATACTTACGATGTAATAGTATGCGTTGTAATAGCATCTGCGATGTAATGCCATGCATTGTAATGACATCCGATGTAATGGATCCCGCGTTGTAAAATCTGCGTTGTAACGGAATGCGACGTAAAAGATGCGTTGTAAGTGTAACATACCTGTAATAATATGCCTATGTAGTTGACATGTAAGCAGTGCTTTTTCAGAGAATAATATCCCGAATAAGCACACATTGAAATGTGTGTCAAATGTCATTGTGTTTAAAAAAAGGAGGCAACCTAAAAAATTGAGTATGTAAAATGGTGGTGTTCCTACTCAAGCCTAATGTAATCACATGATACTACGCAGCATGCCTGATCGTCAAACAGGATTGTCCCCCTATGAAATCATCATGGTCAGGGCAAGGAGATTGCCAGCTGTACCTGCAAATGTGCTTGTGAACATTACTGATAATCTGATACGTGACTACTGAAAAGGATTGGCTGGCACGGTGTGTTCTGTGTCTCATCTGGTTGAAGCCGACCGTCACATCAGGCGCAGTGCCATGAATGGTCGAACCACTGAAACTGGTTAGACCCTTTCTTAATACCAAGGTGAGGGCACTTATTAGGTGATTCTGTCCTTTGTAGTCATTTTCACCATCTCCAGTAGACTCCTGCAATACTCCACAGACTAGGGGCACAGAAAGCATTGATTCCGGGAGCGAGTTGCTTTGCTCGATGTTCAGGCTGCAGATTCAAGGTCACATGACTTTCGTATCAAATGTGTGATTTTCCAAGTACACATGCCAATGGCTACAACCACTCTCCAGGTTGGTTGCAACCAAAGGCGGGCAATGCACTATGACAGCTGTAAACAAATTATATGAACCCCTCCTATCTCCCACCCCTCCACCCTCATCCTATTACATAGATGAAAAATCATTATCACATATTCCTGCTCAAGTCTAGGTGCAGCTGAATAGTCTTTCTAGTCTACAGTGCACATATGTACTCTGCTACAAGGTGTACAAACTAACAATACATGACATGGGAATAGTACTCGATGCTCAAAAGATCATGGATATCCTTTGGGAGCAGCACGGCATAGCTCCAAGGTATAATTTATAGAGCTCCCAGGTACTGGCGTAGTTATCTGTATTCATGTGACATGCAAGATATGCAGCTTGTCCAAACAGAGTCATATGACTTGTAGCACTGTTCTAAGCATTGCATTATTTTCTCCACACCAAAGTGTCCCACATTCTGTTGATCCTGTCATAGAAATATGACAGGGTCTTTTTCCCCAAGCCATCAATTTTGGCTGAACAGCCGATGTGTGCTATCTCCGCCTGTATGAGGTGGTCCAAAATTAATGATTCCAGGGTCCCTGTCTACAGGGTCCCTTTTATTGAGACTTCAAAAGCCTTCTACAGTCCTCTTATAAGTTCATCTCAGTCCACCCCAAACTTTGGGCAGAGCTATAATTGGTGCAACAGAAAACCTACCCACATCCTCTCAGGCAATTTCCTGGTTTAGGTTTGACCAATTCTGCCAGTTTTATGGTTTTATATTGCAGTAGGAGAGTGTTTCCCTCACTTTACACCTCTGTGTTGATATATGGGCCCTATCATATAATCTACCCCATTCTTTATTGTATAGGGATCTCCCCAACTTCTGCTTCCACCTCTTCTTTGGCTAAATCGTTTGTTTTGACTTGTGTTCTATTTATTGCCCACACAATGCTGAAATGATATGTTTGTCTTGTGACATCTTCTTGAGCAATTTCCCAAAAACAGGAATCTGTCCTGTACATCCCCCACCTTTATATCTGGCTAGAGCCTAACTCATAGGAAATGGAAGTAGGGGTGCAAGGAGTGCTGCAGCACCCCCAGAAATAACCATGCTAGAGTTCTCAAGGTGAATGAGCAATAAAGATGCCTTTAAATGTTCTCTTTATCTTGTTACATTTGCTGTGTGTTTATATTGCTGTCTATTCATTTAACATGAAGATTGGTGTTTACTTTTCATTTTTTGACTAAGTGAAATAATTTTGAAAGTTAACTATTTTGCAAACTTCCTGGAGTACAAGTAGTGTGAAAGGAAATGCTGTAGGAAATCATTTTTTCTAACAATAAAAAGTAAACACATGTAAATGTATTGTAAACATATTTTAAATATACCAGCAGGTAATAAAATATAAAAGAAGTACTGTTTTTGTAATTCTGAAGGGTGATGAAGGCACCAATTTTGAATAGGATCAAAACAAATCAAAATACTTTACTTAGTGATGTGCAAATGATAATTAGTAGCGGAAACCCAAATTTTACATTTTGCCATTTGGGCAATATATAGTTGTATTAGTTAAATTGCACTTCTGTGAAAAATGAGTAGCCTTGTCAATGGAAAATGTGCTGTCTGTACATGAATGTGCTCTACCACCAGATGCTTTATTATATGTCCATACTAATATAATAAAGAGAGAGCCCAAACCTTTGAGGCGGGTAATCTCAGGAACCACAGCACCAATCACAACACCCAATACAGCGTTGGAAAGGGCAGTTGCAGCAGAAGGATATAGGCTATGCAGACACCCACCATATACATTTAGAAGGTAAAAGAACCGTGCCAGAAAAGTAGTCCCTTGTGGGCGTGTCTGCGTTGTGCTGTGGGCGTGTGCTGGGGGCGTGACAAATGCTGGGGGCGTGTGGTACGTTCCGCTCTTCATGCCATGTCTCATATCGTGTGCTAATCCCACCCTGCTCCCTTTAAATACCCCTGCACCCCATAATCATAACCCACCCTTACTCCTTAAAATACCCCAACACCCTTAAACACTAACCCATCTTAACCCTATAAATATACCCTGTACCCCAAAACCCAAACCTATCCCTAAACCCTAAAAATACCCCTGTACCCTAAAACCCAAACCTAGCTCTGAACCCTATAAATACCCCTGTACCTCAAAACCCAAACCTACCCCGGAACCCTAAAAATACCCATGTACCCCAAAACCCAAACCTAGCCCTGAACCCTAAAAATACCACTGTACCCCAAAACCCAAACCTAGCCCTGAACCCTAAAATAACCCTGTACCCCAAAACCCAAACCTAGCCCTGAACCCTTAAAATACCCCTGTACCCCAAAATCCCAAACCTACCCCTGAACCCTAAAAATACCCCTGTACCCCAAAACCCAAACCTACTCCTGAACCCTAAAAATAACCCTGTACCCCAAAACCCAAACCTACCCCTGAACCCTAAAATACCCGTGTACCCCAAAACCCAAACCTAGCCCTGAACCCTAAAAATACCCCTGTACCTCAAAACCCAAACCTACCCCTGAACCCTAAAAATACCCCTATACCCCAAAACCCAAACCTAGCCCTGAACCCTAAAAATACCCCTGTACCTCAAAACCCATACCTATCCCTAAACCCTAAAACTCCCCCTGTACCCCATAACCCAAAACTATATCTGAACCCTTAAAATACCCAAACACCCCAAAACATTTACCGCAGTACCCCAAAACATATACCCCTATACCCATACATACCTTATCCAAACATTAAAAAAAACATGCTTTTACCATTCATGCATTTACAACGAATTTCGTTGTAAATGTATGCGTGGTAAAAGCATATAAAATGTAATGCCATGCGTTATAATGGCATTGCGGAGTCATGGTACTTTCGTCATGAAAGTATGCGGAGTGATGGTATGTGGAAAGAAAGTTGCGGAATAATGGGTGTTTACCCTCCCCCGGTAAGTACATTGGTGGCACGGCGGCCCACATCTCCAGCAACATACTCATATTTTTTCACCACCCATTTGAAAAATGCAAAGGTCTCTCTCATTGATGGCCAGCACCGACATACACTTTTAGACACACCTCCCGCCACAAATTCTAGAATTGCGAACTTTAGAGCGGGGGAGCTACGTTCGAAACTCGGCATCAGCTCAACATCCTGTGATTCCAGGCAAATCGCTTTGTCTCCCCGTGCCTACCACAGTTGAATGTGTTCTTCTGTAATGTAATTGTGCTCATGCCATGTTGTCGAGTTCGCGCTATATAATATTGCAAGGAAAAATAAAGTAGGGAAACTCGAGTTCACACACTACTGAACGCGCACTCTTAAGTGCATCAGCAGTGCACTGTCAATCGGAGCGTTTCACAGGCCTGTCACAGATAAGAAATGCTATCAAAACGAAATTCAACAAAACAATATACTACTGGCCGGCAGCAATTCATACCCGGACAACGTCGGGACGGGCTGCTAGTTATATTATAAAATATTTTTAAAGTGCACGTTCACCGACAGGTCTCGGGGGGCTGGGTTAAGAAGTCACCATTTATAGAAGTCTGTGTCTAACTATAAGCTTGGGTAAAAAACCATGTTTTCAGCTTTTTCCTAAAGCGCATGTAGTCTGGTTCTTGGTACATTGGAATGTTGAGAGCTCTTTTGAAGAGAAGGGAGTGCTCCAGGCTTCTAATGGCCAGTAGAAGCTGCGTGCTCCAACATTCCAATATTTGTCTTCACAGATGTTACTGTGAACAAATGTCTTATGGAGCCCGAGGGAATTTAAATTCCCTCACGCTCCCTGAGGCCTTTGTTTTATTTGTTAGAACGTTTTGCCCTATAGTGGTGGAATGTTCTAATAGCCTTATACCCTGCTCCTTTGTTAAAGGCCATGACACTGGAGTGGGCCTCTAATGGCCGGTATAGGCTGCTACAGCGGGCTATACAGCTTTAGTAACTTATTGGCGACAATGTGCTCCAAAATGCATCATCACTACATACCACACCATAACCATTCTCCTGCAGAAAGGACATGGCTCATTTGCTACATGTGTTCTTTATGTGATGCTTGAATTTTTCACAAACCAATGACTTCGGTGATATAGCAGTGATGGCAGCACCTCGCTCTGAAAATTGTTCCAGCACCAGTTCCTAACTTGAAAGTAGGCAAATCGCTCCATCAACAAGAGATTGTGTTGATTCGTAAGCTTTCCAAACTGTTTAATATGCTAATCCTCAAAGACGGACCATACTATTATACATCGATTTTTTCTCCATTTCTAAAAAGCATTTTGTCCATACCGAGCTTGAATTCAGAATTAAAGCAGATAGAGGTGAAGGGGGAAGGGAAGATCGTAAATCCCGCCTGAAGCGTAACCCATCCCATACCACAAATGTATCCCTTGTAATTAGAGAAGCTCCTCTGTAGCCTTGTTAGCCATGGAACTTGCCAAAGTGGGGTGGCTGCTATTAATGCTCTATTCCTCATTTTTACTTGTAGTTTTCACGTTTTTACCATTCAACCAAGAAACACAGCAAGGAAGCCTCTTGATAAGTGTGTAGATGAGGTAATGCTCGACCCTCTCTGGCACCTATCTATAGGTATATTTCAAGGCAATCCTCTGCTTACTATTGGCACGTTTGCAATTTTTGATTAGGTACTGTAATTCCTTAAGGATCGGCTGAGTGAGAGCTGCAGAGAGCTTTTGAAACAGATACAGGGGCTTATTTACAACCCCTTGTGCAGTGGGTGCATCAATATTATTGATGCACCAGCTGCACATTTTGATGACCCATATTTACAAGGACAGGTAAAGTTGCCCTATGTGGCTTTCCCTATCCTTGTAAATATGGTCCCTTTACACGCAACACTTTGCTTGAAAGGTGCGTTCCATGGATGTTGCTGTGAGTGTCCCCACGCAACACCCATGGAACATCACAAATTTCTAGATTTACAAGAAATTGTAAACCTGGAAATGTGTCTGAATACTACTCCTCACCAGGCGAGACGTAACAATGAGAAATGTATTCATTTCTCCTAATTTATTCCTCATTCTACGTGCGCTACATTCTTTAGCACAAATATAACGAGGAAATCACTTCTGGTGATTGTTTATGTGCTGGAAGATGTTCTTTCCTGCACATGAACAATCATTAAAAAAATGATGTTTTGCAAGTTCTGTGTGCAGAAAGAGGCACCTTCCTGTACATAAACAATCATCATTGTGATGCAGGCATCCTTGCACCATGGTGCAAGCCATTGTGTACATTCCCATGAGAGGTCTCCAGTCTGACCATAACGCTGGGTGGATCTGTCAAGATTGTTATCAAAGACCAAATTTAGGTCACCCCTTAGGAGCAAAAATCAATCCCGAGTAGCCATCACATCAGCCACCGAGCAGCGTATAAAAGGTTCTTGGCCCTAATTGCGGCAAGCGTAATAGGTCCGCGCATGTCTCATGGGATGTGGAATGCAAAAAGGATGGTATGTTTTAGGAGGATGTATGAAAGTAAGGTTGTTACCTGTTGTTACCCTCCTTTAAGCCCATCCCACCCACCTGGATTGAAAAGATAAGATGCACAGCCAGGTCCATAGTCCCCAGCTAGTTATGTCAGTACGGCCTGCCGTTCTTTAGCCATGGTTTCTAGATCTGGTCGAACTTCTGCAGGAGAAGCCCTAGTGGTGCCCCGTCTGCAGTCACGCAAAATGGACTGGGATGATTTGGGGGTGGGGTATCCTCAATGCCCAATAGCTGACAAGCCTCCTTCAGTGATCAAAGCTGATGTTTTTTACTGCTCATATGAAAGACAAAACGAAAGGGATGTCCTCATGAGTATGAGGTGCTTGAAGATCGTAGATGTGAAGTCACCAGACGGAAAGCCCTTCATTTCTGGAGCGTAGAGGCAGCTAGATGTTGAAAAAGTGTCATCTTAAAACCTTGGTGCTCTATTGGGTGTCTGTTCAGCCAGCTCGAAGAATACCCTCCTTTAGGGGTAGCTCATAGACACATGTTAAAATGTTTGCTGGGGCAGAAGAGGCAGATCTTTTCGAGCCAACTCTATGTGTTCTATTGAGCATAATTTTGGTTTCCGGGGAGACCTCCAAAATCGAATGAAAGAGCCCTGAAACAAACTTTGTGATACCAGATCCCTCGGCCCCAGCAGGCAACCCCCTGATGCAGATATTATTACATCGTGAGCGCTTTTCTAAATCTCTAGTATGTGCTTGTAAGTGTAGATGCTGATGTCAGAGGTGGAGAACTTCTTGCTTTAGCTGCTCGATCTCCTCATCACGACTTGATTCATGGTCTTTAAAAGTAGACACCCTGTTACCCAAGATATCGATGTCGCAGTGGGCCTCTTTAAGATCATTGGAGAGTTCCTTCCTGAGGGTCTGAAGGTTTTCCCATAGGATACAAAGAGAGTCTCCAGGAACGGGCAGGTGACCCAGGCATCAGCATCTCTGGCATCTGGTGTGCCGTCCGATTCTAAGGATGATGAGGCTTCTTCAGTTTGTGAGTTAAGTGGTTTGGTGAGCATGTCTTTCAAGATACGGTCCGTTTTCCCTCTTCCAGGAGACATAGTCTCTGTGGCCGAAGGCAAACTCCATAAATGGAGATGGAGAAGGGGGTCAACTAATCTGGCAATCCCGGATGGACCACTTGGAGCGAGCAGGCGTGGTCGACCCAGAAAACATCTGGAAGCAATGCAGCAGACACACAGGTTCAGCTCCCCATTGGATTCAGGAGATGCACTGATATGGAGGCTCTTTCAAAGCTCAGTCAGCCAAATAGGTTGTGATCGAGCGGGCTGAGCGAGAGGCCTCGCAACAACAAAATCCAAAGAGTGCAGCTTTTCAGACCATACTCCCTCATTGCTGTTAAGAGCATGCGTTCAGCAGATCTGTAGTGCATACCAAGCCGGGGCTCAACGATCAGGCCCGGGTTCCTCCAGGAACTCAACGCTAACTAGCAGGCCAGACAGTGTGATCAATTCCCTCAGTCAGGTTCTGGTGAATGCCAGCAGCACAGTGGCCAAGTCCAATGCAAGCCAATTGGTGGAAATGTCTATATTAAAAGGGCTCAGAAGAGATGGTCAAACCCACACCAGTCCGGTGTTGGGATGGGGGCAGTCGCTGCCCCGTCCAGGGCCTAGACCGCCAACCATCTCCAGCTGGGCAGGGCCTTCAGGATGGGCTCGACGAGTCTGGACCATCGCCTCAGCTAAGGTCACCCTCCAAATTTCACCGTAAAGCAGAGGCCATCCTCACGACACAGCAGGGAACCAGGATGCTGGACTGGAACAGGCCCTTAGTTCAGAACCACCGGTAATTATGGCGACAGGGCCAGAGCCAAGAGCAGACTCAATAAAAGCTCTAGGCATGGAGCCTCGGACCTTTCAGGAGCAAGGACTGCTCCTACTGCACTGGTTCTGTGAGCTGGGGAGGGTGAGGATCCGGAGAAACAAGCAGTCTGCTGAGCAGAGGAGGAAGCGGCAACCAGGCTTACTCACAGTTCTGGGGCCCCAGCAGCAGCAAACCATCGGGGACCCGAGAAGAGAGCCCCCCAGGTATTGTCGCCAAGGAAAGCAGGGTCCTTCTGCATCAGATGCGACAAGTTGATGCTGATCGCCCACCCCGGCTCTGGACCTCCAAATCAGCCAGATTTCATGGTCGGCGTGTGCCCAGTATGTTCTCTGTGCTGTGGCCCACCGAAGAGGAAGGAAAACCACTGGCGTGCAGGCTATAGTATAGAATAAAAGTGCGGCGGGGATGGAGAGACAGGTAAAGACATCTCAGCAGTCCACCATTTTGTCCAGGCCCTGCCCTCACCTTAACCCTTTCAGTGCTCATGGCGGAATGGTTCCGTCATGAGCACAAGTTCTAGTGTGCTCATTACGAAACCATTCCATCATGAGTACATGCTCAGGAAATCCTTCTGCTGCAGACAGCAGAGGAATTTCCCTTTTTTTGACTAGAGAGGTGGGGATTAGCTTCCCCAACCTCCCCAGGTCGATGTATGTATTTGTAGTGAAGTAGTGTGGCTCACTGGTTAGAGGCGGCAGACCCGAGAGCAGAGGACAGCACGGGACCAGGGTTCGATTCCCGGCGCGGCAGGTTTCTGGACCAGGGTCAGCGAACTCGATAATTCTCTCGCCTCGGTGCCCACTCTGATCAGCGATCACACTCGGCAACTCTGGGCATTAGCTTGCCTCATCTTCACTAACGGCCCCACCAGACCGCCGGGGATGCCTGGTCTCACCCTGGAGATACCCATTAAGGGACCATCTCTCAGGGAAGCCAGGAAGGGTTTCGCAGCGGTCGAAGCGCCTTGGGACCCTACGGGTAAGTAGTGCGCTATATAAATGCCTATACATTTACATTTACACATTGAAATGACGTCAATACAATGAAATCAAAACTGAAACTTAGTCTCAGTTTCTCAGTTTAGGTGCTTGTGGGACTATCTCAGCCCCCGAGCACCGAAACAGATGCGAGAGGTATCGTTGAAAAGGGGAGAATCTCCCCTTTCCAATGGTACCCTTCCCTAGTGGATCCATGCTTGAAGATCACCCCATGAGGGTGATCCCCAATCAGGGATCCAACCACTAGCACCAGGGAGGGGGAAGCAGCCCCTTGGGCAACAGCCTTTGCTCCCCTATTTTCTTTTGGGCACAACAGTTTTTCTGCCCCCAACGTATTAAGGAGACATCAAAATGGCCTATCACAAAATAACCTGGTTTTGCAAGGGTGGGTGACCAGGTTTTTTCCCCGGGCTCGATGGCCATCTTGGCAAACTACCCACACATTGCTGAAAACTAGACACCTGGGGAGTCCAGTGAGGTGTGGCTTGCATGGGTCCCCAAACGTTTTTCTACCCAGAATGTCCTGCAACCCTTAAATCACTTTTTTCTCAAATTTCTGTGTGGGAAAGTTCTGGAATCTACGTGGATCCACAAATTTCCTACCACCCAGTGTTCCCCCAGGTCTTCTGATAAAAGTGAGACCTCACTCGCATGAGTGGGTCAAGTACCCGTGACAGGCAAGAGCCCAAAAAGTATTAAGGAGACATCAAAATGACCTATCATAAAACAACCTGGTTTTGCAAGAGGGGTCACCAGGGTTTTTGGCCCCAGGCTCAGCGGACATCTTGTAAAACTACCAAACCCACACATTTCTGAAAACTAGACACCTAGAGGAGTCCAGCGAGGTATGCCTTGCATGGGTCCCCAAACATTTTCCTACCCAGTATGCCCAGCAAACCTCAAATTTAGCTGAACAAAATACATTCTCCACATATTTTTGGGTGGAATCACCGTGCCAGCACAAATGTCCTACCCCCACAGTGTTTCTCTCAGTCTCCCGAGTAAAATTATACCCCACTTGTGTGGGTGGGGCAAGGGCGTGTGACTGGGAAGAGCCCAAAACATAGGGAATAAGGATATATCACAGATAATTCTAAGCACAACATTTCTTTTAAAATATGTTTTTAGCCAATTCTGCATTTTACACCCACACAAGGGAGGTATAATTTTACTCGGGACACTAAGGAGAACGCTGTGGGGTAGGAACATTGTACTTCCACAGTGATTCCACACCAAAATATGTGGAAAATATGTATTTTTCAGCAAAATCTAAGATGTGCGGGGGATTCTGGGTAGAGAAATGTTGAGGGATTCGCGCAAGCCATACCTCATTGGACTCCCCTGGGTATCTAATTTTCATAAATGTGTGGGTTTAGTAGGTTTCCCTAGATGGCGGCAAGCCCAGGGCCAAAAGCCCAGGTGCCCCCCCCCCAAAACCAGGTAGTTTTGTTATAGGTAATTTTGAAGTCTCATCAGTACGATTTGGGCCATTTCCTGTTGCGGCAACTATGCCTACCCACACAAGTGAGGTACTATTTTTATCTGGAGACCTGGGGGAATGCTGGGTGGTAAGAAATGTGTGGATCAACGCAGATTCCATAACTTTCCCACACAGAATTTGAGAAAAAAAGTGATTTTTTTCAGCAAAATTTGAGGATTGCAGGGGATTCTGGGTAGGATAATGTTAGGGGACCCACGCAAGCTATACCTTGCTGAACTCCTCAATGTGTCTAGTTTCCAGAAATGTGTGGGTTTGGTAGGTTTCCCTAGATGGCCGCCGAGTCCCGGGCCAAAAACTCATGGGACCCCTTTGCAAAACCAGGTTGGTTTGTGATAGGTCATTTTGATATTGCCTCGATAGGTTTTGGGCCTTTGCCTATCACAGGGCCTTGATCCACCCACGCAAGTGAGGCACCATTGTTATTGGGAGATCAGAGGAAATGCTGGGTGGGATGAAATTTGTGGATCCACGCAGATTCGAGAACTTTCCCACACAGATATTTGAGAAAAAAGTGAATTTTTCAGTGACATTTAAGGTTTGCAGGGGACTCTGGGCAGGAGAATGTTAGGGGAACCATGCAAGCCATGCCTCGCTGGACTCTCCAGGGTATATAGTTTTCAGAAATGTGTGGGTTTGGTAGGTTTCCCTAGATGGTGGCAAGCCCAGGGCCAAAAGCCCAGGTGCCCCACCCAGAACCAGGTAGTTTTGAAGTCTCATCAGTACGATTAGGGCATTTCCTGTTGCGGCCACCATGCCTACCCACACAAGTGAGGTACCATTTTTATTGCAAGACCTGGGGCAACGCTGGGTGGTAGGAAATTTGAGGATCCACACAGATTCCAGAACTTTCCCACACAGAAATTTGCGAAAAAAAGTGATTTTTTTCAGCACAATTTGAGGTTTGCAGGGGATTCTGGGTAGGATAATGTTGGTGGACCCATGCAAGCCATACCTCGCTAAACTCCCCCAAGTGTCTAGTTTCCAGAAATGTGTAGGTTTGGTAGGTTTCCCTAGATGGCCGCCGAGCTCCGGGCCGAAAACTCATGGGACCCCCTTGCAAAACCGGGTTGGTTTGTGATAGGTCATTTTGATGTTGCCTTGATAGGCTTTGGGCCTTTGCCTGTCGCAGGGCCTTGACCCACCCACGTGAGAGAGGTACCATTTTTATTGGGAGACCGGAGGGAACGCTGGGTGGGGGGAAATTTGTGGATCTACGCAGATTCCAGAACTTTTCCACACAGATATTTGAGAAAAAAGTGAATTTTTCAGTAACATTTGAGATTTGCAGGGGACTCTGGGTAGGTCAGGGGTCTTCAAACTGTGGGGCGTGGAGTGATGTGAAGGGGGTCGCGCATTCACAGTCACACTTCTGCCCTGGCCTCTAGGATTTCAGCTTCCCTCCTCCCCCCGTACTGTGTCTCAGCCCAGGCTGCTCCAGTGCAGCTCGCGCTGCTGGGGGCTCAGCTGGGCAGTGTCTGGAGTCTTATCTCCGGCATGCCCGAGTTTTCACAGGTCTTTAAAGACCATTAGCATATTTACATGTCTTTGTTAACTGGTTACCAAAGCTTAGTTTTTTTATGGTTCCAGTACCCCCTGGGCCCCCACTCTGCCTATTCCTTACATTTGTATTTTTACACTTACTGCTGTAGTGTGAGAATGCATTTAATGAAAAGGAATATAAAGTTGGGATGCCAAAAGAAACATGCCTGCTGTGTGTTGTTTAAAGAGCCTGCAGAGACCTGCTCTTGACACTAAATAGAGTTATAAATTGGAGTCGCGCTAGCGCGCGAACAAAGATGGCCACAGCTGTCCTGCACTAGCGCGTTTTGCGCCTGTTTTTATCTTTAAAAATGACAAATCCTGTCATACTTTCTGCCAAAAGTGGATGAATACCCTGCTACTTGCCTGCCTGCGATTTTCAGCGATTTTGGAGCGGTGGATGTTCCTTTTTTCGGCAGTGTGGTTCCTGGTCCCAGCGCAGCCTCTGAGGTATTGCAAGGTTTCCAGTCAGAGGGGTGGAGTGTAGTTCTAGGAAAGGGCCTGGCTTGGGCCTAGCCACGCCCACAGCTCATTTTAGCTGCTGCACCAGTGATTTTTATTGCATTTTCTCATCTTTTGCAGCTTTTTGGGCTAATTTCTTGTATTTTTACTGTTTTCACCTTATTTTTTATTGACAACAAGGAGAATAAAGCTGTTGTTAATAATAAAAGGAGACAGCACATTTCTCCTCCTCCTATTAAATCTAAAGTTGTGGAATCCTCAGAGCCTTCCTTATTTTTAATATTAGAGGAGATTCAAGCTTTAAAAGTCAACACTGATTCCATTGTGTCAGAAATTAAAAATGTTCGCAAGAAGATGGCTAGTATATCCATGAAAAGTTCAGATAATTAAATTAAAATTTAGGATAATAAGGCTAAAATTGACTCTTTCACTCCACTGGTGGCAAAAATTTCACCTTTGTGTTCTCAGTTACTGGATTTGGAAAATCGCAATAGGCAATACAATCTTCGCATTTTTTATTTACCTGAGGATGTTGAAGGGGCTAACGTCAGACTTTACTTGGAAAATTTGCTTCCTGGTCGTTTGCAACTCAAATTTCCTGAAACATTTGAAATAGATAAGGCTCACAGAATTCCTTCACATCGGAATCCTCACCACACCAAACCACGACAAATGATCTTTAAGGTTCTTCGTCACCACCACTTGGTCTTAATTAGAAAGGCAGCTTGAGAAATTCCTTCGCTGATGGTTAATGGAAATAAAATCTTTCTCCATCAAGATTTTGCCAAGGAAACTGTCGCAATACATAAGGAATTTTCAACATTTCGTCCTCATCTTTGGCGTCTTGGCTTCAAGTATGGACTTTTTGATCCATCAACGATGCGTATCTGGAAAGATAATTTTTCCAAATCTTTTCAACGTCCTGAAGACTTGAGACATTTTATTGATCAGCAGTCTCATCAGTCAATGGATACTCATGATTCCAATACTTGAATTATAACAGTTCTGCCTGTTTCTGTCAGGATACTGAGATTTTCTTCTGTAGGGCTCCAGCGTTTCTGGCCATTCTTGTAACCGTGTGCGTCTCACATTTCACCTTTTTGTTTTTCGTTTGTCGTTTTTTCCAAGTTTCTTTTTTTCCTTCTATCCTTTGGTCTGTTTTGGAGCTACTTTTTTCTTCTTTTTATTTTACTCCGATTTTTTCTTTGCTTTTCTTTCACTTATGCCTGTCTTCTGGTTCTCATTTCTTACCATTTTCTACTATGGCTAATGCTCATAAGTTGAATGTAGTGTCATTAAATGTTAAAGGGTTGCATCATCCAGTTAAGCGTACGAAAATATTAGATTATTTAGGAAGGTACAATGCTGATATTTGTTTTCTGCAAGAGACTCATATTGATGACAAAATTTTAGATTATACGAAAAAGAAGTGGGTTGATAGCATTGTCTCTTCTCCTGACACTGGCAAGAAAAATGGAGTAGCGATTTTGTTTGCATAAAGATTACATTGTCAGATTTTAAGCAAACACTCTGATGCTGAAGGTATATATGTATTAGCAACGATTAAAGTTCATGATACATTCTTATTTTTATTGAATGTTTATGGTCCTACTGCTGATGATCCTACTTTGTGGTCCACTCTTGCTACGGAGGTCTTAAAGGTCGGTAATGTTCCTTTAATTGCTGGTGGGGATTTTATAATAATTTATGACCCCTTATTGGATTGAATTTCTCTAACTAAATTCCACCCTTCTAAAGTGTATTTTGCATTTCAAAGCTTTTCTTCAAACCACTAAATTAGTTGATATATGGAGATTACATTTTCCCACAGAAAAAAGTTTCACTTTTTTCTCTAGTCCTCATAACTCTCATTCCCGAAATTGATTGTTTATTAATTTCTAGAAACTTAATTAATTCTGTTTCAGATCCTCGAATTGGTAATATCGATGTCTCTGACCACGTCTTGGTTTCATTATTTTTACATTTACAGTCAACATACACTAAACAATCTAGGTGGCGAATGAACACTGATATTGTATTGAATGAGAAACATAAACCAAAACTTTTAGCAGCCATAAAAGAGTATTTTTCATTTAATCATGAAAGTTCTACCTCTTTAATTAACAGATGGGATGCATTTAAAGCTTATATTAGGGGGACTACTATTTCCATTATGGCACATGAAAATAAAACCTTCAATGCATCCATTATAGATTTACAAAAACAAATTGCGAAAAATGAAAGACTCTTTATAACTTCTAATGATCCCCAATACAGGTTTACGCTTCAAAAATTACGATATAAATTTGACTCCATTCTTAGTAAGAGAGCAGGCATTCAAATATCTAATGCTAAAGCCAGATTTAATTTTAGTACCAATCGCTCTGGCCGACTGTTAGCTAATTACTTATGCATTAAAAAAGACAAAACTCAAATTAATTCTATTCAAAGCTCTAATGATACAATTGCTTTCTCTCAACATGATATTGTCAAGGAATTTTTGAAGTTTTATTCTACATTATATAACAAACCTGATTTTCATGATGAATCTTTAATTGACTCCTTTTTATCTTCCTGTAATTTACCCAAGATTTCCAAATCTGATAAACTTGGTCTTGACTCAAGATGACATTTTACTTGCCATTAAATCCCTTAAGAAAAATAAGTCTCCTGGTCCAGATGGGTTACCAGTAGAGTTTTATAAATAATTTCAAATACAATTGTTACTCTTTTTATATCAACTTTTTACTTTTTTTTGATCCAATGGTTCAACTTCTGGTTCATTCACAGAAGCATTAGTAATTGTACTTCCAAAGCCTGATAAAGATCCCACTCTTGTCTCTAATTACCGCCCTATTTCTTTGATTAATCAAGACTATAAATTATATGCAAAAATACTTGCATCTAGATGATCTCCGATTTTGGATTCAGTTATCTCTCCCGATCAATCTGGTTTTATGAAAAATAGAGTTTCTGCTAATAACACCAGAACTTTACTTCACGTTATTGAACAAAGTTCTACTCTATCATTCCCCTCAGGAATCTTAGCTTTAGATGCTGAGAAAGCTTTTGATAAGATTCATTAGCAATTCTTATTTCACACATTATCCTTTTTTTAATTTTGGAGATTCCTTTATGCGTATGGTTTCTGCCTTATATTCTGCACCGACTGCTCGTTTATTTATAAATGGACACATTTCTCAACAATTTTCTCTTTTTAGAGGTACGAGGCAAGCATGTCCGCTTTCTCCTCTTTTATTTTTAATTGGCATCGAGCCTTTTCTTTCTTCAATTAGAAAATCTAATGAGATTAAAGGTACCAGTATTAAGGGCATTTTTGTTAAATCCCTTGCATATGCTGATGACGTGCTTTTATTTTTAAGTGATCCTGTGTCCTCTTTCCCACCTTTATTGCATATTATAACAAATTATTCTACAATTTCTGGTTATACTTTAAATACAAATAAAACAGATTTTTTTCACTTTGAATGTATATTGTACCCCTGATATGCTTCCCTTCAATGGTATAATTTGGAAAAAAAATAAACTGAAATATCTTGGGATTTTATTTAGTACATCCATAAAGTCAACCATTACTTTAAATTGTGATTTTCTTTTAACTTATATTAAAGACAACATTTCCAAATGGTCATTGCTACATCTTACATGGTGGGGCAGATTGGATTCTATAAGAATGACTTTAGCGCCCAAATTTTTTTATACACTTGCAATGCTTCCAATACAATTTCCTCTGAAATTTTATAAAGATGTTGATAAAGTTTTGTCTAAGTTTTTATGGAATAAAAAATCAGCTCATATTAGTTATAAATTACTAAAAATTCCCAAACGTAATGCCGGTTTTGGCATTCCTGATTTTTTTCTTTATCATAAAGCCTTTATTTTGAAACAAAGTTCTCTTTGGTTTATTCACTCTTCATTACTTGCTTCGCCTGTTTGGTTATCTATTGAGAAATCATTAGTAAATCCTCACCCACTTACATCTCTATTAACAATGTCTAATACCACAACATTTTTCCATAAATCAGCCATTATTAAATCTACTAAAATGATGTTTAATGATTTGGATTTAATTTTTCTCTCCTCCATGAATAATACTGGAGATATCTCTATTTGGTATAGCAATGTTATTAAATTGAATAGGAATGTTACATTTTGGTCTTCATGGATTAAAGCAGGTATTTTTCTATCTTAAAGATGTGTATAACAATAATAATTTCATTTTGTTTGAACATTTACAATCTCAATTTGGTTTATCTCGATCCCATGTTATCAAATACCAACAATTATGTAATTCAATTTTAGATTCTTTTCCAGATGCTATTCCCTCTAATATTGCTGTTGATTTGGCAGGCTACATTCAAATAGTTTCTTCTTCTTCTCATGGTGTTCCTATTTTATATAAAAAATTGTCGGACACTCTTGGTAACAATATAGATACTCTATCAACTTTTTGGAATGCTGAACTATCACTTTCTCTATCTACTGACAATTGGAGAGATATATGGTGTAATGGTATATCTGACTGGCTCCCTGTTTCCCTCTTTCAAACTAACTCTTATATTTTACTTGATAGATTATGGACCCCTTACCGTTTATTCCATGCTAAACTTCTCCCTTCTCCTTAATGTTGGCATTGTAAATTAGATTCTGGTACATTGCAACATATGTTATTTGATTGCCCTTTCATTTTAAAATTTTGGTCAGATGTGTGGGTTGTTATAACTAAGATTTTAAATATTCAAGAAGATATTTCTTATAAATTTTTGATTTGTAAATCACATATCTTATTACATGAGCTAAATGTTTTAGAATGTAAACTTTTTAATTTTCTCATTTCAGCAGCATTGAAATCCATTACTTATTGTTGGAAAGACTGTTCTTCTCTATCAGTTCATGTACAGTGGTCTTGGGTTCTTTTTACAAGAAGGGGTGCTCAATTATCTTTAAAGGGGCTTGTTCATAATTCACTCTCTCTTCAATCAATCTGGTTACCTGTTGATTTATATTTAGATATTA
Source organism: Lissotriton vulgaris (assembly GCF_964263255.1). Taxonomy (NCBI): domain Eukaryota; kingdom Metazoa; phylum Chordata; class Amphibia; order Caudata; family Salamandridae; genus Lissotriton; species Lissotriton vulgaris. The sequence continues at coordinate 1,092,295,362 of NC_141689.1, read as the reverse complement.
AGTAATGTATGATTATTTGTCTTTTCCAAATGCCTTCATTTTCCATTTGATATTTGTTTTCTCTTTACTACAGTAGCTCCTGTCAATTTATTCTTACTCTAATTGTATTCTTTCCCTTCCCTTCCCCTTTTAATTTCCTCTAAATAAGATTATTATCTTTACCTTATGCAATTTTGTAATGTATGGATTGTTAGTTTCAATAATGTTTGAAGGTATTTTCGCTTTTTAATAATATTTTTTGTACTGTCTTTATGTTTCACCTGCATCTAAAAAATTTCAATAAAATATTTTGAAATTAAATAGAGTTATAAATAAAAAAGTATTTATTAATTAGTTATGTGACTTTTCTGTCTTTGTTCTCTTTAATTGTCAGTCATGGATCATTGAGGTATCCCTAGAACACAATTAAAAGTGCTTTCTATTTATATTTGCTGTTCTAAGTATTCACAGATAAGTGCTAAAAATACAGCTTTAGGTGACTGCTTATTTCTGGACCACCACTGGAAGTTTGTTGCAGGATCAGCACATTATTTATTTCCTCCACCCTTGATCCCTGATTAATGCCATTATAGCAATAGTTTAATTTATATCTCAAACCCTACGCTTCAAGTTTCTGGGAATGCACCCTGCTTTCAGACAACTCACTTCTCATTCTCGCCTTCACTTTCACGCTCACCCTGCACTCCCAGGGATCACAATGCACTCACACTGATCGCCATGCACTCATAGCGATCACAATGCCTCACACTGATCACCATGCACTTACAGCGATTGCTATGCACTCACAGCGATCACAATGCACTCACACTGATCACAATGCACTCACACTGATCACAATGCACTCACACTGATCACCATGCACTCACAGCAATCACAATGCACTCACACTGATCACCATGCACTCACACTATTTACCCACTCAACCTGCACTCACACTGATCACCATGCACTCACACTGATCACCATGCACTCACACTGATCACCATGCACTCACACCAATCACCATGCACTCACACCATTCACCCGCTCACTCTGCACTCACAGTGATCATAATGCACTCACACTGATCACAACGCACTCACTCTGATCACCATGCACTCACAACATTCACCCCCTCACCGTGCACTCACAGTGATCATAATGTACTCACAGTGATCATAATGCACTCAAAGTGATCACAATGCACTCACACTGATCACAATGCACTCACAACATTCACCCGCTCACCCTTCTCTCACAGTGATCACTCTGCACTAAAAATGCACTTGCATTGTTCACTCTGTACCTCACCCTGCAGTCACATGAGCACACTTCTCACCCTGCACTCAAGTGACACTTCACTCACCTGTCCCCCCTCACTGCTCAATCTGTAGCTCACTCAAACAAGGCCATCACTAACCATGCACTAATTTGTCCCACTCTGCACTTACAGCCGAACCCAAATTCATATGGTCACCTCACTCACCCTGTAGTCACTCCTTTTACCCTACTCTCACACTGTTGCATTGCTCACCGTGCAGTCACATGGGCACTCTTGTCACCCACACAGTGCAGAAGGTTAAAGTGCCTGGTACAAAGAAGATGTACCATGCACATCACAGAACTGAGTGTGAGTAAACTATGAGTAGCGCTATAAAAAAAAGAAATGTTTGTCAGACAGGTGCTATAGAGAGATGAGGTGTACTGTTGGTGAGTGGTAGTGAGGGAATTCATGTAGAAGGTGGAAAGACTGTTCACCGTGTGCGACCAGTGCTAAGGCCAGCCCTGGCTGGGAGTGCTAACACCCCCCTTTGGGTCTAGTGGATCCCCTGCTTCTGCCTTTTATTATTAACATTTGTAGTGTGCTACTGTTACCAAAAGGTGTCCTGGGGCTAATAACCATATGCCTGCAATGTGAGAGAGGGATCCGGGGTTGGGAGAGGAGAGAAGAGAGGGATGGAAGGAAGGGGGTGAGAGGAAAGGGGCATGGGTAAACTGCTTAACTCTGCACAAGACCGCCAGGTTTTGAAGGGACCCTTGCTGCTCCCGGCCATGGCCAGGTGAGCTTCTAATATGGCAGCGCGTATTCCTGTGGAGTGGGAGCCCTTCACAAAGGTTGACTAGACAACTTTCTGATGTTAATTGCTGTATTTTGGTTATAAACTGGTACTGATGGGGAGAAATCTTTCCTCAGTGTTACTGTGTTTAAAAAATGTCAAAATAATAAAGAAATGCTATCCCAAAATGCGCAGCATCACAGAACATTATTTACATTCTCTACTCACACAATTAAGAAAAAACAGCAGGTCTGGGAGCACACCGCTCACCTATCAAGCAAGGTTCGCCCCTGGCATTCTGGGTAATGCAGTCTCTGGTAGTTTGCCTCGTAGAAGTGTTATCGAGTGTTTCGCCAAGGTTGGCGCAAATGTGCTGATCTCTAGACACCGGTGTTTCAGGTTCATTAACCTTCGTCAGTAGAGATTACAGACTAGTTTTAGGGGTTTGCCGGATAGGTTGCCGAAATCGTCTCAGGTCTGGTACCGCTCACTGGCGCGCAGAGCATCAACCACGAGCTCGTCAGCTCCATGACTCACGGGAGTCCATTAGAAAAAACAGCAGGTCTGGGAGCACACCGCTCACCTATCAAGCAAGGTTCGCCCCTGGCATTCTGGGTAATGCAGTCTCTGGTAGTTTGCCTCGTAGAAGTGTTATCGAGTGTTTCGCCAAGGTTGGCGCAAATGTGCTGATCTCTAGACACCGGTGTTTCAGGTTCATTAACCTTCGTCAGTAGAGATTACAGACTAGTTTTAGGGGTTTGCTGGATAGGTTGCCGAAATCGTCTCAGGTCTGGTACCGCTCACTGGCGCGCAGGGCATCAACCACGAGCTCGTCAGCTCCATGACTCACGGGAGTCCATTAGAAAAAACAGCAGGTCTGGGAGCACACCGCTCACCTATCAAGCAAGGTTCGCCCCTGGCATTCTGGGTAATGCAGTCTCTGGTAGTTTGCCTCGTAGAAGTGTTATCGAGTGTTTCGCCAAGGTTGGCGCAAATGTGCTGATCTCTAGACACCGGTGTTTCAGGTTCATTAACCTTCGTCAGTAGAGATTACAGACTAGTTTTAGGGGTTTGCTGGATAGGTTGCCGAAATCGTCTCAGGTCTGGTACCGCTCACTGGCGCGCAGGGCATCAACCACGAGCTCGTCAGCTCCATGACTCACGGGAGTCCATTAGAAAAAACAGCAGGTCTGGGAGCACACCGCTCACCTATCAAGCAAGGTTCGCCCCTGGCATTCTGGGTAATGCAGTCTCTGGTAGTTTGCCTCGTAGAAGTGTTATCGAGTGTTTCGCCAAGGTTGGCGCAAATGTGCTGATCTCTAGACACCGGTGTTTCAGGTTAATTAACCTTCGTCAGTAGAGATTACAGACTAGTTTTAGGGGTTTGCTGGATAGGTTGCCGAAATCGTCTCAGGTCTGGTACCGCTCACTGGCGCGCAGGGCATCAACCACGAGCTCGTCAGCTCCCTGACACGCATCCTACACTCTGCTGATGAAGGACAAAAATCCAGAAACACCGGTGTCCAGAGTTGGCCTGCAATTGTGCATCACACTTCGGAACTTTTGATAAGCGCAGCCCCTTTGACAAAACAACATCTACTGTGATGCTCTTGGGGTACACACGCTGTAATGGTGGAGTAGCGTGCGACCTATGAACTTTGTACGTAACTACGGCTCCCTTGAGCCTTCGAGCTGACGAGCTCAGGTAACGCCCTACGTGCCCGGAGAGGTACCATACCTGATAACACTTTGGCAGCCTGCACAGCAACCCCTGACACTCATCCTACACTCTGCTGATGAAGGACAAAAATCCAGAAATACCGGTGTCCAGAGTTGGCCTGCAATTGTGCATCACACTTCGGAACCTTTGATAAGCACAGCCCCTTTGACAAAACAACATCTACCGTGATGCTCTTGGGGTACACACGCTGTAATGGTGGAGTAGCGTGCGACCTATGAACTTTGTACTCTACTCACACAATTAAGCCAAGCCTGTCGCATAATTTGGTCCTCACCTGCCTCATAATTACAGTAGCCCTGCCTAGAGGTTTAGAAATTTTTGTCAGGGGGGGGGGTCCTTATGCCTGAAAATGTTGACAGGGGGGTCTCGGCATCCAAAAGTTTGAAGACCTCTGGGTTAGGTGAATGTTGGGGGACCCATGCAAGCCATACCTCGCTGGACTCCCCCGGGTGTTAAGTTTCCAGAAATATGTGGGTTTGGTGGGTTTCCCTAGATGGCCGCCGAGCCCCAGGCCAAAAACTCATGGGACCCCCCCTTGCAAAAGCAGGTCGGTTTGTGATAGGTAATTTTGATTTCACCTCAATAGGTTTTGGGACTTTGCCTGTCGTGGGTACTTGACCCACCCACGCAAGTAAGGTACAATTGTTCTCGAAACATTTTGGGGAATGCAGGTGGGTGGAATTGTGTGGATCCACGCAGATTCCAGAACTTTCCACCACAGAAATGTGAGGAAAATGTGTTTTTTGGGACAATTATTTAGGTTTGTATGGGATTCTGGGTAACAGAACCTAGTGAGAACCAGTCAAGTCAACCCCTCCTGGATTCCCCTGGGTGTCTAGTTTTCAGAAATGTATAGGTTTGCTAGATTTCTCTAGTTGCAGGCAGAGCTAGGGCTCAAAAACTACAGCTAAGAACTTTGCAAAAAAAGAGTCATTTTTCAGTGTGAAAATGTGGTGTGTCCATGTTGCATTTTAGGCCCTTTCCTGCCACAGACACTAGGCCTTCCCACACAAGTGAGGTACAATTTTTCTCGAAAGACTTTGGGGAACGTGTGGTGGGTGGAATTTTTTGGATCCACACAGATTCCAGAACTTTCCTCCACCGAAATGTGAGGAAAATGTAGTTTTTTTTAACAGTATTTTAGGTTTGCAAGTGATTCTGGGTAACAGACCCTGGTGAGAGCCAGTCAAGTCACCCCATCCTGGATACTCCTTGGTGTCTAGTTTTTAAAAATGTGTAGGTTTGCTAGGTTTCCCTAGGTGCCGGCAGAGCTAGAGTTCAAACACTACAGCTAGGCACTTTGTAAAAAAAGGGGTATTTTTCACTGTGAAAATGTGGTGTGTCCACATTACGTTTTGGGCAGTTTCCTGTTGCGGGCACTAGGCCTACCCACACAAGTGAGGTACCATTTTTCTCTGAAGACTTTGGGGAACGCCAGCTGGGTGGAATTTTGTGGATCCATGCAGATTCCAGAACTTTACACCACAGAAATGTGAGGAAAACTTGTTTTTTTGACAAATGTTAAGTTTGCAAGGGATTCAGGGTAACAGAACCTGATGAGAGCCAGTCAAGTCACCCCATCCTGGATTTCACTGGTTATCTAGTTTTCAAAAATGTATAGGTGCCGGCAGAGCTAGGGTTAAAAAACTACAGCTAGGCACTTTGCAAAAAAAGGGTCATTTTTCATTGTGAAAATGTTGTGTGTCCACGTTGCGTTTTGAGCCGTTTCCTGCTGTGGACACAAGGCCTACCCACACAAGTGAGGTATCATTTTTATCGGGAGACTTAGTGTAACTTAGAATTGTAGATCAACTGCTATTACCTACTGACTTTTGATGCATTTCTGCCTTTCAAATGAAAGACAATGTGTAAAAAATAAGTCATTTGGAAAAATGACCTATAATTCTCATGCTAGTATGGGTATTCCCAATTTCGGAAATATGGAAATTTCTACTGTTTCTAAACTCTATATTTTTTTCCCATTACAGAAACACATAGGTGTCTTTCATACCGATTTTTCCATTTATACATTTTCCCAGAATAATTGCTATATACCCGGTACATATTAAAAAAACATTGCAATCACTGCTCAGTTATTGGCTCTGGGTTCGTTGGGATCTTGGTGAACCTAAAAGTCCTTTATAACCCCACAACCAGAAAGGTACAGCAAATGTAACGGTATATTGCTTTCAAACAGCTGTCATAACTAAAAGAAGTTACAAGGGAAAACGTTGACATAAATGGCTGTTTTTTTCAACTAATGTTCAATTTTTCCTATATTCAACCGTGAGTTTCTATGAAGAAACCTTGAAAGATCTACACAAATGACCCCTTGCTGGATTCAGAATTTTGTCTATTTTTTTAAAATGTATAGCTTCTCAGGATCCATTATTGCTTTTATACCCATTTCTACCATTAACTGGAAAGAGGTCGAAAACACAAAAAATAGCAAAAATAGGCTATGTCCCAGAAAAATGCCAAAACTGTGTAAAATATTTTGATTTTCTGACAAAAGTCTGCTTGTCCCTAAAAGCTAGGAAGATGGTGATTTCAGCACCACAGCCCCTTTTTGGTACAATTTGCAGGGAAAAAAACAGATGCTTTCATCTGTATCCCTTTTTTCCCATTTTTAAAAACAAAAACACATTTTTGCTGTATTTTGGCAAATTTCTAGGTCCCCTCCATGGCAATCCATAAACCCTGGTTACCTTTAGAATCCCCATGATGTTGGAAAAAAAGGATGCAAATTTGGCGTGGATACCTTATGTGGTCAAAAATGTACAGGGGCCTAAGCGCGAACTATTCAAAATACCCCAAAAAAGGCCTAGCAGCGAAGGGGTTAAACACTAAAGTATCTTTCTTCCCCTACTTCACAACCTACCACCTCATATACTTTGTCTTTAGCTTGTCCCCCTTCTCATCTACGGTATCAACGTCATCTCTCTAGCTTTACCTCTCTTGTCCATCTACTTCTTCTTCTCTTGCCCCCACCACACTTGTTTTTCTCTTGCTCAGCAAAGGAAAAGGCGAATCTCTAGTCATTCAAAGAAGAGAGGAGGGACAAGGTAAGGGAACAAAATTAAGAAGAAAATGACTTGATCTAAGTCAGTCTAGGAGCGGTTTTGTTGTTTACAAAAATCTGCTTCGTCCAATGAACGAACACAAAAAACAGCATTATTTTGTAGAAGGAAAAAGCACGATTTTCACCACACATCTTTAAGCCTACCTTTGCTCAACCTTCTCATTTTTGTATATTAATATTAAAGAACCTCTCAGCTATGACGAATCTGAGCTCAAAGAAGAATAAAAAAGGGCAGTAAGGCCCCTGCAGGCTGCTGCTTTACAGTACCGCCGCAAATGTTCAACAGATAGAGTCATATTGCAGCAAATGGCCTAAGAATTGCTTGCTGATGGTGGAAGAGTGGTGGAAAAGAATCACTCAAGTGCCATAAAATCATAGCAAAATGTCCTTGCTCTCCAGCTGACTGATATCCACTTTAGATAAAATTGACGAATCGGTCATTTCGGCCCTGAATGACAACAAAAAATAATATGACTCACTTAAAATCACGAACGAAACTTAATAAAATGTCTAAGCTTTCAATTGATTTAGCACACGCCTAATTTAAAAGAATGACCTCTGTTTCTGTGGCTGCCATCTTAGAACACATCCAATTTTAGCTCAAGGCCAAATCAGATTCTAAAGTAAATAGATGTTATGTAAATTCTCAAATATGGGTTTATGGCTTAATGAGAATAACTGGAAATGCAAAAAACAGGATTAAGAGATAAACGATTTCATGTTTTCCTCTTCAGGGTACAGAGCTTTTTGCTTTTGATAGTCCTGAAGTTCTTTTTAAAACCAATGCTTGGTGAGATGAGCATGTGTACTGTGAGGGATGCGGTTATCTCCTTATACGCCTCAGAGGCTGTAGCGGGCTTTTCTGGGCGGTGCAGAGCTGAGAATCTGTTTTAAGCTCCTGCAGTACATAAACTGAAATCCTTCCTCTCATATTCTTCTGAGTCAGTGCTTTATTTTCAGACAGCACAGCTCAGGGGCCAGATCAGGAAGGGCTTTACTGGTGCAGCGCAGAGCCGAGCATCTGTTTCAAGATATAAACTGAATTAATGTAATACACTGATTCTTTGCCTGAGTGTTTAGTTTCAGATAGTAGAGATCAGAATCAGTGGGCAAGGTGACTGTGCCAGAGCAGGCATCCAAGCAGTAAGGGTCATGTGGAAGGCTTCCTTGTATTCATCCGCGCACATTTCGTTTTCTTGGTGGGAAGTTAAGACAGTGCTTGCTCCAGATACTTCTGGCCACTGTATTATGAAAACAGACTTCTTGAGGTGCTAATTGGTGACAAGAACATTTGTGCACATGTATTGCATGGTATTTTTTTAGGGTGGTGAGCGAGTGATGTGTTCTGTTGTTTTTTTTTGCTGCTACAATGTGATGTTGTTTTGTACTGAGTAGCTGTGGTGCATTCTGCTTTGACAGTTTTGTTGTGATGTGCCCTGTTGCATTTTAAATATATTAATATGTTCCTTTGTGTATGGTATTGTGTTATCATATGTTGTGTACTTTAGATAATCAACAAACGTCCAGCCATAAGCTGTGCATTACTTTAAAGTTTCCAAGGCAAGCAACCATTTACCACTGGGCAAGGTGGTAGAATAGCTCTGCTCTCGCTGATAACTGCTTAAGAAACCAGTCAGCCCCAAACTGTGGCAGAGACTGAGTCTAAACCTACCACTCACAGTGCTAGCTTTATGTGATATCGCCCCAAGTGTACTGGTTCACCTGTGACTGCCATACATTATTCCAATATTACTGCTACTTTGTTCTCATATTATTCTAGATGTGGTTACACTCTTCCATCTATATGCTTGCCTTCCTGGCTCCTTCAGTGACACAGGGTTTTCTCATCCTGAGTCTTAATGTTCTAGAAGCGTGGAGTAAACAAACCATATTTTTACCCATAGATCTCTGATGCACTGGAGGTAGTGGATAGAAAAAGAACTTTCAGCATCTCAACATTCCTTTACATTCACTATGGAAATAAAATCGGATGTTTTTCTTGTGCATACCAAATCCATACTGTCAGTATGATTCAAGTTTAGGTTCCACTCTGTTAACACTTACATTGTGAATACACTTCAAAACATCCCTCCCTTTGAGCAAATTGATAATTAATAAGGAGAAGATTGAATGAGACCAATCAAAATCAACTCGTCTAAGATCACAAAAGCACGCTGGCCTATGTCACTGTCAGTTTCAGGTTATTTAACCAACTGGGACCTCTCCACCGGAACTCTGTGGGTATCCACGTATGCCCTACTGGTCCCTCTCCATGGGAACTGCATACCACTGGATGACCCTGTACGGGTATGTTACACTTACAACGCATCTTTTACGTCGCATTCCGTTACAACGCAGATTTTACAACGCGGGATCCATTACATCGGATGTCATTACAATGCATGGCATTACATCGCAGATGCTATTACAACGCATACTATTACATCGTAAGTATTGGTAAGTATTTATTTTTTTTTATTTTATTTAATATTATTTAATTGATTTAATTATTATTAATTATAAAAAAAAATATTTATGTTTTTAATTATTATAAATTAAATATATTAATGTAAGTGATTTTTTAAATAAGTATGAGTATAGGAGTATATGTTTTGGGGTACTGAGGTATATGTTTTGGGGTGTTTGGGTATTTTTAGGTTTTAGGGCAGGGTTTTGGGTTTTGGGGTACAGGGGTGTTTTTAGGTTTTAGGGTAGGGTTTGGGTTTTGGGGTACAGGGGTGTTTTTAGGTTTTAGGGCAGGGTTTGGGTTTTGGGGTACAGGGGTGTTTTTAGGTTTTAGGGCAGGGTTTGGGTTTTGGGGTACAGGGGTGTTTTTAGGTTTTAGGGTAGGGTTTGGGTTTTGGGGTACAGGGGTGTTTTAAGGTTTTAGGGCAGGGTTTGAGTTTTGGGGTACAGGGGTGTTTTTAGGTTTCAGGGTAGGGTTTGGGTTTTGGGGTACAGGGGTGTTTTTAGGTTTTAGGGCAGGGTTTGGGTTTTGGGGTACAGGGGTGTTTTTAGGTTTTAGGGCAGGGTTTGGGTTTTGGGGTACAGGGGTGTTTTTAGGTTTTAGGGTAGGGTTTGGGTTTTGGGGTACAGGGGTGTTTTTAGGTTTTATGGCAGGGTTTGGGTTTTGGGGTACAGGGGTGTTTTTAGGTTTTAGGGCAGGGTTTGGGTTTTGGGGTACAGGGGTGTTTTTAGGTTTTAGGGTAGGGTTTGGGTTTTGGGGTACAGGGGTGTTTTTAGGTTTTAGGGTAGGGTTTGGGTTTTGGGGTACAGGGGTGTTTTTAGGTTTTAGGGTAGGGTTTGGGTTTTGGGGTACAGGGGTGTTTTTAGGTTTTAGGGCAGGGTTTGGGTTTTGGGGTACAGAGGTGTTTTTAGGTTTTAGGGTAGGGTTTGTGTTTAGGGATAATTAAATTATATTTACCATTTTAAAATTAATTAAAATATATTTAATAAATTAAATTAATTATTTTACATTAATTACATTTTTTAATTAAATTAATTAAATTAAATAAATAATTATTATTAATTTAATTTAATTTCATTATAAAAATATGTACTTTAAACTAATTACTTTTTTTAATTAAATTAAATTAATTACAATTTTTAATAAAATTACATTTATTAAATAGATATTATTTAATTAAATTAATTTAATGACAATTTTAAAATGTCTTTTAATTAATTTATTTTAAAAAAATTAATTACAATAAACTAAATAACATTTTTAAAAAAAGGTATACTTACCTATACTTACGATGTAATGCCATGCGTTGTAATAGCATCTGCGATGTAATGCCATGCATTGTAATGACATCCGTTGTAATGGATCCCGCGTTGTAAAATCTGCGTTGTAACGGAATGCGTTGTAACACAACGCGTTGTACTGACACCAATCCCCCTGTACGCCATAGTGGTCGCCCTACACAGGAACACTGTATATCCCTGTATGCCTGCAGGAGTGGAACCCTGAACCAAACTAATCTTGATTTAACCTCAATAATCTTGAAACCCCCACTTTTTTTTAAATATCACAGTTCACCTAAAGAGGTTCCACTTCTGGGTTGATCGTACACAAATAAAGATCTCGCCCAACACCACTTCAGCAGAGTAACATAATAAGTCATAAAGACCACTCAAAAACAGAGTTTTAGATCAGGGAAAAGTTAAAGAGTTTTATTACAAAATCTCAAAATGAAATAATACAGAATAAATGTCATGAAGCCTCAGAATTTCGGACACATACAGAATAATCAAAAGTCAATAATCATTCTAAGTCTCAAATGAGCAGCAAAAACAGAAAATGTTGCACTGCATACCTATATTAGCATGGCAAATTCTGCAAAGAAAATCTAACCGTCATATTCACAAAGGATTCTTATACACAATTTTAAGGCGCAGATTCAGCAAGGCATGACCAAAATAAACCAAAATTGAACAAATCAGAGGGTCCTTCCACCCATCAGAGACCCTAACACCATTTCTAAGTAAGCTGCAAGCAGCCTCATGCAGAAAAGACCTTGGGCACTTTGCAACATTCCGTACATCTGAAAGTTCATTAACAAGACATACACATTTTGGAAAAAACACTAAAGAATATCCTTCTGTCTCTTGCTCTATTGATCTCCAAAGCCTGTGGGAGGAGAAGAAGCGCAGAGAGATCTAATTGGGGAGAGGGGGAGGGGTTGTGAATGCAGGCGCGGTGACAGATATAAAAACAGTATCTAGGACACAGTTTTAGATACAGCTATGACCCCTCATTTAAACCACTTTCACCAGAAATTGGATTTATTGTATTAGTGTTCCCACTTTCCTGAAATAATATAAAATGGAATAGAACCATAAATTGTTTGATCATTTATATCTGATGCACCCTGCACGAATTGCAGCCTTAACTTAATGTATTTGTTTATCAATAAAGGAAAGTAAACAGCTAGAAAATAGAAATCTGATACCTAGAGTGAATAATAACCCATTATTCACTTCTGGTATAATAGGAAAAATGTTGTCCAGCAACTTCCTGAAGCAGTTTCTTATAGCCCAATGGGGCCTGGGCCGCCATCAGGGAGAATATCGAGGGCTGGGGGGTCACCTGTTGGCGGGCGCAGGCGCCATTGTGCCAAAACAAGCGGCCTCAGGCAATTGCTGGACGACATTTTTCTCATTATACGAAGAGTGAATAATGGGTTATTATTCACTCTTGGTATCAGATTTCTACTTGTTTACTTTCATTTATTGATAAACTAACACATTAAGATAAGGCTGCAATTCGTGCCCTGGCACCCCTCGTGCCTCCCCCATCTATGACGTCTAAAGCTTCACAGATCAAGGTATCCACGGGTGCTGTAGGCTTAAGCCCTGCAATGCCTGTTGCTGCGTGTCAATCAGCCTGTCACCCCATCCTTTCTGCACTCCTCACAGAGTGGGATGAAATAGCAGCCACTGAAACTTCAAGTCTGGGACTGCGCAGGTTTGAGGGTTTAGTTTCACCATCGTCCCTGAGGGGGGCGGTGGAGCTGGCACCACGCAGAGCTTTGTGATGACCTTGACTGGCAACATGATCACCCTAGAGGTGAGTGACCAGGTGCTACTGGTTAATGTGGACTTGTGTCCGGGGCCTGCAGGGCGAAGGATGTTACCGGAGACCTTCTACTGAAGCTCATGTGCTTCTCAGTTCTTGATCTCAGTCAGGCCGAAGTGTGTGAATTAATCAACAACTGAGAAACCCCTTTAGAATAAATTAAATAAAGGAAAACCAATTTTAAGGTAAGGCAATTTTAAGGAAATCCAAAAAATCGAAAATGAAAGAAAAGATTTTAAAGAAAAGATACTTTTAAGGAAAAATCCAAAACTACATTAAACTTGGTTGGACTTTTTAACTACTGTGAGGGTTTGGGTTCAAGGATGGGTAATGTTTAGGGTGATGAGGGGTTTTTAGGAGTCAGGAATAGTTGGAGCTTAGGCATTGAAAGGTTTTTTTAGGGTTCAGAAATGCTGGAGTTTAGGGGTGGTGAGGGGTTTTAAGGGTTCATGGATGATTGATGTTAAGGTATGTTAGTAGGGTTCATGGATAGGCAAAGTTTAGGGCTGGCAAGGGTTTTTAAGGTTCAATTATGGGTTGCAGCTGGGGTATTGAGGAGTTTTTAGGGTTCATGATGTGGTGGAGTTTAGGATGGCGGGTGCTCCTAAGGATTGATGGATAGATGGAGTTTTTATGTGGAAAGGGGGTTTTAGGGTTCATGGATGAGTAGCCTAGGGTGATGAACAGTTCTTATGGGTCATGGATGGCTGGTGTTTGAGAGCTGTGAAAGAGAGTTTTTTTAAGGTTCAGGGATGGACGGACTTTGGGTGTGCTGAGGTATTTTAAGAGGTGTGGGATGGATGGGGTTTAGGCGGAGAAATGTTTTTTAAGGTTCAGGGATGGTGGATTTTTGGGATAGATAGGGCTTTTAGGCTTCAGGGATGAGTGTAATTTAGGTGTGATGAGAGGTTTTAGGGGGCAGTGATTAATGGTGTTTAGGGGTTGTGAGTGGTCAGCGAAAGATGGTGTTTAAGGGTGGTGATGGGTCAGTGAATTAAAGGCCTTTAAGTAATTGTTTGACAATGTAAGAGACTTACAAATGAAATTATGTCCCCTGAATTAAAGAATTTAAATAAATATCTCCGACAAAACTGTTTCTGAAAGTAAGACCTGCAACTATTGCATTTGCACTTAAAAACTAAGCATTGAAAAGGCAATTTCGACCAGAAAGAAATTGAATGACTTGGTTTCTACGGAAAGATAAATGCCATTAATTCTGGAAATTTCCATTAAACAGTTTTGATTAAACGGTTTCTCAGTAATGATATGCCATGAAATCGTTTTTCTATGAAATCAGATACAACCCAGCCAGCCCTGCAACTTTCAGCTATAGTCCCTAATGTGAATTCTCAGGGGAGTGGGGAGCCAAGTCCTGCAACAAACGTGTGTGGCTGAGTGTCATTGGGGCCACCACCATTCCTCCACAAGATGACATTGCATACTTGTCAATTATTCTACTATACTTCTGTATCCTTTGTATACTCATAACCTGCTTTTCGTTGAGCATAAAGCTTTTGTCATTTGTTCAAAGTAAGGTGTTGGATGTCACTATCAGTGTCATGTCCTGTGTTCACCTTTCCTTTCTTTCCTAAGCATAAAATGTGTTCATATTCAGCAGTTTGCACAAACACTTGCTTTCCCTCTGAGCCATAACACTCCAGGCTGTCGGTAACCTGTCTGACTACTCCCCTGTTTTGTGTGCATTTCTAATATCTGGCCACTTTTACTATTTAAATACTTCATTAAGATTGATTGTCTGTCACTTGAGACGATTCTGGGATGTATAGTGGTGACAAACGGTGCGCATTCAGCCTCCTTGTGTTAACTGAGCAGACGATGTTGTGTATATTTCGTAAGAATTAGACCTGAGCTGTTCTCTCCGAGAAATGTACGCATGGTTTCTGCTGCTTACTGGGCTTTTGTTTGCTAGAAAATTGTGGGGCATATTACCAAGCAATAGCGATAATTATCGCTATTGCTTGGTTAGAGACAAAAATTTAACGCAGCGCTGCGGCGATTTTTACCGCAAATAAACCTTGGTATTACTAAGGTTTAACGCAAATGCGGTAAAAATCGCCGCAAAGCATGAATATCGCTGAAAAGTCAGCGATATTCATGCATTAGCGAGCTAATGCTCTTAGCCATGCTATCCACCTCCCATTGGCTAACATGGCTAAGAACTGCTCAGGGCAGGTGTTAGCTTTTGGAGATATTCCTGCTTAGCGCGAATATCTCCAAAAGTTGGTAATAGGAGATAGCGATGTTAGAGACTGTTTTCAGTCGCTAACATCTTGGCACGCCCACTTTGCATCTCATTAGTGATAAATATCACTGACATGCAAAGTGGGGCCCAAGATGGTCGCTATCTCCTACTAGCTGTTGCTAACTGGTGTTAGCGGCAGCTAGGTAATAGGGAGATAATTTTATCTCTGCTTTCTTGGCTTTTAAAGCCAAAAAAGCGGAGACAAACCCTCTTGATAATATGCCCCTGTACTTTTAGAACATCCTCACGTGCAAAATCAAGATGAATGACTACTTAGTGTTCTGGGAGGCCGTCTGCATGACCTTTTCTATTGAAAGCCCTCTCCTATTTTTAAAAAGTACACAAAAAGCGTATGTGAACGTGTATGCAGAACCCCAGTAAACCAGATTCATGCAAAGATGTGCTTGAGTAAAAAAAAATCTGATTTTTTGTGCAAATCGAAGAATGGTGGATGTGATGGTATTATAGAGCAATAGTGAAATATCTAATATGCTTTTTACTTTTTACATAATGACACTTATGAGGTAGGGTGAATGCTGGTGAGTCATGATAATCACAAGGCACATTCATTCTATACAGCCTGTCTCGTCTGTGGGGCCCAGTGCTCTTCAGGTGTATGAAATGGATAATACCTTCCAAACCCGTAATTAGTGGATGGGGCGGAACATGATCTGAATTTACTCATGATGATTGCTGCTACATGTTTATCAGCTGCCTTGTTATAGTTTAAGTTGGCACACATTTGCATAATATGTTTATATGTGCAGTTTATGCATGGTATAAAAAGATTTGCATGAACTCTATCAATACTTTATGCTATTCAACATACTGCTGTAGTAGTTACACATAGGGGTCTTTCGGGGTTTTAAATTATTGCCTGCATTGTACACAGTGGGGCAATGGTGGTGTCAAATTTTAATTATGGGTACCAGGATAGGCTTAAATGTTGCACTGCTTGAAGGTAGCTCGTAAAGTGATTGCAACAAGCACTTGGCTTGTTTTGAGCAGTGAGTCAAGTATGTGCCACCTCTTCAAAGTTCAGTTGCACTAGAAACACTGTTAAAGCCACATTCCTGTAGAGCATAATATAATAAACTGGTTCTTGCAACAGGTTTAAATCCACAGACTACTGCAAAATATCACAACCTGACATATTCCCTTGAAAAATTGTGCGTGATAAACTGACCTTGAATTAAATGTTTACTTCTCCTCTTCCTTATTAATTTTGAATGCACATATCCTCCCCTTCTAACTTATGCATGCCTCTTTTGTTTGTAGACTACTCAAAATCTCATGCCTGCCTGTCTGCCTTAATCTCTTTTTTGAAACCATATGCTTGTAACCTAGCAATATCTATTATTTCCAGCAAGCATTTTTTCTATCATAACACCCACTAAAGGGCACACCTCAATCATTAATGTAACACAAAGAAACTAAAGTAAATGTATGGAAAGTTTCTTTTACCATACAAAACTAACTCCAAAAACCAATGGACTCACGACTAACTCTCGGGCTCCCAAGTAGCTTGGTGCATGCCTTCAAGCGCTTCGATGTCTCATTGGGAGTATTAAGCACTATATAAAGGCTAATTCAATACAATGATTGTCAGGCACTTGAAGCAGAAAGGATCAGGAGTCCAAACAGGACATGTGTATAGGCAGCAAGATAAGTAAAAATGCTTTTAAATGCTGTGGGCCCGATTCTCAAAGGTAACTTACGTGTAGTATAGTTACGAGTAAAATGTGTTCTCTGCACTTGGGGTGGGATCGCTGCACTGCCCATTGCAGTGCAGAGATACTGCCCCGAAAGCTGAGAATCGATTCCGAGTGCAGAGTCTCTGCCCCAAGTGCAGAGACTCCAGACTCGTAACTTAACTGCATGTGAATTACCTTTGTGAGTCGGGCCCTCAGTGTCTGTGAGGGAGGTTGTGTATGTGTTTGTGTGTGTGCCAAAGTAAGGGAGTTTCAGTGAAGGAGTGAGTCAGAGTGAATGATAATGAGTGATAGGAAGAGTGCGTATGAGTGAGAAATAATGAAAGTGAGGAAGAATGGCAGGGCGTGTAACTGAGTGTTACTGTGTGATACTGAGTGAGTCACAGTGTATGTAAGTCTTAGTGAGTCAGAGAATGAGTGAGATGGAGTGTCAGAGTGAAAATGAGTGAGACTAAGTGAGTCACAGTGAGAATGAGTGAGACTAAATGAGTCAGTGAGATGGAGTCAGGGTGAGTGTGAATGGGTGTGAATAAGTGAGACTGAGTGAGCCAGGGTGATATTGAGTGAATGAGAATGAGTGGGTCTGAGATAATGAGTGAGAAAGAGAGAGTTAGAGTGGGACTGTGAGAATGAGTGAGACTGACTGTGAATGAGAGGGATTAAGTGAGTGTGAGTGATTGAGAGTGAGATTGAGTCGATACAATTCATCAGGACTGAGTGAATCAGGAAGAAAAAAGTGAGTCCGAGAGAGACTGAGTGGTAATGAGTGAGTCAGAGTGACACTAAGAGAAACTGTGTGAGATGAAGTAAGAATGCATGAGACAGAATGAGTGAGACTGGATGAGACTGAGGCAGTTAGAGGGAGATTGAGAGAATCAAAATGAATGGAACTGTGGGAGAGTAAGTGAGAATGAGTGAGACTGAGTTAGTCAGAGTAAGTGACAGTGGGATCAAGTGTGAATGAGAGTAAGTTAATGAGATTGAGTGAGAATGAGTGAGAGAGTAAGACTGAGTGCAAGCAAGTGTGAGCAAACCCCCCTGAACCCGCAGAGAAGACGTCAGGCTCGCTTACTGGAATTCCAGCCAAGGATTCTGCCTCACCACTTTTAAAAGTCATCAGCCGCCACTTGATAGTAGGCCTGTTCTGAGACTCTGGTAGCTACTCTGATCACCTTGCTACTAATTATCACCCACCTAATATTCCACTTTATTGGTCATGAGTGTTACCCCAAGTGAACCTCCTTCCTACATAAGTAACCACAATTCACTTGCCCAGGCTATCCCAAGACTAAGGGTTGGTGGAAGCTGAGTACAGGTCATTGTGGTGTAAGAATTTTTACCTACAACTCAAATTGGTGAGCCTGCGTGCTGCCTTAGCTGGTTAATGTATGTGGTCCTTCATGAGAGGCACTCCTTAATTCTACCACAATGTGATTTTGTGGCAAGGAAATAGCTGTTATTGCAAGGAAGTAAATATACCTTAGGCTCAAGATAGAATTGTCTTTAGCAGATAAGCTAGTTATTGAATTGTACTAGATCACACACTTATACAGAATAATAGTTCAGTTTAATTTGAAAAGTAATTGAAATCATTGGACATTCCATTTATATAGCTTTATTAATGTGCCTACCATATTTGAGTCTCTGCCTCTCAACAGTCCTCTTTAAGTAGGAACTAAGGGCCAGACTTATTATTGTCCTTGTGTTATGCAAGGTAACTCAAGGCAGCGCAATTCCTTAATTCATATCTACAAAGCCACATAGGGGGCAATATGCACTACCTTGCCATGACTTTGTAAAGAAATGTAATGTAATGTAATGTAAAGAAATGTAACGCAACACAGCTGCTTGCACTGTGTTGCAATACATTTGCAGCTAGAAGGACTTCCATGGGTGGAGCATGGTCGTTTCCTGCATCCACCCATTGACTTGACGCAGTTACAGATTTAGTAAAAGGTTAATAATCTGGGATTGTATCGAATCCGTATGCTACCCAGAGGATGGCCTACAAGAAGAAAAATCTTTTATTCTCGTTGTTATTTCCTCTTACCATGCATAATGCATTTGGATTGTTTAGTTGATATCCATTCCGGCACCAAAACAATCCTGTCCAAGACGCAGTCCTGCATTGGCGCTAATAGGACACAGTGCACCAGCACAAGGACAGAGCAGAAGTGTTCTACATCTTTGTAAATTTAGAGCATTTCTGCACCCTCCCTTTCATGAGGTGCAGCAAATTCCCTGCAAAGCTTTGTGTGACATGACAGTAAATGTGCCTTTAACTGTTCATAATCTCTACCTGCTAAAAGACAAGACCAGAAAGAAAGACACTTTTCTTTGAGCTTGGCAAAAGATAGTCAAGAGTAACACATGGTAGTCAATATTATGAGAAACATTGATCAAGAGCACTTTACAGTCAAATTAGGAAAAATGGCCAAGTATTCTATCATTAACATTGTCAATAATCGCTCTGTCCTCTTGACTGGGGCACATTTTTTATTTTTGTTTAGATCATTTAGTTTAAAAGTTCAAAACCTTAATTATTATCATGCACTAAAACCTAAAACAATATTGAGGATAATCTTCCGCCGGTGTGTGAGTAGTGTGCGACCCCACCCCCTTTTTGTAACTTAAAGCTCCCTTGAGCAGCGGGCTGACGAGCCTGGGATCCCGCACCTACGCGCCGGAGTGGTACTATACCTGGCAGATATTGGCAGCCATCGGCGACCCCAGAACACTGCCTATCCCTGCTGACGAGGGTTGAAAACCCGAAACACGTGTCCAGGGATGGCGAAGACAGCGAAGATAGCAAGATCGAAAGATGATGCATCGCGAACACTCTACTACAATGACCAGAGTCCTTAGGGGCAACTTCCGCCGGTGTGTGAGTAGTGTGCGACCCCACCCCCTTTTTGTAACTTAAAGCTCCCTTGAGCAGCGGGCTGACGAGCCTGGGATCCCGCACCTACGCGCCGGAGTGGTACTATACCGGGCAGATATTGGCAGCCATCGGCGACCCCAGAACACTGCCTATCCCTGCTGATGAGGGTTGAAAACCCGAAACACGTGTCCAGGGATGGCGAAGACAGCGAAGATAGCAAGATCGAAAGATGATGCATCGCGAACACTCTACTACAATGACCAGAGTCCGTAGGGGCACCTTCCGCCGGTGTGTGAGTAGTGTGCGACCCCACCCCCTTTTTGTAACTTAAAGCTCCCTTGAGCAGCGGGCTGACGAGCCTGGGATCCCGCACCTACGCGCCGGAGTGGTACTATACCTGGCAGATATTGGCAGCCATCGGCGACCCCAGAACACTGCCTATCCCTGCTGACGAGGGTTGAAAACCCGAAACACGTGTCCAGGGATGGCGAAGACAGCGAAGATAGCAAGATCGAAAGATGATGCATCGCGAACACTCTACTACAATGACCAGAGTCCTTAGGGGCAACTTCCGCCGGTGTGTGAGTAGTGTGCGACCCCACCCCCTTTTTGTAACTTAAAGCTCCCTTGAGCAGCGGGCTGACGAGCCTGGGATCCCGCACCTACGCGCCGGAGTGGTACTATACCTGGCAGATATTGGCAGCCATCGGCGACCCCAGAACACTGCCTATCCCTGCTGACGAGGGTTGAAAACCCGAAACACGTGTCCAGGGATGGCGAAGACAGCGAAGATAGCAAGTTCGAAAGATGATGCATCGCGAACACTCTACTACAATGACCAGAGTCCGTAGGGGCAACTTCCGCCGGTGTGTGAGTAGTGTGCGACCCCACCCCCTTTTTGTAACTTAAAGCTCCCTTGAGCAGCGGGCTGACGAGCCTGGGATCCCGCACCTACGCGCCGGAGTGGTACTATACCTGGCAGATATTGGCAGCCATCGGCGACCCCAGAACACTGCCTATCCCTGCTGACGAGGGTTGAAAACCCGAAACACGTGTCCAGGGATGGCGAAGACAGCGAAGATAGCAAGATCGAAAGATGATGCATCGCGAACACTCTACTACAATGACCAGAGTCCTTAGGGGCAACTTCCGCCGGTGTGTGAGTAGTGTGCGACCCCACCCCCTTTTTGTAACTTAAAGCTCCCTTGAGCAGCGGGCTGACGAGCCTGGGATCCCGCACCTACGCGCCGGAGTGGTACTATACCAGGCAGATATTGGCAGCCATCAGCGACCCCAGAACACTGCCTATCCCTGCTGACGAGGGTTGAAAACCCGAAACACGTGTCCAGGGATGGCGAAGACAGCGAAGATAGCAAGATCGAAAGATGATGCATCGCGAACACTCTACTACAATGACCAGAGTCCTTAGGGGCAACTTCCGCCGGTGTGTGAGTAGTGTGCGACCCCACCCCCTTTTTGTAACTTAAAGCTCCCTTGAGCAGCGGGCTGACGAGCCTGGGATCCCGCACCTACGCGCCGGAGTGGTACTATACCTGGCAGATATTGGCAGCCATCGGCGACCCCAGAACACTGCCTATCCCTGCTGACGAGGGTTGAAAACCCGAAACACGTGTCCAGGGATGGCGAAGACAGCGAAGATAGCAAGATCGAAAGATGATGCATCGCGAACACTCTACTACAATGACCAGAGTCCTTAGGGGCAACTTCGCCGGTGTGTGAGTAGTGTGCGACCCCACCCCCTTTTTGTAACTTAAAGCTCCCTTGAGCAGCGGGCTGACGAGCCTGGGATCCCGCACCTACGCGCCGGAGTGGTACTATACCTGGCAGATATTGGCAGCCATCGGCGACCCCAGAACACTGCCTATCCCTGCTGACGAGGGTTGAAAACCCGAAACACGTGTCCAGGGATGGCGAAGACAGCGAAGATAGCAAGATCGAAAGATGATGCATCGCGAACACTCTACTACAATGACCAGAGTCCTTAGGGGCAACTTCCGCCGCTGTGTGAGTAGTGTGCGACCCCACCCCCTTTTTGTAACTTAAAGCTCCCTTGAGCAGCGGGCTGACGAGCCTGGGATCCCGCACCTACGCGCCGGAGTGGTACTATACCTGGCAGATATTGGGAGCCATCGGCGACCCCAGAACACTGCCTATCCCTGCTGACGAGGGTTGAAAACCCGAAACACGTGTCCAGGGATGGCGAAGACAGCGAAGATAGCAAGATCGAAAGATGATGCATCGCGAACACTCAACTACAATGACCAGAGTCCTTAGGGGCAACTTCCGCCGGTGTGTGAGTAGTGTGCGACCCCACCCCCTTTTTGTAACTTAAAGCTCCCTTGAGCAGCGGGATGACGAGCCTGGGATCCCGCACCTACGCGCCGGAGTGGTACTATACCTGGCAGATATTGGCAGCCATCGGCGACCCCAGAACACTGCCTATCCCTGCTGACGAGGGTTGAAAACCCGAAACACGTGTCCAGGGATGGCGAAGACAGCGAAGATAGCAAGATCGAAAGATGATGCATCGCGAACACTCTACTACAATGACCAGAGTCCTTAGGGGCAACTTCCGCCGGTGTGTGAGTAGTGTGCGACCCCACCCCCTTTTTGTAACTTAAAGCTCCCTTGAGCAGCGGGCTGACGAGCCTGGGATCCCGCACCTACGCGCCGGAGTGGTACTAAACCTGGCAGATATTGGCAGCCATCGGCGACCCCAGAACACTGCCTATCCCTGCTGACGAGGGTTGAAAACCCGAAACACGTGTCCAGGGATGGCGAAGACAGCGAAGATAGCAAGATCGAAAGATGATGCATCGCGAACACTCTACTACAATGACCAGAGTCCTTAGGGGCAACTTCCGCCGGTGTGTGAGTAGTGTGCGACCCCACCCCCTTTTTGTAACTTAAAGCTCCCTTGAGCAGCGGGCTGACGAGCCTGGGATCCCGCACCTACGCGCCGGAGTGGTACTATACCTGGCAGATATTGGCAGCCATCGGCGACCCCAGAACACTGCCTATCCCTGCTGACGAGGGTTGAAAACCCGAAACACGTGTCCAGGGATGGCGAAGACAGCGAAGATAGCAAGATCGAAAGATGATGCATCGCGAACACTCTACTACAATGACCAGAGTCCTTAGGGGCAACTTCCGCCGGTGTGTGAGTAGTGTGCGACCCCACCCCCTTTTTGTAACTTAAAGCTCCCTTGAGCAGCGGGCTGACGAGCCTGGGATCCCGCACCTACGCGCCGGAGTGGTACTATACCGGGCAGATATTGGCAGCCATCGGCGACCCCAGAACACTGCCTATCCCTGCTGATGAGGGTTGAAAACCCGAAACACGTGTCCAGGGATGGCGAAGACAGCGAAGATAGCAAGATCGAAAGATGATGCATCGCGAACACTCTACTACAATGACCAGAGTCCGTAGGGGCAACTTCCGCCGGTGTGTGAGTAGTGTGCGACCCCACCCCCTTTTTGTAACTTAAAGCTCCCTTGAGCAGCGGGCTGACGAGCCTGGGATCCCGCACCTACGCGCCGGAGTGGTACTATACCTGGCAGATATTGGCAGCCATCGGCGACCCCAGAACACTGCCTATCCCTGCTGACGAGGGTTGAAAACCCGAAACACGTGTCCAGGGATGGCGAAGACAGCGAAGATAGCAAGATCGAAAGATGATGCATCGCGAACACTCTACTACAATGACCAGAGTCCTTAGGGGCAACTTCCGCCGGTGTGTGAGTAGTGTGCGACCCCACCCCCTTTTTGTAACTTAAAGCTCCCTTGAGCAGCGGGCTGACGAGCCTGGGATCCCGCACCTACGCGCCGGAGTGGTACTATACCTGGCAGATATTGGCAGCCATCGGCGACCCCAGAACACTGCCTATCCCTGCTGACGAGGGTTGAAAACCCGAAACACGTGTCCAGGGATGGCGAAGACAGCGAAGATAGCAAGTTCGAAAGATGATGCATCGCGAACACTCTACTACAATGACCAGAGTCCGTAGGGGCAACTTCCGCCGGTGTGTGAGTAGTGTGCGACCCCACCCCCTTTTTGTAACTTAAAGCTCCCTTGAGCAGCGGGCTGACGAGCCTGGAATCCCGCACCTACGCGCTGGAGTGGTACTATACCTGGCAGATATTGGCAGCCATCGGCGACCCCAGAACACTGCCTATCCCTGCTGACGAGGGTTGAAAACCCGAAACACGTGTCCAGGGATGGCGAAGACAGCGAAGATAGCAAGATCGAAAGATGATGCATCGCGAACACTCTACTACAATGACCAGAGTCCTTAGGGGCAACTTCGCCGGTGTGTGAGTAGTGTGCGACCCCACCCCCTTTTTGTAACTTAAAGCTCCCTTGAGCAGCGGGCTGACGAGCCTGGGATCCCGCACCTACGCGCCGGAGTGGTACTATACCTGGCAGATATTGGCAGCCATCGGCGACCCCAGAACACTGCCTATCCCTGCTGACGAGGGTTGAAAACCCGAAACACGTGTCCAGGGATGGCGAAGACAGCGAAGATAGCAAGATCGAAAGATGATGCATCGCGAACACTCTACTACAATGACCAGAGTCCTTAGGGGCAACTTCCGCCGCTGTGTGAGTAGTGTGCGACCCCACCCCCTTTTTGTAACTTAAAGCTCCCTTGAGCAGCGGGCTGACGAGCCTGGGATCCCGCACCTACGCGCCGGAGTGGTACTATACCTGGCAGATATTGGGAGCCATCGGCGACCCCAGAACACTGCCTATCCCTGCTGACGAGGGTTGAAAACCCGAAACACGTGTCCAGGGATGGCGAAGACAGCGAAGATAGCAAGATCGAAAGATGATGCATCGCGAACACTCAACTACAATGACCAGAGTCCTTAGGGGCAACTTCCGCCGGTGTGTGAGTAGTGTGCGACCCCACCCCCTTTTTGTAACTTAAAGCTCCCTTGAGCAGCGGGATGACGAGCCTGGGATCCCGCACCTACGCGCCGGAGTGGTACTATACCTGGCAGATATTGGCAGCCATCGGCGACCCCAGAACACTGCCTATCCCTGCTGACTAGGGTTGAAAACCCGAAACACGTGTCCAGGGATGGCGAAGACAGCGAAGATAGCAAGATCGAAAGATGATGCATCGCGAACACTCTACTACAATGACCAGAGTCCTTAGGGGCAACTTCCGCCGGTGTGTGAGTAGTGTGCGACCCCACCCCCTTTTTGTAACTTAAAGCTCCCTTGAGCAGCGGGCTGACGAGCCTGGGATCCCGCACCTACGCGCCGGAGTGGTACTAAACCTGGCAGATATTGGCAGCCATCGGCGACCCCAGAACACTGCCTATCCCTGCTGACGAGGGTTGAAAACCCGAAACACGTGTCCAGGGATGGCGAAGACAGCAAAGATAGCAAGATCGACAGATGATGCATCGCGAACACTCTACTACAATGACCAGAGTCCTTAGGGGCAACTTCCGCCGGTGTGTGAGTAGTGTGCGACCCCACCCCCTTTTTGTAACTTAAAGCTCCCTTGAGCAGCGGGCTGACGAGCCTGGGATCCCGCACCTACGCGCCGGAGTGGTACTATACCTGGCAGATATTGGCAGCCATCGGCGACCCCAGAACACTGCCTATCCCTGCTGACGAGGGTTGAAAACCCGAAACACGTGTCCAGGGATGGCGAAGACAGCGAAGATAGCAAGATCGAAAGATGATGCATCGCGAACACTCTACTACAATGACCAGAGTCCTTAGGGGCAACTTCCGCCGGTGTGTGAGTAGTGTGCGACCCCACCCCCTTTTTGTAACTTAAAGCTCCCTTGAGCAGCGGGCTGACGAGCCTGGGATCCCGCACCTACGCGCCGGAGTGGTACTATACCGGGCAGATATTGGCAGCCATCGGCGACCCCAGAACACTGCCTATCCCTGCTGATGAGGGTTGAAAACCCGAAACACGTGTCCAGGGATGGCGAAGACAGCGAAGATAGCAAGATCGAAAGATGATGCATCGCGAACACTCTACTACAATGACCAGAGTCCGTAGGGGCAACTTCCGCCGGTGTGTGAGTAGTGTGCGACTCCACCCCCTTTTTGTAACTTAAAGCTCCCTTGAGCAGCGGGCTGACGAGCCTGGGATCCCGCACCTACGCGCCGGAGTGGTACTATACCTGGCAGATATTGGCAGCCATCGGCGACCCCAGAACACTGCCTATCCCTGCTGACGAGGGTTGAAAACCCGAAACACGTGTCCAGGGATGGCGAAGACAGCGAAGATAGCAAGATCGAAAGATGATGCATCGCGAACACTCTACTACAATGACCAGAGTCCTTAGGGGCAACTTCCGCCGGTGTGTGAGTAGTGTGCGACCCCACCCCCTTTTTGTAACTTAAAGCTCCCTTGAGCAGCGGGCTGACGAGCCTGGGATCCCGCACCTACGCGCCGGAGTGGTACTATACCTGGCAGATATTGGCAGCCATCGGCGACCCCAGAACACTGCCTATCCCTGCTGACGAGGGTTGAAAACCCGAAACACGTGTCCAGGGATGGCGAAGACAGCGAAGATAGCAAGTTCGAAAGATGATGCATCGCGAACACTCTACTACAATGACCAGAGTCCGTAGGGGCAACTTCCGCCGGTGTGTGAGTAGTGTGCGACCCCACCCCCTTTTTGTAACTTAAAGCTCCCTTGAGCAGCGGGCTGACGAGCCTGGGATCCCGCACCTACGCGCCGGAGTGGTACTATACCTGGCAGATATTGGCAGCCATCGGCGACCCCAGAACACTGCCTATCCCTGCTGACGAGGGTTGAAAACCCGAAACACGTGTCCAGGGATGGCGAAGACAGCGAAGATAGCAAGATCGAAAGATGATGCATCGCGAACACTCTACTACAATGACCAGAGTCCTTAGGGGCAACTTCCGCCGGTGTGTGAGTAGTGTGCGACCCCACCCCCTTTTTGTAACTTAAAGCTCCCTTGAGCAGCGGGCTGACGAGCCTGGGATCCCGCACCTACGCGCCGGAGTGGTACTATACCTGGCAGATATTGGCAGCCATCGGCGACCCCAGAACACTGCCTATCCCTGCTGACGAGGGTTGAAAACCCGAAACACGTGTCCAGGGATGGCGAAGACAGCGAAGATAGCAAGATCGAAAGATGATGCATCGCGAACACTCTACTACAATGACCAGAGTCCTTAGGGGCAACTTCCGCCGGTGTGTGAGTAGTGTGCGACCCCACCCCCTTTTTGTAACTTAAAGCTCCGTTGAGCAGCGGGCTGACGAGCCTGGGATCCCGCACCTACGCGCCGGAGTGGTACTATACCAGGCAGATATTGGCAGCCATCAGCGACCCCAGAACACTGCCTATCCCTGCTGACGAGGGTTGAAAACCCGAAACACGTGTCCAGGGATGGCGAAGACAGCGAAGATAGCAAGATCGAAAGATGATGCATCGCGAACACTCTACTACAATGACCAGAGTCCTTAGGGGCAACTTCCGCCGGTGTGTGAGTATTGTGCGACCCCACCCCCTTTTTGTAACTTAAAGCTCCCTTGAGCAGCGGGCTGACGAGCCTGGGATCCCGCACCTACGCGCCGGAGTGGTACTATACCTGGCAGATATTGGCAGCCATCGGCGACCCCAGAACACTGCCTATCCCTGCTGACGAGGGTTGAAAACCCGAAACACGTGTCCAGGGATGGCGAAGACAGCGAAGATAGCAAGATCGAAAGATGATGCATCGCGAACACTCTACTACAATGACCAGAGTCCTTAGGGGCAACTTCGCCGGTGTGTGAGTAGTGTGCGACCCCACCCCCTTTTTGTAACTTAAAGCTCCCTTGAGCAGCGGGCTGACGAGCCTGGGATCCCGCACCTACGCGCCGGAGTGGTACTATACCTGGCAGATATTGGCAGCCATCGGCGACCCCAGAACACTGCCTATCCCTGCTGACGAGGGTTGAAAACCCGAAACACGTGTCCAGGGATGGCGAAGACAGCGAAGATAGCAAGATCGAAAGATGATGCATCGCGAACACTCTACTACAATGACCAGAGTCCTTAGGGGCAACTTCCGCCGGTGTGTGAGTAGTGTGCGACCCCACCCCCTTTTTGTAACTTAAAGCTCCCTTGAGCAGCGGGCTGACGAGCCTGGGATCCCGCACCTACGCGCCGAAGTGGTACTATACCTGGCAGATATTGGCAGCCATCGGCGACCCCAGAACACTGCCTATCCCTGCTGACGAGGGTTGAAAACCCGAAACACGTGTCCAGGGATGGCGAAGACAGCGAAGATAGCAAGATCGAAAGATGATGCATCGCGAACACTCTACTACAATGACCAGAGTCCTTAGGGGCAACTTCCGCCGGTGTGTGAGTAGTGTGCGACCCCACCCCCTTTTTGTAACTTAAAGCTCCCTTGAGCAGCGGGCTGACGAGCCTGGGATCCCGCACCTACGCGCCGGAGTGGTACTATACCTGGCAGATATTGGCAGCCATCGGCGACCCCAGAACACTGCCTATCCCTGCTGACGAGGGTTGAAAACCCGAAACACGTGTCCAGGGATGGCGAAGACAGCGAAGATAGCAAGATCGAAAGATGATGCATCGCGAACACTCTACTACAATGACCAGAGTCCTTAGGGG
Organism: Lissotriton vulgaris; assembly: GCF_964263255.1. Taxonomy (NCBI): domain Eukaryota; kingdom Metazoa; phylum Chordata; class Amphibia; order Caudata; family Salamandridae; genus Lissotriton; species Lissotriton vulgaris. The sequence continues at coordinate 1,092,267,412 of NC_141689.1, read as the reverse complement.
CAACTTCCGCCGGTGTGTGAGTAGTGTGCGACCCCACCCCCTTTTTGTAACTTAAAGCTCCCTTGAGCAGCGGGCTGACGAGCCTGGGATCCCGCACCTACGCGCCGGAGTGGTACTATACCTGGCAGATATTGGCAGCCATCGGCGACCCCAGAACACTGCCTATCCCTGCTGACGAGGGTTGAAAACCCGAAACACGTGTCCAGGGATGGCGAAGACAGCGAAGATAGCAAGTTCGAAAGATGATGCATCGCGAACACTCTACTACAATGACCAGAGTCCGTAGGGGCAACTTCCGCCGGTGTGTGAGTAGTGTGCGACCCCACCCCCTTTTTGTAACTTAAAGCTCCCTTGAGCAGCGGGCTGACGAGCCTGGGATCCCGCACCTACGCGCCGGAGTGGTACTATACCTGGCAGATATTGGCAGCCATCGGCGACCCCAGAACACTGCCTATCCCTGCTGACGAGGGTTGAAAACCCGAAACACGTGTCCAGGGATGGCGAAGACAGCGAAGATAGCAAGATCGAAAGATGATGCATCGCGAACACTCTACTACAATGACCAGAGTCCTTAGGGGCAACTTCCGCCGGTGTGTGAGTAGTGTGCGACCCCACCCCCTTTTTGTAACTTAAAGCTCCCTTGAGCAGCGGGCTGACGAGCCTGGGATCCCGCACCTACGCGCCGGAGTGGTACTATACCTGGCAGATATTGGCAGCCATCGGCGACCCCAGAACACTGCCTATCCCTGCTGACGAGGGTTGAAAACCCGAAACACGTGTCCAGGGATGGCGAAGACAGCGAAGATAGCAAGATCGAAAGATGATGCATCGCGAACACTCTACTACAATGACCAGAGTCCTTAGGGGCAACTTCCGCCGGTGTGTGAGTAGTGTGCGACCCCACCCCCTTTTTGTAACTTAAAGCTCCGTTGAGCAGCGGGCTGACGAGCCTGGGATCCCGCACCTACGCGCCGGAGTGGTACTATACCAGGCAGATATTGGCAGCCATCAGCGACCCCAGAACACTGCCTATCCCTGCTGACGAGGGTTGAAAACCCGAAACACGTGTCCAGGGATGGCGAAGACAGCGAAGATAGCAAGATCGAAAGATGATGCATCGCGAACACTCTACTACAATGACCAGAGTCCTTAGGGGCAACTTCCGCCGGTGTGTGAGTATTGTGCGACCCCACCCCCTTTTTGTAACTTAAAGCTCCCTTGAGCAGCGGGCTGACGAGCCTGGGATCCCGCACCTACGCGCCGGAGTGGTACTATACCTGGCAGATATTGGCAGCCATCGGCGACCCCAGAACACTGCCTATCCCTGCTGACGAGGGTTGAAAACCCGAAACACGTGTCCAGGGATGGCGAAGACAGCGAAGATAGCAAGATCGAAAGATGATGCATCGCGAACACTCTACTACAATGACCAGAGTCCTTAGGGGCAACTTCGCCGGTGTGTGAGTAGTGTGCGACCCCACCCCCTTTTTGTAACTTAAAGCTCCCTTGAGCAGCGGGCTGACGAGCCTGGGATCCCGCACCTACGCGCCGGAGTGGTACTATACCTGGCAGATATTGGCAGCCATCGGCGACCCCAGAACACTGCCTATCCCTGCTGACGAGGGTTGAAAACCCGAAACACGTGTCCAGGGATGGCGAAGACAGCGAAGATAGCAAGATCGAAAGATGATGCATCGCGAACACTCTACTACAATGACCAGAGTCCTTAGGGGCAACTTCCGCCGGTGTGTGAGTAGTGTGCGACCCCACCCCCTTTTTGTAACTTAAAGCTCCCTTGAGCAGCGGGCTGACGAGCCTGGGATCCCGCACCTACGCGCCGAAGTGGTACTATACCTGGCAGATATTGGCAGCCATCGGCGACCCCAGAACACTGCCTATCCCTGCTGACGAGGGTTGAAAACCCGAAACACGTGTCCAGGGATGGCGAAGACAGCGAAGATAGCAAGATCGAAAGATGATGCATCGCGAACACTCTACTACAATGACCAGAGTCCTTAGGGGCAACTTCCGCCGGTGTGTGAGTAGTGTGCGACCCCACCCCCTTTTTGTAACTTAAAGCTCCCTTGAGCAGCGGGCTGACGAGCCTGGGATCCCGCACCTACGCGCCGGAGTGGTACTATACCTGGCAGATATTGGCAGCCATCGGCGACCCCAGAACACTGCCTATCCCTGCTGACGAGGGTTGAAAACCCGAAACACGTGTCCAGGGATGGCGAAGACAGCGAAGATAGCAAGATCGAAAGATGATGCATCGCGAACACTCTACTACAATGACCAGAGTCCTTAGGGGCAACTTCCGCCGGTGTGTGAGTAGTGTGCGACCCCACCCCCTTTTTGTAACTTAAAGCTCCCTTGAGCAGCGGGCTGACGAGCCTGGGATCCCGCACCTACGCGCCGGAGTGGTACTATACCTGGCAGATATTGGCAGCCATCGGCGACCCCAGAACACTGCCTATCCCTGCTGACGAGGGTTGAAAACCCGAAACACGTGTCCAGGGATGGCGAAGACAGCGAAGATAGCAAGATCGAAAGATGATGCATCGCGAACACTCTACTACAATGACCAGAGTCTGTAGGGGCAACTTCCGCCGGTGTGTGAGTAGTGTGCGACCCCACCCCCTTTTTGTAACTTAAAGCTCCCTTGAGCAGTGGGCTGACAAGCCTGGGATCCCGCACCTACGCGCCGGAGTGGTACTATACCTGGCAGATATTGGCAGCCATCGGCGACCCCAGAACACTGCCTATCCCTGCTGACGAGGGTTGAAAACCCGAAACACGTGTCCAGGGATGGCGAAGACAGCGAAGATAGCAAGATCGAAAGATGATGCATCGCGAACACTCTACTACAATGACCAGAGTCCTTAGGGGCAACTTCTGCCGGTGTGTGAGTAGTGTGCGACCCCACACCCTTTTTGTAACTTAAAGCTCCCTTGAGCAGCGGGCTGACGAGCCTGGGATCCCGCACCTACGCGCCGGAGTGGTACTATACCTGGCAGATATTGGCAGCCATCGGCGACCCCAGAACACTGCCTATCCCTGCTGATGAGGGTTGAAAACCCGAAACACGTGTCCAGGGATGGCGAAGACAGCGAAGATAGCAAGATCGAAAGATGATGCATCGCGAACACTCTACTACAATGACCAGAGTCCTTAGGGGCAACTTTCGCCGGTGTGTGAGTAGTGTGCGACCCCACACCCTTTTTGTAACTTAAAGCTCCCTTGAGCAGCGGGCTGACGAGCCTGGGATCCCGCACCTACGCGCCGGAGTGGTACTATACTGGCAGATATTGGCAGCCATATGCGACCCCAGAACACTGCCTATCCCTGCTGACGAGGGTTGAAAACCCGAAACACGTGTCCAGGGATGGCGAAGACAGCGAAGATAGCAAGATCGAAAGATGATGCATCGCGAACACTCTACTACAATGACCAGAGTCCTTAGGGGCAACTTCCGCCGGTGTGTGAGTAGTGTGCGACCCCACCCCCTTTTTGTAACTTAAAGCTCCCTTGAGCAGCGGGCTGACGAGCCTGGGATCCCCCACCTACGCGCCGGAGTGGTACTATACCTGGCAGATATTGGCAGCCATCGGCGACCCCAGAACACTGCCTATCCCTGCTGACGAGGGTTGAAAACCCGAAACACGTGTCCAGGGATGGCGAAGACAGCGAAGATAGCAAGATCGAAAGATGATGCATCGCGAACACTCTACTACAATGACCAGAGTCCTTAGGGGCAACTTCCGCTGGTGTGTGAGTAGTGTGCGACCCCACCCCCTTTTTGTAACTTAAAGCTCCCTTGAGCAGCGGGCTGACGAGCCTGGGATCCCGCACCTACGCGCCGGAGTGGTACTATACCTGGCAGATATTGGCAGCCATCGGCGACCCCAGAACACTGCCTATCCCTGCTGACGAGGGTTGAAAACCCGAAACACGTGTCCAGGGATGGCAAAGACAGCGAAGATAGCAAGATCAAAAGATGATGCATCGCGAACACTCTACTACAATGACCAGAGTCCTTAGGGGCAACTTCCGCCGGTGTGTGAGTAGTGTGCGACCCCACCCCCTTTTTGTAACTTAAAGCTCCCTTGAGCAGCGGGCTGACGAGCCTGGGATCCCCCACCTACGCGCCGGAGTGGTACTATACCTGGCAGATATTGGCAGCCATCGGCGACCCCAGAACACTGCCTATCCCTGCTGACGAGGGTTGAAAACCCGAAACACGTGTCCAGGGATGGCGAAGACAGCGAAGATAGCAAGATCGAAAGATGATGCATCGCAAACACTCTACTACAATGACCAGAGTCCTTAGGGGCAACTTCCGCCGGTGTGTGAGTAGTGTGCGACCCCACCCCCTTTTTGTAACTTAAAGCTCCCTTGAGCAGCGGGCTGACGAGCCTGGGATCCCCCACCTACGCGCCGGAGTGGTACTATACCTGGCAGATATTGGCAGCCATCGGCGACCCCAGAACACTGCCTATCCCTGCTGACGAGGGTTGAAAACCCGAAACACGTGTCCAGGGATGGCAAAGACAGCGAAGATAGCAAGATCGAAAGATGATGCATCGCGAACACTCTACTACAATGACCAGAGTCCTTAGGGGCAACTTCCGCCGGTGTGTGAGTAGTGTGCGACCCCACCCCCTTTTTGTAACTTAAAGCTCCCTTGAGCAGCGGGCTGACGAGCCTGGGATCCCGCACCTACGCGCCGGAGTGGTACTATACCTGGCAGATATTGGCAGCCATCGGCGACCCCAGAACACTGCCTATCCCTGCTGACGAGGGTTGAAAACCCGAAATACGTGTCCAGGGATGGCGAAGACAGCGAAGATAGCAAGATCGAAAGATGATGCATCGCGAACACTCTACTACAATGACCAGAGTCCGTAGGGGCAACTTCCGCCGGTGTGTGAGTATAGTGTGCGACCCCACCCCCTTTTTGTAACTTAAAGCTCCCTTGAGCAGCGGGCTGACGAGCCTGGGATCCCGCACCTACGCGCCGGAGTGGTACTATACCTGGCAGATATTGGCAGCCATCGGTGACCCCAGAACACTGCCTATCCCTGCTGACGAGGGTTGAAAACCTGAAACACGTGTCCAGGGATGGCGAAGACAGCGAAGATAGCAAGATCAAAAGATGATGCATCGCGAACACTCTACTACAATGACCAGAGTCCTTAGGGGCAATTTCCGCCGGTGTGTGAGTAGTGTGCGACCCCACCCCCTTTTTGTAACTTAAAGCTCCCTTGAGCAGCGGGCTGACGAGCCTGGGATCCCGCACCTACGCGCCGGAGTGGTACTATACCTGGCAGATATTGGCAGCCATCGGCGACCCCAGAACACTGCCTATCCCTGCTGACGAGGGTTGAAAACCCGAAACACGTGTCCAGGGATGGCGAAGACAGCGAAGATAGCAAGATCGAAAGATGATGCATCGCGAACACTCTACTACAATGACCAGAGTCCTTAGGGGCAACTTCCGCCGGTGTGTGAGTAGTGTGCGACCCCACCCCCTTTTTGTAACTTAAAGCTCCCTTGAGCAGCCGGCTGACGAGCCTGGGATCCCGCACCTACGCGCCGGAGTGGTACTATACCTGGCAGATATTGGCAGCCATCGGCGACCCCAGAACACTGCCTATCCCTGCTGACGAGGGTTGAAAACCCGAAACACGTGTCCAGGTAAGGCGAAGACAGCGAAGATAGCAAGATCGAAAGATGATGCATCGCGAACACTCTACTACAATGACCAGAGTCCTTAGGGGCAACTTCCGCCGGTGTGTGAGTAGTGTGCGACCCCACCCCCTTTTTGTAACTTAAAGCTCCCTTGAGCAGCGGGCTGACGAGCCTGGGATCCCGCACCTACGCGCCGGAGTGGTACTATACCTGGCAGATATTGGCAGCCATCGGCGACCCCAGAACACTGCCTATCCCTGCTGACGAGGGTTGAAAACCCGAAACACGTGTCCAGGGATGGCGAAGACAGCGAAGATAGCAAGATCGAAAGATGATGCATCGCGAACACTCTACTACAATGACCAGAGTCCTTAGGGGCAACTTCCGCCGGTGTGTGAGTAGTGTGCGACCCCACCCCCTTTTTGTAACTTAAAGCTCCCTTGAGCAGCGGGCTGACGAGCCTGGGATCCCGCACCTACGTGCCGGAGTGGTACTATACCTGGCAGATATTGGCAGCCATCGGCGACCCCAGAACACTGCCTATCCCTGCTGACGAGGGTTGAAAACCCGAAACACGTGTCCAGGGATGGCGAAGACAGCGAAGATAGCAAGATCGAAAGATGATGCATCGCGAACACTCTACTACAATGACCAGAGTCCTTAGGGGCAACTTCCGCCGGTGTGTGAGTAGTGTGCGACCCCACCCCCTTTTTGTAACTTAAAGCTCCCTTGAGCAGCGGGCTGACGATCCTGGGATCCCGCACCTACGCGCCGGAGTGGTACTATACCTGGCAGATATTGGCAGCCATCGGCGACCCCAGAACACTGCCTATCCCTGCTGACGAGGGTTGAAAACCCGAAACACGTGTCCAGGGATGGCGAAGACAGCGAAGATAGCAAGATCGAAAGATGATGCATCGCGAACACTCTACTACAATGACCAGAGTCCTTAGGGGCAACTTCCGCCGGTGTGTGAGTAGTGTGCGACCCCACCCCCTTTTTGTAACTTAAAGCTCCCTTGAGCAGCGGGCTGACGAGCCTGGGATCCCGCACCTACGCGCCGGAGTGGTACTATACCTGGCAGATATTGGCAGCCATCGGCGACCCCAGAACACTGCCTATCCCTGCTGACGAGGGTTGAAAACCCGAAACACGTGTCCAGGGATGGCGAAGACAGCGAAGATAGCAAGATCGAAAGATGATGCATCGCGAACACTCTACTACAATGACCAGAGTCCTTAGGGGCAACTTCCGCCGGTGTGTGAGTAGTGTGCGACCCCACCCCCTTTTTGTAACTTAAAGCTCCCTTGAGCAGCGGGCTGACGAGCCTGGGATCCCGCACCTACGCGCCGGAGTGGTACTATACCTGGCAGATATTGGCAGCCATCGGCGACCCCAGAACACTGCCTATCCCTGCTGACGAGGGTTGAAAACCCGAAACACGTGTCCAGGGATGGCGAAGACAACGAAGATAGCAAGATCGAAAGATGATGCATCGCGAACACTCTACAACAATGACCAGAGTCTGTAGGGGCAACTTCCGCCGGTGTGTGAGTAGTGTGCGACCCCACCCCCTTTTTGTAACTTAAAGCTCCCTTGAGCAGTGGGCTGACAAGCCTGGGATCCCGCACCTACGCGCCGGAGTGGTACTATACCTGGCAGATATTGGCAGCCATCGGCGACCCCAGAACACTGCCTATCCCTGCTGACGAGGGTTGAAAACCCGAAACACGTGTCCAGGGATGGCGAAGACAGCGAAGATAGCAAGATCGAAAGATGATGCATCGCGAACACTCTACTACAATGACCAGAGTCCTTAGGGGCAACTTCTGCCGGTGTGTGAGTAGTGTGCGACCCCACACCCTTTTTGTAACTTAAAGCTCCCTTGAGCAGCGGGCTGACGAGCCTGGGATCCCGCACCTACGCGCCGGAGTGGTACTATACCTGGCAGATATTGGCAGCCATCGGCGACCCCAGAACACTGCCTATCCCTGCTGACGAGGGTTGAAAACCCGAAACACGTGTCCAGGGATGGCGAAGACAGCGAAGATAGCAAGATCGAAAGATGATGCATCGCGAACACTCTACTACAATGACCAGAGTCCTTAGGGGCAACTTTCGCCGGTGTGTGAGTAGTGTGCGACCCCACACCCTTTTTGTAACTTAAAGCTCCCTTGAGCAGCGGGCTGACGAGCCTGGGATCCCCCACCTACGCGCCGGAGTGGTACTATACCTGGCAGATATTGGCAGCCATCGGCGACCCCAGAACACTGCCTATCCTTGCTGACGAGGGTTGAAAACCCGAAACACGTGTCCAGGGATGGCGAAGACAGCGAAGATAGCAAGATTGAAAGATGATGCATCGCGAACACTCTACTACAATGACCAGAGTCCTTAGGGGCAACTTCCGCTGGTGTGTGAGTAGTGTGCGACCCCACCCCCTTTTTGTAACTTAAAGCTCCCTTGAGCAGCGGGCTGACGAGCCTGGGATCCCGCACCTACGCGCCGGAGTGGTACTATACCTGGCAGATATTGGCAGCCATCGGCGACCCCAGAACACTGCCTATCCCTGCTGACGAGGGTTGAAAACCCGAAACACGTGTCCAGGGATGGCAAAGACAGCGAAGATAGCAAGATCGAAAGATGATGCATCGCGAACACTCTACTACAATGACCAGAGTCCTTAGGGGCAACTTCCGCCGGTGTGTGAGTAGTGTGCGACCCCACCCCCTTTTTGTAACTTAAAGCTCCCTTGAGCAGCGGGCTGACGAGCCTGGGATCCCCCACCTACGCGCCGGAGTGGTACTATACCTGGCAGATATTGGCAGCCATCGGCGACCCCAGAACACTGCCTATCCCTGCTGACGAGGGTTGAAAACCCGAAACACGTGTCCAGGGATGGCGAAGACAGCGAAGATAGCAAGATCGAAAGATGATGCATCGCAAACACTCTACTACAATGACCAGAGTCCTTAGGGGCAACTTCCGCCGGTGTGTGAGTAGTGTGCGACCCCACCCCCTTTTTGTAACTTAAAGCTCCCTTGAGCAGCGGGCTGACGAGCCTGGGATCCCCCACCTACGCGCCGGAGTGGTACTATACCTGGCAGATATTGGCAGCCATCGGCGACCCCAGAACACTGCCTATCCCTGCTGACGAGGGTTGAAAACCCGAAACACGTGTCCAGGGATGGCAAAGACAGCGAAGATAGCAAGATCGAAAGATGATGCATCGCGAACACTCTACTACAATCACCAGAGTCCTTAGGGGCAACTTCCGCCGGTGTGTGAGTAGTGTGCGACCCCACCCCCTTTTTGTAACTTAAAGCTCCCTTGAGCAGCGGGCTGCCGAGCCTGGGATCCCGCACCTACGCGCCGGAGTGGTACTATACCTGGCAGATATTGGCAGCCATCGGCGACCCCAGAACACTGCCTATCCCTGCTGACGAGGGTTGAAAACCCGAAATACGTGTCCAGGGATGGCGAAGACAGCGAAGATAGCAAGATCGAAAGATGATGCATCGCGAACACTCTACTACAATGACCAGAGTCCGTAGGGGCAACTTCCGCCGGTGTGTGAGTATAGTGTGCGACCCCACCCCCTTTTTGTAACTTAAAGCTCCCTTGAGCAGCGGGCTGACGAGCCTGGGATCCCGCACCTACGCGCCAGAGTGGTACTATACCTGGCAGATATTGGCAGCCATCGGTGACCCCAGAACACTGCCTATCCCTGCTGACGAGGGTTGAAAACATGAAACACGTGTCCAGGGATGGCGAAGACAGCGAAGATAGCAAGATCAAAAGATGATGCATCGCGAACACTCTACTACAATGACCAGAGTCCTTAGGGGCAATTTCCGCCGGTGTGTGAGTAGTGTGCGACCCCACCCCCTTTTTGTAACTTAAAGCTCCCTTGAGCAGCGGGCTGACGAGCCTGGGATCCCGCACCTACGCGCCGGAGTGGTACTATACCTGGCAGATATTGGCAGCCATCGGCGACCCCAGAACACTGCCTATCCCTGCTGACGAGGGTTGAAAACCCGAAACACGTGTCCAGGGATGGCGAAGACAGCGAAGATAGCAAGATCGAAAGATGATGCATCGCGAACACTCTACTACAATGACCAGAGTCCTTAGGGGCAACTTCCGCCGGTGTGTGAGTAGTGTGCGACCCCACCCCCTTTTTGTAACTTAAAGCTCCCTTGAGCAGCGGGCTGACGAGCCTGGGATCCCGCACCTACGCGCCGGAGTGGTACTATACCTGGCAGATATTGGCAGCCATCGGCGACCCCAGAACACTGCCTATCCCTGCTGACGAGGGTTGAAAACCCGAAACACGTGTCCAGGTAAGGCGAAGACAGCGAAGATAGCAAGATCGAAAGATGATGCATCGCGAACACTCTACTACAATGACCAGAGTCCTTAGGGGCAACTTCCGCCGGTGTGTGAGTAGTGTGCGACCCCCACCCCCTTTTTGTAACTTAAAGCTCCCTTGAGCAGCGGGCTGACGAGCCTGGGATCCCGCACCTACGCGCCGGAGTGGTACTATACCTGGCAGATATTGGCAGCCATCGGCGACCCCAGAACACTGCCTGTCCCTGCTGACGAGGGTTGAAAACCCGAAACACGTGTCCAGGGATGGCGAAGACAGCGAAGATAGCAAGATCGAAAGATGATGCATCGCGAACACTCTACTACAATGACCAGAGTCCTTAGGGGCAACTTCCGCCGGTGTGTGAGTAGTGTGCGACCCCACCCCCTTTTTGTAACTTAAAGCTCCCTTGAGAAGCGGGCTGACGAGCCTGGGATCCCGCACCTACGCGCCGGAGTGGTACTATACCTGGCAGATATTGGCAGCCATCGGCGACCCCAGAACACTGCCTATCCCTGCTGACGAGGGTTGAAAACCCGAAACACGTGTCCAGGGATGGCAAAGACAGCGAAGATAGCAAGATCAAAAGATGATGCATCGCGAACACTCTACTACAATGACCAGAGTCCTTAGGGGCAACTTCCGCCGGTGTGTGAGTAGTGTGCGACCCCACCCCCTTTTTGTAACTTAAAGCTCCCTTGAGCAGCGGGCTGACGAGCCTGGGATCCCCCACCTACGCGCCGGAGTGGTACTATACCTGGCAGATATTGGCAGCCATCGGCGACCCCAGAACACTGCCTATCCCTGCTGACGAGGGTTGAAAACCCGAAACACGTGTCCAGGGATGGCGAAGACAGCGAAGATAGCAAGATCGAAAGATGATGCATCGCAAACACTCTACTACAATGACCAGAGTCCTTAGGGGCAACTTCCGCCGGTGTGTGAGTAGTGTGCGACCCCACCCCCTTTTTGTAACTTAAAGCTCCCTTGAGCAGCGGGCTGACGAGCCTGGGATCCCCCACCTACGCGCCGGAGTGGTACTATACCTGGCAGATATTGGCAGCCATCGGCGACCCCAGAACACTGCCTATCCCTGCTGACGAGGGTTGAAAACCCGAAACACGTGTCCAGGGATGGCAAAGACAGTGAAGATAGCAAGATCGAAAGATGATGCATCGCGAACACTCTACTACAATGACCAGAGTCCTTAGGGGCAACTTCCGCCGGTGTGTGAGTAGTGTGCGACCCCACCCCCTTTTTGTAACTTAAAGCTCCCTTGAGCAGCGGGCTGACGAGCCTGGGATCCCGCACCTACGCGCCGGAGTGGTACTATACCTGGCAGATATTGGCAGCCATCGGCGACCCCAGAACACTGCCTATCCCTGCTGACGAGGGTTGAAAACCCGAAATACGTGTCCAGGGATGGCGAAGACAGCGAAGATAGCAAGATCGAAAGATGATGCATCGCGAACACTCTACTACAATGACCAGAGTCCGTAGGGGCAACTTCCGCCGGTGTGTGAGTATAGTGTGCGACCCCACCCCCTTTTTGTAACTTAAAGCTCCCTTGAGCAGCGGGCTGACGAGCCTGGGATCCCGCACCTACGCGCCGGAGTGGTACTATACCTGGCAGATATTGGCAGCCATCGGTGACCCCAGAACACTGCCTATCCCTGCTGACGAGGGTTGAAAACCTGAAACACGTGTCCAGGGATGGCGAAGACAGCGAAGATAGCAAGATCAAAAGATGATGCATCGCGAACACTCTACTACAATGACCAGAGTCCTTAGGGGCAATTTCCGCCGGTGTGTGAGTAGTGTGCGACCCCACCCCCTTTTTGTAACTTAAAGCTCCCTTGAGCAGCGGGCTGACGAGCCTGGGATCCCGCACCTACGCGCCGGAGTGGTACTATACCTGGCAGATATTGGCAGCCATCGGCGACCCCAGAACACTGCCTATCCCTGCTGACGAGGGTTGAAAACCCGAAACACGTGTCCAGGGATGGCGAAGACAGCGAAGATAGCAAGATCGAAAGATGATGCATCGCGAACACTCTACTACAATGACCAGAGTCCTTAGGGGCAACTTCCGCCGGTGTGTGAGTAGTGTGCGACCCCACCCCCTTTTTGTAACTTAAAGCTCCCTTGAGCAGCCCGCTGACGAGCCTGGGATCCCGCACCTACGCGCCGGAGTGGTACTATACCTGGCAGATATTGGCAGCCATCGGCGACCCCAGAACACTGCCTATCCCTGCTGACGAGGGTTGAAAACCCGAAACACGTGTCCAGGTAAGGCGAAGACAGCGAAGATAGCAAGATCGAAAGATGATGCATCGCGAACACTCTACTACAATGACCAGAGTCCTTAGGGGCAACTTCCGCCGGTGTGTGAGTAGTGTGCGACCCCACCCCCTTTTTGTAACTTAAAGCTCCCTTGAGCAGCGGGCTGACGAGCCTGGGATCCCGCACCTACGCGCCGGAGTGGTACTATACCTGGCAGATATTGGCAGCCATCGGCGACCCCAGAACACTGCCTATCCCTGCTGACGAGGGTTGAAAACCCGAAACACGTGTCCAGGGATGGCGAAGACAGCGAAGATAGCAAGATCGAAAGATGATGCATCGCGAACACTCTACTACAATGACCAGAGTCCTTAGGGGCAACTTCCGCCGGTGTGTGAGTAGTGTGCGACCCCACCCCCTTTTTGTAACTTAAAGCTCCCTTGAGCAGCGGGCTGACGAGCCTGGGATCCCGCACCTACGTGCCGGAGTGGTACTATACCTGGCAGATATTGGCAGCCATCGGCGACCCCAGAACACTGCCTATCCCTGCTGACGAGGGTTCCGAAACACGTGTCCAGGGATGGCGAAGACAGCGAAGATAGCAAGATCGAAAGATGATGCATCGCGAACACTCTACTACAATGACCAGAGTCCTTAGGGGCAACTTCCGCCGGTGTGTGAGTAGTGTGCGACCCCACCCCCTTTTTGTAACTTAAAGCTCCCTTGAGCAGCTGGCTGACGAGCCTGGGATCCCGCACCTACGCGCCGGAGTGGTACTATACCTGGCAGATATAGGCAGCCATCGGCGACCCCAGAACACTGCCTATCCCTGCTGACGAGGGTTGAAAACCCGAAACACGCGTCCAGGGATGGCAAAGACAGCGAAGATAGCAAGATCGAAAGATGATGCATCGCGAACACTCTACTACAATGACCAGAGTCCTTAGGGGCAACTTCCGCCGGTGTGTGAGTAGTGTGCGACCCCACCCCCTTTTTGTAACTTAAAGCTCCCTTGAGCAGCGGGCTGACGAGCCTGGGATCCCGCACCTACGCGCCGGAGTGGTACTATACCTGGCAGATATAGGCAGCCATTGGCGACCCCAGAACACTGCCTATCCCTGCTGACGAGGGTTGAAAACCCGAAACACGCGTCCAGGGATGGCGAAGACAGCGAAGATAGCAAGATCGAAAGATGATGCATCGCGAACACTCTACTACAATGACCAGAGTCCTTAGGGGCAACTTCCGCCGGTGTGTGAGTAGTGTGCGACCCCACCCCCTTTTTGTAACTTAAAGCTCCCTTGAGCAGTGGGCTGACGAGCCTGGGATCCCGCACCTACGCGCCGGAGTGGTACTATACCTGGCAGATATTGGCAGCCATCGGCGACCCCAGAACACTGCCTATCCCTGCTGACGAGGGTTGAAAACCCGAAACACGTGTCCAGGGATGGCGAAGACAGCGAAGATAGCAAGATCGAAAGATGATGCATCGCGAACACTCTACTACAATGACCAGAGTCCTTAGGGGCAACTTCCGCCGGTGTGTGAGTAGTGTGCGACCCCACCCCCTTTTTGTAACTTAAAGCTCCCTTGAGCAGCGGGCTGACGAGCCTGGGATCCCGCACCTACGCGCCGGAGTGGTACTATACATGGCAGATATTGGCAGCCATCGGCGAACCCAGAACACTGCCTATCCCTGCTGACGAGGGTTGAAAACCCGAAACGCGCGTCCAGGGATGGCGAAGACAGCGAAGATAGCAAGATCGAAAGATGATGCATCGCGAACACTCTACTACAATGACCAGAGTCCTTAGGGGCAACTTCCGCCGGTGTGTGAGTAGTGTGCGACCCCACCCCCTTTTTGTAACTTAAAGCTCCCTTGAGCAGCGGGCTGACGAGCCTGGGATCCCGCACCTACGCGCCGGAGTGGTACTATACATGGCAGATATTGGCAGCCATCGGCGAACCCAGAACACTGCCTATCCCTGCTGACGAGGGTTGAAAACCCGAAACACGCGTCCAGGGATGGCGAAGACAGCGAAGATAGCAAGATCGAAAGATGATGCATCGCGAACACTCTACTACAATGACCAGAGTCCTTAGGGGCAACTTCTGCCGGTGTGTGAGTAGTGTGCGACCCCACCCCCTTTTTGTAACTTAAAGCTCCCTTGAGCAGCTGGCTGACGAGCCTGGGATCCCGCACCTACGCGCCGGAGTGGTACTATACCTGGCAGATATAGGCAGCCATCGGCGACCCCAGAAGACTGCCTATCCCTGCTGACGAGGGTTGAAAACCCGAAACACGTGTCCAGGGATGGCGAAGACAGCGAAGATAGCAAGATCGAAAGATGATGCATCGTGAACACTCTACTACAATGACCAGAGTCCTTAGGGGCAACTTCCGCCGGTGTGTGAGTAGTGTGCGACCCCACCCCCTTTTTGTAACTTAAAGCTCCCTTGAGCAGCGGGCTGACGAGCCTGGGATCCCGCACCTACGCGCCGGAGTGATACTATACCTGGCAGATATTGGCAGCCATCGGCGACCCCAGAACACTGCCTATCCCTGCTGACGAGGGTTGAAAACCCGAAACATGTGTCCAGGGATGGCGAAGACAGCGAAGATAGCAAGATCGAAAGATGATGCATCGCGAACACTCTACTACAATGACCAGAGTCCTTAGGGGCAACTTCCGCCGGTGTGTGAGTAGTGTGCGACCCCACCCCCTTTTTGTAACTTAAAGCTCCCTTGAGCAGCAGGCTGACGAGCCTGGGATACCGCACCTACGTGCCGGAGTGGTACTATACCTGGCAGATATTGGCAGCCATCGGCGACCCCAGAACACTGCCTATCCCTGCTGACGAGGGTTGAAAACCCGAAACACGTGTCCAGGGATGGCGAAGACAGCGAAGATAGCAAGATCGAAAGATGATGCATCGCGAACACTCTACTACAATGACCAGAGTCCTTCGGGGCAACTTCCGCCGGTGTGTGAGTAGTGTGCGACCCCACCCCCTTTTTGTAACTTAAAGCTCCCTTGAGCAGCGGGCTGACGAGCCTGGGATCCCGCACCTACGCGCCGGAGTGGTACTATACCTGGCAGATATTGGCAGCCATCGGCGACCCCAGAACACTGCCTATCCCTGCTGACGAGGGTTGAAAACCCGAAACACGTGTCCAGGGATGGCGAAGACAGCGAAGATAGCAAGATCGAAGGATGATGCATCGCGAACACTCTACTACAATGACCAGAGTCCTTAGGGGCAACTTCCGCCGGTGTGTGAGTAGTGTGCGACCCCACCCCCTTTTTGTAACTTAAAGCTCCCTTGAGCAGCGGGCTGACGAGCCTGGGATCCCGCACCTACGCGCCGGAGTGGTACTATACCTGGCAGATATTGGCAGCCATCGGCGACCCCAGAACACTGCCTATCCCTGCTGACGAGGGTTGAAAACCCGAAACACGTGTCCAGGGATGGCGAAGACAGCGAAGATAGCAAGATCGAAAGATGATGCATCGCGAACACTCTACTACAATGACCAGAGTCCTTAGGGGCAACTTCCGCCGGTGTGTGAGTAGTGTGCGACCCCACCCCCTTTTTGTAACTTAAAGCTCCCTTGAGCAGCGGGCTGACGAGCCTGGGATCCCGCACCTACGCGCCGGAGTGGTACTATACCTGGCAGATATTGGCAGCCATCGGCGACCCCAGAACACTGCCTATCCCTGCTGACGAGGGTTGAAAACCCGAAACACGTGTCCAGGGATGGCGAAGACAGCGAAGATAGCAAGATCGAAAGATGATGCATCGCGAACACTCTACTACAATGACCAGAGTCCTTAGGGGCAACTTCCGCCGGTGTGTGAGTAGTGTGCGACCCCACCCCCTTTTTGTAACTTAAAGCTCCCTTGAGCAGCAGGCTGACGAGCCTGGGATCCCGCACCTACGCGCCAGAGTGGTACTATACCTGGCAGATATTGGCAGCCATCGGCGACCCCAGAACACTGCCCATCCCTGCTGACGAGGGTTGAAAACCCGAAACACGTGTCCAGGGATGGCGAAGACAGCAGAGATAGCAAGATCGAAAGATGATGCATCGCGAACACTCTACTACAATCACCAGAGTCCTTAGGGGCAACTTCCGCCGGTGTGTGAGTAGTGTGCGACCCCACCCCCTTTTTGTAACTTAAAGCTCCCTTGAGCAGCGGGCTGACGAGCCTGGGATCCCGCACCTACGCGCCGGAGTGGTACTATACCTGGCAGATATTGGCAGCCATCGGCGACCCCAGAACACTGCCTATCCCTGCTGACGAGGGTTGAAAACCCGAAACACGTGTCCAGGGATGGCGAAGACAGCGAAGATAGCAAGATCGAAAGATGATGCATCGCGAACACTCTACTACAATGACCAGAGTCCTTAGGGGCAACTTCCGCCGGTGTGTGAGTAGTGTGCGACCCCACCCCCTTTTTGTAACTTAAAGCTCCCTTGAGCAGCAGGCTGACGAGCCTGGGATCCCGCACCTACGCGCCGGAGTGGTACTATACCTGGCAGATATTGGCAGCCATCGGCGACCCCAGAACACTGCCTATCCCTGCTGACGAGGGTTGAAAACCCGAAACACGTGTCCAGGGATGGCGAAGACAGCGAAGATAGCAAGATCGAAAGATGATGCATCGCGAACACTCTACTACAATGACCAGAGTCCTTAGGGGCAACTTCCGCCGGTGTGTGAGTAGTGTGCGACCCCACCCCCTTTTTGTAACTTAAAGCTCCCTTGAGCAGCGGGCTGACGAGCCTGGGATCCCGCACCTACGCGCTGGAGTGGTACTATACCTGGCAGATATTGGCAGCCATCGGCGACCCCAGAACACTGCCTATCCCTGCTGACGAGGGTTGAAAACCCGAAACACGTGTCCAGGGATGGCGAAGACAGCGAAGATAGCAAGATCGAAAGATGATGCATCGCGAACACTCTACTACAATGACCAGAGTCCTTAGGGGCAACTTCCGCCGGTGTGTGAGTAGTGTGCGACCCCACCCCCTTTTTGTAACTTAAAGCTCCCTTGAGCAGCTGGCTGACGAGCCTGGGATCCCGCACCTACGCGCCGGAGTGGTACTATACCTGGCAGATATAGGCAGCCATCGGCGACCCCAGAACACTGCCTATCCCTGCTGACGAGGGTTGAAAACCCGAAACACGCGTCCAGGGATGGCGAAGACAGCGAAGATAGCAAGATCGAAAGATGATGCATCGCGAACACTCTACTACAATGACCAGAGTCCTTAGGGGCAACTTCCGCCGGTGTGTGAGTAGTGTGCGACCCCACCCCCTTTTTGTAACTTAAAGCTCCCTTGAGCAGCGGGCTGACGAGCCTGGGATCCCGCACCTACGCGCCGGAGTGGTACTATACCTGGCAGATATAGGCAGCCATCGGCGACCCCAGAACACTGCCTATCCCTGCTGACGAGGGTTGAAAACCCGAAACACGCGTCCAGGGATGGCGAAGACAGCGAAGATAGCAAGATCGAAAGATGATGCATCGCGAACACTCTACTACAATGACCAGAGTCCTTAGGGGCAACTTCCGCCGGTGTGTGAGTAGTGTGCGACCCCACCCCCTTTTTGTAACTTAAAGCTCCCTTGAGCAGTGGGCTGACGAGCCTGGGATCCCGCACCTACGCGCCGGAGTGGTACTATACCTGGCAGATATTGGCAGCCATCGGCGACCCCAGAACACTGCCTATCCCTGCTGACGAGGGTTGAAAACCCGAAACACGTGTCCAGGGATGGCGAAGACAGCGAAGATAGCAAGATCGAAAGATGATGCATCGCGAACACTCTACTACAATGACCAGAGTCCTTAGGGGCAACTTCCGCCGGTGTGTGAGTAGTGTGCGACCCCACCCCCTTTTTGTAACTTAAAGCTCCCTTGAGCAGCGGGCTGACGAGCCTGGGATCCCGCACCTACGCGCCGGAGTGGTACTATACATGGCAGATATTGGCAGCCATCGGCGAACCCAGAACACTGCCTATCCCTGCTGACGAGGGTTGAAAACCCGAAACGCGCGTCCAGGGATGGCGAAGACAGCGAAGATAGCAAGATCGAAAGATGATGCATCGCGAACACTCTACTACAATGACCAGAGTCCTTAGGGGCAACTTCCGCCGGTGTGTGAGTAGTGTGCGACCCCACCCCCTTTTTGTAACTTAAAGCTCCCTTGAGCAGCGGGCTGACGAGCCTGGGATCCCGCACCTACGCGCCGGAGTGGTACTATACATGGCAGATATTGGCAGCCATCGGCGAACCCAGAACACTGCCTATCCCTGCTGACGAGGGTTGAAAACCCGAAACACGCGTCCAGGGATGGCGAAGACAGCGAAGATAGCAAGATCGAAAGATGATGCATCGCGAACACTCTACTACAATGACCAGAGTCCTTAGGGGCAACTTCTGCCGGTGTGTGAGTAGTGTGCGACCCCACCCCCTTTTTGTAACTTAAAGCTCCCTTGAGCAGCTGGCTGACGAGCCTGGGATCCCGCACCTACGCGCCGGAGTGGTACTATACCTGGCAGATATAGGCAGCCATCGGCGACCCCAGAAGACTGCCTATCCCTGCTGACGAGGGTTGAAAACCCGAAACACGTGTCCAGGGATGGCGAAGACAGCGAAGATAGCAAGATCGAAAGATGATGCATCGTGAACACTCTACTACAATGACCAGAGTCCTTAGGGGCAACTTCCGCCGGTGAGTGAGTAGTGTGCGACCCCACCCCCTTTTTGTAACTTAAAGCTCCCTTGAGCAGCGGGCTGACGAGCCTGGGATCCCGCACCTACGCGCCGGAGTGATACTATACCTGGCAGATATTGGCAGCCATCGGCGACCCCAGAACACTGCCTATCCCTGCTGACGAGGGTTGAAAACCCGAAACATGTGTCCAGGGATGGCGAAGACAGCGAAGATAGCAAGATCGAAAGATGATGCATCGCGAACACTCTACTACAATGACCAGAGTCCTTAGGGGCAACTTCCGCCGGTGTGTGAGTAGTGTGCGACCCCACCCCCTTTTTGTAACTTAAAGCTCCCTTGAGCAGCAGGCTGACGAGCCTGGGATACCGCACCTACGTGCCGGAGTGGTACTATACCTGGCAGATATTGGCAGCCATCGGCGACCCCAGAACACTGCCTATCCCTGCTGACGAGGGTTGAAAACCCGAAACACGTGTCCAGGGATGGCGAAGACAGCGAAGATAGCAAGATCGAAAGATGATGCATCGCGAACACTCTACTACAATGACCAGAGTCCTTCGGGGCAACTTCCGCCGGTGTGTGAGTAGTGTGCGACCCCACCCCCTTTTTGTAACTTAAAGCTCCCTTGAGCAGCGGGCTGACGAGCCTGGGATCCCGCACCTACGCGCTGGAGTGGTACTATACCTGGCAGATATTGGCAGCCATCGGCGACCCCAGAACACTGCCTATCCCTGCTGACGAGGGTTGAAAACCCGAAACACATGTCCAGGGATGGCGAAGACAGCGAAGATAGCAAGATCGAAGGATGATGCATCGCGAACACTCTACTACAATGACCAGAGTCCTTAGGGGCAACTTCCGCCGGTGTGTGAGTAGTGTGCGACCCCACCCCCTTTTTGTAACTTAAAGCTCCCTTGAGCAGCGGGCTGACGAGCCTGGGATCCCGCACCTACGCGCCGGAGTGGTACTATACCTGGCAGATATTGGCAGCCATCGGCGACCCCAGAACACTGCCTATCCCTGCTGACGAGGGTTGAAAACCCGAAACACGTGTCCAGGGATGGCGAAGACAGCGAAGATAGCAAGATCGAAAGATGATGCATCGCGAACACTCTACTACAATGACCAGAGTCCTTAGGGGCAACTTCCGCCGGTGTGTGAGTAGTGTGCGACCCCACCCCCTTTTTGTAACTTAAAGCTCCCTTGAGCAGCGGGCTGACGAGCCTGGGATCCCGCACCTACGCGCCGGAGTGGTACTATACCTGGCAGATATTGGCAGCCATCGGCGACCCCAGAACACTGCCTATCCCTGCTGACGAGGGTTGAAAACCCGAAACACGTGTCCAGGGATGGCGAAGACAGCGAAGATAGCAAGATCGAAAGATGATGCATCGCGAACACTCTACTACAATGACCAGAGTCCTTAGGGGCAACTTCCGCGGGTGTGTGAGTAGTGTGCGACCCCACCCCCTTTTTGTAACTTAAAGCTCCCTTGAGCAGCAGGCTGACG
Organism: Lissotriton vulgaris; assembly: GCF_964263255.1. Classification (NCBI taxonomy): domain Eukaryota; kingdom Metazoa; phylum Chordata; class Amphibia; order Caudata; family Salamandridae; genus Lissotriton; species Lissotriton vulgaris. The sequence continues at coordinate 1,092,246,814 of NC_141689.1, read as the reverse complement.
AGCCTGGGATCCCGCACCTACGCGCCAGAGTGGTACTATACCTGGCAGATATTGGCAGCCATCGGCGACCCCAGAACACTGCCCATCCCTGCTGACGAGGGTTGAAAACCCGAAACACGTGTCCAGGGATGGCGAAGACAGCGAAGATAGCAAGATCGAAAGATGATGCATCGCGAACACTCTACTACAATCACCAGAGTCCTTAGGGGCAACTTCCGCCGGTGTGTGAGTAGTGTGCGACCCCACCCCCTTTTTGTAACTTAAAGCTCCCTTGAGCAGCGGGCTGACGAGCCTGGGATCCCGCACCTACGCGCCGGAGTGGTACTATACCTGGCAGATATTGGCAGCCATCGGCGACCCCAGAACACTGCCTATCCCTGCTGACGAGGGTTGAAAACCCGAAACACGTGTCCAGGGATGGCGAAGACAGCGAAGATAGCAAGATCGAAAGATGATGCATCGCGAACACTCTACTACAATGACCAGAGTCCGTAGGGGCAACTTCCGCCGGTGTGTGAGTAGTGTGCGACCCCACCCCCTTTTTGTAACTTAAAGCTCCCTTGAGCAGCGGGCTGACGAGCCTGGGATCCCGCACCTACGCGCCGGAGTGGTACTATACCTGGCAGATATTGGCAGCCATCGGCGACCCCAGAACACTGCCTATCCCTGCTGACGAGGGTTGAAAACCCGAAACACGTGTCCAGGGATGGCGAAGACAGCGAAGATAGCAAGATCGAAAGATGATGCATCGCGAACACTCTACTACAATGACCAGAGTCCGTAGGGGCAACTTCCGCCGGTGTGTGAGTAGTGTGCGACCCCACCCCCTTTTTGTAACTTAAAGCTCCCTTGAGCAGCGGGCTGACGAGCCTGGGATCCCGCACCTACGCGCCGGAGTGGTACTATACCTGGCAGATATTGGCAGCCATCGGCGACCCCAGAACACTGCCTATCCCTGCTGACGAATGTTGAAAACCCGAAACACGTGTCCAGGGATGGCGAAGACAGCGAAGATAGCAAGATCGAAAGATGATGCATCGCAAACACTCTACTACAATGACCAGAGTCCTTAGGGGCAACTTCCGCCGGTGTGTGAGTAGTGTGCGACCCCACCCCTTTTTGTAACTTAAAGCTCCCTTGAGCAGCGGGCTGACGAGCCTGGGATCCCGCACCTACGCGCCAGAGTGGTACTATACCTGGCAGATGTTGGCAGCCATCGGCGACCCCAGAACACTGCCTATCCCTGCTGACGAGGGTTGAAAACCCGAAACACGTGTCCAGGGATGGCAAAGACAGCGAAGATAGCAAGATCGAAAGATGATGCATCGCGAACACTCTACTACAATGACCAGAGTCCTTAGGGGCAACTTCCGCCGGTGTGTGAGTAGTGTGCGACCCCACCCCCTTTTTGTAACTTAAAGCTCCCTTGAGCAGCGGGCTGACGAGCCTGGGATCCCGTACCTACGCGCCGGAGTGGTACTATACCTGGCAGATGTTGGCAGCCATCGGCGACCCCAGAACACTGCCTATCCCTGCTGACGAGGGTTGAAAACCCGAAACACGTGTCCAGGGATGGCAAAGACAGCGAAGATAGCAAGATCGAAAGATGATGCATCGCGAACACTCTACTACAATGACCAGAGTCCTTAGGGGCAACTTCCGCCGGTGTGTGAGTAGTGTGCGACCCCACCCCCTTTTTGTAACTTAAAGCTCCCTTGAGCAGCGGGCTGACGAGCCTGGGATCCCGTACCTACGCGCCGGAGTGGTACTATACCTGGCAGATGTTGGCAGCCATCGGCGACCCCAGAACACTGCCTATCCCTGCTGACGAGGGTTGAAAACCCGAAACACGTGTCCAGGGATGGCGAAGACAGCGAAGATAGCAAGATCGAAAGATGATGCATCGCGAACACTCTACTACAATGACCAGAGTCCTTGGGGGCAACTTCCGCCGGTGTGTGAGTAGTGTGCGACCCCACCCCCTTTTTGTAACTTAAAGCTCCCTTGAGCAGCTGGCTGACGAGCCTGGGATCCCGCACCTACGCGCCGGAGTGGTACTATACCTGGCAGATATAGGCAGCCATCGGCGACCCCAGAACACTGCCTATCCCTGCTGACGAGGGGTGAAAACCCGAAACACGTGTCCAGGGATGGCGAAGACAGCGAAGATAGCAAGATCGAAAGATGATGCATCGCGAACACTCTACTACAATGACCAGAGTCCTTAGGGGCAACTTCCGCCGGTGTGTGAGTAGTGTGCGACCCCACCCCCTTTTTGTAACTTAAAGCTCCCTTGAGCAGCGGGCTGACGAGCCTGGGATCCCGCACCTACGCGCCGGAGTGGTACTATACCTGGCAGATATTGGCAGCCATCGGCGACCCCAGAACACTGCCTATCCCTGCTGACGAGGGTTGAAAACCCGAAACACGTGTCCAGGGATGGCGAAGACAGAGAAGATAGCAAGATCGAAAGATGATGCATCGCGAACACTCTACTACAATGACCAGAGTCCTTAGGGGCAACTTCCGCCGGTGTGTGAGTAGTGTGCGACCCACCCCATTTTTGTAACTTAAAGCTCCCTTGAGCAGCGGGCTGACGAGCCTGGGATCCCGCACCTACGCCCTGGAGTGGTACTATACCTGGCAGATATTGGCAGCCATCGGCGACCCCAGAACACTGCCTATCCCTGCTGACGAGGGTTGAAAACCCGAAACACGTGTCCAGGGATGGCGAAGACAGCGAAGATAGCAAGATCGAAAGATGATGCATCGCGAACACTCTACTACAATGACCAGAGTCCTTAGGGGCAACTTCCGCCGGTGTGTGAGTAGTGTGCGACCCCACCCCCTTTTTGTAACTTAAAGCTCCCTTGAGCAGCGGGCTGACGAGCCTGGGATCCCGCACCTACGCGCCGGAGTGGTACTATACCTGGCAGATATTGGCAGCCATCGGCGACCCCAGAACACTGCCTATCCCTGCTGACGAGGGTTGAAAACCCGAAACACGTGTCCAGGGATGGCGAAGACAGCGAAGATAGCAAGATCGAAAGATGATGCATCGCGAACACTCTACTACAATGACCAGAGTCCTTAGGGGCAACTTCCGCTGGTGTGTGAGTAGTGTGCGACCCCACCCCCTTTTTGTAACTTAAAGCTCCCTTGAGCAGCGGGCTGACGAGCCTGGGATCCCGCACCTACGCGCCGGAGTGGTACTATACCTGGCAGATATTGGCAGCCATCGGCGACCCCAGAACACTGCCTATCCCTGCTGACGAGGGTTGAAAACCCGAAACACGTGTCCAGGGATGGCGAAGACAGCGAAGATAGCAAGATCGAAAGATGATGCATCGCGAACACTCTACTACAATGACCAGAGTCCTTAGGGGCAACTTCCGCCGGTGTGTGAGTAGTGTGCGACCCCACCCCCTTTTTGTAACTTAAAGCTCCCTTGAGCAGCAGGCTGACGAGCCTGGGATCCCGCACCTACGCGCCGGAGTGGTACTATACCTGGCAGATATTGGCAGCCATCGGCGACCCCAGAACACTGCCTATCCCTGCTGACGAGGGTTGAAAACCCGAAACACGTGTCCAGGGATGGCGAAGACAGCGAAAATAGCAAGATCGAAAGATGATGCATCGCGAACACTCTACTACAATGACCAGAGTCCTTAGGGGCAACTTCCGCCGGTGTGTGAGTAGTGTGCGACCCCACCCCCTTTTTGTAACTTAAAGCTCCCTTGAGCAGCGGGCTGACGAGCCTGGGATCCCGCACCTACGCGCTGGAGTGGTACTATACCTGGCAGATATTGGCAGCCATCGGCGACCCCAGAACACTGCCTATCCCTGCTGACGAGGGTTGAAAACCCGAAACACGTGTCCAGGGATGGCGAAGACAGCGAAGATAGCAAGATCGAAAGATGATGCATCGCGAACACTCTACTACAATGACCAGAGTCCTTAGGGGCAACTTCCGCCGGTGTGTGAGTAGTGTGCGACCCCACCCCCTTTTTGTAACTTAAAGCTCCCTTGAGCAGCGGGCTGACGAGCCTGGGATCCCGCACCTACGCGCCGGAGTGGTACTATACCTGGCAGATATTGGCAGCCATCGGCGACCCCAGAACACTGCCTATCCCTGCTGACGAGGGTTGAAAACCCGAAACACGTGTCCAGGGATGGCGAAGACAGCGAAGATAGCAAGATCGAAAGATGATGCATCGCGAACACTCTACTACAATGACCAGAGTCCTTAGGGGCAACTTCCGCCGGTGTGTGAGTAGTGTGCGACCCCACCCCCTTTTTGTAACTTAAAGCTCCCTTGAGCAGTGGGCTGACGAGCCTGGGATCCCGCACCTACGCGCCGGAGTGGTACTATACCTGGCATGATATTGGCAGCCATCGGCGACCCCAGAACACTGCCTATCCCTGCTGACGAGGGTTGAAAACCCGAAACACGTGTCCAGGGATGGCGAAGACAGCGAAGATAGCAAGATCGATAGATGATGCATCGCGAACACTCTACTACAATGACCAGAGTCCTTAGGGGCAACTTCCGCCGGTGTGTGAGTAGTGTGCGACCCCACCCCCTTTTTGTAACTTAAAGCTCCCTTGAACAGCGGGCTGACGAGCCTGGGATCCCGCACCTACGCGCCGGAGTGGTACTATACCTGGCAGATATTGGCAGCCATCGGCGACCCCAGAACACTGCCTATCCCTGCTGACGAGGGTTGAAAACCCGAAACACGTGTCCAGGGATGGCGAAGACAGCGAAGATAGCAAGATCGAAAGATGATGCATCGCGAACACTCTACTACAATGACCAGAGTCCTTAGGGGCAACTTCCGCCGGTGTGTGAGTAGTGTGCGACCCCACCCCCTTTTTGTAACTTAAAGCTCCCTTGAGCAGCGGGCTGACGAGCCTGGGATCCCGCACCTACGCGCCGGAGTGGTACTATACCTGGCAGATATTGGCAGCCATCGGCGACCCCAGAACACTGCCTATCCCTGCTGACGAGGGTTGAAAACCCGAAACACGTGTCCAGGGATGGCGAAGACAGCGAAGATAGCTAGATCGAAAGATGATGCATCGCGAACACTCTACTAAAATGACCAGAGTCCTTAGGGGCAACTTCCACCGGTGTGTGAGTAGTGTGTGACCCCACCCCCTTTTTGCGATTTTTACCGAATCGCAAAAAAATTATGCGATTTAAATCATGCACCCCGTTTTGCGATTCCTTATTTGCGATTCCCTAAAAATCGCAAATAAGGAATCGCAAAACCGGACTTTGATGCATGTGGCTGTAAATCTCTTGTGTGGCTGAGAGGAAAGCAGCCACCCCAGAGTTTAATACACGGTAATAGAAGCTCGGGACAGTGTCCATTACATAAGGAAGGGGTTGTATAACTGTTGGAGTGTGCCGTGTAAACCTCCATGAAATTGTTGAGGACATGTAGAATTAAGGAGAAAACATTTCAGTCTTACAAGCCTCTCCCCACTTCATACCTTCATGAAAGACCCCACCTGGCCTGATCTCTGGAATGCATGGTTTCCGCAAAACTGTAAGTTGAAGATAGATCACTCACGGAGCCCTTGAACATTAATCAAGCAATCAGAGTGAAGGGTAATTAACCAACAGATTTAAATGGAAGAAGTGTTTCAAATGGCCAAGAAACTATTCAATGTCCAGAAAATTCCTATTTAGTGCCTCTTCACCGGCCCTTTATATTCTTGCCAGGTTTTACCCATATACTCCCTCCCTTCCTACTTGGACGCATGGAATCAGCCATGACTTGGCACTCATAAAGCAACCTGATACAAAGAATCATCTTACACGAGCTGAAGGGTGTAATACTTAAGTGTCTTGGGGAGTGACTGAAGAACGCAGTTACAAATTACCAGATACCACCTTCTGCATGCTTTTCTTGTTGCATTCTTCCCCTGTGAATGTTCTTAACTTCCACTCACAGTTCTTTGTTTCTGATGCTCTGAATGCTAGTAAGTAGATTTGTGCTGCTCTCAATGACATTTTATATGAAAAAAATGCACACTTGGAAAGAAAATCCATAAATGTATTTCCATAATGTGGTTTTGTGGAGGAAAGTGGTCTGATTTACACTACGCTAGGATACTGACCATTGGTACCAGTAGGCCCCAGGTTCTGATAAAGCCCAATGCTGCTCCAGAATGGACGTTTAGCCTTTTAAGTGTAGAGTTATGCTGAATCCTGTGGTTATACTATTACAGTCAGGGACCAATCTGGGTGTAGCTAATAAATCCCCCCTCTCAGTGTACATACCTAGGAAGGGATTGGCAGAACGATCTTAAGCATTGATGAGGCCTTGGGCACTAAATATTTTATTGGCCCATATTCATAACTTGGGTCTAAAGCACGTTGCACAAATAATTTTCCCTCCAACGTCTATTTCTTTGCACCAGGTTATTAATTGTGTGCAAACAATGGGAAATAACGTGCCAACAATATTTTTGTGCATGTTGTTAACACTAGTGTACAGTTTCCACTAGGTAGGTAGGCACTCGTGGTGCTGCGTGCACAAAAACAGAACTGAGTGCTGTCTGCAGTTAACTCAGTAGGCCCTTACGTAAGACATTGCATATGAGCCTGTTTTTACACTTGCGTCAAACTAAAATGCCAGCCCACAGTCCCCAAAAAAGGGACCAAATGGAAGATATTTTGTATTTCTGTTTCAGTAGATTCATTTGAGAGAAACGCTGCATACATTGCAGCTTTTTCCCAAACATTTTAAGGTAATTATATATTTATTGAACTTATAGACTGAATGCTCAAAACATTTCTCCAGTATAGTTGCCTAAATGTGCTCTGCTGAACTTATCAGTGTAGTAGTGGAGGCCTCCTACACAAACTCGAAGCTTCATGTTAAAATAAATATTCAGGGCGAGGCCTCTTATAGCTGAACTATCCATCAATGCAAATAGATCTTACATTGTCGGGCTACAGGCAATAAATATATTTCAAAGAAACGGGCGTCATGAACCCTCACTTTAGTAGCTGGAGCGGGGATGAGTGCCACTGGACGGAGTGTGTAACGAAAACTGTTAAAGTGTTGCTTATGTCTTCTTTAACGTTGATTTGAGTCACTGGTCTTGAAAAAGGTCAGAAAAAAATTGCAAGTGAATAATATGATAGATGTGTGGGGCGGGGCAACTGATGAAACAAAGAGGCATGGAAAGAAAGAAGGGACAGGGATGGAGAGAAGGATTGATGGTTGAATAGAGGAAGGATGTATGAATTGATGTAAAGATGGATGGCGCAAAGAGTGGCTGGCCATATGCTTTGAGAAATTAGGTGGAATTGCTCCATTTTCCCGAAATTCCTTGGGGAAACAAATGAGCGCCAGACTTGCTCAACCCAGATGCTCGTTCAGTAATGCTTAGAATATACTGGTGAGTATTCTAATATTGACTAGTATACCGCCTAATACAAGCTCTATCCAGTGTGCCGGGAGTGTCCAGTGATACGTCATCGAAGAGCCAGCCCGTCAGCATTTCACGGTTTCAGTTTGGTTCAGTGCTTTAAATAGAAAAAGAGAAGTGCCAAACTGATTCAGGATGGTCTTGAGGGTCTGGTAGGGGACTGTAGGGGGGCGTGACTGGTAGGCTCGAACCTTAAAACGTCCCTGGGTCCACTTGTCCGTCTGAAAGGTCCCTGAGCACATCGTGGCCCCCTGCAGGTAGTAACTTCCTTGAGAGGAAGCTTGTACTCCTTGAAAATATTCTGTTCTGAAGAGTTTTGCCCTGAAATGAAAGGGTGCTTCGCCACTTGAGTTTCGTGCACCCTTGCTCCTATGATTGTTAAAAGCATCGAGACTCTACATAGCTAGTAGAGGTTTTGAAAAATAATAGTACAAAGGTTGGTTTGTTAAATGCAATCATCAGATGCGATTTTGTTTACTTCACTGAAGAAGTATTGGCCGAGCGGCAATAAATGTAACGCCGCGCGGCCGTGAAATCGAAAGTCATTGCGATCATTGTGAAAGCGAAAGTGATTGCGATGACGCCCTAAAGCACGCTAGGGATGCGCTTGCAGCAGCACGCGTGCTTGTGCGCATGAGCGCAAGCTGGTGGCCCCTTGGCCACTTTGGAAGCACTTTCCAAAAGCGGCTTACTAAATGTCTAGCCAGTGTAGCGCATGCGCTGGCTCAGGTGAGACCTAAACACTGATTGCAGGCAGACATCTCCCACTGTGCCAGTTTCATTAGTTTTTTTGTTTTTCAGAGACAAATCCCAGCTTCATGATTTTTGAAAAATCTAAAAGTGTCTTGATCAGGGCCAAAATAACATGGGGCCGGTTCTGCACAGGTTTCTGCCTTCTGTACAAATGCTGCACTGGATGTACAGAATGCAGTGAAATCACTGCTAAATGCATGAGAATCTCATACTATTATGGGAACTCAACTCATCCACCAGAGTAGTGGAGACAACAGCCTCTGCCGACGGGTGAGCTGGCAAAACTCCCACTAGAAGCTAAATTAGACCAATGCAAAACTGTAATTACACTGGAGAAATTTGTGAAATTCATGAAATTCTTTCTGGCTTTCGCTTTGGTTTGTACTATAGGAATACCACAATCTTGATTGTGTCCGATCTTTAAAAATATTCACAGTCAGGAAATGAATCATATTAGGCATGGATGAGATTTCCCTGGGGGGGGGGGGGGAGGGAGTGGCCAGCGAGCCAACATGGTGGACGCAACTTGCTGAAGCTCCGCTGCGAATCCCTCAGTTTTCCTGAGTTCCACCTTGCATCCGACCCATCCAAACGCGTGTAAAGGGAGGATTTATTGGCGCCAGACTGCAATCACCGCTGAAGCCTTTCAATCGATGCATTTGTTGGGACAGACCCAGTTACCGTAGAGAAATGATCTGCGGCCTGCCTGGCAGGAAGGAGAACGCAAGACCAGGGCTCCAGCCACTGCAAACCGGTGAGAGCTGCAGTGGCTCTAGGTGATCGGACGCAACGCAGCTGCACCCACTGTGATCTCTGGGCCGCCGCTGCCAAGCCATGAGTACAGGTCCCTTTCTTTGGGCAGCTGATCTAGGTATTGCCAGATCCCATGCTCAGGACTCACAAGGTGCTGGCGCAGAGATCCTGGAAGATGCAGCGCCACAGTAGAAGCTTGCAACCAACCCCGCTGGATGGCAGCAGCGTATGCGAAGTTTCCAGCCAGGCACGACCTGGGGCACTCCGAGAAGGCATACCCCTTGGGCCCCTGGAGGTGAGACTCACAGCAGACCTGGCCACTGATGTACTGGTAGCAGAGACCTGAGGACCACTACGTCCTGTGCTCGGCCCCGGAGGGCCTGGCTGCTGTGCTTGCTGGCAGTTGTGCGGAGTAATCGAGACCGGGAAACCCCTCCTCAAGGCTGCGGCGATTTGGGACTGGCCCCGGAAGACCCCATAAGGGAGGCCCTGCCAGAAAAGTACAGGAACACTGCGGAGTGGCTCCGCGGCTACTGACACGGCCAAGACTGCACGAGCTGGGACACCATGTGCACACTGGCCTTGGCCCGTCTGAAGTAGCGGCCTAGGGGTGGATGCAGCTTATGTCCTGCTCCCTGCTGGCCTGACTGCTGTGGCTGTGACAGAGCGGACTGCTGCATAGGTAACTGCAGTGTAGCACACTGATATGCCCTGGGTGTTGCATCCAATGAGCCAGCTATAATGTGCCCTACGCCTCTGAGCACCGTAGTTCAGTGCTCAGAGATTGACTGGGAGGCTGTGCATGTTCTCCACCTAGGCTGTGGAGAGCATGCAAAGTGTGCATGACTGTTTGGCCTGCACAAGACTGCCAGCCAAACACTCACACCACTTTTACCCCTGGTCCCTATTCTGACCAGACCAGCCCTGCCCCGTCCCCACCAAATCAGGAATGGAAAAATAAAATGATAATAACATTGAGTTATTATCATTTTAGTTTTCCTTTTTAAACAGCGGGCAGAGCAGTGGGGTGACGCTCCTCCACCTTAGCAGAGGAGCTACCTCTGAGAGTGGCATATATTGGAGGGGCATAGAATGAAGTAGAGAGTTGTTGAGTGGCGTACAATGTAGTGGCATGCCGTAGAGTGGAGTTGAGGGGCATAGTTTGGAGTGAGTAGATGGAGGTGGGATATCGTAGAGGGGAGTGGCTTAGAATGAAGTGGCATGTCATAGAGTGGAGTGTGGCATGTGGTAGAGTGGCGGGTGGTAGAGTGGAGTGGCATGTCGTAGAGTGGAGTGGCATTTCATTGAGTAGAGTGGCATAGAGGGTGATAGAGTTGAGTAGCTTGTCATAGAGTGGAATGGCATGTTGTGGAGTGGCATGACATAGAGTGACGTGTCTTAGAGTGGAGGGGCATAGAGTGGAGTGGTGATTGGTAATGGTGTGGCATATTGTGGAGTGGTGTGTCGTCGAGTTGAGTGGCATGGAGTGTCATAGGGTGGAGTGGCATGTTGTAGAGTGGAGTGGCGTGTCATAGAGTGGAGTTGCATGTGGTAGAGCGGAGTGATATTGAGTGTCATAGAGTGGAGTGAGGTGTTGTAGAATGAAGTGAAATTTCACAGAGTGGAGTTGCATGTCATACAGTTGAATGGATTGGTGTGGCATGGTGTGGTGTGGTGTGTCATGTTGTAGAGTGTTGTTTAAAGAGACGTGGCAGTAAAAAGGCTGAACTTATGAAGATTACATTTTGCAGAAAAATCGAATATGGGGTGTGAAGGGTCCTTTTTAGAAGTAGATCCAAACAATTCTGGTAGTTTTAAAGTCAAAGGGCATGATTCAAAAAGAAAGAAACTTCTGTGTTAGTTTATAAGTTTATGATTGTTTAGTATTCACAAAGGTATTTTTGCAAATAGTTTCTTTATGAATGTGAAGTCACTGCACAAAAAAGATAGGACAGTCCTACGAGGTAGGTGATCTTGGGAGCCTAGGATAGATCTGTTTGAGGGCCTTAGCTTTCTGAGGGCACCAGTCCATTTCGAGTCACAGGAGGGATACCTGACCAGGCAGCAGCCCAGGCCCTAAGGCTCTAAAGGTGAGTAGTGGTTTCATGGTTTGCATCTTAAGATCCTGCTCCATGATTGTATCCTTCTTTGCTGCTGCTTGTATTGTGCTTCCTATTTGTCTGTTGGAGAGGGCTCAACTGTTCTGAGCTACAAACATTCTGCTCTTTTTTACATTCAGCAGACTCCTCAGGGTGGCATCCTCTAGGTGGCTAGCAATGCTCCAACAAACATACACTTTTCTGAGCAGTGAATGCAGAAAGCATGAGAACAGGACATGTGCTCTAGAAATGGAAAGTATTTTGCTTACAAGGGCATTTTTTAGCATTCCTTGAGGTGCAGGTAGAAGTCAGACTTTATGGTCTGAAGCAGTGAAGTTTAAGCATTAACTAGAAGCCCAATTCACTTCTGTATTAGAACTGCATGTTTATACATGTATACTATACATTTCTGCAACTATACCAGAAAATCTATATAAGGCATGTTTGGGCATCATAATATTGTCTAACATAAATATTGTGTCCTGAATATTTTCTTCAAAAGTATCATCTCATTGCGTGTAGATTTTCTATTATTACCTCTACTCAAGATATGGTTTATAGGCAATATTTTGGACATGATGTTACTGTCACAATATAGTCTGGTAGCAAAATTCTGATACCACAACAAGCGATTGGTAAGACACTAATAGGTCTTTAAAGAGCCCTTTCCATGGTGATCTTTGAGTACTAGGTTGTGGATATTTTTTACAATAATCAAACATTTTGAATTTTAGGACAGGAGCATTAGCCAAAACATGATTCCTTATACTTTTCACTTAAAATCTTTCAACACCTTTTCAGCACATTTTCCTAGGTTTTATTTTGCTCTTTAATGTTGCCCGTTTGTCTTTAATTTCACCTCCTTCTCATAATCTCTATTATTTCTGCTTCTCACATGCTTTGCCCTGTCACACTTTTCTGTTTTCCTTGTAGCCTGTCTTCCATTCCTTCTTTTCTGTCCTATGAGCTCTCATCTGTCCCATTTGTTCTCCTTTCTTTGTCTCCCATTATTTCTCCCTCAATCATTTTATTCACCCTAATTACCATCATTCTCTCTAGAACCTGTTAATATTCTCTTCTGATTTTTACTTCTCCAATCTTTAATTTACTCGATTTATTTTCTTCTCCCACTTCCGCCCTCTCCTTTTTAGAACATCTTCTTTCAGCTCTTCCACCTTCTTCTCACTTTTTCTCTTCCTCTGTATGGGACTTGTCCCCATGTCTCTGTTTCTACCAAATATTCTCTATATTTAGTCCGGGGCGCTAAAGAGAGTGTTCGTTTTAGAGTCCAGAGTGTTTGAAGTAAAGCACAATAAAACATAAGTATTTGTAAGGTGCATTGTAGGTAGTAAAGAGCATTCTTGTAAACAATCCTGAACATCAATGAGTAGTGTGGTTGTGGTATGTGAAGGTATTTTGTGTGGTGTCTTATGAGTTAGAGATGACATGACTCTTTTGGTTCCTGACAGACTACCAGGAACAGTGACTTAAGTGCACGGGTGTGGGTCATTGAAATCATGATGTACAATGCTCAGTTAATGGTTACATGTTGAGGAATAAACATATGTAATACCAAGCTCTGTGTGTTGCATGATCATTTTCAAATACCAGGGTTGGGGCAGGACACTACAACTGGTGACGGGATAGGAACTTACGTAAACCCTGTGACCCGATGAACCGAGAGTGCTCTCCTGGAGAGTTTGCCATGGCCAGTATACTGCTTGTGCATGCCACATGTGCCTCAGTCAAAGGGAAAATCAATTGTTGCCGTATTTGGAGTCAAAGCAACATTCCAGGCAGTGCAAGGCCTGTGAAAAAGTGAAGGCCTTACAGCAAATGTTTTTGTCATTGGGTACACATTTGCTTGATAAAGTCCAGACAAGAGATATTGTGCCACACAGTGACACAGAGCTGTCATTCATGCAATACGACAAAGGCAGCAACAATCAGGTACAGGTAAGCCCTACAAGCCATGTTAGCCGAGTGCAAGGAGGTGCTAACAGCAATGACAATTCTAACATCAAGAAACACTAAAGGCAGTAGAAAATTGATACAATCCAAAGAGGTAAGACGGTTAAAGACCATACAAGAAACAAAGCTGCTACACACTATCAAACAAGAAGGCGGGGCCGTACAACCTGTAAGCAGGCACAATGACCCAAATGTCAGCATGCGGCTAGTGTGTAACGAGGGCGCCGGTACAAGTGGGCAGCAGAAGCCACTGGAGCAAGTTCAGCTCCTGGTACCAGAAAGTACCTCAGGTTCAATGCTGCCGCATTTCTAAGACCGTCACTTCCCTTCGACGCCCCCAAAAGGCAAAATATTGAAGATAGATGGAATGCCTGGATCGAAACCTTTGAATATTTCATTGATGTGCTGAAAGAAGCAAATGACAAAAAGACCGTTAAATACCTAAAGAATTTAGCAGGTGACGGAGTAAAAGAAGCAATAAAGAAAATACCACAAGGAGTTGAAGTAATGTACCATCAAATAAAAAAAGCGTTAAACACCAAGTTCAAGCCAAAGTCAGATGTCGACTATAAAAGGTACATTTTCAGTCCGAAAAGTTATAAAGCTGGTGAAAAGATGCATGAGTTTGTAGAAAGACTTGATTAGCTCATAAGGCTTCACAACTTCAAAAAGTTTAACGATGAAGAGTGCATGCGTCTCAGAGTAATAGATGGTTGCCTCTCTGATTTCTTCACACAGCGAATGCTGAAAGAGACACTCAACTTGGTGTGAGTACTCATGGCTGCCACAGTGGAGGAGAGAGCTGACAGACAGGAAGCTAACATGGAGGCTGGAATGGCCTAAAATGAATCATTTTGTAACAGTTTGCAAATCAAGGAAAAGATCAAGTGTGCCATGTTGAGAAAACAAAATGGATGCTAGAAAGTTCCAGACACAACGTTCAATCCAGGTCATCAAGGCCAAGCGGCAACCCCAGTTGAAGCAAGTAGAAACTGAACATTGCCGATTGTCGTCAAAGTCTTTGTCTAAAAGTTTGTCACCATCATTGTTGGGTGACAGTGAGGAAAATGGGTGTGCAATGTCAATGTTGACCGCCGGGCAACGTGCAGAAATAGGATTAGGTTCTTGCAAGGAAGAATGCCGGTCAAAGCAAGGCTAACAAGTGGAAGTAGGAAATTCATTAGGACACTGTCCTAAGATCACACTAAAAGTGAATGAGTGCTCCATAACTTTTCTCAAAGACAGTGGTGAGTCGATAAACATTATGCCGGTGGAGAAGTACAATATATTGTCTCCAGTGCCCCGTTTAACCCCATTTAAAACCAAAGTGCATATGTGGGCTGCATCAGCTCCACTGCAAAGTCAAGGTTTATTCATAGCCACTGTGAAGCATAAAAATACGAAAGTATAAGCTCCAATTCATGTCTTACCAAGCACTTCATTGAGCGCATGTTTATTCAGTTTCAGTGCTGCTTCTGACATAGGGCTGATTTCTGTAAATTGCAATGTCAATGCCTATCTTGAGATAGTGAATCAGTTTCCATCTTCATTTCACGGACTAGGAAGACTCAAGACTATGAAAGTCCATTTAAATTAAATCAGGACGTCCGTAAAGGTTGCTAAATGACATCGTCAAAATGCATTTCATTTGCAGGAGGCTGTTGAGAAAGAAATTGATACCTTATTAAAGCATTACAATCATTGAGCGGTCCACCAGTCCGACGCCATGGGTATCACCCATAGTGAAACAGAAGAAAAAAGATAGTGGAGGAGCTGTGCGCATCTCTATTGATATGAGCCAAGCCAACAAGGTGATTGAAAAAGAACAACATCCTGGTTGCTGACATGATTGCACATATGAAAGGAGCTAAAGTCTTTTCCAGCCTCAATTTGAACAAAGGGTATTACCAGCTCAAACTGGAAGAGAATTGCAGGTACAATACTACCTTTTTGATTCATATTGGTTTGTTTCGATATGAAAGGATACATTTCAGAGTATCCTAAGCTGTTGAACATTTTCAGGGTCTCATTTGTCGCATAATTCACTCAGTCACAAATGTTTTCAGCTACAGTGATGACATACTAGTTTTTGGGGCCACACGAAAAGAACTTGATAGAGCTGTCACACAAGTGTGTTGTATGCTTGCTGATGTGAAAAAAAGATCCAAGATAGCTGCGGTGTCGGAGTTCTGGAAGGTAGCTCCTGGGGTCTGGGATTACCTATAAGTAATCATCCCTAGCTCACCCCTGACCTCCATCGTATCAATAACCATCCTAACCCCTTACCAGATGCTCCAGTCACTTTTGTGGTTCCATGGAATAGAACGACCGCTGTCAAGTGCTGGAGGTGCTGCAACTAGGCACTCTTCAGGAGCTTATCACTGGATGTCCGATGCAACCAGAGTAAGGGATGGGCTTTGAGATGAACTGGTCCCCCTCAGGATAAGCCAGTGAGTGCCCAGCCTCTGATGGGCCTGGAGAAGAAGTGGTCCCGATCAGGATAAGCCGGTGGTGCCCAGCCTTCCCCATACCCTAGCTCTGACTCCTGAACCGGCCCTCTGGGGTCTAGCAATGACTAAAACTCCTTGCCTGATGCTGCCTGTCCGTCTGGAAACTGGTGGGTCCTTTGCCCTCCCTGCCCCAACTTTGCCTCTTGGGTCGGCCCTGGCTAGGGGCCATCAGGAATGGGTACCCCTCATCTACAGGGATGGACCAATCATCTCACTGCCTAACTGATCAGAACACCTCTGCCTGCGGGGAGCACAAAGGCGGAGAAATATCCTGTGAGATAGTACGACAGTGCATTCCTGTCCTCCGCAGGGATCGTACATCCAGAGACAGCACAGGGTGATTTAGGAATTAACGCCACAGCCCATCCGCATCACACATACAGATTCAATATAGAGCAAGGAAGAGAGCTACCAAGAGATGTTGAACCTGGTTGCTCTCACCCTTCATCTCGTCAACCTGCTGCCATATCAGAGCCCCCTGGCAAAATTAATTAACACAGTTTGGCATGAAATCAACCCCAATTCCTTTAAAATCTAAACCGCCATTATGTGACAACAGACTCCAATCTCAGCTCTCTCACTGAAGATGAGGCCCCCTCACTCTCACTTGGAAGAGAAACCAAAAACAAAATGGGATGAGCACACAAAACCTGCAAAAGTGAAGGCCATCTTTGAATGTTCTCAACCACCATCAGTGACTGAAAAAAAAATACAAAATTAAAAAAAGAATAAATGTAAGAAAGGAAGAAAAGAACAAAAGAAAAGGAGATATAATCAAATAGGAGAAGGAAGAAGTATTTAAGGAAGGAAAGAAGAAGAAAGGGAGGAAAGAAGAAGGAAGAGGAAAAAATTGAAGAAGGAAAATATGGATTCAAACCTAGAACCCTCATATCTCTATCCCTTACCATTAATTACCCACCCAAGCTATAAAAAAATGCAGCTAAAAAGTTCAAACACCCGCTAATCAAAACCCACCCAGAGACACTTATTTCAGACCCATATTTCTGCACCATCAACAGTTTACTAACTAATTAACTAATCTTCCACTCCAAAAACCATGCGCAATAGAGGAATATCTTTTATACCATGCTTTGAATCTCTGACTCCAGGAGAACTCCTTATGCCGTCAAATTGTCGGTATCTCCCTCGTCCTTCTGCAATGCGAATGTTACCATATCGCTTCACAACAATGGTAATATCCTTATACAAGCCTCAAATCACAAACTTTCTATTATAGACAAGATCTTCTGTATCCTCAAGTGCACAATAAGAGTCCACATCCCACCACAAATCACCCTGATTACCATGATGGCACTCCCACATCACCACAAATGTTCTTGGCTACCTCAGCTTCAATCAACCTACTCCATGTCACCAATGATTGTTACCCTTCTGACCATGTCTAGTACGGCCAAGGATTCAAATGGCTACCTGCCAAACCTGTCCACATACACCCCAGGCATTTTTGAGGACAAACAGAGAATCTAACACTTCTGAATCTTCTCCCGTTCATCCTTTTGATCTCCCTCCCATTGAACCTGCCTGCATAGCGCCCCCTGATACGCAAACAGCTCTGCTCTATGACTGGATGATCTCCTCTTTGGAACATATACCTGCCAACCTGATCAAGTTCGTATCGACCATATCTTACTCGTAACCCATAGGCTCCCTACCCTCCCGCCCACCCAGCGACCACCCTCACACAAACAGACCCTCCAAAAGTTCTTCCTGACCCGCAAACTCCACATGAACGTAATAATGCTGCCCCTGCTCAACGAGATCTAACATGTGGTCACCCCCCTACATGATGGCACACATCAACACATAACCAGCTGTCATAACATTGCCTGGGTCACAAGCCTTGAATAGATCTACCTCAAGAAGGAAATCCAGAAACTCTCAACCATCACCAAAGAGCTTTTAACCACACATAAACCCACTAGTGCCCTTGTGAACCAACATAGATCCCAAACGGGCAGATATCTCACCCAAGACACGCACACTGATTTTTTTAAACCCAAAAGGATACCCCTCCTCAATGCCCCCTCTTGTCCCAAGAGACTAATAGCGGAGTTATCTGACAATGACATCTGTGTCCTCCTTTCTTATGCCAGCCCTGTAGACAACAGCAAGTCTTTACAGGGTCGAAGACAAGCTATTCAAGCTAACCCCTACAGAGAATCCACCCACAACCACAGATCTATAAACTGCAAAAATATCAAGTGCAATAACATTGTTTGGGCTGCCATTACCCGTTCTACTAGCAAACTGAAATTAGTAGTCCTCAACTGCAGGTCAGTTAGCAAACATGCATCAGATATCTACGATCTCATCCTCACAAATGAGGCTGATATGGTTAACCTCACAGGAACCTGGCTAAATAGGTCCTCTTCTCCTATTCTAGGCCTTCTTGGCCCTCCTAGCCACAACATAAATTGTCTCTACAGAACCAGGAAACCTGGTGGTGTAATAGCCTGCATATACCGAAACACAATCTCAGTCAACCAAACAGATACCTTCTCCTTACATACTTGTGAATATCTTTGCATCAACATCACAAACAACAACAGCCTCTTTTGCAAACTACTCACACACCGGCAGTGTCGCCCCTAAGGACTCTGGTTAATGTAGTAACGTGTTCGCGATGCATCATCTTTCGATCTTCTGCTATCTTCGCTGTCTTCGCCATCCCTGGTCACGGGTTTCGGGGTATCACCCCTCGTCAGCAGGGATAGGCCGTGTTCTGGGGTTGCCTATGGCTGCCAAATATCTGCCAGGTTTAGTACCACTCAGGCGCGTAGGTGTGGGATCCCAGAATCATCAGGCAACTGCTCAAGGGAGCTTTAATGTTACAAATGGGGATGGGGTCGCATACTACTCACACACCGGCAGTGTCGCCCCTAAGGATTCTGGTTAATGTAGTACCGTGTTCGCGATGCATCATCTTTCGAACTTCTGCTATCTTTGTTGTCTTCAACATCCCTGGACACGTGTTTCGGGGTATCACCCCTCGTCAGCAGGGATAGGCTGTGTTCTGGGGTTGCCGATGGCTGCCAAATATCTGCCAGGTTTAGTACTACTCAGGCGCGTAGGTGCGGGATCCCAGGCTCATCAGCCAACTGCTCAAGGGAGCTTTAATGTTACAAATGGGGGTGGGGTTGCATACTACTCACACACCGGCAGTGTCGCCCCTAAGGACTCTGGGTAATGTAGTAACATGTTCGCGATGCATCATCTTTCGATCTTCTGCTATCTTCGCTGTCTTCGCCATCCCTGGACACGTGTTTCGGGGTATCACTCCTCGACAGCAGGGATAGGCCGTGTTCTGGGGTTGCCGATGGCTGCCAAATATCTGCCAGGTTTAGTACCACTCAGGCGCGTAGGTGCGGGATCCCAGGCTCATCAGCCAACTGCTCAAGGGAGCTTTAATGTTACAAATGGGGGTGGGGCCGCACACTACTCACACACCGGCAGTGTCGCCCCTAAGGACTCTGGTTAATGTAGTAACGTGTTCGCGATGCATCATCTTTCGATCTTCTGCTATCTTTGCTGTCTTCGCCATCCCTGGACATGTGTTTCGGGGTATCACCCCTAGTCAGCAGGGATAGTACATGTTCTGGGGTTGCCGATGGCTGCCAAATATCTGCCAGGTTTAGTACCGCTCAGGTGTGTAGGTGCGGGATCCCAGGCTCGTCAGCCAACTGCTCAAGGAAGCTTTAATGTTGCAATTGGGGGTGGGGTCGCACACTACTCACACACTGGCAGTGTCGCCCCTAAGGACTCTGGTTAATGTAGTAACGGGTTCGCGATGCAACATCTTTCGATCTTTTGCTATCTTCGCTGTCTTTGCCATCCCTGGACACGTGTTTCGGGGTATCACCTCTCGTCAGCAGGGATAGGCCGTGTTCTGGGGTTGCCGATGGCTGCCAAATATCTGCCAGGTTTAGTACCACTCAGGCGCATAGGTGCGGGATCCCAGGCTCGTCAGCCAACTGCTCAAGGGAGCTTTAATGTTACAAATGGTGATGGGGTCGCACACTATTCACACACCGGTAGTGTCGCCCCTAAGGACTCTGGTTAATGTAGTAACGTGTTTGCGATGCATCATCTTTCGATCTTTTGCTATCTTTGCTGTCTTCGCCATCCCTGGACACGTGTTTCGGGGTATCACCTTTCGTCAGCAGGGATAGGCCGTGTTCTGGGGTTGCCAATGGCTGCCAAATATCTGCCAGGTTTAGTACCACTCTGGTGCGTAGGTGCGGGATCCCAGGCTCGTCAGCCAACTGCTCAAGGGACCTTTAATGTTTAAATGGGGGTGGGGTCGCACACTACTCACACTGCCAGTGTGTGGGATAGCGTCATTGAGGCCATCCTCTTGTAAAGAAAGTCGATAGATCCAGCGTTGTTCCTTATTCAGGAGTTTTCTTTCATTGTTTTCTCCGCTGTCAGGGAAATGTTTGATGACTGTCCAATGAAGGTCATTTGGAGTGTGGTTAAATCGAAGGAAGTGGATTGTGAGTTTGCTCACATTTTTCTTGCATCTTATAGTACTCCTGTGTTCGACCAATCTGGTGCGTACTTTGCGTGTGGTCATGCCGATGTAGCGTAGACCACATGTACAAGTCAGCATATAAACTACATTTCCTGAGTAGCAGTTGGTGTGTGACCGTTGGGTCCATGTTTTACCTGGTTCTAGATCCATTGTCTTTGTGTGTTTAATGAGATGGCACACGCTGCAATCATTGCAGGGGTAGTGACCTGTCACTTTTGGGAGCCCCCAGGTGTTGTGGATAGTGTTCACTTCCACTCTGGTCTGTGTTTTGGGACGTGTGGAGACCAGTTGGTCCTTGAGGTTGTTGGCTCTCTTGTACGCAAACCGTGGTCTGTCCCATTCTCTGTTTCCGGAATTGATGATCTTCCAGTATTTTTGGATGATTTTTGCTACCTGGCTGGAGGCCGTGTTGTAGGTGGTGACGCAGGTTATAGGTTGTTCCTTTGTTTCCTTTGTTTTTGTTTCAAGGAGGGCATCTCTGTTTTGATTCCTGGCTCTTTTATTGGATTTAGCGATGATTGCTTTAGGGTAGCCCGATCCCCCAGTTTCCGGGCAAGGTCGGAGGCTTGTTTTTTGTAGTTCCTGCGTATTCGCAGTAATTGGCCGTACGGGAGGTTCTCTTTAAGAGGCCTGGGGTTGAAACTCTTGTAGCGTAGTAGAGAGTTCCTGGATGTGGGCTTGTAGTATGTGGTGGTGGTGAGGCACCCTTGGTTGGCCGTGATGGTTAGATCTAGGAAATCGAGTGTGGTGGAGGTGGATGTGCTCGTGAATTTCAAGTACGGATCTCTGTTGTTGAGCCATATGAGGAAGGCATCAAGTGTCTGGGCAGAGCCTTGCCAAATCACCAGGATGTTGTCGATGTAGCGGCGCCATTTCTTTATGTTGTTGGTAAATGGGTTGGAGTCTGACTTAATGTGGGTCTCCTCAAAGTGGTGGACATATAGTCCTGCTACGCTGGGGGCACAAATGCTGCCCATGGAAGTACCATTGGTTTGCAGGTAGTAGAGGTGCCCTCGTATTCGAAGTAATTGTCCTTAAGGGCCAGGGTCGCACAGTCCAGGATGAAATCTCTGGGGGTGTGGTGTGGCCAGGGTGTCTGCATGAGGATGTCTCGCAGGACCTGAATGGTGGTGTCTTGTGGTAAGCTGGTGTATAAGCTCTCTACGTCTAACCCTACTAGTAGTTGGGTATTACCATCAAAGGGTTTATCGTGAATGATGTTGAGTAAATGCTTGGTGTCCTTGATGTAAGTGGGGCTCTGTTGGACACGGGGGTTTAGGAAATGGTCACAGTAACGTGAGAGAGGTTCAAGGAGCGAGTTAATACCCGATACTATGCGTCTCCCTGGTGGTGGTGTGACTCCCTTGTGTACCTTAGGCACAATATAGAAGTATGGGGTTTTGATTTTTTGGGGCAAAGGTATTCACCTTCTTGTTTCGAGATGTATTCATGGTAATTTTTACAAGGTTGTGTATAGTCATCTGGAGTTCTGGGGTAGGGTCACGCTCAAGAACTTTGTAGGTGCGATTGTCACTTAGGAGTCTTCTGCATTCATTATCATAGTCGTTTTAGTCCATGAGGACAATTCCCCCACCTTTGTCTGCCGGTTTTATGACGAGACCAGAGTCATTCTGTAGGCGCTGTATGGTGTTTCTGTCCTCCTTGGAACCTCTGGCTGTTTCAGCCCAAGCTCCTTGAACCACCTGTTCATACGGCTCAAATACTCCCTTGCCGCACCGCACTATATACTGTACCATATCCGGCAAACTCCTTTCTCTGACATTAGGGCATGCGGCCCGCTGCACATGCGCGAGAAATCCCGGTGGTTCCAGCTACACGCATGTGCAGCTCGCACGCTTCGGCTATCTCAGTAAGACACAAGCGCAGCTCGCACGCCACTCAGCGAGTCTCTTCTCCATTGCCATCTCCCCACAGGTGCAGGCAACTAACTCACTCATAAAAGCAGACCGCAACCGCCAATCAGGTTCCGGAGTTCGAGGACGGCACACAGGTATCCCGCAGGTCTTGACCGAAACTGTTGTGGGTATGCAGCCCAACCGACACTACGCCCTGGTAAGCATTTCTTCCCACACAGGTCCCTAACAGCCAGTGGTCCCACGTTTGTATTCCAGGGTCATTCCCTTGCCGACCCACTTCTGGAAGCATCGAAGGCCAATCGTCAGCTTGAGAACCATTCCCCTTATGCCCATTTCTCCACATAATGCGTGTGAGCTTCCGTTTTCTAGCATCACCACGACATCTAGAAACCGATTATTATCACTAACAGTACCACCAGTATTGTTATACTTTTGCCGCCTGTAGCCTCCACACGCAGCACTTACAAACGGCAATTTTATTGAATTTTATTGACTTGTGCTACATGCTAAAAACTGTCTCTATACATGTTGTGTCTTTTGTCATAAATGTTGTTTGTCCAGGTATGCTTGAGGAGGGAATTCCCCCCCCCCTTTAACACCTACAGCACCTTAGTGAGTGTGACACATAGCCTGCTACACTCACTTAATTTTATATTGTTTATATGCACCCACACCTTCAAAAGGTCCTGAGGAAAGCCAGAATTAACAGAAGGCACTGGCTGAAACATGTGGACCTACACCGGATGTAGGAGTTCGTAATTCGCCACCATCACATCCATCCTGCCTTGTTTTTAACCGTATATATTTACAACAGGGGGTGGTGAGGGACAGAGTCTCTGAATTAAACAGAATACTCTCACCCAGTCAAGAGATCAGGGCTAGATCCAACACCGTTTTTTAGCTCACTGCACCATCCCAGTTTCAGAACCTGGCTGTATGCAAATTAGTCTGTTCCTGTCCCAGTGCATGATGGGAACAGGGCAAACCAAACTACAAAAGCCAATTCTTACACTGGGAAGGAAACAAGCTACCGGGGACCGGTTTCTGGCATTTCAGCCTCTTCGGCCCGGCTTGCTTGAATCCTGATGGTGCAATGAGCAAGGGACTCACATCTGAGTATACCCTTCCACGCTTAGGGTGGACAAAAATATTTACAACAGGGGGTGGTGAGGGACAGAGTCTCTGAATTAAACAGAATACTCTCACCCAGTCAAGAGATCAGGGCTAGATCCAACACCGTTTTTTAGCTCACTGCACCATCCCAGTTTCAGAACCTGGCTGTATGCAAATTAGTCTGTTCCTGTCCCAGTGCATGATGGGAACAGGGCAAACCAAACTACAAAAGCCAATTCTTACACTGGGAAGGAAACAAGCTACCGGGGACCGGTTTCTGGCATTTCAGCCTCTTCGGCCCGGCTTGCTTGAATCCTGATGGTGCAATGAGCAAGGGACTCACATCTGAGTATACCCTTCCACGCTTAGGGTGGACAAAAATATTTACAACAGGGGGTGGTGAGGGACAGAGTCTCTGAATTAAACAGAATACTCTCACCCAGTCAAGAGATCAGGGCTAGATCCAACACCGTTTTTTAGCTCACTGCACCATCCCAGTTTCAGAACCTGGCTGTATGCAAATTAGTCTGTTCCTGTCCCAGTGCATGATGGGAACAGGGCAAACCAAACTACAAAAGCCAATTCTTACACTGGGAAGGAAACAAGCTACCGGGGACCGGTTTCTGGCATTTCAGCCTCTTCGGCCCGGCTTGCTTGAATCCTGATGGTGCAATGAGCAAGGGACTCACATCTGAGTATACCCTTCCACGCTTAGGGTGGACAAAAATATTTACAACAGGGGGTGGTGAGGGACAGAGTCTCTGAATTAAACAGAATACTCTCACCCAGTCAAGAGATCAGGGCTAGATCCAACACCGTTTTTTAGCTCACTGCACCATCCCAGTTTCAGAACCTGGCTGTATGCAAATTAGTCTGTTCCTGTCCCAGTGCATGATGGGAACAGGGCAAACCAAACTACAAAAGCCAATTCTTACACTGGGAAGGAAACAAGCTACCGGGGACCGGTTTCTGGCATTTCAGCCTCTTCGGCCCGGCTTGCTTGAATCCTGATGGTGCAATGAGCAAGGGACTCACATCTGAGTATACCCTTCCACGCTTAGGGTGGACAAAAATATTTACAACAGGGGGTGGTGAGGGACAGAGTCTCTGAATTAAACAGAATACTCTCACCCAGTCAAGAGATCAGGGCTAGATCCAACACCGTTTTTTAGCTCACTGCACCATCCCAGTTTCAGAACCTGGCTGTATGCAAATTAGTCTGTTCCTGTCCCAGTGCATGATGGGAACAGGGCAAACCAAACTACAAAAGCCAATTCTTACACTGGGAAGGAAACAAGCTACCGGGGACCACTATAGGTGTGGCAGGGTATACTCAGACATGAGTCCCTTTCTCACTGCTCCATCAGGATTCAAGCAAGCCGGGCCGAAGAAGGCTGAAATGCCAGAAACCGGTCCCCGGTAGCTTGTCTCCTTTCTGGTGAAGAATTGGCTTGGTAGTTTAGTCTGCCCTGTTCCCATGATGCACTGGGCCAGGGACAGACTGATTTGCATATAGCCAGGTTCTGGGCTGGGATGGGGCAGTGAGATAAATAACGGTGATGGATCAAGCCCTGATCTTTGGACTGGGTAAGAGTGGTCTGTTTAGTGGTCTGTTTAACTCAGACACTCTGTTCATCACCACCCCCCATTTTGTAAATCGTTTTTGGCCACTATAGGTGTGGCAGGGTATACTCAGACATGAGTCCCTTTCTCACTGCTCCATCAGGATTCAAGCAAGCCGGGCCGAAGAAGGCTGAAATGCCAGAAACCGGTCCCCGGTAGCTTGTCTCCTTTCTGATGAAGAATTGGCTTGGTAGTTTAGTCTGCCCTGTTCCCATGATGCACTGGGCCAGGGACAGACTGATTTGCATATAGCCAGGTTCTGGGCTGGGATGGGGCAGTGAGATAAATAACGGTGATGGATCAAGCCCTGATCTTTGGACTGGGTAAGAGTGGTCTGTTTAACTCAGACACTCTGTTCATCACCACCCCCCATTTTGTAAATCGTTTTTGGCCACTATAGGTGTGGCAGGGTATACTCAGACATGAGTCCCTTTCTCACTGCTCCATCAGGATTCAAGCAAGCCGGGCCGAAGAAGGCTGAAATGCCAGAAACCGGTCCCCGGTAGCTTGTCTCCTTTCTGGTGAAGAATTGGCTTGGTAGTTTAGTCTGCCCTGTTCCCATGATGCACTGGGCCAGGGACAGACTGATTTGCATATAGCCAGGTTCTGGGCTGGGATGGGGCAGTGAGATAAATAACGGTGATGGATCAAGCCCTGATCTTTGGACTGGGTAAGAGTGGTCTGTTTAACTCAGACACTCTGTTCATCACCACCCCCCATTTTGTAAATTGTTTTTAACCGCTGGCAGGAGCCCAATTCTTAAAATTTAATTTAGCTCTCGGGCACTGGGACCCCTGTCAAGCCGTTTTAATCTCGCTTCACTATTCTCACTACACTGCACTCTCAGTAAGATACCTGCTCCGCTATAATCAGGCGTTGAAGCACACCCGGGACACATTAGGTGTAACTGGGTAGGCCCGATGATGAAGCATGCCACCAACTAGGTTGGTGGGTGAGGGATTCATAAAGACACCCACCCGGTGTCACTGGACATGACCTTTTAGAGTTCAATATACAAGTCATAAGTAGCTAGTTCTCTTTGATACATATATGTTTTATAGTTGCCATATCAATAGGCCGACCCCAGGATAGATTTGGAGCAAGTTTAATGTGCAAATAAGTGAACAAATCTACCTGCTCTAATGTATAACTGCCCAGGGATAGCTTTCCTTTGAATTTCGTTGAATAATTAAATGCTATAAACTTTGTTCTCTAGGTATTTAGCACTAGCCCACGCTGCATGCAGAAATCATCGAAGGTGGCTATTCATTTTATTTTTTTTTGCAACCCACTCGGTCTTTTAGAAATTAGAAAGGTGTGGTACACAAAAATTAACAGTGGTATCTTTCCTTTTGCCAACAAGGGTGTGTCGGCTACTACTAATGAAAGATGGTGAACCAGCTTGTTTGCACAAATAGAAAATAAGGTAGGGGCCAGTACGCAACCTTTCTGGACACCCATTAATATAGGATTCTTGTCTGGTACTTGTCCCTGTGAACCCCACTAAATCTGGGCAAAGTTGTTTTCATGCAGCCTGATAAGCAGGGATAGTATATTTGAAGGCATCAAGGTTGTCCATGGCCTTACACGCGGTACAAGATCAAAAGCTGATTTTTGATCAACAAAGGCTGCATATAGGTTGCCTCTGCCAATCAAGACCGTCTTCCAATATACAAAAGCAAATCTAAAGACCTGATCTATTGGAGACATTTTAGGCCTAAAGCCAGCTTGCAACAGGCTTATAATATCTTTGCTTTCCACCCATTGATGGATCATTGTCAATATCATTAGACAAAAGACTTTCTGGAGACAGTCAATTAGGCATATAGTCCTGTAGTTAGCTGGTAGCCTTTTGTCACCTTTTCTATACACCAGCACCACTATTTGCTATCATATAGGCTATAACCAATATATAATTTGACCATGTATCCAAATCATATCTAAAACGTATATCATCACACTCGATTCCATTATCCCCTTCGATTTGTCTGACCATTACAACATCTTCTTTTCCATCAACCCGGAGGTTACACTGAAGACATTCCAACATAAGAAAACAAAACAATGGAAAAGGAATCTCTGAAACATTAACCCTATTATCCTAGCAACCCCATGTAGCTCCGCCCTGATCCCCCTGGCAGATGTTCAAGACCTCACACATTTCTATACCTTCACTATTCTTGGAGTCTTTGATTCAACTGCTCCCCTTCAACAAAAAATTTTGTGCTAAAATCTCTAAACCCTGGTTCCATGAAAATCTGAACTCTGTCTGACGCGAGCTAAGATTAGCAGAAAGAATCTGGAGATCGGTACCCTCTATTAAATACCTAAATCACCTTAGATCAGTGAGGAACACATACAACAGGAAAATCTTAAAAGCAAAGGCGGACTTCTTTAGAACTCAGCTTAACCAAGCCAAAGACCTACCAAAAAACCTACTTGATATGGTCAAGCAACAATTGCTCAACACACCAAACCCGCCAGAACAGGGACAGATCACTACCCCTAACTGCAACGAACTGAACACTTTCCTCTTAGAGAAAACAAGAACCATTGATTACGACCTACAATCAAAGAGTGCACTCTCTCCAGCTACAGAGCTTGTCTTTACATTTTCCTCCCAAGTCACTGATCGATTAGGTCCCTTGGGGGAGGCTCCAAAAAGCAATGACTCCTGGCACACTTTCACGCCCTTCACAGAAAATGACATCTATAACATTCTTCTATCAATGAATCCATCCACCCACTTCAGTGATCCACTACCACAATCAATCTTCAAAAATATAAAAGCTATTCTCCCCTTATGGTCAAAGATTGTAAATGCCTCTCTTGGGCAAGGCACTATACCTGACTGCCTAAAAGTAGGGCAAGTAACACCCATCCTAAAAAAATCCAACACTCTCTGCTCAGATGTCAACAACTACCGCCCTATAGCCACCACCCCCACTGCTGTGAAACTGCTAGAAAAATGCATGCAAAATCAACTCTGCAACCACATAGATAACTTCCATCTTTTGGATCAACACCCATCCAGCTTTCATCAAGCACACAGCACAGAATCATCACTCACTTACATCATGGACTACATATTAAAAATGATATACCACGATTAAGACTCCTAATTTTCCGTATTGATTTTTACAGATAATTACAGACAGAAAGAAGTGTGTTTTCTGTCTATATTTATTTTTAAAAGCGGAAAATGCAGAAAATGATGCTTCTATCCATGCTGTCTGTTGTGCTTTCCAGGACAACAGCTGAGCAAATAGACAGCATGGGAAATTATAAAACAAGTTCGGATTTCCCTAAATATAGGCATATGTTAACATATATGTGTATTATAATGCTGCTATTTCCCTGAGGATTTAATGTTTCATTATATTTGGCTGCTTAATTTGCTAAAATGCAGCAGATAGCAAAGTATGACTGCATGTTTTATCAGTTAAATACATGTGGAAATATACCATTTTATGACTCCATATGTTCTCCAAAAACTAAATAAATATGGATAAATACCTAAAAGATGGCCCAAAAATTAAATATGGGTAAATACAGATGGAAATATTAAAAAAATAAATAGCATAAAACCGGGAGCCTTAACCATAATGAACCATGCCTTTTGATACTTCTTGACTGATCCTCTGCTTTCAACACAGTTAAACACGACAGTCCTCTGTCCCTACAGAAACGAAGGATGGGCCTATCAGGACCTGTGCTACAATGGTTTCTTTCCCTCATTCCTACACAACAGAACCCAAAGAATCAAGGTGAAGCAATCCCTCTCTCAACCCACCGTGGTCGCTCTAGGGGTTCCATTGGGGTCTGCACTATCACCCATTCTTTTCAACTTATTTATGGAACCCCTGGCAAACACATTGAACTCTGGGAACATTCTTTATCACATGTATGCAGATGACACTCAATTGTATATGAAAATCTCCTCCACAGAAGACTTCATCTCCCTCAACACTATTCTGCATAACAGTCAAAGCTGGCTCACTAACAACCACCTCAAGCTCAACACCACCAAAACGGAATTCCTCCTCATCTCTCCCCCTAACCATCTGCCCAAGATCAACCTCTGGCTGAAGCATCTAACAGCCTTCAGCTGCTCTCCACACATCCTTGATTCTGCTAAATCCTTGGGTATTACCTTTGACAAACACTTGAATATGCAGGATCATATCAGTTATGCCACCAAAGGAGCTAATCACCAGATGAGTATTCTAGAGAAACGTAAACCCTTCCTAACACAGGACAACTTAAAGATGCCGGTCCAAGCTCTAGTGTTGCCCAGATTTGACTGGAAGCACCACTCTATGCGGCCTTCCTAAATACAATCTGGCCCCATTGAGCGCATCTCTAAACACTGCGGCCAGACTGGTCTCCGGATCAAAAAGAAAGAACCACATATCCCTGGCCCTAAAACGCCTGAACTGGCTCACCTATGAGGCAAGAATACGAATAGAGATTGCCTGCATGACTCTTAAAGTGCTTCATCTCAAAACCCCATGTTATTTGTCTCATAAGCTTGAGCTATCAGGGGGCTGCAGATCATCAATAGGTGGAAGCTCTCTCCTATTGAAACCACAGACCTTCCACAAAAATAGAACATGCTGCTGAGGTTCTCTGGTATCGCACCGAATATTTGGAACTCTTTGCCACCAGATGTCCGCAGAATCTCTTCCTCATCCTCCTTTAAAAGTAAGTGAAAACTCTTCTTATGGACATGTTCACACCCTAATACTATAACCTATGCTTTACTGATATCACACTATGTATTCTTATCTACTCTTCTGCCTACCATGCTGACCAACTGTATGTCTAACAAACTGATGTCAGCTATAAATATCACTGTGCTATGTTCCGTTCACATATGTGACGAGTTTTTACCTCTTTAACTTTATCCTGTATTCATCTAATGTAAAGCCCTCTGATACCCGCTAGGGTCATGTTTGCGCTATACACAACTTTATTAAAAAATAAATGGAGGTCTCACTTTAAATGCGGCAAATTGTGAGTTTCATCCAACCAAACTCAAGTTCTGCGGTCTTGTTTTTTCATCTGGGGGAATGACTTGTCATCCACTTCTCCCTCTTATGATATAACTATGCTGAGATACTTCCTTGATATGGCCAGTTATTGTTCAAGGTATATACATGACTTTGCCACAGTAAGTGCCCTATTGAGAGACTTAACAATTAAGATTGGGTGCCATCCTTGACCAGAGCACAATGGACATTCCAATTCCCAGAGACCCATTGTGGCTTATGCTAGCCGAAGTTTGTCAACAATAGAAAGTGCTTACTTACAGCCTCAAAAAGAAAGCCTAGCTGGGTTTGTAAACATTTTCATGTATTCCTGTATGGAAAGCATTTAACAGTTATCACTGACCACCAAGCATTGCTTACCATTTTTGGTGATCCAAAAGCCAAGATGCGCCCTCGCATTGATAGGTGGAGTTTTGTCATTGCAGGAGTGTGATTGCACATAGTCCTGGAAAAGATAGAAACTCTGCTGACTAATTCTCATATGCGCCAATACAGTGTCATTGCACCACTTCCAAAGCGGCTGAAGGCTATATTAACTTCATTGTAAAGTTCAGTAACCTTACTGCCATATCCATAGAACAAATCATTGCTACCAAAAGTACTGACAGGGATTTGCTAATATTCAAAGACATTATTACACATCAATTATGGCAAGCACATACTCAACCTCTTCATGATGACCTCAAATACCAGATATTCAAAAATATGCAAGCCGAACTTCCAGTTACTCCAGAGGGCACCATCTTACTTGCGTTGAGAATTGTCATGCATGTAAGTTTGAGACAACAAGTCATTGAACTGGCCCATGAGGGACACCGTGGGGTGGTTGCTATGAAACAAGCCTTATGGGACCGGGTGTGGTTCCCCCCTATTGATGAAAGAGTTGAAAAAGAGTTAAAGGCCTGTCATTTGTGCAACTGTTTGTCATCTAATACAAGCCCTAATCAGTTAAACAAGTCTAATCTATCCCGAAGCATGCATGGGAGACGAATGCAATTGATTTTTTAGGACTCCTTGACAATGGACATCATCTACTAGTAATTGTTTATGAATATTGCCATTTTTCTCTAGTGGAATATCTGTCTTCAACTACTCATGACAGATTCATTGAGAGACTAGAAAGTATTTATGGAACATAGAAAGTTCCTTCAATTTTTAAATCTGACAATGGCCTGCCTTTCAATAGTTGTGAATTTAAAGACTTTTTCACTCATTTAAATACCAAGCATCAGAGAAGCAAACCACTCTGGCCACAGGCGAATGGTGTGGTTGAGAGACTTATGATTATCCTCAAGAAGACCATTCGGCGCGCTACGCTTGAAAAGCTTGAACTGAAATCAATTCTTTAGTCTATGCATCATGCCTACAGATAAACTATGCATTCTACCACAGGTGAAAGCACTGCCACTTTAATGTTTGGGAGAGTCAAAGGCACTAAAGCGCCACAATGGACCAATGAGATCTCTATTGACATAGATAAACCTCAAACCATTGATATGTCTCACAAATGCAAATTGAAGACCTGTGCAGACTGACGCTGCTGTGATCAGAACACTGTGTTTAACAGAGACCAGGTGATTGCTAGGCAGAAATGGAAATGCAAGTCTCATTCTCCTTTAGATGCTGACCCATTGAGGGTTGTGACCACTAAAGGACACATGGAGACTGCTCGCCCTCC
This sequence comes from Lissotriton vulgaris, assembly GCF_964263255.1. Classification (NCBI taxonomy): domain Eukaryota; kingdom Metazoa; phylum Chordata; class Amphibia; order Caudata; family Salamandridae; genus Lissotriton; species Lissotriton vulgaris. The sequence goes on along the minus strand of NC_141689.1, from coordinate 1,092,215,385 downwards.
TGCGAATTCCATCATATGAGATTCATTGCATTTCAAACACCTGCCTTGGCTTACGCCAACTACAGATGTCAGCAGTGAGATTTATCCACCTGAGAGTCCGGACTGCCCTGTGACTGTACCAATGTCTCTGTCACAAATGGCAGTCATGGACCCTTCTTCAGTATCTCTTCAGCATCACATGACCAGGTCTGTGTGATTGATTCAAGCACTAAAACAACTAATTTGAAAAGTTGTAATGTATTTATGTATTATTGGTACTTACGGACTATGTTCTCTCTCATTTTTTTCCTCTGTGTGCGGCAGTGGAGGGTCTCTGTGCTCTGCAACCATGACTATGTGCGCCTGGAACCAGATGATGTGTGTGTGCAGCACCAAATATCACTCCTAATGTTAAAAAAAGTGGAAAGATAGTGCATTTCTACACATACAGCGCCACGTTAAGGGTGTTAAGGCAGGATTGCAATTTTGATAAACACGCCATGACCAGCCGCAGTCGGTGGTGGGATGACCTGCAGGGCGGTGACGTGGGGAGGGGGAGGGGAGGGGCAGGGTGGGGGGTGGTAATGTATGGATGACATTTTTTTACAGATAAGTAAACATATAAATAAATAAAACGAATTTCGTTGCGTGCACTGCATCACCAAATGTGATACAGTGCGCGTAACGAAATTCGTTTTATTTATTTATATGTTTACTTACCTATAAAACTCCATAATCCATACATTGCTACCCCCACCCTGCCACTCCCCCTCCCCACGTCACCGCCCTGCAGGTCATCCCACTACTGACCGCGGCTGGCCATGACATGAATTGGTTACACAGGCAAGTACACTTCAGGTTTAGAAAAGCAAAAGACTCCAACAGTGGTACCATCATTTTACTAAATATTTTTAACTGGAGCACTGTTCATTGGGTGGGGGAATATTGAGAGCCTATACAAGATCACAAATACACAATAAGTTACAAAATTAAATAACATATTTACAATTTGATGTGAAAGCTACTGAGTAATGTTGGGCTATCCCGCCAGAGATAGTTTGTAAAAGTGTGACATCTAGGAAAACATGGACTGTGGGAGAGAGCCATTCACAAACGTCAAGTGCCATCACTAGATGGGTGACATGGTTGCTTCTCACTGCGATCCTTGCCATTTTTACAGTGCTGATAAACTCTATTGAGGTCAACTTTCCCATTCCAGAGGTAGGCCTTTGTCCTCATCAGAATATCCAAATGCTTCTGCTCTAGTCTATATCTCAGTTTACTCTTGATAGTATTCATGAGACTGAATCCTTGTTCACAATCTGCACTAGATGCTGTGAAATGTTGCGCAGACATCAACAAGCTGAGACACCACACCATACTGAGCAGCATTGCGTACAGTGAAATTCACCATGTCTTGACATGTGATAAATAACCCAGCCTTTACATGTTCTGCCACCACATATTTATAGTCTCTGTATTGTCAAACAACATATTCCGGTGTTTCTCAATCTCCCAGGATCAAGACATTTTTATAGTTTTCAACAAGTCTTTCTATATACTCAGTCCCAAACTCAACATGTGATTGTGTTGCTATTGGCTGGAATTCAAAACTTGCCTACTCTTTCAGTTCATCTTCAGTGAACCTTGTTTTCATGTGCTCACAAAGAAGGGAAACAAAAGACAAAATAGGCCCACTCTTGCCTTTCCTTGTACAACACCATCAGATCGCTTACATTACTGCTCCAAAAGACAGTGTCCCCCCAAATACTGTTCCTTAATTTGGCCAATCTTTGCTCTTGCATACTGTACAGCTTTAATAGTAGTCAACAAACTTTTTTGGAATAGTTTGCACAAAGATGCAAATTCACACAGAATGTCATTAAGTACTGCAAGGGAAATATGGTAGTTGGAGTCTGTAAGCCTTTTGTAACAATATTTATCAACTGGATCATTCTCCTCAACTTTCTCATGCTCAAATTACTTAAGAACAGCCTCATAATTACGAATTAGTGTACCAACAGCAAAATTCCTTGAAAGTCACCGGACTTCATTCAGTGGTCGAAAAGAGACCACTTCACATTCAGTGACCGATGCAATTTCATCCAGCTTGGACTTCCTTGCAGGAGATCTGGAGAACACAGTGTAGACTGTTCTCAGTAATGTCTCCATCTCTTTAATCATTGGAACCCTCTTCCAGGCATCACTAACTCCCAAATCTTCTCAATGGGCGACACAATGCTGCTCAACTAGATGAGGAATGGATTGTTTAAGGCGAGTAGCAACACTATTATTCTTAGCCATCATCACAGACACACCATCGGATGTGAACATGACCATTTTCATGAGGTCCAGGTCATTGACAGTGTAGAATTCTTTCACAGCAGCAGTGATAGCCTCAGCATTACAACTAGTCAGCTTCACTATGCCCCCAAACAGTGTTTTGTGCTCTGTTGATGTTACAGGTCGGAACTTAAAGTACAGGATGAGCATTTTTGTAACAGAAATATCTGTGCTTTCATCAATTATCAATGTGTGATACAAAGCGTGACGAAGTTCTGCCATAGCTTCCCAGTATATCACAATATTGATGGTCTCAAAGAACTAAAAGGCATAGTTCTTGCTCCTCCAGCTGTCTGGTATCTTCACATACAAAGCTAGTTGGCCTTGGATGTCTTGTACAGATAACATTGAAGTATTCCTCTTGACTGCCAGTAACACATTTTTTATGAGAATCTTGATCTCGTCAGGCAGAGGTCTTTGTTATTTAACTACTTTTATTCTATTTGCTTTGTCAGTGGCAGTTTCTGTCAGCATTGCCCGCACTCCATAACCAAACCTGGCAGCAGCACTTCTGTTTCTCAATATCACCATGGCAGACTTGTGAACTCTGCTAATTAGATTGTGTTTCATGTAATCTAGTTTCCAGCGATCACTCCATTTCTACCCTGTAGAAAAGTCCCAAACAATCTTGGCTTTGGTACATGCTTTGCAAATCAAGCCCACGTCTGGACTGTATTGAAATAGTTCACCGAATTGCAGACAAAGCTTGCTTCGTTATTTCTGTATCTCGCCTCCACAATTTCTTTCATCCACTCTTTTTTTAATACAAGGCAACATTTCTTCCTTTCTGGTGAAGCACCACACTCTCCCAAAGTTACAGGTTTGTGCTTGAACATTTCCGTCCTGACTGTTTTAAACTGCTGTGCCACTAAACCTGGAAAATAAAGGAACATGGCATGCCTATGCTCATGAATGTAATCTGTCACGTAGTACTGAGGCATTTGCGGCAAAATATAGAGTGTAATTACCAGGATTTTTCTGTCCACTGCCCTGCCCTTCCAAACTTATATGTACCACTGTCACAGAGCCTTCAATAGAAGTAAAGATTGTTATGGCACAGTGTTATACAGCACATTGTGATACAGCAATATGCCATGTGCACCATAAGCGAACTCGACTAAAACAATTACCTGTTCTGCTCGTACTCACGTACACCTGTTTAAATGTATAGGGTACTGTCTGTGAAACCTGCAACAGAAGAAAATATGGGTAAGTATATTATACTATAATGTACAAGATGCACCACAGTTTAACTCTCCTAAACAATTACCTGTTCTGATTGTACTCACGTACACCCATTTAAATGTGTGGGGTACTGTCTGGAAAACCTGCAACAGAAGTAAACATGGGTGAGGTATGTTATTCCTCAAGGAACAAGATGCACCATAGTTTAAATCTACCAAACAATTACCTGTTCTCCTTGTAATCATGTACGCCCGCCTAAATGTGTGGGGTACTGTCTGCGAAACCTTAAACAGAAGAAAACATGGATAAGGAATGTTGTTATACTACAATGTACAAGATGCACCAGTTTAACTCTACCAAACAATTATCTGTTTGTTCTACCTATACTCACGTCTTCCTGTGCAATTGTATTCGAAGTATGGTCTCACAAACTTGCAAAAGAAAAGGGGTGCAGATTGTGAATCTATTATTCCAGCAACCCCCAACCCAACGAGGAACGTAAACAGAATTACCTTGTCTTTGTGGGAACTCACACTTGACTGCTCAAATCCAAATACCATACAGACTAGAAACCTGCAATTGAAGACAAGATCGTTAGCAAACGAATGAAGAGTTACAGACTATGAATAGGACTGGTCTAGAGAGCCCAATAGGAAAAATGACCAAATAGTTACCTGGGATTCCAGTTTAAGCAAAACAGGCATGTGCCTATGTGCTTCAATATTAGCATCCATTATCTTAAACTGGTACATAAATCTGTATTTTGTGTTACACCTTCTGTGATGCAGCTTTTCCCTGCGCAAATGGTTGAGTTGAGTGAACAAGGAAATTCGCAAGGAGGACTGCAGATTAAAAATACTTTATTTGATTTGGTTTAAATCATACAAAGAGCGGGTTAACCGCTAAAAACACGTAAACACTTGTGACTTAAAATTCATGTATAAATACTAGTTAGTTAGTAAACTTTCCATTTAAAACATTTTGATCATTAAAACAAAGGAAAGCAAAGGAAAACAGTACAATTAGTGCATTTTAGTCTTATGGAGTTGTTCTAGCTTGAGGAATCTGATTCTTGTACTTATATTTGCTTCGAAGTAAATGTCTAAGCATTTTCTGAATCGAGTTCCATGTCTTTCTTTTCTAGCGCTTTTGCAGCTAGATTTAAAAGCTTTAATGATTTACATGCCAATTGCACTGTTGACCCTCCTAAACATTTTGGGCCAGATGTAGGTAATTCCTATTTACCGAATCTTAAATACCGAATCATACCGATTCGGTATTTAAGAGTCAGTAAATAGGAAGGGGGCAGATGTAGGTAATTCTAATTTGAGAATTACCGAATCTGTATGATTTGGTAGTTACCGATTCGGTAAATACCGAATTGGTATTGCCCATTGATTCCTATGGGCCATGAAGCACATAGGAATCAATCGGAAATACTGATTCGGTATGCGGTAAGGGTGCAGGGGGTGTCACTTTGACACCCTCTAGCACCCCAAGTACAGGCTTGTGTGCCATGTGGCAAGCATACATGCCCTAAGGGCATGTCTGTGTGTCACATTGCACAGGTGTACATGCACAGAAGTGCATGTACACCTGAATTCGGTATTTTACCACCCAATTGGATTGGGTGGTAAAATGCCGAATTCTGAAGGCCTGTAGCACTGTAAACAGTGCTACCTACATCTGTGTTTTACCAAATCGGTAAAATTACCGATTCTGTATTTTACAGAATTGGTAAATTTTCCGATTCGGTAAATTTACCGATTCTGTAAAATCAGGGCCCCCACATCTCAAAACCCAATTACTGGTAGATAACGGCCAAAATCGGCAGTTACCGACCGGTAATTTGTGACCTACATCTGGCCCTTTATTACTGCAGATCTGCATGTCCTTATCTGATCTTTTTTCAATAACGGTCGCAGCAGTTTTTTCCGTTCGGATAATAGTGCCGGACAAATACAAAGTAGGTGGAACACTGATTCGTCACCTTGTCCGCAAAGGCGACAGTCCATTGAGAGCTTTCTGCGTTTCCATTTGGGAGTTAAATCTTTAGTTGGGTACACTCCCAGTCTCAGTAGAATTAATTGCTGTTTCATTCGGTTTACAAAGTGTTCCAAAAGGTATGGTTGGGGCTTTAGCTTTTTATATGTCGGCAGCACCGTCCATGCATTTGTTTTCGTGGACAACGTGGCTTTATCCTGGTCTTGGGACATTTGGTTAACTGTTTTGTTGACCAAATGTTTAAACTCCGAGTAGGACGGTGTAGTATGCCATGCTTCCTCTAACTTTAAAGCCTCAATCGATTTTTTTAAGAACGAATGAACCGAATTAGTCAGTTTTGATTGCTTTTCGACCTCCTGCCAGCAGTAATGTACCAGGGAGTCGTCCTCTGCTGCTCGCCTTCTCCAATAGTATTTGACCAGCGCTCCCTGTCTTGCCATGGTCTGATTTTTTAGCCCAAATTCAAGTCTTATCCGGTCTTGTGAGATGTGGTGCGGGATGTTGAACAGTTTTTTAAAGAGGCTGGTTTGGGCGATATTCAAGGATGTTGCATCCTTTGCATTTAATATTTCGGAACCGTATGTAATTGTGGGTAGAAATTTTGATGCCACGACCTTTAATAAGTGGGTAGTGGAACTATCACTAAGTTTTTTTGCAAGGTTTTAAATGCAAACAGTAGTTGTTTAGCTTTTGCTTTCCGATGTTCTTGGTGTTGCTTGTAATTAAGATGGCCATCCAGAGTTAATCCCAAGTTCTTGTATGTCTCCTCGCGGTCCAAACTGTTGCTGTTAATCATCCAAGTGAATTTTGGTATTTTTTTTCTGAGGACTGGAAAAACATATGACCTTTGTTTTTTTTAAAGTTCATCTGTAGTTGGTTTAGGTCTGTGTATTTTGCCAATTTGTTTATTAGTCGTTGTAGGCCACGAGGCGTTTGGGAGAGAAAACACAATATCATCTGCGTATTGCAAACTTACTGTTCTCACATTCCCCAGTTTTGGAGGATTGCCTAATGTTGAACATAGGTGGTTGTCTAGGTCAGGTGTGTATATATTAAATACACAGGGGGAGATGCACCCCTGTTTTAGGCCATTGGTGGTAGTGATTTTTTTGTTAGACTTCGACCATCTCCCATTTTTATTTGAACCCATGTTTTCGAGTAAAGGTCTATGATTGCATTCAATAAATTTGTAGGTGCACCCCGGGATTCCCATTTTGCCCACAAGGCTTGTCTAGGGACCTTATCAAAGGCCGCCTTGAGGTCCACGAAACACGCATACAATACCTTAGAATTTGTGATGGATTGATTAGCCAGGAGTGTAACGGCGGAAATGTTTGCTAAAGTGCCTATTCCGGCTCGAAAGCCTGTCTGTGTGTTGGGGATCAGTTTGATGTTATCTACCCAGTCTTCTAGATTCTTAAGCAGGTTTGCAGCGTAGATTTTTGCCTCAACGTCTATGAGGGCTATCAACCTGTAGTTTAAGGGATTTGCACGAGCCCCTGATTTAAATATTGGGTGCAGGAGTCGGGGATAGTGTGGGATTCCAAAATGTTGTCAAACAGTATGGCTAGATGTTTGGACCAAAATTGAAAGTCTTTTTTGAATAGGACGTTCGGCAGACCGTTGGGTCCCGGCGCCCCATCATATCTCTGCTTTTTTATGATATTCATTACTTGTTTTTGTGAGATCTGGCTGTCGACAACTAATTGGTCTGACCCTGATGTTTCCGGATAATTTTGCAACAATTTTCCTTCCTTTTGTTTTTCTCGTGAATTGCTATGATGTTTCAGGTACGGGTTGCTAGTCGTATGGTTTGGGGCCTGCGAGGTTCGTTTCAGTGTCTCTACCTTCCTCTGCTCTCTTGTTGGAATCTCAGTGATGGTACTATGGTGTGTTAGTATCGCCTTCCCTGTTTCGTTTTCAGTAGTAGCTCTGGGGGCTGTATGTGAATTATATGTAGCTTCTATGTGATCTCGCCATGCATGCTTAGTTATATCAGAGTTAAAATGACGATTTTTTCCATTAGATAAAACATTAATCTGGGCCCAGAACTGCTTAGAATTTTTGTCCAGAGCTGCTCGTTGTATATACATTTAGCATCCAGAGTCTTTTTTTTGGTCACTTTTCATTTGTTTAATTGTTGTCAGGGTCTCCCGGGAAGGTTGTTGACCATGAGTTTGCAGTTGTCTCAATGCTTTGTTTAATTTTTGTTTTCTTGTCCTTAACACTTTAGTATACAATTCTGACACGTTGATCCGGGCCGCTTTTTGGTTTTTAGAACTGTGTATAAATATTCTGTGCAAGCTGTTAACTAAGGACTCCCATGCCTCTATCCCCAATGGTTTTGCGCCTGTAGTGGTCACGAAATCTGTGCAAGACTCCATGATTTTGTCTACACTGTTTTCATTCCATGTTAACCGATTTAAATTGTACAGTTGAGTAAGATGCGTCAGCGCACTTGATGGCAAAGACTTTTTCCTGAAGCCAATTAATGTGAATGATTGGGGATAGTGATCACTTTCTACTCTTTCTATTATTTGAAAGTTTGTAATGCTGGGGAATAAATCTGGGTCAGCTAAGGTGAAGTCAATGGTTGCTCCTGATTTTGCTGTCACTCTTGTGAAAGCGGCAGGGCTATCTTGTGGGCCGCGACCGTTTAAAGTGTATAGTGCTTGTTTGTCTAACAGTGCAGCGCATTTCTTGCCAGATGTGTCACGTCTTGTTGTAATATTGCTCCTGACGGTTATTCCATTTGGTAGGTTTTTCTCTTGGGGTTGCATCAAGTTCATGTTAAAGTCACCGGACAATATTATGCTGGCGTGTGGGTGTATTGCCTTTAGAGTTTTGATGGTGGCGGCCAGTTGTTGGATGTGTCTCCCCTTATGCTTGTGGGCTGGGTGGATGTAGATCTTCATTATTATCAATGTGCAAGTGATGTTAACTTCGAATTTAATGCATTGCATCCAGCTCGAGTCTAAGTCAATGTTTTCTTCTTCCCATCGGATTTCTGTGGCAATCTATATTGAAAAACCACCCTTGGGTCTACCGTGTGCTGACTCCTTTTTAGCTAGATTTAAATGTTCTTTATAGCCTACAATTGGCGCATGTGTTGTCTGCCAGGTTTCTTGCAGCAGCAGTAAATCGTACTGTAAAATAAAGTCAGCAAAGTCATTTTCCCCTATTTTAGATGCTAGGCCATTCACATTCCAGGAGCAGATGTGGATGTCCTGCGCTGTGTTTGATTTTGTTTGGGATTTTGTTCATGCAGCTTCTTGTTGTGTAGTTGGTGATCTCCAGTATTGGTTGACCTCTTGTTGAATTTGTTCTGGGTTTGAGATTGTAATTGTGATTTGTCTTGTGAATTTGACATCATCCTTTATTTGATCGTGAGTCTCTGGGCCTTTTGCTCCTTTTGGGATACCCTCTGTGCAATGGGGGTGTTGTAGGGGACTTGGGTGACGGGGAGGTTCCACCTCTTTTAGTTCTATACCCCATTCTGCGAATACCTCCTTGTGCCTCAAGATCTGTTCAGCAACTGAGTAGTTTATCCAGGTTGCTATTGTTTTTTGACTCCTATTTGGCTAGAGGTAGATTTGAATTCAATTCTGTCCAGGTCACTGGATGTTATATGGCTCAGGGCTGGTAAGGATTTGAGTAGCTTTATAATTGTACTTCGATTTAGTATGTCATGGGTTCCTCTCGATTTATGGTGTGGAATCAATTCTATCTGTCTTTAAGCCGTGGACGATTGTTTTTTGTTATAATTGATCGGGATCCCTGATAATGGTTCTGTTGGGTCTTGTCGATGTATTTTGCCGAGCTGGACTGATTTGACTTGGTCTTGTTGCATCTTTTCAATATGCTCTATTGTACTTTGGAATTTTGGGTTGTTTTGCGTTTCATTATTGTGATTTCTTGTCCGTGTTACACTTTTCCCACTTGTTGCTATATCCTGCGCCGTGGTTCTTGGAGGTTTGCGTGGCTGCGGATTCTTTTAATGCCGAGTTTTTATGATTCGTCATGCTGGATGGCTCACTGCCACTTTCGTTATTTTCATCCGGTCTTTTCTGGGTTGGTGTCAGCGAAGCTTGTGGCATGACTTTGTTTATTTTGCTTTTCCTTGCTTTCCTCAAGCGTTTACGTTCCCGTTTTGAAAGAGGTTTTGCAAAGCTTTCTTGTTCCTTGTTTTGTGCCGGTTCCTTCGATGAAATGCTTTGATTTGGGAATGGTGTTGAGCTTTCTAATTGCGGATGTTCCTCTGTTCGTTCCCAGTCTTTCTCTATGACTGGCAGAATATTTCACTCTTTTGATGGTTTAATGTTGATGGTAAGAGTGTCCTTTTTGGTTCTGTCTACCTCCTTAAGCTCTCCTTCTGTTGAAGTTGTGGGATTTAATTGTGTGTCCCTTACTACCCCCAGCAACTCTGACATTATAGTCGGGACGGTTGCAAGCTTGTCGAATATTTAGTGGCAATGGCACGTGTAATAAGTGAAGTCCCGTGCTTGTTGTACCTTTGTTATCATGGCATTTAAGTCATGTCGTTTCTGATCTATTCCCTGCACATATAAAGCTAGTGCATTTAGTAGCTCAACTTGAGTGTCCAGCTTGTCAGTGTGATAAGTTCCTGCTGATCCTATCGTCTTCATGGTGCCAAGTAACATCCCAAAAAGGTCCTGTTGATGGGCTTTCTTGATGTTCCTTGGGGTATTGTCCCTCTTGTTTCTTGGTGCATCGTCCTGGTGAGGGTGATTTTTGGGGTTCTGGGTATCTAGCTAGGTTGGCTGGATCAGTTTCATGGGGTAGTCTGAAAGGTGATCCATTTATCTTGCTTTGGCATGATGTCTGCGTTAAATGCTGTGGTATTTGAGGTTGCTTGCTTAGTAGTTTTGGATTTGTGGCAAGTTGATCCTGTACGTTGGTTATTTGGCCCGTGAACTGGACAAGTGGTGGATCAGGTTGTGGGTCTACAGGTTTGTTTTGTATTGCATGCGAGCTGTCAAAGCTATCATAACTGTCCTGCTCAAGCACCAGGTTACCATCCTGGCTCTGTTCTTCACAAGCCTGCCAAGCAGTTTGTTGGGCTATTTGAAGCTGTTGGTTTTGCTGCCTTAGTTGATTTGTTTGTGCTTGGCAGGTCCATTGTTTGGGTGTAAGTGCCGACTCCTGTTTAAATCCCTGTTCTTTGTGTACTACGGCCTGAATGGCCTGTTGGTGGAGTCCATGATGAGCGAGTAATGGACTCTTGATAGAATTAGTGCAACCTCCATCCTCTGATACGGACAGCTTAAGGGCCTTATGCTCTGTGTCCTCAGTGCTTATTGACCTACTGACTTTGTCCTTATGTATCTCATTGTCTGCGCTGCCCCCCCTGTGCTTGTACTCCTTGGCTTCTTTTGCCTCCTTTGCCTCCTTTGCTTCATTGGCTGCCTTGTGCATCTTTTGCTTCCCTGGGGATAAGCTGCGACATACTTTTAAGAAATCGGTTCTGTTTTGCCCCCCCGTGTCCTGTTTATAGTCTAGTTCCAAGAACTGTTCCTACTCCCTTTCTCTTGGCTTACTGAGCTCTTCTGATTCTAGTTTGTCCTCGGTTAAGTCCTCTATTAAGTCCTCTCCCTCCTCTCCCACTTTTTCAGGTTTCAGGTGCTGGACGCCTCGTGCCCCCCTTATTTTGCCTGATCTCATGGTGGTCCGTTGCGTACTCTTGTGCAAAAAGTTTTCTGATTCAGCGGTACTAGGCTGCTGGCGTGTTACTGCTACTTCCAGGGGCTCCTGGTCCTCTGGTGCACACCCTTGCCTTACCTTGACTTATGCGGGGAGGTTGCTGGTGCTGGTGCTGGTATTTTTTGCTGTGTTTGCTGTCACTGCTCCATCCATTGTGATGGTGTCTCATGTGGCCGTTTCTTCTGCCACTGACACATCCACTGCCACAGACAAGGGCTGCAGCTTTGTTATTATTGCCTCTGCCTCTGCAGAGGCTCCTCACGCTGCTCCTGTTGTCCCTGCCGCTGTACTTATGCCTCTATGGAACTCTTGCTGCAGGAGGGAGGGGTGTTTTCGCGGCTCCTGCCGGTGGGTGTGGTGGTTCGCGGCTCCTGCCGCCATAGAGCCCTCGCTGTTGAACACTCATGGCGGAGGGAGGGGTGTTTTCGCGGCTCCTGCTGCTACGGAGCCGTGCTGTGAGACCCTGTGGGGCGCTCGCGGCTCCTGCAGCTATGCGAGGCAGCTGAGACCGCTGCCGGGTAGCTTGCTGCAGCCCTCTGCCTGCTGCTGGTTTTTTTGGGGAACCTGCGGCTGCTGGTGCACGGAATTTTGCCCCCGCTGCCACCTCCGAAAAGCACACAGTCTGAACGCTGGAGGCTGGACGCTGGATTGCTTTCACCGAGTGCAAAGGTAGGTGAGACGGCGTCCTCCTTGCCTCGCCTCGACTCCTCGAGTCCTCGCTCGTCAGGCAACTCTGACTGGTGGAGGACTGAACAGCACACAAGCTGTAGTGTAGTTCCTATTTTCCCAATAGGCTCTGCGCACTGGAATAACATAAACAGCAGTGTAGACGTAGGACTGAGGTCAACTAGGTCTCTACTGACTATGTTAAACTTAATTTAGATTTGCGCCAGCTAGCTCAGAGGTCACTGGAAACTTTCTCAAATAAAGAGGGATGGATAACCTTCTCTGGCTCAGACAAGAAGGGATTCAGTTTCCTACAACCGGATATGACATGACATCTTTGCTCCCTCAGAATAAGAGTATATCTCTAGAGTCGTGTGAAAACAATAGACATTTATTTCACTCAGTCAACGGTGCACACTTAGTTTCACCAGAATGCAGAGAAATGGAGAGAAGGGCGTTTTCAATAAAAAGTTGTTATTTATTGAGCAGTCTTCCTTCTCATGCAAGAGAAATGAATTGCCACAATTGCAATACTTAAAGTAAAGTAAAGCGCGTACAGTAAAAGTAGTATTATGAAATAATACTGTAAAACCATTGATACGGTTTCTTAGCCATATGATACTTTAAAATGGATAAAATATATACATACATATATACATTGGCTAAAAGGCTCAACTGGTGCTTCTAACTAAGCCTACCCCGGTGTACCTGACCTAAGCCTAATACGTGGGAAGGGACAAGGAAGTAGCAGTAATAAGTAAAGTTGGTTTAAGATAATTTTGCCAAGAATCTGCATCAAGAATTCTCCTAAGGGTTTAGTCAGCTCCGTACCTTGGTAATAGAATGTGGGAGGTCTGGTATCTCTTTCCTCAGGACTCGATATCCCAGCAACCTGCAAGGGTAGGCTGGAAACACCGGAGCTGGATTTTCTCGGCTGGAGAAAAAGACAGCGTCTCTCTCAGTGCGTCAAACAGGAGGGGCGGCTTCCGTGGGCACTCGCATCAGCTGGGCTCTCGGGCAAGTAGATGGCCGCTCTGCTCCAAACCACCGTGTGTTTGCTTAAGGCAACTGTTGGTATTTTATACCTGAAAGGTGCTGGGTTTGACGTAAGGTTGGACGTAAGACGTCACCAAGAACTAACAGTTCTTGCAGGACTTCAGGAGTTCTTGTTCAAATCAAAACAAAAGCAGGGGGGTGGGGGTCCCAGGCTGCTAAAGGCTTGGTTTTTTTAAAGAATGCGGTGTGCTTTTCTAGGAGTCGATGGGAGTAGCCATGCTGTGCTTTGGATTGCATGGGCTATTACTGAATATGAATCTGATTATTATGCTGTTATCAGGACATTATTGATTATAACCTCACAAGGGCATAAATCAGGAATATCGAATTAGGGTCCTCGATAAGAACACGACACCCACTCCACGAATTGATGTCCATCATTACTAAAACTAAGCAATACTAAACATTCAAAGGTGCATGTGTTTTTTCCGAACAACCCCAAAATACATATTTCGCATTTGAAATGGTATACGGTTAATACACGGAAATGAGTATTTGTACTGTACGCTTTTCAAGCAGTGTTATCATTCAGAGAAATGCATATATATATATATATATATATATATATATATATATATATATATCAGCTGAACGAATTGCAAAATTACACATGAAATGGCTCTAAATACAGAAAAGAAGGTCGAGACTATTTCATCACATATTTATACAAATTTCTGTTATATGTGCTAGAGGCTGAGGTAAAATATTGTCTCTAGTATCCTAAAATAGAAGCTCTGTTCTCTAAGAATAGTTCTACTTTAAGCAGAGTACCATGTGCCAATTTTTTTTTTTATATTTTGGAAATATGGGCAAAAGTAATTTCGCTTTCAGGGGAAAAGTTTCAAAAAATTTCTGTAGCTTTGTTTATCAAAACTGAAGGCCGAATTCAGAGTTCAGGGAACGCTGTGTGCTCATTGTTTTTCTTAAGAGTTATTCTCGTTGGATGGAGAGAACATTATTTCAGACATACTCGCAAAAAATAGGTCTACCATATCAGGTGAAAGTTCGACCAAGTTCGAAAATACTGCAACAGTGCAATTTTCTGTGTGAGTGCTATCATCGATGGTTGGATCAGCAATGCTCACAGAAGGCTGTACCTGTTCGATGCTGCTTTCCTCTCTTACCTCACCGCCACATACTCGTAGTGGTGAAGTCTCAACGAATGCCGTCATCACAATCGGTAGCCTCTGGGGACAACACGATGCATGAGTCGTTACCGGACCTAGCAAAGTATTGATATCCATTGGTACTGCTGATTGTAGTGTAAGACAGATGTCCAACATGCATTCTTGTCCGCATAGCAGACATCGAAGCACAGGTATGATGCAATCTTTTCAGATTGGTCTGAATGAAAGAAACCAAGTTGTACTTAGATCTCTTAGCCGGGCCAATCCGAGGACCTTAGTGATACGGTCTCGGTATCGTATTGCTAGGATCGTTTCTTCCATCATTGCTAGAGTCGGCTGTGGTTTGGCTTGCCATATCACTGCAGAAGAAGCAAAAATAAAATTCCTGCTACGAGTCCCAAGATCAAGGGTAGGCCGCCAAAGACAGAATGGACAAAATTCGGAAATATGCCCAGAACTGTTTCAAATGCTGTTAACAGTCCCGAAAAAATTGTCTTAAATACATATGCGATGCCACTGGTATCAGACATGTTTAAGATTTGGCTTACCACTTCTACGAAATGTACGGGGCAATTTGTTGATAAAAGGGTATTTATCTCTGCTGTTGTCCTTGCAACTTGCAGTTCATACGTTTCTTTTGATGACGTTAGAGGCACAGTTGTTTGTAAAAAAATAGACTTCATTCTGCTTAAAGTATCAATTCGAATAGAAGAGATATTCAACCGAGGCCATAACGCAGCCCCCATATCTGGATTGCCGTGTGGATACAATACTTGCATACAGCAAATGGCCCTGGAAGTTACAGTTGTCAGATAGGCTTTCCCTGGCAGCATGCCACAACAGCTTTGGTCACTTATTAAAATATAACTACCATTCGAAACTGGTCTGAAGAATGGCTCTATCTGTTTTACAGGCATGCCATGCAGGTGACATGAAAGGTTATTTGAAGACCCTTCACAGGCTCCATGCAAATTAATTCCTTGGCACAGAAGTGTACCGCTTAGTGATTTTTTACAATTTTTACCACTAAGAAATACCTCTCTGTTTCCTTCACTGTAACATCTGTGTGTATAAGGTAAATCCCAGGTTGATTTGATGTATTCCTTACCCAACCTTTCATACTAGCCTGTTGGTATATACTCTTGACAGTAATTAAAGTGGAAAGTTGTTATCGGAATTGTAATCGTTCCATGTATTATCCATTCAATGACAGGTCTTTCTGACATTGTCAATGGTAATCTCTCAAGTTTTTCAATGCTCAGGATTGTATAATCTGCTCCTTTTTGTGCCAAACTGATTTGTTTATCAGTAAGGTTAAAGTTAACGAATAATGACGTTGTGTTGATTAAACGCCATGGTACGTAGCCTGAACGCAGATTTTGAAACGTCTATCCAAGCTGTACAATAGAACTTAACTGAGACTGACCATGTTTTAGCATTAGTAAGTCCTGCTCTATTATATCAAAGACAGATGACACAATACTGTCCAGTGAATATATTCTGGAAGACAGAGTCGTTAACCCATTGTCCACAACAGAAAGTGATTTTTCCAAATAATACGATCAATTTCTCGTATTTTCTCAGCAGTTTCAATTTGCATTACTTTCCATGCTTCGTTGTATGCAGCATATATACCGGCCGCTATGAAACGTTTTTAACGCTGTTTGCGTGGTCCCATTATTAAATCACGCAAGTCAGCACCGTCTTTAAGTAAAGTCAAGTGTTGCTAAATTTCAGCCCGTGTGGATTTCTGTAGCCACTCAAGGCATAGTTTCCCTACACTGTATGTTGTAACTATCCCTGGATGTTGTGTCTGGGAATATCTAGGGTCTGGTCTGGTCATTTTGAAACCCTGTGTTTTGTTCAGGAATCTATCTTGACAGTTATTCGTGTCTGTTGGCCAGATCAACCACTTTTTCCAATCAGTATATGTTCTGTTTTGGTGTAAAATATTTGAAACGTCTATCTGCACATCAGTATTTCTATCACTATCAGGCATGGGTTGTGGAATAGACGGTGTGTTCATGTCTTTTATCTTAGCAAGGCCAAGACAAGTAGTTTGTTGAATTGTGTCATTCAAGAAAATAATTTGTTCTGGGATCATGCAGGCCCTAAAAAGTGATTCTAGGCCTTGTACTTGCCAATCTTCGGAACCCCAGATTGTTATTGTTTCAATGGTGTTTTTCCAAATATCAAAACCTAATGTAGACATTTTGTCATAACATTTTTCTTTATAAATCAATTTAGTATTTGTCAACATTGTTTTCATTCCTGTTCTATTTGACATTTTAAAATAAAACGTTCTTGGGTCACTGTTATTACGTCCTGAGAAGTATTGGAATTTATCAGAAAACTTTTTTGAACTGCCTTTTGGTGGAGTAGGACAGTGTTCCTACTGGTTAAAAGATAAAACATTTCTAGGCTGAGCACTTTTATGCAAATAGTGATCACCATAATGGTTGTAGCAGTAAAGCTCCTCATAATTGGACGAACCCTGCAAGTAATGTTGTTCAGTAAATTTTGCTGACATTACTAAATCTGACATCATATTATTAATGTTTTCAAAGTCCCAGTCATCAGAGAAGGTACTAGGTGTTACAAAGTCACTTAAGGAAATCTTGAGCTGGTGGGGATACTTTAAAAGCTCGACCGGGCCCAAGATGTCATAATCAGTTCTGTCCCATGCTACCCCACCGGGTATTGGAATGGCTGTGATGTTTACTAATGACAGTTCTCTTTTCTCGATGTGAGAAGATGTGTGTGGCTTTAGAACCAAGTTGATGTTCTGACTTGCTGTGTCCATTGTACTATATTTTCCTTCAATGAATCTTCCCAAACATATAACCATGATGAGCCAAAGCAGGAGGAAAAGTACACCTAACACAATCCAAAATTGAATCCATGGCGAAATTAGGTATGTCTTTTTCAGTTAATGGAAAAGTTCAGTTACTTTGTTTTTAAAACTCTGTGTTGGAGGCGTTTTTTCATGTTCGCTTGGGTCTTCAGAGAAATTCTCGAAGTTGATGAAGTGGCCTGATGCAGTTCTGTCAATTGTTGGAATTGTTTCCGGATTTTCATTTGTTTTTGCATTTTTCTTTGTTTCATTAGAATAGTCTGAAGCTACATCATTGTAGATTGGTGTTTCTTGACGAACTGTTATTATTTGGGTTTCAAGAGGCACAAGTTCCATGTCATTTTTGCATAGTCCTTTTTTTATTCATCGCAGATTTTTCAATTTTGATAAGTCTTCCAGCATGAGCCTCTTGGATTGTAGCAAACTTTGGTATTCTGCTATTTCTTGGGAGTCCACTGGGCCTACTACTTATTATTGGCCACATGATTGTGGTTTTACCAGGTAGCTGGATACAACTCAGTTCTCCTTTTTACCAGCAATAGGCGGTAGTACTACTGATCTTGTTCCGTTGCTAGCTAAGACAGGTACTGCTTTTCTGTAAGAAGGCCCAAATTCCTTCTTTACCGCAATCTTTTCTCTGACCAGATCCCCAGTTTTTTAAATCCAGACAGGTCTTGCTGGGACAGGTGGTTTTTCTTCAGTGGATGTCGACTGTTGACTGTATGACTATCTAAGTCCTGAAAAAGCATTCTAGTTCTGAACAATAGTTCGTATGGAGTGAGACCTTTTAGAGAGGTTCTTGGCAGATTATTAAGACTACGTTGGACACTTGTTAAATGTTTGACCCACCCATCACCTGAACCTAATACCCTCGTCGTTA
Organism: Lissotriton vulgaris; assembly: GCF_964263255.1. NCBI lineage: Eukaryota > Metazoa > Chordata > Amphibia > Caudata > Salamandridae > Lissotriton > Lissotriton vulgaris. Next base: position 1,092,197,570 of record NC_141689.1, on the reverse strand, counting down.
TAGATTGCTTTATGTCCCGTTTTTTTCTTTCTTTCCACAACCGCATTTCCCTCAGGATGGAAGGACCTAGAATACCGCAATGCGATGCCCATACTGTTCATTGCCTCTTTGTAAGCTCGAGAGCTAAATGCGGGACCCTGATCAGAATGTAGCATGCCAATTGCGTATGTGCCGATAAAGACTCGCAAATCTTTTATAACAGTTCTGGCGTCAGCTGAGTGTGGTGGTCTACATTTTAAGTGGATTCTGTCTTGATTATTATGGGGACGCATTTCTCCTACTGGATTTCTGCGTTAAAGATAGCCTGAATCTTTCTAGTAATGGTATCTGGGCTACAGGCTGGACCGGTTCACAACTGCGATCTCTGTTGCAGTTCTCGCAATTTTTTGCAAAATAGTAGATATCTAAGCTCATTCCCGGCCACCAATATTCTGATTGTAGGTCCATCAAAAATTTAAGGATTTCTTGGTGCCTCAGACCCAACCCCATATGTGCTTCTTGTAGTAAGAAGATTCTCCTGTTCATGTTTGGAATTACCCTATCCCCCACTCCAGGGATTCGAGCAAACGGAACGGACTTTGCGTCAATTATGTATGTATTACTGAGTGGATAGGTAAGAGGTAATGCTGAAAAATCGCCTTTCAATGAGGCTTTTACCGCTAGCATGGTTTCCCCATCTATGTGTTTTTCTGAACGCTTTTCAGTGGCTACGGAAGCCGGGCGAGCCATTTCCGCTATGGCTGTGTTAGCTAATGAATTCCCTGCAACGTGAACGCCATCACGTCGATGACTCAATGCGTGTATCACGTGAGTCTTTCGTAGTTCTTTCTGTAAAAGAACTACCTGTCTCCAAAGCCTTTTATGCTTTATTGTGGCACCCGTGTCATCTTTGTAACCGTTTTTGATGGATTTATGACGTTACAACGCATGCTTTTACCACGCATGCCGTTACAACGCAGTTTTTACAACGCATACCATTACAACGCATATCGCTTTGGGGTGCTGGATAGTGAATAGTTTAATTTACTATTTCAACTTCAGTCCCCGTGGATAGTAGGGAAGGTGTTGGATAGTAAATTAAATCTATTCCCTATCCTAGAGCGCCCCCCAGCGCAATGCGTTGTAATGGTTTGCGTTATAATGGTTGCGTCGTAATGGTAGTGCTTTGTAAAAGTTTCGTTGTAATGGTTGTTTACCGTTTTTGATCCATGTCTGCATGTCATTGTTATAGGATTTGGCACAGAAATACGAATCGCACACTATTAGATCAGCATTTTCAAGCGCCATCTATAAGGTTCTTATTTCAGCTCGCTGAGCTGAACATTTCCTGAGTGATTCAGTTTTGGTAATCATTGGTTTGAATTTACCAGAGCGCCAGCGACCTTTAACAATCGCGCACGCTGCATCATAGGATTTATTTCCTACATCATAGTGTTGTGCGAATCTTTCCATATAGATTACGCAGGTATATTTTTCTAGAGGCAGAATTTCAGCTGGCAGAGGATATTCACGTTAATATACTAGATCAGCTAGTTTTTTCAGTTTTGGGTCAAAATAGTATTTAACATCTTCTGTAGCCAAAGAAGTTTCCCATTCTATCCATTTTGGATCTAATACTCCTTTAACCAGGTTACGTGGACTTGTTATCGCCTCAAGGGCTTATTCTGCTGAAAAAACAGTTATTCTTTTGCCTTGGGCTAGGGCTCTTTCTTTAGCTACAGCAGTTCTAACCACAATTAGAATTTTCTCTGTGGATCTGAATTTCATTTCAGCTTCAGTATACAAATGGGATTTGTAAGCTATAGGTAATGTTTCTTCCTCATTAGAGGTCAGGTATGTGAATCCGCATCTTCCTGGGATGACTCGGATTACAAGATTGCGTATGTTCTCACGTGTTTGCAATTTTGTTTTAGTTAACATGTCTGTTTGTAGTGATCTCAAAATTTCTGTGTGTTTCTGAGTCCAATTGGTTTGTTTGAAATCTAGTTTTATTAATTCATAGAGAGGTTTAACCCTCTCAGCATAATTTAGAATGTATGTTCTTCCGAAATTCAGGAAACCTAGTAGTGATTGTAAATTCTTCAGCGTTTTTGGTGCTTTGAGTACAGCACATTTCTCTAAGAAATTGTCTGCCAGACTTTTTCCTTCAATTGATAATTCATAACCTAAAAATACACATTTAGATGGGCAATTCGTGACTTTTTAAAGTTGAATTTGTAACCCTCTGAGGCGAGTCCAAGTATTATGGTGTTCACCCTTTTTAAGTGAGTCTCCAAGTCATCATCTGTGAGATAGATGTCATCGACATATGATAATGCTTCATCATCATATATTTGTAGTAACTCTGTTACTCTTGCTGAGAATAATCCTGGGCTATTCTTGAATCCCTGTGGGAGTCGGCAAAATTGTTTTTGCGATCCAAATATTGAGAAAGCAGTCAAATACCTCCTTTCTGGTGCAACGTTTTAACAGAAGAATCCATTAGAGATGTCTAATGTCGTTTTATATTTTTTTCGCACAATGTTATTCATTAGTGCTGCAATATGTGAGTTTTCTACTGCAAATGTTTTTACAACTGGAGTTTAGGTGTCTGTGGTCCAAAACTAGACGATACGAATCGTGTGGCTTGGAGACAGGAAATAAAGGATTGTTCATTTGGGAGGTGCATGTTTCGATCACCCCTTGGTACTCAAGTTGATCTAAGATCTCCCTGACTTGTTTTTTAGCTTCTTGTTTAACTGGATACTGCCTTTGTGCAGTGGGCTTATTTTTTACTTGGATCTTGTGGTAAGGTGAGTCCTCATACCATCCTACATGATTTTTGTATAAAGCAGGAGCTTGGGCTACTGCCCATTTTCTTGCATAAGTATATTTTTTATGAATCGGGATATGATTCGAGAAGGCAGGCATAATCATTTCTTTGCCATGAGGGCACTCCCTGACAAACTCTGGTGGCCAGTCTTTCTCAGCTAACAGAATGTCATAGCCTTTTGAAAGTTTTTCCCGAAAGAGACTTTTTATTTTCCTGGTTTTATCTCCCTCTATCCGTAATGTTATTTCATATAGCTTATGGGGCACACTAACTTGTGTGTCTGCAGTTTCCACTTGAATGTACACATTCATGTCCACTGTGTACAGAAGATTCATCAGGGTCTTGTGAGCTATGGTCACTTCTGCTCCGCTGTCTAGCATTGTCTGTGCCCACTCTCCGTTTTTCAGCTGTGTCCTCAGAATTCTCAGCATGTTTAATCTTAAATACTTGCTACCTTCTTTCTGGGAAATTGTCATTTTTTACTTTGATGAGCAGGTTCCTTGTCTTTGGACTTGACGTGCTCTTCTCTGTGTTCTGACCGTCCTCTTCTTTCCGATTTCTGTGAGGAAGATCAAGAAGCATTCAGTGAGAAGGATCGAGAGGGACGTGTATCAACATCTTGATATCTGTCTGGTTTTCTTACTTTATCCCTATCTCTAAGGTTGTATCTTTTTTCAGAGCGTTCCCTTTGGGTAGACTTGTCTTCTCGGCCTGGAGATCTCTTTCTACGCTGAGGAGACCTTCCTCTGGTCTGGAAATGTTTTTCCCTGGGAATGGATTGTTTATTACCATCCCAGCTCTTTTTTGGAGTTTTTAAATTATTTTTAATAAATGATTTTCAGGATTTTCAGTTAGTTGGGGTTTTATCGGTTTCACTCCCAAACTATCTCTTCCTAGCTCTTCATAGGATTTTTCTATGATTCTGGCAAGTTCCAATGGTTGGGCTGTTATATCTGTTTCCTTCAGTTTCTGGCGGATCGCCACAGATGCTGCTTCACCTTTTATGTTGGCTAATAATATAGCTGAGACCAGCTTGAAGTCCTTTAGTAATTTCATACCCAGAGTTAAAGCTGGTTCTGGACCGTTTTCATTTTGAATCTGTCTTAATACATCTGGTATGACCGCCATAGACGGGACACCATGTGTTTTTGAGTAGATGGAAGCAAATACTGTGCCCCAAGTGTCACAGTCCTCCACATGTGGTGCGATCCCCATCGGGAGGCAGATAGTCAGAATTCTGTGTTTATCAGTAGGCGTAGTATCAGGAAATACTGCCTCTATTTGAGTAATTTTCTGTGCTAACCAAAATAGAATTTGTTCCCTTTTTATGGGTACTTTACCAAGACATGATTGTATGTTCTGTGGTGTGGTTTTGTTTATGGTCCCCTGGTGAGGGGTCTGCTGTGGAATGTTAAATGTCGGTTGGACTATTGAGGTCCGCATGACATATTGTACTAATTGTCTATGTATTTTAATTAAAAGTTTTAGCTGAGCTAAAAGTTCAGGAACTGGCATCTTAGCAATGTCTGGATGTGGTGTGTAGCTGGCTAGATCCGGCCACGTTGCTCCTGGTCTACCTAGTGGACCGAGCCTGGTGATGTGATTATTATGTTTTAGGGCGCCTTTAAACCAGAGCAGGTGCTCTTGGTATTTTAGTCGGATTTCAATCTCATCGAAAGGAGTGTATTCACCCGGGGGTTCCTCTATTTTGTAATAGTGGAAATCTTTTGTCGTACGTGTGCTGCTGGAAAGTGTATCCATGAATAGAATACCTCTGTCTGCCGATATTCGTGTGCCTCTATCACGAATATGACTGTACCACCTCGCAGTGTCAGGCCATTTTCTATATGTTTTAGAGTTATAGTTCTTCTTAGATTGACCGGAATGAGTATTGCATCCGGTTCGGTTTCATGAAGACTTGTGTCTTCCTCTAAGAGTCGAGCTGCTAGTCTTACTCGCTCCCTTTCTTCATCACTTTCTGTCATTTTACTGACTGAAAGTTTTCGGTTTCAGATCGAGTTTCAAGGAAACAAAGATTAGGTGCACAATATTTTGGAACACTGTATCCTTCAACGTTGATCAAAACCAGAAACTAATACATAGGATCCTCATCCTACTAAGTTCCGGCGGATATTAACCTTTCACCCACTCCAGACGTCTATTGGAGTTTTTACGGGGAAAGGGTTCTGTGTGAAAAAGCACGACTGAGTTACTCTATTGTCTTGCGTTAGATTATCGCCTTACCAAACGTTGGGCGCCATGTAGGTTAGTACCTATTTTCCCAATAGGCTCTGCGCATTGGAATAACATAAACAGCACTGTAGACGTAGGACTGAGGTCATCTAGGTCTCTACTGACTATGATAAACTTAATTTTGGTTTGCGCCAGCTAGCTCAGAGGTCACTGGAAACTTTCTCGAATGAAGAGGGATGGATAACCTTCCCTGGCTCAGACAAGAAGGGATTCAGTTTCCGACAACCGCATAAACATGACAACTTTGCTCCCTCAGAATAGGAGTATATCTCCAGAGTCGTGTGAAAACAATAGACAATTATTTCACTCAGTCAACAGTGCATACTTAGTTTCACCAGAATGCAGAGAAATGGAGAGACGGGCGTTTTCAATAAAAAGGTGTTATTTATTGAGCAGTCTTCCATCTCATGCAAGAGAAATGAATTGCCACAATTGCAATACTTAAAGTAAAGTGCGTACAGTAAAAGTAGTATTATGAAATAATACTGTAAAAGCATTGATACGGTTTCTTAGCCATATGATACTTTAAAATGGATAAAATATATACATACATATATACATTGGCTAAAAGGCTCAACAGGTGCTTCTAACTAAGCCTACCCCGGTGTACCTGACCTAAGCCTAATACGTGGGGAGGGACAAGGAAGTAGCAGTGTTAAGTTAAGTTGGTTTAAAATAATTTGCCAAGAATCTGCATCAAGAATTCTCCTAAGGGTTTAGTCAGCTCCGTACCTTGGTAATAGAATGTGGGAGGTGTGGTATCTCTTTCCTCAGGACTCGATATCCCAGCAACCTGCAAGGGTAGGCTGGAAACACCGGAGCTGGATTTTCTCGGCTGGAGAAAAAGACAGCGTCTCTCTCAGTGCGTCATACAGGAGGGGCGGCTTCCGTGAGCACTCGCATCACCTGGGCTCTCGGGCAAGTAGATGGCCGCTCTGCTCCAAACCACTGTGTGTTTGCTTAAGGCAACTATTGGTATTTTATACCTGAAAGGTGCCTGGTTTGACGTAAGGTTGGACATAAGACGTCACCAAGAACTAACAGTTCTTGCATGACTTCAGGAGTTCTTGTTCAAATCAAAACAAAAGCAGGGGGGGGTTCCCGGGCTGCTGGAGGCTTGGTTTGTTTAAAGAACGTGGTGTGCTTTTCTAGGAGTTGATGGGAGTAGCCATGCTGTGCTTTGGATTGCATGGGCTATTACTGAATATGAATCTGATTCTTATGCCATTGTCAGGACATTATTGATTATAATCTCACAAGGGCATAAATCGGGAATATCGAAGTAGGGTCCTAGATAAGAACAGGACAAAGCCATCAAAATATTCGACCTGAAGATGATGTAGTGGTGTGCAAAAAATATGATAAAGACTTTCTAGCAATTTTCAGCCAACCATAACAATGTCTAGGTAACTCTGAAGATTGATGGACCTCCTGCAGAGATTGCTGAGTTTTGTCTAATGGAGGTTTGGACTCATCATAAAGTATCTGAGGAGGTTAAAATGCCTGATGCAAAGAAGCTGGTGAACCATGCAGATCACAAATTGCATACAAAGTAAATAGGTCAGTGCATTACTGCTTCTGTGAGACAACCCCTTTTGTTACTTGCAGTTTATAAGTGTAAATCCTAATATAGAGCAGTGAGCTATTAACTATCAAAGAGTTGCATTTCCATTCATTGCAATGGCAGAAAACCTGCAACAGAACACCCAAGCGCAAGACTAACATAGCTTTTAATTGGAAGAACTTACGGGTGTTTTTGAACAGTAAATACAATTATTTAAACATTCAACCTTTAATTTACAAAATCAGCATCAAGAGGAATAACCTTCATTCATGTTTTACTTGCAGATAAGTTTAAACAAAACACACAACAAGGCACAGTAGGGCAGCCTATTCAAGGGAGTTCCTCAAATACTAAATTAGATCTTATTTTGCCATAGAAAACAGTTAAAGAAATGCTTGCCTTCGCCCAAGTAGTTCGGTCACCATGGGGTTTCCTTCTGTTTGCTTTGGCTTTCCTACAGCCTATTCCCCTATGCTAAGGAAACTCCACTATTGAGTAACAGTTCTTATGTATTTAAAAGTCATCGACCCACTGCGCTTGTTAGTCGCACATGAAAGAGAAAACAACAGGAATTTTAAGCCCTTCTCTAAAGAGAACAGCAAAGGCAGCGGAGCGTTTTTTTTCGTGTGGATGGTGCTCAAAAAAGTGGTGAGGTTAAAAATGCCTCTAGGATTCCTTGCTGACAAATGTTTTATTCACAGCGGCCCAGGACATATTTAAAAGAAAAACGAGGGACAAGGTGAAGACTGGTAATTGGTCTTTGTTATCCTCCAGGGAGTGGGCAACATGTTTCAGCCTCAGGAAACAATTTAGGAGGCTTTTGTTCAGGATCATATAAAGTGAAGAAAAAGTGCTGTGGCAAAAATATGAGATGTGTCTTAGTTTTCAGCACACACGCTAAGGTGTGCTGTGCATGCAGTGGTGTATCCGTACTTACGGTCCCACCGTCTGATTTGAAACACAAGCTATGTGTTTGGAGCAGCTATACTAGATCCCTGACTCCTGTAGTCAAACATTCATCAAGGTTGACCACACGCCCTCTGCACCTACTTCACCTTCTCGGGATCTCCAGAGAATGTTGCTTTTCATTTCTCTCTCAAACCTTTCCCTTATTGTTTAATGCTTTTTCTGATAGAGTTTGGTATTTATTGCTCCTAATTGTGTGTACATCCATGTATAAATGTAGGTTTCTGTATATAATGTACATTTTGATGCACCTACAAAGTACGTAAATGGGGCTTGCTGTTATAAAATGTACCTGCTCTAAAATATTAAACAATTTCAGGATGATGTTTCAGTGATTGGGGCTATTAGGGACCTAGACCCTAGTGCAGCATGTGAACGCACAAGCTTTTGTTCAAGTATTCCTGTTAATCACAGCTCATGAAGGGGCTGCAATTAACACGAATGCTTAAACAAAAGCACACAATCTACCCTGCACCACGCTTTACTAACAAAAGAGTACAGCAAGTTTAAAAACACAGCTTGTACTTTCAATTTATACAGAAAGCACATGCCCTGTTTTTAAACTTACTGCACTCTTTTGAGAGTAAAGCGCGGTGCGGGGCAAATTGTGTGCTTTTGTTTAAGCATTCATGTTAATCACAGCCCCTTCACGAGCTGTGATTAACATGAATAATTAAACAAAAGCACATCATCTCTCTTGAAGCCACACTTTACTAACAAAAGAGTACAGCAAGTTTAAAAACACAGCAAGTGCTTTCAGAAAGAATTGAAAGTACACGCTGTTATGTTATGTTAAAAATATTTGTAGTACAAAAGGGGGTGGTGATGGACGAAGCATCTGAATCAATCAAACACTCACACCCAGTCAAAAGATCTGGGTTTAATCCATCACCGTTCTTTAGCCCACTCTGCCACCCCAGTTCAGACATGGCTATATGCAAATCAGTCTGACCCTGTGCCTCATGGGAACAGTCCAGCCCGAACTGCCAAGCCATGTCTTCTCTGGACCGGAAACAAGCTTCGGAGGACCGGTTTCTGGCATTCCAGCCGTCTTCAGCCTGGCTTGCTTGAATCCAGTGGCAAAGTGAGCAAGGGACTCACGTCTGAGCATACCCTGCCACACTTATGGCGGCCAAAAGCGGTACAAAAGGGAGTGGTGATGGAAGGAGCATCTGAATCAATCAAACACTCACACCCAGTCAAAAGATCTGGGTTTAATCCATCACCGTTCTTTAGCGCACTCTGCCACCCCAGTTCAGACATGGCTATATGTAAATCAGTCTGACCCTGTGCCTCATGGGAACAGTCCAGCGCGAACTGCCAAGCCATGTCTTCCCTGGACCGGAAACAAGCTTCCGAGGACCGGTTTCTGGCATTCCAGCCGTCTTCAGCCCGGCTTGCTTGAATCCAGTGGCAAAGTGAGCAAGGGACTCACGTCTGAGCATACCCTGCCACACTTATGGCAGCCAAAAGAGGTACAAAAGGGGGTGGTGATGGACAGAGCATCTGAATCAATCAAACACTCACACCCAGTCAAAAGATCTGGGTTTAATCCATCACCGTTCTTTAGCCCACTCTGCCACCCCAGTTCAGACATGGCTATATGTAAATCAGTCTGACCCTGTGCCTCATGGGAACAGTCCAGCGCGAACTGCCAAGCCATGTCTTCCCTGGACCGGAAACAAGCTTCCGAGGACCGGTTTCTGGCATTCCAGCCGTCTTCAGCCCGGCTTGCTTGAATCCAGTGGCAAAGTGAGCAAGGGACTCACGTCTGAGCATACCCTGCCACACTTATGGCAGCCAAAAGCGGTACAAAAGGGGGTGGTGATGGACAGAGCATCTGAATCAATCAAACACTCACACCCAGTCAAAAGATCTGGGTTTAATCCATCACCGTTCTTTAGCCCACTCTGCCACCCCAGTTCAGACATGGCTATATGTAAATCAGTCTGACCTGTGCCTCAGGGGAACAGTCCAGCGCGAACTGCCAAGCCATGTCTTCCCTGGACCGGAAACAAGCTTCCGAGGACCGGTTTCTGGCATTCCAGCCGTCTTCAGCCCGGCTTGCTTGAATCCAGTGGCAAAGTGAGCAAGGGACTCACGTCTGAGCATACCCTGCCACACTTATGGCGGCCAAAAGCGGTACAAAAGGGGGTGGTGATGGACAGAGCATCTGAATCAATCAAACACTCACACCCAGTCAAAAGATCTGGGTTTAATCCATCACCGTTCTTTAGCCCACTCTGCCACCCCAGTTCAGACATGGCTATATGCAAATCAGTCTGACCCTGTGCCTCATAGGAACAGTCCAGCCCGAACTGCCAAACAATGTCTTCCCTGGACCGGAAACAAGCTTCCGAGGACCGGTTTCTGGCATTTCAGCCGTCTTGAGCCCGCCTTGCTTGAATCCTGTGGCAAAGTGAGCAAGGGACTCATGTCTGAGCATACCCTGCCACACTTATGGCGGCTAAAAGCGGTACAAAAGGGGGTGATGATGGACAAATATTTGTAGAGCGCACTTACACCAAGTGGTTTACACCAAGTGGTTTCATGGCGCTGAGAGCGGGATGGCAGCAGTGGTATGATGATAGAAGCTTTACTCATATGCCTGAGAGAAGAGAAGGGTCTTAAGAAGTGTTCTGAATTGAGTGTAAGAAGAAGATGATCTCAGTCCAATGGTAAGAGAGTTCCAGAAGTGAGGGGCCAGGAAGTAGAATCTGAGGCCATCGTGTTTTTTAAGTTTGAAGGTGGGGGTCATTAGTAGGTTGAGGTGGGAGGAACGGAGTTCATGAACGGGGGCATAGCGATGGATCCTGGATGAGATTAAAGCTGGGCCATGACCGGCAAGGGCTTTAAAAGTGGTGCAGCCTAGTTTAAATAAACAGCGTTTGGCCACCGGAAACCAGTGGAGGCTGTTCATCAAGGGGCAGACATGTTGATGTCTTGGTTGATGGGAAATGAGCCTAGCTGCTTGGTTTTGTACCCGTTGTAGACGGTGGAGTTGGTGTGCTGGAATGCCGACATAGAGTGAGTTGGCATAATCGATACGAGGGATGACCAAGGCCAGGATCACTACGGTCAAAGCCTCGTGGTCAAACATCTACAGATCTTCTGGATTTTACGTAGGTGGAAGAAGCAAATACCACTGCGCTAATCTGGTGTTTCATAGACAGGTCATTGCTCATTATGACACCTAGGCTTTTTACAGATTTTACTGGGCGAGGGGAACTGCCTAGGGGAGGGGGCCAGAAATTGGAATTCCAAGGGTTGGCGGTGCCGCCAGTCAAGATCAGCTCAGTTTTGTTGGGGTTGAGTTTTGATAGGCTAGCGTACATCCATTCGCTAATAGAGATCATGGTGGATCGAAAATTGGAAACTGAGGTGTTAGAATACTCAATTTCGAACATCAGCTGGAGGTCGTCAGCATAGTTGAAAGTTGCAACTTGACTGTTGCGTAAGGACAAGATCAGGGGTTGCATGTACAAATTAAACCGAAGGGGCGATAGGAAGGAACCCTGGGGGACCACGCAGGTCAGCCTGGCTTTCGTGGCTGAGAAGTTGGCGAGACAAACTGCCTGGAATCGATTATGTACTAAGGAGGAGATCCACCTCAGAGCCAAACCCTGGATGCTAGCATTACTGACACGATCGATCAGGAGATCATGATTAACCGTGTCAAAAGCAGCTGACAGATCCAGAAGTACCAGGGCCTGGGTGGTGTTTTTATTGGCTCCTCTCCTTAGTTCATCTGTAACTGCTAGGATGGCTGACTCTGTGGAGTGTGCTGGTCCGAATCCTGCCTGCTGGGGGTCGAGGAACTGAGAATGCTCAATAAATGAGCTGAGACAGTTAGTTATGTGGGCCTCTAAGATTTTGCTAAGGTAAGGGAGTAAGGAAATTGTACGGAAGTTGCTCAGGACAGAGGGGTCGGTTTCTTCAGGATTGGGACAATTTCAGCATGTTTAAAGGTGTCTAGGACAATGCCTTGTTTAAGGGACTTGTTGAGGAGTGAGAGGGGCGGGTCTGGGCAGGTAAGGAAAGCCTCTTGCAGGATGTGTGGAGGGCAGCAGTTGGTGGGAGAGCCAGATTCCACTTTTTTTAGTAGGACCAGAAACCCTTCTCTGGAAATCAAGGAGATTTGGTCCAGCATAATGGGATTTTTACATGTAACAGGAGAAGTAGTTGGGGCGTGGGGGTAGGGATGCTGCTTTTAATTGTGGCGATTTTCTCAATGAAATACGAGTTCAGGAAGTCGTATAGTGATTGTGAGGGGGCAGGTTCAGCTATCACTCTATCAGGTTGGGCAAGCTCATTGACAATAGAGAAGATGTCCTTAGTTTAAGTGGCTGAATTCCTGATTTTCGAAGAGAAGTAGGTTATCTTGGTCTAGAGGATGGAGTCTTTATAGTTTTTTAGCAGGGTTACATCAATGGCTTTTTTCTCTGGGGCATAATGTCGTCTCCAGCTGCGCTCAGCTTGCCTGAGTGCCAGTTTTTTCCTTTTAAAATCAACAGAGAACCAGCGTTGAGCGTCGTGAGGGCGTTTGAGTTTGGTTCTCTTAAAGGGGACAACATTGTCTCTGGCTGATTCAAGCCATTGCTTGAGGCTTATTACCTGATTGAAGAGGGAATCTTGTTCAGTTGGTAATGTGGCTTTTAGTAGTGTACTGAAGTCGCCAATATTGACCCGATTCCAGTTTCTGGCCTGGAGATTGCCCGCCATGGAAGATTTGATAGGGGGGTACAGGCCATGGTGAATGTGATGAAGTGATGGTCTGACCATGTGCATGTGGAGATTAGTGGTTGTGTTATTTCCATGTTGGAAGTCCAGACTTGTTCCTGGATGTTTCCCTTAATGTGAGTGGCCTTGTGCACATTTTGAATGCAGTTCATACCTGATAGGCAATCCGTGAATTCAACAGAGCTGGCGCTCTCATGCGCATCGGTGGGCCAGTAATTAAAGTCTCCAATAATAATAATCCTGGGGTGGTTAATGACTAGTTGGGAGATTACTTTGCCTAGTAGTTGAAGAACTGAAGGCATGTGGTGGGGAGATCAGTAGAAAAGGGCACAGATAAAAGGGGACTTGGGAGATTAAAATTTCAGAATGAAGCTATCAACCAAGGGTATACTGTTGTGTTTTGATCTAGGACTCTAATTCAATATTCCCTATTCATGCCCTTATGTGGTTATAATCAATAATATCCTGATAAAGGCATAAGAATCATATTCATATTCAGTAATAGCCCATGCAGTCCAAAGCGCAGCACGGCTACTCCCTTCGACTCCTAGAAAGCACAACGCGTTCTTTAAACAAACCAAGCCTCCAGCAGCCCGGGAAATCTCGTCCTGCTTTTGTTTTGATTTGAACAAGAACTCCTGGAGGCCAGAAAGAACTGTTAGTTCTTAGTGACGTCTTATGTTCAACCTTTCATCAAACTCGGCACCTTTCAGGTATAGATATACCAACAGTTGCCTTAAGCAAAGACACAGTGGTTTGGAGCGGAGCGGCCATCTACTTGCCCGAGAGCCCAGCTGATGCGAGAGCCCACGGAAGGCGCCCCTCCCATTGACGCCCTGAGAGAGACGCTGTCTTTTTCTCGAGCCAAGAAAATCCAGCTCCGGTGTTTCCAGCCTACTCTTGCGGGTTGCTGGGAGATCGAGTCCAGAGGAAAGAGATACCAGACCTCCCACATTCTATTACCAAGGTAAGGAGCTGACTAAACACTTAAGAGAATTCTTTAAAGTTTTTTTATTTTTTTCCATCAACATCAGAATTACATATTCATAATACATTGCCAGAGAAACAGAAACAACAAAAAAAAGAAAAATATATATATATATATATATTCTTGCAATTCGGAAAGCATTAACGCCAATTTTAAAACTAATGAAGCATTTTTTTCCAAATACACAAAGAGCTTTAGACACAATGGAAGACCATCATTAAGAGATATCACATATTCTTAATTGCGTCTGACTTTCCACCTATTTCCTCTTAAGTCTCTCCCAGCCTTCTTTTCCATTCAATTATTGGGGCCCATATCCTCCGTCCAGCCTCTTTTTTTTCCCTACCTTTTTTTTCATATAGGGCCATATCTAATATACATATGGCCAGTACACGAGAGATCCATTGTTGTAATGTTGGGGGGTTTGGGTCTTTCCAGAGTGTTGCTATACATAGTCTGCTGAGAGTCATAGCTAAGTACAGAAACTCATAGTGAAGAACGTCTACACCCGCCCTCACTACACCCAAAATCATGACTTCATCTGTCAGAGTTAAATGTATTCCCAGAGAGTCGGAGAAGAATTGTTCCAAAGATTTCTTATATATATCCAGAGAGGGGCATGATGCAAACATATGGATTGTATCTGCTTGTGTGGATTGGCATCTCGGACAGATGCCCCCGTTATTTCCCCCCCACTGCGCTATTTTTTGAGGGGTATAATAAAGTTCAAACATAGTCTTATATTGCTGAGATTGTAAATTTGCTACTCTTAAGACCGAATTTGACAGTTTTAATGACTTCTCTGCCTCATTTCCTGTTAGACCTAGTTTGACTCTCCACTTCACATACATTCTATCACAATCATCCTTTTTATATTTACAGATTTTCTCGTATAATTGCGAGATGGAGGATCCCCCTTCTTCCCTTACACATTCCCGTAGTTCGACCCTCTGGAAACTCATGTCTCCTCCCTGTTTCTTTACCAGAACTGACCTCACTTGTAGGTACTTAAAAAAGTCTCTGCGTTCTAAGTTATATAAGCGTTGTGCTTGCTCAAACGAGATCAGACCGGTTGCCCCTATAAGGTCCCCGATGGTTTTAACCCCTAATGCATCCCATCCCCTCATAACTGAGTCGTGAAATACCCCTGGCAGTGATGGGTTCCCATACAGAGGGGTATAGTAATTCATTCTCCCTAGTTTTAATTTTCTCCTTATCCCAGACCAGACTGATCTTGCGGCCACCAATGTCTTAAACCTTACTTTTTTGTGATAGCTCCTCTCCTCATAAGTGAGTAACCATTGACTAGAGTTTTTCACTACGAGTTCGTATACGTCTGGAATCCCATCTCTGCCTCTCCATCTGTCTATAACACTCCCCCCCAGCATGCCTCTGGTATATTGCAAGACCATTGCCCAATAATATGCCTTAAAGTCTGGTAGCGCCAGCCCACCTCTCTCTCTTGGGAGTGACAGAAATTTTTGGCTGCGACGTGTTTTTCCCTTGGCCCAAATAAATCTGTTTGTTACCTTTTCTAGCTCCCTGAACCAACTATTGTTAAAAATTAATGGTATGGTCCTAAATAAATAAAGCACTTTTGGCATAAACACCATTTTGATAACATTGCAGCGACCAATTGTTGTTAGATGTAGGTTATTCAGTTTGTCAAAATCAATTTTCGCCTTATCTATAATGGGGCTTAAATTCTTCGATACCACTTTCGAGAGGTCTGAGGTTATGCGAACCCCCAAATATACTGCTGTCTCTACCACTCTTGGATCGACCAAAGATATATTCTGATTTATCACTACTTGGGTCTTATTTACATTTAATTTATACCCAGACAGTCTTCCAAATGTAGCCGCTTCCTGTTCTATTTCTGTTAGGGCTGACATTGGTTCGCTTGATGTTATGGCCAAGTCATCCGCATATCCTAGTAGTTTAGTTTCATACCCGTTCAATGCTATGGGCAAGATGTTTCTGTTCTTCTCTATTCTCCTAATGAATGTATCTATGTATAGTGCGAAGAGTAGCGGGGAGCAGGGGCACCCTTGCCTAGTTCCTCGTCCAATAACTATTGTACCACTCAGCTCCCCCATGGTTCTAACTCTTATTCTTGGATTGTGGTATAAGGCTTTCAGAGCTCCCACATAGCCCTCCCCCAGATTCAGCTTCTCCAACGCAGCCCAGAGGAATCCCCACGAGACCCTATCAAAAGCCTTCTCAGCATCTAAAAGGATCAATGCCATAGGGTCTCGTGAGGATGCCGTACCATCGAATAACATGAGCACTCTTCTGACATGTTCCGCTGTTCCTCTCCCAGGGATAAATCCGTGCTGCCATGGGGAAACAATCTTGCCAATTACTGCACCTAGCCTATTTGCCAGCATCTTGGAGTAAATTTTCACATCGCTGTTCATTAGGCTTATCGGCCTATACGACCCAGGATTGGTTGCAGGTTTATCTTTTTTCAGAAAGACAATCATAGTTGCCTCTCCCCATGACTCCGGAGGTATCGCACCCTCTTGTATATTTACAGCCAACCCAAACCCTTAAGAGAATTCTTGATGCAGATCCTTGGCAAAACATTCCTAACCAACTTAACTTAAACTGCTACTTCCTTACTCCTTCCCAAGAATTAGGCTTAGGTCAGGTACACCGGGGTAGGCATAGTTAGAAGCACCAGTTGAGTACGTTAGTCAAATGTTTTTATGTATGTATATATATATCCATTTTAAAGTATCATATGGCTAAGAAACCATATCAATGCTTTTACAGTATTATTTCATAATACTACTTTTACTGTACGCACTTTACTTTATGATAAATATTTAAATTGTGGCAATTTATTTCTCTTGCATGAGAAAGAAGACTGCTCAATAAATAACACCTTTTATTGAAAACGGCCGTCTCTCTATTTCTCTGCACCCTGGTGAAACTAAGTATGCACGGTTGACTGAGTGAAATAGCTGCCTATTGTTTTCACACAACTCTAGAGATACACTCCCTTCTCGTCTGAATCAGGGAGGTTCAACCCTCCCTATTCATTCAAGAAAGTTTCTAGTGACCTCTGAGCTAGCTGGCGCACACCTAAAATAAGTTTAACATAGTCAGTAGGGACCTAGATGACCTCAGTCCTACGTCTACACTGCTGTTTATGTTATTCCAATGCGCAGAGCCTATTGGGAAAATTGGAACTACACTACAATACCAGCAATCCCTAGAGCAGTAAACTTAAGTTTATGATGGATAATGGCTGACACACCACCCCCGGGCTTACCCTAGGGCCTATTGGCCTGGAGTATGTAATAGCCTGTAGGTACTGCTGCGAGGATGTCAGGAGCAGATTCCGTAGTGAGCCATGTTTCTGACAGGAGAAGCATGTCTGGTTTGTCAGAATCGAGTAATTGAAAAATTTCGAGTTTCAATCAATCAATCAAAGCATTTGTATAGCACGCTACTCACCCGGAGGGTCTCAAGGCACTTGTGCCTCACCATAGAGCAGGTGTTTAAGTAGCTAATAACAAGGGTCCCCTCTGCCTGAGACTCGGGTGGTAGATTCAAGAGGTTCCTTGCAGGTGACAAGAGGACCCTGCTTGGCGGGACGGGTAGGGAACTCTGGGAAGGAGTCTCTAAGGTGCAGGTTCCCTAGTTTGTTAACAGAAGCCCTCATACTAGTGCTGATGGGCCAGTTACCCTGTAAATGTTGCAGCTCAGATGCTGTGTAAGTAGTGAGATGGGCATAATGGTTGGCCTCAGGCCCCGGCTGGCCAGGGGCACGCCCGCTGCGTGCGTCTGCTGCACGAGGGAAAAGGCATGCTAGCTAAATAGTGCTGGGAGTGCAGAGCACTGACCAAAGGCTCCGCCCCCAACAACCCCCAGCTGCCAGGTGTAGGGAATCAGAGGCGCCAAAACACTCCATAACAAGTGGGGAAACCCCGTGGAAGATGCCGGCGTTTGAGCCCAGGTGAGTACAAAGTGCACAGTGCAAGGTAAAAGACCACGAGTGCTATGTTAAAGGAAATTCTAAAAGTCCAGTTTTTAAAAACACAGAATTAATTTTCACATGGGCACAAATACAGTTTTAAAAGCACAGGTTCCGTTCCGCTTTTTATAGGAGCGAGCATTCTGATTTCAAGGTTCAGAACTCTCAACTTAGTAATGAAGTGAGAGATCAGAGTTAAAGAGAGCAACTGACAAATAGGTGCGCGCGTCCGCTGCGCAAGGGGAAAGGCATGCCAGCTAAATAGTGCTGGGAGTGCAGAGCACTGACCAACAGCTCCGCCCCCAACAACTCCCAGCTGCCAGGTGTAGGGAATCAGAGGTGTCGGCCCCCTCCACAACAAGCGGGGAAACCCCATGGTGGACCAGGATGCCGGCATTTCAGCCCAGGTGAGTACAAAGTGCACAGTGCAAGGTCAGAGACCATGAGTGCTCAAATCCAGATTCAGATAGTGCCATTCCCAAGGATTACAAAATCACCAGTCTATATAGCCCTCATAAAATAGGGCTATGAGGAGGGATTGTGTTCATCTTCAACAAGAAATGTGAGTGTTTTACTCTGGAGTCCACACGTACCTGTAGCCTCGAAGTCCTCATTTTCTGAAAGACACCTAATACACCACCCCTGCCTGTGGAGCTCTGCTATTGTATTTAGCTAATCAAAGT
The DNA here is from genome assembly GCF_964263255.1 of Lissotriton vulgaris. Lineage (NCBI taxonomy): Eukaryota > Metazoa > Chordata > Amphibia > Caudata > Salamandridae > Lissotriton > Lissotriton vulgaris. Next base: position 1,092,179,579 of record NC_141689.1, on the reverse strand, counting down.
CACATAGAAACACATTGTAGTGGTACAACAATAGATTGTCTCTAAAGAGACCAGCTTAGAACAAAAAGGTAGTGGCACATATGGCACATGCGGTCATGTGGAACAGTGCTAAGAAGGAGCATGCAGTCCTCTTACACATCTCACCAGGGACGCACACCTGGAATGCTGTGTACCGACATGGTAGCCGAATCCCACCCTGCAGAGTTCGAACACACCACTGAGGTCCAACTGAAAACCAGGAGTGGACATGCCTATAATGACACATAACCCATATGTGAAGCCCCCACCTGTTCCCCAGGTGTTCGCCACATCAAGTTCACTGCAGCACCCCCACAGCAGCAGGGTCAGTAGCCACCCCTTCATCATACTTGAGCATATATAATCGAAGAGTCAAGAAGCATTTGCGAGCAGGTCAGCGTAAAGTTCGAGCTGTTCATTGCAATAAATCCTGTCGCAAAGCACTTAGGACCCCTGCCTCTGTCTCACATGCCAGATGCCACCTGCCACTTTGCCAACAAAAAGGCCAGAGCTAGAAACCTTGCATGGGGGGAATCCAGATTCCCTAGTTATCCCAAAGCGCCACTACTGGATCAATTGGTATCCTGCAATAGCCATGTCTGACAGAACAGGGATCACCTTCGAACAGGCCATATGAAGGAAACCCACCTCTGGGCTGCCACACCTGTCACGGTTTACATCCCCCCACAGGCTGAAGCTATACAGTGAGACCAGAGGTTAGTAAGCTTTTAGCAATATTCTATTGTGTATGATACGGAGACGGCTACTGGAAATACCAAACGCTCCTAGCTACAGACATTAATCCACATTCAGTCACGGCTGGCATGACTCGTGGGTGGGAGGGTTTGGGGGCTGCGCTGGGGGCTAATTTAATTTTAAAATATAATTATTCAAACTTACCTTTCTGCCACAGGCCAGGTACCGCGTCTTCTCTGCTCTCCTGCTCTCCAGGAACAGGAACAGGAAGCAGAAGCAGGCAGCCAGGCTTCCTCCCTCCCCTAAGCCAATCACAACGCTGTCTTTACGCATTCTGGAGTGGGCAGGCACACCACTCCTCCCATTCCCCCTGCTCTCAGAGCAGCCTTAAGCAACCAAACATAAAATGACAGTAACTGAAAGCTATTACCATTAATGTTTCTGCTTCTTGCACTACGAGAAGCAGTGGTGTGACACTCCTCCGCCCGAATGGATGAGCAGCCCCTAGAATAATATGCGAGTCACCCTGAGGCACTCTCAAATTGTGGGTGCAATTTCAAGGGTGCCAGGGTTCCAAATGGACACCCTGTTGCACCCCTGAAATGTGCATGTTTGACACATGTGGTACAAATAAAAAAAGTGCTTTTTTAAAGGAAACGCTAATTAACACCAACTTGAAGTTGGTGGTAATTAGTGATTCCTTAAGGCTAAAGTACACTTTCTTTTGTGCTACTTACATTGCATTTAAGAAATCACAATTTACGATTCCTTAAATGCAAGAGCAAAATAAGGAATCGCAATTTTGCTATTAATTTTTTTGCTAGTAGGTATCAACTTACCTACATTGCTCGCTGCGAAATAGTGATCGCAAATGTGAATTTCAGCGTTAGCGCTCACTATTTGGCCACCTACATCAGGCCCTAAGAGACATATCTGGTTAAATTAATTCACTTTACACCCTTCAGGTGCTTCAGACTGGTGCTTGGCTCTACGCTGCCCCTTAAAAGCTCCAAATTATTGGGCCACAGGTTATAGTTTTATAATCATAAACCTAATTCTCAAAAATTAAAATGTGCACTTCTATGAAATATAAATCTATTTTGTCTTGAGATATCAGCTTTACATTTGTATCAAAAGAATGTTTGGTAACTAAATATCAGATAGTCATGTTCATTAAGTATCCACATGTACCACTGTCACACACTGAAAGACTCTGGGCCTCATTTATGAAAAGTGACGCATCGATGCATGGACACAGCGATGCATCACTTTTCATTGCGCCCTCCTTGCGACATGCTGGATGCGTTATATTTACAGTATGACGCATCATGTCACAAGGAGTTACAGATACGTCAGTATTTCAGATGTATCTGTAAGCGCAGAAATGACGCATTGCTGGAGTGTGTCACAAAAGTGACGCAATCCCAGTGATGTGTCCTTTCACATGGGGTAAGCCCCATGTGAAAGGGCCTGCGTCAGTCTTACGCCTGCTGTGAGGCAGTCGCAGGATTTTGATGCAATGCCGTCCTAGAAGTGACGCAGTGAAATCTCATAAATTTCACTGCGTCACTTCTACGAGGCTTACTTGCATAGGAACGCCCCCCCCTGCATACATTATACCTGACGGAGGTATAATGTAGCGCAGGGGTTTATAAAGTGACGCATCTGCTTAGATGCATCACTTTGTAAATAGAGTGCAACAGAGGGCAGGTTTTACACTTCTGTGGCATCACAAAAAGTGAAGCAACAGCAGCACAAAACTGATGCAGGGCCTCATAAATAAGGCCCTCTGTGTATATGCCCATGTATGATCATCACATGCCACTGATGTCCGGAATATGTCAGGAATTTCCAACATAATATCAGGGCAACATTACATTAGTGTTGGGCACTGCACACATCCCCATCACATCGGTACAGAAGCTGTAATGATGGTTATCTTCTGACAATAAAATGTGTATTTTTGTACTGTGCTGGGTAGTGGATTTATTCCATCCATAAACACTGTACAAAGCAGGTGGCATGGTTAGCCAATTTATAGACAGGCAGTTTACCAAACTTACAAGGATGATAGGCTGAGATGGTAGGTCAAGACCACAACATATAGCTTTGAAGTGTCTGGCAGGTGTCAGAGCCAGCATTTAACTAACTATGGTACCTCCACACTTTTTTACGCTTAGTATAACTATTTCGATGCATGGCAACACTGGATATATCACAACTTTACCATTCTAAAGTTAAATGACTGAACTTGTGTAGGTCTTCTTTTAAACAAACTTCAACTACACTATTTCTGTGAACATGAAAATGGCTACTTTCTGAAAAATTCACAGTCATATTTTACCTCGATGTGCATCTGAATGGACCCATGGGCAAAATCAATATAAAAATATGTCCTTGTTTTGAGGACCTCTCAAACCCAGCCCAACCAAAACGCTGCTCCACCCCACCAGGCACAAAAGCAAACTGGCGCACTGTGTTGCTGATTGTCCACAACTCACCCTCCAAGACAGAGTTGCTGTAGTTTAGTAGATATCATCAATAATTACCCCCTGCCAGCTGGGACAGTCAGGGCTTCGAATTTGATGCACAGTGCATAAAGTGACACGCAGCACGCATATCCCTGGTTTACTCTGCATCTAGCTCCTCTCTGCATCTAGGTGCCCCGGTCCCCCGAGTCCTGGTGGCTCTCCCACGGGATTTGCTTGACTCTTCCTGAGTGCGTAGAACAAGAACAGTTAAAGAGACACACATTTAAAATGTTGAAATAAATGCTCAGCTCTGCTGCAAAAATTGCGATCAGTGGATAACGTTGACTTGGGCTGAGACCAGCCTCTGTGCTGCTAGCCCATTCCACAGTTACCTAATTTGCAAAGTGACAGGCCATTTCTGTTGTTTAAATAACCAGGGACAATTGCTACATCAGAGAGTTGGAGCGTTGACTCCCTACCTGCGATCCATTACTTAGTAACACACTCTTCATTTATTTTCACAAGCCCATTATTTTCCCCCATATCGTACAGAGTGCCACATTCATTTCTTTGTACTTTATGGGGCGCGGCCACCACGGAGCCATACAGTCATAGGTCTATGATTGAGGCAAAGAGCTGGGGCTCTCTAACTGAACTGCGCATGTCAGATTGGCCAGTATTTTGCTAGTGGCCAGCCTTACATGCGCAGTTCAGGCTTCCCCAATAGGCACTGTCATGGGATTGGGGAATTAGAACACATTGGTCTCTGACGGAGCGCTATTCACCTGTTCCAGCCAATCCTCGCACTGCTCTTATGCTGTTTACTTATAAACGTTATATCGAAACAAAGGTGCCAGGGCTCGAGTTCAATTCACAACTGCTTTTTATTTAGCAGCTATGTGCCTTCTTTAAATAGATTCCGTAGGTTTGTGTATTCATTCATACATTTCTTTCAAAGTTTCAAATTATTTACATTTTATACACACGTCAGAGGTTTAAACATACCTTAAGCAGTTGAAACAGTACAAACATAAATCATATATGTGATACTTTGTGAATAACAAATAATAACATTCATTGATAGTTACACTTAACTATTTAGACAAAAGAGCAACTCAATTTGGTACACCTGTACTTATTTTTCTACTAGTCCTAACGACCAAGCGTACATATTTAATGGGACTAGACACATTGGGCCTTATAACTTTTGCTGAAATCGCCCTATATTCATGTGTATGGATCCTTTGATCCGAACCATCAAGATTTAGGTTCCCTTAAAACAGCCGAACAGCCGGCGCGTTTCCAAACCCTTTATTCTGTTTACAGGGTTCTTCCTCAGGGCTGAGCTGTGTACCTAAGGTGTAAGATTGGGGAATATTTAGTATCTCCTCTTCTCAAATTTGTTTAGCTAATATATTGTATGAGAAAAAAGGGGGGTATTACCTCTTCTCACGTAAATGTTCGCTATCATTTTCGGGCACGGGGCATCTGATTATACTTTGATATCGCCATTGCCTGGACAATGAATTAAAGGATGGCATGCTTTTGAGTTTCTCATCTTATTTGAAAATTTGGTGAAATACATACTGTCACATTTTACTTTCTTTCCATGAAATAGCCAGCACTTACTTGTTCTATATTTTAAAATCCTCGAAAGGATGCGTTGTCCGTTTGTGGAAATCTTTTTTTGTTCTGCGATGCTTAGTTCTGTTGGGTTGAGAAAAGCGATCAATCGATGTATGAGTATAGCTATGAGTTTGTTGCGCACTAATCTAGCGTGGTGAAACTTACTTGTGAGCAGGAAAAGTATGTGCCTCGTATGCGGCTCCACTTTGTTTTATTTTCTTCGTATTATCTTCCTAATGGGTGGGGTCTCTGTAAGTTTAAAAAAATGACCATTCAATATGTTTACAGCTACGGTTGTGGTGCTGCTCAATAAAGGTCAGGGGTGGTTAATCCGGACTTCTTACCTCTTTTAGATGTACCCGAGTCTACTTTAGTATTCTCCGTACGGCCGCATGACTGGCGTTTGGTTTACCGCGAGTCGACTGCTGTTCTCAGACGTTCCTCCGGAACTTGTCTTTCTTTTAAATACTCTGCTAAGCATCATGGAACTTGTAGTCTTCTATGTTTTCAGTGTTTGACACTGTATGAAACCTGGGTTTCGCAAAGTTAGATCAAGTTGTGTTTAAAGGGGTGACTGGCACTATGTCTTGCGGGAGAGTGTGTGTTTGCAAAGGGGTGGTTTGACAGGGGGCTCAGTAATTGGATCGTTGTAATTCAGACATTTCGTTCAACCCGTCCACCACACAGTTAAATTTAAGAATTAAGTATGCCTCTTTTTTCAACAACATGGCATCTACATTTCCTCCTCGGGGGGGAACTTTTATTGCTGATAGTACTGTCCATTTAAAATCTGTCTCAATGTGTTTCTGTTCCACAAAGTGTTGTACCATAGGGGCAGTCAACACTTTGTGCCATGTTGTTGAAAAAAGAGGCACACTTAATTCTTAAATTTAACTGTGTGGTGGACGGGTTGAACGAAATGTCTGAATTACAACGATCCAATTACTGAGCCCCCTGTCAAACCACCCCTTTGCAAACACACACTCTTCCGCAAGACATAGCGCCAGTCATCCCTTTAAACACAACTTGATCTAACTTTGCGAAACCCAGGTTTCATACAGTGTCAAACACTGAAAACATAGAAGACTACAAGTTTCATGATGCTTAGCAGAGTATTTAAAAGAAAGACAAGTTCCGGAGGAACGTCTGAGAACAGCAGTCGACTCGCTGTAAACCAAACGCCAGTCATGCGGCCATACGGAGAATACTAAAGTAGACTCGGGTACATCTAAAAGAGGTAAGAAGTCCGGATTAACCACCCCTGACCTTTATTGAGCAGCACCACGACCGTAGCTGTAAACATATTGAATGGTCATTTTTTTAAACTTACAGAGACCCCACCCATTAGGAAGATAATACGAAGAAAATAAAACAAAGTGGAGCCGCATACGAGGCACATACTTTTCCTGCTCACAAGTAAGTTTCACTGCGCTAGATTAGTGCGCAACAAACACATAGCTATACTCATACATCGATTGATCGCTTTTCTCAACCCAACAGAACTAAGCATCGCAGAACAAAAAAAGATTTCCACAAACGGACAACGCATCCTTTCGAGGATTTTAAAATATACAACAAGTAAGTGCTGGCTATTTCATGGAAAGAAAGTAAAATGTGACAGTATGTATTTCACCAAATTTTCAAATAAGATGAGAAACTCAAAAGCATGCCATCCTTTAATTCATTGTCCAGGCAATGGCGATATCGAAGGATAATCAGATGCCCCGTGCCCGAAAATGATAGCGAACATTTACGTGAGAAGAGGTAATACCCCCCTTTTTTCTCATACAATATACTAGCTAAACAAAGTTGAGAAGAGGAGATACTAAATATTCCCCAATCTTACACCTTAGGTACACAGCTCAGCCCTGAGGAAGAACTCCTCAGGTTCTTCCTCAGGAAGAACCCTGTAAACAGAATAAAGGGTTTGGAAACGCGTCGGCTGTTCGGCTGTTTTAAGGGAACCAAAATCTTGATGGTTCGGATCAAAGGATCCATACACACGAATATAGGGCGATTTCAGCAAAAGTTATAAGGCCAAATGTGTCTAGTCCCATTAAATATGTACGCTTGGTCGTTAGGACTAGTAGAAAAATAAGTACAGGTGTACCAAATTGAGTTGCTCTTTTGTCTAAATAGTTAAGTGTAACTATCAATGAATGTTATTATTTGTTACTCACAAAGTATCACATATATGATTTATGTTTGTACTGTTTCAACTGCTTAAGGTATGTTTAAACCTCTGACGTTTGTATAAAATGTAAACAATTTGAAACTTTGAAAGAAATGTATGAATGAATACACAAACCTTCGGAATCTATTTAAAGAAGGCACATAGCAGCTAAATAAAAAGCAGTTGTGAATTGAACTCGAGCCCTGGCACCTTTGTTTTGATATAACGTATATTTGTCCAGCCAGGACCTGTAGGACAAAACCCCTCTAGTGTTAAAAGTTTACTTATAAACAGCATGAGAACCGTGTTTGCATTGGCTGCGGTGCAGTACTGAAGAGGTTCTCTCATATAAAGAGGAAATTCATGTTAGGTAAGCAATACAGATTAGAAACCCATGCCTGTCGTTGGGCCCACAGCGCACTCCGGGAATTTATCCTTCAGTGTAAATAAGGCAAGCTGCTTAGCTTGTTGCGGAATGCGATGCCAAAAGTTACAACTGATTTTTACGGAGCGCAGGCATAAGTGTTAATAGAAACGGTACCGCTTCTGGAGGGGGTCAGGATAGTGTGCTGCTTCTAGATGAGTAACTGGAGCAGGTACGCAACACCCATTGGGCTCAAAGGGCTATTTAGTGGGAGGCACACGCAATCTAAAAGGAGCCTGGCCCTCGTCGCCCCCGTGGTTTCGACCCTAGATCTCGAACCCCTCGCTATACTGTGAAACGGGTTCAATCAGGCTAAATGGTACTTCAAGGCCGCTGTAAACAGCTGAAATGTAGTGCCACCATGAATGGCCAGAAGAGGGCGACAGACTGTAACAAATGGCCTTGGAAAAGACACTGGGGATAGAGGTGATTGCGCACTGAAATGGTAGATTACATTTTGCCTGGGGGTTTTAAATTCTTTGCACCTGAGCTTTACAAAACCATCCTTATTTGTAAAGATGTCTTGGCATTCCCAAGATATTTCCCAGAAGAGGGTATCATGCACTGGATGAGGAAAACAACATTCTTGTATTAGCAGCTGAACAATCCTTTAACCTGGACCTTTAACCTGGACATTGGTGGTTGTTGGGCTGGATGTTTAGTCATAAAGATGTTTGAACGTTTACTCCCACTTAGGCTGATCTATTGTGTTGTTTATAGTAGAGTTTGTTTGGCATAGGTCAATGGCAAGCTGTTTAAAGAGGCTGTCTATATAAGTTATTCATTATGGGCAGAACTGTTTTCAGCAGCTTGGTGTGTTTTGAAGGTATGGCCTTCAGTACATCTGATAAATCTGCATTGAACTACTACCTGAGAAAAGCATTAACCCCCGAGCCCATCACATATCGAATTTATATAGATTACTTACATTCACGTTTTTCCTCTGTTCTGACATCGGAAGAGAAAATATATCCAATTTCTTCCCAAGTGGGTGAATTTATGTTGAAAGGGTCTGATATTTCTTTTTACTATAAGTCGTCTAGGCATTAGGTTCACAAGTGTACTTACCATCTATGAAGACAATATGGACAAAGTGTGTTTGAATGACCTCATAACTCTTTCACTTACCTTCAAGACCTTGACCATACCTCTTCTCCAACACACCATTCTTTCTAGATTCACTTTTGTACAATTTTCAAAAGTTTTATGTAAAAGTATGAAGGTACTGTGTTATTTGCCCTATTTCTAGATCAACCCGCTGCCCCAGGGATTTTGCCCACATTTGTAAAGTCTCTTGACTTTCCAGTTGCCTCCAATGAAAAATGAGGGGTGCATAAATTGCTTACCATTTTATATTTTCATTTACTCATAGCTGATAGGAATACAATATCTGCAAGCAGGAAATACTAATAATGCAGAAAGGGGAAAAATGAATGTCATCATGCTGAAACAGGTCCAGTTAAGGGTTCTTCTGGTGAGTGATGCTAAAATCAAGTTCTTCCATCTTACAGTTCATCATACTCCTGTCTTTGTGAGTACCTTACATTTGTGAGTACATTGAAACAAAAGAAATTGAGTGCATATTTATTTGTTTGTCCTTTACTTTAATCTACTTTAATTTTCCCTAAACTGATCTCTTTTCCTTGGAATTACTCACCTCAGTATATATTTTCCTTTGCAATTCCTTTTGAGATGTCATTGTATATCTGCCCATTTGAATAACTTCTTTCGCGTGGTCGATAATGAAGTACATTTTATTCTTCGTACTTTTACAAATATATGAGATACACAAACAGGGAAACCTTGCGGCTTATCAAACAGTATTGAGACAAAATATTGAGTTTGTTTAAATATCGATTTTTAAATTAGTGTTACGTATTTTGGTATATATTTTAAATGTATGTGATGCATTTTTTTGTATAAGTATTGTTTATGTTTTTTATTATATGTGTTACATCTTTTGTAGTTATCAATTTTATTTTAATTACATTTTGAGATTTTAAGTTCTGTAGCGGGTTGTGGGTTTATAGGCCAATAGGGTGGGAAGTAATTTAATTATACATAAATTATTCATTTTTATTTATTAATATTTATTTTTGAGATTTTATAGTGTTAATTGTTTTTTTTTAAATTGAATGTGTGGGTTGTGGGGTTTGTAGGAGTATAAGGTGGGAAGTAATTTATTTTTGATAAATTAATAATTGGTTAATTAATAATTATTAATAATTGGTAATTCATTTATGATAATTGTGTAATTTTTTAAGGTGTGGATTGTGGGGTTTATGGAGTAAAGGGTGGTAAGTAACTTATTTTTAAATAATTAATAATTAGTTACTAACTAATATTAATTAATTAACTAATAATTAATTAGGGTAATTGTTTATTTTTTGTGTGTGGGTTTTGGTTTTATAGGGGTAAAGGGTGGGGAGTAAATGAATTTTACTAACTTTATAATTACTTGTTAAATACTATTAGTTTTTTAATTAGAAATAGCTTCTAATTGATTAGGTAATGTTTTTACAGTTGAATTTTAGGTGTGGGTTGTGTGGATTATAGGGTTAAGGGTGGGAAGTTAATTAATTTTTATGTGTTTTAATTTGTTTTTTAATGATTAATATTTCTTTAATTGATTATTATTTATGTTAACCATGGAAGTACATTTTTTAAAATTTAGGTGTGGGTTGTGAATTGTGTGCTGTTCTAGGGTAGGAAGTAAATAAACTACATTTATGTAATAATTAACATTTTTGTTTATAAATAATTCTAAACGGAAAATATTTATTTGTTATTGTTTTATTTTATTTAATACAATATTTGTAGGTATTTGTGATATGTATTTAACATTATAATGGTTTTAAAATTTCTTTAATATTAGATACATTTCTTTTGTATTTTTTAACATTATTTTTATTTTTAAATATTACTTTTTGTTGTTGATATTTTCTTTGTTTTTGAACTGACTGGAGTGGGAATAGAAATTTTTACCCCTTCTCTTTCCAACACTTTCCATACAGTTGGACTCACTGGCGTTGGAATAGAAATTTTTACCCTTCCGCTATCCAACACTTCACATACTGTTGCACTCACTGGAGTGGGAATAGTAATGTTTACCCTTTCACTATGCAACACTTTTCTTACTGTTGCACTCACTGAAGTGGGAATTTAAATTTTTACCCCTCCGCTATCTAACACTTTCCCTACTGTTGCACTGACTCGAGTGGGAATAATAAAATGTACCCCTCCGCTCTCCAACACTTTCCCTACTTCTGCACTGACTGGAGTGGGGATAGTAAAATTTTCTCCTCCGCTATCCAACACTTTCCCTACTGTTAAACTCACTGGAGTGGGAATAGTAATTTTTACCCCTTCACTATCCACAAGTTCCCTACTGTTGCACTCATTGGAGTGGGTAAAGTTATTTGTACCCCTCCGCAATACTACACTTTCCTTATTGTTGCATTCACTGGAGTGGGAATTGTAATTTGTACTCCTCCGCTATCCAACACTTTTTAACGGGTGACCAAAGTGCGTCCGAAGTTTGTTTGTCATTTTGTTTGAAAAATGTCACGCTTTATGGAATTGGGCTTGATTCGGCTTTCTTTTGGAGAGAAAAAGCTTGTGCAAAGATTAAAAGAGGATCGCCTCCTCGCTCAAGCCCGCCACCATTCAAGTGGCCAGGAGATGGGCAAACTCTGTTCAAATATATATATATATATATATATATATATATATATATATATATATATATATCTCACTATTATTAAAGCATCATAACATGTTCTCAAGAAGTTAAATTCAACAATGAAGGATTCTTGTAAGCGATGGAAACAGCACCCATCCAAATATAGCACTCACAATGCTCAAAAACCATGCTTAATGTAGTCTCAATAGTTTAAATGCAATAGTAGATGTGTTCTTGTAAGTGACTGAAACAGCAACCATTTAAATATAGTGCTCTCAATGCGCAAAACCTCTGCTTGACAATGTAAATGATGTTCACAAAACACTACTGGATCGATTCACAAAGGTAATTTGAGACAAAAGTCTAACTTTATGACTTTTGGTATTGACAGAGGTCGTTTACAATTCGTATCTTTACATCCACATTTAAGCTGGAATCTCTGCATCCGGGGCAGAATCTGCACAGTGGGGGCGGAATCTTTGGCTCGGGCTGGATGAACATTTACTACAGTCCTAAACACCTGTGTAAGTGCTTACCAACCCCCACTCCAGCTGAAACACTGCAGCCCAACAGCCCCGCAGCAAACATAAAAGCAGAGCTACCACATGCAAACCCTTTCATACATTTCAACATGTCACTGAACATGTTTGTTGCTCTCCCCCTTGCCTTGTGCCAAGAAAAATTTGAGGAGGAGGAGCGTATAGAGGATTTTTAGACAAAGCATAAACCTATTTGGGCTGTCCAGCAAAGATGTCAGGGCCATATACTGTTTCCCCCCAGATGTCATCTTGGAGATGGTTTTTGAGTGGGAGCATGAACATGACTCTGTAAACTGTTGCTCCCACGCCATCCTAGCCTATATATTTATTTATTTGTTTATTTATGTGCTTGTATAGCGCCTTAATAGACCCCCGGAGGGGTATCTCCGCGCTTTTGCCATAAGAAGGAGCATATACTGTACCAGGTCATATCAAGGAGTAAGTGGGGCATGAAGAGCACTTAACTACTAGCAAAAAGGTGGGTTTTGAGGGTTTTTTCGAAAGGATCGGTGATTAGTGATATGTTTTAATGTTAGGGGGAGGGAGTTCCAGAGAGCGGGTCCAGTGTGTGCCAGAGCACGGCCTCCTTGTCGAGATTTTTTTATTTTTGGAACCTGTAATAGCTGGAGGTTACTAGATCGTAAGGAGCGGCCTGGGACATAGGGTAGAAAGGCCTTTGTTAGATATTTGGGGCCCTTTCCTATCAGACATTTGTGGATAGTACACAAAATTTTAAACTTAGTGCGTTGCCGCACTGGCAGCCAGTGGAGTTCAGCAAGTAGAGGTCGGGAGGGAGTCCTGGATGGAACGTTGAGCACTAACCTCGCCGCCGTGTTTTGGACTACTTGCAATTTGTTAATTTGGCCTTCATTGGTTAATAGAAGAAGGCCATTGCAGTAGTCCAGTCTACTGATAACTAGTGCCTGGACTAAGGTCTTCCGGTGGTTGTCAGGTAGATAGGGAAACACCCTTCTCAACAATCCAATGGCCCTAAAGCATGTGCCTGCAACTTGGTTGACATGATCTTTGAATGTCAGGGCTTGATCAAATAGCACTCCCAAGTTTTTCACGGTCTGCTTTGGGATGGGAACAGGTCCCAGTTCTAAGGGCCACCATTCATCAGACCATAGTGTAACCGCATCCCCAAACAGTAATACTTCTGTTTTGCCCACATTGCATTGTAAACACACGATGGCGAACTAAACTGGAGGAGACGGACGCCTGATCCCAAAACTACTATCGAGGTGTTGCAATTCGAACGGACTGAGTGCTGAAGAGCATCGGATTTCCATACTGAGTTTGCAAAAGGATTCCGACTTGCTGGACATGACATTGCCAATTGCGACTTACTACAACCCCTAAATTTTAGTGGAATTCTGCGACAGATTTATTTTTGTGGTCCTGAAGAGAATCCTTTACATTTATTAAAGATTCGAAACGAGTCCGACCGAGGCGGTAGTTGCGTGTAGTGCCAAGTTGTTGGCCTTAGATCATGTTTTGTATCAATAAGAGTGATAGAAAAATATTGTGTAACAGTGTTTGGTATTACTTACTGTTGTAAGCCTTTGGAGCTCATATATTGTATGACACCACTCTTATGATTGCGAATAGGATTAGGATCTAGCTCCGCCATAAACTGCAGCAACCCAATTATTTGCAGACTGTGATAAAACTGTATCACCAATTACCACCACGCCCCAGAAATGTTAGATATATATTCACTGTGTTGTGTACACGTGTTTTTTGTCCATTTGTGTCTTTAGTGTTTTCACAAACCACTTTCACATTCATTCCCCTTGTCCCACTCAAAAAGCTTCACTCCTCCATGTCCTTCATATGGTGATTGTTTGATGTTGTAAATACATGGATGTACATTTATATGTATTAAATCTCTTCTTTGAAAACATAAAAAACAAACTAAATTGATTACAAAAAGAAAAAATAAAAGAGTTCTAATTTTTCTACTAGAAGCTTTGACTGAAAGAGTGGTCTTTTCTGAAGTAGCGACCAGGAGCTTCTTCTTTCATCTGATTGAAACTAGTGCACAGTACTGGCATTTTTCTTGTTCATTACGTAGTGGCGCAGCCTTACTGTGCTTTTCGCCAGACCCGTTAAGTTTCGTGGCACATTGCATTGTAGGCATTTCTCAGCCATCCACTTTGACACTGCCCTCATGCCTTCTGCAAAAGATTTTTGCAGAGCAGGCGTGAAGGTTTTAAAAGGGAACAGAAGTTGGGTGTCGTCGGCGTAGGACACCGGGGTAAACCCAAAGGACCTCACTAAGTCAGCCAGGGGGGCCACATACACATTAAATAATGTGGGGCTTAGGCATGAGCCCTGTGGCACACCCCTGGTGAGCTCCCTAGAGGTGGATTTATGGGAGCCCAGCCTGACTTCTTGAGAGCGGCAGGAGAGAAAGCTTTCCATCCAAGACAGTGCTATACCTCCCAGCCCCACATCCCTCAGACGGCCGAGAAGCACTTCGTGAGACACTGTATCAAAGGCAGCGGATAAATCCAACAGCACCAGAATCATAGACCCCCCACCATCCAGTGCCATCCTATGCCAAGATCCTCAAATTGCTCAATTTTTATTGTTACGGGGTTGTTCCAAAGGGTCCCCAGTGACCTTGTGGGTATCTCACAGGCAAGCCAGTCCCAATGAGATGCATCAATAGGAGAGCATATCTCCTCATTAGAATGCCCCAAACACTGGCCAGGAGGCAAAAGGGTAGCTAGAGATTTCTACCTCATTTCCCGCTTTCCAAATGTGCTGGGTGCTATCAATTGTACCCATGTGGATCTTCAGCCGCCTCACTGCATTCCACACGTCTTCTGTAACATACTCCATTGGCATTCGATCAATTTGCAGGGTGTCTGTGATGCCAATGGTAGATTCATTGATGCACATGCAGAGTTTCCAGGCAGTACCCATGACAGCCACATATTCCACAGGTCACCTCCTGCCCGGTCGATGGCAGCCGGAGAATTTGGCAACATATGGCTACTGGGTACCAAGCACAAAACGTGTGAAATATTTAAATGTAATGTATAAATGCTATCTCACATAATCAACCATCTTACAATAATATTCATCATGCCACATACACAACCTCAAGAAACACTGCATGTACCAAAGTGTAGATCATGAACTGTACAGGTGCAAGAGGGACATGTAATCAAGTTCCCTCATTTCCCTCCTCAGGCGATGCTGGGTATGCACTCTCTCCTCAACTCCTCACACTGTACAGATGTGCAGCCACTTTACCTCAACGTAGGTACAATAGAACACACATACGCACTCGAAACATCATAGAGCATACTTTTGGTGTCCTGAAGTCTTGATTCAGATGTTTTGCCCATATGGCGGGGTGCTGCTGTACTCCCCTAGGGCCAGATGTACGACCCTTTCATTTAGTGCCTCGCAATTTGCGACTCATTGCGAGTCGCAAATTGGAGGCGCTAAATGAAATGTACAACTGGTTTATTACCCCGTTTTGCGGCTCCCAATGGGGTCGCAACTTGCGAGGCTCATTTATATTAATGAGCCTCTCACAATTTGCAAGCCCATTGGGAATTCCAGCCTTCCCAGGGATGATGGCCTGCTGGGCTCAGCAGACTACCATGTCTGGGACTACTTTTTAATAAAGCAGCTTTTTTTTTTCCTTTAAGGAAAATGGGATGTATTTAAAAAAAAAAAATGAAACATTTTGTTTAACTTTTTTCAAGGGCAGGCTGAGACAGTCACAAAGTGAAAGGGGTCCCCTGGGGACCCCTCCCAAATTGAGACTGCATTACCACCCTCTTGAAGAGAGTGGTAATTTGCGAGTGTTTTGCGACCGCAATTGCGGTCACAAAACATTCACACATAGCATTGCAGACACAATTAGGAAGGGAAAGCCCCTTCCTAATTGCAACTCGTAATTCCTAAATAGCGAGTCACAAATAAATTATGTCTCGCTATTTAGGAATTGTACATGGCCAACAGTGATTTTGCATGTGAAAAAGGGGTTGCAAATACATTTGCTCATGCAAAATCATGTTGTACATCTGGCCCCTAAAGTTGTGTGCAAGATCATAGTAGCTTGTTGTGTCTTCCACAACATAGCTTGAAGTCATGGCTTACACATCCTTCTGAATCCTCAACTAGGTCTGAATGCAGGCAACCAGACAATTGCTTGTATCAGAGGGAAGGGTATGCGAGTCCGTAATCAGCTGGTTACCACTTTTTTCACCTGAGCAACCTGTTGTGTTATAGACAACTTGTGGTTTACAGTCTGTTGTCAATGATGATAGTTGGATATTTAACATTGTGTCCAAAAATTCCACCCTGCGATTACTTCGCAAGCCACACTCTATGTATGTAAACAACAGCTGTGGACAGGAGTCAAAAGAATGGCCATGCAATATGGCATGTGCAGATGCCAGCGATTAGTGTTTGAAATTTGTCTCTAAGGAATCCATTACCTCAGAGGATTAAATGTCTGTGCATGTGTGAGACCTTCCAGACCTTTTGACAATGGGGCCTGATTCACAAAGGGATTTCACACTTGCATTGTGGAGAACTTGCCCCCAACTGCAACGATTCCCCCACAACTGAGAGGCCTCCACCAGGAGTGATGAGGCACTTTGAGAATGAGGGCCTGTGTTTCTGGGAATACACAACTCTCCTTCCCCCGACTTTAGTGTAACACTACAGACAACACGCAGAGGAGCGCACATTTTGGACAGCATGTACCATGATGCGAAGTAGCAAACTTTCCTGGGATGTGATGTTGTGTCTGGAAACACCCTTTTTCCTGTCCAAAACTATTTACAATGCATACTCTACCATTTGTCTTGTGTTCCTAAGGGTCCTTTTAGTAAGAATGGTGTTCTGGCCCATTTTCCGAATCACAGCTCTGCTTGCAGAGAGCACGCACTTGGGTTGGGGATTCTGAAAACAGGCCAGAACCCATGAGTTTCAAACAAGAATTGTCAAACAGGAAATGTGAGGCAGGAAATACATCACATAGAGTTGCTAGCATCCATTTTCTGTTCATTTTGAGGTATCCTCTGCGCCAGATCAGGTCCTCTGCCATCCTGCTGCTCTGTACACCCAAACTGCCCCCAAAATGACTGAGGGGCTTGAGGAGAAACCCTCCTCTTTCACCGAAAGGGAATTAGACCAGTTAGCAGAGGGGGTGCTAGAAAAGTACCCTCAGCTGTATGGGGAGCCTGAAGACATCTGAGTAATGCAGCACAAGCCAGAATCTGAACGACCATTGCCGGGCGCTGCAGGGCAGTGGGCTTGTATGACCAGGGTATGCCGTAAGCCCTGGGAGGACCTAAAATGCTGGTCAAGGTTGAAGGCATAGGATAAATTGGGCCAGTCCTCCCAGCACCATGGGCACCAGCCCCGCCTCTTACTCCTGTACAGGAGGGTCCTGAGGACAGCCTGGCCATCCCTCTATGCTCAGCTCGAGAAGAATGAGCAGCAGAGAGCCGGTAAGCACATTAACTGCAATATGTGTCTCGAAGTATGATGTGAGGAATGACAGAGCTGTACCATCAGGTGTCCCATGTCTTCATTTACGCAATCTGTGCAAATGCAGCAGTCATCAAAGGCCAAAGGCTCACTGTACCACAGAGAGTGCACTGAGCATAGTGCTTTCTGGGACATGTCGTTTTTGGAAGCCACGGGGGAAGCGCCAGGTGTGCATTTCTGTGTGAAACTGCACTGACAGCACCATTACTGGTGAACCAAGGGCATTATCGCTTCTGTGTGCATTGGGTGAGGACTGATACAGACACTGTCAAGTGTGCACATGAGGCCTTTAGGTGTTGGAAGCTGTAACATGCATGTCTTTAGTGTGTGTCTCATGTCTCCATTTATCTAATCTGTGCATATGCAGCAGTCATTATAAGGCTAAAGGCTCACAGTAGCACAGAGAATAAGCTGAGCAGAGTACATTCAGGGACAAGCCGTTTTTGGAAGCTACCAGGGGAAAGGAGCCTCACACGTGCATTTCTAAATGAAACTGCACTGCCAGCACCATTACTGGTGAACCAAGGGCCTTATAACTGCTTTGTGCATTTGGTGAGGAATGGTACCGACACTGTCCAGTGTGTGGATTAGAAGCTGTTGGATGCTGGATGCTATAACTTGCTTGCCTTTTGTGCATTTCAGTGCAGATTAAGACAGATAATCATTGACCATGGTGTAAAGACAGACTATGAGATCCTTGTCTCACTCTAAAGTGATACCTTCTTCTCCGAGGGGGTCCACATATGCATGTCTTCCCAAGATTGACTTGTTTGGCATTTGTCCAGTCAAGGTAGCTGTAACAACTAACCACAACTGTTCACCAGGATACAGCACCAACTAAACAGTCATGGAAGGGAAAATGTGGCACTAGACTGTCCCTTGTTGCTAGGGAATATCAAATTATTAGACTTACATTTTAGTAAAGCTAATATTCAAGTCCTTACACTCAAATCTGCATTTGTGTTGTGTCATACAATGCTAAGCAGCAGATGACCTTTGCTGGTAAGCGTAAGAGTGCTGAGATTCCATATCACAGGATCATCCCAAAACCATCCAGACTGTCCAGAGATGTTTCAAGGCATGGGAAAAGTGGGCTCTGGCCCAGGGCCCCAGCCTTTCAGGGGCCCCCCTTGATAGAACCAGCTATGTTCTGCAAAGAGTCTTGCCCTGATGGCCTTAATTGTTTTACTTATATATTTGTATTTTTCAATGGTAACACAGCATAGTCAAATAGAAGACTACAGTTGTCTCCAACAAAAAACAATGCGGCTGGCCCTGGTAAGGCACCTCAATTTCTTCGTATCATAAGTCAGTCCTGATAATGTGCAACATACGTCCGGAGCTTGTCACACTTAAGCTCCACTGTTCTACAGATACCATACGGTTATCCAAAAAGGACGGTGCACAAAGAAGCAATGTTCAACTGGTCTCCAAATCTTCAATTAAGTTCTTTATTATTCAAAATCTTTTTTTTAAAAAAGCCTCAGCCAACGCGTTTCGTTCAGATTGAACTTCGTCAGGGCTCAATGATCTCATGAAAAATGCGTACAAAGGGTCCAAGGTCAAAATAGGCCACGAAAGTTCATATAATTTAATCTTCACCAATCTTTATGTAGGAAAAGGATGAGGGTATATCTGTATATTCGTAAGGTACCGCGTATCCTCTGATTCGGGCTCACAGGCCTAGAGCATATGTCCGTTACAAAATTAGCTTTCCGTCTTGACGCGATACGACCGGCACACGGAGGACTGTTGAGGACATTACGGGGTGCGGTAGACGAGAGCTTTGCTGTTTATAGGATCAAGCCAGCAAACAGGACCCGCCCCTGACAAACAAGGCTTTTAGAATCACAGATACAGGAGAATTGAGAATACCTACGAATCTTCGACGGTTCTTCACAAGTCAAATAAGAAGACTTATCAGTGGACTATATATAATCATAGAACATATAAATAAAAGGAAGCAAAGTGGGGTACAAAGGTTACAGAAAAGGTGGCTTCTAGGAAGAAAAGAACAAGGAAAAGAGGAATGAACGGGCTAAGATGAAGGTTTGAACGCTTTGTGCTAGAAAACCTACGAAAGTAAAATCCGTCAGTGGCAACCAACCAGTGCCCAACAACAGGAGAGACTCATTATTTAGTCTTGACAAAGATGGTAGAGCATCAATAAAAACCATCGAAACGCGTCAACACCTTTTCTGCACGATCAAGGGACCAAACCTAGCCTGTAGACAAAGATTTAAGCAAGTCCAGGATCTGGTTCTGTTCATGTTAGGTCTCAAAACGGGTAAAATTTAATGACAAGTGCTATGTCTTTGTATGTCTCTCCCCTTTTCTCTTTTTATTTAAATCCTTCAGTTACAGTCTAATAATGTCAAATAGAAATTGATTGTGTTTTTAATTTTTATGTGTATTAAAATTGTATTTTTATGAAATTGTTTATGAGGTTTTAATGCAGGCGCGCAATGATAAAATAAACAATGAACAATATTATGCAAAGCGGCAGGCACCGCGCGGTGCCTGCCGCTTTGCATATGCAAATGTGTGCTGAAATGTTTATCATTGTGGCGGGCGGTGCTGTGTGCACCGCCCGCCACAATGATAAACATGTAGGATGTGCCCGCCACTGTGGCGGGCACATCCTAATTCCATCTACGGGACCCCCGCCCTTATGGCGGCCGGTCCCGTTCTCCGTTAGGGTTGCGGGCGGACAAGTCCGCCCGCAATCCTAATGTGCCCCATAGTGTGGACATTAAATCCACATTTTATGAGATTGAGCATTTAGGTACATCATTCTGGGGTTTATTTACCAGGGTCATGCATCTGCCCAGTGTGTGGTTCCTGACCAGATGTCACAGCTGACCTTGTAGCGGTAGTCACTGTGGGGACTGGATTCCTGGACAACATCATTGGGCCTACAAAGATATGTGTATTTGCTAGTTAACATTCCAGTTGCCACATGTGATGCACTAGATTTCAGAGTTCAGTTCATATGTCTGGTACTGTTGATGGAATCAATGTAATTTGAACATTGGTTGTCTGCTAACAATGTAGGCTTGTGGACCCTGTCCTGACCACTTTTACTTAACAATTTGAAAGGAAATCCTTGAGGTGCCTGCTCTATGCCCAACAAATGCACCTTCCTGATGAGGTTACCCGTTGGAGTCTGCTTAGGAGGCAAGTTATGGGCAACAAAGCCACAGCCTGTTCTGTCCTTAAACTTCTTTGTTCTCCTTTTGTCTTTTTATTTGAATCAAACATTATAAGAGCAGTATCTTATTTATTAATAAAATATTCCCAGTTTATAAAGTTTGTCCTAAGGTTATCTTTCATTTATAGTTCTATGACTATTAAAATTTTTAATTATGGTGCCAGCGGGCTGAAGAAACCATGTACAAGAGTAGGGGGTGTGTTAAAAAGTGGAAAAAAAATATCGCACAGCTACAGGGGAACGTGCATGGGAGAGGACATACACCAGCCATTAGAGGGATGGAGGGGCACTGTGTTGTGTGACCCGGGTAGTGCTACTAGCCACACGTATTTGTTATGGGGTGCAGGTTCACCGGGAGAAACATTCCCTAGGCTCTCATTGTCTTATGTTCCCTCGGTACGATTCTTAGCATTGATGTAGTGTATCCACCTTACTGTATGCCACTGCAAGCAATTTATGTAGGTTATGGTCTATTGAGCAATGTTAATAAAAAATAGTTACAAAGAAAGCGTTAATTATGAAAATGGGGAATACATATTACTTACATTTATGACAGAAATTACAAAGATGTATTTTTTTATGACATATTTGTACAGTCCAAATATCAGTGATAAAAAAATTGTAATGGATGTTAAAACTGTGGTGCAAGTATTCATCATGATGATGGACACTTACACCAAAAATAGTTTTTTAAAAGAATTAATACAGGTGTGCTTATTTTAACTTAATACGTGAAAAATAAACATGTGTTACTCCTTAAAAATGTTTTTTTAATAAAATACAGAAAATGCACTAGACAAGGTAAAATGTTACATAAATAAATATATAAAATGATTTACGTTTTGAAATATGATTTTACATTTATTTGTAAAAAGAAATACCTTGTCTAGTGCAAATACTAAATTATATTAAATTGAAATTATTCAAAAATTGTGTAATGCATATGTCTAAAATGTAATAGTTTACAAAAAAGAATTAAACACACGTATGAACACATTATGGATTTTGATTAATGTCAATATTTGTGCAAGGGTCCATTATCATGAAGGCAGCTTGCACCAAAATTGGCACAAAAAAAACTAATAATACAGGTGTGTTGCTTTAAATTTCTTAAACAACACCATTACAAATTAGAAAAATATTTCTTGTAAGAGAGATTTAAACGATGCACAAGTCCAGAACTAATATAAACAGAGAATTCAAAAGTAAATAAGTAAAAAAGAAGCCTGCCTTTGATTTTGGTGACAACGGGGTTGATTTGCTTTGTGGTCAAGGACCAGCAAATGAAAGACAATTAGGTTGATGATGAAAAGGGAAGTGAAAAAAGAATAAAGATACATTTCTACCTTTTATCCCTTTGAAACTGCCAACTCAGGTGTGGAGGTTTACCTTCCACAGTTATGTTAGCAGAAAGATACATCATAATTGGCCTGGCATCTAAATTGGGCAGGCGGGCCACCTAGTAGGTGGGTGGAGACAGCAATGGAAAAGTGACATCGAGGCCAGATCCACCAGGATCTAAATCAGGCCCAAAGTTCAAAAGCAGGAGTTCATTTAAAATAAAAAGAGAAACAAATGACCTCCCATGGTGTGGGGGTCATTTTTAGGTTTTGCCTGGGGCACGGAGCTTTAGCTCCGCCCCCAGGAGAAATCTTTAGTTTTCAGTATGGGGGACTTGAATCCGCCCTCTATTCCATTGGTTAGCTCCATAAATGGAGGCTAGCCATTGGAACAGAGATCTGTCCGTCAAGGCCGGACCAGATTCGGGGGCGTTCCCGAGATTTTTTCCCTCTCCGCCCCTCTGTGCGCTCATCTTGGCGGTGGGCATGTTGTTTTTTTTTTCTGTCAGGGCGTGTTTTCTCATTCCGCCGAAGATGGCGCCGGGGCCCGTCGACCACTGTTTCTCCTGCTCAATGCTCAGGTAAGCAGCATGTTTTTATCCCGTACTGTTCTGCCAGGAGCACTTTGGGGATATTTGATTGTGCAGCGGAGGCGGCAGGAAGCGCTGAGAGCGCGTGGGCCCGTCTTCTCTTGTAACCTGCACGCCCGTCACCCCTTCCTCCTGTGCACTCCCTACCACCCCATGCATTATGCTTGCTCACAACCGTCACCTCTACCCCATGTAACGCCACGTCTGCCTCTGCAATCTGCTCTCGTGCAATGCTCTTATCATGCATCACCTCTGTTCCCACTGTGAAGCGCTCCGACGCCCCTGGGCAAAGTCCGCGCTACACAAAAATGCATAAACAAATAATAAACAAATAAATATTTAGAAACCAGTGAAGTGTCTTTTCTACATGGCGTTCCTGCACCTTAATCTGCAGTGAATGAGTCATAGTTACGCGTTGACATCACTCTCTTCTTTTAATGCTGTTACCAACTTGTATAAACAGCACCCAATGCATCCGCATGAATCTCTCGCATGTCCATCCCCATCGCAACCCAACCTGCCCGCCCGATAAAAGACCACCACTCCCCTGTCCTTCCAGGCCATGCCCTGTGCCCGCCTATCCCCTGCTTCGCGCCTGATCTCCTTGTCATCGCACCCTCCCCTCTGCTCCTATTGATGTTGTGCTGAGCTCCGCGGCGCCCCCGCACCATCCTGCTGCGCGCCACTGTCCCGCAAGACACCGCCTCGTCCCTTCACTTTCCGAAACCTTTGTTACCCCTTAATTACGAGCCCCCCCTCCCGCATCGGGTCATGTCCGGGAGTGTATCCACTCCATTGTCAACTACGCAATGCCCCCTTGCCCGAGTGTGGCACGAGACCTCTTGCCCTCAGACAGCACCGCAACTCAGGCCACAAGGCCTTGCATTTCCTCGCATTCCTCCCTCCCCACTCGCCCTTAGGTCGCCCAGCAGGCACCCCCCACCAGCCCATGCCTGACCCCACCATCCTGCGTCAGCAAAACAAGGACCCCCAGCAGCCCCCTGTCCCCAGAGGCCTCTTGTGCCGTCCATGGTCAGCTAATATTGCGGGAAGTGACTAACAAACTTCTTTTCCCTTCCGCCATCTCCCTTCTCAGTGTTTGCTCGGCCACCGACTCTTTTAACATTTTACTTGCATCGCCCACTCTGCTCGTTTGTCAAGGGTAAACTATTTATGGGTTTACAAATTACGTAATTAAGTTACAAGATTATTACAATTACTCTTAACACAAAGCAGCAGCTACGTAAAAGTTGTGTCCAGCAGAAGCACTAGCACCACCACCAGAGGCTTGGGGCTCGGAGCCGCACCATGGTGGACCTGGGCAGCTGCCCCAGGAGACACCTCTGCGAGCCCCTGCCACCCGCCCCCCGCCCTGCTCTGCTGGGCCCTGCTGCTGCTCTGCGCCCCGGAGAGCTCCGCACTGGCAGACTTCTCAGGTAAGACCCTCTCTACTTCCCAGCCTGCCCTCTCCCAGCCTGCCCTCTCCCAGCCTGCCCTCTCCCAGCCTGCCCTCTCCCAGCCTGTCCTCTCCCAGCCTGTCCTCTCCCAGCCTGTCCTCTCCCAGCCTGCCCACTCCCAGCCTGCCCACTCCCAGCCTGCCCTCTCCCAGCCTGCCCACTCCCAGCCTGCCCTCTCCCAGCCTGCCCACTCCCAGCCTGCTCTCTCCCAGCCTGCCCTCTCCCGGCCTGTTCTCTCCCAGCCTGTTCTCTCCCAGCCTGCCCTCTCCCAGCCTGTCCCTTCCATGCCCTTTCCCAGCCTGTCTTCTCCCAGCCTGTCCACTTCCAGCCTGCCCTCTCCCAGCCTGTCCCCTCCATGCCCTTTCCTAGCCTGTCCTCTCCCAGCCTGTCCACTTCCAACCTGCCCTCTCCCAACCTGCCCTCTCCCAGCCTGCCCTCTCCCAGCCTGCCCTCTCCCAGCCTGTCCCCTCCCTGCCCTCTCCCAGCCTGTCCTCTCCCTGCCTGTTGTCGTGTCCCGGCGGCAGCAGGCAGGAGCGTGCACTGCGTCCCCGAAGTAACAGCCCTAAAGCAAGCAAGAAGTACGCCCCCTCCCACCAATCCCTGTTAGGTAGTGGAAACTGTCCAAACTGGGGTGCAGACAGCCCCTCTCACCTTTCGGCTTGGTACCACTGCACCAGCCGCACTACTTCCCTACTGACCTTTCTCCACTTCAGCCCTGTCTAAATTACAATTCCTGCTTGTGACCCTTTTGCCTGCTTGTGCTTGTTTTCGTGACCTTGTTGCCTGCTTGTGCCTCCGTGTGCCCCTGTTGCCTGCTTGTGCCTCCGTGTGCCCCTGTTGATTGCTTGTGCCTCAGTTTTCGTGCCTCTGTCGCCTGCTTGTGCCTCAGTTTTCGTGCCCCTGTTGCCTGCTTGTGCCTCCGTGTGCCCCTGTTGCCTGCTTGTGCCTCCGTGTGCCCCTGTTGCCTGCTTGTACCTCTGTGTGTCCCTGTTGCCTGCTTGTGCCTCCGTGTGCCCCAGTTGCCTGCTTGTGCCTCCGTGTGCCCCTGTTGCCTGCTAGTGCCTCCGTGTGCCCCTGTTGCCTGCTTGTGCCTCCGTGTGCCCCTGTTGCCTGCTTGTGCCTCCCTGTGCCCCTGTTGCCTGCTTGTGCCTCTGTGTGCCCCTGTTGCCTGCTTGTGCCTCCGTGTGCCCCTGTTGCCTGCTTGTGCCTCCGTGTGCCCCTGTTGCCTGCTTGTGCCTCCGTGTGCCCCTTGTGCCCGTGTGCCCCTGTTGCCTGCTTGTGCGTCCGTGTGCCCCTGTTGCCTGCTTGTGCGTCCGTGTGCCCCTGTTGCCTGTTTGTGCCTCCATGTGCCCCTGTTGCCTGCTTGTGCCATGTGGGTGTGTGTGGAGGGCTCTATGTGGCTGTGTGTGTGGGGAGCTTTGTGTGGCTGTGTGTGTGGGGAGCTTTGTGTGGCTGTGTGTGTGGGGGGCTCTGTGTGGCTGTGTGTGTGGGGGGCTCTGTGTGGGTGTGTGTGTGGGGGGGCTCTGTGTGTGTCATTTGCGAGAGATAAAGCTAGTGGCATTGTAAATGACAATGCCATTTATTTATGTTAAAAAAACATAGATAAAAATAATGTCAAGAGCAATGCCAATAGCTCTAACTTTAACAAAGGCAAAACCATTGCATTGTAAATGCTTGTTTTGTACTGTCTTTCACTGCAAGGTTTTTACCTGACAGCGACAGAAAGCAAATGCATATAACCACCTATAAATTGGGTGGGTGGTCAGAAGGCTAACATCTGGCTGCCTGTAGTTTGTTTAGTTATCAGAGGAGCATATCAGTAATGTAGCAAGAATACGCTCTGGCATCAACATAATTTTGGTCCGTCTGCCTCCAAAGAGGGAGGGCTGACTGTGAGTTTGGAGGAGAGGGTTCTCCGTCACTGGTGCAACAGAGTGCACTCTCAACAAAACTTTAAATCATCCCCTAATGCTTTAGAAATGAAAACGTAGTAACACATAGCCAAAAAAATTGTTTTAATTCCTTTCCTTAAGGTAAAATTCATTCCTTTACTAAAGGCAAAGTTTGCTTGTTGCAAGAAGAAAAAGAAACAAGCAATCACAAAGTCAACAGAACTTGCCTTCATATAGTACATTAAAACAGGAGCACACAGAACACAGACACACATGTACATGCAGAGTAACAGATATTCAGGCGCACTATACAACACATAGAGAAATTTACATGTGTACACCTATAGATAGTCATGGCTATATAGACAAAACATGCAGATAAATGCCTGACTAATTTCTTGCAAGTCTGGGTCCCAGGCGTTTTAGACCATGTGCTCCTGTAGTAAGATTTATTTAAAGATTTTTAATTTAAAGCAAGCCTATTGGCATTATCAATAAGGATGTAACTTATATCGCCTTACCACTAATCGGAGCCAGATACTGTACCAGCCATTTTTTCTCTCCACCTGAAGGACTTGTTTTTTATACTTGGAATTAGGGGCCTGCACTGCAGCACCTGACGAAAAGAGAACTGTCCAGTAACCCTATATGAATATGTTAACTCAGACCCCTTTTGACAGTCCTGATATGTCAGTAGGTATTCTTGCACACATAGACGACACACATTGATTTTTATCAGTTGTGCGTTACCTGCTTTCTCTCTTGCATTTACAAAATCCTTTCACCCTGTGTGAAGGGTTAAAGTGTGTAACACTAAAATCACTTTCAAAAGCTAAACATGTTTACGAAACACAGCCGCTACAAACAATTATTTATTTATTTTTTTTTGGTGTAAGAGGTTTATTTGCACTTAACAGATATGATAACACCATACATTTGCTTCGCCTACAACCATCAATGGCCGGCTGCATGCGTGTATGCCCAAATGGGCTCGCGGAAAGAAGTACACAGCCCTTCAGCCGACATCCCGAGGACCGGCGGCGTTTTACAATGCAAACATAGTAGTAGTTTCCAGTGCTATATACATTCGTAACAATGCCAGTGTTCTTACATTTTTGGTATAATTTTCTCCCAACTGTATTTGAATTTAACCGTCCATTAACTGAACTCGGTAGTGTCTAGCAGTACTGAAAGTTCTGTGTCACAGCATCCTCCCTCCCGATCCATACCACGGTATTAGTGTTCATCAGTGTAACCCCCTTCACATTTCGGACCTAGTTGTTATCATGTACCTCCCGTTCTGCCTCGTGCTGCGTTACGTAATCTCTGTAGTATTCCCAATAGTCCCTGGGCCTAGATCTGGCTGGGAGATCCTCTTCATATGTGATCAGCGTATCGTGGCAGTACGCCATATCCTCCAGCCAGCTTTTAAGTACTGGGCTTCTTCTACTGTTCCAGTGCAGGGACACCCTTCGTTTGGCCAGTAATAGCGCTATTGCGCAGAACTTACGCTTCCGTGCTCTCAGCTGTGGCTCGATACCTAAGAGGCAAATCCTGGCTTCACATAGTAGGGAGGTACCCAAAATTACATTCAGCGTTTGCATTACTTGTTCCCAGTAACCCGCCACCTTGCGACAATGCCAAGCGAGGTGCATGAAGTCCGCCCCCTCCTGTTTACACCGTTTGCACCTTGAGTCTTCCTGCAACCCATACCTAAATAGTTTGTGAGGGGTGTAGTATACTTGATGTAGATATTTGTAATGTATGAGCCGTAAGTTTCCATTTGGTGTCAGCATGTTAGTCAGCATGCATGCAGATGCCCATTCTTCCTCAGTGAGTGGTGTTACTAGGCCCTCACTCCATCGCAGCCGTGCTTTGTCAGTGCCTCCTCCTATCGCTCCCTGTAAGCTCGTGTACAGTTTGGACACTAGGTGTGATGCCGTGGGTGTGGTGAGTAGGAGTTGCAGGGGCGCTAGTGACGTCGGTTCCTCCGGGTGTGCTGGGTAATGTTCCTGTAGGGCCCTCTGCAGCCTATAATAGTTAAACTTGAATAGTAGGGACGGGTTACTTATGTACTGCAATGCATCTAAAGGTTGGAATACCCCGTTTTGATACAGGTCACCCATTTTGTCTATACCCGCCCATTTCAACAGATCATGCCTGCTTGTTCGTGTGTAACAGAAATATGTGGGTGGTGGGCCAGCGGGAGAGCCGGAGCGTACAGCGACAGAGCGTTAGCCGCCTTGCCCATCAGTCTCCATGCCTCCGTAGTGGCGTCTACAGTGTTAATATCTCGTTCATGCAGTCTGGGGCGTTTGTTTAATAATATGTTTGCCAGTGGTATCGGGTCCGTGTCTCCCGCCTCCACCGCAACATGTGTGAGGAAGGGAACCTCGTGGTGCCAGTAATGCGCGAATTGCGCCTGGGCGCATAAGTAGTACAGATAAAAGTCAGGCACCTTGAAGCCCCCTTTCGCATAAGGGAGTGTCATGGTGTGCAACTCCATTCTAGCTTGCTTCCCGGCCCAGAGTAGACTAATCACCAAGGTGTTTATATGTCGAAATACTGCCGCTGGCGGCTTAATTGGGATGTTATTGAAAAGGTATAGAAACTTGGGCAGGAGCACCATTTTCACTATGGCGGCCCGGTCCGCTAGGGATAGTGGGAGTTTATTCCAACGTTTTATTTTATCCTCCAAGGTCGCTATAACTCGCCCATAGTTCGTGCGTATGACAATCTCAGGGTCCCTGTGAAACCAGACTCCCAGGTATTTCGTAGGGTCTTCCTGCCATTCGAGCGGGTAGTCTAGGGGTGTAGGGCGTGTGCTGTCAGTCAGTGCTATGATTAGTGATTTGTCCCAGTTTATTTGTAAGCCTGAGTGGTTCCCGAATTTAATGTACTCCCTCATCAGTGGATTCAGGTTGTGTGCTGGCTCCTTGACATAGAGCACCATGTCATCGGCATACAACGATATGTGAATGGGGCGTGATGGCATCTGTATGGCCGAGTAGTGATGGTGTTGCCTAATTTTACAGGCCAAAGGTTCCAGAACCAATGCAAAGAGCATTGGTGATAGCGGGCAGCCCTGCCTAGTGCCCCTGCATATCTGAATTGGCTCTGAGATATGCCTATTAATGCGGATTCTTGCCGAAAGGTTGGTATATAGCATTGATATCCACCCAAGGAACATCAGGGGGAACCCCATGCGCACCAGAATTGCCTGAATGAAAGACCATCCTATGGTGTCAAATGCCTTGGCAGCGTCAAGTAGCACTGCCACTGCTTTCGTGTCGGGGGACAAGTAGTGCGCCAGGGCGAACAGGGTGCGAGTGTTATGTGTTGTGGCTCTGTCAGGAATAAACCCAGATTGGTCCGGCCTGATTAAGAGGGGCATAAGTGGTTTTAGTCTTTCGGCAAGCAGACTGGCGATTATTTTAGTGTCTACATTCAGTAAGGACAGAGGGCGATACGAGTCGCATTTATCTTCGTCCTTACCCGGCTTTAGGAGTGCTATGAGCAAGGCTTCCCTCATGGATGCAGGCAGTGTCTGGGCCTCATGGGAAGCGCCATACAGTCGCACCAAGTGGGGAGCGAGCAGATCCACATATTCCTTATAGAATTCTGACACGTAGCCATCCGGCCCCGGCGCTTTGTTGTTCGGCAACCGCTTGATAGTGTCAGTAACCTCTTCCACCGTGACAGGCCGCGCTAAGTAGGCCCTGTGGCCATCGGATAGCCATGCCAACTCGACATCCTCCATATAAGCCAGTAATTCTTCTTGTGTGGGCGAGGGACGCGCCGCATACAGGGTGCTGTAATGCGCCATAAATTCCCTTATGACCTCCTTGATGTCGGTCACCTTTTCCCCCGTGACCCTACTGATGGCCGTTATGTTTTGAGGGGCCCGCCCGAACAAATCTTGTCTGCTAGTGCCTTACCTGGTCTGCCTCCCTCTCCATAGCGCCTGGCCGTGGCCCTTTTGGTGGCATATCTGAGTTCGTCAGATGCGAACTGTCTGTGTTCGGTCAGAAGTGATTGTATGTTTCCTAGTACCGTAGTGTCCCCTGTGTGTGTGTATATGTGCTCCAGCTCTTGTATAGCCTCTTCGCGAGATCGAAGTTGTTGTCTGATGTCCTTCAGTATGCCCGAGGACGTACTGATGCATACCCCCCTGATTGTGGCCTTGAATGCCTCCCACAGCAGACTTGGGTCTTCCGTTGTCGGGCCATTAATTTCAAAGTAATCTACAATTGCTGCGTGTATAGCGGTGACATACGTTGGGTCCTTCAAGGCCGCCGCATTAAAGCGCCAAGTGAATGGCGGTGGCTCGTACTGCGGGATCTCAATCTTCAGGAGAACCGGGTTGTGGTCCGACAATGTCCTGGGCAGGTGTGAGACGTGTTTAACCCAAGATAGCACTTCTCGTGTACCCAGCCAGTAGTCTAGCCGCGCCCAACTATTGTTCGCTGCGTTAATGTGAGTCGCAGCCGTGATCCCCGGGTTACCATCCCTCCAAATGTCAGTCAGTTGAAGGTCCTCCATCGCCTCCCCCAGCATGTGTCGTGCATTACCATGGTGTTCAGTGGTGTGTGCCGCTCGGTCTAAGTGGTCTTGTAACGTTACATTGAAATCGCCCCCCCACAGCACATGATCTGCATTTTTATCTGAAATTTTCTGCCATTGGCGTCTGTAAAACCCAGGGTCATCTACATTGGGACCATAAGTGTTCAGTAGCAGGATCTTCTGCCCCCTAAGCTTTCCCTCCACCATTACATTCCTTCCCTCCGAGTCCCTGTCCACACTTGTGATTTCAAAGTGGGTCCCTTTGCGTATTAGGACACTGACTCCTCTGGAGTAAGTTGAGTAGTTCGAACTTGTTACCGATTCTGCCCACCTGTTACCCAAGGTAGGTGCGTGTGTGGGGCCCAGATGTGTTTCCTGCAAGAACACTATATCTACATGCAGCCTGTCAAGATAGGCAAACATTTGTCTGATCTTTTTCGGGTTGCCTAGCCCCCTGATATTCCATGTGAGTAGAGCCAATGTATTAACTCTCGACATTTGTACCTGAACCCATCAGATCATATCGCTCGAAGTGTGACCGCTTTATACGGTACCGTGTGGACAGGAAATATTGGAGCCCATGGTGCGTGTCGCACGTCTGATTAGTGAAACAGAGGTTTGAACCTGTATGTGTTGGTACGGTCAAGGAGCTCGCCATGCTTCTCAGACACAGAATTTTTGATTCGGACATTCCCTTTCCCCTCTCTAACCCCCCACCCACTTCAGCCCCCAAACTTCGCCAAAGCCATCCCGTAACAAACATAACTTTCTTTCGAAAACTCAGTGTGGGGCGCACCCTCTTGGGGGTGTCGCCAGGTACACACATCTCCATCCACGTAGTGGACGTGGGCAGACGCCTTTAACGGCTGCAATGTCGTGTGTAATCTCTCTCACCCTTTTCCCCTCACCCGCCATTCGAGGGATAAGTATGGCATCTTGTAACATTAAGCAATGCGAGTCGCTGTACCCCAGTTTCGCTCGCCATTATAAGTTCGAGGCAGTGTTGGCAATAGTGTCCGGCTCAAAGGCCTGCCAGTGTTCGCGGCCCTAATATCATAGGCACTGCCAATGCAGCCATTTAGACCACTGATTATGCAGTGCTGCAGTACGTTTATCAGAGCTCACCAGCCTTACACATACTCACTGTGGGGTAGTCCGCCATGGGTTCTCTTGTCTTGATATCAAGGTTGCAAGTCTTTTTAGTCCCACAGTGTCCGGGCAAGCTCCCCAGATCAGGCCAACGCCGGCTGTTCTTATGCTCCTGGTTTTCAGCGGAGTCCCTTGTCTGTACCGGGGGGCGTCCGGGTATCCTGCACGCCTCCTCTGTTATTCCACATCGCTGGTCGATTCCGTCCTGTTCTGTTCCTTCCGTCGCTTCCCTTGCTGCTTGACAAAATCGTAAGCCGCCTGCACTGATGTCAAAATAACCGGCTTGCTCAAGTTTGTGATTTTAAGTTTAGCAGGGTACAGCATTGCGTACTCTAGTCCCAGGTCGCGTAACTTCTTCTTGATCGGTGCAAACTCTTTCCGTGCCTGCTGCACCGCCATGGTATGGTCAGGGTAAAACTCCAGAGTGTTCCCCTGATGTGTGATCTTGCCCATTTCCCTGGTGAGCCGAAGGACTGTGTCTCTGTCCCTGTAGTTGAGTGTACGTGCTATGATCATTCTTGGGGTAGCTCCCGGTTTCGGTACAGGTGCCAGGGAGCGATGAGCTCTTTCGATCAAAAATACCGGTGATAATTTGTCTGCGCCAAATATTTCTTTCAAGAGTGTCTCGATATAGGTTTCCATCTTTCCAGTGTTGGTGGATTCCGGCAGGCCTGAGATTCGGAGGTTGTTCCGCCTGGACCTCGCTTCCTGATCCTCCACCTTCGCGCGCAAAACCTCCACAGTTTTCTCCAGCCCCTCGTACTTCTTCGCTGCAGTTTTATGCTCATCCTCCATGTCAGAGATACGTTGTTCCGCCTCCACTAGCCGCCCGTCGTGTTGTTCTATTTTGGCCGCCATATTATCCACCCTCTGCACCACACTGTCAAGTTTACCGTTCATTTCTTGCAGACTTTGCTGGATTGCGCGGAGTACCGATTCCATGGCTGACCCTTCTGCCAATTCCCCGTCACCTTCAACTTCAGGGGTGGTTGTCACGTTTTTGGGCTGCTTCCTTGCTTCAAAGAGGAGCTTGGACTGTTGTTTGTCCGGTTTCCCCATGCTCCGCTGCTGGCGAGGCGAGGTGTGGTCTGCCGTGTGCGAGTCGCTGGCCGTCCGTGTACTTTGTCCCGCCGGTGTCTGGGCCCCCCACCTCGAGGTGCGTCTGCTCATCGACCTGTGCGGTGGTCAGGAGCGTCGTTGAAGTCGTTGCCCACTCGTGGGGTATGTAGCGAGATTTTCTGCAGCAGGCTCCCTTTGTCCTCTGGGTGCTGGCTGGCTGTGGAGTGTTGCACGCGCTGTTAGCGCCTCATGGGGATCTCCATGTGTTCCCGTGCCACCGGTGCTTGACTCTCCCTCCCTGCGTGTGCTGAGCTGTTTGGCGCGCTATTCATGCGGGGCAGCGGTCCGAGTCTAACCGAAGCAATCCATAGGTAGGCTCACCTCGTGTGTGTTCATTCCGCTTTCCGCTGGTGTGCCTTCGTGTGCTGTGGTTACTTTTCGCCTGCCCCGGGGGTGGGCAACAGTGCCGGTCCCGTGCGTTCCAGCGCCGCCGCCATCTTGGATCTGCTGGAACGCACCGCTAATAATCGCTTTTCGCGCTGCAGCCGCTCGTAATTGCGGTTTCGCGGCCCTGCAGTCCCCTCCGCATCGCCAGTCCTTCCCGTCACCTTCTTGCTGTGGCTTACAGTGCCGGGCAGGCGAAGATCTCCGTCATTGCCGGCGAGCCCCCGGAGCGGCCATTTTGAGTGTGCTCCGGCGGCTCTCCGCTTTTCCGCTGTTTACTCGCTGCAGGTCGTTTTGGCAGCTACCGTAGCTACACCATCGCGTCGGTTTCACCTTCCGACATCAGATGCTGTGTTGTGGTCGGGTGTAACGGCAGAGGAACGGGTGAAAGGGCCGTTATTGTCGCGTCCGCCCGGCGGAGCCGACAGTTCAGCCAGCCATCCCGCAGTGCGCCCTCTAGCGCCCCCACAGCCGCTACAAACTATGCCAGTTCCTGATGCACCTATGGCAACCCCAGAAAGCAGAAAAATGAAAATATGTCCATAGAAAAGCTGAAACTTTTTATTGCAATTATTGTAACGGACACCTGCATCCAACCACAGCCAAACTGTTTCTAACTCTTCATGTGATGAGTGTGTACTATTTCCAGGGTTTTCACTAATAAACTTGAAGACTCTTAACCATGAGTTGTGTTCCACTGCCTCAATTTCAGTGTTTACTGCAACCGTCACAGTCTTCTGTAGGCTGAACAACCAACATAACAACTAACCCCTGATTCCTTCAACATCTGATCTATCATGTACTCCTAAAAACTGAAACGTGTGAGTAATATACAATGTAATGGAAAGGGGCGACCACTCGGTCCCCCCGAACGTATGGTAGGGGGCCCGGATCCCCCCGGGAAGCCATTTTGGGCAGGGGGGCGTGTCTCGGCTGGTATGCCCGACGCGGCGTAGCCGGGGCGCGCCTTTTCCCGCCCAAGAAGGGTTGTCCTAGACACCTACACCGTTGGCCACGCCCCGTAGGCGTACCGGAGGAGGGTACACGCCCTCCCGAAGAGGAATAAAAGGAGCAACAATCCGAAGAAGCATCCTCTTGTTCCTGTGCTTGGAAGCTGCACCCTCTCGTTGCACGTGAGCCCTCGACGGAACAAGGAGCAATTTTGACCCACCCACCAGCCCCTTATGGCAACGTTAGTAGTGCAATAAGAAATTGATTTGCTTTGATAGTATCCTTTTGGTTGTAGTGGTATTAAAGATGTTGCTGTTTTATTGCAATAAAATGATTTGCTTCATAACATTTTCTCCCCCAGTGTAGCGGAGTATCATAGTCTAATTGAGAAATGTGTTGAATAAATATGAGAATGTTGAGTTATTCGCTTTTCTTCAATAGGTTCCTAAAAACGTCGTATTTATTTTGGTCGGGCGGTAAGGTCATGATCGGTGCGCAGTAATTTCAAGGTCCCTAGAGGAGGGGCGCCACCCATTATGGATGGGAGCGCCCGGGGGGAGGCGGCCATTGGCCCCTCACACGGGGAGGCGGCACCCACTAAGTATGGGGTCGCCGAAGGGGAGGCGGTCATAGGCCCCTCCCAGGGGAGGAGGCGGCTCGATGCCCCTCCTAGGAATTTCCCGGGGCCAGGATATCCGCGACGGCGGATGTGATGAACAGTGTGGGGTGGGAGGGGGGTCCACGCTACCTTCTAGACACCTCACACGAGTCCTCGGACGACCACTAAGATGGCGTCGAGTTAAATAAAGGGCCCCCGCTAAGACAAGGGAAATTGGAAGTTGGCACAGAGGTACAGTCCTCTGTGCGCCCGCCCCTCACACCGTGAGGGGGGAGTTCTGGTAGTAGGGATCTGACACCGGTTAAGACCTTGCCGTTGGCCCGTAATGTTAGGATGTACAATTTTTATTTAGAAAGTATGCATTTGCAGGATGTTTAGACTCGGCTAGGAGAACCTTTGTATTAGAGATTTGTTAAGGTTAGCCAATAAACATGTCTGCATCGGAATGGTATAAATGAAAAATTGTACATGATATGAAACGTTTATTTTAATGTTTTAATTTTGTTTCATATTTTAATAAATACGGCCGGTAGGGTAACTCCCTCCCGCCTTCCAAAAGCTCAGAACTGTGTCCGTCTTCCCATCCTTGGGGATTGTGTTGGGAGGGGGTGACAGGCATCCCGGCCATACAATCAGCTGTATTCTTTTTATAACAGTTGGGTTTTGATACCACCTTTTTCCTGCTGGTGGGAGACATGATGTGTATTTAATATTGAGGAGCCACTTCATTATTCAAAAGTATCCGAAGCTTTACCTATTAAACTATGGAAGTCAGTAAAGGTTTGTCGGTGATCCATTCTGTTTGAACTGTAAAACAGTTTTGAAGTTGAGGCAGACGCCTTTCTGGCCAGGGTATTCTTAATTATGCATCACAACATATTCCTTGCTAGGAAAATTTATTTGTTTTACTTTGCCTTGAATTTTTTTCGAATTCTGTTGTGAAGAGAATAAACATGATAGTCCACTTCTACTGCCTTCTCCCGGAATATTCTTCTTCCCAATGCTTAGGTGAATATCTAAAATCATTATATTCCTCTGTGCTGTGTACCAGTGGGCTGGATGTCATGTTATCTGTACCAGGAGATGGGACGTATAACTCCCAATGTATTTCTATGATCGTAAGAGTAATTATTCGAGAAAAGTTCTACATTTGCCACTTCATTGAGTCTAAGGGGCATATTATCACGGGGGTTTATCTCCGCTTTTTTGGCTTTAAAAGCCAAGAAAGCGGA
Organism: Lissotriton vulgaris; assembly: GCF_964263255.1. Classification (NCBI taxonomy): domain Eukaryota; kingdom Metazoa; phylum Chordata; class Amphibia; order Caudata; family Salamandridae; genus Lissotriton; species Lissotriton vulgaris. The sequence continues at coordinate 1,092,143,917 of NC_141689.1, read as the reverse complement.
GATAAAATTATCTCCCTATTACCTAGCTGTCGCTAACACCAGTTAGCGACAGCTAGTAGGAGATAGCGACCATCTTGGGCCCCGCTTTGCATGTCAGTGATATTTATCACTAATGACATGCAAAGTGGGCGTGCCAAGATGTTAGCGACTGAAAACAGTCGCTAACATCGCTATCTCCTATTACCAACTTTTGGAGATATTCGTGCTAAGCGCGAATATCTCCAAAAGCTAACACCTGCCCTGAGTAGTTCTTAGCCATGTTATCCAATGGGAGGTGGATAACATGGCTAAGAGCATTAGCTCGGTAATGCATGAATATCGCTGACTTTTCAGCGATATTCATGCTTTGCGGCGATTTTTATTGCATTTGCGTTAAACCTTGGTAATACCAAGGTTTATTTGCGGTAAAAATCGCCGCAGCTCAGCGGTGAATTTTTGTCTCTGACCAAGCAATAGCGATAATTATCGCTATTGCTTGCTAATATGCCCCTATATTTCGAATTTACCTCCCAAGATTTGCTGCACTTATGTTGTGGAGTAAACTCTTCGATGTAATTCCTGTCATACATACATGGAATGATACAATGTCTCCTAACATATGTGTGCATTTTAATGTTCCTCCCAAAATGGGTCTACATTGTTAGTATCCCTAACATTCAGTGGGATTGCACCTAGCCCAGTGTTTCAAAACGGTGGGTTGCCAGACAATATTTTGATGGCTCGCGACAGTCCGAGTAATAAATAAAGATGTCTTTAAATTCTGTATTTATCTTTTCACATTTACTACGCTTCAACGATAAAGGTAAAATGTCAGGCTACGTCTTCTGACAAATTGCTGCACATTTTTTTAACATGGAATTGGTGTATACAAACTTCTCTCAGAGAAAGAAAAGTAACTTGTATTATGTGGCAATCTTCCTGTTGTATAGTGGGAGTTAACGTCAAGGATGCAGGATGTCCTAAATACCTGCAAAAGAACTGTACTAATTCAGAGGTTAGGAAAGGAACAATGAGATACATTTTTTGTAATTCTGAAGTGTGATGCAAACTGGACCAAAACAAATAAAGAGACTTTACTTGGTGATGCAAAATGATAAATATTTACTGAAAACCGATTTCCAAACACTATCATTTGTGTGCAATATATTTTTATCAGTAAAACTGTATGTCTGCAAATTTAGTGGCCATTTAAATGGAAAATGTGCTGTCTGCAAAATATATTGTCTGTAAATGACAGTGCTGTACCACACTATGATTTAGCGACATTTAAAATGTCCTGCCTCATGTCCATTAAAGCTAGGTGAGTCGGCAAAGTTTATTGTTCTAAACATTGGGTTGTGGCTCTAAAACGTTTGGGAAGCACTGTTCTAGCCTGCAAGGGGATACTGGAATAAAAAGCCACTGAAAGACCACTATGCATTGTGTAGTTGACCTATTCACCTGAAATCAAATCACAAAGGATCTTGTGGTAGACAGACTCTGATGCAATGTCAAAAAGTGAGCCAAGATATTAGAGACTCGTTTTGAACATAGCATCAGTATATGAACAGGACTTCTCCGACTATGATAAACTGACGTGTACCACTGCCTTGAGTGCCCTTCTTCATGTAAATATGTTATCCCACATTTTGTTGGCCAAGCATCAGGCTAATCTAATGTGTGCACAGAGGGACATGACAAGGTTAGGTTCAAGATTAGTCCCCTGACCTGAAGGGGGCACCAATCGTTCCCTCATAGTAACAAGCATTTACAATGCAACGGTTTCGCCTTTGGAAAAGTTAGAGCTATTGGCATTGCTCATGACATTTCTTTTTTTTTTTTTACTTATAAATAAATGGCATTGTTATTTACATTGCCAACAGCTCTCTCAGCCCACACAGCTCTCACAGCTCACACAGCTTTCACAGCCCACACTGCCCACACAGCTCTCACAGCCCACACAGCTCTCACAGCCCACACAGCTCTCGCAGCCCACACAGCTCTCACAGCCCACCCAGCTCTCACAGCCCACACAGCTCTCACAGCCCACACAGCCCACACAGCTCTCACAGCCCACACAGCTCTCACAGCCCACACAGCTCTCACAGCTCTCACAGCCCACATCTTAGTTAAGGGATGTTTCTTGGCATTATCAGTTTGTAAAGAGGAGCTAATTTAATCGTTTCTACAACAATTGCTTTTCTCACTGAAAGGTTTTTGGTGGGAGATCCTCACCCAAGTAGAATATTACACAGCTGCCAAACACTCCTTATTTAGGTTAAAGAGATCTTAAATGACACTCAGATAAGGTTGTAATATTCCATGTGAAATTGTCAAAGATCAATCTGCATTATCCTAGAGCCCACCAAATATTTAATGGGACTCTCAGCAAGTTCCTATGTAAGTAACGCAGGGCATTGTAGAAAATTCGGACGTGTTTGTTCCGGGGTGACTTATTTAAATATAAATATTTTCAGATTGGTAGAGTGCTGAACGCACACCTAGGAGACTAGATTTATGTCCGAATGTCTGGCTAGTACTATGTAAAATGTTGCCATTTAGGTTAATTTAATGTAAATATACTTTCTGTGGATATCTCATAAATATTGCATGGAACCGTTCCTCCTGGACCTATAGTGGATGCCCATATGTAATCAGAAATGTACACAACAAATCCTTTGGCAGGGCAGACCAGTTAAATTAATCTAAAAACAAGTCTCCCACAAACAAATATTATCCCAATACACATTTCGTAGCAGGAGAACCTCTGACACTGCAAGAAAAGCCTATTGCCTATAACTTTACCTCAGAGGATAACAGAGGGCTTACTTACCCACTCATGTCATAAGTGCAGCCCGGGACACACAGAGGTTTCTTGTGGGTCCTGGTTAGTGCATGGGATTACTTTCAGGGTTATGAGCATGGCTGTTGATTTCTCCAAAGACAAGAACAAGCAACGGAGAGTGAAAGGGGAGGGGGGGCGGGAACGGGCACACGGGGAGGGGGGCGGAACGGACACACGGACAGCGGGAGGGGGCGGGAACGGGCACGGGACAGCGGGAGGGGGTGGCGGGAACGGCGCACGGACAGCACACTGCTGCCAAACACTGCTTATTTTGGTTAAAGAGATCTTAAATGACACTCAGATAAGGTTGTAATATTCCATGTGAAATTGTCAAAGATCAATCTGCATTATCCTAGAGCCCACCAAATATTTAATGGGACACTCAGCAAGTTCCTATGTAAGTAACGCAGGACATTCTAGAAAATTCGGACGTGTTTGTTCCGGGGTGACTTATTTAAATATAAATATTTTCAGATTGGTAGAGTGCTGAACGCACACCTAGGAGACTGGATTCATGTCCGAATGTCTGGCTAGTACTATGTAAAATGTTGCCATTTAGGTTAATTTAATGTAAATATTCTTTGTGGATATCTCATAAATATTGCATGGAACCGTTCCTCCTGGACCTATAGTGGATGCCCATATGTAATCGAAAATGTACATAACAAATCCTTTGGCAGGGCAGACCAGTTAAATTAATCTAAAAACAAGTCTCCCACAAACAAATATTATCCCAATACACATTTCGTAGCAGGAGAACCTCTTACACTGCAAGAAAAGCCTATTGCCTATAACTTTACCTCCGAGGATAACAGAGGGCTTACTTACCCACTCATGTCATAAGTGCAGCCCGGGCCACACAGTGGTTTCTTGTGGGTCCTGGTTAGTGCATGGGATTACTTTCAGGGTTATGAGGGGGTTCCTGCTTGGCCCTCTCCTTCCTGGATAAAATAAGGGATGGGGGCTCCCATGGAAAGAGCTGCCGATGGCTACAGAAGACCCTTCCTGGCTAGAGAGGGTCCCACCTGACACAGCCCCTGCACCCCTCCCGTCTGGCATGGGAGCTTCCAGATCTGAAGGTTCTTTTCAGGGCACAGCCCCCCCCCCTTCCCCACCCCCACCCCCCTCCTTGGCAGAGATGGTCCGTGCTCGACTGAGAGGGAACCCTTGAACTCAGATGACGCTTGCTGGGTAGAAGGGGTGCCTGCTGGCGTTTTGGGGCAGAGAGGCCCAGGGGTGCCGGAATGCAAGGCCCTCACCTGGCCTGTCACTGCACGGCTGCGAGATGTCTCCATCTGCGGGGTAACCCGCCCTGACAAGCCCCCTTCAGAGCTTGACCTGGGGTCAGACCACAGAGGGTTAACCCCGCATCCCCACCGCAGCCCCAGACGCGGCTCTGCCCCGCCAGCGCCGGGGCGCCCGCTCCCCACTCCTCGCCCCGTTTAATTAAATCACTGGGGCAGCGGCGATGGCATCCGGCCCTTCATGAAGGCTCTCCTCAGCCCCGGCTCCGCAAAGTCAACACCGGTCGGACACACACTGACCCGCTTTGTGCTAGAAAGGAGCCGCCACATGGCACCCCAGGGCCCGGGCGGGAGAGGGAAAGGTCTGAAAAACAAACAGTGTCTGGAGTCGAGGGCTACCACATGGCACACCGCGGCCAGGAGGAGCTCGGGTCAGAATAGACACCCCGAGGGGGGAGGCGGGTGTGACTGCACGTAGAAATGCAAGAGCCCGCGGTGTCTGCGCAGGTAAGACGCTCTAAGAGCTGAGGGGAGGGGATAGCTGCTGGCCAGCGATAATTGCACCCCTCTTTCTTGATATAAGTACATTTAAATAGGCAATAACACTAAAGCATTCCTCGTGTAGCCATCAAGGGTGCAGTGGTACCAGCGGTCTGAGGTGCCAATGCATCCCTTTTACATCTTGTTTATAGCGCGAAACCAGGGGATGGGGGGATAGTCATTTGGCTTGCATCCAGGAAGGCCCAGGGGCCCCCCTACTACTCACCTGTCGGTCCCGGTTGCTCTCCCGCCCGCTCTCGACAATCCTACGAGCGGCGGGGGAGTTATGCAGGCACTCGGCAGTTGGGACGGCAGGCCGGGGGCACAGGGGCACTCACGGTCTCCTCGGCGGGGATGGGTCTCCTCCGGGAGGCTCTTCGTCGTGCTTCAGGTGCAGCTCCTCCGCCGATGGCCCAATCAGGTCGCTGCTTTGCAGGCGAGCCCTCACAACCACCCGGGAGTCAGCCAACGGCAGTGCGGCTCCCGGGGCAACCCACGATGACGAACCTTGAGCGGCCAATCCCTGCACAGCTTCAGTAGTGACGCGACGGCGCACGGGCCAATCCCGTCGCGGCGTCAGTGAGGGGGCTCGACTCCTGTGGCCAATGGGAGCGCGGCGGCTTCGATCTCAGCTACCGCAGCTCCCGGTCACGAACACAGCTTGCAGAGGGTGTTTCTGGCCCCGGGCCGCGACGGTGATTTAGCGGCCAGAGATTTTCGGGCCGCAGATCGCGGTCAGCCTGCTTCCTCGCCAGCAGATCGACACGGGGGATTATAAGGCACAGGGAAACACCACGGGTCTCCCCTCACCCCTGAATCTGTGCCGATGAGCACAGCGATCGGGCCAGCTCTTCTCGGGGGCGTTCCCGGCTTTTGGCTGACGTATCATGACGTAGCCAAAAGCCAAAGATTCTCGGGAACGCCCCCGTGTCTGGTCCGGCATTGACGGACGCCTCTCTGTTCCAATGACTAGCCTCCATTTATGGAGCTAGCCAATGAAGCAGAGAGGCGTGTTCAAGTCACCCATACTAGAAACTACAGATTTCTCTGGAGGAGGAGCCTAACGGCTCCGCCCCCAGCGAAACCTAAAAAGTGGACTATTGTACTTGTCCTGGGTGTATCATGTAAAGCAGTGGTGGCAGCATACAATGTTTGTGATTTTTGGTATGATCAATTTCTAAATGTCAGTGAGAGGACGGTCTTTTGACCCTGCTCTGGGAAAGGTCAGCTGTTATATGAAACCTAGAATCTTGTGCTGACATCCTAAGTGTATTTCGAGTGCAGTGCTTGTATAGCCTGCAAATGATAGAAGGAATCTGTGTGTAAGAAGAGTCTGAGCACTCAAGTCAGTGGAATCCATTTCAAAGGCCAGTGGTTTTGCTCATGAGCATAGCTTCCCCAGACAATGCAAATGCATTGCCCGCATTCCGGTGGATGGAATGTGGAGATTCAGACACTGAAGAGAAGTGTATGGAGACAAGGCTACCTTTATAAATTCAATATAGACTAAGCGAGGGGCTGCCTAATTGTTCTTCTGAGCACTTTTGGGCATGATATAGGTAAATGTTGGAATTACAGTTTTTGTTATTCAAAGTAAGGAAGTTCCTATGTTGGTCTGCCCTTTAGCCTGTCTCTAATTTCTGCTTCAGGGAGGCTGCTGACACCCAGCCAGCCAGCCGGACCAGATGTTAACTGTAGTGAGAAACATCAATTTGCACAAAGGCTGAGTCATGAGAATAGCCTGGAAATTACATTTGAAAAGAAACCAACGCAAACTGATTCTGCAGCATAAGGCAGGATCCGCAACCCCTTTCTGGGAAATGAGAAAAAAAGTGGCATCAAAACCACCACACTTTATTCTTATTCCAGGTTCGTCTTGACCAAGGACTATTACACAAAGTACTCTAAGAACCGCTGTACCATCAGAGCTGTGATCTGCCTGACAGCCAGTCTTCAATAGGTGAGATGACATAAGTCAGTACTTTGTGTTGGAGGAGCTAATGAGTCTAGAAACCTGCCTGCTGAGAGAGGGATGCTGTGTGCATAGACCTGTAAAAGGAAAGCCTGTTAAGGAGGAGCTCTTAGCATGAGGAGCCCCAGAGGAAGTTGATCACTTTCAAGAAATCAGTGCTGACTCGCCCTAGAAAGGGGCTACCCATTCTCACAGTCCATGAGTGAACTATACCAACTCTGTACTTGCCCTCAAAATATAGCATGGCCACTGAAATGGAGAAATTCACCCAGTCACCACTAATGTGGAGAATGCTGATCAGCCTGGAAGCTGCAACTGCTGCAGCGTCAACGCACGGAAACTTGGCCTTGCGGCAGCAACTGTTATCACCAAGCAGCCACGAGGAGGGCTCCGCCTTCCAAAGTTGGATGCTTTCATGTACACTGCCTGCCCGAGACTGACCTACAATGCAAATCTTCAGAAGGGTTGTCCTTGGCCCTGTGTACAGAGCCATAGTAGGGCACTAGTAGCAAACAAACTCAAGCACGTTGGTTAGGGCTCAGTTGTTCAAGCAGTCTTCTCTGTGCCTCCCCCAAAATGGGGTCTAACCGTACACCACTCCAGAGGTAAAAACACTCAGTACAGTAATGGAAATGTCTGTATATATTTGTCCCAGATCCACAGAATTGTACAGTGTATGTACTTCATGTTAGTTATGCTATCATGTTTGTTGTGTATCCTCTGCCTAAATGGCTTTCTGGGCCTGTGAGGACAAGAAGAACAGTTAGACTTGAAAAAAGGAGAAAGCTTTAAATTGTCTTCAGCTGATCCAAGCACCATTTGACAAATGGATTTTTGCAGACACACTCGAGAATATGCGCCCACTAGTGCAGTCGTTGTCCCTGATGAATAAGAAAGATTTCGGAAGACAATTTCAGTTCATGGTGTAAAAGATTAAGAAGAGAGACTGGTATCAATGAAGGAAGGAGCTCTATTTTGATATTGTATGAGCAAGTCTCTAAAAGACATTGAAGCACTTTATTGAGAACGTTTTTATTGCATCTGAACAGTTTTGAACAGGAGGTGTTGTGGACTGAATGGCATGGCAAGTGAGGGCTGGAAGTGATGAGGATGTTGTAGGAATTTCTAATTGGGACCCTACTCGACAAGGCACTGTACCTTTTTGGTTTTATATCACATGCAAGGTCACTGTACAAAAGACTGCTCTGAAACCTGTCAGTGTTTTTTTTTAACTTGGGCGGATTTGTCACTTGCCCTTGACTTTGTGATACGGCTGGTGAACCAATCAGTCACACTGCATACAGCACTTTTGCAGGAGGTCAGAAACCCTCATATCTCATTAGTATATATGAGGCAGGAGGTTATTAGAACCCATTCCAAATGTCTGTGAATGGAGAGACTGAGGTCTTGGATGGACAGCATACCACTATCTCTGTGTTTGTAGTCACTTAAAGTAACAATAGTTGATTTTAGAAAGAAATTAGGCATGCGGGATATTACATCAAGGAGAGCATACAGTGGTCCTCTGACCATTGTCACCTCAGCCCTGTGGCTACCCGCCTCCATTCATAAAGTGAAAGCTGTCCCAAAGTTTCAAGTTTCACTTTGAAATGGGTTATCAGGTCGGTGATAACCTGTCAATCGGTATCACTGTGATTGCAAAGTCCTGATATATATCGTTGTGACTTTTGACTTTGGCGGGTGTCCTTTATTTTTATTTATGATGTGTCTTAGATGGTGCTTCAAGAGCCAGAATGTTTGTTTGAACTTGCAAGGTCCCTGCAGTAAACTGTGACTTGTGATTTTGTGGCTGCAAAGCCTGTCATTTTGTGAATTGTTGGATTTACAACTGCAGAAAAATGTTGTGGCTCCTAGTAATGCTATATTATGCATGTTCACAATTTGAGTCAGATTTACCAGGGATCCTGTGCATTTTGGTCAAGTGCCAATTTGGGATAAATGCCCATCAATGAATGGGGTGCAAAGTAAGCTATGTAGAGCTTAACTTGGAGTGAACCGGTGATAGAAATGTTTGATTTCTGGGGGAAGTTCTAAACGTGAAAATAGAATTCTTTAATGGAATTTCCTCCACAATGATATCCCTTTAATAGAGGAAATTGTGCTGATGGGTGCTCCACTTGATTTGGCACCTCTTCTAGAAAGCGTGCATTATCCACTACCACCTAAAGCTAAACCAGATTATAAGACCTTAACCTGCATTTCCTATTTGCCAATTGAACAATGAAATGCTCTTAAGCCGAACCCTATCAGCAACTAGAAACCTATGCAGTTCAGGCAAGGTTTGTTCATACTTACTTTAACATGTTGCATAAATGGTCCTCAGCATTCTGTGTGCACGTCAAGCATTGACAAAGTTAAATTCTCATTCTTATATTGATGGCAATACCGTAAACCACTCTGAAATGAAAGCGAGCAGAAGAAACCATTAACTTCTTCATAGCTGGAGTCAATGTAACATCTCCATTAGATGGAGAAAGTGAATCCTGAACAATGCATTAACTTGGGTGTTCAAGAGCAGGTGCTAGAATGTACTGAAATGATTACATTTAAAGGTATTTTAATGAGCTTACATTGTACTCAAGCCACTTATCTACATTGTTGCAAGAATCGCATGAAGCCTGCTCTGATTTGGAGGGATCATTTGGAAATGTAGAAAGTGCATGCCCCCATTGTTATTTTTAGTTGATGTTCAGCCTCTTTCAGAAGTCATAATAGGGCTCACCACTCTTCTATAAAAATATATAAAATATATTTTACGTATCTTTATTACAGAATCGAATCTAGAGACTTTTTCTTTACGGTCCATTGAAACCCCATTTTGGCTTGCTTATAGCTTTGGTGACATTTGACAAACCTGCTCAAAATGTGGCACGCCAATATTAAAACTGGCTGTGTTTCGGCCTTCCAATTTTCTTGCAGGGGGAAAACTGATGAAAGGATATGAAAAAAAGCTGTATTTCCAGTTTTCGTTCCTATATGAAACTTTGCTCTCAGCAATGGCAAAAAAAGATTTACACAAAACTTAGTGGGCAGCAAGAATCTCAATCAGAAAGCATTGTTTAAAAAAATAATTAAAATCTGTTTTGCACTTTTAAACGCATTAGAGGTTTGCAAAACATGTCAGGCGAGCAAGCAAGAGTTAAAATGTTATTTTAGTTGCACCATTTATAGTGTTTCATGCAGGCGTGTTTTTGGCTTCTCATCTGCTAGCCGTGAATATTAGGCATCAGCATGCTGCTTTGGTGTACCTACAGAAATCCAGCATTTATCACAGTCTGCCACATGTTGTTCTGTTTGATTCATTTAGAGATGAGCATAACAACAGTTGGTGCATATTTACAAGCCTCTGTCGCCACAGGAAAGTCACTTCTAGTGACGTTCCTCTGGCGATATGTTCTTTGCCTTATTGGCAGAGTTAAGCCACGTAATGCGGCTTAACGCTGCCTTGTAAATAAGGTACAAATTCACACTGTGTTTAGCGTGAAAGGGGCGTGCAATGAGTGTTGTGGTGGGTGGGTATGCATGTAAGGGTAAATGGGTGTAGAGACTGGCACACCCATGCCCTGCGTCCAATCCATCTGTGCTCAGGATGGTTGGATGGACAGGAGGTAGTCCTGCATCCAACTAATAATGTTCCTTTGAATAAATGACAGTCAATAACAAAAAAAACTGTTAAAATAAACTTATGGGTTAGGAAGTGAAATGCTGTGACAATCACACAAGAAAAAACATAAGAAATGCTGTGAAAACACTGTTAACGTCATTTTATGGCTCCAAATAAAATCCTAAAATCTCTAAATTCTGCCCATTATGAATTGCTGCTCAAACCATAACATATGCACCACCATCAAAGCCATAACCCACCCCTAAATGCGATGTTTATGAACTCACAGGGGCAGATCTACAAGAAAGTGACAAATCTGTAGAGATGCATCACGTTCCCTGCGCCACCCTGAGAAACCCTTGAGCCACCATGGATGCTTACAATACAGCTCACCGTGGCGCAAGGATTGACAGATGAGTCCGAAATTCTGACGCATTTGCTGGCGCAAAAGTCAGGAATTTCTGGAGTCATGTCGCAAGCACGATGCACCTCCAGCAGTGTATGGGGAGGCCTATCCCCATTGTGCTGCATCACTCCTTAGGCCTGCTTTAATCTTGTAGATTTCACTGCGTCACTTCTACGAGGCTTTTTATGCGTGGGAACACCCACCCTGCATACATTATACCTGACGCAGGTATAATGTGATGTAGGGCTTTACAATGTGACGCATCTCCCTAGATGCATCACGTTGTAAATGGGCTGCATTTTTACACTGCTGCTGCGTCACAAAAAGTGAAGCCACTGAGGCACAAAAATAACGCAAGAGGCTTGTAAATCTGCCTCACAATATTTAAACAAATACTGAATTGGATTTAAAAACATAACATCAATAAAAAATGACACATATCTAAGCAAAGAAAATATGCTATACTCATATCATAGTACGCTGTATGTACTGTCACCAGTGATTTTATTTCTGATGGCCTCCACCTCAGGGACATAGCTATTAACAGGTCAGCAGGTGCAGTACCATCAGGTCCAGAGGCCTGAGGTGCCCACTGATCCCTGAATTCTTGCAGTATTTTCCGGCCCAAACACCAAAAAGTGAGGTCATATTCATTCTTGCCTTTCACACAAGAGGACAAAGAGTGGGGAGAGAGAAAGAGAAACAGGCAACACCAGTGCTCAGTTTGAGCTGCTGATTTCCAGTGCTCGGCACCGCACTTAGTTGTCAACACTGGCGCTATTGAAAGTCTGCCACAAGGTGACACTGTCTGGTTAATTTAGAGATGACCAAAACAGTTAATTATTAATTCAATATACATCAATAGATCATATATATCTTTGGAGGCCTGAAACAGTCTGAATTGTCACACTTACAGGAGTGTGATGGTTAGTAGTTCTGTTTTTACTATCATTGGCAGTATGGCAGGGGCAAAGTGTGGTGTAATCTGCAGTGGTCTCCTGACTAGAGCCCTGGCACTTATTTTCCCACAAATTAATCACTGACCAATGCACAACCTCCCTACCTCCATCATGACGTCAAAGCTGCATGGGTCCCTTGCTGAAGTAACTCTTATTTTGTCTCCAGATATATCACATGTATGCAAAGATAATTGAACAAGGCATCTCACCCACTTTTATTTTGGGCATGCTCCATCAATGAATTCTTAGCCCCATCTGAGTCGTTGGATACCACTCAAATGAACTGAACAATTTGTTTGGAGTTTATAATATATTATTTTACTGTATATAAGCAATATATATATATATATATATATATATATATATATATATATATATATATATATATATATATATATATATATATATATATATATATATATATATATATATATATATATATATATATATATATATATATATATATATATATATATATATATATATATATATATATATATATATATATATATATCTTTAATTTTCGGAGTACCCTGGACATACTTAAAATCTGAAGCTGGGTTGCCTTCTGAAAACAATGTTTTAGATATCCAAAATTACTTTGCCTACATGTTTTGGGTGAGTCTATTTGTCCATGCGGGTCATCGACCTTCCTCAGGGCTCCTGGGATCCCAGCCTTAAAATCAAATATTCTCATGCAATGTATCAGAGGCATACGGCTGTCATATTTGTGTTTGTTGTTAAACTGGATTACCTATGATATAAAATATGAAGAAAGCACGTTTGGTAAAACCTTCAGTTTATGCAGAATATCAACAAACGGACCCCCAAAATGATCACTTTAAAAACACACTCAGTGAAATAGCCAACTGTGGAATGTGTCCACAGCACACATTCTAAAAGTAGCAGATTGATAAAACGATGTTGATCCTGCTAAAAATTCCCTAACTTACCCTCGCGTGTGATAGATCTGACTTCATCGGCTAGGAGAGGGGTCACCTCCCTGTAGTCACACACTTGTGCAGGTATGTCATTTGTAATGTTTAGTGTTGCTAGATTTAGTTCGAGGAGTAGTTCGCTCATACTCGGATGCATGCATCTGTATGTACAGACACTTGCAGAGGTATTTCACTCTGCTTATTTATGTTGTTATGATGTATTATAACGGGTTGTTTGCTCATATTCTGATGCATACTATATTGGTCATTTAGATACATATTTGGGCACATCACGTGGCACACAAACATGCAAAAACAAACAGTACATTGCAGCATTCCATGGTTTTAAAGGTTCTTCTCAGTAAAGCTGTTAAGTTGGTTTCCGAACATAAGAGTCCTTGAGTCAATGCTTTTGAGCACCCTGAGACCAGCTTTGATTTTGATTAACTAGTGGTCTGTGTTTAAAACCACTCATTGCTTCCAAAGATGTAGCAGTGTACCGCCATATATCCCTGTCATAGAGAAACCTAGTGGCGGCTTTTGTTCGGGCCCATTAAACTTGCTTCTTCAAGGAAAGAGTGGCTCCAATTTCCCACCCTTCTCCGACGTGGTGGATGAGAGCAGTGTTGCCAGATTTTGAGATCCGTTCCAAGCCCAAAGATGCCCAAGTTCAAGCCCAAATTTAGCCCAGCATTTCACTTCCCAACCCATCAGCTCAAAACCAGCCCAAAGTTGCAACCCTCAAATTATGCAAAAACAGCCGCCAGGAAGCATGTTATTCACAATTTTAATTTCTTTTCAATACAAAGCTCCCAAGTTTCCCAGGTTCATGCATGATGTGCCGCTCCAGTTCAGGTTATTTATATTAATTCTAGGACTTGTAGCCCTGTTTTAAAATGGAATAAATAACACTACAATTTTCCAAAATTCAAAGAAAAAAACTGAACTGGAGCAGCACATCAACAAACTGGAGAACATATTTATGCAGCATAATAAAACCATCTCTATTAGCCCTATCAGGGAAATCCACTTCTTTGGATTTTTATGTAGTGTGAACTCCACCCAAAGGTATCAGGGCTCTTTAAATGAGTACCAATTGCATTACAGACAGACACATTCATTTTGTTAGGCACGGGAAGATTAAGTGATTTGCCCAGAATCACAGGATGTTTAGCATCCCTGCCGAGACTTAAACCCAGGTCATCACCTTCGCGGTTGACCGCTCTAGCCTTTAGGCCACATCTTCTCCCCAATCTATGATTGTAGGGTTCTTTATGCCTCGTTTTAGTGCTGTAATTGGGTCTATACTACCTCATCGCTGAAGCCCTACTGGCAGGCATTGAGGTGGTAAATCCAATGCTGCTTATAAAAGAGCAATTTAGAGCATGGGTTATCTGGGGACAATTTTTCTAGAATTTACCACTGTAGATTATTTTCAGAATGGCTATATTCGTAGAACTATCTGGTAAAAATATTTTTGGGCAAAATGTGTTTATTGAAATATTTATCACATAGTACAAGCAGCGCTTAGTGATTGCATCTCACAATGCGTTTCAAGGACAAAAAATAAAATGTTCCCAACGGGTACAAGTACAATGCTATAGGCAGCTAAACGGAACAGCACAGTTTCTTAATACCTTGGTAAGCTCGCCCCACGCCATTGTGTCCCAAGAGTCTGCGCATTGTAACACAAACAAACATCAGTTGGCCCGGAAGCTGCCAGAGCCACCGGGTGTAGGTCTTCATCTGGCGACATACGGGAATATGTTCAAGAGAGAAGCAGGAAACACGTTGAATGCAAAAATATTGGAGGTCTGCTACAAACAGCTTCCGATTTATAGTGAAATGTAGAACATGTAGGAAGAAGAAAAAGAAAAGTAAGAACAAACAACCGCGAAGAAAGAGGGAAGAGCAAACAAACTGTGGTGATACCCAGGGAAGTTGGTGTCATAGTAATATGGGCTGTAACGGGGAGGGGAGAGAGAAGGCCACATCAGGATGAAGGCCCCCCATCATCAGGGCAGACCATTGTCACTGTCAGGCCCATTTCATTAGCGATGCTATCGCCGGGGAGGCATGGCTGAATTAGATCAGGAGCAGGTGAAGCGACCTCAATCTAGGATTTAATGCAAACAGGGAGAGGCCCTCTGAGAGGTAGCTAACCAGAGGGGACCAGATATAGTCAAAACCTTTCCTCGCATCTTCTGCTATGTCAGTGAGTCGTTCCATTGCTACTGCTTTCCACAGTCAAGCGTGCCATTGAGACAGATAGGGAGCCTCAGGCTTCTTCCAGGCTCCTGCTATGGCCATCTTCGCTGCCCCTAAGCACAACCATACAATGGATCTGTCAGCATGTGTTTGGTATTTGAGCAGGGGGTCACGGAGACTCAATAAAATTTGCTCTATGGAGTCACCAATTGAATATCCTAGTATAAGTTTATTCTGGGATATAATCTCCTTCCAAAAGATTTTAATGACCGGACAGTTCCACCATATGTGTTTAAAGTCACCCATTGACCCACAACCCTGCCAACAACGATTGGAGGTGCCCGGGAAAATAGTGCGTAATTTGTGGGGGTGGAGGTACCAGTCATACATCGTCTTGTAATGGGCTTCCCGAAGGTGCATGGATCTGTTGAACTTGACTAAGTCCCTATGAAGGGATTCCCATTGCTTATCCGAGGGCGGTGTCTGGAGTATACCCCCAAAATATCCTGTGAATTTGGGTGTGTTGTGGTGATAGAGTGATAAATAGATTGTATAGGAAGGGGATACACCCTTTACCCGTAGTACCCTTCTGTAAAAACTTCTCCATTGGGAGGTAGTCTCGAACTTCAGCCTGACGTATATGTGGCTGTTGGACCCGATGTATTAGTTGAGTATAGTGGTAAAGCTCAGTATTAGGAAGGTGAAAGTGGTTCATACAATTATGAAAGGAGCCTATCTTAGTGCCTTGGAACAGGTCGGAAATCCTGTGGCACCCCCTCTCCCTCCACAAGTCAAAGGGCCCCTCTTGGAGTGCAGGAAGGAAATTCTTAGAGAAATGTATGGGGGTATAAGGGGATGGGAATGTGGTCAGTGGAAATGTTTTGGTTACTGCATCCCAGACGTGAAGGGTGGTCGAGGTAGGGACACTGAGATGAGCATTGGGAGATCTGTCCTCTTTGGTCCACTAGGGCAAGTGCCAGATCCTCCTCCCCGTCACCTGTCTGTCTATATGGAGCCAAAGTTTATCAGATGCTTGTAGGGACCATTCGCTCAGCACTCTCAGTTGGGCCGCTCTATAAAAGGTCAGGAAGTCTGGCAAAGCCAGGCCACCCTTCAGCCGTGGTCTCATGAGCAAGTGGTATGAAAAGTGTGCACGCTTTCCCTGCCAGATGAATTTGAGTAGTAAGGTTTTGAGCTCGGTGAAGAGTAACCGGTCCGGTTAGATGGGAAGATCCTGATAGAGGTAAAAAAGGTGTGGTAATACGTTCATTTTAATTGCATTGATCCTCCCGATCCAGGAAATATAGACTGTGCTCCAGGTTTTACAGTCTGCCCGGAAGCAACGAAGAAGGGGTAAGAAGTTGGCCTTGTATAGGTCCGTGAGTTTGGGAGTGATTTGAACTCCCAGGTAAGTGATGGCCTTACGGGCCCATTAAAAGGAGGATGTCTCTTCCAGACTCTGTTGAGTGGCCGCTGGAAGGGTAAGATTTAAAATGGACGACTTAGAGAGATTAACTTTAAAGCCAGAGGCAACCTCAAATTTTTTAAGTTCCCTAATAATGGCAGGAAGGAAGGTGGTTGGATTAGTGACAGGTAGGAGGATGTCATCTGCGAATAGAGCTATCTAATGATCATCCTGTCCGTAGCGGAATCCCGGTGATCTGTTGGTTAGCACGTATCCAGGCAGCAAAAGGTTCGATACTGAGAGCGTAGAGTAACAGAGACAGGGGGCATCCCCGTCTCGTCCCCCTCGCCAAGTTAAAAAATTGGGAGGCAACCTCATTCACCATTCCCTGGGATTTGGGGGCAGTAAAGTTGGCCTGTACAATCTTAATAAAGACATCGCAGAAACCGAATCGGCGCAGAGAGAGCTCCAGAAAGTTCCAATCAACACAGTCAAAAGCCTTCTCCACGTCGAGCGATAAAAGAGCTGCCAGGATCCTCTTTTTTTGGAATTTGTTAATAAGATGAAAGATGCGTCTGAGATTGTCATGGGTCTGTTGCCCTTTGATAAAACCTGACTGGTCGGGATGGATGAGATCGGGGAGAAATTTTTGAGTTGTGTAGCTAGAATTTTGGAACATAATTTGGCGTCCAGATTAAGGAGGGCAATGGGGTGGTATGATGAGCATTTCTATGGGTCTTTCCCAGGCTTTGGTATGATGGAAATCAGGGCTTCGCCCATAGAGGGCGTCATTGCCTGATGAGTTGCAATGTCATTAAATAGTGTGGTGAGGTGTGGACCTAAGTCAGCCGCAAAGGTAAGATAGATTTGGGCGGAAAAGCCGTCAGGTCCTGGGGTCTTGTGGCGTTTTAAAGAGTCAATTTCGACTTGTACCTCCTAGAGTAATATTTCCTCCCAGACGATCATTGGCAGAGGCTGAGAGGTGAGGTAGGTCGAGGTCAGCTAAGTACTGTGTTTGGTCATATTCCCTAAGGGTGTCAACTCGGTATAACTTTTGGTAAAGGTCATGGAATGTCTGTGCCTTTGCTTCCTCTTGGATGTGAGCCGTACCTTGGTCATCCAGGATTTGTTTTACAAAAGCTTTTTCTTGTTTGGCCCTCAGTTGTCTGCCTAACAGAGTCCTCACCTTTTCTTTCCCTTCGTAGCCCCTAGCTTGAAGCCTCAGAAGTGTTTTCTCCTCTCTATTTGTGTATATTGCGTTAAGTTTCCCTTTGGGGCTGTAACTTTCCGCAAGGATGGGGCTGAGGGAGCTACCTTATGCCGCTCCTCCGCTGCTAACAATTCTTATTCCAAATCTAAGCGTTCCTTGGTTTGGAGTCTTTTGAGAGAGGAGGCCAGAGAAATACAGTGACCCCTGCTATGCACTTTAAATGTGTCCCAATTGTTTGTGAAAGAAGTATCAGCTGGGTCATTAAGCAGAAAGGAATCACGGATCGCTTTGCGAAGGTCATCTTGGTGGAGGCGATCCCGGCAGAGGAACTCAGGGAAGAACCACCTTTGGAGCTTAGAGTGGGGGCGGCCAATCCGGAAGGCAGGTCAGTGGGGCGTGGTCGGAGAGAGCAATGGGGAGAATGAGTGAGGGAGTGGCTGCATAGGTGAGCGATTGGCTGATAAAAATATGATCAATGCGGGAGTATGTTTTACAGCCGTGGGAAAAGAAAGTGAAGTCCTTTGTTGTCAGGCTAAGGTAGTGCCAGATATCTATTAACTCCCCTTGTTGAAACGAAAACGAATCTTAAGCAATGTGGGAAATGAGCCCCATCGCGCCCTATGGATGTGTGTTGAGTCCAAGTGCGGGTCCCAAATGAGGTTAAAGTCTCCCATGAGAAGTAGGTCCCCTGTTGCAAAGCTTAAAAGAGAGTCAAGGCAGGAAGAGAGAAATTCAGCTTGCCCAGTATTGGGCACATAAATAGAAGCAATTGTACACAATCTACCCCATAATGACCCTTTGACCATGATGAATCTGCCCTCTTTATCCTTCAGTGTAGCCTCATGGATAAAATGGGCAGAGGAGTGAAAGATCAAGGCAACCCCATTCTATTTTTTGGATTAGTAGCTTGGAAAATCTGGGGATAGCGCCTGTGCTTGAGTCTGCTTTCTTCTGTACGTTTGATATGGGACTCCTGAATTGCCATTATCAGTGGCCCTTGATGCCTGATATACTTCCAGAATTTGTGTATTTTGTTAGGGGAGTTGAGGCCCCTAAAGTTCCACGATAAGAGTTTAGTCCCCATCCCATCCATGGAAGCTAGACCAGCTACTAAAACAGCCCATTTCGACCACCTCCCAACCCTCCCCTCTCCTTGTATTATCGACCCTGGGTAGAACACCCGAAATATAACAATTGTGAACAATAAAAATCAGAACCAAACTAATGGTCATCGTAAATCTAAGGGTTTGCAATGTCGAGTGTCCTTAGGGGCAGGGCCGTTCCCGCACCAAGTAGTCCACAGATTGCTGTGGATGTCCCTTGCCACAGAATCTCATAGTGTAGTATAGAGTGAAAGGGTTATCGATATTCCATCGTGAGGACCAGTAGGGGCTCCTTAGGGCCTCTTCTCTTAGAAAGATGTGAATGGCCATCCTTCACGTGGAACTGAGGTACCCTCGACAATCTCAGAAACTCCCACGATGGAGTGGACAGGGGGTCTCCCTGCCGGTAGCTGGGATCGTGTGCCATCCTCTAGCAGCTGCAGCGTCTCTTTTCCGCATCCTGGGGCTTACCGGGGGGGCATGGTATACCGGTGGCGCTGCGCCATCGAGGGCCAGTTGAGTCGTAGCCCCTTCAACCTCGGTGAAATGGTAGTGTTTGTTGTTGAAAGCAAAAGCAAGGGCGAAGGGGTAGGTCCATCTGTACTTGATTTGCTTGTGTCGAAGGGCGGAGGTAATAAGGCGGAATTGTTGGCGCCTCATAAGTGTAGCCTGAGCGACATCTTGAAATAGCACGCATGTTCCCCCTTGAAAGTCAATCGACTCTCGCCCTCGGGCCTTCCGTAGCACCAGTTCTTTTGTTTTGAAAGAGGCAAACTTGGCTAGAATATCTAGCGGTCGTTGATATTTCCCTTGCTGTGCCGGGCCCGCCCTGTTAACATGTTCCAGCCGGATAGGCGGGCTGTCTTCTCCAAGGATGCTGGTGAAGAGGCCTACAAGGAATGGCTCCAGATCAGCCCCTTCTCGACCTTCCTTCAGGCCGCGCACTCGGATGTTTTCCCGCCTAAAATGGTTTTTGAGGTCTTCATATTTGAGCAGGGCGGAGTTTAGTTGCGCTCTGAGGGCGTCTGTACTTTCTTCAAGTGGTTGAATGCGAGTTTCCAAGGATTGACATTTCGCTTCTAATTCAAGGGTGCAGGTTCCCACCGAGTCTACGTCGGTGTGCAAATCGCAGATTTTCGAGGCCATTTCAGATTTGAAGGTGTCGAGAGAAGCGTTGATGTCTGCTTTTATATCGTCACGCAATTCACGTTTAAAATCTCTGAGTGTGGACAGGAGATCTTCCCGGGTTAATGCCATAGTACCCTCCTTCTGAGCGTGCGCAGCCTCTAACCCTCTCCCTGTGCTAGGGGCACTAAGGAAGCTTGAAGCCTTGTTAGCTTGTGGCTTTTTGGGAGGCATATGGGCTTATAGAAGATCAGGGTGCCCGTTCAGGTGGTTGCGTAGTTCCCGCTCACCTGCCCATGCAGAGTTGGCGTATGGAATACCAGATACGACGCGGGGCAGGGTGCTCTTGGACCTTGGGCTCACAAGGTAGGACCACGCTTTGAGTCTGAAAGTGCAGCTTGTATGAGGATGTCTCAGAGGGGAGAGGGATCACAGTATCGGCCAGGACACCATCTTAGAGTCAGGCATTGGAGTCAGGCATCCCGTATTTGAGGGCTCACTCAGAGATGCAACCTTTTCCCTCCAGCCCTGACGCAAGAGAGCCCTCTCAGAGCATTGCGCTGGTGTTGTGAAGGAAAGTGCCTCACCAGGGATAGATACAAGACCCTAGGATATCAGGGAAGGAGCGCTTCTGCTCACCTCTGGGAAATGGCACTGTGGATTCTACAAAGAAAGGCGCTCGTACGTAGAAGCAGGCAGGGCAGCAACCGCAACCGCCTCGGGGTGGGATATGTGAGCGCAGCAACGGGCCATGCTGCACGGAGTCACCTCTCTCTTTCAGCCGCCATCTTCTCAGCACCGCTGTTGCCCGTCGCTGATCCACTCAGACAGCAGTGTTGGTACCCCCAGCCGGCGAATCGCTAGGCCAATGCCCCCATGGCAGGGAGAGCGAGAGGAAATCACAGCAGCAAAGATGCCACCAGCATCGAAGAGTGAGTGTAGCCCGGCTCCGAAGTCACATCAGCAGTGCCCGGCTGCCATGTTGGGTCAGCAGCCGCGCTCCACCAGGATGGCGAACTCACATCTAAGGCACTGTCAGGGCCCCGCTAAGGCTCAGGAATCACCTCCATGAAGTGAATAGTCACTGTCAGTATCAGCCCCGTGGTGTGGTGGGTGCAAAGTCCCGATGGACACTCTAGGTCGGACAGCGTGCTGTTCTTGTTACATCTGATGGTGTTTCTGTATTCCTTGAGCCTGGTCCTTGTTTTCCTTGTGGTCATAACCACTACCTAGGTTTACACGGCCAGACGATAATGTAAATTACATGACAGGAAATACAATTTATATGATATTTTTGGAACCACATTGTTTTTAAACTCGTATCAATGTCCTTCATTTTTGTGTTGTCAGACAGCATGTGGACAGTTTTGCAATATCCACATGGGAAATGTGATAGGTGGGAGATTGCAAAGTGACCAAATTCCTGCAGCAGCTTTCTCTGATCTTGAATGAGTGGGTTTAATAGTATTTCTGATTGAGCTGCTTTGTTTGAAAGAGATCCAGGGGTGGCTTCTCCGCTAAGGTGGAGGAGCTTCGCCCACTACTCTCCAAGCAGTGAAAAAAGGAAAAATAATATGATGATAGCACAGCATTATTATCATTTTAGTTTTCATAAAGCTGTGGGTCAGTTGTGTCCTGCGTGTGGGACTGGGCTCTGTGAAACTAGTGCACTGCAGGAGGAAGTAGTGGTGGCACTTTCCAAGTGTGCATGACAGTTTGACCGGCCATCTTGGGTTGGCCAAACAGTCATGCACACTTGCCATGTTCTCCACCCAGGCTGCATTACAGCCTGGGTGGAAAAAATGCCCAGGTTCCCAGTCCCTGGCTGAGCTCCGAACCACAGCGCTCAGACCAATCACAATGCTGCATTGCAGCATTGTGATTGGCTTAGGGGAGCCTGGGAGCCCGGGTGCTTCCTGCTGCAGATTCCAGGAAGAAGATGAAGAGGATGGAGGAGAGGCGGCGTCGACCGGCCATGCACAGTTATGTTTTATTTTTATCCTTATCATTTCCCCCACCTCCCCTCTACCCTCCCCGCCGACCACCCCGTCCGGTAGCCGCCACTACTGAAGAGAACATTGGTTTCTTGTACTTTAGGGAACATCATGTTAGAATTTTCCAATATTTGTTGATGAGAGTTTTTCACCATATTGGAATGGATGCTGTATGTGGCTACACATATCAGTTTCTTAATCTTTTGAGAATGTCTGTAACAGGGTTTCTTGAGCATTCTGTTTTGTACGTTTCTGTGTACAGTACACATTTCAAATCAAAAGCAGTTGCTTGGTCCAGAGTACAGTTCATTTTCCAGAGTTCTTCACAATCATAAGAACAGCACACAGCCACAAGAACATTGCCAATGTCCCCAGTATGAAAATAAAGTAACTGTTTCTTCAGGACTGTTAGCAATTATGAGCAACAGACAAAAACAAGGAATTGATTAAAATCAATACCAAATACATTCAATACATCTGAAAAAAAATAGGATGCTCCATTAAGGGAACCATAATTCTACAAATAAGTAAAGCCACAGTACATTTTGGAATTGCATCATGCATCTATGTTTTATAAAAGTAAAGCAATACTTGATATAAAAAATATAAACAGATTTCTTTGGATAACTATACACAGCACTTGAGGGGGCGCTAGAGGGCGCGCATGCAGAATGGCCGCACGTGAGTGAGGCTCCTGCAAGCTTGGAAAATAAATCCTTCAGTTATCCTTAAAAACCAACACCAAACCCGGTATAAACGCTCACGAGGGTTGAAGATACCAAGCCTCAGACTCGGTGAAAGTTTGGCTGCATTCTGACGTACCAGTCCGTTGGGAGAGGTGACGAGACGACCGCCCGGGAGCTGCACTGGAGACTGAGGTAGCGAAGGGCCGGAGGCCGAGAACTACTCTAACCCGCGGCTTCCCGCCGGACGTGTAGGCCCCGTGGACAAAGACACCGCGAACGGGCCTAACCTGCCAGCCTGTCCCAGCATAAAGACGTGTGAGATACCAAGGTGGGGCAGGGGTCGCCAGCTGCTGTGTACGACATCTAGGAAGTACCTGCTCTGTTGAAAATAGTGCGATAACGCATCAAGCCCAGAGGCCGAGGCGCGACCAGAGGCCACGTTGATTGTTGCCGAAACACTGCCAGGCAAAGAGACAGCCGCAACCATAACCGATAGTGCGGAGACACCTGGGGGCCATGTGAAAGGACCGGGAACGCATAGCAAGGTGAGGGTTTCGCCAGTTGCCCCCACAACTAGCCGCACGAGTAGTGACTACCGGGGAAAGCTGTGTTGTGTGTGCTGCGGCTCCCTGGAGGGACCGCCCATCTCATCCGCCATTACTGCCAGGAGCGTGGGAATCACCCAGATCTGGTTGCTGGAGCGGGGAGCGCCGAAGTAACCTGCAGCTGGAAGCACTTTCGGCTTACAAAGAGATATCCACACGTCCGAATCCCGCAACAGAGCAGATTGTGAGACTGTGCATCACGGCAGGACGCAGCACATCACATAGACTGTAGGCCGCAGATGAAACAGCCTTATCCGGACCTGCGAGTACTTGCAGTGCGGGAACTCGGGGATACACCACCTCCCCCTCGCCAAAGGGCAGATTCTTTCTTTCGCGTTGCAAGCCCCCCCGGTGCACTGGGGCGCACTCTGTTGCCTCCCTGTCCCCCCGGGACGTGGTGACACCATCCGCAGCAGTGAAGCAGGGCTGGGCCCGATATCCTGATTGCTGCAGTCACGCCCAGTCAACCCCAGGTTGTCTTAAATGGAAATAACGATGTGACAAAACACCCACATTAGGGACGGCACAGCTAAGGAGGCACTGATTACCGAAGACCTACGCCCTTACGCTTAATAATACAAGAGCGCCTCCCAAGCATAGATCATCGGACCGCACCCTCATCGACGCTAATTGCGAAACTGCATAGCAAATGGGCACCGGATGATGGCATCACTCCACCAATCTCTCTTCTGCCTGCATGCAAACTTTCTCTCCCCGGACAGGCTGCTACGGTCGCCGGCGTGGCTCTGGATACACTCACTTCCCCGCCTCTACGATAACTGCATCACCGAGATCGCAGGCCCATATGAGAGGATGTGGGGAGCTTCTAATCCGGTATAGCCTGGGGCATGACACATAACCATCCCAGCTGTGGCTGTAGGATTCACAGCCCGGACCCGTGAGGCTAATCTTAGAACGCTCTGCAGGTCACCACAATGCGCCGCGGCCCTCTCCTGCCCGGACATACAGACCTTTAACCTGCGTTCTTAGGCCGCGCCCGCCTACTCACCAGTGATTTACAAACAGACAACACTTCGCTCATGAGAAGGGGTTCTGGCCTCTCCCATGATACAAGCATAAAGCGTACACCACTGGGCGTTCCCAGCCCCAGTAGCAGCATCACTATGGTTAGACTGGACAATCGTCAATCAAAACTATCCTTTGAATCCACGACTACCAAAAAGGGGTCGAGGCATAGATATACAACAGTTGGTACAGGAAATGAGGCAGGGATTCGCCACTGTTGTGGACAAGGTAGACCACATGTCATCCAGGATGGACACTATTGCACACAAATTGGATGTACATGATGAAAGAATCAAAGAAACCGAAAGACGGATTTCTGACAACGATGACACCACGGCCTCTCACACCACACAGCTTGCAGGAATGGATAATATCCTCAGAGTATCCTCAGAGTGGACTACAGTAATGCGCTCTTTCTCGGAGCGCCAGAGTCAACGTTTAAGATCCTGCAACAAGTGCAGAACGCAGCAGCAAGGCTGCTGCGGAACGTTCCGGCCAGGCAGTCAGCCAGGCCTGCTTTAAAAGCACTCCATTGGCTCCCTGTCAGAGAGAGAGTTACCTTTAAGGCCCTGTGCATCGCCCACAAGAGCATACAGGGGAAAGGACCAGCTATTCTGAAGGACATGATTCGGCCCTATAAGCCCATAAGAGCCTTACGCTCTGACAACAAACACCTCCTTCAGACAAAGAGAATGAGGAGAGCCCGTTCAGGTGGCAGGAGTTTTTCTATCCATACAGCGCGTGCCTGGAACTCCCTCCCACTCTCACTGCGCTCCGAACCAAACCTTCTCAGATTCCGGAAACATCTGAAAACGTATCTTTTTCCAGAATAATTGTAGCTCCTCTGTTCTCTATTAGTAGCCTGCTCTTGGTTTCTATAAGCGCTGGGATGCCCCATGGTAACCGTGCGCGGTATAAAATTCAATAATAATAATAATAATAAGAGTAATTGCAACTAAGAACGAAGATTTGGAAGCTCGCAGCCGGCGTAATAACATCCGCGTGACAGGCGTGCCAGAATCCACAAACACGGGGCGCATGGAGGACTATGTAGAAAAAATACTCCTATCTGCGATTGGATCCGAAGTGTTTTCAAAACAATTCATAGTTGAAAGAGCACACCGCTCACTTGGACCAAGGCCTAAACCCGGAGCCCCATAGAGACCCATCATTGGGTGGCTCCTCAACTACTGTGACCGCGATGTGGCGCTAAGAGCAGCGTATACTAATCAAAATCTATCGTATGAGGGCGTTGGCTTCTCAATCTATCCTGACTTTACACCGATGGTGCAAGAACAGCGACGTAAATTTCTTGAGGTTAAAAATAAATTACGTGCCCTACAAATTGATTATGCACTATTGTATCCAGCGAAGCTTCGAGTGACCCACCAAGGGAAACAGCATTTCTTTATGAACCCACAGCAAGTGGATGACTTTTTGAAGAATCTGCGACGGGCATGGCAAGGGAATGGCAACCGCAACGAAGAACGACAGGAGGACGAGCAAGCATTGGGTGGCGATCTCTGAACTGACGGACTGGTCGATGGGGCCCCGCACTACCCAGGGGGCATTCCCTATGCGGCCCCTGCGAGGACCTCTATCGTATCTGGGAGATGCTGCAAGGCCGGAGTACCATGGACGGATATTGGACTGTTGGTGGTAATGTATTCCAGGCACAACTCCTCTCCCTTGATTAAGCCCACCCAGGGCCGATCAGGTTGTAGGGCCAAGGTGAAGGGAGTGGATATGTGCATACCTTAGATGTCTCCAAAAGGGAATTCCCCACTGTTTATGCTCGGTAAACTGCAGATACTGGGGTGTTTAACCAATGTTGTGGGAGGGGGCGGAAAGGGTATTCTGGCAAGTTGGGGATGCTTCAGTGGGAGGGGGGAGGTAGAGGGATCACCGGGAGTTACACAGCACTGCATGTTGTTGTGAGAAGTTATGATGTTGTTTTACAAGACAAAGTACATTGGGTTTCGTGTGGCACTCCGTAAGTATATATCAATAATCCTCCTATTCAATTGTAAGTTTAATTTGGGTGCTGACGGGTTACCCCCTCTGACCGCTGGGGGTTGGACATAAACTATAATGTGAATTGCATTGGCAAGGACTGACAATGCAGCCCGTAGCACTCCTTCGTGGAACTAAAAAGTTTCCTATGGTAATCCCGGGTATTCCTCTAATAAATGGAACTCTCAATTCGTCATTAAGTTATTGAATTTTTATTCATACACTTGAGTGTTTACACTGTTGCGTCACAGTCGATTATCAGTTAATTATAGATCCAATCATCATTTCTTCAATACCAATTCATTAAATCCCAATGCATTTCATGCTCATGCACTTCATCAGGGGAAATTAGGTGAATCTATGAATCAAAGCATAATGGAACAGGTATAAATGATAAGGAAGTAGACAATGATTAAAGAGAACTAGATCAGGAAAGTCTGTGTAAATCCCATATAAGAAGTCAGGTGCTACATACGTACGAGGCTGAAGAAGTCTAAAAGAGATCGGTAGAAACCTAAAAGTCGATGGGTGAACCAAATTGTGAATAAGTCATCAGAACCCGAAAATACGGTGATAGTAAGGATACGGTGATAGTGAAGAAAAAGTGCTTAAAACCAAGCAATCACAACCAAAACGAAATCTAAAATGAACATGCTTGGGGGTGTCCACTGACGAGAAGTACACTCGGATAACTCCTCAAAAAAAACATGAGAATAGTGCTTTAGTATGCCGCCAAAGATAGTTCAGGTACCCCGCATTAAAAACCCTTTGAGTGCGCCTATAGCCTAACTTCCCCGAAAGGTGAAGAAATTAAATATAGTGTTGTAGCCCAAAGTTATAGCTTACCGGAGGAGAGACGATAACATTACTCCGGATCCATACAAAGAGTCGAATGTCGAACGCCACACATGCGTGTGGCTGCTCAGTAAATAGTCATAGAGACTGGACTAACCCGGAACTCAACAATCTTGAACAAATACGAGTTCACAGTGACAATAGATTACACCGATGTGTGAGTGAAATAATTAAAAAATTAAAAATAAAAATAATATGATGATCGAACTTCGACGCCCGTGACTAGTGGGAACAATGGATATAAGGAATAGTATAGCCCAGCGAAAGGCGGGTAGAAAATACAAGGAGAAAGTGACGGCCATGTTGGAGAAGGTAATATGGATGGAAAACAAATAAAACCCAGTATCATGGCGAAATAAAACGTGCCCAGTGTCATAGCGAGAAATAAAAGACCAATGATGAGAGATCAGGGGATGAAAGATAAAAAATATTATAGATGAAGGAATATGTGAAACGTAGAGTAAATAATTCCTGACAGATTAAACATTAATCATATGGACTAAGATACACATAAAACTTCCAAATACATGAACTGTCCTCAAAAGAAGCAACTGTATTCCATCCGGTCATTTAACCCTTTCGGATAAATGAATTCAATTTTTTAATCCAAAACATTTCACGTTGTTGTCGAAGCCTTGTTTTGCAGAAACCACCTCCAAAATCATAAATCTGATTTGGCCTACGTTGTGATTGTTCGCGGAAAAATGTGCAGCAATTGGAGCTTTGGTTACTTTGTTTCTAATTGTACTTTTGTGTTCGGTTAAGCGTGTTTTTATTTTCCTTTCCGTTTTTCCCACGTATGGGAGTCTGCACGGACATTTGAGCAGGTAGATTAGGTTTTTGGTGTCACATGTAGCATTGGTATGTAACTTAATCACTTTACCTGTGGTTGGATGGTTGAGTGTGTTCCCACGTATGATGTTGTTGCAATGTCCACAGTTTAAACAGGGGGTGGTCCCCGTATATCTGGCATTAACATCTCTTGGTTTGGATTCAAGCATCCCTTTTATTTTCATAGACCTCTGATAAGCGAACAGCGGTTTGGTGAATATTCTTTTGAAATCAGGTTCATTCTCAATCATTTGCCAATTCTTCAAAATGATTCTTTTGATCTGTTGACTCCTGGTGGAAAACTTGGATACAAACATGGGCCTACTTTGTAGTACATCAGGTGTGTATGTCTTCAATAGATCCTGTTTATCTTTCCTTCTCGCCCTTTCCATGGCGTCTTTTACTACTGAATTAGGATATTTCCTTTCCTGAAATTTCTCCATCATTTTAGTTTCATTCTTGGTGTATGTGTCGATGTCAGATGAGATACGTTTGATCCTCAGGAATTGTGAATACGGTAAATGGCGTTTGATAGACATGGGTCTATCGAACATTAGGGAATTGTTCCTGTCAGTGCTTTTGATGTACACATCAGTGTGGAATCTGTTGTTTACAATGGAAACCAGAACATCCAAATACGGGATGGACCCTACGTTGATGGTGTGGGTGAACTGCATATGATCATCAATGTTGTTGATGAACAACATGAACTCCTCGAGTTCTTCCTTGGGCCCTTTCCATATTAAAAATATATCATCGATATATCGCCTTCGTTTATGGATTTTACTTTGCCATCTCAAGTTGTTCAGGATGTGGTCAAGTTCCTATCTGTGCATAAACAAATTAGCGTAGCTGGGAGCTGCGCAACTTCCCATTGACTTACCTGCCAATTGCTGGAAAATGTTGTCATTCCATGTAAAGTAGCTATGGTATAGGGTGTATTGTAAGAGTTCCAATAAAAATATTTTGAGCTCTTCGTCAATGTCATGGTTGATCAAAAAGGATTCAATTGCTTCAATTCCCCTGTTGTGAGGTATCGAAGTATAAAGTGAGCAAACATCGATAGTGCAAAGGGTAATGGTTATTGTTTCATGCAGAATGGTTTCGTTCAGTTTAGTTAAAAAGTCAGTGGTATCTCGTAAATACGTAGACATTTTTCTAACCAGTGGTTGCAAGTGTCTGTTCAACTATTTACCAGTAGGCTCATGTATTGATCCCTTTGTAGATACTATCGACCGGAATGGGGGTTTCTTCAAATCCTTGTTGATTTTAGGTAGCATGTGTATGTAGGTTTCCTCGGATTTTCTTGGAGCAAATATTTTCTATCTTTGACAGTGATCGTCCCCATCTCCACTGCTTTGTCAACAATGGTTTTCAATGTCCTTGCGAAGACCTCTGTGGGATCTTGAAGTAACTTCATATATGTGTTGTTGTCATTTACATGTTCAGTCACACTTAGTGTGTAGTATTCAGCGTCCATAATAACAAGTGCCCCACCTTTATCCGCCTTACAACACTTGATTTTCCGGTTTTGGACAATTTGGTTGATAACTTTTGCCTCGCTTATGGAAAAGTTTGACCTGTTGGTGGTTGGTTTTTTGAATAAGTCCTTAATTTCTTTGAGGATGATGGTCTCATATGAATCAAAAATCTTATGGCTGATGGGAGCTAAGAATGTACTTTTGCTCCTTAAGCCTAAAGTGGTGTCTTGTGATTCTTGGATGGGTTGTGGAATGACGTTGGTATAGAAATGCCTCAACCTTAAGGTCCTCATAAATTTGAACACACTGACTTCAGTTTCTAGTTTGTTGGAACAATAGGTTGGAACAAAGGATAAACCTCGTTGTAAAGTTGTTTTCTGGCTTGTTGTCAAAACTTCCTTGGAGATGTTTATGATCAGGTTCTCTTGCTGCGCGTTGATTGGGCAATCAAGGTTTCTGAGTCTTTTGGCACCCCTGCCCCTCCTGGTTCGACGTTGGGGCTCGGGCCTCTTTCTAAAAAAGGCACCTCTGGTGTTGCAACGGCAGTACTGATATTGGCCCTATTGATTGGAGCCTCCCCTCTGCTTCTCCCACTTTTTTGTGCGCCTTTTTGGGATGAGTCAAAAGACGTTGAACTGCCTTCGTCAAAGGAGGGATTGTTGAATGGTCTTTGTTGTCTACGTTGAGCGTAGACCTCCGCCCAATTATAAACCTCTCCCAACTTATAGTCTATAGTATCGCGCTTGTATTTCCTGATTTTTCGATCGTTAATTTATCTCGTATATTTATCCAATTGACTGTTGATATCGTTCAAGGCAGTGTCTAATTCCTCTTTTGATAGGTTGCTTTCTAGGTTGGCTTGTATTCTCCTTATATCCTTGTCAAGGTCCTCAATGACCTTGGAAAGTTCCTCTACAATGAGTAAGATTAAGTCGAGCGAACACTTATTCAAAATTTCATACCACCGTTCAGTGAATTTGGGATTATTCCTGCAAAGTGTCGGCTTCAAGGCTATTCGCAAACCACGTGGGATTCTCTGGTCTTTATGGTACTGGATGAGTGTACCGGCATGTAGTTTTTGTTTGATGATTCTTTTTGAAGTATATAATAGTTGCTTCAACAAACTTTGGATTGAAAAAGTGCTTGTGGTTGAAGGGTCTACTTCCTTTATCAAGGCATATATGCGGCTGGTTTCTTCAGATGAAAAAGCAAATGTGTTTGCTCTTTTGTCCGTGATGTTGGAGATATCCTCATATTCCATATTTTCTTAGCTGTGTTTAAATCGATTGGTGCTCACACTGAGTCGGTCAGTATCTGAATCAAGCAAAGTACATTGGGTTTTGTGTGGCACTCGGTAAGTATATATCAATAATCCTCCTGTTCAATTGTAAGTTCAATTGCAAATTTAATTTGGGTGCTGACGGGTTACCCCCTCTGACCGCTGGGGGCTGGACATAAACTATAATGTGAATTGCATTGGCAAGGACTGACAATGCAGCCCGTAGCACTCCTTTGTGGAACTAAAAAGTTTCCTATGGTAATCCCGGGTATTTCTCTAATAAATGGAACTCTCAATTCATCATTAAGTTATTGAATTTTTATTCATACACTTGAGTGTTTTCACTGTTGCGTCACAGTCGATTATCAGTTAATTTTAGATCCAATGATCATGTGTATAATCCAAACATAATTCACCTCATTACTTCAAAACCAATTCATTAAATCCCAATGCATTTCGTGCTCATGCACTTCATCAGGGAAAATTAGGTTAATCTATGAATCAAAGCATAATGGAACAGGTATAAATGATAAGGAAGTAGACAATGATTAAAGAGAACTAGATCAGGAAAGTCCATGTAAATCCCATATAAGAAGTCAGGTGTTACATACGTACGAGACTGAAGAAGTTTAAAAGAGATCGGTAGAAACCTAAAAGTCGATGACGAAACCAAATTGTGAATAAGTCATCAGAACCCGAAAATACGGTGATAGTAAGGATACGGTGATAGTGAAGAAAAAGTGCTCAAAACCAAGGAATCACAACCAAAATGAAAACTAAAATGAACATGCTTGGGGGTGTCCACTGACGAGAAGTACACTCGGATAACTCCATAAAAAAAACATGATAATAGTGCTTTAGTATGCCGCCAAAGATAGTTCAGGTACCCCGCATTAAAAAACCCTTTGAGTGCGCCTATAGCCTAACTTCCCCGAAAGGTGAAGAAATTAAATATAGTGTTGTAGCCCAAAGTTATAGCTTACTGAGGAGAGACGATAACATTACTCCGGATCGGTGCAGAACACAGACGCTGCGGGGTATGATTGCAAGATTGCGACCCGCATCACAGTGCACAGTTAGTGCAGGACAAGACAAACTTGACAAACTCTCTCTACGAGAGAGACACCGGCCACTTAGATCATGTACGATAGCGCTTACTGATTTAAATGTTATGACATGGAACGTTCGAGGGCTGGGAGATCCGCGAAAAAAACACCAGGTCTTGGCGTATCTTGACAGACACCACATACATATAGCTCTTCTGCAGGAAACCCATATCAATCCCCGGACTAATAATATCTTTGCCTGTAGATGGGCTGAGCATACTAATTTCTCCTCATACTCTGCTTATGCGAGGGGTACCACCATCCTCATAAAGAAGGGGACTTGGTTCACTGTCCTGGGTACGAGGGTGGATACGCAAGGCAGATACTGCATGACATGGGGTCGGTGGGACACCTGTCGGTTACACTGGTATGTTGTTATGGCCCGAATACAGATGATCCCGTGTTCTTCACTGAGCTATGGGCAGCCATTGTAGATATAGGATTAGACCAAGTTATATGGGGAGGTGACTTTAATGTGGTAAGGGACCCAGCGCTCGATAGATCACAGCCCAGCCCACATCATTACACTCGCGCACGTGCCGAGTTACACGCACTACTGCAGGAACATTCGCTGATAGACGCATAGAGGCACCTACACCCTGACAAACGGGAAGGTACGCATTATACAGCTCATGCTGTGACATGGGCCAGGATAGATTATATATTCCTATCGGCAGGCATATGATCAGCACTCACGGCAGCCACGCACCGAGCTAGAACATACTCTGACCATGCACCGGTTCGCCTAACATTGACAAGTGACGAACTTGGGCCACAAAGATCAAGCTGGAGATTACAACCCACCATGGTCTTAGACGTTCCAGGAGGAACTTCGAGAAGAGGTACTGGATTTATTTGAACGCAACAAGGTATTGTGAATATCGCAGAGACTATTTGGGAGGCGTTCAAGGTAACACTACGAGGGATATGTATTGCAAAGGGATCCGGGGTACTAAAAAGCATTCAGCGCTCGTTGACTAATCTAGAGCAGGAACTGAAGGCACTAGAAAACTCCCTGATTGACAGACCAGGGGGGGAGACCTATTCCAAAATGAGAGAAAATCTCGGAATATAAGGAGGAAGCAGCTAGGGAAACGAAATTCAGGGGGAAGTACTGGACGGCACGACGATATGGAGAGGGTGAAAGGCCAAGGAAGGCTCTTGCCGCAACGGTTAGACTAGAAAGACCCATAAATGTGGTGATGGAAATCGAGGATTGCGAGAGGAAGGTATACAGAGACACGATAAACATTCTGAACTCCTTCACACGGCACTATGCAACCCTATACACATCTACGAGAACTGACTCACCAGACTAGTCCAGGTACTTGAGTGATGTGAAGCTAGGATGGCTAAGTTATACCCAACAACGTTGTCTGAGTACACCATTTGAGCTGGACGAAGTACGTGATGCATTTATGCACATGCAGTCTGGCAAAGCCACCGGCACAGACGGGATACCGGTTGAATTCTACAAAACCTATATTGACTTTATGGCCCCAATATTACGGGAAGTATATGAAGACGCTTTGGAGGTGGGACGTCTCCCCCCTTCCATGAGGCTAGCCCTCATTTCCTCATTGCTAAAACCGGGTAAACCACCGCGGAGCTGTGATTCTTACAGACCGCTGTCCTTGCTTAACTGTGATGTAAAAATTTTGGCTAAGCTTATAGCGACACGGCTCAATCTTCTCATGGAAAATCTAATATTGCCGGACCAATCAGGGTTCGTACCCGGCAGGGCAACCTCTCATAACCTGCGTACCTTTTTTACTGTATTAAATAATATCTCAGATGACTAACCCATGGCGGCCATTTTCCTAGATGCTACGAAAGCATTTGATTCTCTGGAATGGGACTACCTGCTCGCAGTGATGACACGCATGGGGTTCCCCCCAATCTTTCTATCCTGGATCAGACTCCTATATGACACACCCACGGCTAAAGTCCTGGTAAATGGGAAACTGTCCCATGAAATTCCGATCTCGAGAGGCACGAGACAAGCGTGCCCGTTGTTGCCTCTGCTTTTTGCGATCGCGGTAGAGCCACTAGCGGCTAAACTGAGACAACCCCACAACGATAAGGCACTAAGATGCGAACTGCGGCAAACATTGATATCGATGTATGCGGATGATATTACACTACCTAGATGCGTCACTTTGTAAATATGGCGTCCCATGGCGCATTTTTTACAACGCTGATGCATCACAAAAAGTGACGCACCGGCGGCACAAAAGTGACGCAAGGGCGCATAAATAAGCCCACCATGCATAGCAGGGGAGAGAAAAGCACACGAGAGAGAGAGTTGGAAAATTCATGCACTCTCATAAAGTGCTTAATTGAAAAGAAGCAAATAGTGCCTGAAAATGTGAAGGACACAGTTATGAATCAATGCTCCAGGGGAGGGCCAAAAAACAAGAAGAGGTAGGAAAGCCAACACACTCTAATGAATAAGAAGCAAACACAGGAGAGTGACAATGATGCCAACTAATAGTAAGCAATTGGCAGCCTCTAAGCCCATCCTAGGCAAGCAATATGTCTTGCAACAGAGAGTGCAGGCAATGTCTTAGGCAAGACCTAAAAAGTATCAACAGAATTATTTTCTTAGTCTGATCGATCTGATGTGAATCAATTCAATGCATTAAACTTTATTCAGTTAATAAAATCAGAACCATAAAAAGTAAAACAACTGGATAAGATAAAAAGCTGTGTTGAAATTCATAACATGTATAAAAAAGTTAAGGAGTTAAGAAGGTATGGTTGTGCGAGTACAAATCAGTCATTTCCTTAGTTTCACTGTAGCTACTTAAAGACTTGTAACAGAAAAATAAACATGAATATCGGTAAACTTTGCAAATGCATTAGAGTTGGGTGTACTTGGGTGAAATTTAACCTTCTTAACACTGGCGCCAATAGATCTTGTCTAGGTTTTTTATAGTATCTACAGAACATGGTGTCTATGGGGCTCACAGGGATCTATAAACCATAAAAGACAATGGAACATATTGAACCTGAAATGGGTGAACAAAAACCAATGGTAAGCATTTAAAACCAGCCCAAAAAGCAGTTCCATAAAAAAAATCTGTCTGTAGGATGTCGGAAGCTCTGACTGTAGGTTTAATACATTTATGTTCCCTAGTTGCACTGCTCCACCTGAGGTATTCAACTTAAATCCACAGTAAATCAGCTTTCATAATCTTATCTGGGTTCTCAAAAAGCACCCTTCATCCCATTTGAGACCAACATTGACTCACATACCTCAGCCATGGAATCAGATGACATCTGTCTAAGGAGAGAGAATCTTTCAAAACCAATCATTTTAGCTTACATTCTGGCCTTGTCCAGATAGTAATCCACCTAATAAGGGGGCACAGACCAAACATGTCCTTCAAATAGGGTAGACCCACATTTTTAATAGACTATATGAGTGGGTGTGTATTGCAGGACTCCCAACGAAATTGTACAAAATGTATCTTTAATAACCTGAAGTGATCTGGCTCCCATATATCCACACACATCCACTCCCTATATATGGCAACTGAGACACATTTAGCCTGCCTGGTACAGTTTAACATGATCCCTGGAGGTTTTTTACACAACCTGCAAGCAAACCCAAAAATGCCTCCAATAATCCTCATCAAGGTAGATTTATTGTTCATCAAAAGGGGAGATCAAGTAAAGCAGGGTCAAAAACGACCCAAAGGCATGAGAAAGAGGGGTCCTTTCCCAAGACATGACCATTGGCACAAAACTGCCTGATTTCTTGGACTTAGGGCCCATTGTCATCATATGTGGTTTGCTATAGTTAGTGGACAAACTAAATCTGCCTTGAAAGAAACAAATGAATTTATTAGCTGCTGAATTCCCATCGCAGTGACAGACAACAGGACCACACATCAGCATAGAGTAAAGTGGGCATAACCCATTAGCTCACCCGCAGGGATTCTGCATTTACCAATAATAGAGAGAATTACAAATTGCTAATATATATAGGTAAATACAAAAGGGGCCAGGATACAACCTTGGCATAATCCCTGTGAAGGAAGTGGCTCAAATTAGGGTCACTCGGGTCACTCACGACCACCTCTCCGTCTTCCATACCAAATGAAGAGTCGGTCAGACAGTAAAGAATACAAACCAATATCTGTTTATTCAAATACACTCAGAGTGGAGCCCCGTCTGCCCAGTCGCCTAGGATGTTTCAGAGTGACTGACATCAGCAAGCATAAAGATACATTATGTAAATTTCAGGACCAACTAAGGCAAGCTCACAATGGAATTTTCCAAGCAGATGCAGCAAAACAGTGAAATACAAAAATGAAGTGCCGATTCTGAGGCCGGGCACACATTATCTACTATCCACGGTCGTTCTGCCTGTGCCCACCACTAGACAAGGGGAGATAAGGCCTATATCTAAAGGGAAAGGTATGAGCTAATAAGAACAGTGTATTCATTATTGAAGCAAAACCTATCCTTGGAGAAACAGAACCTAACAGAGGCCTTTTTTCAGAAATAGCAGAGCACAAGTTTCGATTACAACACAAATTGGCGCCGGAATAGAAAATGGCGCAGCGAATTCTAACATACATAGAACAATGCGTAAACATGAATTTTTGAATCTAACTTCAAACAACCTTGTGGAGAAGCCATCCATATCATATCTCATCACTTAATACATATCGAGGTAAAAATAATTAAAAAAGTAAACAATATTTGCATCCACCCCCATATATAAATAGCCCAAAGCTGGGCCCTAATCACTCTGTCAAACACAGAACAAAGATCCATGAATGCCAGGTGGAGGTGGCCTGACCATGTATTCATCTATTTATTACGATCAAATGTAGCTTAAGGCATTGATCACTGGTACTGGGACACAGCATAAAACCATACTGCAAGTCAGAGAGAGTTCCCTTTTACTCCACCCACATCGAGAGTTTATTAAAAATCAGCCTCCCACTACTTTGACAACTGCATCTATTACGGAAATGGAGTGGTAGCATTGGGAGTGGTCCTGTCGCCCTTTTAAAAATGGGAACTATAACCAAGTTTGGCCAAGACTTAGGTGGGCCTTCGAGGTATCTTCATTCCGAGAGCTCTACAGAACAGCAAGGTGACAGGACTTTCTACTGTTGTGTAAAGAGGAGTGGAATGGTAGACATGAAGGGCTGGGTGCAGAACAAATTTGAGGTTGATGCCTTCCAGTGCAGAACGTTGAACCACCCTTTTCAAAGTACTCATGAATCATTCAACAACAGAATTTGCCTGTGCCAGAGAGGTGTACTTTTCTGGTGTTTGATGTTCAAATGATTAAGAAAGTCTTTGAACTCTCTGCTTTTGAAAGGTGGACTAATGTCAGATTTGAGAATGGAGTGAATACCCCATTTTTTGAAAATGTCATCCAGCCTTTCGATGACTCTGTCATGTGTGGTTGATGATAAGTCTTCAACTAGAGAAAAACATGAGTGCTCATCGACAACAACCATGAGATGATTTCCATTGTTAAAGGATACAAAGAAATCCACTGCAATCATTTCCCACACCTGCTTCTGGAGGTCAGAGATAATTAATGGATGCTGTGTTGTTTCGGGGGGTAAGCAGCTGCACAAATAAGAGTCCTTTTGTTCTCTTTCATCAAGGCGAGGAAACCACACTTGATATCGAAGAGCTCTCTTGGTGCTGACAATGCCACAATGACCCTCGTGGGATAGTTTAATGACTTGTTGTCGTAGACTCTCTTGAATGACAATTCTAGAACCTGTAAATATAACACCTTCTTGTGTGACAGAGATTTCCTCTCAATTTTTGGTATTCACATCGGTGTCCATTTTAGGACATCTCATCCATCTGTCATCATCCTCACAACCAATGTCCATTTTACTTATTACTCCTGAAATTAGAAGAACTGAGGGATGAGTAGGAAAGCATGAGGGATGAGCAATATTGTTGAGAAATGATGGATGATGAATGATTTATTGATTTATTTTCATCATTTATAGAGCGCAGGAATCACCCCAGTAGGGGTATCTCCGCGTTGTAGCAGCGCAGGGGAAGAGCCAGAATAGGTGGATCAGAAAGGTGAAGTTTTTAAAAAAATCTGACTGAGAGGTAATTGTTGCAGAGATGGATGTCCCTGGGTAGTTGGTTCCAGAGTTGGGGTCTAGGTAAGTAAAGGATTTGCCTCCTAATCTAGTTTGTTTTATGGTTGGTATGGCTAGGAGATAATTGCCTCCTGACCGGAGAGTTCGGGCTGGTGTATCTGACTAACTTGTCTGACAGGTATCCGGGTCCTGTTTTATTTAAGGCTTTAAACACCATGCAGCATACCATGAATTTTATTCTTTTGCATATGGGTAGCCAGTTTAGTTTGCGGAGGAAGGGAAGTGAAGCTATTCTGGGGGGAGCATTAGTCACTAAGCGGGCCGCCGTATTCTGGACTACTTGCAGATCAGTAAGGCATTACAGTAGTCCAGACGGTTCAGGACCAGTGCTTGTACCAGGGTTTTACGTGTGGAGGATGGGAGAAGGGGGAAGACTCTACGAATAAGTTTTAAGACATGGAAGCAGGGCTTAGCAGTTGTGGTGGCATGCTCCTCCAGGTTTAGTTTGTGGTCAATTTGGACCCCTAGGTTCCTAACCACTTGTTTTGGTGACGGGCAGAGCCCAGTTCATCGGGCCACCAGTTGGGAGACCATCTAGCTACTGCATCTTTGAATAGCATAATTTCAGTTTTTCCTGCATTCAACTGAAGTAGGTTGTTGCCCATCCATTCGGGGATGGTTTTCATGCCCTCTGAGAAGGTGGCCATGTTTGTGTAGCTTTTGTCGAAGGAGAGGAGTAGCTGTGTGTCGTCAGCTTAGGATATTGGTATGAATACTAGGTTTCTCAGAAGTGATGCGAGTGGGGTGGCATAAATGTTAAGTAAGGTGTGGCTTAAGCATGAGCCCAGGGGTACGCCCTTCTAAACCGTGGTGGTCTGAGATTTGGACAGACCTAGGTTGACTGTTTAGGTTCTCTCCTTCAGAAAATTAGTCAGCCATTTTAGTGCGTTGCCCTGAATGCCTACGGTTCTTAGTCTCTCCAGCAGGATCTGGTGTGTGGTTGTATCAAATGCTGTGGACAGGTCGAGCAGTATGAGAATCGCTGCTCGTCTGCCATCCGCAAGCATTCGGATGCTGTCTGTGACTGTTACCAGAGGTGATTCCGTGATATGTCTAGGGAGGAAGCCTTGCTGCAAATGGTCGAGGCAATCTGATGATTCAATGAATGTGGATAGGTGAGTGTTGATGTGTTTCTTGAGAAATTTGCTTTGAAGAGGGAATAGTGAGATGGGTCGGTGGTTAGTAATAACGTCTGGGGGCAAATTGGCATTTTTCCTGATGGGCAGGATCTGTGCAGCTTTTCATTCCTTGGGGAGCTTGCCTTCATTTAAGGAGATGTTTAAAATGTAGCAGATGGGGCAGCAAGCTAAGTGGCTGATAATCTGGAGATTTTGGCTGTGATGAGTTCTGTAGGCGATCCAGCTTTAGTTCTTTTCAGCAGAGATTCCGTGTCTTCGGTGGTGAGCAAATGGAATTCCTCTAGTTTATTAACGCTGGATGAGACAGAGGGGGGTTTGAGTCTGGGGTTTGAGTTAGAGCTAGTGGATGCAGCTATTTTGTTGTATAAGGTATCAATTTTTTGTGTGAGGTATCCTGCTTTACTGTCACATAGGATCTGAGTTGTATCTTCTACTGTCTTACAAGCTTTAGGATTGATGAAAGTGTTGAGTACCGGGACTGTTGCCTGTCAAGTTAATACGTTTCTTACTGGCGTTTTTCAAGTTTCTGTGGTATTTGGTCTGGGAAATCTTCAAACCTTCTTTGTCAAGAGGGTCCTGGGTTTGTCACCAAAGGTGCACTGGCTCTTCTCCATCCGGAGGTCAGTGGTGTACCAAGGGGTCTGGGGGCGTTTAGGGGAAGCTAGAGACCTTTTCAGGGGTATCATAGTGTCTAACGTGGATTTTATGTTGTTCTGAAAACCTGTTAAATGTTTTTCTACTGTGTCGGGACTGAATTATGGGGAGGTAAGAAGGTATCTGTGAAGAGTGGGCGTTAGTTTGTGCCACTGTGTGTAGTTTCTGGTAATATATGCTTTCTGGGGGTTGTGCTCTCTGGAGCCTACTAAGCAGAATTCAATGTTGGAGTGATCTGACCATGTCAGGGGGCAGGTTGTTTTGTAGATAGTGAGAGGTGAATTGGAGAGGATTGCATCTAGGGTGTGCATAGGCGCAGTATTAATTTTGGTTAGTTCAAGCGTGGATAGCTCTGGCAGAAGAGCAGTGGCTTCCGGGTTGTTGGTGTTCTCACTGTGCACGTTTACATCTCCCAGAAGCAAGAATCTATTGGTTGAGATCACATGAGGGGAGATCAGGTCCATAATTAAAGTAATGGAATCGAGGAGAGGTCCTGGGGGCGGTATACTAGGGCTCCTTTCCAGCTGAGCTTTGCATGGACGTCAATTCTGAACACTTTGATTTCAATTTTTCACTCACTCAGTTGATCTAATACTGCAACTTTTATCAGGTCTTTATAGATAATTGCTACCCCTCCCCCGGTCCTACCTGGTCGGTTCAGTATTTGAATGTGATAGCCATCTGGCACTGCTAGTGCAATGGCAGGGGTTGAGGCTGGTTTGAGCCACATTTCTGTGAAGAACCCTACTAGTTTCTGGAGGTTAGCTTGCATTTGGGGGTCCTGTGAGTCTTTAATGCCTGAGGAAACCCTTTGTAACATTATTACTACGTTGTGTGAACAGCAAACTCTGGTAGGTGATATTTTGCACGCAAGGGGGCCCTCCATTTCTGGAGGGGATATATTGGCAAATACTTCGGATTTTTTCATAGCGTGCGAGCGTTGGTAATCTCTTATATGTAGTAGTTCCTGTCTGGTGTAGTTAAGGGGGGTTCCTGGCCTAATTACCTGATTCCTGTGGAAACCGGCAGGGTTTCTAGCTCCTGGCGACGACGAGGCGCGGAAATGCGCAGAAGGGGGGCTTGGAGGAGGGAGCTGACCGCAGGGAGGTCTCCTCCCCCGGGCGGTTTGGGAGGGCTGCGAGGGGTTTTGACAAGAAGTTGCTAGAATGTTCTGGCTTTTGGGCTGGCCTAGTAGGACTGGCCAGCCCAATTATGAATGTCCCTGTTCCCTCCTCCTAGCCACCATTTTAGGTTTGGTGACCTGGTGGCTAGGAGGGCTGTTAGCTTTTTTGTCTGTGATTAATTGTAGAGTGTTAGGGTAGCTTTATTTAGTGTTTCTTGTGGCTGTTTTTGGATCGCTTACATGGCGGATTATTGCATGCTAGAAGCGAGGAGGCTTCTGTCTCAAGCAGGTCGCATGGACCTGTTGGTGGGAGGGGGGCCGGCGCGCCCCCAGCGCCAGGCCTCCGCTGGCCAGCCTGTGGCGGTGATGGCGTGTTCATCGCCGAAGGAGAGAGGCTCTGTGCAGGTACGTGGAAGAGACCGGCCCCTCATTTTCAGGCGCGTGTGGTGTTGGGGGCGGAGGGAGCTCCAGCGGTATCTGGCGCTAATTCTACAGGTGCGCATGAGGCGCGCCCGGTCCCTGCTGCTTCCGCGCGAGTGGCGCTTCAGGTGGGGAAAGCTCCGGCGGTGTCTGCTGTCCCCGCGGCGCTTGGGAGGGAGGCGGGAGGCGCTGTGACGAGTGCGCTGATTGTGCAGGCGGGCGGGGCTCCCAGTGTACACACCTTAGGCTCGGCAGCACCAGCTGCTGCGAAGGCGGCCGTCAAGAGGGGGGGCGGAGAGCGAGTGGGAAGCGCTCCGCCCCTGACCCGGTTATGGAGAGTTTTCGGAGCCTGCGAGAAGGTGGGCAGTGCGTGGTGCGAGGAGAGGCTCCCTTCAGTTGGAATCTCGGGAGTCATGGCAGTCGATGAGGGAGCCGGTGGGGCAGACATTAACCCCTTCAAGACGTATTGTATTAGAGACACAAGGTTATTGGGCAATGAGGAGGGGGCATTGTTTACACCTTCAGAGCATTTTGTGCCAGGGATGCCTATTGCTGAAAAGAATGCTACAGGCAAGTTTTCTTCAGGGGGTTTAGAGGGTTTGGAGGGTTTGGACCAGCAGGGGGGTCTAGTGTTATGTGGTGCCAATACAGTTAGGGTTATGAATGAGATAGAGGATAATGTAGGAAGTCCTTTTTTGTTTTCTACGCCTGGCTCATCTGTGGGGGCGGCATTGTCAGTTGGGGGGGGGGGGTCCAGGGGAGAGGGGGAATGGACCCAAATGGAGGAAGGGGGTTCAGTTTCTGGCGCTGAT
Organism: Lissotriton vulgaris; assembly: GCF_964263255.1. NCBI lineage: Eukaryota > Metazoa > Chordata > Amphibia > Caudata > Salamandridae > Lissotriton > Lissotriton vulgaris. Next base: position 1,092,102,173 of record NC_141689.1, on the reverse strand, counting down.
TTTGGTTTTTTGAATGCAGATGCTCCTTTTCAGAGGGGGGGTAGGAGTGTGTCTCAGGTGGGACATGGAGCCTTTTCTTGTAGTGTTAATGTCGCAGGTCATGGGGCTGGGGCAGGGAGTTTGGGGCTTGAGGGGGCAGTAGTGGGTGATTCTGTAGGGGTGTCGCATCCTGTTGTCAGGAGTTTAGAGGGTGTTGTTTTTCCTGGCACAGCGTCCCAGCATGACGGGGGTTTGAGGTAAGTAAGTGGTTGGCCTGTACAGGGGCCTTTGGGGGCTGTTCCGTATTGGTCGGGAGGTGCAGGTGGCCCCTATTTGATGTTTGGTTCTCCGGGGTGAGAACATTTTGGTGCTGCAGGTGTGGCGCAGCGTGGTTTACAGAAAGATGGTGAGGGTCAAGTTTGGGGTGCAGGGGTTCTTATTCGAGCTTCTTCAGAGGTGGCGGTTGATAATTTGGATTGCAGTGAAGATGATGAGGTAATAGGCGACTCTCCGGTCAGGGGATGCCTGTGAGGAGTAGTATTAGAGGCCGTTCTTTGGATAGGTTGCAAGGGAAGGTTATGGGTGATAATATGCAAGGGAGGAGGTCCGCGTCAGGAGTTGTAGTCAGGGACCCTAGTACACCAGTCCAAACTTTTCCTTTTCAGGACAGGGTTAGGTGCGGCGGTCCAGACTTGGCAGGGCGCGGTCCAGTCCACTTTCGCCAAGGTGAAGCGAGGAGATTGCCTAGCGCGGCCCTCTCTGTTCCACCGAGGGAACCCGCCGCGGCCAGCACATGAGGGTCCGGCGTGACCCCGCTGGCCCCAACGAGTAGCAGGTATAGGTGTCCTACCTTGCCGGCGGCTATGGAGCCGCAGAGTCAACGCAAGGGGAGGTACAGGCGGGTACAGTCTGCTCCCCCTCCTGGAGGTTCCTCAAAAACATTAAAATGTAATATTGTTGATATCGGGTTAGGTAAGACCCGTGGTGATGTGTTGCCTTCTGGTTGATTCAGTGGTCCTGGACCATGACGAAGATAGTCACGAGGAAGGAGAATTACGGGACATGGAGGGGGGGTACCCTCTCATGTGTCTGGTAGTGTTTTTCAGGCTCCAGCGGTGCAAAGTCAAGTGCAAGTGTGAAGAGAGCACGGCCCATCAAGCAGGGCGCCTCGCAGACAGCAGGCATTGGTTTCAGAACCACGGGCGGAGCCGTCAAGAGTGGTCTTTCTGTTGCCAGGTGAGCAGTTAGCTGCACAGGCCAAACCTATTATGGTGTCTGTGGGCACAGGAGTGTTGTGGAAGTCACGGGTAAAGTGGAGAGTGGTACTACAACTGGTGCTTCCAGTACGGTTAAAGAGCCATTGGCCAGTAAAGAATTGAAAATCAAAAAGTTACCTTTTATGGGGGTCACAAAGCCTTTGGGTGCTCATTTGATGTTGACTACAAAAGAACGTATTTGGAACGGTGTGTATGTTGAACTTCTTAAGCTGCTACACCGGGAAGTCCGGTCCAAAGTGGGGTCTAAGGAAGAGGAGTTTGAGTTGGCAAAACGTCCTAGAGTTCCTTTAATCATTGAAAATTGGACAGCTGCATTCCTTATCTATGCGAGTGTATACTGTGAAAAGTTTCCAGAGCGCAGCGTGTCTCTTTTTAAATACATGGATGTTATACGCAAGGCGCCGATTACTGGAGGGGGGTTTGCTTGGTCCCAATATGATGAGGAGTTCAGGGCCAGGATGGCTTGGGATCCGGAGGCCGTGTGGGGGGGGCTAGATCTTGATTTATGGCAGCATACCATTGGGTCTGCATCAGGGGGGAAGACTATTTTTACAGCGAGTGGCTTCCCTTTAGTTTTCCGGCCCTTTCAGGGCAAGCCCACCCGGGGAGGGGTGGGAGCTACTTCAACCACACAGTCAGGGATTGGCGCATGCTGGGAGTTTAACAAGGGATCTTGTACCAGAGAATATTGTAAGTTTAAACACGAATGCTCTGGCTGTGGTAGGACACACCCATTTTCCAGATGCTGGGATAACCAGCCAGCAGGAAGCCAACAGGGGAAACAGGCAAGTGCGGGTGGTTCAGGGACGCCCCCACAGTTTTCAGGGGGTAGGGGAGCCAGAGGTTCTAAGGGTGTTGGGTCCAAGGGCTCATACACTGGTTAAGTTGGAGAGGTTGCGCCTTGCGCTTCAGGACTATGAGGATGAAGCAGTACAGAAAAAATTGTTGGATGGTTTTGAATTTGGTTTCCGGCTGGGTTACATGGGCTCAAGGGAGAGGAGATGGTCTGCTATTTTGAAATCGGCATCTGAGCATGGCGCAGTGGTGCAAGACAAGCTAAATAAGAAGTACAAGAAGGAAGGATGGCTGGCCCTTTTCATGATTGGCCGATCCTTAATTTAATAATATCACCTATTGGAGTGGTCCCGGAGAAAGATCCGGGACAATTCAGGCTTATTCAACACTTATCATGGCCGGAAGGGTCGTCTGTCAATGATTTTATTGACTCAGAGGCTGTTTCAGTCTCTTATTCCTCAGTTGACGTGGCCATGTCACTTGTTGTGACCGCGGGCGCAGCTGCTGAGATGGCCAAGTGTGATATAAAGTCTGCATTCCGGCTGTTGCCTGTCCACCCGGAGGATTGGTGTCTCCTGGGTATACATTTTTCAGGTCAATGGTATGTGGACAAGGCTCTGCCGATGAGATGCTCCATTTCATGTGCTCTTTTTGAGTGTTCTAGTACTTTTCTGCAATGGTACTTTACTCATCAGTCCTGTCACTCACTGGTAACGCGCTACCTAGGTGATTTTTTCTTTGTCGGGTCCCCGGGCTCCACGGAGTGCCAGTCTGCTCTGGACACTTTCCAAGGGCTCATGGAGGATCTGGGAGTTCCTTTGGCTCCCGAGAAAACGATGGGTCTTGCAACTGTTTTGTCCTTTTTAGGTATTGAAATTGATTCTGTGGCAATGTGTGCTCGCCTGCCTGAGGATAAAAAGTGAAAATGTTGGAGTTACTTGGAGCCATGTTATCGAAAAGGAAAGTGTTGGTGAAAGATGTTCAGGTGCTACTAGGCCATCTCGATTTTGCCTGTAGGGTGGTGAGAGCGGGCAGGACTTTTTGTCGCAGATTGGGCAGGGCCCTTGCAGGTCAACAGTTGCCTCACCATCGGGTTCGCTTGTCTGCTGGTGTCAAGGAGGACTTGAGAATGTGGAAATTCTTTCTCTCTTCTTTTAATGGTGTTCCTTGGTACGGGACGTTGACTTCCAGTGGGATGTGCAAATGTTTTCAGATGCTGCTGGCAGTGATGGTTTTGGGCTGTATTGGAATGGAAGATGGTGTGCTGAAAGTTGGCCGGATGAGTGGTTGAATGGCGGTCGCAGCATTACCTTTTTGGAGCTTTTCCCGTTGCTGGTGGCTTTGACCCTTAGGGGGGAGGAATTGGCGCACAAGAAGGTGCTTTTTCATGTGGATAACATGGCTATAGTGGAGATCGTTAACTGACAGTCTGCCAGGGATGAACAGGTATTGAAACTCATGAGAGTCTTCGTGCAGGGTTGTTTGAAACACGACATTCACTTTCATGCTTTGCACATCCCTGGTGTGGACAATGACATTGCGGATGCTCTGTCTCGTTAACAGTGGGGGAGATTCCGTGGACTGGCGAGGGAAGCAGGCAGAACACCGATTCCGATTCATCTGTGGCACATAGGCAATGTCGGGTCGTACAATTGGTGGTAGGTTCTTGTCTTTGTCTACGTGTTCTGCTTATTCTCTGTCCTGGAGGGAGTTTCTGGAGTCCGGTGCTTCTAGGCGAGAGGAAGTTTGGCGTCGTTCTGAGGATGTGGTGAACTTCATTTTAGACCTCATGGTTAGAGGGTTATTCTCCGACAGCGGGGGAAATTGGCAGAAGGATGCTTGAGGGTTGGGCCAGAGAGCAAGGGCATACTAGTAGACTCAGGGCTCCTTTATAGTGGCAGATCCTGGCTCGGTTGATCACTATTCTACCTTCTGTTTGTTCAGATGACTTTGAGTCATGTTTATTTTCCATGTTAGTGGCATTCATGTTTTTGGAGCTTTCAGGGTTTCGGAGTTGTTGGGTTCGAAATACAAGTGTGGCCTATTTTGGCGAGATGTTTTTTGTTTTGATGAGGGGGTGCATATATGGTTGGCCAGCTCCAGAACTGTTCAGACGAGGAAAGGGAAGGGTGTGTGGTTGAAGGCGCGTGCTCCAAGGCTTACTTGCCCTTTACTGTTGGCGCGGCGCTGGCGTTCACTGTGTGGGGGTGGTGATGATGCGCTTGTTTTTCAGCATATTGATGGCACCCCTGTTACAACATACCAATTCCGCGTGGTTTTGCACAAGGCTTTGCAGCTCTTAGGCCTGGATGGGAAATTATATGGGACACTTTCTTTAGGATTGGTGCTGCAACTGAAGCCTTCAACAGAGGTTGGACTGAAAGAGATATCATGAAATTGGGGCGTTGGTCTTCAAACTGCTTTCAGCGCTACGTGCGGAGTCCAGCGGAGGAGGCGCATGCGTCATCTTCCTTCCCATGAGCTCTAACTCTGTTTTCTTTTGTAGGATCGGTGGCTGGGCCTCGTTCTCCTGTGGTGACAGTCTGGATAGTTGGGCATTCCTTCGTGAAGTGGGCTCGAGTCCAGGCGGCACAGAGTTACTTTGGAGAACTTCTGGGTTTTAACGCTCGTATGTTTAATGTCGTTTGGAAAGGGAAAGGTGGGATGCTCTGGAGAGAGTTAATCCCGTGTCTTAACAACAATATGGTGGGCGGGCTATGTCCTGATATTTTGGTCATCCGTCTGGGGGAGAACGATCTCTGTGCTACCAAAGGTGTGGTGTTACTTCGAGCTATTAAGAGGGATTTGGGCCTTATTAAGGAGCTTTGGGCGGGGTGCCATGTCTTTTGGACTGATTTGATACCGCATAGGATCTGGAGAGGGTCAGCCAATCCCAGGGCCGTTGACAGGGCCAGGATGAAAGTAAACTCTGAAGTTTCTCGCTGCTGCCGTGGTCTTGGTTTTAGCAGAATTTCCCATAGGGGAATTAAATTTGAGACGGTGGAATTTTTCAGAGATGATGGTGTTCACCTGTCCAGAGTGGGAATGGACCTATACTTGTTAGAGTTACGTGAGGTTTTGGCGCGTTCGCTTGCTATGCAGCGTTAATATTGGTGCGGTTCTGTTTCTAGTTTACAGGTTGGTGGGGCAGAAAGGGAGGTGGTGTAGTTTCTCTTCCCCCCCTACCTTTCTGGGTGGCGGGGTTTTGGTTGTATCGGTGCAGTTTATGGTAGATTGTTTGATGAGTATTGGATCGATTCTTTGATTGACAGGTTCAGGGGAATGTTGGTCATAGTTTGACCGTTCAGGTTTTGGGGGGTATTGGCAGGAGTGAAGGGTCAGGCAGGGTTTATGGTTATAGAGGGCCTGGCTTTCAATATGTGATTGGGGTTTGATGAATAAAGGTTTTAAATGATGACGTAATGATTTGATTAATGACGTAATGTTTTATTGATGATGTGAGGTTTATAATGTTGTTGTAATGTTTTAATGCTGTATTGTTGGGTGGGGGAGGGGCCAAAGAATTTTAGGGGAGGGGTGGGGGGCGGGGTTTGGAGTTAATTATTTATTTAGTGAGGTATAGTTTTGTAAGGCGTTGCCGAGGTTTATATTTGTAATGTGCACCTGTTTCCTAATAAAGCGGCCTTTTCCACACTCAAAACAATCTCGGTCTACTTTTCTCCCACCTCTCGCCCTCCCTCCCAAGGGCTTACCTTAGGCGCCCCAGCGGCGCGCCCAATGTGCGCGTCCGCTGCCCGTTGGCCTGGACATCTGTTTATGTAGTTCCAGGCAGCTGAACTGCTGACCTGGGAGCTACACTCTCTCCACTCGAACGGAACAATCCGCAGGTGGTCCAGGGAGGCACCCCTCTGAGTGTCACGATGAAGGGCAAGTGAATACAATTAAAAGTGACTTTTGACTGAAGTGTATTGTTTTAAAAACCGGTGAATCTGTTTCTAAAAACTAGAGAGTGTGAGCAATAATTCAAACAAATTATATCGTGCTGGCGCAGTGTCAGGAAGCAATTAGCAGCTTTAGGAGCCCTTTCCCAGGCGCTCCTGCTATATGGCTATCAGCGTGTTCAAGTGTACTGAAGAAAACCTTTCTGCTATCTCAAGCGCGATAAGAGAGAAATGGTGGATGAGGGAAGATTGATGAGAGATGATGAATAGGAATAGGGACGGATGATGTATGACAGATGAGGGCTGGTGGATGATGGTTGAGAGACAATGGATGATGGATGTGAAGTGGGGGTGAGGAAAGAGTGTTGAAGTGTGAGGAGTGAATTAAATGGATGCTGTAGACATGTCACAGGATCTTCTTCAGAAGCCCCGCTATAACAGACTACTAGCGATGTTGTAATCTGGTCTGCTACTTACAACCAACATTTGTGTGTGGCTCCTACTTCATAATACTGGCATTTTCGAAATCTATAGTTTCACAAACTATTGAAGTATGCTTTTTGTTTGTGACCTTCCAAAGAACTTGTGAAGTAGTGGAAGGTTTTTGAACACATTGTCTAGCTGGCTAGAAACCTTACAACTATCCTATAAAGAACAGTGTTCACTGAAAGCAGCCTTGACAATACAGAGTACATATTGGAAAGCCCTAATCATTATCCAGAAAAAAAATGTAACCACAGTAAATGAATTCACCTCTGTGTAGGATGATAATTCTTTTAATTTATTTTTTGATCTCTCTGTCATTAAAAAGGCTGGCAAATGCCATTTATATTTTTCCGTCGCCTTATACGAGGCATTTAGCCACCTTCTCTTAGGGTTCATGTTCTTTATTATAATATAAAGTGATATAAGTTGTGTGTAAATGGAGAGCTCTTTTGTGATGAACAATTAAATAAAAGCTCTTCATGAAAGTAAAAAGTTTCATGATTCAGGCCCATGTCACTTTCTTCACATTGATGGCGGATGGACAATACTGTTTAGAATCCTCAGTTCCTTAACTGACACAAAAAAGTCGATTTCTAATGTGTCTTCAGATTACCCAGTACAAAATGGATGTCCATGTTATCGCTAGTCATGTGGAGCATCAACCTAAGACTATAAAATAAATCATCAACACAAAAGCTAACGATGATCTGTGTTAATGATTCTAAAGTTAGATTTAAACCATGAACTAAACCTATAGAAAGTATTGAAGCAAAATAGAAAACCATGGGCCAGATGTACGCAAAAAGCATTTTTGTTTTATGTACAAATGCCCAATTTGTAATTTGGTGACCTATTACCGAATCTCTAATTTAGTTTGCGATTTGGTATTTGGATGGGGCATGTTTAGGGCGTCCTTTCCTAATAGCGACTCGCAGTGATATGTGTGAATGTTTTGAGATCGAAATGCATCACAAATCATTCAGATTTTCCCCCCAGTCGCAAATGGGAAGGGGTCCCCACTGGACCTGTTTCCCTTTGAGAATGTATGTAAAAATGTTTTTTAAGAGCCGGCAGAGGTCCTACGGACTGCTGTCTACTCTTAACAAAAAGAACAAAAACTTTTTATTTTTCATTTTGAAATGCATCTCATTTCCCTTTAAGGAAAACGGGTTGCATTTCATTAAAAAAATTGCTTTATTCAAAAGCAATCACAGAAATGGTGGTCTGCTGAGCCTTGCAGGCCACCATATCTGTGATTCTAGCGATTCCCAACGGATCGCCAACCTAGACCTTTCTCATGAATATTAATGAGGTAGGTATATTTGCGACCCACTGGGAATCACAAAATGTATGAAACAAACATTAGTACATGGGTGATTGCATTTCCCAAATAGTGAATCACAAAAAAATTGCTATTTGGTAATCACACAACCAAACCTATGTACATCTGGCCATATATATGTTCTGTGCCACTGCAGCAATTGTATAATATTACTTTGAGCTTACATTCTATGGTAAATACAGGGCTCAATCTGTTAAAATAAAGTGCAGGGCAGCGGAGACTCATTTTGTGTTTCTTAGGAGTCCACAATCTACATGGACAAATGCTGTGGTTGCTGAATACCAATGCTGCCTAGCCTTTGTTCGCCTCACGCCTCTTTCTTCCATCACCCTCTACTTCCTGTCCTTTTATCTGACTCTTGCAAGCTGTTTCAAAACCCTGCCTTCCTCCGTCACTGTTTTCCTCTCTTTCTCTTCCTCCTTCAGTCTCCCTTTTCTGACTCTTATTTCTTTCCTCGGATCAAAATAGGATGGTAAAAAATCTAAATCCTGGTCCCAAAAACCGAAAGCTGATGCTCGCCACCTGCAGCCACCTACCCAAATTAAGCATAGGGTATACATTAGTTTTGCAGACTAATAATAATAATCCACATTTGTAAAGCGCACAATCACCCATAAGGAAAGGGTCTCCAGGCGCTGTCGGGAAGATTAAGCAAGCTATTGCCCAGAGTCACATGGTGCTGGGCTAATCTGCCACCGGGGAACGAACCGTGATCCCCAGATTCCGAAGTCAGTCGCCCTAGCCGCGGCGCCACACCTCTTCCACCAGAAAGCCAAAATCAAACAAAGACCAAAGCTATATAATACTATATCTACCAGCTACAGTAGACACATTCACCCTCGGATTTAGCTCCAGAGTAGAAACAACATCCAAATAACAATTCCTACATCTAACTAATGACAAACTTAGTATAAAGCTGGAAAAGAGTCGCCTTTTAATCCTTGGCAACATTTCTGTGGATGGTCGCAGCTGCCCACGCTAATGTAAAGCCATTAGCACTTACTGAGAACCACAAAGCAATTACAGAGGATGTGACATTTACTTTATGTGACTGAATTCTTCCCGAGGCTACCTCAGCGGTATTTTGGCTTTATTCAACTTTCTCATTCATCCTTTGACACAAGTGCCTTAATGTGATGTCTCATTAACAGTTAATGTCTAATAACATGACAGCCAGACGTGGATTACTTCTATTCTGAGAAATAGATTAGGAAGATTAGAAACAGATTAGGAAGGCACACACATGAACAGTGGTTGAGCGGCATGCCGCACTGCTTACCATTTTTGAGACGACTATTTGAATAAGATACTCCAGGAATGCATGATAGCAGAGCGAATAATAAGTAACTTAAACTGAGGAGCACATGTGTGTTTGCTTCTTCCGGGGCACTGGTGGGTGCCCACTATCTAATTCAGTTGGTCCGGGGACCTCTGGGGTCTGCAAAGCCTTCTCAAGGGGTCCACGACTGCTTAGAATATTAAAATAGTATTAGTAGATAAATACAATATATATACTCATGAAGCAAAATGTAAAATTCAAAAATTTTAAATGAAATTGGAGGCTGAAAATTAAGTGAGTATTCTCAGATCGGTTTGTGGGAGCAGTGCAAGTGCATCTAACAGAATATAGTATGGATGATGAGTGGACTTAATTGAATTTAAAAATGCTCCGTCCTCATTAAAATTAAAGTTTGTATTTATTTATTTATTTGTGAAATAAATTAAATATATCAGACCTCATTTATGAAAAGCGATGCATCGCTGCGTGAAAACCGCGATGCGTCACTTTTCATTTTGCCCTCCTTACGACATGCTGGATGCGTCATATTTACAGTATGACGCATCATGTCGCAAGGAGTTACAGATACCTCAGTATTTCTGACGTATCTGTAGGCGCAAAAATGACGCATTGCTGGAGTGTCACGAAAGTGACGCAACTCCATCAAGGGTCATTTCAAATGGGCAAGTCCCATTTCAAATGTGCCTGCGTCAGTCTTACGCCTGCTTTGAGGCAGGCGTAAAATATTGACGCATTTGCGTCCTAGAAGTGATGCAGTGAAATCTCATAGATTTCACTGAGTCACTTCTATGAGGATTATTTGCGGTAAAACGCCCACCCTGCATAAATTATACCTGCTGCAGGTATAATGTCGCGCAGGGGCTTACAAAGGGGCGCATCTACCCAGATGCGTCACTTTGTAAATATGACACACCGTAACATATTTTTTTACCCTGCTGGGGACACACCGGTAGCGCAACAGTGACGCACAGGTTCATAAATAAGCCCCATCATCTTTTGTGTGTTTGCCTGATGAATGCTTGTTTCTGTATTTTTTTGTGTATTGTTCACATCGCTGAAAATGCTTGGGCTGGAGTACCCAGTGCTTAGTAATAACTCAGTGGGGGTCCCCATATTCCAATCAATATTCAGTGGGGGTTCCCAGATTTCAGTAATGATTAAATGACTGTGAGACATTGGGTTACTGGATGAGGTGGGTGAAACCGTATTCAAGCTGCAACCATAATCCTTGTCAAGCAGAATCACAAGCAAACCCCACATTAACCTGTGCTGAACCCTCTGGTAGGTTGTCATAGAGCATTCAAACTTAAGTTAGAGTTATAGTTACTATTCATGCTTCTCTTCGAAATTGCCTGCAATGTATCTGCATGTCTAAGCATTATGGCTTTATGTACGTTGTTAATTAAAAATGGTAAATAAAGCTAAAAAAAAATTAGAGGCAATGTGTAAAGTATTTATGCAGCACTTTAAGCAGTAATAAAGTAAAAACACCACTAAAGGAAAATTCCACACAAATTAAACAAGCATTTGCAATGCAATAGGTCTCGCATTATTTAAGTTTGAGCTATTAGCATTGTAAATGGCAATTGTTTTTTGCTTTATGCTATATTTTTTTTTTACATAAAAAGCTTCATATAAAATATGTTTTATTAAAGTTATTTATGCAGTATCTAAATTTTGTTTGCATAAAACAGTATAATAATATCTTAGTAAAAAAGTCAAATATTTTAATGGAAATTCACCAAACGTTCATTTATGTGTTGGTTTTGAAAATAGCTAAATTAATAGCTTTGTCATTTACAATGCCAGTAGTTATAACTTTCGCAAATGTGACACCTATAGCATTTGTAATGCAACATTTGTATTTACGTGACTTAGATGTATTGATATTACAAATAACAATGGCTTTTAATTTTTTTTAATACTTAATAAAAGTGATTGTAATTTATAATGGCAATAGCTTAAACTTTTGTAAATAACTTTTGTGAAGATTATGTTCAGTGTATTTTATTGTAACAAAATCCAAGAACAGAAGTGAAATATTAACATCTTTTTGTGACATTTGTAATAAAGCTTGAAACATTGAGAGAACATATTTGTGCTGTGGTGGTGCTGAGTGATGCTGTGGTGGTGCTGAATGGGGCTGTGGTGATGCTGAGTGATGCAGTGGTGGTGCTGAGTGGTGCTATGGTGGTGCTGTGGTGGTGCTGAGTGATGCTGAGTGATGCTGTGGTGGTGCTGAGTGGTGCTGTGGTGGTTCTGAGTGATGCTGTGGTGGTTCTGACTGATAATGTGGTGGTGCTGAGTGACTGTACTCACTGTCACTCTGCACGCACTGTCACTCTGCACGCACTGTCACTCTGCACGCACTGTCACTCTGCACGCACTGTCACTCTGCACGCACTGTCACTCTGCACGCACTGTCACTCTGCACGCACTCTGCACTCACTGTCACTCTGCACTCACTGTCACTCTGCACTCACTGTCACTCTGCACTCACTGTCACTCTGCACGCACTCTGCACTCACTGTCACTCTGCACTCACTGTCACTCTGCACTCACTGTCACTCTGCACTCACTCTGCACTCACTGTCACTCTGCACTCACTCTGCACTCACTGTCACTCTGCACTCACTCTGCACTCACTGTCACTCTGCACTCACTGTCACTCTGCACTCACTGTCACTCTGCACTCACTGTCACTCTGCACTCACTGTCACTCTGCACGCACTGTCACTCTGCACGCACTCTGCACTCACTGTCACTCTGCACTCACTGTCACTCTGCACTCACTGTCACTCTGCACTCACTGTCACTCTGCACTCACTGTCACTCTGCACTCACTCTGCACTCACTGTCACTCTGCACTCACTCTGCACTCACTGTCACTCTGCACTCACTGTCACTCTGCACTCACTGTCACTCTGCACTCACTGTCACTCTGCACTCACTGTCACTCTGCACTCACTGTCACTCTGCACGCACTCTGCACTCACTGTCACTCTGCACTCACTGTCACTCTGCACTCACTCTGCACTCACTGTCACTCTGCACTCACTGTCACTCTGCACTCACTGTCACTCTGCACGCACTGTCACTCTGCACGCACTCTGCACTCACTGTCACTCTGCACTCACTGTCACTCTGCACTCACTGTCACTCTGCACTCACTGTCACTCTGCACTCACTGTCACTCTGCACTCACTGTCACTCTGCACGCACTCTGCACTCACTGTCACTCTGCACTCACTGTCACTCTGCACTCACTGTCACTCTGCACGCACTCTGCACTCACTGTCACTCTGCACTCACTGTCACTCTGCACTCACTGTCACTCTGCACTCACTGTCACTCTGCACTCACTGTCACTCTGCACTCACTGTCACTCCGCACTCACTGTCACTTCGCACTCACTGTCACTCCGCACTCACTGTCACTCTGCACTCACTGTCACTCCGCACTCACTGTCACTCCGCACTCACTGTCACTCCGCACTCACTGTCACTCTGCACTCACTGTCACTCCGCACTCACTGTCACTCCGCACTCACTGTCACTCTGCACTCACTGTCACTCTGCACGCACTCTGCACTCACTGTTTCTGCACGCACTCTGCACTCACTGTCACTCTGCACTCACTGTCACTCTGCACTCACTCTGCACTCACTGTCACTCTGCACTCACTGTCACTCTGCACGCACTCTGCACTCACTGTCACTCTGCACTCACTGTCACTCTGCACTCACTGTCACTCTGCACTCACTGTCACTCTGCACTCACTGTCACTCTGCACGCACTCTGCACTCACTGTTTCTGCACGCACTCTGCACTCACTGTCACTCCGCACTCACTGTCACTCTGCACTCACTGTCACTCTGCACTCACTGTCACTCTGCACTCACTGTCACTCTGCACTCACTGTCACTCTGCACTCACTCTGCACTCACTGTCACTCTGCACGCACTCTGCACTCACTGTCACTCTGCACTCACTGTCACTTTGCACTCACTGTCACTCTGCACTCACTGTCACTCTGCACTCACTGTCACTCTGCACTCACTGTCACTCTGCACGCACTCTGCACTCACTGTCACTCTGCACTCACTGTCACTCTGCACTCACTGTCACTCTGCACTCACTGTCACTCTGCACTCACTGTCACTCTGCACTCACTGTCACTCTGCACTCACTGTCACTCCGCACTCACTGTCACTTCGCACTCACTGTCACTCCGTGTGTGTGTGTTTGGGTGTCTACATAGAGCCTCTGAACCCCGGCACCAATGCTCCTGCTGCGCTAATGGAGGCTACGGCTCTGGTCGGTGCATCTGATTAACGAAGGAACTGAGATTAGAGAAGGTTTAAACCTAGTTCATGGCTCTGGGCCCACGGCAATGGAGTACTGTAATGTTGCTGCAGCACCTGGCCTCGCGCTTGTTACATTAGGGACAAGCGTACGTTTTCCGGTCCAAGGTGCTTGAATGTGCAGAAATGGAAGCGAGTGACAACGAACTTCTGCTGCATGTCTAGCTGCCACAATCTGATCCGAGGATGCATGTCCATTTTTCTGTACTACACCGGACACTCAACACTCCTCACTGGAAAGCACAGGGAGCACATTTCCTTAAATAATGTAAGAGCAGAAAGGTATTCCATCATCAAACCTGCACCATTAAAGGCCCTTCCATGATGTTAGCGTTTCTGACTCCCCTAGCTCCGATACCCCTGTGTCACATCCTGTTCGGTGACACACTAGCTCCTCCGAGAAGAACAGATTTTCCGGGAAGTATTAAGGAATATCTGGTTCTAGACAAGAAAATATACAAAGGTACCATGTGCAGCAGACAGCCGCCTTGTGCCCTACAGCACATTACACTCTATGACGCAATGCAAAATGGAGGGGGCCCACAGGCAGAATTTGAAGAGGGCCCCTGAGTCTCCCGTATCTCACAGACAAATCTTGGCCTTCAGTGTGGGCTCACTGGAGGATTTGCAGTCACTCTGCACCAGAATTACGGCAGGGTGTACTTTATGCCCTTTTTACATTAACATAGTCCCTCATATTCAAAACTCCCTCTCCGCCATTCTTCATGTCTCTACATGAAGGAAATGATGTCTGGTGAATGTTGGAGCTGTTCAACAGGGCCTCAAATCACAGCAGCGCGTATATTGTAAAAGCGGTGCCAATTCTGGAGGATTGCATGCAATACGTGTCCCCTCTTTTTGTTGAACACGGTCCTCTGCCTACCTCCTTTAATCCCACTTGTAAAAGAAATATGTGCTGTTAACAGTGAAAACGAAAGCCGGTTGTGACAGTGACTGTAAGTGCTCAGAGAAAACCTGCATTGCAGCATCAGTGTTCTGATGCACCGAGTCCTCTCAGCACCTCAGCCGTCCCCGCTGCTCCAGCCGGATCGTGTTGTTAGAAAGATGAGCTCCGGAGCTCATCCCTTGAAAGGCCTTGCCTGATAATGCGCAGGTAACACCTAGCGTTACTGAAATCCGGAAGTGAGTTTGATCGCAACACAAGGCAATCCGCAAGTCCTTTGGAGAGGCAGTAGTGGCTGGCCACTGAAGCACACATAGAGAGAGGACATTTCTGCTCTTGCCCGCATCCAGAGATAGATGCACACGTATGCATGCACACCTCCGCGCCAGTCAGACGTGCGTACATTCACAACTACAGGTGCAACGTCATATACACACATTAACACACACACGGGCCACCTGTGAGGGAATTAAACTGTGTCAATGTCCTGAAGAATAGGCTCAGGGAGCAACTCTAACGTGTGTTATATAATGAGTTGCGAACTTACAATACAAACCAAATGGGCACCAGGGGCATAGTACAGGCCCCTTCAAGCGGGGGAGGGGGCACGGTTGAGGGAGGCAGGGGGCTCTACTCGAAACTAAATTAAGCGAGATCACGTCCCTCGCCTCACACCCCCACCACCTCCTTGCGAGCCGCTTACCTTGTGCATTCCCTCTGCTGGTCAGCACCGCGATGACTTTACCGGCGCACGAAAGATTCTTAAGACACTTTTTGTCTGTCTGTTTGCCATGAACATTCCGTGTCTTCTACCAGGAAGTCAGGCAGGCCGGGCGGGACAACCGGAAGTAGGAGGGCGGGAGCCTACCCCGCCTCCCACGGAAGAGCCGCGATTGTTTGGCGCACCGGAGCAGGCAGGAGCCTACCCTGCGCCCCGGTGCCGAAGAAGGGAAGAAGAGTCTTGCTGCCGGTGGGAGCCGCTGCACTGAGGATGCCGGTGAGTGGGGCGTCGCCTTGTTGGGGGGGGGCGGGGGGCATCTGTGTGCGCGCGCGCGGCGGCGGACTGTGTATGTGTGTGAGCGTGCATGTGTGTGTGTATGTGTATGTGTCCTGGAGTCTGTGTGTATGCGTGTGTGTGAGGGGGGGGGGTTGCCTGTCTGGGTGCCTGCGTGTCTGTGTAAGTGTAAATGCGTGTGCGTGTGTGTGGAGCCGAGAGGAGAGGGGCTGGTGTGTGTGGAGGGGTCTCTGTGTATGCGTGTAGGTGACGGGGGTGTGCCTGTGTATGCGTGTGTATGTGCGCATGCGTGAGTGCTGTGTATGCGTGTGGCTGTGATGTGCGCATGCGTGAATGTTGACGCGCGTGCACGCAGCTCAATCCACGCTCGTCACAGTTTTGTGTCCCTCATTCCCCCGTGTCAGCCGACTATAAGTCTCCGCCCTGGACGCATCCTTCGGATGCGAATTCCAGGGCGAGACCTAAAAACCAAATACAGAGTAAGTTGTAATAAATAAATCAAGATGAAAATGACAAAAATACAATCTGCAGAACCAGGGATATGCAGTTTTAAATATTTCAGTAAAAATAGTATAAAAAAGCACAGAGCACCAACTATTGTTATCTGGTTGTGCTGAACCGGGACAAAGTCACAAGTTCAGGCTGACCGCAATGGATTTCAGGCCTGCTATAAGGGCCCACTTAGGTTTGCTGAACACAGTACCTGTTGAGGACGTGTCGCGCAGCCGGGCTTGGAGATGCTTCGTGCAGCAATGGTTCTGGGGAGATATGAAGTGCAATGTCCTTGCATGGAGATGCATCTTTCAGCAGCGCTTCTGATGGGATGCATTGGGCAAGGCAGTGTCTTTACGTGGAGATGTTTCACGCAGCTGTGGTTCCAATAGGCTGTGCTGGGCGAAGCAGTGTTGTTTTGTGGAGATGCCTCACATAGCTGATGTTCCAATAGGCTTCTGTGGGTGATACGAAGTCCTTGCATCTGGGAGGTCTGCACAGCAGAGGTGATGTGTTAGTCTCAAGGGCGGAACCTGATGTAATGCACTAGTTCTGCAGGAGTTGCACTGCAGAGGAGATGCGTCTTTTCTTCAGCCTCACTTCCAAGGGTCTAACACTGGGATGGCACCACTTGGGAGGGCAAAACTCACAGATGGGAAAGTACAGTGGCTGTATTCAAGGTTGATGGAAGCCTTTTGGCCCCTGAGGCTTCTGATCAAGAGTCCATCCAACTAGCCCTTAGAGCCACTCTGGGGTCCCGGGTTTCAAGATGCAGGTCCAGTCCTACTCATCCAGGCAAGAGAGCAGCAGGCCAGCAGATTAGCACAGCTGGGCAGCAGTCCTTCTGGGCAGCAGTGCAGCAGAGTGGCAGTCCTTTTAGCAGCACAGCAGTATGTTGTGAGTTAATTTCATGACCTTCTGCTTCCTTTGCTCTTTCCTCTTGTTCAGCCTATGATGCCTATAGAATGTGGTGACTGCATGGAATGTGGTGTGCAGGGAGTTAGGCAGTTGATGTCAGCAGGCTGAGCAGGAAGGATATCCTGCTCCTGGTGGGGCATACTTTATAGCCTAACTACGTCTTGGCTCATCTAAACCTCCTGTATCTGAATAACAATAAAGACTTACTTGGAACCTACATCTTGACTCCATGACGATTCATACCTTTGTAACACAGTCCTTCTTCCTGGCTGCGTCTACAGGTCCAGAAGTGTACTGAAGAGTTGGGTCCAAGGGTCCAACGACCAGCTGTCAGATACAGTAGTTATGTGACCCAGTATCAGGTTGTAGGCATGTGATGGTTAGGACTAGAAAATAGAAACTTTCTAAAAGCGTCATTTTCAGAATTGTAATTAAAATCTTGACTTTTCTATCAAAGAGGGCTTTTAATTACAGTTGTTTAGACACCAAACTTGGCCTGTCTACCTGCACTCAATTGGAAGTTATCACTTATTAAATGTAATAAGGTAACCTAAGGTAATCCTATGGGAGAGGTAGGCCTTGAGTAGTGGAAAACTAATGTATGAGTTTTTCACAACCATGGCATGTAATTCTTAAGAGGATATACCCTGCACCCTGTCCTCTGGGCTGTGTACGGCATACTGTGGGGGTGACTTATAGGTTTTAAAATGCCCTGCAGCCGACAATAACCCATCGCCCTCGTGGATCCACACAGACTTGGGTAAATTGCATTAACCTGTTACGTGTTAATACTGCAACCCCATGTTTGCAAGTCCCTTGGGCGGTTACCCCCACTCCTCTATATCTTAGATTCTTTAAAAGGCCTGTCCGTGTATCCTCTATGTGGGTTTCCTGCAAGCAGACAATTTCTCGCTGCAGCAATTGCTTTGTGAAACCGTCTGTCTTTTTTTAACATCATTTTACCCACAAGCATTTAAAGTAGCTATCCGTAGCTTCCCTATTCTTGTAATACCTTTAGCCCTAAGCAAGAATTGATTCTAAACAACATGAGCATACAAGAAAAACAAGGAAAAAGAAAAATAACTCCCAAAAAGCAAGTGTAATCTTTTGTCCCTACTCACCCCGCAATTTGTGATCCATCCTCTCCTCCCCCACTCTACCCCAACCCCACCTCCCCCAAAAAACAGGCAATCAGGCATAGCCTGAGCGATGAACGTTTGATACACTGCCCCACTGTCCCCCTCCCACATTGCTAGTACCAAAAATTCATCAAATTACTAAATTCCAATAAACATCAAAACAGCTGGAGGTAAATAGTAAATCAGTCTACTGTCCATTTGGGAGGTCTACTCCCCCCATCCTTTCACTTGATCTCTTCTAGGTATTCTTGAGCTTGAACCTCAGAGGTAAAGCTGCATGTGGATCCTTTGTACTCAATCTTGAGCCTGGCTGGATTCTGGAGAAATACTTCCGCTCCTAATTTTGAAGAGGTACAGACAGCTGCCGGAGACGCCATCTTCGTTCTACATTTACGTGTGCAAAATCAGGTTTAACCAAGAATGATACTCCATCATATAGCTTCTGGCCATTAGGACGAGCCTAGTCATAAATGAGTTGCCTCAACAGAAAGTTGTTGAAGAACACCAACATGGCTCTGGGTCTTTGCGTTCCATTTTGTGGCTGTTTTTTCAATGTTAAAGGAAATCGATGGGCTTGTTGAATTTTGGAATCCCAATAACATTTAGCTTGATCAGGGAATACATCTTTCAGCAGGTTCACCATATAGGCTCTAGGGTTGCTACCCTCCACTCCTTCCGGTATCCTGAGAAAGTGTAAGTTGTTTCTCCCAGACGATTTCCATGATCTACAAGCTTAACCCGTTCCCAGCGACGAACTTTCAGCGCCCAGTGCCGACCGTTCGGAGAACGAATGCTGGTCCGTCGGCCAACGGTCATGCGCAGCACTGGGGAGGTAGCGCTCGTGACGACCGTTGGCCGACGGCAGAATTAAAAGGTTAAACATAACATCAGACATAGCTGCACCTTGAGTAGAGTTTTGTGATTTCAAGGACTCCACCTCTACTTCCAGAGCCTCAGTCCATGCTTCGACAGTTGTTAATCGCTCAGCAATCTCTCCGCATATCTTGTTCAGCTTCCGGATCCCGCTTGTTAATTCTTGGAGGCGATTCTTGCTCTACGTCCATCATTCCTAGTTTCCTCTTACATTTGTTTTATAGACAAAAGCTGGTAGTCAGTGAAGGTTCTTTAGACAGTAAACCAATATTTAAGCTATCATTTATACCATCTTCCTAAGGAGTTATCTGGGTATCCGAATAGCCCCATAATGTTGTTGTCCGCTACTCACCTTCTGATTCTCTTTCCTCTTCTTCTTTTTGGAAGATTTCTTCCTTTGTGTCAGTCGTATCTCATCTGTTGAGGTACTGCTGTTGGAGTCTGAAAGAGCCTCACTGCTTGAGGAAGAGTTTTCCTGCCTAGCAGAGTATGAATCGTCTGTTAAAGAGAAAACATTCTCTCCAGGCAGGTCGGGAGAGGGCCCACCTTCGCTGAAATATGGTGCTAGTAGACCCTGTAATTAAAGGTGCATTGGATTTCCTGTCACCATCGTCCCTCTTCGTTCTTCCAATTTCCTTGCCATCTGCTCCTTGCACTGAATAATCCTCAGTAACCAGCTGGGTGTAGTTTGAGAGGTTTTTTTCTCACCCCCCATTGACCCGGAAAGCCCAGACTTGTAACAGTCAGATGGGGGGGCACGGTAGTACTCTCTTTATCAGCTCCCACTTCCTGGGTTGGTATGCCCACAGCACCCTTATTGCTCATAATACTACCTGTAGTTTCCTGTATTGGATTCATATCTCCCTTCTTTTCTGCCTGCAAATTATTCATTTGGGGATCCGCCGCCAAAGAAAGAGAAAATAACTAAGACATAGGGGTGTGCGGGCCCACCTACTGCCTGTGGTACATTCTTCATTACGGCTTTCTTTGCTTCAATTTCACGTCTCGGTGTACCGAAACCGGTATGCTGCCTCGAGTCTGCCCTCGTTCCACTCGCCTCCGTGGGCTGTTTGTTTCCGCGAGCACCACACCACGGACAGTCTGTGCCGTCCCCGTTTTTCCACCTCGGCTCAAAATCCGGAACCCAAGCAGTTCTCCTCAGAACCGCCGCAGCCACCGTCCCAAGTCAGACGATAGCGAGTGCAACGAGCAAACCCCAGCTGCAGTCCGCATTAGCAACTCCAGGTGTTCCGAGCACAGCAAACAGTTTGCCAGGCTCAGACTGAACAATTGAAGGCCGCAAAATCGAGCCATGGGGAGATGGTGAGAAGTGCAGGAGTTAGTCGCGCGACATCTTTGCCTCTGTCATGGAAACCAAGGAATTTCTACTGGGGTGACCATTTTCCAGGGGCGCCGACCTCTTTCCTATGTTTTTCTGTGACACTTTTACATGGAATAACAAACTTAGTTAGATGATAATCCAACCAAATAATAGTTAGTGATGGTTCACGTTACTTCTGAAACATTCGTAAAAATGAAATCCATCATGTGTCCAACCTTATGCACCCTTGCACCATGGTGCAAAGGTGTCTGCATTGGTGCACGCCTCTTCTTTTTGCAGTGGCACAGGGGTGAGCACAGAGGTGACACATATTCCTGTAAATACAGCCCATCCATGGATATTTGAAAAGATGCAGCTTGGCACTGCAGATTTGTTTGCATCAGCACCCTGCGCCTTTTCAGTTCAAATATGGCTCTTGGTCTGCTGGAGTACATACCTTGCCCTCCCACCCACACCCAGTCATATATATATGTAGATGAGAGGAGTTCAGGTGGTCTCTGCCATGACAGATGACAAATGTATGGTCTGGCCCTGCATGACAAGACAGCTGCGTACCATGTAGTTTAATCTAGGTAAGGATGGACGTGACTCTTGAACTGTCCCTATGTGTAGGTACTACCCATAGTCCATATAACACCCACCCATCAGGTGTGTTGTTTCTTCTGTGAGATTCCAATTGTATGATAGGGATTTGGAGGATAGGTTAATGTGCATGGGTCCAGGTGAGACAGAGGGACATCTTTCATAGACGTGTGGTGCAGCGCAAATAACCATCCTGCTCTGCCAAGCTGTGTGAATAGGAAAGTACAGGCTTGCGCTGTGCCTACGAACATACAATGCATCCCTGTGAATTCCATTATGACGGTGCACAGTCCGCTGGCTAGCACCAATGCAGGTACCCTCGAGCTATGGTGTAGAGGTGCCTGCTTTGGTGAATGTCTACTGCTTGTGCGCCAGCAAAGGCAGTTAAGACAGGAATGCACCGTATCTTAGAGAAACCACACATTGTTGCCCTTTCATTTTAACATAGGATAGCACAGCTAGAAGGCTTGTGACGCTATTTTCAAAATGCCTGTGAGCCTTCCATTGATGTCATGTATAACCATAGATGAACCAGGAGCCTACCGTTTTCCTGCAGACAGTGCCGCAGAAAGCTACCTGGGCTGCACAGCATTATGTAGTACCCTACATTGGCCCTTGCAGGGACTTACCCTGCTGCTGATGTAGTTTGTCATAGGCAGCACTGCCCTGTCCCGCAACTCCAAACACTGACTCCTCAGAGATGACTGAGAACACCTGCTCCTACAGGGGATCCATTCCTTCTTCTCCTGGGGCGCTGGACTACCACCTCCGGTCTGCAATGCTGCCTGAAGATTTGTTGCCAGTTTCTCTATAGCTTTGCGTTTAGCATCATACCAGTCACTGTCGTCTTGACTTTAGCAATGCTGTTCACCTTATCCACTATGAACTGCCATATGGTCTTGTTCCTCCCCAATTACACTTTGGAGCTAACGAAGAGCTGGTGTTGGTGCTCCGTCACCTCCGTGATCAAGATCTCATTCTCCTCCTGACTGAACTTGCACTTCCTCTTCCTCTTTCCCTGGGACTCTGGCTGGTCATCGTGGTTGGTAGCAGGGTTGGTGGGGTTGTTGGCCTGTGCTGTTCTCAATCTTGGCTGATCTATAGCTTCTTTCAGATAAGTGTAACTTTTTTTCACGTAGTTTTTGTATTATTTCCCTTGCCAGGCACACAAAAATGGCATTAGGATGGCAGGTGTCTGTTTTCCTGGATGCTAATTGGCTGAATGCTACTTTTTCTACATTAGCGTGCATTTTGTAGAAAATCGGCACTGAGGTCACCATTAGTTTTTCCACCACCGGTCTCTTCCTAACGCCATGTAGCAGAGTATTGTAAATGTGATGCTAACATGGCATTAGAAACTGTCAGACTGCTGCTGTAAAATATTTGGTGCTCCACTGTGGCACAACAACGGAACCATTTCTTATAAATATACCTCGTAAGGTTTGGTTTTCTTACCCACTGACACTAAGGAATTAGTCCATGTGGTTATCCTGAATCAGAAATCCAGGTGTACTCCAATGCACAACCAACAGAGCAAGCAATGTTAGCATTAGAAGGTATTCTGGTAAAGATCAGTCCCCTAAGATGGGTCAAGGACAATGAGTGAACACCCATGCCCTCTTTTGTAAAAAAATTAACACACTCAAAAAGCATGAAAAAACAGAATATGCGTTTAAAATGTTCATTTTAAAATCCTGACCTAATGCATATGATATGAAATATAACCACACAGAAACCAAACAGGAAGGCAGCAAAGCAATTAATCAATATATATAACAAGCATTTGCAATGCAATAGGTCTCGCATTTACACAAGTTTGAGCTATTCACATTGCAAATAACAATGCCTTTTATTTTTGTTTTCGTTTTTAAAACATAAATCAAAGGCCTTGTCATTTCAGCCCTGATTAACAGTGGTCGGCATTTTGTCACCTATTTCGATTTGCTTGCAGCATTTGACTTTATCCCAAGAATGAAGCTTTGGACAGTTTTAGATAAGATGGGTATTCCTTCTAATCTACTGGCAAATCTTTTCGGTTGCATGAAGAAAAATATGTAAGGGTCAGGTGGGGGGTCCAGGGCCAACTCACTGAACCTGCAAGGATAATGCATAGGGTGAGGCAAGGTTTTGTCCTGGCCCCCACTCTGTTCTCATCATATAATAATGATGTAGTGGATTTGTTGGATAGGGATGGCTGCGGGTCTCCAAAGTGGTAGGAAAGAGAGTACCCGCTTTACTCTTTGCTGACAATACTTTGTTGATTTCAGAATCTTTTAAAGGCCTGCAACAGCTCCTAAACAACTTTAATATCTTTTGTGAAGAGCTTGGGTTAGAACCTAATAGCTCTAAAACCAAATGTATGCTCTTCAATCCCACGAAGACAGAAAACTACTAATATAAGCTATTTGTTGGCAATAATATTTTTTAGAACAGGTCTCCAATATCAACTATCCGTGGCTAAGACTAACACCTAACCTAGACTGCTCTATGCAAGCACTAAAACCGCATGTTTCCAAACGGCAGTACATAACTAGATTGCTAAAGATCCACAGGAAAACTATTTCTAAGGGAGCTGCTCCGGGATTAGAGATCTGTAATGTCAAGGCACTGGGAACGATCTTGTGTGGCTCAGAGGTTTGGGGACTAGCAAACTGTGCCATATTGATCCTGGTAGAAAACAGATTTATTAGATCCTCTTTGCCCTCCCAATGAGCACACTCCTGATCCCTCTGCAGCTAGACATGGCAATGAAAAGTATTGGCTTGAAAGCTGAATATAGGCCCTTGATTTACTGGCACAGACTTTGGACCTTGGCTGCTCTAGCAGCTTATCGATAAATTCTGAGTGATCTTTTGGTTCTTTCCAGTGCCCAAAAAAGACCTTGGCTTAAGCATGTCAAAACTGTATTGAGGATACTGGGACTGGAGAGGCATTGGATTTCCGGAGGATTCAAACTAACTTTCAAAAATGGAAATTAAAGTATTATATTGGAAGTATATGTCTGTAGAAATTATCAGTGGAAGTACAGGCATTCTAAAAACAGAGTTTATCAATGTTTAACTGCTCACTTTGTATGAGAACACAATAGACAAAATGACACCCTCTCTGGCTCGGAAACTGTATTTACAATGTAGGTATGTGTCTATTCCTACTAGAGTTCTTTTGTAATAAGTGGTCTACTGTAAAACTTGAGGGAGACAAGTGTTCAACTTGTAGAGGTGCCTCTGAGTCCTTACCTCATATTCTATTCTTCTTCCCAGCATAAGGCCGCCAGAGAAAAAAGTGGATATTGCCTCTGTGTAGGGAGCTAGGTATTAGTGGCTTTTGGAGGCCTTTAGGATACTTAGGACTGACAGCTCCAGGCTGGTGGACTTTTTCTTTTGCAAAATATCTTATGTCTGCCTGAATGTGGTATTCTAAATGCTAGTGAATAGGCATCGATACAACTTTTGTATACCTATGTGTTAGTGCTTGGATGATGTGCCATTCAAAGCTTTTCTAATTCGTTGCTTTTATGGCTTTGTAAAAAATGAATATGCACTTTATCTAATGAATCACAGCCTTGAACCTGCATGACTGCACTTTGATTAATGCTTTTATCAACATTTTAGGATATGCTATACCCTAAAACAAATGGTATGTCGAGTATATGTTCCCCTTGGACCTTTAGACCCATCCATACAACTTTTTACAGTGTTTTAAAATAATATATTGCTATAGATATATAATATATATATATATATATATATATATATATATATATATATATATATATATATATATATATATATATATATGGAGGGAAGGTTTTAGATCAACAAATTGTATTTTAAGCTGTATTTGTGGTTGATTCCATGTATATTTCATGTAGTGGGCGTCTTGCAACTGTCTTATACATGATGGGAATGTGGTGATTTTTGTTGCTGAATTTGCACTGTTGCGATTGGGCCTGGTAGACAAGAACATTTTCACATATTATAACTGCCCCTGTTATGAATGCCGAGAGGCCCACTACTATGAGCTGTTTGATATTTGAGTGGATTCGTAGTAATGTGTTGTGTTGTGTATGGTAATTATTTATGCACTCTTATTGTTAGTACTGTTATGACACAGGTGATATCAAACTACACAGAATATCTGAGCTGGGTTGAGGGTGTGCTCTAGGTTCTGTCTAATTTGTTGTGTTAGATGTTTTTTTGTGACTCTCATTCTAAGGTGCTTTTGGATGGACCTTGACGCATTGCTTGCTCGGCACCTGCATGTGCAGTCTGGTCCACTATGTACTGTTGTTAGTGTTGATTTTTGCCTTATGTGTGGTTGTGTTTGTTGATACCAAATAACTGGAATATCTCATGCGCTGGGTGGACGTGCAGGATCCTGTCTGATGTGTTGGACTGGTTTGCTGTTTTGACCATGGTGACACCAAAATATATTTTTCCCTGCGATGTGTGGGATCCATGCCTGGTGTTTTGTCTGTTAGATGCAGGATTTGAATGTCTAAATCATCTGCCCATCAATATCGTAGGACTATCCTGTAGAAGGAATGAAAAGAACAGGCATTCCAAGCCACCCTCTCCAGTAAATCCATTTACCAGATTGGTTGCAGCAACATTAGCATCAGCTGTGCAAAGGCATAACAGAACTATGGCATCAGGTAACATGTTATATATATTGTGACTGGTGCATGTGCGGTCTGATCCAGACCTTCACCTCACACCGTCCTCCAAGAGCAAGGCTTAGTGGTCAGATCAGCTACCTTCTGAATGTTAAATGTACTGGGGAAGTACCTGACATTTCAGTGAGCTTTTCCTAGTTCCTGGTTCATGTGTTGCCAAGGATGGCTTGTCAGAATGATTTCTTGACTTGCCTTGAATAGCACAGACCCCAGAGGACAGACCTGGCTTGGGATGAGGGAATCTACATGTGGTTGAAACAGCACTGACCCCCATTTACCCAAGCAGTATTCAGGCATTACTCTGAAAACAAGCCAAGACGCTGGGCATGGGAAAACAAGATGCAGACAATACACATATTGGTATCTTTTGGTCTCAAACAGGCTTCTCTGCGGTGCGCATAAACATATGTGCTGAAACTTCCAGCCTGGGGCTTCAGGGAGCTTGGAAAACAGTAGTTGCCAATCCCAATAAAGCTAGATACATCCGACTGCAAAGCCAAGAATGGTACCCCATGCCAACAGGGAAGCAAAATCCATGTAGTGGCCCAAATATACTTTCAAACTCCTGTTCTCAATTTATACCCCTAGCCTAGTTATGTCCTCCTGAGGAGGAGTGGGTAGGGACTCCACAGGGGACTGCCCAGCTGTGCCTTCAGCTCCTTTGTACACATGCTGATGGCATTTGACACTACCTCAGGCCTGAGGTGGGGGAGGTAATATTAAAAGATTGAAGACGCCGTCGTGGATTTTCTGCATACTCTTCCATAACTTACTCAGAACGATTTATCTTGCCAAACTGCAGGTGTGTACCATCTTCCATTTTCAAATCGCCAGCATGCATGCTATCACTCAGATTCCCCAAACCATTGTTGAGTGTGGGGAAGGGCCATGATTCAGGAATGGGCGGAGCCTCGAGCGGGTACTAAGGCCCCTCACCTCTCTCAATACAAATAATAAACAGCATATTGCACTCAGTGGATCATCAAAGTGTATGTTTTATTCCATGTTATTTTTTTGAGTGCAGTAGTAATAAATAAAGATGTTTTTCCATTACCTCACAGAAGATTTAAAGGAGACAGAAAATCACAATAACTGCCGTTTGGGTGTACACCCCAGTTGTTTTCTTCTGCAAAGTGCTTTTAGCACAAAATCTGTAAGCCATCAATTAATCAGTATTTGTTTATTTTATTTTTAGAGTGCTTTTCTGTTGCGATAGCACCCTTGCACTGTAATAATAAACGTATGATTCAGCATTTATTGGTACACTTGATCCAGATGACATGTTATTGGCCAAATTTATTTTATACTAGCATGGCATAAACATGTGTATGTTATTTGTAGCTAATGCCAAACCAACAAGACCCAATTCATGTGTGATAAATAAATTGGACAGCATGACACAATATCAGTTCAGCAAGGGTATCAATCCTGCTAGTCTGAACCGCTCACCTTTCTGTTGTGCATTGTAAAACAAAAAGAGAGCATAATGTAATCTCTTGGTTTAGGGACCTTAATGGGCTCTACATTTCTGAAAGCCCACACAATAAACTATGTGTGGTGAAAAACATTCACAAAGTACACACATCACATTAAGGTGTTGTTAAGTTTTTAATGCTATTTTACGTGCTCCCCAATACAACAAACAGCATCAGTAGTGTACACTTTTATGAAAACAAAATGAGCATTGTACAAAAAATACGCCAAAAGTAATAGACAAGAATACGTATAGTATGAGTATCTACATCCATACAATGTACAGTATACATGTAAAAATAAAAAGGCAAGTTCGCTTGTTCAGGTTTACTTTTTGGGACTGTAAAAGACACAAAACACATCCTTCTTGTCTGTTTGAGGGTCAGGGATTGTCTTCATACAAACTAAAACACAAAACTACTTTCTTTTGACCTTCAAAAGCTTTGCATAAGTTTAGCAGCAATTCTTCAGAGGTGTTGAGTCAATACTTCATTGGGTTAGAGAACAAAGAAACGTACACAACACATAGTTACATAGTTTAACACCATGCACTTTAGGGATTACTCTATCTATGTTCTAGTCTAGGGTTATGTATTTCATCTTGGGAGTTGCATAATGATTTCAGTTAAGTTGCATAAGTATCTCCTATAGCTACATTTCCAATTTCTCACAACGAAATTTATAGTCATTAACTAACACTTTTAGTGCTACAAAGTCACTGTTTTAAAAAAAAAACAGTTTTCTCTTTTTAAGTATGGCCAATTTTACAGAGATAAAATTGCATGTCGGTCTTTAGTACGCTAGTGCTAAAACTATGATATTTGCAATAAAAAACATTGTCAAACAATTTTAGATCTTGTAAATGCTAAGACATACCTAGTCCATTTGTTCATCTACAGTAGTTTTTTGTTTTCTTAGCATTCTTGCTATGTGTCTTTGAGAATGCGCGAGCAATTTTCTAACTACATACCACTAATTGTTGGCTAACTAATGTCCTTGCTACTAGTAGTGTAAATAATTCCATACATAAAAAACTATGAAAAAATCAACCTTCAATAAATATTTGCAGTTCTTATTCATATATACAAGTACTTTACAGCTACACAAATGAGAGAGTAAAACTGGCTTAAGTGGGAATGGTGTCGGCTACTATAAATTAATAGTTATATTATTGCAGTCAGATGCATTGTGGTTGTGGAAATGTATGGTAGAACCATGGTCACATAAAAACCTCTCTCGCCTTTCCTTATAAACCTTACATACAGAGAAAATATCAGTTTTAACTCTTCATAGAGCTACTATTAGTAAAGATTTAGCAGCCATGCATCTTGCATTTTGGGAAAAGCAAGCAAATCTTGGAATGTAACCTAGTTCTGTCATCAGAGTCGTGGTATAGTGTTGGAGTTGTAAAGAAATAAAACATAATGACTTCCCAAGCCCAGAACATGCATTCAGGTGATGGGAAAAATGCAAACATCTATACGTCAAAGAAGCATCTACTGCTACTTGCATGAAAATGTTCCCTACTATTTCGAATATGTGTACATTTTGCAATATTTGATAACTTGTGCCTAGTCTGGCACCGATTATATAGCTAAAATCCCAACAAATTTCCTTTGGTCAAAAAGGTCAATAGGGCAACCAGCGGAAATTGCCTAATTGTGGATGCACATAATTTTACAGGGTCAATGTGATTGTTTCTGTTTGCAAATCACAAATCCATTGGCACCATATACATTGTGTTATATATATATAAATATACATGCACATGTGATTTGTAATGTTTCTCCATACAAATGATTGATAAGTTCTTTATCACTCTAGGGCATGAGAATAGTGAATGGGCATTTCATCACAAATTTAGATCTTAGATTTTTTTTTTTTAGATTGAATAGTGTCTGGGACACTCTGGGACAAAGTAACATAAGAGCTCCAATAATAGAGCCCAACAACATTTTCCAAAAAATAAGCTCAAGACTACTGGTCATGGAAGTGACTCAAATGTTAGAAAGTTAAATTTCAGAGGCGTTGTAAAAAACCTTGATATCAAAATTGCTTGTTATGGCTTATATTAATTTGTTTCAATGAAGCGTCTCTTCCCAATAGTACAGAAGAGTAGGAGGCTTCATTTCCAATTGTACAGCACCATTAAATTTACTTCATGCCATTATTCAAGCTGCCATTATTAGTGTACATTAAGGAAATGCTACTTCCTAAGACACTACATTCCATGTATTTTAACTAGCCTGAGCCAACAATGTAGAGTATCGCATGCAACATCCTTGGTAAACGGGATGCCTCATTTTCAGTTACAATCGTCAATTTGTAGCTGCCTTATGGATCTATTTTTGAAGATACTTGTACCTTCTTGTAAGCTATTTTTGTGGCACCAATTGACCATGCTTCCATTCAACATGTATTACCGGTTAATTCACAGAGAAGCCTAGATATTGCTAACACGAGGGATGCAGCAACCAATTCTGATCTAAGGTCTAGTACTCTTCTAAAATGTTATGGAAACTAAAACTTATTATTGCTACTTGGATCACTACTGTTATTTTCCTTGAACTTTACTATATTATTGTTTGGCAAACGCTCTGAGATCCATAATGCTGATCATAGGTCAGTGAATGGAGACGTGGGAAAAAGCAAATATTGTGATATTAATATTTGGCTGGGAATAAAATGTACTGTTTTGAGGATATAGATGTTTCTTTGACAATGAGAAATCTGTAACTGAGAAGACACTGTAACAGATTAAAGAAGTAATCTTTTTGTGTCAACAAGTAGAGTTGCATAGTTCTGCTAGTCCATATTTCATTATAACATACAAACAGATTTGCAAGCTTTCAATAAGGGACGGCCAGTATTAACTGGTAATGCCATGAAGTTTGAAAATATAGAGGGTGAAATATTGCTTATCATCTCCTTCCCTTTAAGGGTCTTAGTCTAAAAAACCTGGCATTCATCATTTTAACATGGCAGTCATTGTTTAAAACTCCAGAAGAAAGAGAGGCTATTCATTCTTCACCAAAAAGTGGGGGTCCTCTTTTACAACTCAAAGAAAAAAGATGAGTCCTTCTTTACCTGAAAATGGTGGTCCTCTTACATAACTCTGTTTAGCATACAAACTCTAGGAATGCAAATAAGGCAATTCTTCATGATAGGCACCGTGAAAAATTCTGACATGTACATAAGTAAACATTTGTTTAACAGCTCAAATCTCATACAAATAACACTGATTTCTGCAATATACATTATTTACACAACAGCTGCAAATCTGTGTATACAATATCTGTTTCTATAGATAAATTAGCTATACGAGTCTTACAGAGTCTGCTGGCCCATTAGGGAAAAAAACAATGTTCGGTCGAAGCGTATGTAAACTTTTCGTACCTCTGTGTTTGTACATGTAAATTATTTTAAAAAACAATAGAACTCAGCTGATGTGCAAAATTGGTTCTGGCCACCTTTTGTGAGCTGATGAGTGGCCAAAACACTCAGCAAATTTCCTTCATGTCTGTGAATCTCTTTGGTGCTTTTCTCCAGCAAAGTCAAGCTAATCAGACCACAAAGAATGGGAGTGATGAGAAAGTGAACCCGCACTTTTTTTTCCTTCTTGTTATTTACAAACCATAATGGGAAGAGAATCTGCTTTTTAAAAGCAAAATACACCATGGTGTCCACAGAACCTTTTGTTCTTGTAATTCTGTGAGGACCTTCATCTTTCCACCGAAGAAGCTCTTAAAGGACGTCTCCGGTCAACAGGCTTTTCGATCTTCTTGGAGACCTTGGCTAAGGAAAGACCACCTGTATGGCTCGTGTTAATTGCTGCCCCTAGAACGATAGCTGCCATTGACGAGGAATTATTAATATTCAAATTGGGTGTCTGGTTTGGCACTGAGGCTAACCGAAAGGTTTTGCTACCGGCAGGTACATTACCCCTCCTGTTGGGTGGATCTGAAACTTTGGGCTTGTGATTTGGAGAGGGTCGAACACTGAGATCCGTGTCTTCCTCGATTAAAGGAGACCTGCCCAGAGGATTTCGCTTCCCAGAGGTGGTCGGTGACTGCTCAGGTGTCAGAGAGGTTGGTTTTGCTAGAACTTTTGCCAGCATGCTAGGGTTAAATATATCTTCACCTTGGGTTTCAGCAGCCTCAGTGAGGAAAGGAGGTGGAAGGGTGCTACTGCGCTTGCTGCACGACTCACAGCAAAGTTTGTTGTAACCAGGGATAGAGCAGTATCGTGCCAGTACTTCCATTTGGCAGAAGATTGACTTGTCTCCGAGGCATGGTTCATCTACAGAACAAAAAAAGTAGGTATAGGTAAGAAAAATTAAAATGCTTGCATGTAAAAGATCGGTAAACTGCAAATGAGTACATGCACGCGGAGTTAGGATAATAGCATATCATTATGAATACATTGCAAAACCTTTACCTCAAAATAGAGAGGCATCAAAAAGCCTGCTGTCAATAACTAATTAGTTAGTATCAATTTAATTTTTCCGATGAAATGGTACTGGATGCCTATCAGGGAAACTGATCTACCGAATAAATCACAATCCTAAATATACATGGCAGTTTGATTTTCAGTTACCAAAGAAAAGTTTTTTTTTTTAGCAATCCTAGTATATGTTGCACCTGCCCTTTTTAGGGCTCAATTTAGAGTACCTCAATGTCTCAAGAAAAATTGCTGACATATCAATATAATTAAAAGAAATATTTATTGTGAAAATTGCTCACTTGGTAGGTGAACCGTTTGAGATAGACACTTTTAAATATCTATTTCACTGACTAACAACAGTATATTATCTCATTCTTGGCAGACAGTAAAAGCCAATTTGCAGACAAACAGTACGATATCTTTACAAAAACACTTAATGGTAACATCACTGATAGTTTTGTGATGCTTCGCAATTTGTTTTCAAGAGGAGAAAACTAAATTAGATTTCTAGAGCAGGCATGTGCTATCTTCGGTTGTGAACTCTTGAAAATATTAATGGCAAATTAATCACCCCTTCCCACAAAATACAGGATGCTGTCTAAGTATGCAAAGCTGGGTAGGCAACAAATAGGGTCAGCACAATGATCATTGCTGTCCTGGGCCAAGTGACGTTCCACCACATTCTCCATTCTACAGGATCACTGTATGGTAACACAGCGATTATTGCTGTTCTAAGCTATTGGACTTGGCCCTCTCTGCAGGGTCATTCTCAAACGTTTTGTCTTCACCCTCCTGTAATCTGGACCCGTTTTTGCTGACATTTAGGACTCTGCGCAGTCTACCACTGCTAACCAAAGTGCATTTGCTCTCTCCCTTAAGCATGATGAAATTTTCTTACACCCAATTAGCAAATTTAATTTACTTTTAAGTCCCTGGTAAAGTGGTACTACATGTACCCAGGGCCTGTAAATTAAATTCCATTAGTGGACCTGCAACACTCATTGTACCACTGATTTAAAATATGTCTCAGACCTGCCATTTTAAACTGAATGTGCAGTTTAAATGACATTTCGATGTGGCAAAATAAACCTTTTGCCAAGACTAACCCTTCCTTTTTAATACATATAAGTCACCCCTCTGGTAGGCCCTACCCTTTGTCCTCTCTGGACTATATTTGATTTGTTATGCGTGAACTATTGATCTCATGTTTATTTTACTACCCATGTTTGACTCAAGTTCTGATTGTTACCTTCCCCACAACTGTAAAGCGCTCTGATATCCCTCGGGATCTAGTCCGCGCTATATAAAACTTTATAAATAAATAAATAAACAGGGCTGGGTGTAGTGTATTTTAAAAAGTTTGATATGAACTTTTAACTTGCACATGTGCTGGTGGTGAAAAAAATCTTACATTCGTGTTTCCCTTCTGGAAGGCCTGTCTCTACCATAGGATAACGCTGTGTTATCTTATTACATTTAATAAGTGATAACTTTCAATTGGGAGCAGGTAGGAATTTTGAGGTTAGTGTCTTAAATAATTGTAATTTAAAACCCTCTTTAATGATAAAATCCGATTTTAAGTCAAAATTCTAGAAATGCGGATTTTAGAAAGTTGTTATTGTCTTGCTCTAACCACTGGTGCCTGCAGCCTGTATTCTGGGTCACATGGCCAGGTGTGGCTGGCTGTTGGTGCTTGTGTATTACTTCCAAAAAGTGAGACCATGGGGGAATAGGAATTGTCAGGATGGGCCATCTCTGTCAGGAAGAGGGGGAGGAGCTGTCGCCTACCACACCTGCACATCACACTCTGCCTCAGCACACTCACAAATGGATTCACACTAGTCTTTTGTGCCCCCAGACTAGGTGGGGCCAGGGAAGGAAGGAGGGAAATTCTAGACATAGTATTTGTATTTGCGTGCACTATTGATTTTATTTTGTCTCCTTTTTGTTTCCCTGCATCTTGTTAATCTTATTGTGTCTCCCATTTGCTGTTCTTGATTTTTGTGATTGACTGTGCTGTTTCTCTGCCCCCCTCTGCCTGCCCGCCCCGCTCCCCGCTTCCCGCCGCCAAGCTAATGGCCACGCCCCCTTTTCCTTCTGTGCCCTCCCCGCCTCCCAGCTGCTCCTCCCTCCCTCCTACTTCGCCATAAATGGCGACCGCGCGGACGCGCAGCGGTCACACGCAGCGGGCGCGCCGATTGTGCACCAAAGGCGTGCCAAAGGTAAGCCTGTCTGCGCCCGTTTGCGCCTGGACCGCGCCAGCGCCAGGACCCCTGGCCCCCACCAACGCAAAACGACCCGACAGACCTACGACTCCGCCGCCCTCAACGCACTCAATGCCGGCCGGAACCCCGCCTGCTGCCGGGCCGCCCCGAAACGCTTCCACGGACCCTTCACCTGCACAACCTGCAAGTTCACCTGCCTCCGAACATGCACCGCGCCCGCCAAGCCAAACCTCAGCAGCGACCTCAAATGCATCCTGCTCAACACCCGCTCCGTCCACAGACACGCCGTCGAACTCTGGAACCTGCTCGACACAACATCACCAGTCATCGCGTTCCTCACTGAAACATGGATGAACGCCTCCTCAGCCCCCGACATCGCCATCGCCATCCCGGATGGATACAAGATCATCAGGAGGGACCGCGTCAACCAGACTGGGGGAGGCATCGCCATCGTCCACAAGAACACCATCCGCATCACGACCGATGCCGACGACACCTACACCGCCGCCGAACACCTCCACTTCCAGATTCACACCGACCAAAAGATGACCCTCAGAGGCACCCTCATCTACAGACCCCCGGGACCATGCACACAATTCAGCGAAGACATCACGGACTTCATCAGCCCACAAGCCCTCCCTTCCACCAACTACATCTTCCTAGGGGACCTCAACTTCCACCTGGAGAACAACAAGGACCGCAACACCGTCACCCTGCTGGACAACCTCGCCAACCTCGGACTCAAGCAACTGGTCAACACCCTCACCCACTACGCCGGCCACACGCTTGACCCCGTCTTCTCATCCAGCAAGCACATCTCCTTCAGCCACGCCACCGGACTCCACTGGACCGACCACAGCTACGTCCACTTCAGCTTAAAAAAAACACTACCCACCACCACCCGCAACAGGTTCCTCACAGAAGCTGGAGCAAGATCACCGCCGACCAGCTCACCACCTCCCTCAACCAGAACCCACCTGCCAGCACACCGGACCCCAATGAAGCAGCCCGCAACTTCACGCAGTGGCTGACCGCCTGCGCCGACGACCTCGCACCACTGAAGAACCCCCACAGCAAACCCAGAAGCAAGAAAGCCCCCTGGTTCACCGACGAACTCAAGGACTCCAAGAAGATCTGCGGCACCCTCGAGAAAGCCTGGCTCCTCGACCACCAAGAAGAAATCACTGAAGGATCGACTGGACAACAACGCCCACGACATCAAGGAACTCTTCAGCATTGTCAAGGAGTTCTCCAACCCCAGCACCGGCAACAACGACATCACCCCTTCACAAGATCTCTGCGACTCCCTCGCCTCGTTCTTCCACCGCAAGATTGCCGACATCCACAACAGCTTCGGCGCACCATCCTCGCACCCAACCGTCGAACCAACGCACCCCACCGCCACCCTCCAAACTTGGACCGCAGCAACCACCGAAGACACAGCCCGCACGATGAACACCATCCACTCCGGATCTCCGACTGACCCCTGCCCCCACCACGTCTTCAACAAGGCCGACTCCATCATCGCACCCCAACTCCAAGACGTCATTAACACCTCCTTCGACACCGCCACCTTCCTGGAGAGCTGGAAGCATGCCGAGCTCAGCGCCCTACTGAAGAAACCAACAGCGGACCCCACCGACCTCAAAAACTTCTGCCCCATCTCGCTCCTCCCTTTTCCTGCCAAAGTCATCGAGAAGATCGCCAACAGACAGCTTCCCGCCTTCCTCAAGACGAATGGATCCCTCGACCCCTCGCAGTCCGGTTTCAGAGCCAACCACAGCACCGAGACCGCCCTCATCGCAGCCACCGACGACATCCGAGCCCTCCTCGACAACGGGGAAACAGCGGCACTCATCCTCCTGGACTTCTCCGCCGCGTTCGACACTGTCTGCCACCGCACCCTAGTCCAACGCCTCAGCAACATCGGCATCCAAGAGAAGGCATTGAAGTGGATCATCTCGTTACTCGCTGGAAGAACACAGATGGTCCGCCTCCCCCCGTTTTGTTCCGAGGCCACCGAAGTCATCTGCGGCATCCCGCAAGGATCATCACTCAGCCCCACCCTCTTCAACGTCTACATGAGACCTCTCGCAGCCATCGCACGCCAACTCAACCTCAACATCATCTCCTACGACACCCAGCTGATCCTCTCCCTCACCGCCAGAACCAGCCTCCACAAAGGGTTGAAAGATGTCGCCGAGTGGATGAAGAACAGCTGCTTGAAACTGAACTCAGACAAGACGGAAGTCCTCATCCTTGGACCATCACCCTCCGCCTGGGACGACTCCTGGTGGCCCCCAGCCCTGGGCACCGCCCCCAAGCCGACAGACCACGCACGCAACCTGGGCTTCATACTGGACTTCTCCCTCTTGATGACCAGACAAGTCAACGCCGTCTCCTCTCCATGCTTTCACACCCTCCGCATGCTCTGCAAGATCTTCCGATGGATCCCGATCGAAACCAGGAAGACGGTCACCCAGGCCTTCGTCACCAGCCGGCAGGACTACGGAAACACCCTCTACGCCGGAACCACAGCCAAGCTACAGAAAAGGCTACAACGCATCTAGAACGCCTCCGCCCGACTCATCCTGGACATCCCTCGATGCAGCCACATCTCCGGCCACCTGAGGAACCTGCACTGGCTCCCCGTCAACAAGAGGATCACGTTCAGGCTCCTCACCCACGCACACAAGTCTCTCCACAACCTGGGCCCCAAGTACTCCAACGACCGCCTGACCTTCCACACGCCCACCCACCAGCTACGGTCCGCTAGCCTCGCCCTCGCCGCCGTACCACGCATCCGAAGAGCCACCGCCGGAGGCAGATCCTTCTCCTACCTGGCGGCCAAGACATGGAACTCCCTCCCCATCCACCTTCGGCTGACCCAGGACCACCTCGCCTTCAGGAGACAACTCAAGACCTGGCTGTTCGAGCAGTAGCGGCCCCCTTCCCCCAAGCGCCTTGAGACCCTTCCGGGTGAGTAGCGCGCTATACAAGTGTTATGATTGATTGATTGATTGATAGACACCTCTGTAGGGGGAGGACTCTAGAAGCTTCTTCCACTTCAAAGTGGGCACTAGGTATAAATATTGGTCCCCCAGACGAAACTCTTCAGTGCACTTCTGGACCTGTGGAAGACTTAGAAGGACTGCTGTTATGCTCTGATGCAACAAAAACGCCCTGCTGTCCTGATGTCTGAGTGAGAAGGACTGGACCTACATCTAGAACCCAGAACCACAAGAATGACTTCAAGGGCTAGTTAGTAAGCCTTCTGTCCAGAGCCTCAGAGACAGAAAAGGCTCCAGACATCTTGACCCCTGCACCTGTACTCTACCTGCTGTGAGTCCTAACCCTCCAAGTGGTGCCCCACCAATCCTACACCCTTGGAAGTGGGGCTGAAGGTGTTCTGCTAGCCCAGCTGTTGGCTCTATCCGAACGGACGCAGTGGAACACAAGCCTGATGAAGCTACTTGCAGCGCCTCATCGGAATAGACGCTAAGTTCCGCTGTCACAACGTAGGCCCATATTGCAGCCTTCTCAGCTCATCTGAACATTCCCTATGTTATGCATCCTCGACGCAGACCTCGCTTCACTCCTTGTGACCACCGCAAGCAGTGCTACTCTCCGCAACCAGGATTTAAGGTACGTTTTTCAACAGGACTGACTTGGTCCCTGTATCCGGCCCATGCTCCATCAGGGTTGGACTAAGTGTGTGATTTTATCTTGGTCCATCGTGACCAGATAATCACAGTTGATACTCTGTGCTTTTAAGCAATATTTTTACTGATTGGATCTTTGTCACTGTGGTGTCAACAATGTATTACATTTTACTTTATATTTCTAATGGTGTTGGATTTTTCTTGCATTGTGTTTTCACTTTATAACAGTTTGAAGTTCTGCCTAAATCTTTACACATTGCCTCTAAGTTAAGCTTGACTGCTTTGTGCCACGCTATCAAAGGATTAGGCACAGGTTAATTTGGGGGTTGCTTGTGTTTTATCGTGGAGAGAATTGTGGTTGATGCTTGAGTAGGGTCCCCCACTCCACCAATAACCCATTTTCCTACATAGGCAATGTGTCATTCAACCACACTCTACCTTGAACAGCGACCGTCATGTTAACATTTTATGCTTGAATGGACAATCAGTTTGTGTTGTTAACCCTTGAAAGAAACCATCACTGTACCTCCTGATACATCTTAGAGTAATTTTGCAATACCTTCCTCAGTGGCCCTTTTGCCTCTTGGGACCATGGTGCAAGGATGCCTGCATTGTATGGTTAGATTGTTTTTGTGTAGGAAGGGGAACGGTCCTGCAAAAAAACAACCCCTGAGGTGTTTTCCCCTTTCTATGCCTGCTGCAGAATGCAGCACTCATAGAGAGGAAGACAATAGGAGAAATAAAGATATTTCACCTGAGAGGTGTAGGTTTTTTGAGCATTTCCAGGTCTGCCACTTCTGGTAAATCTAGGAACCCGTCAAAATCCATAGACGTTGTATGGGAACACCAAAGCAACACCCATGGAAATGCCTCCCTGGTGCAGAGTAATGCAACACAGGAATTTGTGCTCCGTTGCATTACTCGAGATTTATGAAGACACTCAGTTCCATGGAAGGTTGCATTGCGTGGCTTCATAACTCTCATTTTTAATTTCCCTCTCTCTTGCACCACGTGTCATGGGGCAAGGGCGATGCAAAGGGGCTCATAAATATGCCCCTTAGTGTACAATGTAAGTATCTATGGGTAAAGCAAGGTCATGCTAAAGCCTTATTTAGAGTAGAATGGTAAATAAAAATAATCCAATTTCTGATGGAAATATTAAATCTGGAGAAGAATCCCTAGTTAGAATGTCTTTCATTATAATTTCCCTCTGGAAGAGGAAATGTATTTGTTGTATTCTTCTCTAAATAAAACACATGTTAAAACAGCTGAACTGATGATATGATGATCCTAACACTAGACAAAAAAAAAAAGAAATCCTGGTAGCCAGTCTCAACCCTGCACTTAAGAACAGAGCTGTTCATTTGGAAAATAAAGTGAATATTTGTACAAGGGCACATCCCAGGTCCCTTTTGCCTTTTTTAACAAAAAATATTGGAACATATTTTATGTGCTAGATTGAAGGATGCTTGACCTCCTATGAATTCAAATTATTTCACAAATATACCTTGCTGCTGAAGGAGAGAGACTTATTTAACCATCTGGCTTCCGGATCAGGAAAATAGAAGGCTGGGGGACAAAATGTCTAATTTCCACTGATAATGCTGTGCTCTGCAGATATTGGTCTTGTACCTCTTTGTTTTAAATCCCATTTTACCAAATATGTGATATTCCATGAAGTAACTTTTGGTCCACTTTAATATGAAATTGGTATTTGTATTATTCATTAACAGAAAATAAGGACAAATAACTTAGGGTACCAGAGGAATGCTGCTGCGTGTTTACTTTAAAGACATATGGGGACAGATTTATCATAGTGTTGCATTGCCCTTGCATCACGCAAGGTGTTGAAAGGGCCACATAGTACTTAAGTCATATTTACCAAGGATTGCAAGGCCACCTTGCATTGTCCTGTGTTGCTTGGTATATCTATAGTAACGCAAGGCAACGCATGTCGTTATTTTGCATTACACAGCCCTCAGAAGGAGTTCCCTGGGTGGATCATGGCTGTTCCCAAGACTGGCAAACCTGGGAATGTGTCAAAATGTTATGCTTTCCCAGGGGAGGTGCAGCGAGGAGAAATATCTTTATTTCTCCTAGTTGTTTCTTCTTTCTAAGTGTGCTGCATCTGCAAAAAGAATCCTGCCCGTCAGGCAGGTATCCTTACACCATGATACAAGGGTGCCTACATTGGCGCTAGAGAACAGATTCTGAGCCAGCTCAGGCAGAGAGCATGAATGTGCCATATATTGGTGAATATGGCACATTGCTATCCTCTCCATTTCACGCAGTGCAAAACATTTTCTTGCTTGTTGCATTGCATGAAAGATTGATAAATCTGGCCCATGGTCATCATGGTGAGAAGAAAAATATCTGAAGAAAGAGGAGTAGTAGTAGTAGTGTAATGGGAAATATCCTCTCCTCTGTGGAAAGTAGAGAAAGAGGTAATATGTAGAAATATTTTATGCTGTAACAAACAACCACTTTTTCCCATAAGTATTTCTCAAACAATGGGAGATGGGAAAAGGGTGAGGATTATGGAAAACTCTTGCTTGGAAGCTTCCCAGTGCTGTGGTGGATAGGCATCATATTCTCTGATCATGGCTGTCATGATAGAAATAGAACATTCCTTTCCTAATGGAGAGGTGACTGATCCTGGAGAAGATAAATAGCAAAAGTCCTATATTTGTACCTTATTGGTTCAGCAGGGTCAATAAGTTCTATACCTTATATTTGGAAGAGCAATTGTCTGGGAGGTCTATAACAGCATAAAAGATGCATGAAAAGACTTAGGGCCTCATTACGAGTTCAGTGGTCTCAAGGTTGTGAGTCGACCTCCGCGTCCTCGGTGGTCCGGCCTCCATATTATGAGTGCTGTGGTCGGACCGCAACCAGCCTGCTACAACATCGCCCGCACCACCAGGACCCTGGATCCCACACTGCTGGCTGTGTTCAGAGTGGGGATGAATGGAGGTGGGACTGAATCCGGCACCAATAGCCATTAAATAGCTGGCAGAAAGGCAAGAAGGGGGTCCCAAACAAGGCCCTAGGCGTTGTTGCCCATTTAATAATGTGACTAGGGGCACATGTTGTGTTCCACTACGTCTGCACTGTCGTGGTGCACAGTGTGGCATAAACGACATGGTGCATGCCAGCAGTGCACGCACGACAGCGCATACGCTGCTGGGCTGCTGCATTAGCTTCAGGCTCACTAAGTGAGCCGAAGCATGCAGAAAGCACAAGACCGCAGCCGGCACACTGCCAGCCCCATGGTCTAATCAAAATGAAGCAGTCTTAAGAATGCCGGTGTAGTGGTATTGCAGTGTATGTAGCTTTGGTGGTCCAGAGGTTGGACTGCTGAAGTCGTAATGAGGCCCTTAATGATGCTAAAGGCTTAAAGCTACACAAAAAAACAATAAACCTCTGCAATACCGCTACATTATTATTCAGCAAAACAACTCTCCTTTTTGTCATGTAACCAACATAACACCTACTTGTTGGAGTGTTTGCAGATTGAGGACCTACCTGTCAAATCTTCAGAAACCCACAAAGATCTAATTTGGCAGGTGTGCCCAAAAGCATGATTACCTCCCTCTCCCTTTCTGCATTTTTCTCTTTTTCCTCTATTCTGCCCCATTTAGGCATACAGAAATATAACCTCTGTGCTGAAAATTCTCAATTGTGTGACTCCCATTTTGCATTTTAAAAGAAGGCTTTATCTTTTTTACATGTTTCGGTGCCATTTATCTGTGCAAAAATATCTATGTTCAGGCTTTATGACTAAGGCCATCCTCAAATTCAGCTTTAATTAACCCGATTGGTGTGGAGGACAGCTCCATGCCATTCTCTACACCAGTCCTCGTGTGCTGAGGACAGCTCAAGGCTGTCATGGCACCTGAGGCAGGAAATCCCTCTGGTGTGAATACCAGAGGGATTTCCTTTTTTCATTTCGGGAGCTTGGAAAGAGCTACCCAGGCAACACAAGGCATTTTTGTTTTCAAAATGTAATGACGATCAGCACTCATGGTGCACTGACATTATTACATCGAAACTGAAATTGAAATGAGCTCATCAGCTCATTTAATTTGCACTAAATTGTAGCTAGGGAGCATATCTCAGCCACTGAGCACCGATTCAAACAGAGGACATCATTGGAAAGAGGAGAATCTCCCCTTTTCAATGGCGCTGTTCCCAGTGAATCCCAGCTTTGGGATCGCTGCAGGAGGGTGATCCCCAAGCAGGGATCCAACCCACTAGACCCCAGGGACTATTTTTGGAAAGGGGGAGCAGTCCCTTTGTAAATGCCTATTGCTTCCCCCTCTGCCCAGTCCAAAAGTGTTTCTGCACCCCTGGGGGAAGGTTGGAGGGTGCTTCCTCCAATCTCCCCTGGGGAGGGCAGGAAGCCTTCTAGACATCAGGTATTTATTTTTTAACTGAATGGGTGAAGACAGCCATCCCATGTATTGGGCTCACACCCTACCTACCCAAAATTGCCCACAGCAGTCTTTCTGACCCCGTCAAGGGCCGAAAACCCAATAAACCATAAAGGATTATATTTGATGGGGGAGTGGCCTCCCTGTCAATGGGCTAGTGCTCCCCTCCCTAGGACCCAAAAGTCTACCCGGGGGCTGATTGGAGGTTGTTACCTCCAATATGCTCCCAAGGGGGCTAAAAGCCCACTAGATACTAGGGATTTCTTTTTGTGGAGAAATGGGTGGAACCGGCCGGCCTAGACAGTGGGCCTAACGCCGCCCCTCAAGTGACCTGCAACAGTCTTTCTGCCCCCCCTCGCCCCCCCACAGAGCCTATAAGAGTTCTTTAACTCCAATCTGCCCAGGCACCAGACGCCAGGGAGTTTTTTTTTATAGCTACAAGGTGTGAGGGTGGCCTGCCCATACAACCACATATTGGGCCTAGCCTCAACCTCCTAAATGACCCTAACAGCCTTTCTGCCCCCGTGACAAAAAAATCCCCACCTTTTTGGCAAGAAGGGAAATTTTGATTTTGGATGCTTTTTTATACATATGGGTAGCAGCGTAGAAAGAACGCTGGGTGGTAGAGATATTGTGGAGTCCTACTGATTCTGGAAGTTTACTTCACTGAAATGTAAGGACAGTGCACACTTTTAGGCAAAGTTTGAGGTTTGCAGGGCATTGTGGGTAAGAAAACTTAGTGAGCTCCACACGAGGATTCTGCTGGGTGTCTAGTTTTCAGAAATGTCTGGGTATGGCAGGTTTCCCTGGGTGGTTGTTGATCGCTAGCCGAAGAAAACGATGCTACCCCCATTGCCAAATAAGAAAATGTTTGAGATAGGAAATGTTGATGTCTCCACATTGTATTTTGGGGCGTCTCCTGCTGCAGGCACTAGGCCTACCCACACAAGTGAGGCACCATTCTTATCAGAAGAACTTGGGGGAATGCTGGGTGGAAGGAAAGTTGTGGTTCCCCACAGGTTCCAGAACTTTTCATCACAGAAATGTGAGGAAAAGTTTTTTTGTAGTCAAAGTTTGAAGTTTGCAAGGGATTCTGGGTAAAACAAGCTGGTGAGAGCCACGCAAGTCACCCGATCCTGGATTCCCCTAGGTTTCTAGTTTATTTAAATGTACAGGTTTGCTAGGTTTCCCTATGTGCTGGTTATCTAGGGCCTAAAATCCTCAGCTATCCACCTAGCAAAAAATGGGTCAGTTTTGAGTGGAAAAATATGATGTATCCATGTTGCATTTTGGGACATTTCTTGTTGCGGGCACTAGGTCTACCCACACAAGTGAGGTACCAGTTTTATCAGAAGGCTTAGGGGAATTTTGGGTGGAAGGAAGTTTGTGGCTCCCTGCAGATTCCAGAACTATCCATCAGAGAAATGTGAAGACTTTTTTTTAGTTAAAGTTGAGGTTTGCAATGGATTCTGGGTAAACAACCTGGATTCCATTAATGTACAGGTCTGGTAGGTTTCCCTAGGTGCCAGCTGAGCTAGGTCCCAAAATCCACAGCTACCCACTTTGCAAAAAGCGGGTCAGTTTAAGTGGAAAAATGTGATGTATCCATGTTGTTTGTAGGGCAGTTTCCAGTCGCAGGCACTAAGCCTACCCGCACAAGTGAGGTACCATTTTCATCAGAAGATGTGGGAGCATAGAATAGCAGGATATTTATTATTACCAATTGGATTTCGCTACATTTGCGTTGTCCAAATGCAAGCCAGCATGTAAGAAATTTGAAATTTTGGAAAATACCCTCTAAATCATGAACTCATACTGATACCCACAAATTCAGCGATGTAAAAATAACCACTGCTCCTAAACTCCATATCTTGTGCCCATCTCAGAAATGCATAGGTTACCTTGATACCTATTTTTCACTCTACGTATTTCACCATAAGAATTTGTCTAAATTGAGTACACAATGAAAAACCATTGTACGGTCCCTCAGGTTCTTGGAGAACCTACAAAACCTTATATATCCCCACAGCCAAAAGGTTCTAGCAAATGTAATGGTACATTGCTTTTGTAAATCGGACATCATGACAAAAAGTTACAGATGAAAAGATTGTCACAAATGGCTATTTTTGTCCTACTCGTTTTCAGTATTTCTTTATTTCAACAGTTAGGTTCTTTGGGGAAACCTTGAAAAACATTTATTTGTTGTGAAGCTCCCTAATTTCCCCATTTACTGTATCATACTCATTAGAAAATGCTTTCAGTTTTTCACTTAAATTCCATCAAGCTGGTTTTCAGATGTGAAATACGTTTGGCATGGATTCAGAATGTGAGCACTCTAGTTGCTCATTAAAACACTGTGGTGAAGATGCTTATAACCAGGGAGTTAACTGGCAGTCTGCTGCTGATGTTGAAAGTGCATGTTTCAGTCTGCATGTCAGAATGTTTTAATAAAGTAGAAGAGGAAGATATTTGAGAACTCGTTTAAAATATGTTCTAATTTTGCTTTCTACATCACTAACCATCATTTCTGTGTCAAAATGAACCCTCTCATTTTGTTCCTTTCTAAATTAAGGGCCTCATTTATGAGGTTTTGCCGTAAGGCAATGCCGCAGACCTTCCTCACTGCCCTATGGCAAAAGAAAAGGGCAGGAATGTGATGTATCTATCAGATATTGTGAATTCCTGTGCACCAATGAAGGCACCTTTGCACCTTGGTGCAAAGGTGCCTGCGTTTGGGGGTTGATTATTTTTCTGCAGGAAGGGAAATCTTTCTGCAAAAAAACAATCACAAGAGGATGTTTCCTC
Organism: Lissotriton vulgaris; assembly: GCF_964263255.1. Lineage (NCBI taxonomy): Eukaryota > Metazoa > Chordata > Amphibia > Caudata > Salamandridae > Lissotriton > Lissotriton vulgaris. The sequence continues at coordinate 1,092,057,748 of NC_141689.1, read as the reverse complement.
TTTCTATGTGTGCTGCAGAATTCAGCACACATTAAAAAAGGGAAAACTGAGGAGAAATAAAGAATGAATGAATGAAGGGTAATTTATAAAGCGCGAACTAAGCCCAAGGGCATCCAGGCGCTGTAGAAAGATGGGGCTCAGTACAAGCAGTGTCCATACTAAGATTTACTTCACAGAGAACATCCAGGTCTTTAGGGACTTAGAGTGGGTTTGCTGGTCCGAGAGGGAGATGGGAAGAGCGTTCCACGCCCTTGCCGCCAGCAGAGAAAAGGTTCTTCCCCCCCATTTCGTCCTTTTAAATCTAGGAACCAGGAGAAAATGTTATTGGCTGACCTCAGATTCCTAGCTGGGGCGTACCTGTGAAAGATCTTCTTTATATTAGCCGGGCCCTGTCCATAAAAGGCATTATGGGTAAGGCAGAGAGTCTTAAACAGGACTCTACGGTCCACTGGGAGCCAATGCAGTGAGCTGTGAGCAGAGGAGGCCGAGGAGCGCTTAGGGAGATCCAATAGAAGCCTGGCCACGGCATTTTGTACCAATTGTAGGCGGCGCAACTGGCACTTATCTATGCCCAAATAAAGGGCATTACAGTAATCCAGTCTGGCTAAAATTAAAGCCACCACAACCTTTTTTCGAGCTTCGATGGACAGAAACTGGGCGAACTTTTTGATCACCCAAATGAGGCCAAGGCAGGTAGCGACTGTTCTGGATACCTGGCGAGACATAGAGAGGCCAGTATCAAGCATCACTCCTATATTTTTTCCCTGGGAGACAGGGGTGGGGCTGAGACCCAGGGAACTGGGCCACCATTTACTGGACCAGATGTCCGACCTGTCCCCAAAGATCAAGATCTCCGTCTTCTCACCATTGAGTTTCAAATAATTTTGAACCATCCAGGTGGAGATAGCAGTCATGCAGTTCTTGAAATTATGCGCAGCATCATCGGAATTTTGGGTGATAGATACCATGATCTGTGTGTCGTCCGCATAGGAAATAAAGATATTTCTCCTCGTTGTGCCTCCCTGACACCTCCCCTTAGGAGGCGTACGTTTTTGTTTTAAGTGTTACCGGTTTGATTAAATTAAAAAAGGCGGACTGCCACACTTTTGTCATAAGTAAGACTGTGGTGCACTAGGGAGGATGCAGTAGAACACAGGGCAATCAACTGATAGACGGCTGCTGTTGGAGATATGCTGTGAATTTATAGAAAAAATGCTTTCATATTAGCTTCCAAGCACCTTCCCATACCTCTGAGAAAATAATGAGAGAAAATAGTTTTCTCTCAACCATGATTCATGAAATCCCAGCAGAAGGCCAGCATTTTTGACAGGCAGCTAAAATCACCTTAGAACCTACCAGCATTCCTAAAATGTGTATGGTACCACCAACAAATGATTTAAATTGTAACTAAATCTGTTACCATCCTTTATACATGCTCCTTTTTGTGACCCTCAAAACATACCATTCACTACAATGCATTTCAATGGGGTCCATGTCCCAGAGTCCTGTAACGGCTGCCACAACATGCTGTCTATGTGGCCAGACAATAAAGGGGTCTCGTTGGGTCTGTCCACATGCCTTTTGGGGTCTGGGTGTGCTCATCCTTCAATCAAAGTCAAAGGGAATTTCCCTGGACTAACTTTATGGAGAATAATTTTATATTCTAAATAACATTTTACTATAACACAAACACATTATGCAAAAAGAATTTTTTGCCACCAACTAAAATGTAACGTTTATACGTTCTTTATTAAAAAAATCTTTTTCCTCACTTGACAGGGTATTATCCTTAACATAAGGAACCCAAAGACAAATTAAAATTTCAGAAAAAACAGTCTTTTACTGAAAAACAATGAATATACACCTTTCTTAATACAATAAATCCTTTCTCTTTACATATATTTTTAATTCATTTCAAGGAAACAATGACCCATTTACTCAGTCCTGAAATGGCAACCAAAACATATTGTTCAGGTTGTTACTGGAGGAGCACAATTTAGACTCCATCCCTTACACATCATCAATGCGCAATTTTCTTTTATATTTGACATTATATTTATTGTGTGCCTTCAGAATATTAACCTGTGTGAATATATGCATTGATGAAGTATAACCACTGAGACACTGAGTCTTTATAAACGTGTGCACTACTATTCAGTTTAACGTGAAGATGTATTCTGTATCCACGTAGCATTTATACTTCAAGTCATATTTGTATATATTTTGAAAGTCATATTTCAAAGTATAGTCATGTATGCTCTTATTCACTTTCACATTTGTTCTTGAACTATATGTGCACAAGTATAACGATGCATGTTAAGTGCACGTTTAAAGGTTAGTTAAAGTTAGCCTAACTAAAGGCCTTGTGATTATAAGATATGCTTTGCTTGGCTAGCATGCTCTTTCTTTTGCAGGAGCATCCTTGAAGCTGCATTGCCTAGAGAAAATTATTATTGTGTCTGTAGTACTTTCATGATAGTAAAGCCTGAAAAGAGAAATGTTTACAAGCAACTTGAAGACTTAATGAGTAGATAAAGCCTCCTATTGATCGTATTTCAGAAACGGAGAGATGTTCAAGGTTGCAGCAACTCTCCAAGTTCTGTTGTAATAGAAAGCCTGGTAATGTTGCAAATGCACAATGTGAGGATGGAGACAATTGCTCCTTGGAGAGGTGGGAAGAGATATGATTGTTGGTGAAGTTTATGTTTGTTTAAATTAGCATTCACACTGTTAGAAGTTAGAGCAGATTCCCTTAGACTGTGCGTGGTACAGACCTCTCTGCTTCTGTTATTCTTGCAAGTATGAAGCTTCAGGATAAACACTTATTCCAATCCTGAAAGACTTCTTCTGGAGTTATCACTTGGGACACCGTCCTGCATTTCTCTATTTCCTTGAGACCCTATTCTATGAACCATCCTAATTCTAACATAAAGCACTGTTAAAAATGGGAGTTCTGGTTGGCTCGGGCATGCGCCTAAGCCAGGCAGAAACCACCACTTTAGTCAGGGCAAGGGAGTTACACACTGTAGATAACCCCTGCTCATCCCCATGGTAGCTTGGCACGAGCAGTCAGGCTTATCCCAGAGGCAATGTGTAAAGTGTTTGCGCAACACACACACACACAGCAGCAACACACTAGGCGCAGTACAAAAGAAACTCCACACAAGGTTATATAAGAATAGCATTTGTATTACTCAAAAAACACATCAGAGCATAATCACAACTGTACACTGTGCCACCTGGCACAAGGTAATACTTCACAGGAGATTATGTATAGGACAGGGCCAATTGGGCCACTGTCAGCCCCATTAGAACAGGTAGTAAAAGATAAAACACCAGTAACAACTGGTAAAGGCACACTTTGCATAAACACTTTATGCATCATCACAAATAGGCATAAACCACATTATGCATCATCACATTAGGCCTAAACTGTCATTGGTAGTGCATCAGACCCATAACACATCATGCCCTTTCTTAGGCATAATCACAACTGTACCTAGCACAAAGCAGGGGCATGAACATCAGCACATGACACGGTATAGCATAGCATGTCAATACCTCTGGGTGCCGATGCACCATCACTACACATCATTAGTGGGTCTGGTGCCAGTACTTCTGAACCTAGAATGGCAGTGTCTCTCCACTCTACATGGAGTATAGGGATCTCCGTTCCCCCTCTAACATGAAGCTACCAAACTGGAATGCCCCTGACGTTGCAGCTGCCAGCAATCCGGCAGCGCTGCTGTGACAGAAATCCAGCACCAACAGTGGCCCCACTCACCGGGGCTTTTCCTGCATGTGTCAGACTTCAAAAGCTGCCCATGCACGTGTGGTGTAGCTGTAGAGCCCCGCAGTCTTCCTCGCCCCAGTGCTGCATGTCTGGAGCCTTCTACGGCCTCTCGGATGGAAGCTCATGCCTCAGACTGGCCCCTCTCCTGCACTGACTCCACATGGCAATGCCCCCGCGTCACAACGACCGGAGCCACACTCGGCAGCCACCCGTAGGCACAAAGAGGGGCAGCAGCACCAGGTAATGTGGTTGCCGTGCCAACCCAGCTCACCTCTGTAGGGACAACAAGAAATGCGGGCAGGCCACTGAAGGTCTTCGGTCGGACTCCGCAGACATCCTGGGCAACACACTGAGCTCTCCTTTCCCTCACGGGAGCCCCGCCCAAAATCAGGCTCCCACAATGCCTGACTTCCTCTCCGGCCTCCACTCTCTGCTTCGTGGTTGGCTACGCTTTATTATTCGTCTCTGCCTACAACCAGGCAACGGGCGCCAGACTTCCTAGTCGCGTCAGCGGCTACTTTCCCTACGAGACCCATTGGAGCCCCCTTCTCAGGCTCGGTAAATAATAGGGAAACCAAGAGAACGCCGATCACGCGCTCCTGGTCTGCGGAACCGCGCTGAGGGGCACAGCAGTAGTAGGGTGCTCCTCACACTCTAAAGTGGTGCATCAAGCCCAGCCCTCACCACAGTCCTGGACTGTAGGTTGCACAGGCAGCGCTGGCACATAGCGGTGCAAAACACAAGAGCAGAGCCAGGCGCAGGCAGGCCAGCTCACAGGGCCCTCCAGCAGAGGGGCAGTCCTTTGTGGTGATCCCTCCTGGGGCCCGGGAGTCCTGTACACCCAGATCGAAGCAGGTTCCACCTTACATGGGGTCACAGCCACAATATTTATATTAGTTATGTTCTTTGTCCTGCCCTGGCACAGGGCTTGGGGACCCAGTTCCAACCGGTTCTGGGGGCATTCAACTATTTGTTTACAATGCGCAACAGTCCCCATTGACAGAATAGGTTCTGGCCCCAAACACACCACAGGGGGGGGCGGAGCCAGCATTGTACAAGGCAGGCACAGACCTATTTATGGACAGGGGCTTCTCATCCCACCACTCCAAATGCCGATCTGCCTATCCAGCCTAGAGCTGACTCACCCAGCCCCTCTGGAGCCACTGCACCACACCAGCCCCTGTCACTCCAGAGCCAGACATGCAATACACATCAGGCAGGCACAAAGACACATAGCACAAAGAAATGCCAACTTCTAAAATTCGCATTTCTAAAATAGTGATAATAAATCTGCGCACAGTGTTGAGCAGCATTTATTACCACTATTCCAAACATACCAACTTGATCGCGCTACTCCTCTCATATCAGGAATTACCACTGACACACTTTTCAGGGAATCCCCAAGTGCATTCCTATCAGAGGGCAGCCTCACAGCAGTGAGAAACCAACATGGCTGTTTGTCACTACCAGGACATGCCACACAGTTATGGCACTTGTCCTACCTTTTACCTACAATGCACCCTGCCCATAGGGCTAGTTAGGGCCTACCTTAGGGGCAACCAATATGTAGTAAAAGGGGAGTCACGGATGTGGCACCCACTTTATGTGTCACGTCACAGCAGCAGTAAACTGCATGTGCAGGCCCTGCAAGGGCAGAGGTGTGAGACAGGTTTGAAAGGCTACTTTGGTGGGTGGCACAAGCAGCACTGCAAACCCACCAGTAGCATTTCATTTAGTGGCCCTGGGTGCATGAGATACCACATTACTGGGGTCTGATAGGTAAATTAAATACGCCAAACAGGTGTAGACCAGTCTTACCACATTTTACCATAGAGAGCACATGCACTTTACACTGGATAGCAGTGATAAAGTGCCCAGAGTCCTAAAACCACCAACACCAGGTCAGAAAAAGAATAGGAGGAAAGCAAAAAGTTCAGGGATGAACCTGCAAAAAGGGCCAAGTCCAACAAGCACCGATTAGATGACTTTACAAAGTTTCATGTTTGTGAGAGAAAATGGGAGTTTCTTTAATGAACACTTATTTCTAATTCTCAGTTTCTGTATTGCAGTGGCTGAGATTAATTTACATCGTATTCTATGGAGATTGAACAGATTGCGATATTTCAGCCTGCCAGCTGTAATCTGGTACTTTTTTGATATTCTGCTGACCTGCATATACATTGGATTGACTATTAATTGGAAATAGACTTACTTAATGTCAATTATTGTTTTATTATTGTTAACTCACATTGCATCTCAGTCAATGTAAAAAGATCCATCGGATGAGAGATTGTAAACCAATCTCCTGCACACCCTCATTACCAACCAATCAGGATTCACTAGTCTTCTTTAAATTGGCCAATCAGAGGATATCTGGACACCAATTATCTATATTTTTTTACCTTAATTTCTGAATTGTTATTGAATTGATTCACACCAAATCAAAAGAAGCACACTTTCTCAACCAACATCTAGTTTATAGCCAAATTTGGAGGAGTTCCATTAAGCAGTTTTTGCTGTAGTGCTTCTTAACCCGTTGCGTGCTCATGACAAGCTCAGCTCGTCATGAGGCACGGTTGAGCTGCACTCATGACGAACTGAGCTCGTCATGACCGTTGGAACGTTCACACCCGGGGATAATTTCCCCGCTGTGCTGAACGTTCCAAAACGGGTGTGGTCGTGACGAGCTCCGCTCGTCATGAGTGCAGCTCCACTGTGCCTCATGACGAGCCAAGCTCGTCACAAGCACTGCGGCCCCCCTCCCCCCGCACAGCAGGTGAAGGGGTTAAAAAAGTCTATAAAAAATGCATGTGGAATTTGTATTTTGGGACCCCATTTTTCTTGGACCCTGTTTGATGGATTACCTCCAAACTATTCTATGCACAAACGAGGCAAAAAAGAGCACTGTTTTAGTAAACTTTGTAAAGATTCGTCAAATGGTGCAAAAGTTATTAGCTAAACAAGGCATTTCCTATGAACACGCTGACCTTGACCGAACTAGAACTAACAGTGGCGACCACCACAGTGTAATATATCAATTGCCAAAGAGGGTCTTTTCATGAAGCCAACTGAATAGTAGCTGGTGAAAATGCAACAATTTCCATTTTGCGATTTATCCATATTGATTAGCCAAGGAGATTAATATAGATTGAAATAAAGCCAGATAAATAACCCTTTCTTATCTGATCCAAGGTTAACAGCATATTGGTTGATTCCAAATCAATAACCCCGAGCAGAGAGGGCGGCAGTAATTGAGACACAGAACAATAGGAAAGAAGCAATCATTCGGAGGCAGTCCCGCTTCTTAAATCATGGTGCAGACGGATGTGTTTGGAAACGGAGGCCAGCAGTTTTTTCATTTATGTTTCTTTAAAAAACGCCTGCTAAAAATGTGTTTTCCTTTTCGGGGCGGCTCGGTTTAATTTGAAAGCGGACATTTCGAGTCCAAAGACATGTTTTGATAATATATGCCTCAAGAATAATACCTGTAAGGTAAAAACACACGCACGCGCACTCTCTCTCTCCCTCTCTCTCTCTCTCTCTCTCTCTCTCTCTCTCCCCCTTCCTTTCTCTCTCTCTCTCTCACCAATACGTGCTTTTAGACCCCCACTGGTCCACGTGTTAAGACCCAGATTATTGTTCCCTGTCTCTGTAGGAATATAAAATAATGAGCTTTATTTTTAAAGTGAACAGAAAAAAGGACTAAAATCAATGCTTCACAAGCGTCTCGTTCAAATGCGGTCAATAAAATGAGACGGTCCAAAGGCGCTCCATGAGATACAAGTTTGACAATTTTCCTAAAAATCTACTTTAATGAGCCATATTTTGCCTTCTACAAATGCTGATGGATTTATCCTGTACGAGAGTCATCGTCGTGACAGTTTGGCAGACTTTGTTTATGCTCAGAAACCTAACGGCCACGCTTGAATCCAGTAGGGCTCACTCATTCTACGTCTTTCTGAGGCTGGCACTGATGAAAGGCCACTTGTTCGGACATTTGTAGTAATTTGTCACCACTATTTGAAAGTGCCGCACAATTACTGGCTTAAATCTCCCTATCAGCACTATATGACCTCACACAAGGCTTTAAATATTAATATCACAAATGCATCACTGGTGACATCAGTGGTGTCAGCATAATAAAGAAACAATCACAGTCAGCTAGTAGGTGCTCTCATGGCATGCATGGGTTAATTCTGCCACACAGATGACCTCATATAGATTGCATGGAGACTGGTGTTTGTAGTACACTGTTAGCAGCAAGATGGCCGAGCAGAGTGCAGGGAGAAAAGCAGGCGGAGTGGGTCCATTGGGGAGAGGGGGCATAGCCCAGTCGCCCGCAGCTCCCTCGGCGTTTCTGAACTGAAGTAAACTAATCAGTTTACTTAAATTCAAAGACGCCAAGGCGGGAGAACTGACAATCATGTCAGTCATCATTACGTCAGAACGCCCACCCCTTCAGAGTCTGAAGGGAGTGGGAGGTCTGTCGTCATGTTGATTGACATGATTGTCACAAGGCAACAGGCAGCACCACAAGTGCGCATGAGTGGGGACGGAGAGTGAATTTTTTACCCCTGCCCACTCATGCGCACTTGTGTTTGCACTTTTTTGCGCATGCCCATTAGGAGCCCTTTGGGCTCCTAATGGGCGTTCTGCGGGCGAAGAGTAACCTGTGCTCCAAGCCAATCCTGGCGCTGCAGCAGCGCCAGGATTGGCTGAGAGGGGCTGCCAGTCCAGTGCCATTCGTGACTTTAAGGTGCCAAGGAGAGCAGCAGAGGTGGCGCAGACCCGGACCGGCGATGAGGTAAGTTTTGTTTTGTTTTATATTTAACTTTATCTACTGGCCAACATTCCTTTGAAAATGTGTTCTTTGGGAGAATGTATATTCTAAATGAATGATTTCCGTGTGTTTTCGCAGCGCATTGATTTCAAAACTTCTCCCAGTTGGCGTTTGCGAATTTAGCCAACTTCATAAGTATCAGCCATCACAGCTGCAGCCTAACAGTGAGCATATAGCGCTTGAGGGTGTAAGTCATCATAGTGGCAGCTTAACAGTGAACATATAGGGCTTGAAGCCTGCATAGCGTTTGAGGGCTGCGGTGTAAGACATCATGTAGGTGACCTCGGTAGATTAAAACATTTCACAAATATATATTAAGATCTGAACCCATGTTTTTCGGGCAGTATTAACAGGTCAGCAGTAGGGGCAGGATGTGGGCCCACCCTATGTGCTCTTGACAGGGATTTTGGCTGGAGAGTCCTTGTTTGTGGGTGGCACTGCACCACCCTTTGATGGAGGATAGGAGAGAACCCTCCCCTTTTTTTTGTCTGAGCATGCTTTCTTCCATGGCTCTTGTCTAGTTCTGGCCTATGGATTGCTGTGTCCTTTTCCAAATGGTCCTTCCAGGAGTTTGTTCGAATATGTACCCGATCATCTTTTAGAGATCCATTTGTGAGAATGTGCATTGTTGTGCTGCATTATAGGTGACTGTTTTTATTTTTGTTTTTCCCTTTTGATTGGCCTTTGGTACTGAGCGCAGGCTAGCATGCTGTTTTTCCCCATGTTTTGAGGTTGTTGTGGTCCCTGGTGTGACCCTCCATTGCGCTCCACAGGATGCCTGTGGTTTGTATTGGAGACCACATCTCAGGTTACCTTCTAACCTTTTCATTTGGCTTTCTGGAGTTTGGTGGTGGTCTCACTCTTGTGCTGTAATTTTTGCTTGGGTTGGGATGTGCTCACTCTGCTGAAAGGCACTTCCAGCCTCAAGCCCTGGTGTTTGTGTTGCTGTTCTTTGGTCCATTTTGATTTTCTTTCTCCACATCCCTGGCTGTGTGTGACGGGTTCATCAGTTGGTGGTTGACTTTGGTCTTCTGGTTGCCTCATGGAAGTCAGCACCTGCCAACAACTGCCATTTTTGGGCAGTGCTCCTTGGGCACACTGGTTATGCCTTCTGTTTTTTGGGCTTCCATTTGCTTATTGGCTTTCTCGGACCATAGCATGGCCCCTGCCTATTTTAGAAAGGAATATCTCTGATAGTAGTTTCTGCTGAGTTAAGGAGAAATGGGACATTTCCTGGCCCGCTTTTTCTCTCAGGGGTGCTAATTAATGGAATGGGCACTCCCCTACAGTTTAAACTCAGAGAAAGGCACACTGTTATGTATCCATGATGGTCAGGCGTGAATGAGAATAACTAGGGACATAGCCACTTAGTGCTTGACGCTAACGGAGTTAATCAACCTCCGGGTGCTGCAAAGAAAAGCTACATAAATTGCAATAAATACCCCTTAAAGAGGAACACCCATTTCACAATGTTGAGTAGGTGCCATGACAATGAGGGAAGTCAGAATTGGTCCAATATTGTTGACTGTTTGTTCCTATTTAGTATTGATGCATGTGTATGTGGGGAAGGTAAAAAACAGTTCTAATATGTTTTAGTAGTGTGAGCACATACTAAGCGCTAGTGTCCAAGTAAATTCATCACCCTGTCAATCATGGTATTGTACATATTAGCTTGTGGTTCTATCCAGTATGATTAAGAATAGTTGTGCTACTGCGGTACCAGTAAATTGTTTTTCATTTTAGTTCCATATTCCCAGAGCATTTTCATTATGTGTCAAACTTTTAAAAGGTTTTTAAACTCCCACAACTATAAACAGTAGTATTGACTGAGCTGTTCTTCACACCTTCTGGTTTGCTTGAAAATGCACCTTTTGCCCACTTTTTTCTTTTTTTTTTAATCTCGGGGGGAAAACCCCGGAACCCCTCCGTAGGTTGTTCTGGCTCGCTCGCTACACTCACTCGCCCCAGTCAAGTATTACTATTGTTTTACGCACCACCACTTTCAAATGTCACCAGCTGCCCCTGGAGAAAAGCCTACAATTGCACCAAACGAAAGACCTCCTATTGATCAGATGGAGATCATGGGCTCCATTAGCACTGTTGGCCACTAGATACCCTCAGTCAGATTACATACCTGGGAACCGCAGCAGTATTTCTTATTATCACCCTACCCTACCCCTACACAACACACTATTCCCACCACTACACTATCCCTAACCCTAAAACATTACTACACTACAACACTCCCCACACTACTCCCACCCCTACACTACCCCTAGCCCTAAAACACTACTACACTACAACACTACCCACACTACTCCCACCCCTACACTACCCTAAACCCTAAAACACTACTACACTAAACACTACCCACACGACTCCCACCCCTACACTACCCCAAACCCTAAAAACCACTGCACTACAACACTATCCACACTACTCCCACCCCTAAACTACACTAAACCCTAAAACACTACAACACTACACTAAACGCTAAAACACTTCACTACACAAACACTACTATACTACACTAAAACCTAAAACACTACACTACCCTAAACCCTAAAACACTACAGTACACAAACACTACTACACTACCCTAAACCCTAAAACACTACACTACACTACCCTAAAACACTACACTACACAAACTCTACTACACTACCCTAAACCACTGCACTACCCTGAACCCTAAAACACTACACTACACAAACACTACTACACTACCCTAAAACCTAAATCACTAAACCCACACGACTCCCACCCCTACACTACCCCAAACCCTAAAAACCACTGCACTACAACACTATCCTCACTACTCCTACCCCTAAACTACACTAAACCCTAAAACACTACAACACTACACTAAACGCTAAAACACTTCACTACACAAATACTACTATACTACACTAAAACCTAAAACACTACACTACCCTAAACCCTAAAACACTACAGTACACAAACACTACTACACTACCCTAAACCCTAAACACTACACTACACTACCCTAAAACACTACACTACACAAACTCTACTACACTACCCTAAACCACTGCACTACCCTGAACCCTAAAACACTACACTACACAAACACTACTACACTACCCTAAAACCTAAATCACTAAACTACACAAACTACTATACTACCCTAAAACCTAAATCAATACAACAGTACCCTAAACCCTAATACAATACACTAAACAAACACTACACTAAAACATAAAAAACAAAACGACACAAACGTTAGAACACTACTTTTAAAGTACCCTAAACCCTGCAAAAGAAACCCCCACCCCAAGCTCAAACCCCCTACCTCTCTCCTCTCCAGCGCCGTTGTCTCTGCTCCCGGTTCCTGCTTCCTACTTCCTGCTTGGTGCACGTCGTTGTGAGGAAACAGCCTAAGTTTCCTTACAACGACTGCGTTGTAAAAGCCCATGCGATGTAATGGTATGGGTGGTTTTTACCACGCGTTGTAACATCGCATGTGTTTTAACGTATGTGATGTAATAGCAACGTGTGGTAAAAACCGCGTTATGATGGCTGTTTCCCGTAGTGGAGCAGCAAGGCTGCAGTCCCTTGTAAAGCTATACATACAGGGCACAAGTCCTATAAAAAGAAGTAGGGGACTGACCAAGTAAGACAATATACAAATTACCTCATGATGTCACGACGTAGCGCTAGAAAAGAAATAAAATAGTGCAATTTAAATTATTTGTTTTAACCCATCTGACAGTCTTACAGTGTCTGCATTTATATACAGGGACTGAACAAAGGCAAAAACATGCCTCTCTTGAACCTGTGAAGAGAAGGCAAGCTGTGTGCCTTTGTTTCCCTCTGTGGATTTTACATTTAAATGTAAGGTTCCAGTCCGCCCCCAGTCAGGATATACAAACAAAGGGAGGCCGGATGGCCCCTTAACTTCGACTCAGCTGGAGGTGCCTGCACGTTGCTGCTGGGAATGGAAAGCTGGCAACGTGCAGGCACTGCTGAACGTGTCTCGTGTCTGAAAATTACTCACTAAACAGTCCATTATTTGGTTCAGACGTTCACATATTTTGTAGCTTTCAGTAGCTGTTCGTAAATCACTAACTGTGTTATGGCGCCACCTGGTGTTCAGCTGAATTGTACACATAAGAAGATTCATTATAACTTGCTGGTTCACAAGATTCCTTACAATTTTTTTTATTTGATTAATAACAACAAACATTCACTACATCGTAAATCCATTCGCCAAATCACAAACCTCTACTCGGGAAGAAACCATGGGGCAGATTTACAAGCCCCTTGCACCACTTTTGCGTCACTTTTCCCATGTTAAAAATGACGCAAAAGTGTCGCAAGGAGCTTATAAATCTGCCCCAAAATGGTCTGGGTTTGCGTCACTAAACTGGTGCAAGATGTTTATATTGGAAATTACTTTTCCAATATGCTTATATAGGATTTGGGCATCTAAAAGCTGCCGATCTAAGCTGTACCCAATAACTATTTACAGCAACAATAAATACATTCTGTAATATTTTATATGTATTTAAAAGGGGGAATAACGGTCTTCCTAAAAGTTAAGGGTCTGCTCAAGTCCTTGCAAAACACCACCACAGTTTCCCTCTGTTGCTAGGTCATTTATTTCTTTCGCACAGCCAAGATCGTAAACATAGAACAGGGTCCATGAAAACAGTGGGGCTGATTTACAAGGACTGCTGCATTTCTGCATATAAGCAGGGATGCGCCAGTAAAGATGCGACACGTAGAACTACCCTTGCACCACCACGGATGCGTCACATTTACAATGCGGCAGACTGTGGGGTAAGGATAGTCAGATACATGTCGCCTCTTTTGTTGTAAGGGCGGCGCATTGCTGGAGTCGTGTCGCAAGTGCAATGCAACTCCAGCAATGCTCAGGGGCGGCCTATACCTAACATGCTGTGTCACCCCTTACGCCTGCTACAAGCAGGCATAATGTTTTGACGAAGCAGGGATGTAAAAGTGACTCCGTGAAATCTTCTAGATTTCACTGGGTCACTTTTATGGGGCTTCCTTATGATGGTACGCCCACCCCGCTTACTTAATACCTGACGCAGGTATAATGTAGCGCAGGGCTTTACAAAGTGACACATCTCACTAGATGCGTCACTTTGTAAATTTGTCGCATTGTGGCGCATTGTTTACAACGTCGCTGCATCACAGAAGTAACGCAACAGTGTTGTAAAGATGTTGCAAGGGGCTTGCTTGTAAATCTGCCCCAGTATTTTCGGGACTCATTTAAAGTGGGATAATTGCAACCAAAGACTATTGTATCCGTCTGTTTGGAAATTGGGTGGTATTAAATCAAATATGGTACTACCCTGTTTCGCCCATATGGTGAAATACCCTCTAGGTAAAAAGTCATCTAACAACATCTGGAGCTGGAAGAAACACTCACACACGGCTACCACCAAAATGCAGGCAGTACACACTTGCCATCCTCACACCCAGTCAACAGAGGAACATTATCACTCATGCTATTTACCAGCCATCTTCAAGATTAAATCAGACTCCGGTGATAGGTCAAAAGCACTTTGAAAAGTCATTACTGGACTTTCGAAAAGCACCACAATTCCATTTTTTCGGCAGAGTGTGTGCGAAAACTCACCAAGAACAGTCTGACTCATGCACTGACACTCTGCCGAAATGCACTGCTGCCACAACTATTATAGTACCTTTCTTATGCTTAAATAGTGGCATTTCCAGGGATGGACTGGCTACCGGGCGTTTTGGTGTGCTGCCGAGCTGGGGGCTAATTTCATTGCGGTATGCGCTGATTTCGTTGATGGGGACCTGCGTGTGTTTCGAAATAAACAAAGCAAAATGATTTTTTTCAGTGCACGCAGGTCCCCATCAACGAAATCAGCCCCCAGCTCGGCAGCACACCAAAACGCCTGGTAGCCAGTCAGGCCCTGGGCATTTCCTTTATTTACCTGTGACTGTGCACTGAAAAACTTTGTTTAGAATTGCTGGTCAGCATCCTAAAACCAGGCCATTATGCACTTATTTGTCACTACTATCATTGGTGTGGTTGCCTGCCATTGTTATCATTGGGTTTTAGTTTAGGTTATTGGTGAAGCAAGCAATACGAAATTGTGTGCTATGAAGTGTGATATTGCTGCAGGTATACTTTTTCATGGTTTTACCACACTAAAACACAACACTACACAAACACTACTACACTACCCTAAAACCTAAATCACTAGCCTTGCAGTAATATTTAATTAAATACGGGGCTAATACCTCACCCACAAAATAACCACATATGAGTACTCTCCACACAAAAGCATTACTCCCATCCAAGTCATTATTCGCTGCCTTTGGCACAACATTGTGGGGCCAGTTGTGAGTGGGCCACATATTGCCCCGGAATGCCTACCACCCGCCAACGCCAGCAGCACCATCCTTGCCGTAACTCAAGTCTCAACCTGTGTCGTGGTCAGGTCTCTTCCCGCATTGCTGGGGACTCAGTATCCAGTGAGCCTCTGCTCCTGAGGATGGGCACAAAAGGGACCGGCTGTCCTGCGGTGCGGGACATGTGCGGGAAAGCCCAGGCCAAGGGTAGGCCCGTCCACGCTCTTCGAAGACCGGAGGAGGCTGGGTTGGTCCACCCCTCTAACCATCGTCATCCACGCTGCTAGGAGCCTGTTTCAAGATGGGTAAGAAGAAGCCAGCCACTACTTCTAATTCCGGGCTAACCATCTCTACTATTGACTCATTCCTGACCAAAGCAACTAAGGCTATTTCTAGGGCGATAACCCTCACGGAGTGCAGGCTCTCCCTGGGGTACGGCGCCCATGATATAAACGCTGGGATCACAGGACCCCCTACCAGCTTACCTGCCTCTTCAGAACTCTGTACAGAGCTTTTCACGGAACACCATCCAGGGCGCTGCTGTACACTGTAACTCCCCATCCAACGTCACCACACCTGCAATTGACATTTCTCCCTCGCCCACTAACCTTACTGTAGCCAAGGCCCTTCCCTCTCTGGCTATGAACGGCAAGAGGAAGAAAGACAAAACTCTCCTTCCAAATTAGCCTGATACTATAACAATTGTACAATATCAAACAAAAAATTGAGGAGCTCTTAGGCTTAAGCAAAGCTCCAGCACTGCCACCTCCTCACAATATCCAAATACCACACACTGTACATATCAGGAACACCCTCCGCCCCCAGTCAGGACGATCTCTTGTCATGGACAATTAAGGGCGTGTCCCACAAGTAGGGCCATCAAAAAGAGAAGGCATACAGTCATTGTCAGCTGACTCTCCCTGCACTCCTGACTTACTATCTGTAATGCCCACCCTGATAAAACTTGTGAATAGCTTGGATAGCCCTAATCCCCTCAAAGGGTTATGGAAACACCATCCAAAGACACGTTAAACAGCTCCTGACTGATTCCATGCAGAGATATCCTGAATATCATAATCTAGATCTCCCGCCTGCAGCCACCCCATATGTACTAGTTTTATTAAATGTTCCAGTTCTTATTTCCTCCAAAAGCAAATCCACCACCCAACTCATGGCAAAAGCGTGCCAGTGGCTAACTACTCATACGAGGCCAGGACTCCTAATACAGAACCATCTGCTAATGGCACAGAGAAACCCTTTGGTGGGCCCCTCTTCAAAATCTTCTGAGGGTGATTGCATGGTTACATTTTGACAGACCCCAATCAGTAAGAGAATTACTTTCACAACCTATAGGCAGTCCAAATACAACTACCAGGATTGTCCCTGCACCTTTGGTTTTTTTTTTTTATAAGCCACATACCCGGCATTCGAGAGTGGTCCACCATACAACCATAAATTGCCACCCACAAGGGTATGGACATTTTATGATTAATTCTCCACACTACTCCACCTACAACAGATTTGCCCCTCTAGCAGGTTTGCACTCCTGCGATTGATATCTGGGCGACAGGCAGCTATCTTCCGGAACACAGTCTGAAGGGGCAGAGCCAATGGCTGCCTCTCAGCTCTCACAGGGGAGAAAGGAACACCAGTGCTGCACCAGTGCTGCACTGCTTCACACATATTAGTCCCCGACCACCAGACCTCCTTATCCCTCAGTAGGGATGCACAGAACTTATCTTGTTCCTTGGCAACATGCAATATAACTAAATACAGTTGCAAGCGTAACAATGGGGAATGGCTGTCTATTTGGCTAATTACCAAATCATTTTTATGCAAGAAACCTGGGAGACCAACCCAATATATATTGATGGGTATAGGTCTTTTCAAACTCTGGCCTTACCGTCTTTAGCGGGCAGGCAAGGGGTGGGGGGTCTGCTAACGGTGTTTCCAACGTGGTGGAACTCAAAATTCTGACTTTTATAAATACAACTTCAATTTTCACATTCTGGTTATTGAACGACCCGACCCGATGCCTGGGATCTCCTATTGATAAATTATTATAACAACAACTTGTTAGATCCAGTGGTGGTTCCCCAGTCTTTAGATTGTTAGAGGAGCTGGTGGAGTCCTACTATAAGCCCCTATATGTAATCTGGTTAGGAGACTTTAACTTGAAACGCACAGGAACGCCCTTAACACATATTAATGAAATGGCAACTTGTGATCCACAATGCCATAGACCCATACACGGGGTCCTTCTTTTCAACCTTTCACAGAGGTGAATATTTCTCCACATTAGATTACATTATTTCATCTGAGTCCCTTAGCTCAAGGCTTTTAATACCCCAAACTAATTTTACTGAATTTGGCTCCCATGCTACTCTGTCCAGTGCTTTGTTATGGCAGGCGTTCAAGCCCCAAAATGGCCCCAAATTCCCCAAACCAATCATAAGTAGATCTAATGGTATTCTTCTGAAATGGGAGAAGGTTGACGTGGACACTCTTTTTATGAGATTTGTTTTGGCTAATCCGGAGAGCATAAAAATCTGTCTCTATCCAACCTTAGACCAGAGATGCATATTTGAGGCATTTATCCTGGTATTAAGGTACCTAAGATCACAGCTGATATGATTGCATTCTGTGTGAGATCCCACACCCCATCAGTGGTTCAACAAGAATTACCTGGACGCTTCCCTAAATCTGTACAAGGCGCTCAAAACTTTACCCAAAAATGAAGACCAGATCCATGTGCTTAGGAAACCTATAAGCTGGCCAGGGCAAATAGGCTAAGCCAGCTGAAACTAGAGGCTTGAGAGAACCTTAAGAAAGCATCTTTCCTTCGGGATAACACAGCCTTTTGGAAAGCTATTGATACGCCCTTCCTGAATGATAATAATGCCCCATCTTTAGACACCCATATCGATGAAGACTCATGAGTAAAATATTTTCAGGATATCTTTCATGGGGTAGAGGAACCTATTGGAGCATGTGATCCCGTTATTATTGATTCTCCCACATGCCTCTCACTCGACCTTGAAGAAATCAAACTTGTCCAGATCCAATCTCCTTCTGGCATAACACAGGGGCCTGACAGGGTCCCTATGGATGGTTTTCTAGCCAACATCCCATTTTGGTCTCCTCTTCTAACTGTGGCTTTCAATGCCATAGCCAAGACTGGTCCTGCTACCTCTTGGAAACAATCAATAATCATCCCGATACACAAAAAAGGGGACGCCTCCATCCCTGCCAATTACCGTCCCATTTCTTTGCTCGATAGTTTTGCCAAATTAATGGGTCGGTTAGTGTTAAACAAACTCGATATATAGGCAGAGGAAAGGGCAGTTTTGTCGGAAGTCCAGTATGGGTTTAGACAGGGCTGGGGAACTTTGGATCAGTGTCTTAATTTGACTCTCATAATCAGTAAATATACAAGAGCAAAAGACACCCCCATTTATCTGGCATTTATAGATTTATCAAGGGCCTTCGATTGAGTGGTTCATAGATAGCTATAGGAAATTCTAAAGGAGATGGGAGTAGATGATGCTATCACTAATTTTATTAGGGAGCTTTAGGCGTATGCCACCGCTATGGTACGATATGAGAGAAACAGTGAATGCACCAAACGTCAAAAATTGAAAGGGTGAAGGACTGGGTTATTTAAGACCCAGCGGTGCCAGGGGACAACACCTGACACCTTCGTGGGTAACCTGTTCCGGCGTACAAATGACAGAGACACAGGACACTTCCTTCGGCGTCAAAGATTCGAGGTTTATTTACTGCAGGGAACACAGAAGTCACGTGAAGTACATAGTATGCAAGTTCGCCGGATCTGATTCAATTTGCTACTGTGGATCGCTCCTTTTTATACAAGTTTCTCTCATAGGTTAACATGGTACACAAAGGTTTACAACTTGGTTCTCATCATAATCCCCGAGAGGGGTCGCTTTGATGTATTCAAGGTCCGGAACATAAGTACAGTAACATTTGGCGGTTCCCAACTGTAAAAGCCCATCTTCCCACCATTAGTACATTCCAATCGGCAGTAAACAGATCGAAGAAGGAACAAGGACAGGTGCAGAGGAAGGCAGAAACAGTGGGGAGATCGGAAAGGGTGTAAAAGGGGTGGTATCGGGAAACACGAGCTACAGGCATCAAAGGGACGTGCCTAATGAGATGCACGGCTAAGACAATAGACCGGCACGGCAAGATGAGCCTCGAGCGGGGCCATCTGCCTTACAGTATCATCCCCCTCATCATAAAGACACTTTCAAAGGAAATGTGTCTTCCGCAAGTGTCTTGGGAATCCCAGGGTCGCGAAGCGGACAGCGTCCGTTCGCTGGCTACTTGAGGGCAAGAGACAAAATGGATGCCGTATCTAAGATGGAACCCGTGGGTACAGATAGATAAACCCACGAAACAAACGAACGGGTTAAGTTAGCACAGCGAAACTGCGTACACCCACTAAACTCGTCATTTGCGGTTCATAGATACCAGACTCGACCATATTCGTGCGAGTCGAAAACACCACTTACGATCGTCACGGAACCTCAAGGGGTGTCAGGCTAGGTTGTGTCCTGGCCCTCTTCTTGTTTGCTCTTCACACTAATACATTTAATAAAGTTTTGATTGAGTCTGCGAAAGACACCCCGCTAGTCTTGTAATCATCCCTCCCTATCCTGCTCTACCCATACAACGCCGTCTTATTGGCGAGGACACCCATGGCATTATAAAATCTCATCTCTCAATATACAGATTTTATGCTTAACCTTGACCTGCTAGTTAATAAAGCCAAATCCTATTTTATGACAATAGAAAGTGACAAAAAGAAGAAAATAAGATGTAATTTAGATTGGAAAAAATAGATCAGGTACATCATTTTAATTATTTAGGGGTTGTCTTCGACAACAAACAAACATGGAAGGAGATGCTGCAAAAATAGAAATTATTTAATGATTCAAAGTATCGCAGCTTTATTTAGAATCTCGGAAAAACTAAGCAGTAAGCCGATACTGGAAATGTTCACAATCTATATAGCAAAAAGGCTCCCAATGGCCACCTATGGGGTATCACTGATGTAACTCTACTTCAAGTACAAGAACATGAATTTATCAAAATACAATCCCACACTCAACCAATAACTTCATAGCCCATAAAGAAGCTGGTATGCCCTTTATTATGGATTCCATTAGAGTAGCTACACTTGCTCTCTGGTTATCCATTTGGAAAAGGGAAACTGTGGGTTTGAATGAAAAAATTATTTAAGATGTCTTAACCTTGGACTATGCCCACAGAATCCCTTGGATATCTTATATTAGAGAAACTCTTACTTCTCTGGGTCTTGGCTTCTTGTATGATACCCATCTCTTTGCAAACATTTCCCTAAATCAAGACTAAAAGGGATCCTTTTACACCAAGTCAATCAGGATAGGTGGAATACTCATAAAGGGAAACAAACCGTAAAGTCCTATGAATCCATACAGCAGATACTAAATCACTCTCATTTATACCTACGGATAGTTGAGAACAACCAGCATCTTTTTTTTTTATTGTTTTTTTGTTAACAGGCTGACGAAGACAACAAACGAAAAATAGTATATTAAACACAATACATATATAAGCATTATCATACAAAATATATACAAAGCCAAGTCAATCCAGAAAAAAGAGAAAAAGAAGAGAAGAAAGAAAAGAAAGAGTTAGGAATAAAGGCATAAAAAGTGGAGTAAGAGCAATTTCTCTTTAGCGGTCTCGCAAGCTACAATATTTAACAAATGACAGATATCAAAGTCTTTCTAAAGTATAACATCAATGTTCAATAAAAATTCCCAAATTTTTTTCATGCTTTTTCATTGCTCTTAGGACCCTGATGTTTGCTAAGGCTAGTTCCATTGAGTGTATTTCAGTTACCAGTACCCACCAATCCCAAACCTTTGGTATTTCTGAGCTGATCCAAGCTCTTGGCAGAATTAGTTTGGCACATGATATTAGTATTGTTATCAAAGCAGCATGTGGAGATGGAACTGGATAAATGTCTAGTAAGACCGATGTGGCCGTAAGCCTAGGCATCTGGATCTGTTTCATATTCAAAACTTTTTCAACGTCACACCAAAAAAGTCTTGAGACTCGGACATGAGAACAGCATATGTACCAAATCAACTGCTTCTGTAGAAAATTTGGGGCATTTAGTACGATCGCTATAGATGTTATTAGAGGACCATTTAGAAATTCTTTCGGGGTGTAATATAACATACATGTTGTTCTAAATTGTTGAAGTCTTAGGCCAGATGACCGTACTCGTTTATTAATATTCGTAAAGGAGCTTTTTATCTGTTTGGAGGTTATATTTGATCCCAGCATTCTACTCCATTTATCAGCAAGCTTGCTGCAATCATTAGATTTAAAGACGTTAAGGAGTCTATACGCTTCACTTATAGCAGATTTGTTTTTTAATGAGTGTAAGCATATCCAAATATCGCATTCAGAAACCTCCAAAATTTGCTTTTTATTGATCATATAATTATGTATCTGTAGGTGTTTGAATCTCATGTTTTCGGGTATACTATATAGTAATTTAAGAGTATTAAAGTCCAAAAAACCTTGTGTGTTATATAGATCCTCTAGAGTAGTGATGCCTAATCTGGACCATCCGCGAGTAATGTTATCGTTGAATATATTTGGAAGACCAGGGTTACCCTATAGCGGTAGTTTTGAATGAAAAAAATTGGTTTTACAAAATGAAAGAATATTGCCCCATATCTTTGTTATATCTCTAGCTGTCTTAAATGTAACCCTTTTGTAATAATTAGGGTCATTAGTTCTAAATAAAAACAGATTTGAGTCAGATTTCAACATAAAATGATAAAAAAATAAAGCCCTCCCTTCGTTGAGTAAAGAGCGTAAGCGATTAACAAAAGCGGACCAAAAATATAATTTAAAATCAGGAAAGTTAAGCCCTCCTTCGTGCGTATCATTTTTCATAAGGTGTAATGATCTTCTTGCTTTTTTGTACCCCCAAATGAAGCTGCTAAATACTCCATCAAGTTTCTTAAAAAACTGGTTGCTTAACGCTAATGGTATAGATCGGAATAAATATACATATTTGGGCAATACCTTCATTTTTATTAAGTTGATTCTGCCAATTATATTTAAAGGTAGTCTGTGCCATTTTTTTAATAATGAGCTGGTGGACTTAAATAGTTCGTTATAATTTATTTTATTGATATCTTGTAATTTAGCTGTTATTCTGACCCCAAGATAAGAGGCTATTTTGCATATCTCCGGCACTATCGCTGGTGGGGTATAATTGACTATTATTTTTGTTTTTTGTAAATTTAATTTATAACCCGCTACCTTACCATATTTCTCTGCCTCTAATATTATTCCTTTTTGAGCCGTAACGACATCTTCTGTATAAACCGCTATGTCATCAGCATATGCTGTTATTTTTAGTTCTTGGAATCCTGATTTAAAAGGTTTAATTTGAGTTTCAGATTGAAGGGCAAATAAAAAAGGCTCCAAAGAAAGTGCAAATAAAAGAGGTGATAGAGGGCAGCCCTGACAAGTTCCTCGTTGAATCAAAAAATCTGAAGATGCCAGCCCCCCATAGCTGGTGAAAGCAGTTGGTTTGTCATACAGTGCTTGAATACTTCTCAGAAATTGACCCCCAAACCCTAGTTTGGACATTACGCGCCAGAGAAAGTCCCACCCCACTCGGTCGAAAGCTTTTTCGGCGTCTAGTAAAATCATACCGAGTGGGGTGGCTTCTGTCTCTGCTACGTGCGAATGCTGTTATAGCCGTATTGACATGTATGGTAGTATCCCTCCCGGTGATAAAGCCGTGTTGTTGTGGGTGGGTAATCATGGGCATAATAGGAGCCAATCTTAATGCTAAAATTTTAGCAAATATTTTCGCATCTGTATTTATCAAAGAGATAGGGCGATAAGACCCTCTCTCTTCTTTCGGTTTATCCTTCTTCAAAAAAAATATTATTTTGGCCCTATTCCAAGATTGAGGTGTTTTTCCGTCGAGGCATACAGATTGAATAACTTTCAGCAAGGGTTGTTCAAGTTCTTTTAAACATATCTTATATATTTCTAATGGTATAGTATCTTCCCCTGCTGCCTTTCCTGAGGGCAATAAAGTTATAGCTTGGTGTAGTTCTGCCATCGTTATCTCATCAGATAGGGAGTCTATCTCTAGAATGTTTTGGGTATCTATAGTATAGTGAAATGAAATGAAATGAAATGAAAAATTGCATTTGTATAGCGCATAACCGCCCTGGGGCCTCGCAGCGCTATAGTCTTCTATATATTTCTGTATGTCGTCTAGACTAGGGGTCATCTCTGGGGTGTATAGATTTCTGTAGAAGTCTGCAAATTGTTCTAAGATATCTTGTGGTTTAGTATAAATTTTGTTCCCTCCCCCCGTATACTTGTGATCGTCGCATTGGCTCTATCCTCCGCGGTTTTAAAGGCCAAGATTTTCCCGATTTTATCCCCCCCTTCATATTGAGTTAATTTGACTGTTTAAGCTTTTTTTTTATAAATTTGGACTTTGTGTCATTTTTAAGTAAAGTAAGTTTAAGTCCTATTTCTATACTCATTGGCGAGTTAGTCTGAAGAGCGGATGACAATAGTTCCTCTTGGGTAGCTATTTTGGACGTCAGGATATCTTTATTTTTTTTTTATTCTATATTTTGTCTAATTACATAGGTTTGAGTAAAGCCTCTAATACTAGCCTTACAAGCATCCCATACTATGGCGGGTTGGGCTGAATTAATGTTTATATTTATAAATTCTATGAGGTGTGATTTTAGTTGTGTAATATAATCCATGTCTGAGATTAAGTGTCTGGGAAAAGAAAATGGTCTAGGCGTAGTTCTAATATTTGTTGTCTTGAAGATCAAAATTATAGCATTATGATCAGAAGATATACGTGGGCATAGAATCATGGAGCTTGTATTCAATAGGTTGTCGCTTATAAATGCCATGTCTAGCCTTGAGCATAGTTTATGGGGTGCGGAGTAATAGGCATACCCTGGTTTGCTTGCATATAGATTTCGCCAGGCATCTTTTATATTATGTAGGCGACATAGGTCTAGTATAGAAGCCCTAGTCTTATGCATTCTTTGGTGGCACCCAAGTCTGGTTGTATCTATTCTATAATCCATAATGCAATTAAAATCCCCCATGATAATAAATTCTCCAGCCCAATCTAAGAGTTTAATATTCAATTGATCAAAAATAGTAGGATCGTCTGTATTACATCCATAGACCACGCATAAGACATATTTAACATTCTCAAAATATATCTGAGCAATAGCCCATCTACCTTCTTTGTCACAAGATGTTTGTATGATATCAGCCCGAAATCGTTTATCCTTAAGTATAGCAACTCCTCTTGTAGATTGCCCATAAGTAGTGCAGATAATGATATCATATCCTAATTGATTAAGAAGTTTTTTATCCTTCCCTGCGATATGTGTTTCAGATAAAAGGGCGACATGGGGATTATGCATTTTTAATTCTTCTTTTATCAATATTCGTTTATTCTTGCTATTTAGTCCTGCAACATTCCAGGCTAAACATTTTATTTCATACATCTAAAAAAAAAGAGAGAAGGAAAAAAAAGAGTAAAAAGTAGAGAAAAAAGGACAAGATTGAAGCTTTACATCTAGAGCTTATCCTGAATTGATCAAATTGTTGTCCATAATGACCATTTGTCCTTATGTATTGTGTTTTTTGGGTACATTCGATATGCAAAAAAATTCCAGTATCATTATTTAAATTCTCCCCCTCAGCCTGTGAGTGATTTTATTTATTTTTATCTGCCCCCCCTCAACATCAACCCCCCACAGTGCGGAGAACACCCTCCCGCCACCCCCCTCCCCCTTAGCTCTCTCCCCAGCCGGGGAAGAGCCATCCCTCTGCATCTGCTGTCGTTGGATGGGCAGCTGGCTGGCAGGTCGGCACCGGAGACCCCCACCCTCTCTTCACTTAAACAGTCCATAAACCAAATGCTAAAAAAAATAAGCTTAATGTTATGCTAATGCATTATGATGCATATAAATTAGAATAAGAATTAGGATCATGTTTGATTATGCGTATACTCATATGAGTAGATTTCTAATGAGTATAGATTTTTTTCCTATTTGGACAATGTCTTCGTTTACATTAGTTCTTAGTTCTTAGTTTTAGTATTATTCTTGCTTGTACCAGCGCTGGTGTCTGCTAAATACGCTTCTGCTTCTTTGACATCCGTGAAGAAATAAGTAGGTCCCCCTTTTATTACCTTTAAGCGGGCTGGTTCTTGGAGAAAGGCCTGGCCTCCACTGGATTTATTTGGGTCTATCAGTTTGCGTAACAGCCATCGCCTGTCCATAGTTTCTTTACTAAGATCGGAGCGAACAAAGATTGAAATCTCACCAATTGTTACTGGGGTGTTGGGACGGGCTCTCTGCCAAATAGCCTGGCGAAGTAGGAAATTGCCAAAAAAGACCAAGAAAGGGCGTGGAAATTGGCCCCCTCTGTTTCTCTGTACCAGAGGGAGACGGTGTGCTCTCTGAATTTGTGAATCCCAGTCCCAATCTGCTAAATCAGGAAAAGCTTTCTGAAGCAGTCCCACTAAGTAGGCTCTCTGGTCAGATCCTTCTGCCCCCTCCGGTATGCCAAAAAGTCTTAAATTTGAGCGTCTCTGGCGATTCTCCAAATCTTCAACTTTTTGTTGCAGAGTCGCAAGCTGTGTTTCATGTTTGTCAGCTGAGGATGTTGTTTTGGCACTTTTTTCTTCCAGTTCAACTACCCTTTGTTGTAATTCCACAATATCTTGTGAGACTCCTCCGAACTTAGCAGTCAGTTCTTGTAAGGATAATTGTACCTTGCTATTATCTTCCCTCAGCTGTAGATAATGTTCCTGAGCCTCGGTCCGTTGATTGCCTAGTAGTTGCAATATTATATCCAATGGAGAAGCATCAGTTGGTTCTCGTCTTGGATTGGATTCCTCTTCAAAGACGGTTATATGTCTGTTTGTCTCCAAAGTGGTGTGAGGAGATAAAAGTTCATAAGAGGAGTTCACGAGAGACGAAGAAAGAGCGACAGTAGTTGTAGTAATTGTGGTTGTTGTGGCAGAGAAAGGTGTTTGCAGTTCAGAAGTCTCAGCTTCTATTGTTGGTATGTATACATTAGAATCATGTGGCTCATGCAGCATTGATAATGATAATATTCGCTCAGAGGGATTATCCAATAGTATGCTAGATGACGAATTGGGTAATTTAGGCGGGGTAATGGGGGAGCAAATTTCCACATTATTGGTGTCTTTTATGATACTCTGTACGATTTTATTATATAGTAATTCTGTAGGGCTTGCCCCTGATAGTCTTTGTGTCATGTTTTTTATTAGGCCTTTTGCTTCAATCCATCTTCTTAATGGGCTTTTGTCCTGTAGAGCCTTCATCGAAATTTGGCTGTTATTGGTGATGGATCTATTTATTGATGCACCAGTCTTGACACATTTCTTTGTTCTGGATTTGTTTTTTTGTTTACGTCCTTTCTTTATTCTTATTTTTGTTACAATGCCAGAGTTGTCCTCTTTCTCTCCTGTCTCTCCTGTCTCATCTTCTGTTTCTGCGTCATAGTCTTCAAAAGAGCATTGCTCAGTAAGATCCATTAGCTCTGTCGCCAATTCTGCCGTTAGCCCACCATCCATTAGTTCAACTATAGGAGCCGTGGTTCCTAAGTGTGTATTAGTTGTTAGGTCTGTTACATCAATGATATCCTCTCCAGAAGTATTTTGAGTACCCGTATTCAAGTTAGAGCTTGGTTTATTTGAAGTTTCTACCACTTTTGAAGTGGTTGGCTCTTTGATCGCTGGCCCCTCGTAACAACTCTCCTCCACAGTTACAAGCCTCAATGTCGTATTAATATCTTGAACCCCAGTTGAAGTGGTTAACTCCCCCTTTGCTTTTGCCTGGGCTGTATTAATCAAGCCCCCCCCATTTGCACATTCTTTTATCGTTGCTTTATTTTTAGCTACAAATTTACCAGTCTTTTTCCCATTCTCGCTTAAAGAAATATTAGGCAAGCTCAGTACCTGCTTTGTAGTGCCGCCGCTTTCCTGTCGTTGTCCTCCCTTCATGCTAGAGACAGCAGTCGTCTCCGTGGATTCCGCAGGAACGACAGGTTTTGCTTTCCCCTTCTTCTCTCCCTCTTTGTCAGCATTTGGGGCAGCTGAGGCAGCAGGGGCAGGGGCGCTCTCCCGTAAGATGTTCTCCGGCGTATCCGAGGTCTGTAAGATCAAGGGAGCCGCTAGTGCCATTGTTACTGTTGTCAGGTTAGGCGGGTCTGGCGGGTTTGGCGGGTTTGGCGGGTTTGGCAGGTTTGGCGGGTTTAGTTGGGTTTAGCGATGCATGCACAGGCGGGGGAGGGAGGGTTGCCGTATTTCCTGTTGGAGATTTGCTATTCCTTGTAACCCTCGGAGGATTTTTCGGAGACATTTTTCTTCGCCTCCAGAAACTTGATGCTTGTCGGGTTAGATGGGTAAGACCCGACAAGCCGAGCCCTGAGCCAGTAAACAGACCGTAGAGTGACCGCCGAAAAAGTTCAGCAGTGGCGGTGAAATAGAACATCCGTACAAGGGTGCCATCACCGAGGTTGTTGACACTTTCTCTCCTCAAAGTAGTATCAGCTTCTCTTCTGCTTCTTTTTCCCCCGAATGATTACCGCATCTCACATGCAATTCTGTGAAGAGTGGCGAGGGGCTCCGGGCGAGCTGCTAGTGCCGATCCTCACTCCGTCATCTTGGATCGGCCAGAACAACCAGCATCAATTAATTCTGACTAGATTCAGACTGAACCTTGCTACGTTAATGCTTGGTTACCCAAACAACCAATTTGTTCTTAAGAACTTATCCCCTTATACTTGAGACAACAAGACAGCCCCATCAACCTCACATTTCCTCCTTTTTTGCACATTATACTTAAAAGAGAGGAAGGTTTTTTAATGTCCCGCTTTTAAGAAAATTCTCAACACGAACAGTAGCAGCAGCCCTCTTTTTATTCTACTCTCTAGACAACCCCATTGGTTTGCTTTGCACTAGCCTCCTTCTTACTGGCTGCCTTGAGAATTCGTAAGGCTCTTTGCACTTCACTCATAGCACTTTAAGATCAACGCACCTACGCCACATTTTGCCTTTTTATCATATATGGGTATGTACTTCTAGATTCAAACCTTTTAAGTGAAAGTTAATATTGTGGGCCTAGTACTGTATTTAAAAACAAAAATTGTATTGACTGCTTGTTTGATTTTAATGTATTCTCTTTTTAATGCCATCTTTTTACATGGTACTTTTATGCAATTCAATGAATTGGGAAATAAAGTGTATTACGACTAAGACTAAGGCCTACCACCCACAGTCACTGATACAACTGGAGTCAGTAAATTGGGGCAGGTAGAAATGATGTTTAAAGAAATGGGCAACATGTGCAATTGCCCAGGACTCCCACCTTCCAATGATCCACATGGACGTGTACAATCTATACATTTTATCTCTGTCCACTATGTTTTTTCTCACTATCTACACCTCTGTCCCTCTCTCTACCTGCTTGTATCTCTTGCTCTGTCTTTCTCTAACCAGTGTCATCTTATGGACTTGTTTCCCTGGGCAAGACAAATGTTACGTTTTTGTGTGCCATTGTTTCTGTCAGTTTAAGGTATAATTCAGTATAGCTTTAAATTATGGACACCTGTATTAGCAGGAAATGGGTAAAAAAACATTCAAAGTTATTCCAAACAGGGGGCCGCAAAATGCATTCAACCCAAAACCGTCATGCACTTTAAGTGTCTTTGCGCAAACACGTCTGCACTTTAACCTGGGAAAAAGGCAGGAAAAGGATGGGCACAGCTTCACTTTAAACAAAGCGACAATTCTGCGAACTGGAGGTGATTTTAAATGAACACGTCAGTACTATAACCTGGAAACAAAGCGGACATGGATGGGCTCTACGTCACTTTACCCAGGCTCAAAACTCTGTAGACTTTATCTGCCATACTGTGAATTGCTGAGGAGAACTAGACTAAGCCAATGTGACCTTGAACATTTCAGTTTGCATTTAATTGCTACTGCATTTCGATAGGAATTCTTTTCTAATTTTTGTGGGGCCATTAGTACACCAATCTACACTTTTAAATTGAAGAAATAAGGAAAAGTGTGTGCTCAAGACAATATTTGCATTAACATACAATTTTTAGCCCCTGTATCTTAAATACAAATTTGTTTAAAATTATACTTCTTAATGTCAGAAAGAAGTATTTTCTTAGTACCGAGTTATTCTGCGATTTTTTAAATTTTACTGGTCATGGTGTGTAATATATTATGGTTTTTATTAACTTAAATACATTTACTTTGACTTTACATCTTGCCTGAGGGTCTCAAAATTCTTAAAATGCACTTGGAGGTGGGATTAGACCTGATCACAAATTAATTGGAATATGATTTGTAAATCGCTGCTTCCACGGTTATTCCCAAATATTTTCCTCCATTTTCACCCGAAGACCTTGCCTACTTTTAGCAGGCGAAGTCTCAATAGTAAGTTGTGGTGTTCCCACAATTATAATCATGATGAGGCTAGAAAGGCTACTGTTATAACTGCAGAGGACCAGCTTAAGAGCTGGTGGTACCTTGTGAGACAATCGTTTTTGGTGCCCTCTCATGACCTCCTCCTCCGACTCCCTCATTGCCGCTGGGGCAAAGTGCCCCTCATCTCTTCTTAGCCCATCTCTTGCATACACTTAATTTATTTTAAAGGACTGGTTAAGGTTGGCTTTACTAATAAGAATGAATATCTACCCAAACAAACCATTTTTAGCAACATTAGGAATAGATAATAAAAAATTGGAGAAACATCCTAACCTATTTTATGCAGTTTGCATGCAGCTCTTTGAAGACAGTTCGTAACAGTCACTGTTTTATATGTGGGTTGTATCTTATGAACTGCTGTAACAAAAGGATGTCTGTGACAAAAGCAGAGATCCACTCAGCTACCCACATAAAATACAGATCTGTGACCTGCACAGTATGTGTTCTTTGCACCAGGCATATTAACCCTCAGCGCTACCTTATGGTGAGCCAAAACGTCCACTAGACAAAACTCAGAGCTCTCTCTCTAGCACACAGCTTTCCAAATTTTTCATGTTAGTGACACACCTTTTTGTGAAAAAAAATTCAGGGACACGGTAACGCGAGTGAGCGCAGCGAGCGAGCCCGAAACAACTAAGGGGGGTTCGGGCCCCACACACACCCCCACTCCACACACACCCCCACCCCACACACACACAACCCCACACACACCCACAACCCCACACACACACACACAACCCCACACACACAACCCCACACACACACAACCCCACACACACAACTGCACACACAACCCCCCTACACACACACAACCCCACACACACCCACACACACACACAACCCCACACACACACACACACACAACCCCCCACACACACAACCCCCCCACACACACAACCCCACACACACACACACACAACCCCACACACAAAAAAATGCAAGTGTCCATCTGTAAAACAACTGGTGCTCATGTAAAGCGCTCATATACCTTTGGCTCTAGTTTGCTCAACAACAAATAGTTTTGCAAAAGCTGCGTGGTAAAGTGTAAAGGATGTTTTATACCATTATTTATCAACGTAATTGCTTTCTTAGAATTACTCCTTGAGGACCCCCTTTTCTCCCTCCCCCCAATCATACTTATGCAGATGTCATCTAAAGCGCAGGCTCTTTTAGGCAATCTTTTATTCCCTGCAGTCCATCATGGGTAATACATCTGAAATAGCGAGCAAGGATGAAACCGCAGCATGAAAAAGTGTGTCCGACCAGCTGCTTTCGCGTTATAGTTGATACACTGTATTACTGGGTATCATTTGTTCTCGTCTTCCTCACCCGTCACAGCATCACGCAGCTTCAGTCACATTCAATATTCTCCGTCCTGAACTCTGTGTGTACCAACTGAGTGAGTGCCTGGGATGGTAGGGTAGAGGCGGCTCCAATATCACTGTGTCCCAGCAAGGCAGCGCGCTCAGGGCTGTGAGCAGCGCCGTAGCACTCCCGGAGAGGAGGGGGGTCAATTCTCCCACTGAGCTCTCGCTTTATAGGCCTGCACACCGCCGCTGAGACTGACAATGCCCCCACTGTAGGATCTGGATCTCGCTGCAACACCACACCCACTGAGTCTCGGGATACCGGGATCGAGCTCCTGACCACAAGGCTCCGCAGCTGCTCCGCCTTCCGCCTTGCACATCGCTCGAGTCGCATTCCCCTAATAGCGGCCGGCCGGCAGACGTCATTGCGTCGCATCGCGCAACACACCTACGTATGGGTCACAACACAGTAACGTGTCACGCCACACAGTTTGGAAAGCTGTGCTCCAGCAGTAACATTAATCCCAAGAGTTATCTTGATATTTGTATTGCTGCCTAAAAGCTGGACACACAAGGAACTCTGCTGCATGTGTTTTAAAATGGTACATTATTGCTAAACACAGTGCCCCCCTTGCCAGGTCAGCACCCAGTGCGGCCGCACCAGCTTCACCTCCCTAAAGCCAGCCCTATAACTACATCACACATGAAGAGGTCCTATAAGTATTTCACGGTCTTTCCAGGGCGGCGGTTACTTCTTGAGTTCTAATGGAGCCTTGTCTCGCGAAGGTTGGTGTATCACTTCTTTTTGTTAGGGGCTCTTTGACCATTTTACATTACCTCTGCATCACGCATTAAAAATGTGAACATTCTGAGTTACATACCATTGCAGGGAACAAGCTTACAAACCCTGACAGCTTCAGGTTTTTCTCCATCGCACTGGTCGCCCGTCCTGCACAGGACCTGCCTGACTTCCGTCCCCTCACCACAAGTTACAGAGCACTGTGGAAACATGAAGACATTAGCTTGAGCTCACATTGCTGCGGCAAAAGTTTACATCATGCACAAGGCAACTGTTCAGGCTCTTTTCAAAGACTGCCAGGTCAGCAATTTTCATCATTAGTAACAAAAAAATTGAAATGAACAGGTTTTTTTAGTGACAATTTCTAAATCTTATTTCTAGAATGGTAAAAATACAGTGACTGAAAACTTTGAATACATCTACAGCTGTCGTTTACTGTTGCAAAAAAGAATTGCTGTAAATCCACTTTCAATGCACCATACAACAAGAACATGGTGGGCACAAAAAATATCAGGGCAGACGGGCTACAAAATCGCGAAGAAGCGGATTTTAAAACTTTAATCACAATTTTAAGATTTATACGGATGTGCTAGGAAATAAAGCCAATTTGGTAAATTGTTTCTGACTTGATTAATTCTTTTCAACCAAGCCAAAGAAGCTGTTTCAAACTGATGGTTAGCCAGACTCCTCATTTATATAAACATTAGTCATTTTTAGGTCTCGCCTGCAGGCAGTGTGCGTGCGGTGTTGCTTGGCGACAATCTCTTGTAGCTAAAAAAAAAAACCCTACAAATTGGCTTTTCGTCCACCCATTTAGTTACCATTAGTTGGCATCATTATCACTCTTCTGTGTGCCTTATAATATGGCAGCACACAGCACACGTCCCTTCCTGCTCCTGGTACAGCTTGATTTAAATTTATTAGCACATGCCTGTGTGACTGTTGTGATTGAGGTTATATTTCTTTTTTGCATTTTTGAATAGTGCAGACCCAGCCAGAAGTTGCTGGGGTGTTTACATGAGCACCAGTTACACTAAACAAACTCACATTCATATTATTTAGGCAGGGGAGTGAGAGTGACTTGCCCACAATCACAGGATGTTGAGCCAACGCAGAGACTTGAACCTGGGGCCATATTATCAAGAAAGGGCGATACATTATCGCCGCTTTTATCGGCAGGAAACTGCCGCTAAAGCGGCGATAATGGGCTTGATAATACGCCCTTGTGAATTTCCATAGAAGCCCAGGTTATGGTGTTAACCTGGGCTTCTATGGGAATTCACAAGGGCATATTATTAAGCTCATTATCGCCACTTTAGCGTCAGTTTCCTGCCGATAAAAGCGGCGATAATGTATCGCCCTTTCTTGATAATATGGCCCCTGGTTCCTCAGTTCCAAAGCCAGCATCTCTGTAGCACCACATCCTCCTTCCCCCTCCCTCCCATTCACTCCTCCATTCAAGTTGGGCTTCATCACTCCCGACTGCATGGCCTTATACCTTATTATCCTCAACTCAAACAGAAATATTTAAGATTGAGACTGTTTTATATTCCTATTTATGAATTTGAGGGAACTTGAAAGCAAATGTTCAAAGTCTACATGTTGGTATTAAACAGAAACCGTCTTGCATTTACTGTGCACTTGCCCAAATCTTTTGTATTTAACTAAACTATATTTACGTCTGATTTTTGAGGAGGCAAAAATAGGATGTACCCCCATGGCTGTCAATGTCAAGCTTCAAGATAATTGTTTTATTATGAAATTACTGACGTTTTTAGACTATGATGATAAATTGTTAGCGTCTTGCTAACTAATCTTAACCATATTTCTTGTTTTATATTTCTGACCCACATAGAGTATTTTTTGTTATTTTTCTAACTTCTATAAATTGTGGGCCCGATTCACAGAATGAATTTACGACTCAATCCTAAACTTACTACTATTTTGGTATTCACATATTGCACTTACTACTTTTGGTATTCACAGAAGTTAGGATTTTGTCTTAAGTTTGTCTTAAGACAGACTTAAGACAGACTTAAGACAGACTTAAGACAAACTTAAGACAGACTTAAGGCAGACTTAAGACAGACTTAAGACAGACTTAAGACAAAATCCTGACTTAAGTCTGTCTTAAGTCTGTCTTAAGTCTGTCTTAAGTTTGTCTTAAGACAAACTTAAGACAAAATCCTAACTTCTGTGAATACCAAAAGTAGTAAGTTCATTCTGTGAATGCCGAAAGTAGTAAGTGCATTCTGTGAATACCAAAGTAGTAAGTTCATTCTGGGAATGCCAAAAGTAGTAAGTGCATTCTATGAATACCAAAACAGTAGTAAGTTTAGGATTGAGTCTTAAGTTCATTCTGTGAATCGGGCCCTATGATAGTAAGTATATTCTATTTTTCATGTCATTATTATTGTAATCCATGTGATTAATACAATAAAAATCGATTAATATTAATATCCTCGCCACTATTACAGGGATCACAGCTGCTCTCCATACACATGTGGCTTCCTTCACCCTGGTGCCGAGTCACACTGGAAACCACCCATGGGTCTTAGTGTTTATAGGACTCTACACATTTCACACATGTATCCATTTATGGAGGGAGAGGTGTGGCGCCGCGGCCAGGGCGACTGACGCTGGAGTCTGGGGATTACGGTTTGATCCCCGGCTCCGGCGGCAGGTTAGCCCAGCACCATGTGACTCTGGGCAATAGTTTGCTTAATCTTCCCAATGGCCCCCAGCGTCTAGAGACCCTTACGGGTGATTGTTCACGCTTTACAAATGTGGATCATTATCATTATTATTATTATAGGAACCTATGTGAGTTCTCTCGTCCCTGCCCTGCGCTTATCACGCCACCTGCTGGCCGCCATGCCTGCATACTACAATGTGTTATAAAAGAACACAAGGACGGCATCTTTTCCAGCAGGGAAAGCACAAACTTGAGGCAGAGATGTAGAAATGAGCATAGCATGGTATGCATTACCATTTCCCCTTGCTCTCATATTACTGTCTCTTTACTGCCCATACAAAGTCACCTACAAGGCACATTTTGTGATATTCTATTTGGAACTAGAAGTAGTCAAATGGTGTGATTAAAACGTTATCAGACGCTAGTGAGATTGTCATTAAAAGTACAGCAATTCTTCTGAGAAGTTCTGGTACTACAGTGTTAGATTATAGAAGAAATGCATGTATTGTGGCGCTTATACTATTATAGTCATGTTGTAATGTGCTGCTGCTGTGTCATAACCAGGGCCACTGGAATTTTGGGGCAGGGGTGACTAGCAGCGTTTAAAAAAAATAATTATGGATTTACTTTACTTTCAGCCATGCTGCACAGCAGTCATGCTCCTGTACAACATAGCTACACAATCATGGACAAGGCAAATAGATCTTGCAGAGGTGAAACATAGTGGTTTTGCCAATGCTTGTTTCAATATATTGTGAAGAGTTTGAATAGTTGTGATTACTGTTCAGTTTTGAAATGGTGGCTCCACTATCATGTGCAGTAGTGCCCATCTATCTAGATTCTTGGCAATAGCGCTTTCTAGCTGCAAAGCTCTGAGACCAAGGGTATTAAACATACCATGAACGCCCACACTATTGCAAGCAAATGTGTGCACCTATGGAATAAAACCCACTTGGGTTTCAGTGCAACTTAAGCTGGAAATCCACTGTAAAGATAGCAGATTGTGTGGCTCCATGGAGAAAAATCATGCAACGCCCTATCCTCAATATGCAAATGAGAAAGAATCCTTTGGTTAACTGAGGCTCTGATTATGGATGGGCCAGTTAATTCCAATTTGCATTGGGCAATTCCAGTCATGGCAAACATCGGAACTAAAGGATGTGCAGTAACCAACCTGCTTAGCAAAATTTACTAAGGGAAATTAATGGAACATGT
Source organism: Lissotriton vulgaris (assembly GCF_964263255.1). Taxonomy (NCBI): domain Eukaryota; kingdom Metazoa; phylum Chordata; class Amphibia; order Caudata; family Salamandridae; genus Lissotriton; species Lissotriton vulgaris. The sequence continues at coordinate 1,092,022,089 of NC_141689.1, read as the reverse complement.
GAATTATGGTGCAGAAAATATCAACAAGTGTCCCAATTTGTAGGAGATAATTTGTAATTGGTGTTGTTTATCACACCCAACACATTCCAAATCTTGCAATGTCTTAATATATATCTGATGCAATAAATATTTGATCCTCCTTAAGCCCACCATCAGGGCCTTATGCTCAGATTTATCAAGCCTTTGTGCTGTCCTTGCATCACCATTGTAAACTCTTCAGTAATATTTACAAAGCCACTCAAGGAACGTTTGCCCCTCCTTATGTGGTTTTTTAAAGAAAAGTAAAGAAACGTAGCTCTTGCACTGTGTTGCATAACATTTTAGCTTGGCGGCTTTCCATGGGTGGAGCATGAGCACTACCACACACCCACCCATGGATTTTATAGCATTCTCAGATTTACTACAGCTAGTAAACCTGGGAGTGCGTGAAAATGCTACACCTTCCCTAGTGAGGCGAAACGAGGAGAAATATCTTTCTTTCTCCTCGTTATTTATTCTGTTCTGCAGTACACAAAGAAAGAGGAAAATGCCTCTATGGAATATATTTTGCGCAGGAATGTGTCACTTGTGCCGCCAATGTCTATCTGCAAAGACAAAAAGAGATTTTAAGTCCCAATGCTTAATGTGAGGCAGAGGGACCCACCAGATTTCCTTATTGGGGTCCAGCACTTATATTTCCTCAACAAACTTCAATCCAGAGCAAGAGAGAGAAAAACACAAAAGGGGTAAAGAAAGAGGAGTCTAAAAGCAGGAAAACATTGACATAGGGAGAAAACAGGTATGAACTCCAATCCCACATTTAAAAACATTTTTTAAATAATTTTTATTCAGTACAATGGTACTACCATGGCACCACAGTTCAAGCGTCACCGCGAAGTACCAGGAGGCAGGGCAAGCTTCACTCAGTGAAGCTTGCATCATCTTGGGGTTCTAGTCTCCCAGTGGATTCCTACGCTAAGTCATGGAGGACCACGCTGGGGCCTGAGTACTGCATGACCTGAGGCATGGTTTTAAAAAAAAGAAAATTGGCCCCTCTAGGGGAGGTTCCCTCTGGCTTCCCCCAGAAATGCAGAGGGTCAGAGTACCCATACACTGCCCCTTATATGGTTGTACTATTTTATTTCTGTGCTTTGTAATAGTGTCCTCACCATTTTTCTCAATGTTGTGGCCAGCCAATCAGAATGGGGTGATGATAAAATAAATCACTCATAGCCAATTGGAATGCTTCAAATTGATTGTACCATCAGAGAATCACAGTACTCCAGTGGGACCAACCGTCCAGATAGCACTATAATTTAAACACTTATTTCAGAAAAACAGCTGAATAGATTTACACCAAATAAAGATCAAACTTTCTGCCGAATTCGGTGTAATTCTGTTTAGATGTGTTTTTTCTGTATTGCTTCCTTAAATTCCTATAGGAATTAACATGGGAAAAATATGTTTTGGGACCACCTCTTTTACTTGGTGCCGCTGTGACAGATCACCTGGAAACTTTGCAGGAAAGCGCTGAAACGAATAAAAAAAATTGACAGTTTTGTGAAGATTCGTAAAAAAAATAGTTCCAACGTTATTACCAAAAAACACACTCTTCTATCGGAACCTGTGACCTTACATTTATATAGCATTTTAATTCTTCCTTCTTGAAAGTAGTACACGGCAATATGTGTTTTGCTCATAGATATCCTACTGGAGAAGTCCATCCTGGTGAATTATGTTTGTGTAAATATGGATAAAAGTTGTATTAGTTAGGACTCGGAGGTACAACATTGCGTAGAAATCTGTAAGAAGTTGACTTATTGGTTGAGGGGGTGGACGTTGATAGAATTAGAGGTTCCATATCATGTCAGTAATATAAATTACAGATACCATTCGGCGAGTCTACTAAAATATTAGAAGAAGTGAAGGGAGCTGGTCACCAGATGGGTATTAGGAGGGTTTCAATAATTCACAGTTATTAGTTCAACATGCCTTGGATGTTAAAGAATTGATCATGGACAATGGTTTAGATTTCCTACGTGTTACGGAATCCTGGCTAAAAGAAGACTGTAACCCGGACATTGCGGTTGCTCTGCCACCCCAATGTACAATTTGTAGGAACGATAGAGGGGGCGGCAGGAAGGGGAGGTGTAGCCATCTTACATAGAGAGACCTTATAATGGAAAGTCTTCACTTTACCAGGACTTAGAGGAGCAGAACACATGGGCTTTTGTTGTACTATTAATAATTCCTTCTCCTTTTCTAGGGCTTTGATATATCGCCCTCCAGGCAATAGTACGGCATTTTTGGACTCACTTGGAGATGCTCTTAGCTAAGCTATGCTCAGATATGCAAATTTCTCTCTACTTGGCGATGTTAATCTGCACTTAGACTGCAGTGATAGCCCAGGGGTTACATCCTTCCTGGAAATGGTCAACTTGCTGGGCATGAAACAAATGGTCCAGGGACCAACACACAGAGCAGGGCATACCCTAGATGCTGTTTGTACCAACTTTAGTTCACTCCAGACAGGAAATCCAATTCCACAGGTCTGGTCTGACCATTGCTTCATCCCATTAGCTTTTTCAATCCCTAATAAGGATAGTGGGCCGAGGAACAATGAAGTAGGGGCTCCAAGGAAGGAATGGCATCATCTAGCCACTAATCCTTCCCTGCATACAATTGCCCAAGACAAGGTTCCAATACTTACAGGAGAACTGGGAGAGGAGTCCCGCCGGTTTCAGTCGGATATTCTCTACAGAGACTGAGCGCATGGTCAGATTGAGCAAAAGGAAAATTCATAACAACCCTTGGTTCTCAAAAGAACTGGAGGGACTTCATCTGCAGTCTAAACAGCTGGAACGCAGATGAAGAAAGGGATACGATGCATCTAACCTACAGATCTTTAAAACTTTTAGGAAAAGATGCCATTCAGCCATTAAATCAGCAAAAAAAGAATATTTTCATAATAAAATAACTCTGGCAAAGCATAATCAAAAATAAATCTTCACAATTGTAAAATCTTTCATAGATCCCTTGGCGTACATGTAGAAATTCCTCCCTCTCAAAAGCTATGAAATGAAATTGCGATATACTTTGAAGATAAGATCAAGGCCTTCCAAAAGAACTTCGTGATTCATAATTACTCAGAGTCTACAGAGGGACAGGTGTCAGAAAATGGAGATGACAGATCTGGCCTTCAAGCCTTTCAAATGGCCACGCTCGCGCAGACCAAATAGGCGATATTGGCCTGTAAATCGGGCTCTCCATTGGACGCCTGCCCCCCAATTTTATTACACCATATCATTGATATTATGAAGCCGGTGATCTATAATTTTGTGAATTCATCACTCTCTACTGTACTGGATGAATGGAAATTTGCCACAGTGAATCCATTGAAGAAAAAACGAACATCAATTGCTCTAATCTCTCTATTTACAGGCCCATATCCCTGTTACCATTCTTAGGAAAGATCACAGAGAGAATAGTACACAAAGAGTTTCCAGTTACTTAGAGTCAACACAGATTTTCCATCCCCGCCAATCCGGTTTTCGACCAAAGCACTCGACTGAGTCGGCATTACTCGAGATATCGGACACCATTACATTTATAACGAACAACGGCAATAAGGCAGTCTTGATTCTTTTAGACTTGTCTGCCGCATTTGATTCCATCTCACATAACATCCTGCTAGCCAGATTGAGATCCTGTGGCATATCCGGTTCCGCTTTGGGATGGATTACATCTTTCCTGTCAAACAGGAAGCATGTGATCTCAGCGGAATCTTTTCTCTCACCAGCACGTACCGTTTCTACTGGTGTACCACAGGGGGCTTCTTTGAGTCCACTTTTATTCAATATATACATGGCCCCTCTTATTTCGTTGATTTTGACGTATGGGATCGAAATCACATCGTACGCCGACAATACTCAATTGATTCTGTCATTAAACAAGGATTCTACTGATGCAGAAGAAAATTTAAAATCTTGTTTTACAGCAGTTATAAAATGGATGAAAGATAACCATCTCTGCTGTAACACTGATAAAACAGAAATTCTACCCATCGGTAAAAACAATTTTTTTCAACCTAAGGGCTGATGGCGCGATAATACCACAGCCCCCCCATCAATGGTGGAGGTTGTAAAAAATCTAGGCGTTTGGTTTGATTCTTCCCTTTCTTTTAAACCCCATGTCCGGAAGATAACCGGGAAAGTTTTTCAATCTCATTCCATTGGCCGCTAAGAAAACAGCGGCAGTGACTCTCATACTATTGCGGCTGGACTACTGTAATAGTCTCCTTGCAGGAATCAATAAAACTATCCTGAGGAGACTACAGGTAGTTACGCACTGTAGCTAGACTTGTTCTCGGGCTGCCGTGTAAGGCGTCGGCCTCGGCTGCCCTGAAGACCCTCCACTGGCTTCCAGTCCATAAAAGAATTCTTTTTAAACTATTATTGATGACTCTTAGAGCACATCGTCATTTGGGCCCGACATATCTCTCAGCAAGATTCAGGCCTTATACTACTGTAAGAACATTGAGATCTAGTGCTGCAAGCCTGCTCAAGGTGCCGGGCTTTAAACTGGTCACTAGAGGCGGGAGATCGGCTACTGTACTGGGAGCAAAGGGCTGGAACTGTATGCCAAAGGAACTTAGAATAATCGAACAGGAGGGGCAGTTCAGAAAAGCATTAAAGACCTGGATCTTTGGAATATCTGATGCCTGCCGTCTAGACCTTATCTAGGTCTTGTTCTATACAACTGATCCTTGTCATTTAAAGCGCCAGGAGACTCCGATAGGAGTGTCAGTCGCGCTATAGAAGACCCACTTTTCATTTCACTTTTCATAAAATCCCAAAGAAATTTTGAAAAAAACCATACATTTTAATAAATAAAATGATAACAGAATGACAAAAATCAAATCAGTAAAACTTGATAGATTTAATTCTAAAGTCTTAAGTGAAAATAGCACAATGAAGCAGAAAGCAGTTATCTTGTTGCGTTGCCCTGGACAAATTCACAAGCTCAGGTTGACTTCTATGAAGCGTGGACCAGATATAGGACCGAGGTTAGTCTACTGGGAGCAATACCTTTTTGTCCTTGGTGCTGTAGTGTGAGGTCTGATCAGTCTGCAATGCGCTGAGTCTGTTGCAGTGAAGAGGTAAATCCGGAACTGCAAGGTATTGTGAAATGGCTTAACAAAAGTTTAAGGGTCTCCCCTTGCAATGTACACGGTGGGGCCCCTGCTATGTATCAAATCCGGAGCGCTCAGGCCTAATTACTATACTAAGGGGGCCCCCTGTAGCACTGGGACCCCCCTGCACCGCGGGGTTTGTAGGGGCCTGTGTTACGCCCCTGGTATTGTGATGTGAGGTCCTGTGTCGGGTTGCACTGCACTGCGTCAGTTCCAACAAAACCTTCAGTTGGGTTGGGAGGGGGACACTCTAACTCCAGCCAAGGGTTCAGGACCTAAGGGGCAGGACTCATCATAGCAGAGGCCAGCAGCAGGGCTCAGGCTGCTGAAAACTTGTTGGGTCCCTGTAGCTCAAGCAGGCGGTCAGGTAGCTGGCACTTGGAATCACTCTGGTGGTCCTGGGTTCAAAGGAGAATGTCCAGTCTTCCTTTCTCAGGCAGAAGGCTGTCCTTCCAGCAGCAGAGCAGTTTTTCCTGCAGGTGGGTAGCAGGGCAGTCCTTTGTCTGAATCTTTCGCAGGTCCAGCAGCGATCTGATGAGTGGCTCTAGAGGTTCAATATTTATACCGGATGCCAGCCTATGTGAGAGGTGCTCCCTGTCCTACGCCTACAAATGTTCTGAAAAGTCCTTTTCCTTCCCCTGTCAATCTGTCTAGGGTGAAAAGAGTATGGCAGGCCTGGTTTCAGATTCCTTTGTGCATGCAGAAGGCAAAGCCCTTTGATGTGTAAGTAAGACTGGATACAGCCCATCCTCAGTTATCCTGCCAGAATGGCCCATCATGTGTCCCAAGAAACTGGCAGAAGGCACTGAAGTTTGGTACAAGAAAATGTCAACTTTCTAAAAGTGCCATTTTCAGAATTGGAACTTAAAATCCGACCTCACATTAAAGAGGATTTTAAATTGTGCAAACAGTATATCTGTATCTGCTCCCTCCCAATCTAAAGTTAGCACTTATTAAATGTGATTAGGTAACCCAGTGTTTGTCAATGGGAGAGATAGGCCTTACAACAGTGAAAATGGTTTTAGGATTTTTACACTGCTAGCACAGTTAAAACATGTCCTACTTTTTAAATACAATGTTTTCTGTCCTATCAGTCTTCAGGGCCTACCTTAGGGGTGACTTATAATTATTAAAAAGGAAGGTTAAGGCCTAGCAGAAATATTAGTTCTCAGGTTGAAATGGCAGATTAAAAATGCACTTTAGGCTGCAGTGGCAGACATCAGACATGTTTTAAAAGGCTACTTGTAGTGGGTGGCATAAGAAGTGCTGCTGCCTACTAGTAGCATAATTTACAGGCACTGGATATGTATAGTGTCATATACTAGGGACTTATAAGTAAACTAAATAGTCCAATCAGGAGTGTAGCAATTGTTACCATGTTTTAGGGAGAGAGCAGCAAGCACTGTACCACTGGTCAGCAGGGAAAAAATGGAGAGTGCTAATGCCAACAAAAATGGATTCAGCAACAGAAGGCAAAAAGCTGGGGGTCACAAAGCAAAAAGGGACAAGTCCAACAAAAGCTATCACCATCATTTGATCTGAACGATTGGATAAGCATTCTTAATAATAAAAGCTGCTTGTAAAAATGTTGTCCTGTTATTTTATAGGCTAATACCTGGAGAACATTAAAATGGGGTCAAGTGATAGAGAAAGAAGTTGTCTCAACCCCAGATGGTTCTACTGAGTCTTCCGGCTTGTGGGTCATTTTAGCTGAGGATGCGGAGAATGCTGAGATTCATTCCCAATGTGAGCAGATGATTCAGGGCCTCAAGGTGGTGCTCTGGAGCTAAATGCTGGATGCTAAAGAGAGGTTGCAAGTGTCCATGGCGTAGGGCATGGATAGAAAAGGCCTTGGTAAGAGAAGGTTTGACTTTAATATCCATTAAACAAAAGTATAGAGATTTTATAATGAAATCTTGAGAAGCTATCAAACTAGCTTCTGTGAGTAAGAATCCTTGTGATTTCTAGAATCTAGTAGCAAAGGTTAAGACTATGATGGAAATCTGGCCTGCTGGTGTGATTGCCACTGAAGACCAGTTGACCCATTACGCTGTGTAATGTTCAGGGAGATACTGGGAAATTATGGAAAATGATGCAACCCCAGTCTCTCACCAATTACTGTGGAAGGGATTTATGGAGCGATTCACAGTTCAAGGAATAATAAGGCTCCTAGTTCTGATTTTGACCCTAACTAAATCATGATAATTAATGTAGTAGTGCTGGTGCTGGTTTTTCTAAAAATATTCTGTTGTTTTATCCCATACCAAATGATACAAGAACTGTTAAGAGATGCAGAAATTATACCACTTATTAAGAAAGCCCTGAGACATAATCCAGCCTTTTAGTGGTCTAAACCTTTATCAGGATCTCAGGTAAAATGTTTTTTAGGAGTGTAATTATAAAAGCATGCTAGAAGAGGTCAATGTAGACATAAAACTAGTTTTTTAAAAAAAAGGGGTTTCAAGATTGTAAAAGTTTGAGGTTTAATGTTTAAAATGGAACTGTTGTTGAAGTCCTTATGATACCATCTGTTGATGCTCCTCAAAGGTGGCTCACTTCACCCTAGTAGACAATGTGGGCAGTGCAACAGTCTTCTTGGCTTTCGAAATTGGTTTTATTCCCAGGCCAGCATTGCACACATATTTGGGTTGCCAGCTACAGTAACTGTAGGAAAGGTAACCAGCATAAATATTTACTACCAGTTGACTTTCAGCCACCACAAGGTACACTTTACAAAACATATTTAAAAAACGACTTTCATCATTAAAATAGGTTTCTAAAAAAAAGTTGAAACATCGTTCAAACAAAGCCGGTACATGGAAAACTGTAAAGTGCCATAAACTGTGACAATCAGCTTTCAGTAACGTTTTACTGGAGGCATACTTTTCTTTAATATTTAGCATGTAAGGGACTCATTTACAAGGCAATTGTGCTGTCGATGTGTCACTTTTTTTGATGCACCAGCGGCGATGTGTGCCTGCTCATATTTAAAAGTCCACGTAAAGTCACCCTGCGTGACTTTTCATGGGCTTGTAAATATGGGAAACTTTCATGCATTTCTCTTCATGAAAGGGGCATTCCACGGGTGTTGCTGTGGGTGTTCCCAAGCAACATCCATGGAACCTCACACATCCCAGATTTCCAAAGTTTTGGAAAGCTGGGAAAGTATCAGAATGCTACACCTCCCATGGGGAGGTGTAGGAGTGGCCCAACGAGGAGAAATACTTGTATTTCTCCTTGTTGCTCCCCCTTCTACATTTAAAGAGGAAAATGCCACCAATTATTGTTTTTGTGCTGGAAGGAGTCCCTTATGGCATAAAAAAAATCATCCCTGCAACGTAGGCACCCATGCAACATGACGCAAGGGTGCCTTAACTGGCATATGACAGCCAATTGTGCTTCTGTTGTGTAGAAACAACAATGGTCCCATGCAACATAGAATAAAGCATACAAATGAATACAGACACAGTCGATTCTGTATTAAGTGACTTGTCCAGCCGGACAATAATCAAGATATGTTTACTTATAGCAAAAATACAGGGAGAATATCCTTCGACAATCTCACGTTGTGGGGCACAAGCCTGTACCTCAATTAAACACAGACACTTTAGTACACTCAAAATGAACAGGAAAGGGCTTTTAGGCAAAATGCTTAAATTGTTCTCTAAATCATAATATGAACAAATATTGCAAGATGCGCCATTACATCAACATAGTACATAGTATACACACTGTATAAGGCACATGAATTAGTCGACGGCTTTTCGATCCCACTTATAATTCAAAGGGATCATCATCAGGACATTTGATAAGTCCCTAATTAGTTGCAGGCCTCTAAAACCATGTTAGTTCCATGGCTTTGGGTTGTAAAGGATCGTCAAAGGATATGTGAATGCACACAGATGCATCATATTGCTGGTAATGATACATCTCTTTGCTTTTAAAATGACGCAGCTCGGTGCAGCAAAATGGTTTGCGGTGCAGCGCTGTGGGCTTACAGGAAACACATGGGTGACTTATTTAATATATAAAAATCAATTTCCTACATTGCACAACACTTTTCCTTGCCTTGTGTTACATCAGCAATATCAAAACTGCAGACTAGCTGGGAACTATAAATTTTATGGTCAAGTTGTGTTCCCTAGCGAGTACCCCACCGACTCCATGTACGAGTTAAAGTGCATGTAACTTCCCTCCTGTGTCAGCTATGAAGACGCAAATACATTTGCGTCCAACGTTAACATGTCCTCTTTCAGACCCACCATGAATGGGTTGAATGGTCCGTTCCTAAGTATGCTATGCCAACGTCTTTTTTGTAGTGTACTCCTACGTTTTTTCAGCCCTGGCTGAAGTAGGCCCTGAATCTCTGCCACCGAGCCTCTTTTCTGGCTTCTGACTCCGAGAAATCTCTGCCCAGGCAGCCCCCGTACCCGTGAACTCTGACTTACTTCTAGCGCGGCCCTCCGTGCTCAGCTCAGCCTGCTGCCTGCCAAGATTGACTATAACCTTCGAGTTATCTGTCTCCCTCCCCGAAAATACATTCCAGCCTGCTAGCTTCAGTAAACATCCTTCCTCAGCTACAGGGCTAAAGGGCCGACCTATCTCTATGCAAGTAATTCATAGCTTCTGTTGCCATGCTTCCATGGAAGGCCCCATGCCCCACGCTTCTCATACAGACACTCAGGCGCTTATACACGCACTCACAGCAAGTGTAGAATAGCTTCTGCTCTAGAGACCTTTCTGCCCAGATAGCTTAGTTCCTAAACATCAGATATCAGATATGATAGAAGCACAAGTTGATCTGACATGCCAGACTTCTGTCTCTTTCCGTCAGTGTAAATGTCAAGTCCCCCGCACCCCTCCAGTTACACGTCATCCAGCTGCGCACGCATCCAAGCTTCCGATTTCTGCTGACATTGCCACATTTTCTGTTAGTGCCACCCCTTTGTGACACCTATCAGTGACGTTTCCAGAATACTCCTCTAGTTCACGCCTCTTGATTACGCACATATACCACGTGTAATATTGTTATCTTGTCTTCTCTCAGCTGTTACGCCTCTTGCACTGTTACTTATGGAATGAAATAAGTATATAAGCTATGTACTGTTAATAAAATGTAGCGCTCTATCCCTTCTGACACCCTGTGTGGTGGTCAGAACATGATATCTTGGCCATGACCATTCCTTTTTAAGGAATAAAACCCCTTAGAACTCTCACACCACGGACTCTGTCTTTTTTCATCCGATCTGAGTTATTATTGATTAAGTACTTACCTGCATAGAAATTAAGAGAGTAAATTAATTATTTACGTCATTTTGGCGCCCGATTAGGGACCCCTCCCCCACCTCACGCGCCGGTTGGCGCATTGCAAGCTCTGTCCCCTGCCATCAGTTAGAAGGAACATACGCGTACCGGCAGGATTTCCTGCATCTCCCTCTGACCCACGGAGGTGACGAAGACTGCGATCAGTGCCCAGACGAGGCGGTGAGGAGTGCGGAGGATCCCGACCAGAGCCTAGCCGAAAGAAGCAAGGTCCGAGGTGTCAAGAGGCCCACCAGGTTTCCGAAGTTTTCCGAAAATTCCCGAAGTTTTCCGAAGTTTTCCGAAGTATCGAGTCGAGTCCAGTCGAGTTTTCCGAGGCCTTCTGTTTCCGTGCTTCCCGGTGAGTACCATTGCTGGGTCGTATCTAGACGGGTTTGGGTACGCAAGTCCGGTCTGCACTGTTTTTAGGCAGTGTATCTGTACTGTTTAGCAGTATATCTAGTATTCCGAATTTCTGAATTTTTGCACTGTTACAACAGTGTATCTGTACTGTTTAGCAGTACATCTAGTATAGTGGGGTAGTCATCTATGTTTTAAATGTTTTTGTGATTAATGTCGTGGTATGAATGTGATTGTTTTCCTTGTGCATTATTGTGTTCTTGTATAAATAGTTACATTCAGAATTAAGTATCAAGGATCGAGCATTTCAGTATCAAGTAGACACAATGCCGTTTTTCAACAAGTTAAAGCAGATAGGAACTAGGAAAGGGATGTTAGAGGAAGAAATTCCAATCCCCCCTAGGGACACTCCAGGTAATTTCATGTATAACAAACATGGCATAGACGCCATATTGTATCTAGAGTTATGGACCGATTATACCAAGCACCTAGAGGAAAGATACCGATGGCCAGTTAACGGAACATGGGATGCCGAGTGCATCATAAAGGTAGAAGAAGCATTACGGAAAAAGAAAGCCAGACAATCTCAGAAAGACGCCATAGAATTTTGGCGTAAGGAATCACATAAACGTGCTGAAAGAGCACTCCGTAGAGAAGACAGACTTAAAGAATCAGAAAAGGCTCAAGAAAACGAATTAGTTATTGAAGGAATTCGAGTAAAATCAGAACAAATAGATCGCATCCGAAATAGCCAAGTGAACAACATGTATCTTTTGGCCGAAGGTACCCCTGACGCCATTTCAGAAATACCGAAAAATTTGCCGTCACCATTAGTTCCAACTAAAGTAATGCATAAGACTACTAAAGACATATTCCTAAATTCATACTTAGACGATGTAGCACCAGCTTACACCAATCTGCCTGTTCGTGCCCTGCCTATTGACAGGGACGGGGGTGGCACTCCACCCCCAGGTCACGTTCCGCCGGTACCGCAACAGACTTCTCCCGTTCCGCCAGCCCCGCCACTTCCCGTACTCAAAACAGACCTGCCGAAACCACGTTTACCTGATCCACCTAAACGACAAGTTCAAGTTCAGATACAGACTCCCCAGGGAGGTAATGTACAAGCGTCCGCTTCAGGAGGTGCGACCGCGGGTCCCCAGACCCCGCCACCAACTCACAGATTCAATCTCAGAGATATGCAGAGTCCTCTCACGTACAGGTCTCCCCACTCCTCTAATTCATCCCGCCTTGACGCATTAAAAGAAAACATGTCAGTTTGCAGATATGATCCAGTACCCGGAAAAGACGATTTAATGATATTGGCATCATTACGGTTAAGATCCGCTACTGATAGCTTGTTATGCTATGCAGGAATGAAGGATCGTCTAGACAGAATATATGAGTTCGTTCAGACAGGAAAGGACTCTGACAGTATTAAGGATGCCATGGAGAAACAGAAAGTTGGCATGCAAGCACTGATACTACGATTTTTCATAAATTGTCTAATAAGAGAACGAGACAGGCCCGGAACAGATCAGAGTGAATTAGACGCATTGAACAAGTGGGGTCAAAATATAGCTGATGGAAGACATGACAGACAAAATTGCATAGACTCTATGTACAAGAAGATTAAGAAAGCAGTGATAGCAGTACACCAGAAAGAGAAAGAAAAGGCTTCCTCCGAGGAGGAAGAAGTACAGGAAGAATCCGAAAGAAATGTAGGAACGATAGCATATGTAGGTAAGGGAACTTACCTTAGGAAGGGTATCCGTCCGGAGAGCAAGAGAGTTTTCTTCTCTGCCTTAACAAATCCGAATTCTGCTGAGCATCAGTTCCAGGAAACTGATAAACGGCTTCGAGATCGAGTTGGGTACCATGTACTCAATTCTATGGATGAACAAGAACTCGCCCGATCAGCTGTATCATGGGCTGAAAATGCAGACATATATAATGATGACACAGTAGCGCAGACATTTCTGAACCTCTCCCCCGACGAACAGAAATTAGCAGGTGTATACATGATTCAGCACCTTCTCATTAAATACAGAAAACATTATTCCGATCCAGGTCCCTTACACGAGACACTAGAAGCACTACTGATGGATAGATGGAGAGGTCTAAGCACTAAATTAATTCAAATAATTCTAGAACAACGACACAGATATGATACCTTTGTAAGCTCTGAATATGTTCCCGCCCCACCTCCAGAAAGGAAAATGTACCATATGCAATGCGGGGGTGGTATTGAAAGTCAGAACCCCTTACGAGAAGTGCACCCTGTTATGGGTGAGGATAAAACTTTGAAACGCGTGTATGTACACACGCCTCTGACTAAATTAGAACTGTTAGAAATGAAGAAACTAGTACCATGCCATGATAAAGACCCTGCAGGTTTCCATAGAGAGCTTAAAGACATGTTATTAATGGGGGACTACACATATGATGATATCATGAAAATGTTGAAAGTATTATTGCCTACGGGTATATTCGAGAAATTAAAGGAAAAGGAATGGGAGGTGGGAGACACAAAGATTGCCTGGGCAGAAATAGAGGAAGAAGAAAAGAAACGGGTCCCAGGGTTAGGCCTTGGGGACAAAACTAAAGCATTACCAGGTTTGATAGTACAGGTCCTGCCCAGATTATTGACAACTAGAAAGGAGGATTGGGATGCAATCTCGTCCTGTAAACAGAAACATGATGAAGATACTAGTGACTTCTATTCAAGATTCGAGAAATGTTTTATTATTAATAGTGGCCTCCAGCCAAGTAGCGAGTCGTACCCACATCTTTTTGTATCAAAGTTAGTCGAGAATTCCCTACCGTTAGTTAAAAATAGAGTGTACAAGGTCGAGAGTACATGGCAAGCAAATACGCCATCCCAGATGTTACAAATGTTACAATATCATCAGAACAGAATTAGAGAAGAACAAGATCAGGAACAAAAACGCATGAAAGACACAAAGATGAAAATGTTAGTAGCTCAGACAGTCCCATCCGACGGACACAGAAAGGGTACGACCCAGACAAGTCACACTGCAGCTCCTGTTAAAGGGACATGCAATTATTGCAAGCAGCCAGGTCACTACGTACACGAATGCCCAGTTCTGAAACATAACATAGCGACAGGTAAAACTAAAGAAAGACCGCATCCGCCTAGACAAGACCATAACCAGCATCAGTCTACACAGAATACACAGCCTATGCATGCTTCCTCGACTCCAGCACAGACCGTAGCAGTACCACAGCCACAGCCCATTGCCGCAACTCAGCAAGTTTCACAGCAGATGTACCAGTATGCCCAGTCTGCTTACCCCGAATATTCCCGATATACATGAAACAGCCTAGAGAGGGAAGGTGGCTTGCCTCTTATTGAGATTCCTGTAGATCAAGAAGGTCCTTATGTACACAGTCAAGTATTGGGAAAAGACAGAAAGTTTTTAATTGACACAGGGGCAAGTCGCACTACAATAAGTCATGATGAAGTTCCAGGGGCACCCCTCTCAGGCTCACAGAATGTTTCCCTGGGTTTTTCAGGACAGCCTATTGTAAATGAAGTATCCGAACCAGTTCCCCTGGCTGTGGGTCCATTATCACGCGTTACAGACCTGTTACTCACGAAATCATGTCCAGAAAATCTGTTAGGAATTAAAACATTGAAGGCTCTAGGAGCTATAATATGCTGTTCCCCGGAGGGAGTTAGACTCTTTCTGCGGGATTTCAAGGGTCATTATGTTTTGCGTGAGTTTGATGTCAGATTAAAAAATGTACCTGATTACTTGTGGGCAAAAGGCCCAACAGATGTAGGCTGTATGCACATTACACCATACCGCGTTACACTCAAGGCAGGTGTTGTATTACCCAGAATCAGACAATATAAGTTACCACCCGATGCTGTAGTGGCTTTACTGAAAATCATTGAAGAGCTCATTGCCCAAGGAGTGGTCGTCGAGACCGACTCCAATATCTGTAATTCACCCATCATTCCGATTCTTAAACGTACTGATCCCAATGCACCGCCAGTATATCGGCTGGTGATTGATCTTCGAGAATTAAACAAATGCATTATTCCACAGTATCCTGTGGTCCCGGATATCTCCTCTCTATTGACTGCTATTGATTCAGAAGCAACGTTCTTTACTGTAATTGATCTCAAGAACGCCTTCTTCAGCGTGCCTATTGATCCAGAGAGCCAATATCTCTTCGGATTCAGTTTAAATGGACGCAGTTTCAAATTTTCGCGCGCACCTCAAGGATTCACAGAAAGCCCCAGCATCTATAGTCAAGCACTGAAAAGACAACTAGATTGTATTCAAATGCCAGTTAACACCGCTTTACTGCAATACGTCGATGATCTGCTGATCACCGCACGAAGTGAGCCCGAATGTGAAAAAGCATCACTGACCGTTTTACACTTTCTGGCCGACAAGGGACACAAGGTGTCTCCTTCGAAGCTACAATTCTGTGTTCAGCAAGTTGTGTACTTGGGTCACTTGCTGTCCAAAGTGGGGAGACAGCTCACTCCCGATCGCATTCAGTTAATTGCAAATATGCCACAACCCCAGACACAAAAGGAAGTGCGGGCCTTCATAGGCCTCACCTCGTACTGCAGACAATGGATTCCCCAGTATGCATTTCTAGCCAAGCCACTCATCCAGTTAACGACACAGGAGGCAGCGACTTCGACTGCCCTCCCTTGGACTCAGGAACACACACAAGCCTTTGAAGACTTAAAGAAAGCCTTATGTCAAGCACCAGTTTTAGCGACACCATGTTACAACAAACCGTTTACACTTTTTGTTACAGAACGTGACGGTACAGCGTTGTCTGTCCTCACTCAAGATCAAGCAGGTTCACATAAGCCTTGTGCTTATTTTTCTAGTACATTGGATTCAGTAGCCCAAGCACTCCCTGCGTGCTTAAAGTCAGTAGCAGCAACAGCGTTAGCAATAAGACAAAGCGATTCAATTGTTTTAGGTCATCAGTTAACAGTTCAAGTACCACATTCTGTAGAGGTTTTGTTAAACAGAACCCAGACTCAACACTTGACTATAGCACGACTGACAGGTTATGAATTAACACTATTCCAGCCACACATAGAAATCAGACGCTGCAGTATCCTGAACCCCGCAACACTATTACCAACAGTTATGACAGATCCAGCCCCACATGATTGTATAGAAATCATTAATGCAGTAACAAAGCCACGACGAGACTTAACAGATGTTCCATTGACAAATCCAGACCTGACACTTTATGTGGACGGTTCATGCATGAGAACAAGTACAGGAGAATTAGTGGCCGCGTATGCCGTGACCACTGAAACTGAAGTCAAAGAAACACATCGTATTGACACACTGTCTGCTCAAGCAGCAGAGCTTATCGCTCTGACCCGAGCTTGTATTCTAGCTAAAAACAGAAATGCTAACATATACACTGATTCCCGTTATGCCTTCGGAGTTGTACACGACTTCGGAGTCCTCTGGCAAGAACGAGGTTTCCTGACCTCTCATGGGGCCAAGATTCAACATGGTCCCCTCATTCAAGCACTGTTAGAAGCAATACATTTGCCCTCGGGCATATCAGTCATGAAGTGTAAGGCACATACTAAAATTACAGATTCTGTTTCCCAGGGTAACGACCTGGCAGACCAGACAGCAAAACATACAGCACTGACTCACATCCAGATTACTGATGTGACAAAGACAATAGTTCCGACAAAGTATATGACAGTTAGAGATCCCGCCCTAGACGTAATTGACATTCAGACACATGCTACTCCAGATGAAATAAAGAAATGGACTGAACTAGGAGGGATTCAGACAGATCAAGGTTGGGTGACGAAGGGAAAATCTATATGGTTTCTCCCTGACTCGATGGTTCAAGTCATGATAAATACAGCACATAGCCCGGCACATCTAGGAGAGAAGGCGATGTTAGACAGTTTACAGAATCTCTGGTACAACAAACACTTACGAGCAGCAGCAAAACAGAAAGTGCGTACTTGCATGATCTGTTGTCAGTTCAATCCAGGTAAAAGCGTCCCTGTAGAGCAAGGAGGATTTCATCCTCCCGATCACCCTTTTGAAGTCCTCCAGATGGATTATATCCAGATGAACAGTTGTCGAGGTTTTAAATATGTCCTTGTAATTGTTTGTGCCCTGTCCCGCTGGACCGAGGCATACCCAGTCCCAGACTACACTGCTCCGACCACTGCCAGACAGTTGGTTCGTGAATTCTTCCCACGGTACGGTTTGCCCCGTGTCGTGTATTCAGATAACGGACAGCCGTTCTCGTCCGAGTTGATGAAACAGGTTTCCCTTTTGCTAGGATATCAGTGGAGGTTCCACTGTGTCCGACATCCCGAAGCAGCAGGCCTTGTAGAAAGGCATAATCAGACGCTAAAAATCCGCCTTGCCAAGATCTGTCAGGAAAAAGGGGTCGACTGGATAGTCGCCCTGCCCGTGGCACTATTCTACATGAGAATGGTCGCCCACTCAAGATCAGGGCTATCCCCGTACGAAGTGGTCTTTGGCAGACCACCGAATATGTGGGGGACGCCCATTCCGAAGAAAATAACTGATGTTGATTGTAATATGTTGACAGATTACCTTGCCTCCTTGATGTCTGCACTCCAATCATGTCGTTCACAGGTTGCCGCAGCCTTCCCTGACAACACCGATGTAAAGGCGCATGAGGTCCGTCCTGGGGACCTGGTACTCGTCCGGAATTTCGACCGGAAAAGTCCGCTGGAGCCCCGTTGGAAGTCTCCGAAGACCGTCCTCCTTACAACCAGGACCGCCGTGAAGATAGAGGGGAGAAAGGGGTGGGTCCACACGAGTCACATCAAACTTTGCAATGAACTAAAAAACGGACTAAAACAGGACTCTGACTCGTCCACCCCCACCAAAGACTGTGTTGAGGAAAAAGACTCTACCGTTACCGAACGAGAAAAGACTCCCCAAGAACTGTACCGTATGAAGCTCCGATCTAGCAAGTCAGACAGTTTAATTGTTTAAGTCCTCCCCTAGGTGAATCGGTTAAATAGTTTCTGACATGTATCCCCTAGATCGAGATAGAGAGAGAGAGAGAGAAGCAAAGAAACGTACATACTGTAAATCACTGCGTAGTCACTGTATAGTGACGTTGTTAATAATGTTTTTTCTAAGTATTCTAATTATTATTGCCAGCATTCTGCTACCTATATATTGGCCTATTTTCAGGCGTGAACAATCTGCTTACAATGTCTCTGCTGAACACACTTTTAGTGAACTTCCTGCACATGAACTCTCTTACAGACTTGCGCTGCGCAACAATACATTCATTAGTATGTTACACCACTCCCATCAGACAAATAATGCTACAGACTGCTGGATATGTGGCCGACTCCCTCCCTACCAGAATTACAAGGGAGCTCTGCCCCTCTTTCCGTACCCGTTCACTCACAATGGTTCCTGTGGGGCATGGTTTAAAATAATTAATTCCTTAGATCCTGATATTGCTGTTTTCGATGGGGGCTGGGTTTGGGGAAACTTGAACTTAGTCCTGCTCAACGTCTGTTATCCTGATAAAGAGGGACTTCCCACTCGAATAGGAACTGATCTAGAGAATGAAGTATATGGACTAGGTAATTACACAATTAGCCTTATGATCCTTACTGTTGAATCCGAAGCTGCTCCAGTTCTGCCCCATATGTTGGTATTACCAGTCACAGGTGAACTATGTGTTAGCAAGAAAGGTTCAGTACACGTAGGTCATAGTAAATGCACTACTGTGGTCGAATTCAGTGATCATGGTAAATCGTCCTTTAAAGCTATAAGTCACTCCTATTTTGTTTGTGGTCATACCGCATACATACGTTTGCCTCCAGACTGGGATGGTACCTGTTACATTGCATTCCTTCTGCCACCTGTTTTTCTAGCTCCCCCTGATTACCATAGAAATACGAATCTAGTACAGAATAGACCCAAAAGAGATATTCCACTTGTCGACTACACAGAAACGGCATGGGAACAGTACACTGATTTCAATAAAGGATTCTTTTTCTTTCTAGGACCTGTCCAAAACAGTAAACTAATACGCAGATTAACCAGAACACTTGAAGCAGTAGTACATGAAACTGCCTCCGCCTTAGGTAACTTAACAGAGGAGCAATCTGCTATACGGGTTGTTGTCCTTCAAAATCGTCTTGTAATTGACGTCATCTTGGCAGATAGAGGTGGAGCCTGTAAGGTCATCGGGTCAAGTTGCTGTGTTTTCATCCCACAAAACGCACCATCTGTCTATCAAGCTATTACCCGTCTGCATAAAATTGCAAATCAGATACATCAGAATCCAGGCACCTGGACTTGGTCCGGTTGGTTCTGGACTACGTTAACAGCTTGGGGATGGAAGATCTTATCATTCCTAGGCATTGGCCTTGTTATAGTATTTAGCTGCTGCCTGTGCCTGCAGTGTGGGCCAGCGATTTGTGGACTGTGTGCCACATCGTGCATTGAACATTCCAGTTGTCTCTCAAACAGTCAAAGAAAGAAAGATGAACATATAATGTTACAAGAACAAACCGATCGATTTATGAGGATCGATATATCATGAAGGGTCCGTAGGGAACAAGGAGGGAATGAGGTAATATAAATTTTATGGTCAAGTTGTGTTCCCTAGCGAGTACCCCACCGACTCCATGTACGAGTTAAAGTGCATGTAACTTCCCTCCTGTGTCAGCTATGAAGACGCAAATACATTTGCGTCCAACGTTAACATGTCCTCTTTCAGACCCACCATGAATGGGTTGAATGGTCCGTTCCTAAGTATGCTATGCCAACGTCTTTTTTGTAGTGTACTCCTACGTTTTTTCAGCCCTGGCTGAAGTAGGCCCTGAATCTCTGCCACCGAGCCTCTTTTCTGGCTTCTGACTCCGAGAAATCTCTGCCCAGGCAGCCCCCGTACCCGTGAACTCTGACTTACTTCTAGCGCGGCCCTCCGTGCTCAGCTCAGCCTGCTGCCTGCCAAGATTGACTATAACCTTCGAGTTATCTGTCTCCCTCCCCGAAAATACATTCCAGCCTGCTAGCTTCAGTAAACATCCTTCCTCAGCTACAGGGCTAAAGGGCCGACCTATCTCTATGCAAGTAATTCATAGCTTCTGTTGCCATGCTTCCATGGAAGGCCCCATGCCCCACGCTTCTCATACAGACACTCAGGCGCTTATACACGCACTCACAGCAAGTGTAGAATAGCTTCTGCTCTAGAGACCTTTCTGCCCAGATAGCTTAGTTCCTAAACATCAGATATCAGATATGATAGAAGCACAAGTTGATCTGACATGCCAGACTTCTGTCTCTTTCCGTCAGTGTAAATGTCAAGTCCCCCGCACCCCTCCAGTTACACGTCATCCAGCTGCGCACGCATCCAAGCTTCCGATTTCTGCTGACATTGCCACATTTTCTGTTAGTGCCACCCCTTTGTGACACCTATCAGTGACGTTTCCAGAATACTCCTCTAGTTCACGCCTCTTGATTACGCACATATACCACGTGTAATATTGTTATCTTGTCTTCTCTCAGCTGTTACGCCTCTTGCACTGTTACTTATGGAATGAAATAAGTATATAAGCTATGTACTGTTAATAAAATGTAGCGCTCTATCCCTTCTGACACCCTGTGTGGTGGTCAGAACATGATATCTTGGCCATGACCATTCCTTTTTAAGGAATAAAACCCCTTAGAACTCTCACACCACGGACTCTGTCTTTTTTCATCCGATCTGAGTTATTATTGATTAAGTACTTACCTGCATAGAAATTAAGAGAGTAAATTAATTATTTACGTCACCCTGTCAATCTGTCTAGGGTGAAAAGAGTATGGCAGGCCTGGTTTCAGATTCCTTTGTGCATGCAGAAGGCAAAGCCCTTTGATGTGTAAGTAAGACTGGATACAGCCCATCCTCAGTTATCCTGCCAGAATGGCCCATCATGTGTCCCAAGAAACTGGCAGAAGGCACTGAAGTTTGGTACAAGAAAATGTCAACTTTCTAAAAGTGCCATTTTCAGAATTGGAACTTAAAATCCGACCTCACATTAAAGAGGATTTTAAATTGTGCAAACAGTATATCTGTATCTGCTCCCTCCCAATCTAAAGTTAGCACTTATTAAATGTGATTAGGTAACCCAGTGTTTGTCAATGGGAGAGATAGGCCTTACAACAGTGAAAATGGCTTTAGGATTTTTACACTGCTAGCACAGTTAAAACATGTCCTACTTTTTAAATACAATGTTTTCTGTCCTATCAGTCTTCAGGGCCTACCTTAGGGGTGACTTATAATTATTAAAAAGGAAGGTTAAGGCCTAGCAGAAATATTAGTTCTCAGGTTGAAATGGCAGATTAAAAATGCACTTTAGGCTGCAGTGGCAGACATCAGACATGTTTTAAAAGGCTACTTGTAGTGGGTGGCATAAGAAGTGCTGCTGCCTACTAGTAGCATAATTTACAGGCACTGGATATGTATAGTGCCATATACTAGGGACTTATAAGTAAACTAAATAGTCCAATCAGGAGTGTAGCAATTGTTACCATGTTTTAGGGAGAGAGCAGCAAGCACTGTACCACTGGTCAGCAGGGAAAAAATGGAGAGTGCTAATGCCAACAAAAATGGATTCAGCAACAGAAGGCAAAAAGCTGGGGGTCACAAAGCAAAAAGGGACAAGTCCAACAAAAGCTATCACCATCATTTGATCTGAACGATTGGATAAGCATTCTTAATAATAAAAGCTGCTTGTAAAAATGTTGTCCTGTTATTTTATAGGCTAATACCTGGAGAACATTAAAATGGGGTCAAGTGATAGAGAAAGAAGTTGTCTCAACCCCAGATGGTTCTACTGAGTCTTCCGGCTTGTGGGTCATTTTAGCTGAGGATGCGGAGAATGCTGAGATTCATTCCCAATGTGAGCAGATGATTCAGGGCCTCAAGGTGGTGCTCTGGAGGCTTTTTCATATGGAGAGTGCAGAGATGCTAAAGAGAGGTTGCAAGTGTCCATGGCGTAGGGCATGGATAGAAAAGGCCTTGGTAAGAGAAGGTTTGACTTTAATATCCATTAAACAAAAGTATAGAGATTTTATAATGAAATCTTGAGAAGCTATCAAACTAGCTTCTGTGAGTAAGAATCCTTGTGATTTCTAGAATCTAGTAGCAAAGGTTAAGACTATGATGGAAATCTGGCCTGCTGGTGTGATTGCCACTGAAGACCAGTTGACCCATTACGCTGTGTAATGTTCAGGGAGATACTGGGAAATTATGGAAAATGATGCAACCCCAGTCTCTCACCAATTACTGTGGAAGGGATTTATGGAGCGATTCACAGTTCAAGGAATAATAAGGCTCCTAGTTCTGATTTTGACCCTAACTAAATCATGATAATTAATGTAGTAGTGCTGGTGCTGGTTTTCCTAAAAATATTCTGTTGTTTTATCCCATACCAAATGATACAAGAACTGTTAAGAGATGCAGAAATTATACCACTTATTAAGAAAGCCCTGAGACATAATCCAGCCTTTTAGTGGTCTAAACCTTTATCAGGATCTCAGGTAAAATGTTTTTTAGGAGTGTAATTATAAAAGCATGCTAGAAGAGGTCAATGTAGACATAAAACTAGTTTTTTAAAAAAAAGGGGTTTCAAGATTGTAAAAGTTTGAGGTTTAATGTTTAAAATGGAACTGTTGTTGAAGTCCTTATGATACCATCTGTTGATGCTCCTCAAAGGTGGCTCACTTCACCCTAGTAGACAATGTGGGCAGTGCAACAGTCTTCTTGGCTTTCGAAATTGGTTTTATTCCCAGGCCAGCATTGCACACATATTTGGGTTGCCAGCTACAGTAACTGTAGGAAAGGTAACCAGCATAAATATTTACTACCAGTTGACTTTCAGCCACCACAAGGTACACTTTACAAAACATATTTAAAAAACGACTTTCATCATTAAAATAGGTTTCTAAAAAAAAGTTGAAACATCGTTCAAACAAAGCCGGTACATGGAAAACTGTAAAGTGCCATAAACTGTGACAATCAGCTTTCAGTAACGTTTTACTGGAGGCATACTTTTCTTTAATATTTAGCATGTAAGGGACTCATTTACAAGGCAATTGTGCTGTCAATGTGTCACTTTTTTTGATGCACCAGCGGCGATGTGTGCCTGCTCATATTTAAAAGTCCACGTAAAGTCACCCTGCGTGACTTTTCATGGGCTTGTAAATATGGGAAACTTTCATGCATTTCTCTTCATGAAAGGGGCATTCCACGGGTGTTGCTGTGGGTGTTCCCAAGCAACATCCATGGAACCTCACACATCCCAGATTTCCAAAGTTTTGGAAAGCTGGGAAAGTATCAGAATGCTACACCTCCCATGGGGAGGTGTAGGAGTGGCCCAACGAGGAGAAATACTTGTATTTCTCCTTGTTGCTCCCCCTTCTACATTTAAAGAGGAAAATGCCACCAATTATTGTTTTTGTGCTGGAAGGAGTCCCTTATGGCATAAAAAAAATCATCCCTGCAACGTAGGCACCCATGCAACATGACGCAAGGGTGCCTTAACTGGCATATGACAGCCAATTGTGCTTCTGTTGTGTAGAAACAACAATGGTCCCATGCAACATAGAATAAAGCATACAAATGAATACAGACACAGTCGATTCTGTATTAAGTGACTTGTCCAGCCGGACAATAATCAAGATATGTTTACTTATAGCAAAAATACAGGGAGAATATCCTTCGACAATCTCACGTTGTGGGGCACAAGCCTGTACCTCAATTAAACACAGACACTTTAGTACACTCAAAATGAACAGGAAAGGGCTTTTAGGCAAAATGCTTAAATTGTTCTCTAAATCATAATATGAACAAATATTGCAAGATGCGCCATTACATCAACATAGTACATAGTATACACACTGTATAAGGCACATGAATTGGTCGACGGCTTTTCGATCCCACTTATAATTCAAAGGGATCATCATCAGGACATTTGATAAGTCCCTAATTAGTTGCAGGCCTCTAAAACCATGTTAGTTCCATGGCTTTGGGTTGTAAAGGATCGTCAAAGGATATGTGAATGCACACAGATGCATCATATTGCTGGTAATGATACATCTCTGTGCTTTTAAAATGACGCAGCTCGGTGCAGCAAAATGGTTTGCGGTGCAGCGCTGTGGGCTTACAGGAAACACATGGGTGACTTATTTAATATATAAAAATCAATTTCCTACATTGCACAACACTTTTCCTTGCCTTGTGTTACATCAGCAATATCAAAACTGCAGACTAGCTGGGAACTCTGCAATGGCTGATCCCAAGCGCACCTGCGAAAAGAAGAGGGTTATGCGTGGGGCTAGCTACCACACCATGTAGAAATTTATTAGCTACAAAAGCGTCAACCAAAATACATCACGGCCTTGGGTAGAAAGTACTCTCCTTTATGGAAAGCTATAATTCCTTGTGGTGAAAGCCAGGGATCCCTGAAAACCACAAAGCTGATCAACCTGCTTCTGACCAGGACCATCACCATCGGAACATGGACCGTGAGGACCATATACAAGACAGGAAAGACAGCCCAAGTGGCAGCAGATATGAAAAATACAATCTTGCCCTGCTTGGCATAATTGAGACCAGCTGGATACAGTCCAGGCAGAAAAGACTAGCTTTAGGAGAAATGCTGCTGTATTCTGGACACGAAAAAGAGAATTCTCTACATACTCAGGGAGTTGTGCTGATGCTAATGCCAGCAGCCAACACATTTCTGATTGGATAGGAAGCTCACCATCCCAGAAACATCCCAGCGACCTTTCACACAAAGAAAAAAAGAGGATCAACATGAATGTTATCCAGTGCTATGCACCTACAAATGACAGCAAAGAAATGGGAAAAAAATCAGTTTTACAACAGTCTCCTCTTCATCCTGGGGAAATGCCTTGAGAGAGACATCACCATTCTGATGGGAAACCTCAATGCCAAGTTTGGAAGCGAAACACTAATTATGAAGAAGTCAAAGCTAACCATGGCATTTGCGAATTGAGCAAGAATGGTGAAATGTTCACAGAGCTCTGCACCCTGAACAGTCTGATGATAGGGGTTATGTATTCCCTCACAAAGGAATACACAAGTCAAGGTAGGTGTCACCAGAATTTTCAACAGATAGTCAAATCGACCATGTCTGCTTTGCCAAGAAGTTCCAGAAATCCCTGTAGGATGAGAGAGTGATGAGAGAAGTGAACATAGTGTCACACCATCCCCTTGTCATGGCCAGGCTAAATCTAAAGATAAAGAAAGGATGGATGGAACCGACATACCAACACCAGCGATATAACACCACCCTCCTCAAAGATGCACAGAAATGGAGTGAATTATTAGTCACGCTCAGTAACAAGTTTCAAGTCCTGCAAGAACTAAAGGATGGCAGAGACCTAGTAGAAAGTCAGTGGAAGAAGATCAAAGACAATGGCATCAAATTGCCAGGTGGTACTGGGTCCCAAGAAACACCAGCATAAAGAATGCAACTCCACCAAGACTCTCTCCAAATTTCAGGAGAGAAAGGAAAATAAAGCTGCAGCCAACACCAGTTGAACAAGAGCAGAAAAAGAAAAAGCTCAAGGCAAATACATCATACTCAACAAGGAAGCAAAAAGACCATTAAGAGCGGGCAAGTCAAGCTTCATTGATGGTCTTGCCATGGAAACCCAGGAAGCAGCAAGTCATGGAAACAAAAAAGAACTCCATGACATAATACGGAAACTCTCCGGCAGATACAGCAACCCAGAAAGACCTGTTGAAGACAAAGTTGGGAAGACAATCATGGGTAATGAAAGCAAACAATGAAGATTAGTGGAGCACTTTGAAGAACTGCTGAACCAGCCCATGATGCCGTCTTCACCAGTCATACAGCAAGCTGACAAGGACTTGCAAATCAACTGCAGCAGACCAACCAAGGAAGAAATATGGCAAGCCATCAAACATCTGAGAAATGGGAAGGCAGCAGGACCTGACAACATTCCTGCAGAAGCACTGAAGGCATACATTGACACATCAGTAGACATGATCTACCCCATGTTTGGAAGGATCTGGGTAGAGGAAAAGGTACCATCAGACTGGAAGGAGCAATATCTCATCAAGATCCCCAAGAAAGGTGACCTGAGTAATTGCACAAACTGCAAAGGGATAACTCTTCTATCAACCCCAGGCAAAGAGTCAACCTGAACAGAATGATGGAAAAAGTTGACACTCAGTTGCAAGCCCAGCAAGCTGGCTTCTGCAAAGATAGATCCTGCACAGACCAGATTGCCACACTACACACCATCAATGAGAAGTCGATGGAATGGAACTCCCGCCTCTGTCAATTTCATTGACTATGAGAAGGCATTCGGCAGCGTGGACAGAGAAACCCTTTGGAAGCTCCACTGCCACTACGATGTGCCAGATAAACTTGTCATCAAGAACTCTTATGAGGGAATAACCTGCAAGATTTCCCATGGAGGACAACTTCGGGAAGCTTTGCAAGTGAGGACTGGAGTCCAGCAGGGTTGTCTGCTCTCACATTTTCTCTTCATGCTTGCCATAGACTGGATCATGTAGACATCCACAGCGAGGATAAAAAATGGGATCCAATGGACAGCTTGAAAGCAGCTCGATGACCTAGCCTTTGCAGACGACTTGGCCCTACTCTCCCATACCCATCTGCAGATGCAAGATAAGACTGACAATGTGGCAGCCATATCAGCACAACTTAGCCTTAACATCCACACGGGGAAAACCAAGATCTTGCAGGCTAACACGGCCAGCACAACTGCACTCACTCGTGCAGGCGATGCACTGGAAGAGGTTGAGGTCTTCCCCTACCTGGGCAGTGTCATAGACAAGCAGGAAGGGACAGATGCCCACGTAAAGACAAGAATCGGCAAAGCAAGGATTGCCTTCATTCAGATAAAGAGGATCTGGAACTCCAAGGACCAAATGCTGCAAACCAAGATCAGGCTTTTTAACACCAACGTAAAATCGGTCCTTCTCTATGGAGCAGAAACTTGGATGACAACAGTGACCATCACTAACAAAGCCCTGACCTTCATCAACACTTGCCTGAGGAAAATCCTCCAAATCTTCTGGCCAAACATCATCAGCAACAATGACTTATGGGGGCAGACTTTCCAACGCCCTGCCAATGAAGAAATCATGAAAAGACGCTGAAGTTGGAAAGGTCACATTCTTCGCAAACCCACATCAAACACCATTAGGCAAGCCCTGAGCTGGAACCCTCAAGGGAAAAGAAAAAGAGGAAGGCCAAGAAACACCTGGCGCTGAGGCCTCGAGGCTGACTGCAAGGAGATAGGTCACACCTGGAGTCAGATTAAAAGAAAAGCCCAGAACAGAGAATCCTGGTTGATGGCCTATACCCCAGGAGGGGTAGTTGGCATAAAGAAGCAAGTAAGACTAGCCAGGACACAATGGTGTTCTCTGGAGCCATAACATTCAGTCAGAAAAGTGGGTGGTGCAAAAATACACACTGCAATTCACATATACCATTTACCACACCACTGGTACATGTCCTGTACTAACTTACCATGGCCATGCTTATTAGTTGAGTAAGCCATTTGGATGTAGCTAAGTTTGCTATACATATTTAGGGGAAAGCATACACTGTGTAACATTGGATGGCAGTGTCAGAGTATTGTCATTGGATGAGTTGCAACTGTTTAGCCCAATTTGCTACAGGTTCAACGTGGCAACCTTGAGAGCAATTTGACAGTGTATGCTGGTGATTGTAGCGACATTGTGGAAGGACTGATACCAGAAGCCAGTGCCTAAAAAATCAACAGGTGCCCTCCTCTAAACTGAATTTGTAGATCCTGCATCAGGCTGAAAAGTCTGAGAAAAAGCCTTACCAGATTTGGTGTGGTAGCCATTTTGAATTCTACACTATAAAAGAAAGCCACACCCTAAATCCTGTGCTGGAAATTTTGGCTTCTGACTCAGCAGATGTTGAAGGCAGTAGTTGGTCCTGAAGAACATTCTTTAGCAGTTTGGTTCAAGAACAATAATTCCCTCTTCTGCAACAAAAATAGGATGATGATAGCAGGGCATGGTTACTATATATGCCTTGAGCTAGGCAACTATGTTTTGGTGAGCTGTAAAGCTCATCAGTTTGAAAACTTATGCCCACTAAAGGGGCAGAAGAGTGCACGATCCTCCAAATTTCGTTATTTGAGTCCTAAGAAACTAAAGGTTTGTAGAAAGTAGTTAAACTTTGATGAATGATTCAAGAATAACAGAACAGGTCAATGGATCTATGTTTGTGCATTATAACTTGCTATGGTGGTAATGTCAATTAATCTCAGGACATATTTCATTTATATCAGTAAATAGGGTTATGAATAGGAAATGAGGAAAGCATGGAGTAATGACCGGTTGATGTGCTCATTATGAAAAGAACAATTAGGTACTTGTTATAGTGAATAACAGAGACAATATGTTATCAGCTGCCTTGAATGCAAGAGCTCATTTGATATCCATTTTCTGTAAGAACTCCCTCACCACGGTATCCTCCCTAAAAACCATTCTCTCATTGAGCCTCTGTTTTTGCAATATTACAGTGCGGGTGCTGTTGAAAGGTGGGATTCTCAGGGGGTACTGTCCCCATGTGCAGGTGCTGGACAAGCAAAGAGAATCCAGGAAGTACGAACATGTATATATAAAACACAGAAAATCTCCGGAACCCATGAAAAAATTGATTTGCTTCTAAAAACAATTTGCATGCATATCAAGGGCACTCCAATATTTGAATAATTCTTTTAACATAGCTTTTAAAAGAAACTGAGTGAGCAAAGTGAGGCAAGAGGAAAGGCGCTCACTGTTGGCTTGTAACATTACAAAGATATCATAACTATTTCTGTGCAAACACCTATGCCTACCTCAGACCAGGTTCCTGTTTTCCAAAAGGCAGGACATGGAGATCGGTTGCAGGGCCTTCGACTTTCAGGGCGCTCTCCATTGCAGTACTTGCTGTGAACCGACCGGTTTGTTCCATCATGAAGCGGTTGAATGCAACGCACAGTGCGGATCTGATAACCAGAACTTCCACAGGTTTTAGTGCAGTGTTCCCAGTCATCTGCTATCCAACTGAGAGGCAAAATGAAACAAAAGTTATTTTTGAAGAGTATATGTCTGCATAGATCAGATGTAGATATTTGAGGCATTACATTTTATAAATATATTCCTTCCTGTAATCAGGTCCACTATATTGTGGTCCACCTGACATTTCTAAGGAGATATCTAGACCATTAGAAGATTGATGTCTATAATCACTGTAGATCAAACATATTTCATGTTTACAGTCGGGGATCCTGGACTCCACTGTATGTTATTGGGGACTTAATGTTCCTTCCACCAACATGCTGAAAAACAACCTCTGTTTTTAAACCAGGAAAAGAGTTTTTATAGTGTGCTTTGCTTGCATTGTGACCCATTTCAAACGACCTGTCTGTAATCACATTGCTGGTTCATTTGGCAAAATAGAACACTAGCCCTGGGATCTAACTGCCCATGGCAAGATTGAGAGGCATTGCACACCTGCTCAGAGCTACGAGAGAGGCAGGTGGTTGTCTCTGCCACTACAGGCCGTCATTGGCTGAATACTCAGCATAAAACACTCTTAATTGATCACAAGCCCAGTCAATCATTATCAAGTCCAATACAAGGAGGGGCCATTTGTTTATATTGTCTGCAGGACACAGGAAGGCGAATATGTGAGGTTACAACGCATGCTTTTACAATGTAGTCTTTAAATCGCAACTACTGTTACAGTACATGATTTTACAACGCTTGCCATTACAACACATTTTTTAAAACTACCATTACTACGCATTCCATTACAACGCATACCATTACAACGCATAATACTTTTAGGACAACAGTAGGGTAAGTGTTGGATAGTGTAGAGGTAAAAATTACTATACCCACTCTAGTGAGTGCAGCAGTATGGTAAGTGTTAGATAGTGTAGGAGTGAAAATTACTATTTCCATGTACCCCAAAACCCATACCCACCCTAATACTAAAAGAATCTTCATTACTTACCTTATAATGCATTGTAATGGTATGTGTTGTAATGGAATGCTTTGTAGTGACATGCATTGTAATGGCATGCATTGTAATGGCATGCGATGTAAAGGCAGTTGCGTTGTAACAGTTGCGTTGTAAAGGTAGGTCATCATAATGACTGCGTTGTAATGGATGTTTCCCCAGAAAGGCAAGCAGTGCATCAGCCAAGCATATCCATAGGATTACAAGTCACAGAACTCATTTATGGTCTGCAATTTCCTGAGAACTCACAGTGGGAGGACTTTATACAATATACAATCTCAAATCATCCTATAAAAGTCATGTATTTAATTTTCTTCAGAACTGTGTTTATTTCCTGGATCTATAGCTGGTCAATATGTGTGTGTTCAAATGCACCTAACAAAAACTTGGTTAACTGCGAAAAAGTCTGTTTCCTAGGAATGCAATGAAGCCTAAAACAATACTGCCAGTTTACATCTTTGTTCAGTACTTCATTCGTAGAAGAGCAAACACTCACATAGAAGCTATTGCTAGACGTAATGATTCATACTGCTCAAGTGTGACTCGTGTCCCCTTTGTAGCAAGTGGCACACCACTTGCTATCTCATCTCTGGAGTCAAAAAGGAAGGAACAGAAAGAAAGCAGGGCTCTGAACTAATTACTACTTTCTGCAGTCCTTCCCCTATCCCCACATAGGGACATAGAAGGATGTTATGGGTCTAATCTTCAGACCAGATGTCAAGGCTGTGATGCTAATGGAGGTCAAAGGGTATGTGATGTCACATCCCCACTGCTCTCAGTGGGTGAATGAAAGTCAAGGAATTCAACTAGCCAAAGTTCTAGAATTTCCCATCGATCAGAAATGCCTTGTTGCCCATTTTACAACTCATTTGGAGGTGAACGACAATTCTATATGAGTACTCACAGTGGCTGTGTGCATTCTTGCAGGTTGCACATCCTGCGAATAGGCTTCGGTTTTCTGTTCGCTTCACAGAAGCTGCGGTGAACCATTTTGTTATCGCTTTTCCTACGGCAGCCATATTTTGTGTACTGGAAACCTGGGGATAGTTTAGATTGAAATTGTTTATTACCCTCTCCAGTTTTTCACCCGAGAGCCCTGTTTTAAGCGTAAAAAAACAAAGCATATTTAAAAAGCGAATCAGCGATGCATATAAAACTGCACAATTAAAACATTACATTGCAGACTGAGGATTCAGATTAGTTGGACACTGCTTTCTTTAAATAATTTTGAAGCATCATTACCCTGTGCAGTTTTTCACCCGAGAGCCCTGTTTTTAAGCGTAAAAAATCAAAGCATATTTAAAAAGCGATGCATATAAAACTGCACAATTAAAACGTTACATTGCAGACTGAGGATTCAGATTAGTTGGGCACTGCTTTCTTTAAATAATTTTGAAGCATCAGATTAATTACTTATCAAGACAGTTGAAGTACTTTGCAGAGAATGGGAAGGTTACAAAATAATTAAGGTTGAATATATCTCTTGCGGAGTACCATACTCTAGGCGTTGAAGATAGTACACCAGACTATGTAGATTATACAAGTTGTCTATATACACCCTCAATTTGAAACTGCTCAGCCCTGAGCCCTCACAATAATTGGGAAAAAACACCTTCAGTTGTTTCGCAAGATTGGTTACAAGTCAGTTCACTTCTAAACAGTGTACTGACAAAAGCTATGTTAGTATAAAAGTTCAATCGTACAAATCCCACTTATTTTGCATATACATATTAAATGAATTATCCAGTAAATAAAACTACTTTATAGTTAGGAAAACGTTATTTTTTCTCTATTAGGGCTCAGGGGATGTGCCCTTCTGAAATTCCTACACATTTATATGAAAACATGTTAAATACATTGATTTACTTAGATATATGATTGTAACTCTAAATAAATCATAGTATTTAAGTCTGGGCTGTCTGTTTCAGGCTGCCTGCTCTGCCTTGCTCTGAAGCAGGAGACGGAAGCCAGGCAGTAAATGAACTTTCTGAACTGTGAAGCAGCACCCAGGGCTTTCTGTTTTAAAGCCCTTCCTTGCCATTTTGGTCTACGGTTGTATGCACTCTGTAGGCCAGAGACTCAAAAAGCATCACGATTTCGGGCATCGGAGACTTCATCCCTGTGTTATTTCAGACGTTGGTCATTTAACGGCTTAGATACCACCCTTTTGTCATACGTGAGAGTGGATGCAAGCACGTCTGATCTAGGACCGTGTTCTCTGTAATGGTACGTTTTTGCAAGCTAATGTGTTATTTACTTTACTTGTGGATTTATATAGCGCAATGAATCATCACCAAAGGGATCTCTCGGCGCTTCGAGGAGGAGGTCAGACAGGGCAAGTGCTACTAATAGAGCCATGTCTTTAAAGTTTCTTGAACATGGTGATGTTGTTACAGACTCTGATGTTTTGTGGTAGTTTGTTCCAATGGCTGGCTGCCAGATGGGAAAAGGCTTTCCCACCCATCTTTACCTTGTGTATTCTGTGAGAGCACAGAAAGTTGGCATTACCAGATCTTAGTTGTCGCACAGGCTGATACCACCTAATTTTGTTCCTGAAATACGCCGGGCCCCTACCTTGTAATGAGCTAAAAGCCACACAGAGCATCTTAAAGATGGCTCGCTTCTTAACCGGGAGCCAGTGTAACTGATTCAGCAGGGGAGTAGAAGGCGTCCATGCCGGTTTGTTAAGAGCAAGCCGGGCTGCCGTATTCTGCACCACCTGTATATTGTGCTGAGACCCCCTCATCACGCTAACCTCCTCATTGTGACACCCAAGCCCTCGCAGCAGATTGCTGTCTCTGTTAGAAGTTGGAGCTGCTGCATTTGTTCCCCCATGAAATGGATCCAAAAACATGCAGAGTTCTTGTTCCCTTGCGAAGTTGATCCAAATATCTGAGTCAAGCAAGGCGAGAAATATGTGCTTACAGAGCACAGTTCTCGGATGTATGACATTAAAACTTGCCATGTCTTCATGCCCCTAAGTTAACACTGATGCCAAAACATGGATTGACTTGCAAACAATGAATGTTAAAAAACATTAAGGAATGCATTTCAGTGATTCAGTTCCTCTCTTATTTCACATATTTTACTAAATCTTGCACTCCGCGAGCATTAGCTATTTTATAATTTTGTTGTTTAGCTGTATTTTTTGTCTGTGCATACTTTGTGGTTTGAGCTATGCCAGGTGTTTATGAGGAGCTTGGATTGAGCGCGGAGGCGCTAAGGCTGAAGCCAAACAAAGTGCGTGTCAGTGGGTTGGCCTCTCTGCAGAGCACGTAAATCAATGTTTATGTATTACATTTGCAACTGAAATTCTGTGGAAATGTGTGTGAAGGGGTACACAGATGTCAAAATATTTGCAAGGCAAGAGTAAGAGAAATTAAAGTGCTTACATTTGAGGGAGTGCAGAGCATGTTTGGGGGCGTTGAAGTGACAGGGATGTGAGGAAGTGCATTCGGGGAAGTGTGAAAAGAGGATGCTGAGGAGGAAAGAGAGGTGGTTGCAAATGTGAAGATGGACAACATATGCAGAAATACACCTCACATAAAGCACACCTTCCACAGGCCTCACTTCTGTTTAATGCACAAACTCACAATTTCAGAAATGAAAAATTTCCAATGTTAATTATTTAGAACAAATCATTGTTGTTACTCATTTATCTTAAACAGCTTAAACATCCAACACCCATTGACAAAGCCAATCATACTGACAGGCTTTAGGTGTAGCTCAGTTGTTGTGCCATTTATCTGGATTCAATTACTTTTCAGTGAGAACCCAAAATAGCAGTCAGGTGGCACACTATGGGAATCACAGAAATGTATTCAACATGGTCCTTTATAGAGAGCCCTTGCTTTTTTCATCCCACTTAAAGACCTGTCAGTACATATTTCTATATGATTGGTTGCAGCCAGCAGGTGTGGGTGCTTGTCAAAGTCTGGTTAGAGCATCCAAACACTCAGGAAACCCATTCGGAGTGAGGCCACCCAGGAGAATATAATGCTCTCATATCTTTTATTGGACACCTGGCCAGCAGGATCATTTCACAAGCAGCATTTCAAAATTCGTTCCGCCAGACGCGTTTCAGGATACAAAATCCTTTCTTCAGTGGCAACAAAGATGACCATTGCAAGCGCTGTAGATTACACACATCGTCTTTTTAACACCTTCCTCACTGGGCGGGGCCGCAACACTACGGCCTACTGGGAGTTGTAGTGTGCAAACAGTGTTCCCAAGTGGATGCGCTTGAAAAAGTCCTGAATTAGTCAATAACTTTGCAAATCTTGTTTCTTGACCTACTCCGATTTGTAGGTGCCCACATTAGCATTTTTGAACGCAGACACCACCCTGAAAAGGCGTCAGCTTCTCTCCGTTCCGTTATCTGCAGCACCTTTGCAAACAAGATTTGCAAAGTTATTGACTAGCCCTAGATTTACTAACATTTTCAATAAGGGCATGTCACTTTTTGAATGAAGCACTGAAATAAAATGTATGTCCAGGTTTAAATAAATTGATGCAAGGCAGCACATAGATCTGTCTTGCGTTACTTTGCGTTGGGACGGCATTTCATGGGTGGAGCAAGGCAGACTCAGCTTTATTGGCAGTGTCACCCTCTGTTGTCGCAATGCTGAACTGCACTGATATAACACACGGTGCACTGAACCATATGCACTGAAATCACAGCTGTCTAGGTGTTACAAGCCTTCACCCATAGGATTTTGCTATTCGGCCAGTAGGTGACACTCTCAAGGGCCCTCTGGCGTCCCGCCCTTCATCCCTGTATGAGATGAAATACACATCCACACCTTGCCCAGATAAACCTAATATTCCAGTTCAGGCTACTGCACTACCTTCTTGATACATAATGGTCCCTATAGTCTTTTCTGTCTATAGACCCTGCCCTGATTAAGCCCTGGTGTTGGTGTTCTACTCTCTATCTTGATTTCTGGCTCACACAGATTTTCTGATCACTTTACATCTGCCTTCTGGACTTTTCATTCGCTTGGCACCAACCTGTATTCCGTTCCTGGCTTCCCTGTGTCCTTTCTTGTGTCTGCTGGTTTTTCAGTACTACCCCTTTGCAAGTCCCAATTCTCAATTCTCGTCATTGGTGGTTCCCTATTTCCTTGCACCTGGTTGATTCCTTGCACCTGACTCTCTCCCAGCACATGTGCTCCTCCCCTGAACCTCCTGCGTTTTCTCATTGGTGAACCAGGAGTGAGGAGGATCACAACTGACCTTTCTGCTGTGTCTCCTTGCTCTCTGTTCGATCCTGCAGTTAGATTCCAGGCTTGGCTTTGATTTGAATTTTCATTGTTGTTTATTTCCATGTTCCTGTTTTGATTAGTTATTGTCACTGTTCCCTGACTCTTGTTTATCTTGACTCTTTGTTCTGCCTATTTGTCTTGCCCCTAGTTTTGACTGCACACATCCAAACCTGCCTTGTACATTTAGATTCCTTATATTGTGTCCTAATGTGCAGATTTAAAGTCCTGTGAATTCCCAGTCCTACCCCTGACCCCTATTCCAGTCCAAATTTTCCCTGAAGCCAGTTCGTTTTTCTGCGTACCTTCCATAGTTCTCCTTTATCATGTGTGTTTATATTATTATCCTGATTTTCTTTGCTTCCAATGGTGTCAGTTAGAGTCTAAGGCATGTGCCTTTGGCACAGAGAACCACCCAGTGCTCCTTTTCCATTGGAGGTGCTGAGTGTCTCCCTGAACTCTGTGAGAATATTCTGCTCCTTGCCTTCTTGTAAGATGTGTTTTACCTCACAGAGATTTCACTTCAGAGGAGCAGACAAACCATATTTTGTGATAGTTTGTCTATTGTTTCTCTGCTTTTACCTTCCTGCTCTTTGTACTAGTGTTAGTTACATAGTTTTCCTTGCAGACTTCCACATTCATATTCACTGCCTCTTCCAACCTGCTTCAGTCCTGCCTTCCTCCCAGGCTTTAGTTATTCTCTTGTTTATAGTCTCTGGAAAGCCTTGGTCCCCACATAGAGCATGCATCCCCATTGCCCTACCTTGTCCTGCAAACCGTGTTAGCAGCAGAAACACAAAAGAGTCATTCAAAGAGTGGTAATGTTAAGGGCTATTTTGTTTTTAGGTTTGTAAAAAACGGAACATGTGCCAATACAAAAGTTTCTCTGACGACAATTTCAAGATACAGTATGTATCAACACCTTATCAAACTGGCTATTCAATACCTCCGGATAGAGCAGGTGCATCTTTGCCCTTCCTAACTCTTAGTGACCTAAAAAAACAGTTTCCAGATAGTACGTTCAGTGTCGGCTTAACGCAAACAGTTGGGTTTTAAGTAAAATCCAATTTTAGAAGAAAATTAGCATGTAATAGTCCATCTTTATTCTGTCTTTCCAAAATTCAAAGAATAATAATATGGCTGCCCATTGAGCAATGGAAGAATAGGGCAGGTTAGGGGAGAGCTCTCCAGCACTGAAATTGGAGGAGGGAATTATATATTTGCTACAGGAAAGTAGAGCGGGCGGATTAAATAGGTTTATCTGTTTATATTGCTATTTCTTTTTGCTTTTTTTTTGTGTTTACTAATGTGTATTTTGAAATATGTGTACTGTAACATGTATTGGAATTCTTGGGAAAAATATAACAAAATGTAATAAAAATATTTTTAAAAAAAAGAAGAAGAATATTCATTCCTTAATTCTCATCAGTCCATTAAAGAAAGAATCATTTGGAGTCTTGTGTTTCTTAATGGATCCATTATCTCATCATGCCACCCATTGAATTAGAACTGGAAAACATGTCTCAGGCCTACCACTACAGCTTGTAGTGCAGTCTTAAACTGCAACTTCAACCTGGAAAAGTAAACCTTTTGCTAGGTCTAAATATTCATTTTAAATTCTGTAATTCACCCTCAAGGTAAGCTCGTAAAGGCTTACAGGGCTCACAGGACTGAGTGCATGGAATTTAAAAGTAGGACATGTGTGCTTAAGATTTACATGCTCTGGCGGTGAAAACTCCTGAAAGTCATTTTTCACTGTGGTAGAGCGATTTCCCCCATAGACTAACACTAGGTTACCTTAATAAGTGATTTGGTTTGGGAACAGATAGCGAAATTCTTCTTCCACTCAACTGAATTTTAATTTTAAAGGCTCTTTAATGGTAAAGTGGGATTATAATTTACTTTAGTGAAGGCCTCACTTTTAGACAGTTGGCATAATTCTGCCTAGACCAAATGTGTCTTTCTGCAAGTGACCAGGGCCACAAGACTGTGAATGACTCTCCGGAGGTGTGGTGTGTATTCATTACAGACATAGTGGTAATTTGTGCTTTTTTGCGGTATTTTCACCTAGAACTTAAAGGATCATAACTCCAGTTCTTCTTAATGAGTTTTTGTGCCAATTCATTTATTTTATTTCACTCTTTTTTTCTACATTGGTTTGAGATTTTTCATGTGTTGTATTTTCAATGTGTATACGTTCAGTGAACGGATGAAAACTTTCAAGGTAATTTAACAAACTAACATAATGTTCTGCTAGTGGTCCCTAAACAATTACTAACGAAGTCAATAAATCTGGCTTTATAGTTGTAAAAATCCTTTTGTCTTAGGGATTTAACATGCCTCTACATGTAGTGCAAGGCACATTATATTATCACAATGTGTATGCATTGTATACACTGATGGTCTGACAAGTTCTGCGTTCATTTTTGTTGTACATAGAATAAACCAGGATAGAAAATACTTGCAAGCATTCACTATAACATCTCTTGGAAGGTGTTGACCAAAAAGAGCTAAGTGCCTGTGCACATAATCAGAGAGGCACGTCTCTGCTTGAGTGGTACATTTTAAATGGGGCTATAAATGAACTTTTCAGACCATTAGGTAGGTTCTGTAGAAACACTTGTCTTAATATACAGTGTTTGCCCACATACACCCATCTGACAACACAGCGGTGCACCAAGATCATGCAACACTGTGGCAATATCTAACAATGCCTACCCAATCTGACACAACAAATGCCCAATATTACAGCAATAGGTGAATACTTAACATCAGCTCAACTTTAAACATCACACTCTCATGGCCTTCTATACCCCAGTGCTGGCCCATTATCATCCAATGCAAGCCAGTGAACCACTCTGACAACGTTGCGCATGTATAACATCATACCGTGCTGATGAATATCTGAATATGTATACCTTTTAATCTGTAGAATAGAAATGTTGGCCCTATGTAGTCTGTTCATATAAATGCAATGAACAGCATGAACATGTACATTTTATAGCTCTGGAAATTAGAATTATTATTTCAAATGAAGATCATTTGGAAACAGTTGCAGAATGGAAAAGGGTACCTAGGGCGGTATGAATATTTGTTGGTCTTAGGTAGTTAAAAAGAGAAAACTGGGAAAGCAGTGTTGTGAGACATGTTTGTTGAAGCTGTTATGCAGGCATTGGTCCCTCACTCTCATCCAATGGTAGACCGGATAGATTGGAGTTTCGTAATCTCTCACATTAGAAGCCCCGTTTGAAAACACCTAGTGAGATTGTGACAGAAATCACATATGTAATGTTTTCCTTTCATCAGAGTGAAAAACCTGGAGAAACATGATAATTGTAACCTAAAAGAATTGTGAGTCTCAGACATAAATCATGTTTTTTGTCATGTAGACCTCTGGGATATCTGTGCTACCCCCCTTAGATACATTTTAGCCATTGGTAATTACTGAAGCTGCATTCCTGCCTATTTTATAGACCCCTGTGCAAATCCAGACAGATATCAGCCACTTGCAAATCAGACTTGATACTGATCCAATAGGAACTGTGTAGCCTGCACAGCCAGCCAGCCCATTTCCCATGTAGCACACCACAATCGCCATCCCTCATGGCGGGGTGCTTGTAATTGGGAGGAAAAATTGTGTCCGGTTGATGCCACTTTGAGACCCACATGGAGGAATGCTTAGACCTAAGGACTGGTGCCGGCCGGCTGTGAAAATGACCTTCAATTTACCACAATAGATTTGGCATAGGGCGCTTGATGTTTGATTAAGAGGGAAACTTCCTACCGTAACTTGTCAGTATCTGAGTGCATGGGGCTGGATGTGCGAAGTTCCTTGCAGCTCCTGCTGGGCTCGGTTGGCTCACTTGCTGAGGCGGGACAAACTGCAACAGAGAAATCTAGGTAGAGTCAGCACATGCAGGGTGCTGGATTTTGCGATAGGGGTTGGCAGGTGTCTGGAGATAAAAAGAGGATCGTTTTTGCCCCCCGAAAGACAGATGCTCTAGGAACACATTTTCAGGTACCTCTTGATGAATTTACAGGGGACAAGATACCCCTATTCAATTTTGAGACAGACTCCAGGTGAGCTCTTAATGGGGAGGGGGTGTATAGTACTGATGTATATAGGGGAGGAAGGGTATTAGGAACAGAAAGACCGGCCATTACAATAGCAGCAGTGTGGAACAGATACTCATTGAGGTCTGTATTTCAGAGGAGACTGGAGTCGGTGAGGTTAGGAGTAAAAAGGCTCATAAGGATACTGTTGTTTGAAAACCACACACAGCTAAGAAACTTTCTAACACTCTATAAAGAAATTCACCAAGGCCTTAAAATACTAAAGAAAGAGCTATGAGAACAAATGGGAATTGTTTTATTAAAAAAACAACACCCTCTTTAAGCTCATTCTTTGAGCTTATGAACACGGAGGAGAACAGGAAGGAGAGAGGAAGGAGGGAATGTAAGGAGGAAAGCAGGGCGAGGAAGGGTACGTACAACAAGTGAGTGCACAGCGCAGACTTACTCCTAGACTTCCTCCCAGACCCTACCTCAGGACACTAACGGAGGAGCAGATATTCCCATCAGCAAGAGAATTAACTGCATGCAATCCCCCAGACCGGCAGTGTTTAATGGGAAGCTCCCCCAGGAGATAGAAATGTGTATATAATTGGAAAGTTGTGATATAAACGGAAATCCCGAAGACCGATTAAGCAAGTCCAGTGCAGACCTGAGATGCTTAATCCTATGCTTAAAGACAGATATTATGGAGATTGTAAATTATACCCTTCAGAACAATATGCAAGACATGGAATGCTTGAATCTCCAAAATAGGCAGCTAATAGAAGATAAAGAGAAGATTGAGGCACATTCCTGGAAGAATAATCTGAAAATACTAGGTTTCCCAGTGGGAGCAGAAAGTAGCAACCTAAAAGATTTTGTAATCAATCTTCTGAGGGCAGGTCTCTTAGATGATAGGTCAGCTTTAGGTCTAGAAGTGGATGTACAGAGAGTTCATAGAGATCCTTATGGGCGTAGTAAAAACCATACAATTTCATGCAAAACTTTAATTTCTTTAGCCTGTTTCACATAGGAGTTAATCTTGAGTAGGGCCCGGAAAGATGCCCCATTAACAAGTGGTAGCTTTAACTATTGGGTCAGCCCGAACATTGGCAGGACTACAGCACGTAAATGTAAATGTACAGGAATTAATATAGCGCAAATCACCGAGCGGTTTCTAAGCGCTTGCTTAGGGAACCCGTCCTCGTATTCCCCTGTGTGATAACCCCGGCAGGGAATCCACAAGGTGAAAGCCAGGCATCCCGCCGCGAGGGGCCGTTGTGGAGATTAAGCAAGCTATTGCCCAGAGTCGCAGAGTGTGAACCAGTGAATCGAGTAGGCACCGGAGCGAAAATTCTCGAGTCCATGGAAATTTTTAGGACTCAAGACCCCGCCGGATCGGGAATTGAACCCTGGTCCCGGGCTGACCTCTGTTTCCAGGTCTGCCTCCTCTAACCAGTGAGCCACACTTCTCCACGTAGGCAGCAGAAGCAGGGATGTAAAATGGATGAGTTGAATACAGTAGGGGTAGAAAGCCCGGCTAACATTTCTAGCCTAAATAAAAGTTATGCAGAAGAATGAGATGCATAACAGAAGGGTAGTTGGTGAGGAGGAGGAATTAATTAAAAAATAAAGCTCAGTTGGCAATCATTGATAGCTGTATAGTGTGTTTATTTAAGTTTCTTTAAAATGTTTGAGTAAGTTAAAAGGATTTGTTGTTAAGTTTTAGCTTTTGATTTATGACTCTATAAAGCACTAATAATTATACTATGTGTAACTGCTATTTCCTCCCATGGTGATCCCAACAGGGAAGAAGATAATGCTTTTTAAGGTAGGGAGGTTTCCTCGGGGAGGGCAGGGGTGGGATGCATCACTAAGGGGGAAAAAGAGGTCATTAATATATCTCACCAGAGTGCATAGTACCATTGACTGCCTTATGAGAAGTAGGGTTAAGGGAGGGCAGATTTTTAGGCAGTATGGGTAGACTGATTGAGGTGGTTACTTGGAATGTAAATGTCTGCAATGTGGTAGGAGAATTTTTACAGAGGTCTAACTCACATGTAATTATTCTCCAGGAATCACATCTAGATAGGACTGAATGTAGGACCTGATTTAAAACGTGCTGCTGGGTACAAAACATAGTCAGCTCAGATCATATGGGGGTACAAAAGGAGTAGCTATTATTATTAAGAAGAATTCTCATACTGAGCTCATAGAGTAGAGAACGGATAGTTCAGGGAGATGGTTCATGCCCATTTTAAAAACGGGGTGCTCGAAATGGATATGTGTTGGATATTATGGGCCAAACTGATATGGATATAATTCTCATAGGATGAGTTTGTAATTTTGTTTGGGGTAAGGATTTAGATGGAACCACCAAGAGCAGTTATACATCCACTCCAAAATGAAGACGGCAGCTGGCAAATATGATGCAGGATCTGGGATTGTTGTATGTTTGGCGTATGAAGGTCGGCTCTCAAAGGTGTTTTCCTTTCTGTAGTAAAACATATGTGCACCATTCCCATATTGATTATTTTTGGGTGGATAAATAAATGACTAGGATGGTTAAGGCTGTAACACACAAGCCAGCGACATTATCAGATCATTAAACCCTACTTTGTAACAAGAATTACACTAGCTGCCTTATAGTCTTGACCCTGTTCCAATAAGAACACTCCAGGCTGAACTGCCAAGCCAGGTCCTTCCTGAATTGAAACACAAGCAAGCAGGACCGTACTCCCCCCAGTTATGGGCTCATCAGTCTGGTACAGCTTGGTTCCTGTGGCACAGTGTGTACGGGACCCATGTGTGAGCATATCCGTCCCACTTAGAATGGCACAATAATGGATACAAAAAAAGTGATAGATAAAATGCTTGAATTAATCTCAGCCACTGGTAATTACTCTGTTCAAGGAGGAACTGGCTCAGACATTTGGGCTGGTCTGCTCCAATTGGAGCAGGGTCAAGACTGATTTGCAGGTAGCTGGGTCCAAACTGAGATGACATGGTCTGCAAAATAACAATGGACTGGGTTGCAGCCCAGAGTAATTACCAGTGGCTGAGAATAATTCAAGCATTCCATCCATCACTTTTTGTATACTTTAGTGTGTCGCCCTAAGTAAGATGGGTATGCCCAAACATGAGTCCCGTGCACACTGTGTCACTGGAACCCAACCACGCCTGGCTGATGAGGCCATAACTAGGATGAAACCAGCCCTGGGTTGCTTGTATTACAGTTCAGGAAGGACCTGGCTTGGCAGTTTGGGCTGGACGGTTTTGATTGGAGCTGGGACAAGACTGATTTGCATATAGCTGTGTCCACACTGAAGTGACATTGTGTGCAAAATAACGATGGATTGGGAATTGGCCCTGAGTAATTACCAGTTACCGAGATTAATTTGAGCATTCCATCCATCCATTATGCAACATTCCATCCATCCATTATGCAGCACTAGCACCAATATGAGACTCCCTCGGAACATCAACTTATCTGACCGACAAGCTCATTGAGGCTCTCAGAACTGGCTCGCTATAACATCTGGGGAGACTTTAGACAAGGAGGACTTGGAGGATATATATGTAGCAACAAATGGGAAAATCTCAAGATTTAAATAACTTCAACTGAGCTCATGGTGGTCAGCACAAAAAATGGATAGGGGAACATGGCTGAGCACATGACAACATTTTAATGAATACGGTTAGGCTACAGAAGGAAGTTACGTTTTAATACTGGGAAATCATCAAAGCCCAGGAAAAAAATCTGACTGATCTATTTCATGTGTGGAGTCCAGATTT
Source organism: Lissotriton vulgaris (assembly GCF_964263255.1). Classification (NCBI taxonomy): domain Eukaryota; kingdom Metazoa; phylum Chordata; class Amphibia; order Caudata; family Salamandridae; genus Lissotriton; species Lissotriton vulgaris. The sequence goes on along the minus strand of NC_141689.1, from coordinate 1,091,979,038 downwards.
ACCAGAGCTTGCATCAGAATACCTTTGGTAAGTATCTCTAAGTCTACTTTATTCCACTGTAAAGTCCGCTCCCCTAAAGGGAAACCATTTCTTTACTCTCCATAGATAAAACTGGAGACTAGCCAAGCTCACACTGGTTATTCCAAGCTGTAAGAGTTGCAATTACCTTGCAGATGACGATAGACACATGTTTGTTGAGTGTCTGGGGCTAAAGGCATACTGGGGTGTTGTAAGTAAAACTCTTGGTGAAATCATGAATCAAAGATCAAGGTAAGACTCACTTTGATCTTAATGGTGACTGACCCATGTATTACTAAGCGGATGAGGAAGCTGTAGCAAAGGCTAGTGTTTTATCTAACACTGCTAGCAAGGAGAGAAATTTGCAAGAAAGGGTTTCTGCAGATCCACCACTGGCCATAGATTGGATCACAATCAGTAAATTATGTCAGATAAATTGATCTTGCACGTGACCTGAAGAATCATGGAACGATTTCTGGCTATGGCAATCTGTCAGATGATCACACCTAAAGATTGTGCTGCCTGAGATTGCTCCACAACTGACAGTATCTTTGTACCTTCTGTGAACAACTAAGACAGCCTTACCGATCATGGATAGTCACCAAGGGCTCAATCGGAAGCTGTGGCCGCTGGTTACATTTGAAAGTGGTGGGTGTAAACGTTGGGCAGTACTTTTATATAGCAAGCACTGCGAACAAGTTCAACAGACAAACCTGGGGTCCAGGGTGAGTCCCTCTCCCGAGAAAGAAATTAAAAAAAGATTGGCAAATGGTGCAATTTGAAGCAATGAATGTAGTGATAAAGCAAGGCTTATAAAGCAGTTGGAGCGTATAGTCTTGAAATATTAAACACATTAAAAACTGACCCATATCTTTCTGCATTAATATGTTCAACAGTTACAGTAATGTGTAAATTGCACAGTATGACAACTTTGGTCCTTTAAAATGTATGCTTGTCCAGTGTCTTTACTGCATGCAGCATTGAAAAATATGTTCTAATCAGACTTTGAGAAGCACCCAGAGCTGCTGGCTGCAACCAGTCCTATAGAAATATGTGCAGACAGGTCTTTAACCCCTTCGCTGCGGATGACAAAGCCAGCTCGTCATGGGCGTTACCTGCGCTGCGCGGATGACGAGCTGGCTTTGTCACGAACCGCGCGATTTTCAAATGTCAGCGCACAGCGGGAAAACCCGTAGCGCGCATGCGGTTAAGTGGGATGAACAAAGTGGCGGCTCTCTATAAAGGAACATGTCAAACAAAATTCTGTGATTCCCATAGTGTTCCACCTGACCGACATTTTTGTTTTTCTCTGAGAAGTAATTGTATCCAGATAAATCACACAAAATCTGACATACACCTAAAGCCTGTCAGTATGATTGACTTTGTCAATGGGTGTTAGCTATTTAAGATAAATGAGTAACAACAATGATTTGTTATAAGTAATTAACATTGGACATGTTTCATTTCAGAAACTTTGAGTCTGTGAATTAAATAGCATTGAGGCCTGTGGAAGGAGTTTTGGCCTTCAGCTATGTGTGCTTTATGTGAGATATCTATTTCTGCATATGTTGTCCATCTGCACATCTTCAACCACCTCTCTTTCCTCTTCAGCATCCTCTTCTCACTCTTCCCCGAACGCACTTCCTCGCATCTCTGTCACTTCACCGCCCCAAACATGCACTGAACTCCCTAAAATGTAAGCACTTTAATTTCTCTTACTTTTGTCTTGCAAATATTTTGACATCTGTGCACCCCTTCACACACATAACCACAGAATTTCAGTTTAAAATGGAATACATAAACATTGTTTTGTGTGCTCTGATGAGAGGCCAACCCACTGACATGCACATTGTTTGGCTTCAGCCTGCGCGCTCAATCAAAGCCCCTCATAAACACCTGCCATGGCTCAAGCCTCAAAGGTTGCACAGACAAAAACGCTGATAAACACCAAAATTATAAAATAAATAGCGCTTAAGTAAACCATGTGAAATAAGAGAGGAACTGAACCACTGAAATGTATTCCCTTAATGTTTTTTTAACATTCATTGTTTGCAAGTCAACCCATATTTTTGGCATCAGTATTTACTAAGGGGTATGAAGACATGGCAAGATGTAATGTCATACATCAGAGAACTTTCCACTGTAAACACATATATCTCGCCTAGCTTGACTCGCATATTTGGATCAACTTCACAAGGGAACAAGAACCCTGCTTGTTTTTGGATCCATTTTGGGGGGGAACAAATACAGCAGCTCCACTTCTAACAGAGTGAGCAATCTGCTGGGAGGGCCTGGGTGTCACAGTGGGGGAGGTTAGCGTGATGAGGGGTCTCAGCACAATAAACATAACACAACATTAGCTCGCAAACACTTTACCATTACCAAGAACAAGTCACCAGATCAGACATGTTTGCATCCACTCTCAAGTATGACGAAAGGGTGGGATCTATGCCTTTGAATTATGGATGTCTGAAATAACGCAGGGATGACGTCTCTGAAGCCCGAAACCATACAGCAGATTGCGTCACGGGCCTACAGAGTGCATACAACCATAGACTACAATGGCAAGGAAGGGCTTTAAAACAGAAAGCCCTGCATCCTGCATCACAGTTCAGAAAGTTGATTTATTGCCTGGGTTCGTCTACTGCTTCAGAGAGAGGCATGGCAAGCAGCCTGAAACAGGCAGCCCAGACTTGAATACATCAATTTATATTGGAGATATAATTGTTTTTTGTTTTTATGTAAATGTGTATGAATCTTAGGGTGGAGCAGCCCCTGAGCCCTAAAGGAGAAACACCCCCTGATCGGAAGTAGTGCTGAGGTGAAAAGAGAACAAAAAAGCCTATGTCCCATGCAGATGGGGATACAGGCCACCTAATACCATTTTCAGCCATTCTGGACCTCATTAGTGAGATGTAGCTTTAGCAAAAATGCGCACTGAGCAAAGGACCCATATCTGGACATACCCATAACCAATGTTCCCTCTAATTTAGTTCATCAGTGTGCGGCAAAGAAGGGCCTCTGTGCACGGCACCCAAGGATATATGCTGTGAAGTCAAGTGAAAATTCACTAGGCAAGTGAATACAGTGCGTGACCTTCTAAAATTAGTGGTGTCTACTTCAATGAAGGTTTGTTAGAAAAACATTTTTAAATGGTTCATTTTGATCCACTTTATCGAAATGTAATACTCACTTTTGAGGAAAATTATTTAATGGTGTCACATAGTAAATCAAAATGGTATGTTTGTGCTCACCTATGCCAAATACCCAACAAGTGGCAGAATGTGTCACATGACCAAAAGAAAATGCATAGGTCCTGATATTCTCATCAGGACAGTGTAATATAGCATAGGTCCAGAACTGTCACATTGATACAAAATTTTCAGTATATCCAAATGGGGTAAATGTATTACGATGAGAATGCTAAATAAAACACATTAAGCTTGTCAGTGATTATCTGAAAAATCTGGCATAGACCTCTTTTTTACTGACAAATGTTGAACCACAGCATAGCATGATTTTACAATTTCCCGACCACTGATTCGATTGAAACTCTTAATAATAGGCTGTCCTCCTCTAGCACAGCTGTCAACTCGTCCAAAGTCAAGAAAATGACTTAAGTTATTTCTCAAGTCCAAGCATGATTGCACTATGGAGTTAAAAGCCAGTACTGGCTGAAACTCACCTATCAAGACATGGGTCTTTCGAAAGACCTCCATAAGTTTTTATCACAAATATTTTCCCATTGCACTAGTAAAAAAGACACTCAGGCAAAATGTCACTTTACAGTCTTTCAGCAATAAAACAATACTGGCACATGAACCAATGTTCAAGAGGGGGATTGTGAGTGTAAACAGCACATATGAAGTACTTGTGTAGTTGGTCATTTGGACTGGCCTGTTTTCCCATTCAAAAATTGCATGCATCCATTATATTAAATTATGTTTGTCTCCTATCATTCACTACCTACGTAATAAAGCTAATGGAGCAATTCAACTTCCAGTGGTCCATAGTCATCAAATTTACCTCTCACATCCAATAACAACTAGCCACCAGCGTGCCAGCTGGTTAACTGACTACCACTCTTCCAGCAGTTTTTTTATTTCCCGAAAAAGTGTCACTATAGCCAAAATGGTGGCAAATACTTGTTTACTGCATTGAAACAAATGGGAGCAAATCTTCTTTTACAAGGAATCCACCCCACCTGCTAAAGATTATAACTCTCCCACTGTATCTGTTATATACATTTTAGGTGTCTGTTTTCATGCAATGCTTTGAAGGAACTTTAGGATGTACATAGCAAATCCATATTATTTAATATAAGGATGGACAGCATGATACTAAAGTCAGCACAAACCAATGCAGAAAAATACTTACTGGCAACTCCTACAGGTTTGCACTATTTTAGCCTTCCAGAACGGTTACAACTTACAGTAGCCATGTTAGTGACCTTTCCTTGTACAATAATGTTAGCAGATACTGAGTACATAAAGTAAACTAATGGGTGAGTAAGAATTTCCTTCATTAATGTGTAAGTAGAGTCCAAATCAAGCTTTGAGGAGCCTCCCCTGTGACCATTGCTTTAAGTGAAATTAAAAAGGTCTCTACAAGGGGCGTAATCAAAGAAATATTCTAGGGAATATTTTCCAAGAGACAGGGGGAGTGACTTAAAACATGAAAACTAAAGTCTTGCTCTCCAAACAGTGCCCCCTTACCATTCTTGGGGTGCCTTTCCGTAAGTTTTCTTTTGTGGCACCCGGACATATAACACAACAGGCATAGGCCTAAATCAAGTAGACCTATTGACTTTGCCAATATTTTTTAGCAGTATCAATAAATTAAATCAATGAAATGACTAACAATGTTTGGTTTAACAATTAGAATTGAAATTGTTTAAATTCTGATACGTTGAGAGTGTGATTTTATCATTAGTGAAGTTCGTATCACTTTATTTACTCCATTGGCTCTCATTCATAGTTATTTGTGGCCAGATGTAAGAAGGCTTTTTTGTTGTTGCAAAATGCCTTTTGGTATTTACAAATCACAAATTGTAATTTGGTCAAATGTTTCCGAATCACAATTTGGGTTTGCGACTCAATACCGAGTTTGTTCTTGAAAGGGGAGTGATTAGGGCATCCCTTCCAAATACAAAATCTGACTGCTATGTATTAATGTTGTGTGACCAACATGCTTTTCACACTGCATACATGTAGGGGTAAGCCATTGAAGTAAGTGTGGTCCCATTGACCACTGCTTTCTCTTAAAAATGTTAGTTACATTCTTATTTTTTGTTTAAAGGAAACAGGCTACATTGGAAGAAACAACTGCTTGCTTTATTTAAAAGCAGGCACAGTCATGGTGATCTGCCAATCCCCGCAGGTAACCAACACTGTGATGCCTGCGATTTCGAGTGGGCTGCAAATTGTGACCTACCTTATTAATATTCATGAGGTAGGTCAATTTGAGACTCACTATGACTCTGTATTTTGTGATACGACCTGTTAGTACACAGAGGAGTCATTGCACTGGTTTGTATGTTGCTGGAACACACAGTGTGTGATACCATCGAAGCCAGCAGCACCAGAATGGTGCTCTATGTATTAATGTGTAAATGGTGATGCCACTGCAAAAAAAATTGCCCTCTAGACAGACCCAGCCCCATGGCAGTAAGTCACATTCTGTACCTGAAGAATTTGGTTTTTGGTAAGTAAAACAAAAACTCAAACTACAGCAACATGAATCCCTTATGGCATGTATATTACCTCACTTATGTCACTTCAAAACAAATTTGCAAGACACCTTTCAAATTGACTCACTGAATATATATGTGTGCAAATTCAGAGAACATAATTTCACTTTCTAGCTGTTCCTCAATGATATAATAAGAAATGTTTTCAACATAAACATAAACAAACATCTAGGCCCGCAATGGCAGTCTTTTTCCAAGTCTATGTTGCCAGCTGTGCTAATAAATCAAAAGTGTACCCAAATGCAGTTGGGCTGGGTCTGGCACCAGGATGCATATAAGCATTGTGCCTCACTTTTAAAGAGTGGCTACACTCAGCCACAATCAAAAACAAAAGAGACGTATGAGGAGAATTACTTTAGGTCAAGCACATATCCCCCCTTCCTCACTAAATTCCCTCACATTCACGAGCCCTCACCCACCAAAGTTGCATGCTTCATCATCAGGCCGTGCTCCTTGCTGGGCAGCTGCTGCAATGCCCAGTTGGCCCCTATGAAGGGGCATTTTGCTAGAGATCATTTAATCAATACGCTCCAAAATTGAAATGGTTGAGTGTTGCCCTAAGCCTGACTCAGAAGGAGGAGAGGTAGACTGGCATATGAGGGTAAAACTGGCTATGAGTTCATACCTGCCAGAGTTTATTGTTCAGAATAAAATCCCATGCCAGGATTAAAAACAGGGCTAAGACCCATACAGGAAAACAATGGACCTTAGGCTCTTGGAAATAGGATCAACAGGTTTCATGTCGTATCGGGCTGCTGCGAGTCAATGGCAACTCATCTAGACTAAGGCCTGTAACCCAATCTACCTTATGAATACGTGAAAGTGTGTATGTTAGAGAAATAGTCCTAGTCTTTTCGGAGAGATGACTGAGCAGGTAGGGTCCCCACTACACTTCTCTACAGTGCAATTTGCAAGCATATGAAGCATCTCATTCGCACTCTTGGAGGCTCATCAATTTCTAAGTAATGGGTTTGCCAGATTCCTAATCTCCAATGTGAGATAAATGTCCTATATTTTTTCAAAACATTTGCACTTAATCAGTTTAATAGTGAAACCACCTACGAATATTTTTCTGACACACACACGCATTCATGTATTCCTAAGGTACGTTAGTTTACAGAACCCGGTCAAACCTAGTGATTTGCCCCAAAATCTTACTTCCACCTTTTCTTTTTAAATTACATTCCCTAAAAAGAAAGTTTTTTTCTCCAAATAAAGGTGGAGGCTGTGCACCTGGATAGACATTGCAAGTTTCTCAATTAAATATTACACATTGAAGTGTTCTCTAACTCTTCTATGTCTGGTATGTGAGGCGCATGCAGCCTTGGATTTCTCTTTTCAGTTTGGTGCATGTAGATTTGCATTTTCCATTTCTAGTGTAGGCACAGAAGCACAAGAATGAAAAGTATGAAAAGTAAAGATGGGAGCTTGATTCCATAATTTTGTTCAACAGTAGGAAACTGTCTATTCGTAGATTGTAATGATTTAGGGCTAGATGTACAAAGAACAGAATAGCTATTTCCTATTTGCGATTTTAGGAATTGGGAAATCACTATTCATCATGTACAAAATTCTTTTGAGTTTCATTAGGGATTCCTAGTGGGTTGCAAATAGACCTAAACGAATATTAATGAGGTAAGTCACAGTTTGTGACCCACTGCAATTCACTGCCATCACAGTGATCTTGACCTGCTGCGGTCAGCAGACCACCATGTCTGTGATTGCTTTTATTGCAAAAAATTAAACATTTAAGTTTAGTTTTTTAAGAGCAGTCAGTGGTTCTTTGGACCACTGCCTGCTCTTAAAAACTATGGGCCTCAATTATGAGGTTTTGCCGTATCGAAGCGCAGCAGGTCTTCCGTCTGCGCTTCCTATGGCAAAGGAAAAGGGCAGGAATGCACCGTTTCTAAAAGATACAGCACATTCCTGTCCTTTTCCCCTTCACCGGCGCACAATGGGCTGCCTGGGCCAAGGCAGGCACCTTTGCACAATGGTGCAAGGGTGCCTGCATTGTGGGGATGATTATTTTTGTACAGGAAGAGAAACCTTTCTGTACAAAAATAATCACAAGAGGCTTTTCCTCTTTCTATGTGTGCAGCAGAATGCAGCACACATAGAAAAAGGAAAAAAAGAGGAGAAATAAAGATATTTCTCCCTGTTGTGCCTCCCTTACGCCTCCCCTGGGGAGACGTAAGCTTTTGGAACTGCCTCAGATTTACGAGATCTCGTCACAAAACATTCATACATACCAATGCGAATCTGTATTTGGAAAGGACGCCCAAAACATGCCCCTTCCAAATACGGAATCGCAAACCCAAATTGTGATTCATTAACGGATTACCGAATTGCATTTAGGGCTTTGTACAGTTGGAAATGCCTTTTTGAGTTTGCAAACAGCACAATTCTATGAATTGGGCCGTTTGTGAACTCAAAAAGGCTTTGTACATCTAACCCTTTATATTTTTCCCAAAAATGTGTCAATGTCAAGAATTTCTCCCACACTCACTAGCTTAAGTCAACCACCAACCAGGGGTTGGAATCATGAGGTTCAGCCATATTTTAGGTAGCATAAAAGTGAGGACAACCTTAAAGTTATCTTCTAATCATGGGCAACTCACTGGAACGAGCCTTAAAAGGCTAAAGATCTGTCCCCTCATGTTTCTCAAATGGCAGGATTTCAATAGGTTATCTTAATGTTATTCATGGCTGGTTAGTCCTACCAAGATGGCGGATAGCATGTAAGCATTGTGAGCTCCGTCTATCTTCAAATCAATCCTTCATCATCCTGCGTCCTGGAGGACGTTGCACAAATCCACCACTACAGAGATCACAAGGGAAGGCAGATCGAATTATAAGGTTCACTGCCGACCTAACTGGGTTCCTGTAGCTGGCCCGCGTTCCATTGCGGTTGGCTTCAACCTATGACTTTGTCCCGATCTAGCGCGGCCAGATGTTTATTACAATCTACACTATTCTATTATGGTTTTGGATCCCTTGTGTGGTATGTTTTCATGTTATTACTGTTGGAGGTGTTGCACAAAAACTTTGCACATTGCCTCTGAGTTAAGCTTGAGGGCTCAGTGCCAAGCTACCAGAGGTTGAGCACAGGTTAATTTGGAGTTTCCTTGTGACTTCACTATGAAAAGGATTGTGGTTGCTGCTTGAGCATGGTTTTCCCCTTCAACCAGTAACTCAATATATTACATCATGTAATATTGTTTTAGAACAGAGAGGAAATAGTCAGCTAAGGCAATCAGTCACTGTTGGTGTTTACGTTACAAGGTTGAATTGTTAAAGACACCGATATTGTTCAGGGTTAAACAACCATGAGTAAAGAAACATGCACATTTTTCACACAGTGTTTACCTGCGGGTGGGAGGTGGGGGGATAAGTGTTGGGGTTCGAATTTGTCGAGTAGTAGATAGCATGTTTCAATGGCAGAGGTACTAACTGCATATACAGGGCCTGCAGTTGATTGCACTGAACTCCCGGGATGATTTGGAATCACCACTGGCAGATAATAACTGGGTGTTAACTCACACACACATGTGAAGGCACTCTCAATCAAAGCCTGCTTTCCACTAATGCACTTTAACTATGTCCCACACATGTACATGACTCCCTTATGACTCCATAGAAATAACCCTGATAGACTATGTGCATGTTCAAAACAAAGACAAGAGTGACCAGATTTTCTCCATACGACATGGAGCTATGTGCAAATACAAACATTCTGAAGTGCGGTGGTGCCAAGTCTAGCAAACATCACCCACGTACTTGTCCATATGTGTGATTCATATGCCAGTGCATGTAGATGAATTATTCTTGTCTTTGCATGTTAATTAACATGCATAAATCAACTAGAAATCCTGCATTAAGATTTCAGTTGTGAATATCGGGCTATAGCACAAAAATGCGGGTTTACCTCTGCACATACTATTTGTGTCTTGAGATATGTTCTGCCTTTTAATTATTCGGAGTATCTATTTGCTACTATCTACATTTCACTATGAAGAAGATGATAGGGATGCAAACATAAATCCCATCCATTTACTTAGTTTTGCTACCATTTATGCATTGTTTCTATAGTACAAGTGTCTCGCTTCAGTTATCTCTGGATCTTCATTTGCCTCTTCAAAATGGCTGACAATGAGGCTTTGGAAACCGTATTTGTGTGGTTTTGTTTACTCCCCTGACCCTTTCAGTTTAGGAAATACATGAGTACACTCTCAGCATACTCCAGATGGATTTCAATGCCACTGTGGTTTTTTTCTTAACTTCAAACAGTAATAAATCCAATTCGCTACATATTTTGTGTACTTTTTGTTCTTTTCCTACTTGTGCTTTTTCATGTAGTAATTCCTTTAGGGGACCAGCTCGAGCAAAAAGCGTAAGTGTCTCCCAGAAACTGGAAGCGTGCTGAGGCAGCATTTGTCACGCCACCAATGCTCGGCATCCTACTTTAAATCGTGTAAGGAAAACACATTGAGCCTGTATTTCATGTTATTATTATCCGTAAGGCCATACCGCATTAATTTTTTTTGCAAAAATTATGTGTATATCTTCTGGAAAAATATGCTGTTTCCCACATTCCTATTTCAAATAGCATGTCTTTGTTCGAAGCCACAGTGACATGATTATGTTCATCTGTGCCTTCACCAAGGTCACACAATCATATCAAAGGAGGATCTTGTTTGATCCACTTTCTGTATATATGAAACTCCCCTGCTCCTTTACATTACCAATCATAAACAGAAAAATATAAGACAGTTTTCCGTAAACCACAAGAGATTTGGTTACCTCCTCCGCAGGGCTTTGAACACTGGGACCAACTCTTCAGCGCCCACTCGAAAGTGTCAATTTCCTCCTGTAGTACATTGTTACTGTTGATCGTGGGTACAGAGTCCTCATGAATTATGTATTTGTATGTCAGGCTGGACTTGGTGTCATTTTCCTGAGGAATAACCTGCAGAAACAAGGAAAAGGCTTTCACTCTACCATATGACATTGGAAGCTCCACTTAATGGCAAATCTGTGGTAGGTAATGCTAAATAAAAAAGAAAGCATTATTATTATTAGTAGTAGTATTTTGATGATGTCTTGATGTTGTTATTATCATTATTATTAGTAATGATAATAATAACAATAACAACAACAACACCAATGGTATTAATGATGATGAGAATTAAAAAATACTTAATAATAATAACAATAATATAGTTGCCAAAACCTCTGTATTATTATTGCTATTATGATTAGTATTAGCATTATAAGGATTATACATTATGATTATTATGATTAATCATATGAATAAGATCAATATAATGAATAATAATAATAATAATATGCATGATAATAACATGGTTAATAATAAAACACATAATAATACAAAATAATAAGACTAACAATCATCAATACATGAAAAAACAACAATGCTTAATATATTGTTAAGATTTTCTAGAAATAAAAATGAAAAAAAACAAGTAAGTATGCCTATAGTCTGCAGCATCTGAGCAGTCTAATTGGATGAGTCAACATTTCATGTCGCTAATGGCATACCCGCCAGGTATGATGATATTTCAGTAAGATAATGAGTGAATGAAAGAACAACTAAAGGTCTCTAAATAGAAACTATTTCTCCCAAACTAGCTCACAAGGGTCACACAACACACGAGCAAAACAACTGCTTACATCCCTCTGATAACTAACCCCTTCAGCATTACGTACACATAGTTGATCCACTTACGGCTCAAGCCAAATCCCTAGCTCTGGATCAATTTGAGGTCCTATTGGACCCTAAAACCCAAAAAGAACCAAACTTTCATGTGGCTTCTGCCAGTCATTCAGAACATAACCTCATGCGCCACAAACTAAATTAAAGACAAAGTATTGTCCTTTTGATGTAAAACAGGCAACAGAACTATGTACCAAACGATTTTGACTTCCCCATATGGGCAAATTAAGTTATCCTAGGCAAATATGTTTTTCAATATAAGATACAAGAGTGCCTTCAAATATGTGCATTCAGAATGTGCACTGTATACATTTTTTATTTTTTATTTAATTGAGTATAATATTGCACTTTTAATGGAAATCAACAACACGCAGAGGGTACACATGATAGCTGATTTTCCTTTTAGTTCAGAAATGGCATTGTCAGACGGGAAGCGAGGGTGCAGGAATGTCTTTAAATTAATGTTTTTTAAAATGTCACTTTTAGTAATACCTCTAGTTGCAGTGATTTCATCTGATGTACTAAGGTGAAACACTTCTGTATATTAAAGAAATACATTTTTGAAAAATGTGAAGAGACTTTATAGTATATTTACATGATGTTTGTTGCATGATTCACATGGCAAATATTTTCAGGGCTCAGCTCATAAGCTCTTAGAACCAAGCCAGACCATTGGACGAATCTCCCTGTGAATTCTAGTATTACGAGATCTGCAATAATTCTTTGAAGCCATAGTGTTTCACTCCGATACTTCAGCAGCTGAGCATGTCAGACTGTGACTGGAAAAAATGGGGTATTATTGAGGAAATTATTTGGGGTTTCCCCCAAGATACCCCTGGTAATTTCCCTCAACCACCCAGAATCATCGTTTCCCTGGTATTGCTAATGCAGAAGTGGGGGTAAGTACTGATACAAGAACATACTCAGACAGATTAGTTATGGTCATTCTTTTATTGCAGACTCCCCAAGAGCGGCACCAGCCTTCCACGAGTCCGCCGATTGCGACTTTAAATTTTTCACTGTCTCGAAGACGCGAGCTCGCACTTTATTAAGTCAGTGTATGTAACAACATTAAGGGTTGTGTTTTCCCTCATTAAAATTGCATTACTATTAGCTTACGTTGTTGCATTTACCTTCGGAAATCTTCAGTGACTTCGTGGTCGTAAGTAACCACACTCTTATATTTAGCATGAACTTGCATTCACACTGGACTTCGTTTTGTTTATCTAACCGGTTTGCCAAAAACAGATCTTTCGTAGCGAAAATGATTTACGTTATGTTTAAATTGGGCTACACTTTTCTATGATCACAAGTCTGTCTTTCACACGCATAACATATAAACATGAGAAATGTGGCTCTTGGTTATACACTGTTAAACTTTGACATCCTTTGGGTTCTAATGGTGATTTAATTAGTTATATGTGGACAGAATTGCACTAGATCTGTACATTACAGGAAAGAATGATGTTTTCTATATATTTGATGAACAATGCACGTTTATGTGATGATATTTGAGCACCTTTATGAATTTAGTTGAACATTATGTAATGATGTTTGATATGTTTTGAATATAAGCGCATATTATTGACTATATTCACAGATGAATCCCGTGAAGAAGGGGCACTTAGTTGCCCGAAATGCATCGGGAATGTTTTGTGTTAAAGAAGAATTTGTTTGGAACATGATCATTGGGAAATCTGAACCAATTTACTATATTTTGAGAGAAGAATTAAGAAAATAAATATGTGGAATAAAAGCTTTAATTTTCAACAAAAATCCTTTTTTGGATTGATGCAATCATTTATTTATAAATATATGCCCTCATGGGCTTGATGGCTGTGCACTGAGGGGCATCCCCTAATTAGGAGATGCATCTGGGTTCCATATATTAGACCACATTATGGTAGACTCCTTAGATGACCAATCTAACACTTGACTATGCGTCTTTCAGATGCTGATCCTGTGACTGATTATAATTGTATTAAACAATGACATGTGCTTCATCAATTATTTTAAAAAGTATTGTTCGCAGGAAGGATTGTCACATATTTAACCTTCATCTGTTTATACATTGTATACACAACTTTTGAATAGGGATGTGAGAAACTAACTTAATCTGCTTTCACATAATTACATAGAATTCCAGGACAATGAAACAAACTTACACTTAATTTCAAAACATGAAATTCTGACATTCCGCGCTATATTCTAGCAGGGAATGTGTGTCCATTTTGGACACAAGGATGAATTTTGTGCTAAAATATAATGGCAAAAACACAAGTGCAGTGAACAACATTGACTTGCAGTCTGGTCACTTGCATTGTTCTTGTGCTCCTGCATTATAAGTGTTATTGACTGCGTAATTACGCAACATGGCATCATAGCATAATTGCGAAATTCCCAAAATAAAGCAAATCAATGCTGTGTCATTTAAATTTCACCCGGGGCTTGCATTTGTGAGATTTGCATTATTCTGAAGTGATATTTCACCCCCCTTTGATATTTCACTTGTGGAGAAAGTGGGGCATTGTCACAATTGTTCAATCCCACTGATTACTTGACCCTACGCACTATTGTGTAAGCAGTGGAAGGACTTCTGCCGTGCATGTTACCTTAAATGCCCTGAGCATGTGTGTAGGGATGGCTTTCCCCGTAGAATGTTCATACAAGACTCTCTTTGACATCACGTTCAGACAGTACTGCATTTGTTCAGCATGAGTAGCAATGTCCGCCAACAGTCTGGACAACTCAAGGTGTTAATGAACATTTTAAAAGAAGTGGAGAGAGAGCAATCTTCCATTTTAGTGCCAATGTTCTTCTGATTGATTTTGGCAAATACCTGCGTGTGGTTTAATATTGCTTTTACTCAGTCAATTTTGAACATTCAGTAGGATTGCTAAACATTTTAAAATGTAAAGAATTTTGGAGCATATTATCAAGCAGGGCGTTAAAACTTATTGCCATTGTACCGGCAGAAAACTGCCACTAAAGCAGTGATAATGGGCTTGATAATATGGCCTTGTGAATTCCAATAGAAACCCATGTTCTGGTGTGAACATGGGCTTTATTGAAATTCTCAATGGCATATTATCAAGCCCATTATCGCCACTTTAGCGGCAGTTTTCTGTCACTAAAACGGCGATAATTTTAACGCCCTGCTTGATAATATGCCCCTTTCTATTTTAAAGTGTTGGTAGTCTTTAACAAATTTAATGGCAACAATTTACTCAACAGTTTTGCGTCATGATTCAAAAATAGTTTTATGGATTCCTTGGTTTTTCTTATCACTTTTTAGGACCCTTTTGACCATTTTTACAACTTCGATGTCTTGGAATACACTGAATTGTCACATTGTTCGGCGTGATGGTTAATAGTGGAGTAGCAAAAAATGTATTCTTTATAATCTTTATTAATGAAATGTTATTCCATATGTTAATGTGTGGATAAAAAGTTATAAAGAAGCCACACTGTGTGTGATTTAAGTATAATCATTTTATTAGCACATTGGAGTGTTAAGAGCTCCTTTCAAGACATTGGAATAAGTCCGGCACACCAACATTCCAATGTTTGTTTTCATGTTTCTCCCTTTATAATTTAGAACATTCTACCCTCAGTGGGTGGAATTTTCTGATAGCATGATATCCCTTCGGCCTTAGACTATTGCGGTTGATAAAGGTTCTCTCCCTCATTATAAGCCATCGCCTGCGGCTCGGGCCTATAACCTTTAGGACCTTTAACAACTGTTAAAATCCCTGGTAGCAGCTTATAAGGCTACGGAACATTCCCGTTAACCAAATGTGCATTCTTAACGTTGGCCGAGCTGGAAGTAGGCCTTAGCTGCTCAAAAACCTTTCAATGTTAACCAGAATTTTGATTTCGAAATGTGATTTCACGTTTTGCTGGAGCAAGATAACCTACACCAATTAGAAGAATAGCTTTTTGTTAGAGCAGATTGGATTAATTGGAAGTAGTGATTTACACCATGTGTGGGGATGAGAAAGATCTTCCTGTACCATGCAGTCTGGACTAATCAAACATCCAAGGTCGTGCAGCTGTGTGAGATTTAGCTGGATGAGGGGAGTTTACCTGTTTCAAAGAGACAGAGCAACCATATTGGTTCCATTTCGGAGGAGCTGGTGGGAAGTTACGGATATGCAATACAATGTATTGATTGTGTGTCTCAGAATAGTTGGGAGATCCTGTCCTGGTTCTGAGGAGAGAAGACCTTCCCAATAAATTGCTGAGATTTCATATTCCCTGTTATTTTGAGCTAGACTTTTGAACTCTTATGCCTCTTTTCCTGAACCTTAAGTTTGTTCACTTCCGACTAACACCTTCTGCTTAGCAGTTTCCCTTGTAATTACTAAATGCCTTAGGTAGCTTAGGGATGTTGCTTTATTGAACTGATACTTTCTCTGCTTTGCTTTTACACTTGTTAACAATTTATGGTACCATCTTCTTGATCTTATCCTGTTAGATTGATTAACTTTATGGAATTCTATGCTTAACTGACGAGTTACCAAGCGAATAACGCCAGTAACTTTGACATATTCATTGATAAACCTTCATGGCTTGGAAACCATCCTCTCTGTCATTGTTTTGGAGTCACGTGACTTTCACTGTAATTTGATTTGTACTGATGTTAGCTCCCAGAATTCACTACCAGCTATCTAAAAGTCCATACAGCGAATGGTGCAATCTGTTTGATGACTACACCAGAGGCAGCAACTACAGGACATTGTGCTGTATCAATTGGTAGGATTGATACTGAGATTTCATAGCAAAGGCATGGGCTCTGGGTGCTACAAGCTGCATTGGCCTCCTGAAAAACTGAATGTTCAAAGCACATACTTTTTCACAAATTAAGCACTACTCCAAACACTGAATTGATTTTATTTGATTCGATTTGCTCCACACACAGTGTTCGGATGCACCTATAGATGACAACAAGGCATATAATGGAAATATAAAAACTGAGTACATTTTTTTGCAGTTGATAGATAGTTATTTCTTATTTCCTAGTAATTTTTTTACGTAATTAGTACATTTTGTATGTGATTAGTAAATATTTTATGTAATTTTTATATTGTTTTTACTATCTAGATAAATTAGATTTTTAAGATATTTATAGTAATTATATTTCCCACCATGGTGCATCATTATTGGCCACTGTCCCTAAAAGCGAATCTATAATTGTCTGTGTAATTCGTATTCTCGCACTCCTATATCGATCATTTAAAAAAAAAAAATGTAAACCAATGGAACAAAAATTTTACTTTTTAAATTGTGCTTTATGGCTGTAATAGCCGCAATCACGTTTTCAAGAAGAAGTTATTTCCTTTCATAGAGACCTGGTTTGTCGAAAAGAGAAAGTTCATAAATATCAATCACCAATGCTCCCACATGAAGGGAACACAGGGTAACACACAACACCTTAGAGTGTGCCTGGATGGCAGAATCACAGCCTGTGTTTAAACACTGCATTTTATACCATAGAGGCGCACATGAGGCACATTTCTTGATTTAAAATCAAATAAAGGTTCAAACACTGACTCTTGTACCAGGAGGAATCAATGACCACCATAATAAGCAAGAATCCTGGAATTTCCTAGTGAGCTCCAGATGTGTACACAACAGCCATGAAAGGAGGAAAAAGTCTCAAGACAACATTCTTTGTCTAAAACTACATTTTCCATTTCCAAAAGAAACTTTAAAACTACAAAATGTAACAGGGAATGACATTTGGCAGGAAATGCGTTTGACCAGGTCGTTTAACAGCGCAGTGTCTCAGAATGTTTTTAGTCTGTTGTTATTACACCCGTCACCTAAAAGGCTACAATATCTCTAAAATGTTGCAGGACTTGAGAGTGGCATTAGAGGGAGCAGGCAGAAGTGCTTAGGACAACTATATGCTCCTATCATGTCCACAAATGCCCCACACATTGTAGGTGCTGTCACTCAGGGACTGGTTGACCTTTGTGATGGTTTCCAACAGCACTTGCCATAAGATAACCTTTCAATTCTTTGCAAGCACAGAAGTAGTTGAAATAACTGCTAGAATTTTTTGAGAGTTAGAGTGTACTGTGATGCCTCCACAATGCCCCGTTTGCCTTGCAACTTTGTTGAAGGAGCAATGCAACCTTAATACCTTGCAAATTGTCGTTTTGCAATTCCATACTTTCCATTTTGATCAATGCAGACTTTACGCTTGAAAAAAATCCTTTGGACATCTGGCCCTTGGTTGTGTTCAAAGTACATCAAGCCCATCATGATTGGTGGGCCCTCTAACAAAAGCATATAATTACATTATTATTGAGATTGTAGATCTTAACCGTTTATAAGAAGAATGAAATCCAACTTTCATTTTTAGGTCGAGCATTCGAGACCTCTTGTATATACTTTAGTATATACTTTAGAGTACACTTATATGTGTATGTACTTTGTGGGCTCTGGAGATCAGCCCTAGGACTTGTCTGCTTCCGCTTGGGGACTCTTTTTCTGTTAAACTTCCTCTATTAACTGTGTTGATACAAAATGACCAGCAGAGCTCAGTAAAATACCAGAATTGCTTTCTTTTTTAAATTTTTCTGGCAACTGCCTCTATTTAACTTGCATGATAGAAAACAACCAGCAGACGACAGGATCACCAAACACAAGGTAAGTGGTTTAATTTATTTATTTTATTTTACCTATCCCGTCAACTTCCTCTCCCAACAGCCCCGCTACACCGTTCTTACCTGTGCCGGCCGCGCCTGACCATTGGATTCTATCTCAAGACAAATTGGAATCCATTGAACAATTTCGAGCTCTTTACTACAAATTCAATTAAGACCTGAATCCTTTCTTTTTCAACTAAGCATTTGGTTTGTGCTTACCGCCCTTGTTATTAACCCCCACTCAAATCTTGAGACCAGATGTCCTGCACACACCATAAATAACTATGTCCAACCCTTTGGCAGCATGAACCCTGCCTGAAGGTCTTTTTTCATACCACCTTCCATTCGGACCCGAACACTGCTTCTGGTTAACCATTACTGTGCTATCCTCCAAAGAACATCACTACAGTAAGAGATCCGCCTACTGTTCCCCAACTCTATAGTGACACACAATGTGACCAAAGTCTAGTGCTGAAACTGTTTGAGCCCTCAGCTCCCTCCATGTTCTGTAATACATCTCTGTGTGGAGGTGGTTTGTGGTGCAGGAGGGTGGCAGAAAGAATGAATAAGCATTGTGTCTGACTTAAGCCAAACAATAGGTTTTTGTTTATTGGATATGATGAGATGAGGAAATACAGGTGATTTTTTGTATTGTATACCAAAACATGATTTGGGTTGTCATAATTGTAGAAAATTAAATTCAAAAGGAAATCACATTTAACTACAATAGGCACCCCCCTCCACAGTTTACAAACCCTGTATATACAATATAATGCCCAAAAAGATTTGGCATCATATTGTTTAAAGAAAAATGATGCAAAATGAATGAAATCTAAAATGGAGACACGTACCAGAACAACAACGGCGTCATGAAGCGGCCCATCGGTGTGAAGCGTTTCAATGTCATCTTCTATGATGTACTCCCATTCCACTCCAAGGTCTATGAACGAACGCGACCTGGCCTCTTCGCCTTTGCTATTCAGAATGTAGTGCCCTGTGGCCTGGTTCTTAATAGCTGTAGGGGAGAACGCGTAAGAACCACACATTTTGCCTTGTTTACTTTAGATATTTTACAAAGAACCTCTAACCGTATTTACGTAGACACATGAGGAAAAATGCATAAGGCTTTGCCTGAATAACATTAATTGCATAGTACTGCAGTTTTTTTATAATCTCCATGTGATCTCATTGCATACTCTAAGATATTTTGGAGGCTTCGGCACTCTTGCGTAAAAGAATTCATTGAATGCAAACAGGTTCAAAACTGTATCATGCAAATCAGTGGTCATGCAGCAGAGATCTTGCAGCAACCTTTCCCTAAATCTTTTTCACAGATGCGCCTATCCGATGCTGAAATATTTCAATGTATCTAAAACCCCAAATGTATCAATGAGATGCTAGACTTTTGCCCAGTAATGGACTGTCAACAAAGATAAAATCAAATGAGGTAGTGAACTGAGGATGTGCTTAGCAATGTGTCCTCCCATTATAGGATACTATCTTTCACTAATGCCTTCATAAAGAGAGCGGGTCAACCAGTGGGTGATTTGTACTGGTAGTTGCCATTGGTTAGCATCAGTACTCATTTATGGGAACTGAGACTTGATTTTTACAATCAGTCTTTGACCAACATCACAAAAGAGGGAAGGAAGGAGGCACAGAAAGATAGGGAAACCATGACAAACTGAGAACGCACGGATGAAAACAACCTGCAAGAGTGATATAAAGATACAGGAAGTGTACATTTTTGAAAGAGAGAGAAATGAGGGAAATCAAAACTAGCCATCCTTGGTATTTGGCAGAGGAGCTGCTTGTGTATTCCTAAAAAAAAGCTTTGGGCCCCAGCAGTAATTATTTTTTACAGATTAAGTATGTGGGTCAATCTCAGAGCTATGTACACTGTTTAAATCAGCAAAGAGCTATTGAGTATTGGTGATAACATGACATACTTTTGTTAAAAAATAATCATTAGCTACTGTGTGGGAAGATGACAGGTGTTGAATACTACCCTGCAGATCTTCATAAAAGGCACATAAAGGCCTGTTCTTTGGTGACCGAGTAACATCCATATAGTGTGCCCTGACACTTAACTGATTTCTCTGACATTTTTTAACAAAAGTTCATTACAGGCTAGCCACTAGGGTAAACCCGAGGTCGGTACATTTAACCTCATCCGTGAGGCGCATTTTCCCGCTGTGCGCTGAACTTTTAAAAATCCCGCGGTTCATGACGAGCTCAGCTCGTCATAAGCGTACGAGAGGTGTACTTCATGACAAGCTGAGCTCGTCAACAGCATCGAAGGGGTTAAATGCCTGCAGAGACCATGTAAAGGTAGGGTTGCAACCTTTGTTTGAAAAAAATTCAACAATACTCTTAATATTCTATTTCTCATTTTGAATAAAAGGCGGCAATGCTACCTCTTTCATCTGCATGTGCATGTAGAGTGTACACATACACCAGTAGGCTTGAGTACACCTATTGTCTATCCTGCACTGTCACAGTAAGAGGAGTTCTTCCATTCCCACTCACAGAGGTACGTTTAAGAGACATCTATGTCAGGTTCACCACTCATTTGCGCCCACTTTACTAACATTCTGAGATTCCGAACCGTAAGCAAGCCAGAGGCAATATTGTTGTCAAGTTCTGTGATATTTTATGTTTATTAAGATTTAAAGCAGCCTCAGTTGCTTGGTGAAGTGAATATTACTAAGCTACAGCCAACATTTCCCTTTCAAAATTGCTCTTGCTGCAACTTATGCACCAGGTAAAGTTCTGTATAGTAAAGTGATGTGGTTTATTGCATAAGCTGAGGACTTTGGATTTGCAATGTTGGATTTGAAATCAGTCTCTATTCTTGAAGCATGACCAACAATCCTGTGAGTTTGAGCAAATCTTCCCTTGCCTAAAATGTGAAACACATTTGTTATTCAACGATCTAAGGGGTATATTACCAACAAGTAGTGATATTTATCGCTAAATAGGCTTAGCGACGATTTTTTTATCGCTGCCTATCACTGGATATGTTAGCGGAGAAAACATGCTATTAGCAACGTTTTTCTCCATTGTGCTAAAATATCCAGCGATAGCGGCGAAATGCGTGAATATCGCTGAGAATACAGCAATATTCACGCATTAGTGACGAAATGCTCTTAGCCACGTTATCCACCTCCCATTGGATAACATGTCTAAGAACTGGTCTGGGCAGGTGTTAGTATTTGGAGATATTCGCGCTTAGCGCGAATATTTCCAATGCTACTCCTGCCTTGCTAATAGGCGATAGCGACGTTAGCGACTGCTTTCAGTCCCTAACTGTTTGGGTACGTCCACTTTGCATGTCATTAGCGATACACATCGCTGACATGCAAAGCGGGCCCCAAACCGCTCGCTATCGCCTAAAAGCTGTTGCTAACATCAGTTAGTGACAGCTTGCTAATAGGACGATAGAATTATCGCCGCTTAGCGGCCGAAAACGGTCGCTAAATCAGCGATAATTGCCTATCGCCCCCATTGGTAATATGCCCCAATATTCCCAGTCTTCACACACACAACTTGTATCTCTTTTAACTCCCCTCCTGCAACTCTCCCACAATGTAAAGTGCTCCGTCGCTCACGAATGCTAAAACTAACCTACTTTATGAAGGCTGTACTAACACATGCTAAGGAATCAATAGTAGAAAATACAATGAGCTAAACAAATTCTAGGCAATATATTATGAATATCTCATAATTAATTTCTAGCACCAATTGTGAAGATGAATTGCTGGTATGGCCAGTGAAATCCCAACCCGGTGGCAACCCCATCTCAGAGCCAGTAAGGGCAATTTAGATGAATGAGTTAAGCTGAAACAGAGTCCCCATTATCTATCCTGATTGCCACATTTGCCATTAAAACTTCACATAAACAATCCGAGCTGAATATGAAAGACTTACGCTTAGAATTACTATCAATAAGCTGGCATTTTTTTGTCAAAGTTTGTTTCTATATTAACTTGACATTGGCAAGATGGCCAAACGGAAAGTACCACTTTCCAACCAAACATTTATATGAAGCAACTATTCTGTAGACCGATTTTCCCTCTATTTCCAGAATATGTCCTTTCAAAAGAGTTACAGTCCCCTTTGTTATTTGATATTTTACTGCTCGGAAAAGTGGATTTTGAATGTTTGTTCAGAATGTTGTTTGTGTTCTGCTCCAATTTAATCTTTTCTCATCATCCTAAGAATGTTCCCTAAGGTCATTCCATTTCACCAATAATTGACAAGGTAACTTGGAGAACCTTGAGCATGAATAGTGTATGTAGTGTAAGGATCTTAGTGAAAGCCAACTAATCTACAACCTACATGCTAATTGATGCTAGTCTGGGCCTCAACTCAGGGCATAGGAGGTCTATTTGGATCCGAACTTGGATTATATCTACACTATAAGTGGAGCATTCTAAGGGCCTCATTGTGAGTGACTCAGTGTTTGAGTATTTGGGGAGGTAATGCCATACTCATCCCCAGCTAATCCAGTGCATACATTTGAAGCACAGGTAAAGGTGCCACTTCAAAGTATGCATCAGGCTCTAGTCCCAGGATTTAAAAATCTGATGGCGGAGTCCCTGGCAGTAAAGTTGCTATGGACACCTCAGGCATATATTATACCTTGCTCATGAATATTCCATGTGCCCGTCTATTCTATTGGGAGACACATCTGCAAACTGAACAATGTAACTCTATAGCAGTAACACAGAATTGAATCCATGTTGTAAGTAAAGGGTTTTTTGCTTGTTGAAAAACCTCAACATTTTTCTCACTTCTGTCCAATTGCTTTAAACTGATTATGGCCATTTTGCACAAATAGCATATACTTGCCTAAATGGCATTATACACTGACAGCTTTAATGAGCTAGATGCTGTCTTTCAATGCATATGTTCATTGAACATCCAAATAATTCTTAAAAAGCTAAAGATAGTCACCAAGTTTCAAAGCTAACTATGATTCATTGATAAGTAGAGGTAGCAGACATGTAAAGAAGCCACTCTAAACTTTGCAGTCATCATCATACAAGTTAATTCTGTTATTTGTTCCTTCAATCATTCACACTTGATGATTTAGGATAGCCGCGAAGCATTCACATCACACATGAGGAGAGAAACACTTACCAAGAATATGAGGGGAAACCTCGTCTTCTTGGATAAACACATGTCTAGCACCAGGGGGTATGTCAAACATCTTAAGGTACCCTTTGCATGTGAAGTGTTCAGAAGAGGAAGCAAGAAAGAAAACAAAAAGTAACAGCTACGGTTAGTAGAGTGCTACATCATGACAATCCTAATTGCAGAGGTGGGCATCCATATCCTACAAGCAGTATGATAAGTTTGACCTGAATGGCACATAGGTTCATCACAAAAATAAAACTAATACCTCCTGCCTCCACTAAGAACACAAACATTCTGATAGCAACAAACCTATTGTCCATTCACCTTGTTATTTATATTTGAAGCTATAGCAACTAGCAATACCAAGAAGAGGTTCATGTTTTCCATGGATATTATAATACAAATGCTCTCAATGACTTATTGTACCAGTTCTCTGCTACTGTACACGGTACACACTGAGTCTACCATTCGGCGTAGGATATGGTAGAATTTAATTCAATGCAAGATTTCCACAGTACAACTCAGTGGATGACAGAGCAGAGAGAATGTGTAACAGTATATCAATTAGCCATATTTGTTTAAGCACAACACCATTTGCATTGCTCTTTTTAAGATGGAGGCCTCATTTTTTTAAGTCACAAGTGGTCAATATTCGTAGATGCTGTGTTTATGAGAGAAAGTGAATATTTTGCAGCCCAATAGCTATTGGAGAAAATAGTATGAAAACTTAGAATTTTAGCCAAGTTGAAAATACAGATGATAAAATGACTGTATTCTGCAAATTTATCATGCAAGCTTTAGAGCATTGCTGAACTATAAAATGGTTTATCAAGCAACAGGTTTTGTCTGCCTATACAGTTGTAGAAAACTGCGATGAACAAAGTACAGACACGTCCAGTGTGTCACACAACATCCCATAACCCTCAACTAAAATCTATTCAATTGAATATGACTGCTTTATGAAGGGGATTATTAAGGTAAAAATGGAAAAGCAGCTGACAATTCTAATTCTATGCAGAGTACTGATACTTCTGAAACATAAAATGTAGCTTTCACCAACTGTATAGAGATTGGGTGACCTCCAAAAACGTTTACAAAGGAGGGGTTTCTGGCATGTTGAATATGGTTGACACTGCGATACAGTTATAGTGGATTAGGGGTATGTGACTTGATAGGTGTTGTGCTTCATTTGATGCACTAGTCGGCAATGCTTTGCGGGGATTGAGAATGATTTTATACAACACTTCCCTCTGCAATTGACCAAATTTGAAAAGGCCTAGCTATCTCATCCCATTCAGCTCAAGTATGATGAGCCTTGTCTCCCAATCAATCTGAAGGATATCCAATGAGAAAAGCATGAACCTCTAACACTGTTATTGTAGTGCCTGCGGGTTAAGAGTAAGAGATATCCGCACAGTCCTGAGACACTTGCCGCTCTAAGAACTTTCTGGATGCCCAGCCTGCTGCAATCCTTCAATGACTTACCCATGACATTCCTAGCTTCCCTGGTCTCGGAAAGAGAAACGTTGCGAGCTCCTTTAGGCAACGAGAAGGCGCCTCTTGTCTTCCCTTAAACAGAACGGTTTCAGTTAGTGGTCGGGGAACTGAGTCTTGCGACTTCATTGACTACTTTTCAAGTTGTGTGCATTTTATCGATTTTACATCTAAATTAGGCTTGATTACATGTATATACTGGAGATAAAATGCAGCCAGCATGCCTCAGTAAAAGACAGTAAATCATAATAGTCAATGAAAGTAAGACTAAGCTTTGAATGAAGAATCATGTAGGTGATTTTAAGGAGGATACTTGCAGATTTCATTTTCCAGCAACTTGAATTCTTTATGGCACCTCTTGCTTAAATGCTTTCCTGTTGGAAGAGGTTAATTAGTGTACGTACTGTATAAATATATATGTATATAAACATATATGCCAGCAGCACTTTAAAGCAGGTGATGTTAGATAAATGCTCAAATATGAATTGAAATATGTAAGATTGGGGTTTTGGGAGTAGAAATGGGATGGGAAGGAGGAGGGATGGGGTTGTTGGTGTACTTTTGTGGTATCTTCTCAAGGTTATTCATGCAATTTACTTACAATGGCTATATTGTTGCACTTTTAAACTCTGCAGGTGATTTGAGGGTAAGGTTTCCCATAAGGAAGCATCATATAACTATAATCAATCAATCACTAACTATTTTGTCAAATGCTTCTAAAATATAAGAGGTGAGGAAGCTCCAAGTTGCTGTTTTGCACATGATGGTGGTAGTGGGGTGTGGTATTTTGTGTTTATGTATCTTATGTGTTTACCATTTTATTCTGGCTACTGCGCTAAAGCAAGAGTTAGTAAAAACAGTCCATAACTTTCAGTTTACATAAATGCAACTGCGCTCTGTATACAACTGTAATATTTCACACACACACACACAGACATTTTGAAATACAGTACCATTTGAAAAAGTAGTCCCTGAAAAGTATAAAGAGGTTCTATATTGGGTGACAACACACTTTCCAATAATGGCTGACATCATGCTTTCCAAACACCGCCTAACAATAACCATATGGAAGCACAAGCTCCAGCTAAAGTAAGGTGAATACGATGACATGAAACTTTTTCATAAAACTACCATATCAGATGTCTCGCATGCCATGCATCACAACTATGTATAGGATTGCTCATGTAAGTATACTTCAACAGTGTAAGTGAGTGAGTTAAAATTTATAAAGCGCAACTTAGCCCATAGGCCTCAAGGCGTGTAAAGATTGGAAGCGCGGTTACTAGTACTACTAAGTGCCACCCAGTGTCCAGGATATGCCCCTAATAGATAATAAAGGGGACATGGATGCAGTAAAAATAAAATTCTGTATTATGCAACAGGTTTTCTGTGTTAACCTTCATTGGATTATTTGTCTTGTGGTTGAGAATAATCTGTGTGGCTGTCTGGGACCCTGAGGGCAGCCATGTTGTAGATTCTGTGCTACCGTTTATCGAGTCAAAAGACCACTCTGCTTGCCACTGTACCAAATGGAGGAATTGAACAAGTCTTGTATTTTTAAGCAAAAGGGCACCATCAAGGCCCTCAAAGCTAGTTTCATTATAAGTAATAATATGCATATTAATGGATGAAACACAAACTGTCAGGGTGTAGAGAATATATCAAAGGCAAAATATCATGATCTGATACTGTTTAAAGCAGCACAATGGTGGATCTCCATTTATTTAAGTTTTCCTTTGGAGTAATATTCCTCGAGTGCATTATTTTGTTCCATATAGTGCCGCAAAGGAGACACTTCTTATGTCAAATGATTTTGGGGTGAGAACCAAACTTTGTAACAAATATCCAAAACCTAAAACCGAGTGTCAATCATGGCCACTGTTGATATCCAGAACTTGAATTTGAGTCTTAATATAAATATTAAATGTTTACAAATTGTCCCATGTATTGGTCATATGACAGTATTCGCAGCAGAATTTAATTATTGTGCCCATTTTTATTAACACATATACATCTTAACTCACAAAAAACATTTTCTTACCAGGTTTTTTAGGAGTTCTTGTAAATGTTCCCTTTACAGTTCGACAGTGGGAGTTATCTCCTCCACAGACTCCACATTTATCCTCTACTTTGTTGGAACCAATTTCTTTGTCACAACCCACTTTCTGCAGAGATATGTAAGATAGGTGGTTAATGCTACATTGTTAAATACTGTAGTGGGATCATTGTAGGAGCAAAGGTATGTTGTAAACTATGTAAGAGTTGGCCAAAGTTCACTACGTTGATGAATATTTCATTGCAATCTTTCATGTGAATTAGTTATAGTATTTTGTTTTCAGAGGTGGGTGGTGTGCTCTCCAGAGGAGAAAGTGGCAATAAATCACTGGTTTTAAGGAGGATAATGGGTCTGGTTTGTTATCAGTGGATTCAAAAGATGCTCAGACTCCATCTACATGATAAAGGTCACTCAAGTCTACCTACAATGCTCCTTTGATATCCGACAACTGGCAAATATGAAAAATAAAGATTATTTATGATCAGAAGTCTTCCACTTTCAGTCACCATTCTGTGGATTACAAGTAGGGCATATTCTGGATTGCTATTTTCCTAAAACCAATATCTCTCTAGCATCATCTGGGCCCACCATGATGCGACTGTTGCATTCAAATAGGAGTGATACCTTCCCTCAGAATAGCACAAGTGAAGACAACTCTTGAGTAAGTCGTCTGGCTATGGAGCTCTAAAATCTGCATGCTAAAATGGAAAATTTGTTTAGGTCATTTAGAGGCTGAAGTTATTATTTTAAAACACACCTTGAAATTATGATAGTTGGCTTTTACTGTCTGATTGGCCGAAGCTGAAAGTTACAAAGGACTAGCTTCAAAACTGATATGTTATTTTGCTTATACATAAGACTTAGATAACTGAACGTGTCACATGCATGGATGCAGAGGACATGCAAAGAGCTATTTGGATCAGAACAAGAATGGGTTCCTAAATCCTAGACCACATAATCTATTTGACACTTGAATCACAGCATCATTAATCATATTCTTGTTTTCAAGCTGAGCCAACTCTTCAGTGTTTTCATATTCTCCTGCTCTTGGCAGACAGAAGGCTCTTAGCAGGAATCTGGTACGGGTCAGAGGAAAAAGCAGAGATTTGGGACATCTTGGATCCAGAGGAGTAAAGCATTAGCGACCAAAAAATGGAAAGTAAACGCAATGTGAGGAGGAATGTACCTGTAACTGTTGTAGATGCAGAATATAAGTAGCTAGTGAGTAGCTTGAAGATTACTCTCTTTTCGACGGGGAGCCAGTGGAGGTCTCGCAGGTGTTGGGTGATGTGTTCATGCAACGGGATGCCAAGGACGAGTCTGGCCGTGATGTTCTGGATGGTCTGGATTTTGTGTAGCAGGGATTTGTTGATTCCAGCATAGAGGGCATTTCCATAGTCCAGTCTGCTTGTTATGAGTGTGTGGGTGACGGTCTTTCTGGATTCGGGGGGATCCATTTGAAGATCCTGAGAAGGATGCGGAGGGTGTTGAAACAGGTGGAGGCGAAGGCGGTAGCTTTGATTTGGCGGGTCATGGTGAGGGAGGAGTTGAGTATGATGCAGAGGTTCTGGGCGTGGTCCGTGGGGATTGGGGTGTTGCCAAGGGCGGAGGGCCACCAGGTGTTCCCCCAAGCTGATGGGGTGGGTCCGAGGATTTATTTTATTTTATTTTATTTTATTTTATTTTATTTTATTTTATTTATGCGATTTTCTATAGCGCAAACTTTACCCGAAGGTGTCAGAGCACTTTACGTAAGCACCAGTTGAAAAACATAAGGACTTAGGAATACATGCGTTACAAAAAGGATACATACGGAAAAAATTGCAAATGCACAAGATGTAAAGTCACACAAGGAGGAGATACAAGTGGATATACTCTAAGAGTCACATCGGAATGGTAGAGAGTACAAAGGTCTACTGCATATACTAGTGATTGGAGTTATCTCTATATACATAGGGAAGGGATACAGATGGATATACTCTAAGAGTCACATAGGAATGGTAGATGGTACAAAGGTATACTGAATATATTAGTGATTAGAGTTATCGCAATATACATATATATACACACATTGTAGATTCCCTCAGGCAGAGTTCCATTAAGTGGGGTCGTAGGGGGGACGTGGTCACAACACCAAGGAAGGGTGGGAGGGAATCAAGGGTAAGGAGAGAAGGCAAAGCAGAAAAGGGAAGAAACATTTGAGGAACATCAAGGGGGAAACTAGTGAAAAGGGTAAAAGACGAAGGAATGGACAAGAAGACAGGCCAGGGACCAGAGAAAAACGCCTGAGAACAGCAGCAAAATGGCGGGCAGGACAGAAGGAAGGTCTGCAGAGGGTTTTTTGAGGAGGGGCTTGACTACTGCGCATTTCCAGTCGTTGGGGAATGTGCCAGATTCTAAGGTGGCTTTGATGGTGCATTGTAGCTCGGGTGCTATGGCGGCGGAATCTATGTTGAAGATGTGTGGCGGGCAGGGATCCATGGGGGTTCCTGAGTGAGTGCTTTTCATGTTTGTGGTGGCATCTTCAGTGGTGACCGGGGTCCAGGCGGTGATGGTAGGCTCGCTGTCATTGCTGGAGGAAGGAGTCGTTTCTGGAGTCTCTCCGCTGAAGTTGTCGTAGAGGGCCTTGATTTTAAGATGGAAGTAAAAGCATAGCTTTTAGCAGAGGTCCTGGAAGGGTATGACGTCCGTGGCTTCACTGGGGGGTGTGGTGAATTCCTGGATGATGCTGAAGAGTTCCTTTCAGTTGCTGGAGTTGGTGAGGATTTTGTTACGGATGAAGGTCTTTTTGGTGGATGTGATGAGTTGGTGGTATATAAATATATATCAAATTACAAATTAAAAAACAAATGAAAATGAAAATAAAACTATATCAGACATGTTTCGGCTTGGAAAGCTTTCTCACACCCAGGTCGTGAGAAAGGATTTTCAAGCCAAGACGCGTCTGCCTCTTGATTTTTGGATCTGCTGTGCTGAATAAATAAGGATTACAACACTACGAGGAGTGTTGTTCTGTTTCTAACCTAACCGAAGTGTTTCTAATATATATTTATATATATAAGGATAAGGGTAGCATAAGCCACTGGTTTTATAAGCATATGGTTTTATGGCAGTGCAAATTAGTGTAAATATGCAGCACTGACTACAAAAGTTGGGCGAACAAGGTATTCTATTTTGTCATCAAAATGCAGAGTAAATTTATGTATTAATGAAACTGTTTAGCAAATCACTTGCTCGTGTTTTTTTTTCAAGTTTGAGGGTGGAGTGAGCAGGTAGACTTAAGTGTGTACCAATTCACTTTCAATATTCTTGTACTTGTATATACAAACTATACATGTCGAGCATTCATACAGTAGCCACAATAGGAAATATTGTATCTTATGGTATGAATATTAAAGAACACAAACAAACACAGGCATCACAGACTTCTGTGCAGGGAAGACTTAAGACCTCCGATCTGTTTATCTATTATAATTTCCTACCCTAACAACAGTACAGATCTACCACACATTGTCAATGTGCAACATGGGTTCCCATCAGTCTGCAGATCATCGTTTTTTTCTGGTGCATGGTGAGCAAACGTTGATTACCCAAAAAAATACATATTAGGCTAGGGATTTGAAAATACTTAATCAAGATCAAATAAATCAATACAATTTCAATTCCTACTCTAGATGATTGGCTCATAACTATGTTCCCTTTGTAAGGATTAGCGTAAAATTGCAGAAGTTCAAGGATTGGCATTTGTTGTCCGCTGGGGTGCGATGCCTGAGTCTGAGGATTTTTGTGCTAAAATTCTACAAGCAAAAGCGGAACTTAAAAATATTGCTGTACAAGTCCAAGTCGTAATTAGACGCGTCCCATACAGCGGACTTAGTGGAGTAGAGCCATAATCTGGTAGAAGGTCCAGGATGCACATAGAAAAAACATAGCACCAGGATGAAGAAAGAGCAGTGCTCTCCTCTCCATCTAGTGGGCAGCAACAAAACAGAAGTTGGAAGTAGCACAGAAATATCTGCACCTATGCAGGTCCCCCATTCTGCAAGGATGGACCTTAGGGCAAGGTGATATGGCCACCATGAAAGTAGGAGGTCACCTCTCCAGTAGGGCAGAAGAGGAGGGCAATTTTCAAATGGCCCAATCACTCCAAAGGGGGAATATAAGGGCATCTCAACTCCCCAGAACAAGAGGTTGTACCTTACCAGACCGGGTAGAGCATTTTGTGAAGTTGTACCTTACCAGACCGGGGACAGCATTTTGTGTCCTGCCACCCAACTCTGAAGAAATACTGAGACCGAGCATATTCTGGTATGCCAAGGTCGATAGGACAAAATCACAGATACGAAAGCAGAAAAGACAACCAAATGGTATTAAAAAAAAAGACCTCCAAGTCACAAATAATGGCCCAAAGAGTGTATCTTAGACTGAGGAGGACTTGAAATACTAGACAGCATGGCGATCTGCAGATGATACTGAGATCACTTCCTACGGTGGAATCAGAATTACAGCCAAGGCTGACCACAGGCAGTCCACCATGGACAAGCAGTTAGTCCGCGAATTATGCCAGGTAGCTGTGATGGTGGGGTCACCAAAGAAGGGCCCAAACATGGATTCAAAGGTAATCACATTTGAAAGGGTGCAAAGGCCAAGTGGGTGTAATATTGAATGTGTGAGCTTGTACAGAATATCCAATGATGGCTTATGAAGATTTGAGCACTTTCTGCCTGCGAGCGACATAATATTTAGCACGGAAGTCAATACATTTGACGCCGTTAACTCAACAAAATGTCTGGTCAAATTTGCTGATTACATAGGATGATCATAGCCAGAGTGGCTTGACAGAATGAGTTAAGTAGACTGACCTAAACTCATATGCGAAGACACCTTACAAACAGTGCATGAGAGCACCCATGATTTCAGGGACAAAATGGTACAAAGACATTATTAGCACATTGCATCGCTATATGAGGACCGGCGTCTGTGCATATAGTACGGCCTACAAGAGGTTAAAGTTTTGCGAGCAGCCTACAAAAAAGACCTCTTTTCTTCGGTGTGTGCTACAACACACTACCCACCTGCAGAGATGTAGAAAAAGCAATGACAGTTATCTCCCACTGAGTGAAGTACATCAAATGACGCAAGAAGGAGATATTGCTTACCACACAGTCTCCCCGGACACAAATGCTGTAGGGATCCTTGTAGGAACAGCGGGTGCCGTCGTGAACCAGCTGTTTCATGTAGGCCACGTCCCCGGTTCCCTTTGACTGACAGTAGAGATGGCATCGTTTGTTGCCTGTGAGACAGAAGATGGAATGGGTGAGATTTAAATGTTCAACAAAGCTCTCGCGTAGCACAGAAACCTTTCCAGAAAGAATATCGAACATTTTAATATCTATTCTGTGTATTCGTTCAGTAAATTATTTTATTTTCATCGAAAAGTGCCGGGCACATCAAAACAGGAAGGGGGCAGATTTACAAGCCACTTGCGCCACTTTTGCGTCACTTCTCCCATGTTAAAAGTGACGCAAAAGTGGCGCCAAGGGCTTGTAAATCTGCCCCGAAGTGCCTTAACATAAACACGTGGCTCATTTTCCGGCATACTGACTTTCCAACAAAACTGCTTTGAGGCTGTCAATTAATGGTACCCGGACTGACATCTCTTTATTTCGCATGAGTTAACTTGGCCTAATATGAAAAGGAAAGGCCTGCCTCACTAACCACGTCGCCAGAGTGATTAGTAAATCTCCCGCGCCCACATAATCACCCACAAGGGACAGATTCGTCTTAAGGTCTTGTGGAGCCCCGGGCCAGACATATGTTGGGGTCCCCTGCTCGATAACAACTTTGAATGTTATTACCCACTTTTGTAATAATTTTAGCTCAAAAGTTGTTGAAATATGACATTCCGAGTAACCCAAAAAAACAGAGGTACAGGTAGGCAGAGAGAAAACGAGAGGTTCAGATATAGAAATAAACACAGGTGACCCAGAGAGAGTTAGTGTACTTTCCCAGAGGTCCTCTTGGAAGGTGGGGGCCCACTCATCCTGGCCTTTTTACCTAAATATTGGAGGTGAATTTGCTGAGCAACTGCCTCATAGTTCCGTGCTGTCCTTAAAAGGACTGGTAGAATGTCAGAACACTGCTGCCCACTGGGGAAAGAGGGTTTTTTAGTACTGAGGTGAAAGTAATCCATTCTTACCACCTGCCAGGATCGGACAGGGACAAAAATAGGCCACAGCATCAAAATAAAAATTGCCCCCATTGGTGAAATAAATAGCTAAAAAAAGTGTCCCATGTTTCTAAATCGGATCTGTTTTGAACTTGGAAGAACGCGCTCTATAACAGTTTTTCAAGGTAATGAAGTCTGCATGGATTTGCGCTTACTGCAGGCAATGCTTGTTGAAATCAACCGTAAAAATCAGCTCAGCAGACAATAAACTGTCCCAAAAATGGCCACAAAAACAACAGCCCACTCACTGATCCGTTAGAGGAGCCCTGCGGGCACTGCTGGACAGCCTGTAAGGGGTGTGAGGTTAGAGTGGTGTGAAAGGTGGTCCCATCAGCCTGATAAGAGCCACTGTCAAGTTCTAACCAGGTACTGGAGGTGTTATTGTGGGTATGATGCTTTTAACCCCTTAGCCGCGGCGCAAATTTTGACGCGGTGCACGGAGGGCATGGCGCTGCGGTGCTCATGACAGCTTCCCGCCGTCATAAATCACAGTAGACGTGTGCTCATGATGGCCGGGAGCCGTCAGAACTCCGCCCACTGATTAATTTGCCCGCACAGGCGGGGAATTAATAGCGCGTGGGAGGGACGGCAACGTTCTGACCGTTCCGGCCATCATGAACACACGCCTACCTTGACTCATGATGGCCTGGAGCCGTCATGAGCACCGAAGGTGTTAAGACCCTCCATAAATGCTTTAACTACAGGAATCCTAAAAGGGAATGAGCCTTCCCAGTTGTGCATGTATGCTGCTAAAGCTGCTAATTGAAGATGCTTTGAAGTGTATGCTCACTCTGCCTCCTGAACATATAAGAGGTAGAAAATGATACCCGGCTCATACTAAAGGCATTCACGTGATTTGCGAGGCAGTAATGCACAAAAACACTTCACCTTTGAAACACAACACGCATGTGTGGTAGGTTTGTGCACTTCTTACAATGTAGCCGTACACTCCATCGGGAGGTTTGAGTACCCACATTCTAAGACCTCAGGAGCAAAATTGCTGCATTGAGCTGTCTGGGTGTCTGATATGCCATGCTATTGTGTGAGAAGGTCTGGCCTGATGGGGAGTTTCTGTTGGGGGTTGACAGATATGTCTAACAACATTGAGCAACAAGGCTGTCTGGCCCAGGTTTGTGACACCAGAATGATGTTCATGGAGACTTGCCTTATCTTCTACACCATGTATTGGATGAGTGGGAGAGGTGGAAAAATGTAGGTAAATATTTCGAAACAGTAACCTACAGTACTGCAACCCAATAATCCCTCATGAGATTGGGAACAACAATGTAAAAGAGCAAAGACTACTGAAGGAATAATTTCACAAGGTATCACACAGTTAGTGAATTTGTATATACAATATCCAACTCAGCCCTTCCATGCATCATACATTCAAATAGTTATATTCATAATTCATCATTAAATCATTTGAGCAGGCACGGCCCGTGCCGGGCGTTATACTGGGGCGGTGACGTCAGGCAGTGGAGGGTCAGGGTGGGGGTTGTAAAATGCGGGATATGGACCATTAAAGGTAAGTACCGATAAAAATAAATAAAACGAATTTCGTTGCCCACGCTGCATCACATTTGGCAATGCAGCATGGGCAACGAAATTCGTTTTATTTATTTTTATCGGTACTTACCTCTAATAGTCAATATCCCGCATTTTACACCCCTTCCACCCTGACCCTCCCCTGCCTGACGTCACCGCCCCAGTATAACACCCGGCACGGGCCGTGTCTGCATTTGAGCAAGGCGTACTTCAAGTACAAAGAATGAACATATGTGTTTATTTGACAATACTTCAAACCTTTCATGGGTCTAGAAACAGCACCAGCCCACTGTAATGAAGGTTCACACAATATTTTGAAGTTCCAATTGTGACCTTTGATATTGAGTCGATCCTTCAACATAATCACAGCAATTCAAGAAGACCTCCTTCTCTGATTCATTTTCCTTGTAGAAGGCTTAAGAGTCCAATCATAAGTGCATGTAGTGGTCTACAAGTCGATATTTAGGTCTGTAGGAATCTAAGTCGTACATAAGACCACCCTTAGGACAACGTGTCAGATATAATTCGTTTTGGAGACCCCCTAAATGCAACCTATCCAAGAGGACAGGCTCCAGAAATAAAACAAGTTATCTAAAAATCTAAGTTAACTGCAATCGCTACCTTAGGTAAAAATAACATAATGATATTACAGTACAGATTAGATTTTGAAGTACGCCACCAGGAACACCATGATGTGAAACACCACACACCAAGCAAAACCACACTACACCACACCAAAACCTTACTGCATCCTAATAATAGCAACCCCTTGTAGTGTCTGAAAGGCACCGTGCTAGCATCCTATATCTACAACCACATCAAAGAACACTTATCAGCTTAGTCGAAAAGTAAAACAAACGCAATTAAATTCCAGTTGCGCAGTACGTCAACGTATCTCAAAATGTCTTAAAACCTGAATCTGAGTGAGTGATTGAACCTATTACACACCAGAAAAATCAAAATACCTAAAAAGACCACTAACTTACACATTCCAACATGATGCCATGAATTCTAGTAGAAATAAGTGAGGAAACTATTAGTAAGACTCAAAGATAGGCCCTTTGCATGGGACCATTACCTTAGTAAGACTGCAGTCAAGCATAATACACTAAAATCCTCCATACCAAATTAATATGATATGAGGAAAAGGCAAACAACTTCACCAGAGTCAACAGTGTAGGCGGCCGTGTCAACATGCTCTTAATAAATCCTGAGTGCCCACCATCATATTGCCAACGATACATGCATGTCCAAGACCAAATCTCTGCCATCTTAGAGAGGGTCATGTAAACTACTCTATTTGAGAACAAGCCGCTAAGCAGACCATTGCATCAACAATCAGGAGGAAACTCAACCTATAAATAAATAACACATTGAAAATTGCCAAATTAAAAAAGTGGGAGAACTGTAAAAGTTCATGCTAAGAAAAACGAGCCACCTATGTCCTCCATGTTGGTGTAATGGTAAGGCTCCGCCATCTTGCTATACATACTTTAAAGGCATTCTCCAACCTGCCATATTATAAGCGCAAATGAAATGGACAGCCAGGAACATTCTATGTTACAATGAAACATAGGAATCCAACCTTGTGGGTGACTGGGGCACCTCAAAAAAAAAAAAAAAAAAACAGGTCTACTGAAACATTATAATATAAACAGAGGCAAGCAAAGCTCTGCCATCTTGGAGGGGTTAATGGCTGGTCAAACTATATATGAATACAAACAATCTAGGAAAATCAAATCAAATGCCTTATGGGAAACAAATCTAAGAATAAAAATAAAACAGTTACCTGACAAGATATATATATGAACAGTGAGGAAAATAAGTAAATCCACATACTCTGGTTTAAATCCGGACTTGTGAAGCTAAGCGTGTATCAATGGAGCAAGACTCTGGTGTTAACACTGTGGGAAGAGTGTCTGCGGCATCTAGGGCACCTGTATGTTTGCCCTGGAGATGAATTTTCCCTCTGCAACCAACTCCTCACTCCTCTTTCTATAAGTATCCAGGAGGTGCTACTTGACCAGAAACAGTGTTGATGTGCTTACTTTCCTTAACTGTGGGTGGGATATCCTCTGAGGCCTAAGCTCATTTACTCTTGCTAGTAGAGTAAGCCACCATAAAGTTTGGTGGAACCAGGCCCTTGACTAATAGGAGACCTCAGGAGAGGCGTTATACTAGTTCTCTATGTGGGGTGTAAACACCTTGGCCCTGACTGGCTGGCCAATCCTCAGTAACCTAGAGGAGATCAGATCTGGTGAAATGTATCCGGTTGTGGAGCTGATCACATGAATTCGAGGTGCAGATATCAAACGCAATTGTTGTTTTTCGACTGAAACGATGAACCCAACCAGGGCACACATTTGTCATGAGCAAATGCATAGATAGCAGTAGCTTAACACGTCCAAACCCAACAGCGGAGACAAGCAATCTAAGGGTGGAGCTGGTGCTCATGCGCATTGTGGACTTTGGGAGGATTCACTCCACATCCTGTGACTCAAAGTTTTTTTTAAAGAAAAGTAACTTGTAATGCCCGGGCCCAACACTAGATGGTAGAAGTATGCAAAGCATGTGCATCTACAGCCACACATGCTCCGAACAAATATGTTTCCAAAAACGCATATTCCACCAGCATTAGATCACAAAATGTACATTGATATAAAAAAACATTCCATCAACTGCGGTGCAAGAATTTTTACAGCTTCAAGCAAAATGCCATTTTGTTATATGGGTACTCTGTCTCTCCTAGCAGCAAGGGAGTGTTTGAAATCATTTGTCGCCCTCCTGTGGTTTTTTTGGGTGTTGCGGTAAGGCAGCTGAATGAATTTGCCTTAATAAAGCACCGGCTCAGGTGCTCATACCCCACCATCACCTTACCCATTGAGAGACCTTGAAGCAAGTATGGCACAACCCTATTCAGCCATTACATAAACTACTTACCGTCGGGGTGCTCGTAGGGCAGCCACTGGTGTTTGGCATTCTGGAACTCAAACTGAGAGTTGCGCTGCTGGCACTGCTGGGCTCTGAAGTCTTCAAAGTGTTTTGGGCACTCCTCGGTATTACAAAGCTGATATTCAAAGTTAACACCGGGGCAATCCTGTCCTCCGTTGACTGGCCTTAAGAAGATTCAAAAGAATACAATTAGTTTCTGATATTTAAAAAAAAAAAATGTTTAAAATAAATTGAGGGAAAACTGCCACATAAATGCAGAAAGTTAAATATGCTCGAGTCCTCGGCCTGGAGAAACAATTGCCAGGCATCACTCACTTTTTTTCCATCATAGACTATGCATTATGAAAGAGATTGTGTCTGTGGAGCGTGGGTGGTGAAGCGGCGACAGAGACGTCTTTGTGAAGTGGCCTTTTGCCTGCTTCCTCTGCTCACGCAGACATTTCAGGAAATGAAACGACAACGCAGCACATCACTTCATCAGGCAGAGTGGCACGTGGAAAAGAAGGCACTCAAGAGGAAACCTGCTGCGAGACAAGCACGCCAAGAAACGGCAAAGACTTCCTCTGTCAATCCTTAAAATTAGGCCATTCAAATACAGATCAATTGCGTACTGCGCTGTGACTTGTTTAGTTTTATTATAGCGAGGTATATTTTAACCAAGCCCTGCTGGCGAGATGAAAAATTCTTCTCCGCTGTATTTCTTCCTCGATATGTGGTACATTTCTGAGTTTTTGTGTATTCCCAGAGGATTCCGGGGCATATTATCAAGGGGGTTTATCTCTGCTTTTTTGGCTTTAAAAGCCAAGAAAGCAGAGATAAAATTATCTCCCTATTACCTAGCTGTCGCTAACACCCGTTAGCGACAGCTAGTAGGAGAAAGCGACCATCTTGGGCCCCGCTTTGCATGTCAGTGATATTTATCACTAATGACATGCAAAGTGGGCGTGCCAAGATGTTAGCGACTGGAAACAGTCGCTAACATCGCTATCTCCTATAACCAACTTTTGGAGATATTCGCTCTAAGCGCGAATATCTCCAAAAGCTAACACCTGCCCCTGAGCAGTTCTTAGCCATGTTATCCAATGGTAGGTGGATAACATGGCTAAGAGCATTAGCTCGGTAATGCATGAATATCGCTGACTTTTCAGCGATATTCATGCATTTTGGCCGATTTTTATCGCTTAGGAGATAAACCTTGATAATAGCAAGGTTCCTAAGCAATAAAAATCGCCGCAGCTCGGCGATAAAAATATCGCCGCTAAACCAACATAGCGATAATTATCGCTTGTTGTTGGTAATATGCCCCTCCATTTTCAAGAACTACTCATGAAAATCTACAATAGACACAGACTTTCAGCAGGTGCACAACTGATTTCCAATGCTTACTCGTGACGATTTTCCACAAGGTGTAAAATATGCTCGAGCACATGTGGAAATGCTCAGATAGGCATCTACAATTTCCTTCTCCCCCACGTCAATATTTTCCCCCGTGTAAAAACCCCAAACCCTGCCTGGAGTGCTACCACAATATCTTCTGACCAAAATATTATGACCTACATGTCATCCTCGGAAATATGTCCTATTGGAAGTTAAGGGCCAAATCTGTGTAAAGTATGTAAGGACATAATATTTATATCAGGCGATATTTCTGTGTACAATATTCTGCCGTACAAGGGAAACAACCTTACAAATGTCTGTGAATACCCCAAATCTGCGAGTATCAGGGTGATTACTGCACTTTGTACAGCCATCGCTGATACAATCCACCATATTAGTAGATTTTCAGACTTCAAGAAGACACTTTTGCACTCCAAAAATGTAAGTAATTCTAAATTTGTGAATTCTGATATAGAATTTCAGAGTCGGTTGCTCGTTTTGACACGAGTTGTGTGTTGGTACACAACAACATGGTAAGTCGGGTTCACAGGAACTATGCACATATTCCACTTTTGGGAAGTGATGTCAGCACGACATGTACTTCGTTCTTTCCATGTATGGAGCAGAGAAATGTTTTCCTTTACGGGGAGGGTGAAATGATGGATCTGGCTACTCTCAGATGGTCCTACATGAGGATTTGTTTTGAGTGTCAGAATCACCTCTTCATTTGTTAATTAGAATTTTCACAGATGGGAAAAATAAACCTTTCCAGGTCAACTCCTTCACCTTAGCTGGAGTGTGCAAGGCAATAGTTAAAATCTTCAGCAGTCACTATAAATCTAGAGCCACATTTACAAACTTTTGACGCACAGCAGCGCAGCAGGCCTTCCTGGTGCGCTGCCATGTGTCAAAAGAAAAGGGCGGGAATGCGCTGTATCTACTCCATACGGCACATTGCAGTCCTTCTCTCCTGCGCCGGCGCACAAATAGCAGCCTTGTGCCAATGCAGACCCTCGTGTCATGTTGCAAGGGTGCCTGCGTTGTGGGGAGGATTGTTTTTGTGCAGGAACTCACACCTTCCTACACAAAAACAATCATTGATGGCATTTTCCTCTTTCAAAGCGTGCTGCCGAATGCAGGTAAAATGAGGAGAAATAAAAGTATTTCTCCTCGTTGCACCATTCCTACACCTCCCCTGGGGAGGCGTAGGAATCTGATGCACTCCCAGGTTTACGAGTCCTCGTAAATCTGGAAATACTTCAGATTTCATGAGTGGTGCGTAGGAACACCCACAGCAACACCCATGGAACTTCCCTTTCACGCAATGTTATACGTGAAAGGGGCACATATTGACAAGGCCATGAAAAGTCAGGTGAATTTGCTTTGCATGGCCTTGAAAATTTGCTATGGCACATTGCGCAACCGGAGTGTAAAAAAAGCGATGCTCTGGCGGCAAAAAAAGTGTCTATAGTTTGACATGATGATGCACTTTTGAGAAGGCACCACCTATACTGCCCCAGGGATTTCCATTCAAGTGCAAGCATCATCCCAGCATGGCTCAGAATAGGCTTGTGGGCAAAAATATGGTTCAATGTATGGTAGAGAATTTGTGAAAACAAAAGCCCTTTTAATATAAGAAACCACTGTTGCACTTTGTTTTATGCTGTGCCAGCTCTATTTGGCATCTTGCTCATTCATGTTGTCCTACCCTGACAGGAGGCAATTTGGTACATCATAGGCAGCTTCCTTGGTGCTTCCAGCTGCATGGAAGAGGAGCAAATGCTCTCTTTTCTAATGCTCTGGCCCTTCTCAAGGCTTAAGTACACGACAGAGATGCTGCCACTATCCACACTGTGAGGTTGCCAGAAACCCACCAAACATAGAAATCCCCATCGAATTGGCTAGGAACTTCACCTGAAAACGGTTATTTTCTGAAACTTAAAAATCAATATATTGGTGCGTCTGGATATTTCTCCAAGCATGGATAGGACATTGTTGAATGTTCCCTCCTTGCCTTTCATTGTGATTATAAACAGGAAAAATCAGTGTTACAAGTCCTAACAACAGTGGACCTTCTCATTCTATGCATCTGGTAGTCTATGGCTGCTGGCCGCCACAAAGAGGATTCTGATGGCAGATCAGTATGAAGCTCCACCATCATTACAGCACCTCCATAAAGAATCCCTAGATTTTGTTTGTATTTTGGTTTCTTCTGTATCCTAGTGCTTCCATGATAGTAGATTCACAAACTCGCACACTCATTTTCATCCTGATTTTGCATTTTTAAATGGACATATTAGTTTTCAAGGCATTCCTTTGTGAATGTACCTCCATCCCTCTAGATGTGCATACTTCACAATATGAAATGTTGAGTCCTTCTCAGCTTATTCCATTTTTCCCTTTTCATGGCAATGAAAGGGCTGTCGGAAAGGGATATCGTAATCCCGATGGCTGAGCCTGTCTCTGCACCACTGCCATTCGGGACTACGAATCTGACTGCCGAATCTGACGGCTGCACCATCGGGATCACTGATCCTGGCAGAGGCGGTCTTCTCCCTGACCGCTGGGGATCCAAACTGCAGTATTGTAATCCAGCGATGAGACCAAGGAACTGTCAGCAGGCGGCCCGCCACCAACGCCCTGTCGTGGCACTCTGCCCAGCATCATAATCAGGCCCAGTCTTGGTTTTCTTGGTGAAGGAGCAATGACAGCAAGTCTTTCATAGTGAGCCTATTAGTGCTTTTAAGCTGTCATAGCAGCACTAGTCCTCCTGAATGCTTCCTCATCCTGGATCCAATGTGAAGGCAGGAGTGTTACGAATTCTGGAAGGGATGCCATATTCAAATTTAGGTAGAAAGTCAATTAGAATATTTTGTTTGGATGTGACTGACAGTAACAGCCTGTTAAGTTAGTATCCTCGATTCATTCTGCCGCATAGGGAGGCAGCATGCAGGATTGAGACTGACTGCCACACTGGGAATCTTCATACAGGACTGCTCGGAAATGTTGACCAGCGGCGAGTGGGAGCTTTGAGGTTGCCACCCCCAACAGTGGAAATGGGTCATGGCTTTTATTTTGCAGGTGCTAAACCTGGTCCCCAGTGTTGGGGAGAGGCACAGGATTGTTTCTTTTGAAGAAGTAGGAACACCCACCTGGAAGTGGTGGAGAGGCATCACTGTGGAGGTGCCTGGGGT
This sequence comes from Lissotriton vulgaris, assembly GCF_964263255.1. Taxonomy (NCBI): domain Eukaryota; kingdom Metazoa; phylum Chordata; class Amphibia; order Caudata; family Salamandridae; genus Lissotriton; species Lissotriton vulgaris. The sequence goes on along the minus strand of NC_141689.1, from coordinate 1,091,936,889 downwards.
CTCCCTCCACCCTTTATTCTCAGCCGAAATATTCCTTACAGGGTCCTCTCAGGACAGTGCCTGACCTCAAGATAGCATCTGGATTTTGTTTGGACTGAGGTATCTCATCTCTCCAACTCCCCCACTTTATTATGACATTCTTGGATTGCACCTGATCATTATCCTGACAGCGGAGTCCGAGCACTTTGTCTGATGCCTGGTGGAGCTGCTCGGTTCAGCTATAGAGGAAATCGGCCCTGGTTCATCCTCTCATCCGTAACCTACCCAGCCGGACATTGGGCACAGTTTCTCCCAGTCTCCCTGTTTGTCTCCTATCCCTCACCGGACGAATTTCCGTAACTTTGCTTTCTTTTTTCCTATGTTTGATTTTTGCTCTTGGAACATGTGTAACTTGTAACCTGTAACTTTGATCCTCATGTAAAGTGCTCTGATACCTCTGGGTCTAGCCAGCGCTATATAAAACTCAAATAAATAAAAATAAATAAAATAAAAATAAATTCATGGAACCAGTGCAAGTGCATCAAACAGAATATACTATGGATGATGAGCTGCCTCTATTGAATTAGGAAAAGGTCCAACTTTCCCATTAAAATTAAAATATTGATTTTTATTTACTTGTATACAAATATATTTGTGTATTTGTTTGGTGAATGTTCATTTTTGTATTTTTTGAGTATTGCGTTTTACAGTTCCGATAATCTAAAATAATTAGGCTGGGTCTCAGGCTTCCAATAATGAATCAGTGGAGGTATCTGAATTCCAATAATTCAGTGGGTGTTCCCGGGTTCCAATAATGATTAAGTCAAAACGTTAACAATCACTGATCTAGAAGAAGGCATATTATGAGGTTAAAACAGCCATTAACGTTAAGTAAGAATTGATTAAATGGGCATATGTTCAAATCTTTAAAATCAGAAACCCACACCAGGAATGAAGAAAATAAACTACCCGATATCTTTTGAGACTTACATTGGATTGTTGCATTGACGTGTTCGAAAACGAACCCCAGTACCACATGTTCGGGAACAGGAACCATACTTAGTCCAGGATCCCCAGCCGCCATCTTGCTTTAGCTGGTTTGCATTTTTCCACATGCAATGACCCTTGTAGCACCACTGAGTGCAAACACATGCAAATAGAACACAAATAAACAGTTGAGTACTGAGTTTGCACAAACACTTAAAAATTCAAGTGCACCTTTTTCAGATGGTTCATTGGCTTTCCCTCAAAATGTAATAGAAAAATGCAAGACAAAAACCCTACAGTGTGCACATAAAGCCAATAAAAGACATGGCTGAGAACAAACAATGGTACTCAATGATCAAATGACAAACATTTTCTATGGATTAATCAATACATGTTTTATTGCACATGAGGTTCCATTTATAAAGTTTTCACATGAAATGCATTAGCCGAGAGAGCCATTTTGAAAGAACCTCATATCATCTCTAGGAACTGCCCATACTTTTATCTATACTCAACACTTCAGTTTAACCTGTGACTTCTATGCAGCTATCAGATGCCATTTATTTTGAATCTCCTCAGTGAAGGTTCTTGCTCTCACCAACCAAGAATATTGTGATAACACAGACAGCCAGGATTCCTCATCAAACATGGCTGCTACACATAAGTAACTGGGCAGGCACATTTTTAAGGCATGCTCTAGCTGTGTAGACAATATGTATTCGCTCAAAAGAGCACACTTCACTATTCAAGCATGTATATATAACTCTAGGCAGTCAGCTGGTCATCAGAGGAGTACACTCCCTTCAATATAATGGATGTAATGTCTCATCTACATCTTAAAACGTTGTACTGAGAAGCTGTGCATCTTACAGATACAACCAGTATAACCCACCTTTATTGAACTATCATCAAAAAAAGAACTCCCCTGAGATGTAAAATGCCTACTAGCGGCATTCTGTTACGTGCCAGCATAACTCTTAGGATTACACGGTTGCAAACCTTTGCTCATTGTTTGTACCTGTTGCTATTTGGTGCTAGTAATCCATATGATAGTAAGTTGTGATGCTTTGCATGATTTTAGTAGGTTTGGGATTGCGTTGAGCCCTATGGGTTTTGCACATATACTGCTTTGTAATGCCCTTTTTGCATACATTAGCAGGTGCTCTGTGCATGGTGATGCAATCCCATTAAAAACTTTCAATGCAAGAAAACTGCGATAGCTCATCCGTAAGATTAATGTTTGCAAGGATATGCAATAACAGTGATGAAAGATGTCAGATAGGTGCCACTGATAACCTTTGCATTGTCAGTTTTAACTACTACCACTTTTTATTCAACTATGACGTTAGAAGTTTAATATCAAAACACACTGGCCCATTTCACAGAACTAACTTAAGACATATTCCTAAACTTACTCCCATTTTGGTATTCACAGAAGGCACTTACTCATTTTGGTATTCACAGAAGGCACTTACTCATTTCGGAATTCACAGAAGTTAGGAGTCCTAACTTTAGGACTCCTAAATGCCTTCTGTGAATACCGAAAGTCTTAAGGTTAGGATTTTTCTCAGTTTAGGAGTAGTAAAGGTAGGACTCCTAACTTTAGGACTCCTAAATGACTTCTGTGAATACCGAAAGTCTTCGAGTTAGGATTTTTCTCAGTTTAGGAGTAGTAAAGTTAGGACTCCTAACTTTAGGAGTCCTAAACTGAATACCGAAATGAGTAAGTGCCTTCTGTGAATACCTACATGAGTAAGTGTCTTCTGTGAATACCAAATGGTAGTAAGTTTAGGATTTTGTCTCAAGTTAGTTCTGGTAATCGGGCCCACTGTACGGTGTGAATCGCCTATAGGACCCTTTCACCATCCTAGTGCAGGCTACGATTGTTGAGCACATACAGTTTGAACACATGCATCTTTATCTGTTGAACTGTTGGACGTTTCCACACATATCAGAATATTACACAGTTACTAATGTAACAGGATCAGCATGTGCTCCATGACGCGTGGAGTTTTGGAAATAAAAATAAGCTGCATAGGTATTTAGCCATTCCAATCAACTCTACATATATGTGTAGAGGATGTGGCCTAACGACTAGGGGGGTTACCTTCGTATCTGGGGGAACTCGTTTCAAGTCTCGGAAGGGAAGCTCAACGTCTTGTGATTCTGGACAAATCACTTAGTCTCCCTGTGCCTAACAAAACAAATGTGTAGGTCTGTAATGCAACTGGTGCTCATCTAAAGTGCTCTGATATCTTCTGTTCGTGTTCGGGCTATATCAAACTCACATAAATAAAATAAAATGTGCTCCAAAACAACTAACTGACATGAAGGATTGAAAGGAGAGATATCATTCTCCACTATTTGAGGCTTGGTACAAGCTTCTTTTGTCGGGATGAACTTCCCTGAAAGGCTTCTTCCTCCTGCTATTATGTCTGATATCTTCATCATGCACATATCTACTGTTAATCATTGGTGCAGGTACAGTCAGCTTCAAATGACATTGTCACAAAGGCACAGAGATGTAAACTTTAAACACAGAACACCCTCTAGTTGTGGTTTCCAGTGCATATGGGTCTGGACTGACTTGAGGTTAGCATGAGGCTTTGATAATTCACTCGATAGAGATACATCAATCAATTTTCTTTGGAAATTGGGTCAACAAGTCAACAACTGCTGATCGACACTTTCAAACAACATACACTGTTTTAATCAGAAAGTCTATCTTTACATTCAGATAAAAAGTAAGAAATGTGTGCATTTTGTCAAAACTATACAGAGTTCCACTGCAGATTATTTTATGTTTCACACATGGACAAATTATCGACGGATCTCATCAGGGTTCATTTGCTATATGTATTGATATCCACATGCAGAAAAATAGTGAGGTTTTGACAAAATATACATATCTTTCACCATTAATGCATATAAATGTGATCAACTGTTTTGCTTGTGATTTATCCAGCTTTCATCGTGGGTTGTGTCATCACCTGGAGGCCTGAGGGTGAAACACACTTACAATGCCTGTCTGCAATGGACATAGGCACAAGTGCTTCAAAGGAATAAACATATGAAACTACCTTTCATTGACAAGTCAAAAACTAATCATGGTATAAAAAAATGGTGCAGTGACTAATGTTGAGGTAGAGAATACACCTAGGCAAATCAATCCTTTAGTAAATCTCCCTTAGCATACATGTTAAATGATTAAAAACACATGTAAAATATGTAAAACAAATATACTTTTCCGGGAGCACATTCTGTTCCGTCAAGGGGAGGCCCTTTCTTGGTCTTGCAGAAGTAAGGATTGTCCGGGTGGCTGCACCACAACTGCTTGCACGGGTCAAAAGTTCGGAACTGGAATAAATCAAAGGAAAAACGTTTGAAGATTTTATTTGAGGTTGAATCAGTTCAAATAAATCATTCATATTTTAACCACACCTTCTATGACTAGTTTGGTATGGAGGGCTATGATTTATTTGAGTCCCTGCAGCAGAAACAATCACTATTTTAACCGTCAAGATTGTTCATCATTGCCTTCATACATGCATGGATTTAAACAGTTGTAGATTGGTAGATTGTCTCCCAAAAGTCCACACTCTAACCACCACTGTTGGTCATAGTTGGAGACAAAAATAATACTTAAGGACATATAATTAAATCAACAACAATACAACTTCAGGAAAATTGTTAAGGTCAAGAAACCTGTGCAGTGTTTGACCTACTATAGTAATCCAACCTAAAAGAAAATCACCCTTTTGTAATTTGCAAAATCGATATTTTAGGGATGAATTGTTTATATTAGTGTATTTGTGATCTTTGCAATGTTGCATCTGCTTCTCAAATCTGTTGTGTACATTGTTGATGTTTTAAGCACAGACAACACTCTATTTTAATTTTAACCTTGGATTTGAGATAAAACTGATATTGGTGAATTGTTTGCAAACTCCTTTAAGTAGTACTTTTTCTATATGAAACATTCTAATTTCCAGGTAAGTACATATGTATCTTTCAATCATTAGTATATGTTTTAAGTACTCTGGCACAAGGCATTTCATAATAATCTAAGTTGATCTGGATAAAGATGCCAACACCATTAACACACATTGAAAAATAGTACATACAAGTCCAGAACTAAAGAAGATGTAGCCAAATAAACACATGAATGCATGTAAATGGAACAAAACCATTAAAGACATGATAATCAAGGCTGACACAGTGTGTAGGACACAACTGCAACTGGCAAAGCAAAAGACAAGCAGCTCCCGGAAAATAGACTGTCCTCAGACACTACATTACCCGTATTTCAAAACCTTGCATGTACATCATGATCAAGAGTTCATCTGGCAAAGCATAAGTGGTCAAGACTGATTTGCACATGGCTGGGGCCAAACTGGAATGGCATGGCGAGCAAAAAAAACGATGGATTTAGGCCCAGATCTCTGAACTGGGGTGAATGTATGACTTTGTTATGTATTCTGTCCATGAATTGTTCATTTTGCTTTTGTCACCCGAGAGGGACGAGTATGCCCAGGTGTGGGTCTCGAGCTCTCCATGCCACTGGAGTCAAGCTATCCTGGCTGATGAAGGCTGAAAGCCTTAACCTGGTCCTAGGATGCTTGTTACCAGTCCAGGGAGGACCTGGCCTGGCAGTTCGGGCTGGACTGTTTCCTTTGGGCGCAGGGTCAAGACTGATTTGCATATTGCTAGGTCCAATCTGGAATGGCATGGTGAGCAAAAAAACAATGGATTTAGGCCCAGATCTCTGTACTGGGGTGAATGTATGACATTGTTCTGCATTCTGTCCATCATTTGTTCTTTTTGCATTCGTCACCCCGAGTGGCAAGGGTATGCCCACACATGGGTCCTGTGCTCTCCATGCCACTGGAGTCAATCAAGCTATGCTGGCTGATGAGGGCTGAAAGCCTGAAACAGGTCCTAGGATGCGTGTTTCCAGTCCAGGGAGGACCTCGCCTGGCAGTTCAGGCTGGACTGTTCACATTAGGAGCAGGGTCAAGACTGATTTGCATATGGCTGGGTCCAAACTGGAATGGCATGGTGAGCAATAAAATGATTGATTTAGGCCCAGATCTTTGTACTGGGGTGAATGTGTGACATTGTTCTGCATTCTGTCCATCAATTGCTCTTAAAGCATAAGTGGGCCAAACATCCAGGAAAGTTAGACTTAGGTTTACTGACTATAAAAGTAATATGAGAACAAACACTCCTCAAACACCCCAAAAGCTCCAACAGTGTTATCCTAACATGGACAAGGCCAGAATTTTAATTAAGCATTTAGTTACACAGACCCTGCCTTCTTGCTTACATAGAGACTTTTTCATATATTTTTATCTGTTAAGGCCCGAGGTATAAGACAAATGAGAAGGCATTATTTAAACAAATCGATTTTTTCTAAGGGCCTGATTTAAGCTTTCGTGGATGGTACTTCGTCCGTCATTTGTACGACAAAATACGAGGGACTAACATATCCTGATACACTAATTTTGCACCAAAAATATAAACAACATAAAAATCAGACTTCCATACATGTGTACGTAAACTGCAAAAATATCGGAAAAGAATATCATGGACCAGAATATCATCATAAAACGGTACGTACATAGTACTATCTATGTATATAGCACCTTGTGTTTTTTTAGATTTATATATTTTTATAAATATATAATGTAGTTAATGTTTAAAATATTAATATAATTAAAATACATATTTACATATTTTCAATTATTAGTGTTAAATATGTATATTTGTAAAATAAAATGAAAACAATATGTAAACAATAAAAAAGTTGATTTAAGTATTTAGCCCTTTCGATGCTCATGACGGAACGGTTCCGTCATGAGTATCGGTCACGCTGTGCTCATGACGGAAAACGGTTCCGTCATGAGTATCGGTCACGCTGTGCTCATGACGGAACCGTTCCGTCATGACCACACCCATTTACATTAGGGCCCAGCACCGGGGGTAAATCTGTACCGCACGGATGAGGTTAATATTAAACATAAAACGAGAGAAAGCTTTCCATCGATGGAAACCTTACAGTTGCGCTAAATGAAGTGGGCGGTCTGAGAATTTGGCAGACAGGGTATTCCATCTACTTACCACGCTGTACCCTGTCCGCCACAGTCTAAATCAGGTCCTAAGTATTTTATGCAAAATTAGCAATGAATTTTCCATATCTATTGAAAGTATTTTACGTTCTATACCTATTCATCAAAGCATTAAACTATGTATGTTGATAAAGTAAACTGTCAACACTTCTTCAATGTCCGCTATGCTGATGTATTTGTGAGTGAGTAACAAAGACACTGAACAAATACGAATGCAATTTCTGTGGACATAATCGAGTATGGATGCCAAAGCAATGACCAAATAATCAAACAGGACCATATTTATCATGATTTCAAGCAACGCAGCAAGACATCTTGCTGCACTGGGTAAATGAGCAGGAATGCACCATATCAAGGTTTGGCGCATTTCTGCACTCTGTCTGCGCTGGCGCACAAACTGCTGCCTAGCGCCAATGCAGGCCCCCTTGCACTGTGGTGCAAGGCTGCCTGCGTTACAGGCAGCATTGCTTTAGTGCAGGGAGACTTACTTTACTGCACAAAAACAATCCTCTAAGGCTCTTTTTCTTTCTAAAGAGGAAATAATGAGAATAAAAAAATATATTTCTCCTCATTAACCCTCTACTGGGAAGGTGTAGCATTCTGACGCATTCCCAGGTCTATCAGAATTAGCAAATCTGGGAGTGCTTCAGAATCAATGGGTGGGTGCGTGGGAACACCCACACTCCACTAACGGAAGCCCCCCTGGCGCAGAGTAATGCAGGGCAGCGACTTGCACTGCTTTGCATTACTACAGATTTACCAAGCAACTATAGGGTTTGCATTGCCTGGCGCCCCCTTGTGTGGCGCAAGGGTGAAACAAAACTCTTGACAAATATGCCCCTCAGTTTACAGGGGTGCATTGTTAGTTTGTTATGAGAACTTAGGGGCATATTATCAAGACAGGCGATAAAATTATCGTCGTTTTAGCGGCAGAAACTGCCGCTAAAACGGCGATAATGGGTTGATAATATGCTCTATGGAATTCTAAGTGAAGCCTATGTTAAATGTGAAGGACATCTAACATAGGCTTCAATTGGAATTCCATAGAGCATATTATCAAGCCCATTATCGCCATTTTAGCGGCAGTTTTCTGCTGCTAAAACGGCGATAATTTTATTGCGTGTCTTGATAATATGCCCCATAGTGAATCTCCAGTTCGAGTGCTGAGCTTTGATCATGTTCAAAAGTAATGGAGGAGCAACTGATTACTTACGTACAATCTATTTACATACACAAATGGTAAGGGTCAGAGGACAGCAATACAAATGTTGATCCGAACAATCTGAAATATAAAATGAGGACTGGGTTCTCGACTCACAGAAGATGAACAGCTACGGAACAGGGTAGAATTCTTAGATGGTTTCATACTTTATGAAATATATGATTATTTTAAATCGAGAGATAATTGTTTCCTTCTTTTGAATATCAATATGAACAATAGTTTCCAAAGATAATGAGAATAACAATACGAATTGTCGCTGTAAATACAGAGGAAGTTTGTTAGGTTTTGTTCAGATGTGAATTCCTGAATTTCAAGCTCTTACATGTAAATGGAATATAAACAGGGCGAAGCTAAGACAGTAATAGCATTAATGTGTTTAACAAAAAATAAGTGGAAGCACGTCTTAGCAAGGTACATTAATTTTCGAGGACATCCGGGACCTATTAAAAGGTGAGCAAGTCAACCATACTTTCAAATGATTTATGCAAGATGGATTGACTTTAGGATAACCAGCCTGAAGTCAGTTAATATGCACTTAGATAAGTAAATTAATTTCCCTAATGCATACTTTATTTTCTTAGATTCCATTTAATATTCATTGAACACACGCCTTTGATTCCAATTTATTTGAGAACATTCTGTCTCCACCAAAGAAATGATCATTATGTGAATGCAGGCTTCTCTAACCTTGGACAAGTAGAATCCTATGGCACATTTCCTTTCTCTGCGTGAGCTTTGTAAACCTTCGATAAACCTATAGATGACTGAAAACAACAATTAATATTGCTAGGTCAGTATTCTGGGAGTCAAACTTCCCAATCCACTCTTCTTTTAAATATTTCTTAGATATGAAAAATGTCTCCAATACAAATTAGTTTAGGTTTTCTACATTCTGTAAAATCTTTTTTTTTTCACAACTACATAGATAAGAATATTATCTCATTTGATTAAAATAAAGCCTGTTAATTTTCTTTTCTGAGATGTCTAACAAGTGTATACACCTTATGAACTTTGGACCACAGCCACAAAACTCCTTTTTAAAATGTATCAGAGTTCTTTCATTACTCGTAAAAGTTTTACCAACTCATAAAGAGCCTTTACATATACATGGGGATGCTCTAAAAAAATGTTTCCTGTATGGAAATGCAAATGCAGAGGAGAGGACTGATGTCCTATTAGTACATAGATCACATCGCAAACTACACCCCCGTTTGCAAACCAGTTGATGTGCAAAATGCTCGCTTAGTTTGGTAGTGGGAATGGAATATCAGAAGTTTAATGTATCTTTTCTTGGTGGCCCTAAAAGTCAATATGTCAAAACATGCCCGTTGCATTACGCTTCTACTTTTAAGCACATTTAGGGCATATTTATATAGATTTTGCATCAGCCTTGCGCCACACAAGAGGGTGCAAGGGCTACGGAAAACCCAAGTAGTTGTTGTTGTAATACTTTATTCAATACATTTTTATCATAAAAGTAAATACATTTCCAATCATAAAATAACTATAAAATTCCTATATCCAAGTTACAGTAGGATTTATCAAGCAAATTCTGTTCTGCCAGACGTACCATCTATGACCTACATTGGCTGCCCGTCAGACAGAGGATTAAGTTCAAAGCCCTGTGCCTGGCTTTTAAGATCTTAAAGGCTTCTTCCCCCCCCATTCTAACACAGGCAATATCCTACTATACTCCTTCCAGAGTTCTACGTTCAACGGGTCAATTCCTGGCCTGTGTCCCCCGCTTCAGGAAAACCAGAATTGGTGGACGCTCCTTCGGTGTCCTGGCAGCGAGTCTCTGGAACACTCTGCCCGTTGACATTCGTGCCCTACCGGATCTATTGTCTTTTAGAAGAGCTATCAAGACCTTTTTGTTCCCATCACTTTAATTCTGTCCCCTCGCTTATCTGGTCTTTCTATCTGGTTGTGTTATTTTCCAACATAGCGCCGGGACGCCACTTTCCTGTGGCAGCTGAGCGCTCTACAAAATTTATAACATAACATAACGCAAGGCCACCGTGTGTGGACCTGAGTGGCTTGACCAATCCAGAGTTATGTGACATAGCGCAAATCCCTGCGTTGTATTACTCTGCCCTGGGAGGGAGTTCCATGGGAAAAGCGTGAGTGTTTCCACGCACCCATCCATGGATTCTGAAGCATTCCTGGATTTACCAATACTGGCAGACCTGGGAATGCATCAGAATACTACGCCTTCACAGGTAAGGGTGCAGAGGAGAAATATCTGTTTTTCCCCTCCTTACTTCCTCTTTCCATGTGTGGGAGTGTTTTTGTGCAGAGGGGTGTCCCTTACAACACAGCACACTATGCACCATTGTTGGGCACTGGGAATTGACAGGAGTGCACCATATATTGTTAAGTACAGCAAATTCCTGCAAGGGGATTTGCTGCACTGCGCTGCGTGATATCATAGTAAATAAGCCCTTAATTTCTAATATGCACCACTAACAAACATCAGACACAGCGCATTAGACAGAACGCCTCTTGTGCTCTCATTATATCACAGATACGCTGTGAAGATAGCCATTACCATGTCCATACAACACATCTCAGTGTGACAGGCTCCATACAGCCACTAGAAAACCTTAGAAAGAAACTCCCCTCATAGGCCTATCTTGACCTGACCATCTAATGTATCCATCCGCATGCCCAAAATAGCACCGCCCACCAGGAATTCCTACACATAGCCACTCAACGTACGACATTAGGAAGAATATCAAACACAGTCAGACACACTCCAAAAAGACATAAAATCCAAGTTAGAAAATCACACATGTGTAAAGGTTATTAACGCACCCGAAACATATTCAACGTTTTATCCTATCTAAACGACTGTACTGTGATCTGTTTATTTAAGGTTATAGGGCGTGCATTGTTTAATTACTTGTGCTTACCTCACACTAAACAGGTGATTGTTAGACAGAGCCCCTTGCATGCCTACAGCATTATACAGGTCTGTCAGCTATCACATTTCTACCAACACAACTTAATAGCAGGAAATAACAGCACACTTTGGACTGACCCTACCACTCGTCTTCATCAAATTTAAAAAAATGCCACATAGCTGACAGTCATCGAATTCTTAAAGTCACCTGCCACTCAACAATGAATTTTAATTAGTCATGTAAATATATATATATTTACAATTCACAATTACCTGTCCTCTATAGAGAACCCTGCGGTCCACGGGTTGGCCTTCATTGGGTTAATGATTCTTTCCCTCAGCCCCATGATACTGAACTATCTCCCCTGGATGATGACTGGGTTAAACACTGTTAGTTCTGAGTACATCCTCTGCACCCAAGAACTTAATATGAAAACATCTGGATTTTTGATGTGAAGCGTACAATAAACTTCTGTGAATTGTGAAAAAATAATTTGAATTACTAACTGTGTGCTTTATGTATGGCAAACCTTCTGGAATGATTCAAACGTTTGGATACCAACAAAAGAACGGGCGCACAACCCTAGTATCAGGGTCCAGTAATCCAAGAAATATATTGCAATGGTGCTTCTAGAGAAATGATGCGTATCCTACATCACCAACTCCCGTGCAGGAGCGACAATATGTACAATAACCTCTGAGCACACTGAAACAGTCTCTATATGTAACACAAACAAGTATCTGGCAAGTGTCTCTCTTTTCTTGAGGAGTGAGATTTAGCTTTCAATCTCACAAGGTCAATTCCAATAATCAAAAGTTCCAAAATATTCAGTTTGTGTTGTTTATTTCTTTGTTTTTCTTCGTGTCTCCCCAGATGTCCAAAGTAAATTACAACAGCCCACTAGCACTCACGCTAGGTGTGGTCAATGTTTTCTGTTTGGAACCCCGGGGTTGTTTTACCAAATAATCAAAACGCTTAGCATAGGTGAATACGCGGCCTGTTTTATAATCATTGTCATCTCTCTTAAGTTTCCTAGCTTTTCTGCGCTTAATATCAGCCTGAAGATCTGTTAGATAGTTATCTAGAATTGTATAATTCTTAATAGTCACCTCTGGCTGATTAAGTTCCTTAATCTCTTCTTCTATTTTATGGATTTCTTTCAACCATTTCTTAATTTTTCTCTCTGCATTCTCAATAAGTATATTTATGAGATTGCGAGAGGAGTTGGTAAGTTCCTGTTACCAGTTTGCTAAAAGGTCAGGCTCAAGGTCCTCGTATGTGGGCATAATTTGCGACCTCAATCCCCTAGGTATTCTGTTAACGGAGAGGTATTGTTTGAGAGTGGCCGCGTCCCACCACTTGTTAAGCTCTTGTTTCTTCAGAGCTCCCCTGAATCTCTCCCCTTGCCTTTTTTTTCCCTTACATATATGTCCTCTTTTTTGTCTCGACCTTATATGTAACTATGTTGCCATGCTCTAATAACTGTGTAACATTTGTAACGATGTAACATGCAACTATGGTCTGATACTCATGTAAAGCGCTCTGATTCCTCTGGATCTAGCCAGCGCTATATAAAACCTTCAAAATAAGAAAGACCTCGTGACATGCTCATGCGCAAAACGTGCCTCCAAAGACATAAATTTGAAGCACATGTTTAGGTGCCAAACAAAGCCAATCGCTCCAAGATAATGAAGACATTTTTCTCGGGGAAAAATATTCATGAACGTGTACTGATCGAAACAGTCACTCTGTGGCAACAGGCATGAAAATATGCCAAAAATGTAAAACTACAAATAAACAAGCTGAAGCACCTACCCAAAAAGCTGGTTGGACAAATAACAAGAAATACGCTGCTTCTTTTAGACTCCTAACCAAAGGGCAGTACGGATAAGCTTTGCGGATGCAAATTGTTATACGAAATCTCTGACGGAAAAGAAAATCATGTCCAGAGCCCAGTAACTTCCGTGTTGTCGTTCTAGAGCCAAAGATTGAGAAGAGTGTTGTAATAGTGCCACCTCGTGGCTTTAACTTCAACTGCAGGACATAGTTAGATACTATGCCAGAGGATCGTGTGTAGGGGCCCTGAGTATGCCATATCTCACAGATAGTATTTGGACTTGGCCTCAAAGAGGGGGAGGTGGGGGGATGGGGGCTGGGGGCCCGTAAAGGACCCTATGCCGCAGGGGCCTGCATTATATGCTACCTACATACAGCCTTATTCATGAAGGGGCCGTTTTGCGAGCCCCTAATAGCGAATCATAGCGATTCGCTATTAAGGACTCGCAAAACGGTAATCATGTAGGAATCGCATAATAAAATGTGATTCCTACTGATTCCTTATTTGCGATTAGCAAATTGCTAATCGCAAATAAGGAATAACTCGCCATTCATTCCTATGGGCCAAAAGGCTCATAGGAATGAATGGGGAGTATTCCTTATTTGCGATTAGCAATTAGCTAATCGCAAATAAGATTGCGATTTGAAGGGTGCCAGGGGTGTCCACAGGACACCCTGTAGCACCCCTCAAATGAAATTTCACACAGGTGTTGCACACACACATGTCCAAAGGACATGTGTGTGTGTAACATGCAACTCAGAAAAATGCATTTAAATGCATTTTTCTGAGTTATCGCAATTTACCGCGAGGTCTGACCTCGCGGTAAATTGCGGCAAGAAATTGCGAATTCGCAAATTTAAATTGGATGTTGAATTGCATTTAAGGAATCTCTAATAGAGATTCCTTAAATGTAATTCCTCGCACATTTGAGACATCGCAATTAGCGATTTTTGCATTTGGGATGCTGAATCCCAAATGCAATAATCGCACTCGCAAAGGGCCGGATTCTCAGAATCCGGCCCTTTGCGAGCCGATTTAGCCTTCATGAATAAGGCTGATAGCTCCCAAGTTTTCAGATTGCATATGTCTAGTGTACCTAGCAGTGAAATTCAAATGTTAAATGCGTGACACTCAGAGCGACACTTTCTTGTGAATAAAATCAAGCAATTAAGTCAGTGAAAGAGATAAATGTAAGAACTTACGCCCCTGTAAAGCAGTGAGAGCGTTAAAAATATATTGAAACTGCTGCAAAAACACTAAAGTGAAAGTTCACTAACCTGCTGCCCTTAAAATGATCACCGGGTAAAGCCAGTAATATATCTGTGTAAAACAAAGGGTTTTTCCGACTTTGTCCACTGTGTCATGCATCATCCCGTAGCTTATCTACTGAATATATCTTTTTCTCAGAAAGTGGACAGTAGCTTCCTTCCCACAGGCGCATTATTAGCACCGCTACCTTCATTCGCTCTTTCTTTGTGCACATTGTTAGACATAATAGGTGCAGCACATGGGCCGCACTTTAGTGCAGGGCATCCGAACGGCACCACAACATATTTCATGGGATTTCAAAGGAAGCTGACGGCTTGGGCTTTACAGCTGCATGGAGCTGGAAATTGCTACTTATCCTTCATCGTAATTAAGACAAACCATTTACAATAATTAAAGGTGAAATGTAAGGTCCTTTAATTCAGGGGGAGGAAGCTGTCCTTAATCTTCTTTCTGTTTTCACACTGACTTTCTACAATGGTTGTCGTTTTTGACGTTATCAAGACAGCCACTTTCTACTTTAACAAAAAGAACAGACTGCTGGGTTCTATTAGGCTGTGATACCAGCTCAGCATATGTGTATTATGCACCTCTCATGAGGAAGTGTGCAGGGGGCCTTAGCCTGACAAGACATTACTCTGGGATTGAGCATCAGAAATCAGCATGAAATTAAGTAAAATATGCTTCCGGTTGTCAGTACAGTATCACACACTGGAAGCCAAGTGGGTTAATGCACATGCTGCTAGGCTGAGTGTATGCCCCCCCTACACTCTGACAGAGACATCATCCCAGTGACTCATCATGAGTAAACTCCAGACTGCTGAACTCACCTTACTCTGCCACTAGAAAGGCCTGACAGGGGAAAGTGTCCACCAGGCAAGTCGAGGAAGAGGTGGGGGGTTGGGGGGGGGGGGGGGGGGGGGGTAATGGGGCAGTGCTTATGATTGTGCAGGTTGACAGGAAGGCCTCCTGCTGTTGACTGGTAGCCGCAGGCCTCAGGGGCATATTATCAAGGGGGTTTATCTCCGCATTTTTGGCTTTAAAAGCCAAGAAAGTGGAGATAAAATGATCTCCCTATTACCTAGCTGTCGCTAACACCAGTTAACACCAGTTAGCGTCAGCTAGTAGGAGATAGCGACCATCTTGGGCCCCACTTTGCATGTCAGTTATATTTATCACTAATGACATGCAAAGTGGGCGTGCCAAGATGTTAGCGACTGTAAACAGTCGCTAACATTGCTATCTCCTATTACCAACTTATGGAGATAGTCGCGCTAAGCGCGAATATCTCCAAAAGCTAACACCTGCCCTGAGCAGTTCTTAGCCATGTTATCCAATGGGAGGTGGATGGCATGGCTAAGAGCATTAGCTCGATAATGCATGAATATCACTGCCTATTCAGCGATATTCATGCATTGCACCCGATTTTTATCGCATTTGCGATAAACCTTGGTAATACCAAGGTTTATCTGCGATAAAAATGGCCGCAGCTCGGCGGTACATTTTTGTCTCTAACCAAGCAATAGCAATAATTATAGCTATTGCTTGGTAATATGCCCCTTAGTTCGGCTTCCTTGGACCTCCACTAGTGTGCTTAGTGGGTGCAGCAGAGTTTGAAAAACACAGGACCCTCACTGAAGCTGCCATCTGTGACCAATCCAGTGTGGCACATGCCACATACCTTAAAACAACAACTACTTGCTGCTTGTATTGTTTGAAGCAAACGCTTTAAAAAAATATATTTTTATTTGTTTTTTCCACTTACAACATATGACAAATCACATGTAATCATCATCGCATTGTACATACAGGGTTGACAGCCCATGTGGCTCAGCTGCTGGTAGTACAGTTTTACTCGTAGAGCACATAAGCTTGAATGTCCCTTTTTACTGCCATCCCTGTGTGCCTGGGTGATGCTTCCACATCCATGCCACAGAGAGAAGCCAGACCTGACCACAGTCAGCAGATCTGTTTTCATTTTCGAGCAGTGCTGCTGCAGAAAACAATGTATCAGTGGCACGCTGGTCACCATAGCAACAACTCCAGGCCAGTGCAGGCTAAGTGGACTGCCCATGACAGACCCACTCTGGAAGCTGAAACGTGCCTGGAGTTTTATTAATTATTCCTGCAGTGTCTTATGGTACTTTGAATCAGATGGAGGAAAAGTATGAGTTACGAATTTTAGTGCAGTGATGTGGACACCAGAACTAAACTGCATTAGTCTAACCCTGATGCGTGGTACTTGGCAGGGCTGTATACTCTTGCAGTTCCAGGGAGCCCTTCTACTGCAATGTCATCCATCAGGTTCTTATTAGTGTAAACTATGACTTGGGAAACCATGCATGAAAAGTCGATGGAAAAGGAAGCTTTCCTCAGCCACCAAAATC
Organism: Lissotriton vulgaris; assembly: GCF_964263255.1. Lineage (NCBI taxonomy): Eukaryota > Metazoa > Chordata > Amphibia > Caudata > Salamandridae > Lissotriton > Lissotriton vulgaris. The sequence continues at coordinate 1,091,920,180 of NC_141689.1, read as the reverse complement.
ACGTCCTTTACCAAACCTTGGGCTGGATAGCTTAAACTGCACAGGTACAATTTACCACTGTCATTTGAATGGCTTGCTCACTGGATGAAAGACACCTGCAGCAGCTGATCAATGCAAAAATGAAATTTGACAGCAACTGCTAGGTCCAAAGGTTTGTACAAATGTGGGTTCCGAATTGCATCAGCACCCACGCAATCAATGTAGCCTGGAAAAGAGGAGGTAACGGCCCCACTTGCTTCTGTTACAGGTTGATGAAGCCCTTAAAATGGAAAATGTTGCTCTCAGTAGTAGCCTAGTGCTGGCATTTGCTCCTCACTTCCCGTTCTTGGTCCAACATCATAGATGAACAGGTGGCCGCAAGGAGCAGCAAGAAGTGCTTAATTTGAGCCTGTGGCTACTGGTGAGGAGCTTTCAGCACTCCTTTTTGGGGATCATCACTTATTTTTCCTCATCAGGCATTTACTCAGAGTAAGGGGGCCAAGAAGACAAGCATTGGCATAGCCAAACGGTCTAGCTTTTGGGACCTTATAAGTATATAGTCACGCAGCGCATTATCCTGTGTGCTCCCACATATATTATTCACATACCACTGGAGAATGTCCACACACACTCGAGGATGGGTTTCCTGCTATTTAATGAAAATATGATAATGACGCGCAGGAGGAAACCCTCTTTCTAATTTCGGAGCTTTTTGTGATCAAGTGACCATTCAAAGTTACCGAAAATTGTATTTTCAGTTTAGAGCTGGGACTCTCCTGTTGAAGATTTTCACAAAGCGCTGGTCTACTGGGGTCAGGGGCTCCTGCCCCCTCTGCTCTATTATGACCGAGAGTGTATCTCATGTTCTTTTTGCCTGTCCCGTGTACGCAAGACCCCGCAGACGCTTGTTAGCCCTCATTTGCATACAAGTAGGTCAGCACAGTCATCTAGCTTATCTTCATATTTTGAAGACAGACTCTAGTTTATCCCTTCCTATCCCAGTTGCTAAATTTCTTGGGGCTATGTGGGAATTACATAGAAAGCTTTTACATTCTTCATAATGCATTATGGGTCTTTTTCAATGTTATCATAATGGAGAGGTTTTACTATCAATTATATTGAATTTTTATCTTTGTACGTTTTATAATATTTTTATCATATATGTTTTATGTGTACTTTTATGGCCCTAGTGGCTAAAATAAAGTATATTGAATTGAATTGAAAATGCAAGTGCTCAGCAAAAGGCGCCTATCATTTAATTCTGCGATACAATTATTCATCTGATATCTATCTGAAGGAAACTAGAACAAACTGAAATGGCAAGGGTATTAATAAATGTTTCATAACTAGCAAAGATGTCAACCTGTCAACGTTCTAACCCCAGTCTTCTGACACTGCAATGAAAGCCTGCTGTGATTTTACTACTCAGAAGCACTGCATGTTATATTTTGGACAGTGAAACAGAGAATCGGTCTACAAAAATATCCACATTTGCCCTACTACATCAAGTAGACATGACATGAATTATGAGGGGGGGGGGGTTGCAGCAAAGCACTCCTTTGTGCCAAAATAGGTGAAGCATGCCCTTTAATGTCAAATCAACCATCACAAGATATTTCCGTTTCTAGCAGGCAATTGACAATATGCTACCCATGCAGGCAAGTGATTTCACCTCTCGCATAGGAGTAGTAAGTGCTATACCTTTTACAACACAATAGAAAAATACACACTTGATCATATTAAAACACGTCAAAGGGGTCTTTCAATTATGCAGTACAATGGCATCACACTGACTAAATAGAAACAAGCATTGGCATAGCCAATAAATCTCGCCTTTTGGACCTTATAAGTGTGCAGCCATACAGCACATTACCCTGGGTGCTGTTCCGCCAGGGATTGAAAGGGCTGCTCGGTGGGAGGAAACAAATGACAACACGGAAGCAAGTCAATCATCCTTCTAGGGCTCTGCATAGGAAATGTGCCCCTGTAAATGTATTTAAGTGCACACCCAAGTTTAGCTTAAATGTATAAACTGCTTTACAAATTGGGTTCCACATTTCACAATCAATGTTATAATACCTTGTATATATACTGCACAAACGTCTGACACATCAAAGAATGGCTGGCTGCCAACTGATAATATCTTAATAACAACAACATCTCTCCATTCCCAACAAAAGGTTCATAGGAGAAAACCATCAGCACCGAGCCAACCATAATCACAAACTGCACCCTATGAACCGACATTCCTGACATTCCTGAAAATGTGTAGATAGAGAACAAATTCAAGTCCCTACTCCACTTGCTAAACACTGCCTGCACCACTGAGAACTGCCTCCTAAACTTTAGGGCTTCTCTTACGATTATTACTTAGACAACAATTCTTAGGAATCCGTGGAGTGAATTAGATGTACTCCAGCTACTTGGAAATGCTGCTGTAAAGCTCACAGAATGCTCTGGAGTCTTTAGACACATGGTATTTACAATGCAACTTGTCCACTGACTGCAAGTCAGTTCCTGAACAACATCACTGTATTAGCACATCTGGTACAAAGCAATGCACAAAAGGAATTGTTTACAACCAGTCCACAATTTGACACAGATTAATCAGAAGAGCAATGAAAATATACACTCAAAAGCAAAAGTGGGATCAATTTAGAGTCATGGTTTCATGGTGGATGATCAAGACCTGTGAAAATTAAATTCACTCTCAAACCACACTCATTACACACTGACATAAAAAGCTAAACGGAACAAATAAGTTGTCTTTGTTTTGATTGATTAATGCACAAATTGCCAGAGGACAAAATTGCTTTCATATTATCTTCAGTCACAACTGTAGGTGGAGACTACATCCTCTCCTGATTGCTCTAAATCTTAGTTGCTATCAGTCCAGAAAGTAGAGAAAACCCACAGCTGCTGTACTTTGCCCTCCAGCTAATATAGGGGCATATTACCAACAACTAGCAATAATTATCGCATGTTGGTTTAGCGGCGATATTTTTTCGCCGAGCTGCGGCGATTTTTATCGCTTAGGAACCTTGCTATTATCAAGGTTTATCTCTTAAGCGATAAGCGATAAAAATCGGCCGAAATGCATGAATATCGCTGAAAAGTCAGCGATATTCATGCATTACCGAGCTAATGCTCTTAGCCATGTTATCCACCTACCATTGGATAACATGGCTAAGAACTGCTCAGGGCAGGTGTTAGCTTTTGGAGATATTCGCGCTTAGCGTGAATATCTCCAAAAGTTGGTAATAGGAGATAGCGATGTTAGCGACTGTTTCCAGTCGCTAACATCTTGGCACGCCCACTTTGCATGTCATTAGTGATAAATATCACTGACATGCAAAGTGGCGCCCAAGATGGTCGCTATCTCCTACTAGCTGTCGCTAACTGGTGTTAGCAACAGCTAGGTAATAGGGAGATCATTTTATCTCCGCTTTCTTGGCTTTTAAAGCCAAAAAACCGGAGATAAACCCCCTTGATAATATGCCCCATAATTCAACAAATGGGAGCAGTAAGGGCCCTTCTTATCACATAGGGGAAGAATAAACCCCCAGCAATGGAGAAGGAGAGGGGCAGCTTATCATACAGTGAGTCTGAGACAGCCTGTGATGGCAGAGAAGTGACCTTGCTGCACAACACTGCAAAGGAAGCTATACAGGAGGAAATTGATGTTATGTGAGTTATTACACACACAAGAGTAGAAACTGGGGCCCCTTATGCTACAAAGCCATAGCCATAGTGGTGCTGACCCCAAATTAAATGCCCCAGAGGCACATCCACTAAAGCAGAAACTGCAAAAAGGTCCTTACTGCCTTCAAACTAAATGAGACTCATCAATGAAAACATTACAATAAGGGATTATAGAATACAAATTAAGAGCATAAGATAATAACAGCCTTCCCGGACTTTAAAAGAATTCAAAACAACAGTATACAAATTGCATGGGGGCTATAATGGGGCTGCATGTTAGTAATGCTTATTACAGTGGGGTTGAATGAAGAGGGTTTTTAAGTCTCCACTCAATGAAAATGACAAAGGTGTGTGTGCTGTAGTTAGAAAAATCACGCTAGCCAGCCTGTGTAAGGAACTCCTTGTTATGTCAACGTTTTCCACCCACCATCCAGCCACAACATGAACATGCGACTAATAACATGAATAGGCAACAGCGATTCCTGACATGACCTGAACATCTGGATGTTCTAATGTAAACCGCGGGGACAGTGTGTTTTGGCAGCGAAGTGCGACCACTTCATAGTTTATGTTTTCTGTACTCCCTGCATTTATTTACTTGTCAAATCCTGCTGCCTAAATCAAAATCTCTTCCCAGAACTCCTCTAAGCCTCTCCATGCATATTAATGCCCTGGCTTAATGTGCTGGCTTGTACGCCTGCTCTTCTGAGGTGGTGACAACAGATATATTGGGGCACTTAGTGGAAGTGCATACCTTGCAGAACGCAAGGGACAGCTGGTCAAGCATCTGTTTTATTAAGATGACTTGTTCACGACATTCAACCGTCTTGAAGCGCCTGCTTTTCTGCCAGTCAGTGGTCGAAGTGCTGTAAAAACAAGCTTCATGTGTGATTACAGCAGGTCCGATTGGAGAACAAAAGCTGATCTTTTCCAGCTACGCGCCACAAGGAAGTCAAAAGCGAAGTGGAGCAGGAGAATTGCTAAAGGGGCAGTCACCGCTGCAAAGCGGGATGGGTTTCGGGGACGTGGGAAAGCCTCTCACTTTGAAGTCAGAGAAAGAAAATTACCTTGAAAATGAAAACAGCGTCTTACATATGATCTCTGTTTTGAATGGACTCCAAATATAAGGAGATAACAAGAATGACAGCCCTGTTAACACAACCAGAGGTCGGAGATCGGAGCAACTGAAAACATCCAGCACTGGCGCTACAGGCTCTCACCCAAAGGGAAAAGTAGTCCCTGAACAGATGTTAAAATGGGATCCATGGAAACCTACAAGTACTGGGGCCTACTCCGTGGGAGTGAACAACCAACAAAAAGGAGGGTCTAATAGGAAAGATTAACCACTTGGAAGCAAGGATTTTTAAGGACACTGAGAGAAGCCAATGAAAAGTAGCTAAGCCCACAAAGAAGTATATACTTAAGTGTATACAAGAGGTCTTGAATGCTCAACCTAAAAATGCCATGGTGATGAAAACAGTTCACTATGAAAGTAAGTTTTCACAATTGTGCGGATAGCAGGAGCCCAGCAGAGCAGCTACCAGAGAACCAAAACAAAGCTGACAAAAATACACCTTGACCTCCACCACACCCGCCTCACCTCTAACTCCACAGTCTGACAGCCTTCAGTCTCTCCATATCCATAGCCAAGCAGGGGAGCAACGCTGGGGAACGGCGGACTCATAATACAATTTTGTTTACTGTGGGTCTGATGCTACAAAGAATAAGGCCCTGCTTTTAGACTCCAGCCACTGCCCAAGGGCCCTTCCTCTGCAGTATGAAAGAGGGGGTGCGCCATCTACAGGGCAAAACAGGTGAGACCCATTAACGCCTGCCAGGTTGCCTCAAAAGTGTAATAAGGAAAAGAAACTGGCAACGCTTCATTTCCCTCGGGGTACTGCTTGAGAGTTGTCTCTTCAGGGGTACTCTGGCTCTGCCCACAGGTTACTCGATGGTAGCTTGGATGCAAATCTTATAATTCCCAATCCCTTGCTCCCTGCCCACAAAAGCCACACCCCTTCTCTCATTTCATTTTGAGAGCACTGCGCATATGTTGTTTGAGATGAAAAAAAACCTTGGCTCTCCCTAAATCAGCAGTAAAAATGCATAAAAAGCTGCCAGCATCCCCGTAGACAAGGCTTCCACAAATCAAGCACAGAATAAGGCAAAAGAAGGACGCTGCAAGGAACTGCTAAAGGGTTGCTTCCTTTTACGATAAGCATTTCAAAAGAAGGTGCATGAATATGAAGAAAGAATGGTGATAGGAGGGGAAGGGCAGAGGTGGGGTGGTGCTGGAAGTACGTTGATCACACAGGAGACACAAGGAACAAAAGAAAAGGTGAAGAGTGCACCAACATGAGCAGAGCAAGTAAGATCGAAAAAAGTAGTGCCCCTAAACAAACAGATAAGCACTAAAAGGGGAATGATACAGGTAGTTAGGCTTTGCTCCATGGAAGAAAACAAAACACAAAAAGGAGGGACAAAGAACAAAGATTAAGCTCTATGACGCAAGACTTTTTAAAGGAAAATTGGGTTATTGAATAAAAAGACAATGGGCAGGCTGTAAGCATACCAAGTATATACAACATGTCTCGAAGAGGCAGTGCAAGTGCTGCCTTAGCTCGACCGAGGCTCAACCTAAAAAAAAGGTAAAGAAGGACTAAGAGGAAGATGGTAAGAAAGTGATAAATGGAGAATGCAGGGATGAGAAAGAATCTGAAAGAGTGAGATAAAAGGGTAGGGAGTGTTGGGGTGTAGATGAAAGAGACATAAGGTGGAATCAATACTATGCAGTATTGGTATTCAGCACCTCGATATTTGTAGAGTAGCCGTGGGCTTCTGAGCAAAAATTTGGGCCTGCACTTATTGTTTTATAAATTAAGCACCAGCAGCGCAGACATGATACAATATTGCGCTTTGCATAAAATAAAAAAAAGATCACAAAGATGATGCAATGCCCCACATACCAATAGATATCCAAACTCACAGGCTGTCACTGTGTTTTAAAGAATATCAGACTTGTTCACGCATTCACCCAGAGAATACTGGGTGACCTGGAAAACCCTATGTATCCTTGTTTCCTATCTTATGTGGTGGAGGCTTTACGCCCAGGGAGTACATGCAGGCTTATAATTCTCCTCAGGACATTGGAGGTAGGCTCAGGAGCCTTTGTATTAGAATTTTAAATTCGACAGGGGGAGGCTTCATAGGGAATGATGTGGCACTAATCCCTACCAGGTCTCCAGTATCTCTCCCACTAAATTGCTCATCCACCACTCTTTAGGAAGGGAGAGTTGAAAGCCCACTCATCTCCAAGCTACCACCTGCTCTCACACAATGAAGAACTATTCAGGGTAGTAGATCTGTGACAGGTCTTCAAGATAGGTGTGAGGTGAGATCTGCATCAAGGATGCATGCTCTAGGATGGCACTTGCCAAATCCCCTACACCCAGTAGGGAGCAGAGAGAGGAGAGAAATGAAAGCTGGTATAGAGTGAGTGGACCAAAGGCTAAAGAAAGGGTGAGAAGCAGAGCATTGAAGCCTGGTGATGAGGAAATTGAAAACACTGCCCTGGGGGTTTGTTTGTTGAGCTTCCCCACTTGCTTGAATTCATACTCTATCTTCCTTCTTCCTGCTCAGTGTTGGGACAGAAATGTCCCCTGCATGGTGACAGACATGAACTCCTGCCCTGAGTGTCCCAACTGCAACACTATTTGGAGCCTTGGTATTGATTTTTGGTCAAGGGTGAACAAGGATCGTGCATGTACACCATAACCAAGGCCTGCCACAGACGATTTGCATATGTCCAGGTCTAAACTGGGGAGGCATGGTGTGCAAAAGAATGATGGATTTACCCTAGATCTCTTGACTGGGTTGAATGTTTTGATTTGTTCTGCATTACGTCCATCAATTGTGTGTCATTTGCTTTCTCTCCTACGTGCGCCAGGTATGACCAGACATGGGCGCCGGGCTCACTGTGCCACTGGAATCAGGCTATCCTGGCTAATGTGGGATGAAACCCTGAAACCAGTCCTAGGATGCTTGTTTCTGGTCCAGGGAGGACCTGGTTTGGCAGCTCCTGCTGGACTGTTCCTATGAGGCACAGTGTCAAGACAGATTTGCATATGGCCAGGTCTAAACTGGGGTGGCATGGTGAGAAAAAGAATGATTGATTTAACACAGATCTCTTGACTGGGCATGAATGTTTTCATTTGTTCTGCATTCCATCCATCAAATGTGTGTCTTTTGCTTTCTCGCCCTAAGTGCGCCGCGTATGCCCAAATGTGGGTCCAGGGCTCACTGTGCCACTGGAATCAAGCTATCCTGGCTGATGGGGTGTGAAACCCCGAAACTGGTCCTAGGATGCTTGTTTCCGTTCAAGAGAGGACCTGGCTTGGCATTTCGGGCTGGACCAGATCTCTTGACTGGGGGCGAATGTTTTGATTTGTACTGCATTCCGCCCATCAATTGTGTGTCTTTTGCTGTCACATAGACAGCAGTCTTATTAACCCGAAAGAGGTGCATAAAGCAAGAGTTAAATAGCATGGTGGTGGCAGCAAACCATACTCGTAATAATGATCAACAAAGTGAATGTACCTTTTTACCTGTGTCACTGGAGTAGTGCCTATTGGCCCGCTCATGCAAAGTTCCACTGATGTGTACTTTACTCACCCTTGGCCTACATCCTGTTAGTATGTCGCGCTGAGCAGCATTAGTGTGTTTGTGTGTGTGTGCTGTCACATATGAGGCCTGTGTGTGACACTGTATATGGAGCCCTGTGGGTTCCATGTTGGAAACCCAAGGCCTTGGAAAGGCATACGGAGGTGAAAGAACCATCCCAGATATGTTTGTGGATTGCCTGAATCAGGTGGGACACATGCACTGGAGAAAGGGTGCGGCCAGGCTCTAATGTGCACTTCAATAAGGCTTGTTGACTCTGGAAAGATCAGTGGTCACTTGGCACATTGTCAGAGAGATAATGGGGAGGATAAGAGATTGGAGTCACTCCTACTGCGACAGACTGCTCCCTGGACAGGGCACTTCAAAGGAGGAAACACACACAGCAAAGATTTTAAAGACTAAAACGCTGAATCCCATCCGTGTCCAGAAACAGACCATAAAAGGGCAGAAGGCAGAGGTGCGTCGCTAGGGTTGGGCAGTAAATTCCAGTTCACAGGGTTTCGCTACACCGCACTCCACTTGGAGCACGGAGTTTAGCAAAAAGTGTGCTATTCTGTTGTATTTGGAGATATAAAACATTAATTAGCATAAACATTATTGGGATGCCAGGAGCACGTCTTCTTATAGGTGGGAGATGACAACCCACGTCTTAACGAAGGGGTCATGCTAGCAAAAAACAGATCAAATGGTGGTATTAAAGTGTCTCTGGATACAGGTCCTCCATTTCACTACTTACAAACAGTACTAGGAGCAGCAAAAGATATGTATGTTGCATACTTACATTTTGAATAACTTAGTTTGACTTTCTTTATAAACGCCTAATGATATAAATAGGCAATATTTAATTTTTATTGGCTGAACAGAGCCTATGATCCCAGACTCAGTCTGCCGAATACATGAGTGAGGTGTAAAAGAAAATACACACACAACAAAGCTCACATTTGGGATCAGAGAAGACACTGGGGTACCCTCTTTCCAGTCCATAGCTTTCATTTCACAACTCATGTTACCAATCATGTTCGTTAGTAATTCGAACCAAGACTACAACTCCCAGAATGCATTTAATTAGCAAATGACACCCCACGGGAAATAACGTTGTGTCCTCAGGACACGTAGTCAAGTTGTCAGTTTTTATTGTACAATTAATTAAATTGGGATCACCCTAGGAGCATCCCGGAAAGGTGCGATAGTGTTTGCCTTATTTTAAATCATTTAGAATCAAGTAAAAAGAATGATAATAAAGTACATCTAGGCAAAATCCTTGTGAGTTAATCAACATCCCTGCAAAGCAGAACATAAAGGACGGACATGTTATTTGTCAACAAGCCTGACCCATTTCCTACGCCTATTACCAGCTGGTTAAAGTGCCAAATGGAACATCAGTTTGTATAAACCATATTTTAAAACAATTGGGATCAACCTAAGTGCATCCAGAAAAGTGCATAATATGAAGGCATTTTATTAAATCCGTTGGGCTCAAGCAAAACGCATTGCGAGAAGAAGGAAGAGAGAAGACAAGACTGTATTTAAGACTGCAGAACTTTCTTCCAGCAAGTCTTAAAAATTCTGTATACCAGAAGTTGAGAATAGGATCTGTGGCTTTTGGACTTGAGATTACCCCCTTTCTGCAAGTCCGAATCCCATGTTGATTAAACGGGGTTTTCAGCAGTAACCTCATTTCTTGCAGTAAGGCAGGGCATAGACATGTATGATGTCTTCTTTCGCAGAATTGCACATTCTGCTTCTGCAGCAGTCCTTTACAGCTGTCCTTTTTCACAACTTTCCTTCGATTTTCCCAGGAAGGACAAAGTGATCACGCATCAAATCAATTTCTAGATGACTTAACCACCCAGCCTCTAAATTAGATTGGCCCTTTATTTTCTTAAACTCATTTAGGATTGGCCAGGCATGTGATCTGGCCGAGTGGTAAGCTGCTCACTCTAAAACATCTTCACAACTTTAAATCACGTTTTCTCAGCTCCATCCAACTCAGGAGCTTCCTCCAAGAGTTGGGGTGCTGGGTTTTGTGACACTTGGATTTTCAGGTGCACACATGCAGTTCTCAACGGAGGGCCAGTCTCCAAAAGTCTTAAGCCAGTTAGTGAAGTCGTACATCTCCCAGTAGTGGTGCAGTACCTCCATCTTCAGACACCCAGCAGACAAGGAGCTAAAGAAAAAAAGACACAAAAGAGGAGGCCCAAAAAACCCAGAAACAAATGAACTTGTCCTATATTCTAGATCCAACCACCTGCCTCATACTAGCCATATCCCGCCCACTTGCAGCCCTACCACAGTAAGGTGTCCAACCACCTGCCTGATGGCCACTGGAGCTTTCATTAATACCACCTACTGTAAGTCCATAAGTGGCCTCCCAGCAGAAAGACTGTCTCTTCTATGCCCTTTAGCACCTAGAATAGTGCAGCCATAACAGCTGTTGTCACCAAAAAACTATTACAATTAGAGATTGTACAGAGGACATCTCATACTACGTGGACAACATTTTGCCAATCGTAGGCTTTGAAATTACAACCTATTACAGCCTGCAAACTGTAGCGCGAGATGGCTGCATTTGAGCCAACTGGACAAAACCACATGAAAAAAAGTCCTTTATCCTGCATGATAGAGTGTTTGCTCCCTAGTTACAAAAGGTGGGCAGAATGCCAAGGAATGTAGAAAATCTTTTATATGTAACTCCCTGGAATTCCACTGAGTAAAATTCGACCACCCCTAGTCGGTGCCCTTTTGCGGCATGTGAAAGGGAAAGATAGCTGGTTGTGACCGGTGTAGCCAGAGCAAGTACTTTGCCATCGGAAACAAGAAGCCTCCTGAGATCTGCAGGCAGAATCAGGAAGACTTACAGCACGACAGGAGAAGCTTCGTAGACATCCAGCCTCCTTGCCTGCAACTACAAGACCACAGCTCATTGCCCAGGATCTGCTCATATTGACCATGAAACTGAATCACCAGACGGCTCCGTAAAGCTACCATATTCTCAACTCTTCCCTATAGCAACTCCAGCAAGAGCAGGTAAACCTATTCACTGAGCCATAAAGCCATAGGGTGAACTTGTCTGACTATAGTTCTATGAGGCTGACGCACTTTGACTTTAAAAATCTAACGGGGCTTAGCCTGAATGTTGCGTCATGTAAATGGGGAAAACCGCAGTCAGGAGATAGGGAAGTGGGAATCAGGAACTTGCCTGGGGAATGCTAGATTGTCAGCCTTACAAAGATTGTGTATATCCTTTGTTATGTGCTGTATTTCACTCTGCCATGGTATAAAAAAAAAAAACATAAAATCAAGTATCTGGCTAGAAATTCCCTGCTCGATCAGCACAACCATTAAGGGTCAAGTGCTGAAGGGTGAGCACTGGGCCAGCTTCTCTGGACCGACAGTAGGTTGAGCTCTTGGACATCAGGAGTAAAAGACCTCAAGCCCCATTGTTGGGCTTATTAAATCCTCTTTGGCCCTTGGCTCTATGAAAGGGGGACAGACACTCAGTGACCCAGCTCACATTCCTCAACAGTAAAGCGTGATATTGTGCCCCAAAACAAAGCCTGCATGCCATCACTTTTAATGGCTTAAATTGCAGCTTTGACTATATACCAATACACTGTTCTTTACCACCACAGTCTCACATTGTTCAGCTGACTTAAATGCCTATACGAACTGAGTCAAACACAAGCTAGGTCATCATTTCACCAGAGATAAGAAGATTTGATTTTCATCCTGGCTCCTTCACTCTTCCAAGAGTTTGCAAAGAGCAAAACAGTTTCTTCAAGCTCTCTTCTCCTACACAGTTTTGAAGCTTTTTCTCCTAGCCTTTTTGATATAAACTAACTGGTCTTACTACCTCAGCGCTTGGCTACACCCACAGACGCCCCAGTCTTCAGCGCTCTTTTTTGCCGTGCTTAGATTGAGTTGATCATTGCCTAATTCAGCATGCATCTTCATTTCTTTGCTTTCAACAAGCAGTTTGCAAAGTTGCCAAGCATCACAAAATGTTATAAAAAATGTAGTCACTTAACTTTTCCACTTATGGATCCATACCCAACACTAAACACTGTGGGTGGGAACAAGATACACATTCCCAGTCCTTAATATGTAAAAGAATAAGTGCTGGTGCCCATAGATTTTCTCAAAAGCCCTAGGCCGGTGCTGCTAAATGTCGGGGTGACCGAAAATCAAGTGTGTCCAATCTTCATTCTATCTCCTGCCTCTTTCACCCACCACCCTAAACTCACTGCCCAATTTCACTCCTGGGGATATTTTGTTTATCTCTGCTTGCTCACCTTCCCATTGTTTTACGTCATTCTTTCTCTCCTACTTTCCCCTTTTCTGCCTTACTCTCTCTTGTTCTTGCTCAAAGTCTCATAAAATAAAGTCCCACTCCCCAAAAAAGAGTGCATATAAATCCACCTGCAACCCCCAGCTCAAATTAGGCAATGCAGTCAGCAAAAAACGTATTGTTGCCATTGTGCTAGGAAAACGATGCAAAAGGTAAAATAACAAATAATTTTTTTTTAACATTTGTGCATTGAAAGGGTTCACAAAAAGGTAAACTTGCAGAGAAATATTCCTCATAGATTTAGAGCTTGGCTGTGTTTGATTATACATAACTATCAGCCTGATTCATCAAGCGAAATTGCGCTCGCAAAGGGCCAGATTCTGAGAATCTGGCCCTTTGCGAGTGCAATTTTTGCATTTGGGATTCATCATCCCAAATGCAAAATTCGCTAATAAAGAAATCGCAAATTTGCGAGGATTAGCATTTAAGGAATCTCTATTAGATGGCGAGATATTCCTTATTTGCGATTAGCAATTAGCTCATCGCAAATAAGGAACCTGTAGGAATCGCAAAAAATATTGTGATTCCTACATGAATCCCGTTTTGCGAGTCTGGAACAGCGATTCCTTATTAATCGCTGTTTCAGACTCGCAAAACTTCACTATGATGAATCAGGCTGTATATCTCGCAGTATTGAGAAAACGAGTTTGCCCTGGAAAAAAGATTTACCCAGGTGGAGGTAAATGTAATGAATTGTGAAACAAAATTAGATTTCGTAAAGCTTTGGTGGCAATAAAACTCTCAATGCACACCCTAGTGGCCTCGAAGTTGTTGGTCACCCACAAATGAAAGCCTTCTCATGTTTCAATTATCCCCAGGTCTTGGTCCAGTAGTGTAGAACGATGCCGTTTCCGAGATTTTGCTTTCTTTGGTTATTTGACATGTTAAGAACCTCATCCACCTACACTGAGTAAAACGTAGATGTGGCCGATAGACCAGTTGCCTGGGTACCGGAAGGCCGCATTCAAACTGGACATTTACCAGATTTTAGTTTGTTACCCGTACTGCTTAATTACAAGGGCTGAAAGATTTTCAGGCGCTATCTCCAGTTATGGGCCTATGCCGTGCACCTGTGTTGTTGAATACCAAGTCCAGCATCCCACACTTCCTATCTCTTTATCTCATTCTTGCAGTGTCCTTTTCATCTCTACTTTCTGCCTTTGACACTATTTCCTATCTTGCTCTTCCTCCACGGTCTCCCGTTTAGGCCGTTATCTTTTTTGCACATGATATCAACTGCTGTCTCTGTTTGCACAATGGCGCACTTTCTAAAAGACGCGCCAGGCACACACAAGAGAGTGCACCCTATTACAATGAATGCACTGGCTCCAGGGCCGCCATGAACTTGTGCTGTCCTGGGGCCAGCAAATTCAGTGAAATACAAAGCCGCTGCTTCAGGGCTGATCTGTGTTTCTCTGTACAGGCAGCAACCCACTTGCACTTTAACGAGGAGTCATTGACCAAAGATGTCTCATCCACCGTATTTAGAGTTTATACATTTGAAAGAGTGCAGAAAGGACGTCTGCCAATTTTGGAAGATGTTCTGCATCCACCAAACTCTCAATAGCATTTGGTCAATGATGCCTTGGAATTTAAATGGTAAAATTGGTTTTCATTACAGTGGTCTACATTAGATCATTCTCTCTATTTATTTATTTGTTTATTTCATTATGTATGTATATATGTATGTATTTAAGTATTTATTTAATGAAGTGTTCAATCACCAGAATTGCTTTAGTTACTTGCTTTCTGATGAAACCTACATACCTACAGGGCATTTAGACCATCATTGAATCCGTGGCAAGGCCATAACACTGCCACCGTGCTGTCCTCCTCCCACCACAGCCACCAGCGGCATTCTCCCTTCATTATGTGTTGGCCAGGACATGGCTCGATAATGGCAGGGCAAAGGCTGACATTGCATTGGTGGTTCTACTTGAGTGCCTGGCATGTATTGTGCCTTGGTGAAGCATCAGGACCTTGAGGAATCCCAGGGGAATTGCTTGATAGAACTGTATATGCCTATGGTATTGGCAAAAGAATCGCTGGGATTCACCTGGGTTCTGGATCCCAACCACATAGGTAATCCCAATGATTCATTTCCTGGGCTTTGCGTTCTCTTGCAGTAGACTACCTCTGTGCTGGTGGTACTGGATGGACAGTCACACAGTCTATTCATTCAACCAGAGTTTTAAGTGCCTGACTACTGCTGACAAAGAGCATCTGCTGCCATCACTGCAACCTCCACATACTACCAGATTGTCCATGAGGTTAGTCATGAAATTCTGGTAACCCTGGAAGTCTTGGGAAGAACTAGTGACTGGTAGAGCACAGTGCAACCTTTCTATGGCAGGGAGACCAAGAATGTCAGGAGCCTTCAGCCCACACATAATAGTTGTAGATCCTCCCAGTTGCCAGTTCCAAAGTCGGTCAGAGCGGCTGACTTTGGAACTGGGGAACCAGGTTCGAGTCTCAGCATCCTGTGCTTCTGGGCAAGTCACATAATCTCCCTGGGCCTACCAAAAATGTATGAAACATCCTTCTGTAATGTAACTGGTGCTCATGTCAAGTGCTCTAATATCTTCGGGTGAGTTTGGGCTATATAAAACTGTGAAATAGAACACATTACTGTGGGGTGGCTATGAGATGGCTATGAGAGTCAAAACTGAGGTTCAATTTTCGAGTACAAGTAACAGTCAGATGACTTCCTAACATGGCAATAATGGTGATTTACAGAAGCTGGTAAATGGTGCCCAATTTTCCCTATTACTAAAGCATGGATGCTTAAGTGATATTGTGGTGTCCATTTAGGATGTCTACTCCCAATAGTCCCTCCATGAGATGACCGTTATAGTGGAATAATTATAATGCAGATTTACCACCAGAATTGCATTTCATTCAAGGTCGGCAAAGGGAGGCAGGAAAAGTAACCAAATATCGCCAACAAAATACTGATAATGACCTAAAATTAATATTTAAAAAAATCATGTGTTGCAAAGAACTACAGCATATACCTAGTATGTAGGAAAAAATCAGAATGAAAAATGGGATCTGTATATCAGTTGACACTTATCATTATGTAGGTGCTGCAGTGAAAGATCGGCTCCAGGGAACATAAGTAGGTGTGCAGATGTTACCACTATTATAAAGCTCACTATTAAACTCAAGGAACATAATTTGAAAAAACATGTTTTTGCGTGCCGCAGCCAGTTTAATTTTGATTACCAGATCTTATGATGTAGCCCCTGGAAAATGTATTTGAAATTCCATAATATTCTATATACAGATTGTCCTTCATAGACTAATGTCAGTCGCACTACCTGGTAAGAGGCGCATATATGTCTTTTTTTAACCCCTTCCGCGCGGATGACAAAGCCAGCTCGTCATGGGCGTTACCTGCGCTACGCGCATGACGAGTTGGCTTTGTCACGTAACGCGGGATTTTTAAAAATCCAGCGAACAGCGGGAAAACGCGGTCGCGCGGAAGCGGTTAAAGGAGAAAATAGCTCCCCTCAGGAACAGTCTATTTTTTCAATGTAAACCATATGCATATAGGGCCTGATTATGAGTTTGGCGGTCTTCCTGAGGGCTGCCACACCAGCACACTGCAAGAAGACCACAAAATCCATAGTCAGACTGGCCGCAGGATTACGAGTTAATCCTGGGTGGGCTGGAGGTGCTGCAGTGGTTTATGGCAGTGCATATCTAAGGCACTTAAGTGTGCCTTAGACATGCACTGCTGTGAGACTGCTGCAGCCCGTTGCTGCATAATATTGAATGCACAATGTTGTGAGCTCCACAGCGTGCTGGAACTGGGAGTGCAAATGTACAGGCAGGCATAACATGCCCATGCGGAGGCTCTCGCACTGTTCCACCCCCTCAGAGGCATGACACGTGAGACGCAACTACATGTAGTGGTGGCACTGAGATGCTACAAGCGTGCACTGACATTAACCAGGGAAACTACACCCTACGCCCCAGCATTACCACTGGAGGGACTACCCAGACCGGGAGGAGTGGTGACGGCAGCGCGCCTGCAAGACTGGGCACAGGTGGGACTTGAAACGATGGCGGACCTATATGACGATGGGACCCTGGTGCAGTTCGAGGGGCTAGTGGAGAATCCTGGACTGCCAGCGGGTCAATTCCTGACGCATGCATCAATGATACGGGTCCTAACGGAACACTGGGGAGACATGTCAGCGGAACCCGAGACGCACCTCTTAATACAGTACCTACACGTAATGGGGGCGGGCACGCACGTCGTACACTGGCTAACGCAGGCGCTGAGATCCCACACAACATGCTCCCTGCGGTCGCTCAGGGACAGGTGGACCACTGACAGGGGGGAGGACTGGTCG
Organism: Lissotriton vulgaris; assembly: GCF_964263255.1. Classification (NCBI taxonomy): domain Eukaryota; kingdom Metazoa; phylum Chordata; class Amphibia; order Caudata; family Salamandridae; genus Lissotriton; species Lissotriton vulgaris. The sequence continues at coordinate 1,091,903,110 of NC_141689.1, read as the reverse complement.
GATAAGGAATGGGAAAGGATTTTAGAGGGACCACAACACATTCCCCGCAATTCGAGATTCAGAATCATACAGTTCTACATAACACACAGGGCATATCTGTCCCCGGACAAGATTAATCGTTACTTTGGCCTGGACACGTCCAAATGCCCACGTTGCGCGCTACTGAACGCGGATCTCCTACACATGCTGTGGGCATGTCCCAAGCTACAGACGTATTGGCACGATGTCACCACGCTGTTGGCGAAAGGGACGGGGCTAAGCGCTCGACACGACTGGGACACTTGTGTGCTGGGCCTCCTCACCAGGACGAAACACAACAAACCGCACATGAGGTTCTGGGATTTAGGGCTGATAACCGCCAAAAGACTCATAACCCGCCACTGGAAAGCCGCAGCACCACCGCTGACAAAACATTGGAGTGCCTCCCTCACCTACTGGGCGACCGCAGAGGGCACGGTACTAAGCAGGGAGGAGACGGCGGGGCGGAGGGCCATACCGATAGCCCAGATATGGGAGGGTTTCCTTCGAGCTTTCGCCAGGGCCTGCCATGATAAAGGAGTGATGTAGAGGGAGAGTAGTGAGAAAGGGGGGTAACGAGGGCCGCGCGCAGATGAACAAGAAACGCCACCCCCGTGACCCATCGCCCTCCCCCTCCGCCCCCCCCCCACTCGCCCCCTCCCACCCCCCTGGTTTCCCCCCCCCCGCTTCCCCGCCCGCTCCACCCCTTACCCCCCCCCCCCCCCACCCCCTCACCTGTCAGCAGGGGCTACACACACAGGCGACTCCGCTAATGCACTCCCACCCCGGGATTCAGAGTTATCACGCACCACTTGAAATACCTTCCTGTGAGCACCACGGGGCGGCACCCTATGAGACTACTCCGCCCGAAACCAACGAGACAGGGCCCACACTGCAGCACCCCCCCCCCAAGTTTAGGTTCGTTGCACCCACACTTTCTTTCCTGTTCTTCCCTAGATCGGAATAGCGACACCCACGGCAGAGGTCGCCCCCCAGTTGACCGCACCAGACCTGCCTTTCCTACTCGCACCCTCACTACTAGCATACAGAGACTACACACAGGAGTGCAGCACATAGGCAAGCCACTGCCGAGACCTTCCACCCCACGGTGCCGACATCCTGACCAATCTAGTCGTCCACAGCACTCGTACATGCCGCCCGGAGTCGGGCCTGGATGGCTATTCATACTGTAGGGAGACATCACACTTCACTACCGACCAGAAGGCTGCAGGCGCCGGGGGGACGGCTGGTCACCAAGCTACCCATCTGGGCGGGCAAGGTTGGATGTCCTGGTGGGAACGGCACTGTGAGTCACACTGAGACAAGACAATGGAATGAATGGTCTGACGCATGCAGTGCCCACCCATAAGACAATAAGTGGTGATTTTTATATATATGTGCAATTATTGGACCTTCAACCATCGACTGTATTCGCTTTGATACTGTACGAACCACTCCGATTGTTGTTTCCCCTTTGAATTATGCACATAACGAACTGTACTTGTATACCAAGAGTTTCAATAAAACAGATTTAAAAAAAAAAAAAAAAAAGAGAGAACAGGTAAGAGACAAGTTTTAAAAACACGTAAACCCTGGGATGGCAAGAAGCACAGTAGGGGGATAGTAAGTATAGTAATATAATGTGTGGGGTATTACCAGGAGACAGCCAAACTACTCATACCGGCTGCTCGAGTTTCGACAAGGTCACCGGGTACTGCTAACATGGGAATATCTCTCGATCCTTGGAAAACTTAACAATCTGCCAAGAGAGAAAAGCACAACACAAACGGACTTGCAGGTTGTGCTAAGTGGGGCGATGTACTGCTATCTTACACTGTACACACTCAGGCCCGATTCACAGAATGAACTTACTACTTTTGGCATTCACAGAATGCACTTACTACTTTTGGTATTCACAGAATGAACTTACTCATTTCGGTATTCACAGAAGTTAGGACTACTAACTTTAGGTCTCCTAAATGCCTTCTGTGAATACCGAAAGTCTTAAAATTAGGATTTTTCTCAATTTAGTAGTAGTAAAGTTAGGACTCCTAACTTTAGGATGCCTAAATGCCTTCTGTGAATACCGAAAGTCTTAAAATTAGGATTTTTCTCTATTTAGTAGTAGTAAATTCCTGGTTTGCACAACACTCCATATTGCCCGTAAGCCACACTGGCCCCGAGGTACTGTGTGTAGGAGAGTAGGGTCTGCAATCCTATGATCACCCAGATTTTTTGCTTTTGTTTCACTGGTTTACGACTTTCTCTGGCTGTGGGCCTGCTAATCAGACCCACAGCCTGGCTGTTCTCTCTCTAAATTACAACATGTACCCTAGGTGCATTTACCAATTGGTACTGGGCCACCTTATCAGACCCTGTAACTCAGGGCATAGGTGTACCCAGGGCTGCCAGGGGCTGCAGCATGTATTATGCCACCCCTGGCTGGCCTCCTAAATTTGACACAACTGGCTGCATGACAGCTGGGGCAAAGTCGTGTAATCACCCTTTGCTGTAGGTGTAATATACCTATACCTAACCCTAAAATGGACACACAGATTCCTATCAGTCACTCCTATGGCAGGCCTTGACAATCCTGAAGGCAGAGTGCTTGGAATCGTGTGAGATGGTGCTCTGGCATGAGCTGAGCCTGTCTGCAGCTTGCGGAACCAAGTCCTAATAGCTGTTCCATGATATCGCATACCATATACTCTTAAGTGCATTATAATCCTCGCGGTTAAATGCTATCTTTGGTATTGCTTTATCAAAACATGTCGAGTAAGGTGTCATACGAATTGGAATACTAACCCCTCGCCAATTCTGGCGACGGGGTTAGCATTCCACCCTTCTAGAGGGACACGACATGTATGTAACTGTGAACCCCGGTTAAAGTTAAACGAAGCCTCAGCTCCACAAAATGGATGCTGCCACCACAGACACGAGTCTGACCCCCTGCAGCTGGGAGTCCTTCCAGCGAGGGGAGCCTGGACAAAGGGTTTCCTGTCAGGGGCGGTGCTAGCACCGTCCCAGACATGGTTTTGTGTATCCTGGGTAGGCAGGGCTTTACAGGAAGGTGACTGCTGTGTGGCACCCCGGTGCTCACTACGCATAGGCCAGTCAGAACCAGTTCCAGGGGCACACCAGCCCCTGGCCTGGGGAAAGTCCGGCATGGCAGAGGGGTGTAACCACCCCCCTCCTAGTCCCACCCATAGGCAGGACCTAGTCACCTTGTGGCTAAGGAGTAGTCACCCTGCATCTGCAGGCACCATCCTAAGAACACTGCGGTCTGCTGCAAGTCCTTCTTCACGAATCCGACGACCCAGCTCGACGAGACCCGGCTTCCCTGGCACCTCTGACCTCTACTCACCTCTACAGCAAAGCTGAGAACCGTGAGTGCGACGAGACCTCGAGGGACCGACGATCGCCAAGACTGCACGACTTCTTTGCAACAAGCCCACCGTGTGCTCCACTGGTGAGTGCTTTGGGGTCCGAGAAGCCCCAACCCTGAGCAGCTCCAGCACCGAAGATCAGCCCTCCAGCATCTCCACGATCTGCGTGGGGCCCTTCTGCTTTTGCGTGCTCACCGCGCTGTGTGGCTACTAGCCGGCTGGCTTGTGGCCTTCTTCACGACGCCCGACGACATCACTGCTGCTGGTCTGGTTGCTCCAGACTGGCCCTTGCTTCCTCCTTCAAGAGAGGCACCCCGGACCCTCCTGGTCCACTCCAGACGCCATTTTGAGTCCACCGCGTGGGCTTGAATTTGCCAAGGCTTTGTTGCCCAATCCTGGGTCCAGCGACGCCGACAGCTTCATCCATCGTGGGACAGCTCGCTCCTCCATCCTGGTCGCCGACAACGCCTCCTGGTCCGTGAGATCTGCGAACACAGCGTCACCCACTCACCTAGTCGAGGTGGCTACCATCCGGTGCCCTCCTGGTGCCCACTGACTACTGGCTAGTAGTCTCGAACTTGGTCCCCTCTGCTTTCAGGTGTCATCTTCCTTCGATCCAGGCTTGGATCCATCGAACTTTCTTCACTGGTCGCCTGCCAGCAACTTCTTTCTTCCAGGCTCCTGGTCCGTCTACGAGGATTCCCGACGTCTTTTGAGACCTATGCAGCTACAGCCCCTGGGCTAGGTAACTTCGGCATTTCGGTGCCCCAGCATAGCCTCACTATCCAAGGGTCAGGATCCACTTTCGTTTTCTCCCTACCAGGTCGGGTTCGCCCGAGAACACTAACTTTGTCATTACTAGCTACCATAGACTTTGTCCCGCATCACGCGTGAGAGTGCACACTCTGCACCCGAGTCCCCTAGGTCTCCTAGAAGTAATCTGAAGATTCTATAGTCAAGTCCTAGCGATTCCTAAGCCTATTAGTACTGTACTTACCTGCTAGTAATTTTGCATTCCACTTTCAGAGTATATGGTTTTCCGTGCCCCTCGGGCATTTGTATATACTGTGCTAACTTAAGTATTTTCGTAAGAGTTTTGTGTTGTGCTTAGTACCCTGTCCTCATAAAGAGTACAGGGCTGTTGTGATTCTTAATAAATATCCTGTTTATTTTCATAACACTTGTGTGGTGTCCTTTCACTGGGTATTCAAGGGGTATATGTGTGGTATAACAGCTGGCTTAACACGCCCTCTCGAGTCTTTAGCCTTAGACTGCTCGTATCCACGCTACTAGGATAGCTGGTCTATAAGGTTGACTTACAACCAATCATCAGTAAGGGTTGCTGGACTGATACATAGTGTTCACTAGAATAGTGAGCACTGCATATCAGGCCACCTTCTCACACTGGTGGCAGCATTGTACCTAGCAATAGGGAAAGGAGTTTTGATACAAAACACCTGGGTAAGATAGTGCCCCCCTTTAAACAAGGGGATGACATCCACAAATGGATTACTGCTTTGGAGAGGGCCTGCACTGTGCAAGGTGTTCCCCAGAGTCAGTGGGCAGCTATCTTGTGGCTCTCCTTTGAAGGTAAAGGAAGAGACAAGCTCCTCACTACTAGAGTGGAGGATGCTAACAATTACCAAATCTTGAAAAACACACTGATTGATGGGTTTGGCCTAACCACTGAGCAGTACAGGTTGCTGTTCAGGGATACCCAGAAAACTCAGTCTCAAGATTGGTCTGACTTTGTAGATTGTGCCACTAAGGCTTTGGAGGGCTGGTTGCTGGGCAGTAAGGTTACTGATTATACAGGATTGTACAATTTGATCATGAGAGAACAAATTTTAAACAATTGTCAGAACCAGTTGTTGAATCAGCATCTTGTTGACTCAGATCTGACCTCTCCCCAAGAATTGGGAAAGAAGGCAGACAGATGGGTCAGAACAAGAGTTAAACAGAACCAGGGCCAGAATCAAGGTGGTCAGAAGAAAGCAGACCAGAAGGGTAAAGATTCTAAGGGGGAACAAAATGACCAGAAGTCTTCGACAGGTCCCCAACAACCCAAAGAGGGTGGGGGTCAGGCTCCCCAGAAGAAGAAAAACCAAGAAGGCCAATCTAAAAGGTGGTGCCAATACTGCAAAAGTAAAACTCACTGGTTTAGTGAGTGCACCAAGAAAGGAGGAGGGCAGACTCCTGCCACTGCAGCCCCTAAGGCACCTGTGCCCCCTAGTACAGTCAGCAGTGGTAGTGCACCTCCCAAGGGTTTAGTAGGGTTAACCCTGGGTTCTGAGGGGAGTGACAACTTAGTTGGCACACTCACTCAGGCTGTCCTTGTTTGTACAGGGGATGTGGATATGTCCCCTGATATAAGTCCCAATACTTTGGGCAAATACAGACAGACACCTTTCATTAATGGAAAAATGGCTCAGGCCTATAGGGACACTTGTGCCAGTGTCACCATGGTGACACCTAACTTTGTGGACCCTGGACAGATCATGCCAGGTACAGATTTCCTGGTGACCAATGCAAGCAATGTCACTACCAATCACAGTATGGCAATTGTAGCTTTCTCCTGGGGAGGGGTAACTGGCCAAAAGAAGGTTGTAGTTAGTTCAGACCTCCCAGTGGATTGTTTGTTGGGCAATGATTTGGAGTCATCACAATGGTCAGAAGTGGAGCAGAGGACTCACATGGAAATGTTAGGTTTGCCAGCACATGTGTTTGCTGTGACTAGGTCACAGGTCAGGAAATGCCCCACTGAACAGGTGCTGGATCCTGGAACAATGGACCAGACACCTTCCAAGAAAAAGAGCAGTAGGGTTAAGGCTGTGCCTTCCCCCTTGCCCCAGGTTGTGGATCAATTCTCAGAGGAGGCTGACCTACAGGAATTGAGGGAAACTGAGCCTAGAGAGTTTGAACTTGATCAAGTTGAATTCTTGGGTTCAGGGGGACCCTCAAGGAAAGACCTGGGGAAGGACCAGTTAGACTGCCCTTCTCTTGAACCCCTCAGACAGCAGGCTGCTGCTGAGGCTGCTGGGAACGCCACAGGTACCCACAAGGTATACTGGGAAGATGGACTCCTGTACACTGAAGCAAGAGACCCCAAGCCTGGCATGACCAGGAGGCTGGTTGTACCCTTGTCTCAGAGAGGTTTCCTCCTTACCTTGGCCCATGAGATTCCCTTAGCAGGTCACTTAGACCAGACAAAGACTTGGGACAGGCTTGTCTCACACTTTCACTGGCCTCACATGAATGAGGATACCAAGGAGTTTTGTCGCTCCTGTGTCACTTGCCAAGCCAGTGGTAAGTCAGGTGGCACAACGAAGGCCCCCCTTATACCAATGCCTGTGGTGGGGGTGCCCTTTGAAAGAGTGGGGATTGACATTGTTGGTCCAATGGAACCCCAGACAGCATCAGGGCACAAGTTTATACTGGTGGTAGTGGATCATGCCACCAGGTATCCTGAAGCTATTCCACTTAGGACCACTACAGCACCTGTAGTGGCAAGGGCCCTAGTTGGAGTGTTCTCCAGAGTGGGCTTCCCTAAGGAGGTTGTCTCTGACAGAGGTGCAAACTTCATGTCAAGCTACTTAACTGCTATGTGGAAGGAATGTGGTGTCAACTACAAGTTCACTACACCCTATCATCCACAATGCAATGGGCTTGTTGAAAGGTTCAACAGGACCCTAAAAGGGATGATTCATGGACTACCTGAAAAGCTCAGGCGTAGATGGGATGTCCTGATACCCTGCCTTCTGTTTGCTTACAGAGAGGTCCCACAAAAGGGGGTTGGCTACAGCCCTTTTGAACTTTTGTATGGACATCCTGTGAGAGGCCCCCTGTGTTTGGTGAAGGAAGGATGGGAGAGACCTCTCAAAAAGCCTGCAACCAGCATAGTGGAATATGTACTTGGTCTCCGCTCCAGGATGGCTGAGTACATGGAGAAAGCATCTGAAAACCTTAAGGCCAGCCAAGAACTCCAAAAAGCTTGGCATGACCAAAAGGCTGTCCTGACTGTTTATCAGCCTGGACAGAAGGTGTGGGTGTTGGAGCCAGTGGCCCCAGCAGCACTCAAAGACAAATGGTCTAGGCCCACACAATTCTTGAGCAAAAGGGAGAGGTCACCTACCTGGTGGACCTTGGAACTCCCAGGAGCCCCCACAGGGTACTCCATGTCAACAGGCTCAAAGCATATGTCGACAGGAAGGACATGAGCTTGCTCATGGCCATTGATGAGGGACAGGAGGAAGAGAGTGACCCTCTCCCAGACCTGCTCACTCAGAATCCTGATGATGGATCAGTAGATGGTGTTGTCTTTTGTGGCAGCCTCTCTGAACATCAACAGAAAAGACTGTAAACAGGTTCTTCAGTCTTTCGGACATATGTTCTCTCTGACACCCAGTCAGACCAATTGGTGCACCCATGAGGTTGACACTGGTGACAGCCTGCCAGTCAAGAGTAAAATCTACAGGCAGCCTGATCATGTTAGAGACTGCATAACAACTGAAGTGCAGAAAATGTTGGAGTTGGGAGTCATTGAACCCTCAGATAGCCCTTGGGCTAGTCCAGTAGTTCTAGTGCCAAAACCTCACACCCAGGATGGTAAGAGAGAGATGAGGTTCTGCGTAGACTACAGGGGTCTCAATGCAGTCACTAAGACTGATGCCCATCCAATACCAAGGGCGGATGAACTTATAGATAGATTGGCTTCTGCCAACTACTTAAGTACATTTGACCTGACAGCTGGGTATTGGCAAATCAGGTTAGCTGAGGATGCCAAGCCCAAGACAGCATTTTCAACCCCTGGTGGGCATTATCAATTTGTGGTAATGCCCTTTGGTCTGAAAAATGCACCTGCCACCTTCCAAAGGTTGGTGAATCATGTTCTCACTGGGCTGGATGACTTCTGTGCAGCATATCTAGATGATATTGCTGTCTTTAGCTCCACCTGGGAGGATCACCTGGTCCACCTGAGGAAAGTGTTAGAGGCTCTGCAAGCAGCAGGCCTCACTATCAAGGCCACCAAGTGCCAGATAGGGCAGACACAGGTTGTATACCTGGGCCACCTTGTAGGTGGAGGCCAGGTTCAGCCACTGGAGAGCAAAATACAGTCAATCAGGGACTGGGCTCCTCCAACCACCCAGACTCAGGTTCGAGCTTTCTTGGGCCTGACTGGTTACTACAGAAAGTTTGTCAGGAACTATGGATCAATTGTGACTCCATTAAATGAACTGACAAGTAAGAAAATGCCAAAAAAGGTTCAGTGGACAGCAGGCTGTCAAAAAGCATTCGATGACCTAAAGCAGGCCATGTGCACAGCACCTATCCTTAAGAGTCCAGACTACTCCAAACCATTCATTGTCCAAACAGATGCTTCTGAGTTGGGTGTGGGAGCTGTTCTATCTCAACTGAATTTTGATGGTCAAGACCAGCCCATTGCTTTTATAAGCAGAAGGCTGACCCCAAGAGAGAAGAATTGGTCAGCTATTAAGAGGGAGGCCTTTGCTGTGGTTTGGGCCCTGAAGAAGCTGAGGCCATACTTGTTTGGCACTCACTTCAAGATTCAGACCGACCATAAGCCCCTCTTGTGGCTAAATCAGATGAAGGGTGAAAACCCCAAACTGCTTAGGTGGTCCATTTCCCTACAGGGGATGGACTTTACAGTGGAACATAGACCTGGTACTGATCATGGCAATGCCGATGGGCTCTCCAGATATTTCCACTTAGAACAAGAAGACTCACCTGGTCAAGGTTAGCTTATTGTCCCAAAGTTTGGGGGGGGGGGGGGTCATGTAGGAGAGTAGGGTCTGCAATCCTATGATCACCCAGATTTTTTGCTTTTGTTTCACTGGTTTACGACTTTCTCTGGCTGTGGGCCTGCTAATCAGACCCACAGCCTGGCTGTTCTCTCTCTAAATTACAACATGTACCCTAGGTGCATTTACCAATTGGTACTGGGCCACCTTATCAGACCCTGTAACTCAGGGCATAGGTGTACCCAGGGCTGCCAGGGGCTGCAGCATGTATTATGCCACCCCTGGCTGGCCTCCTAAATTTGACACAACTGGCTGCATGACAGCTGGGGCAAAGTCGTGTAATCACCCTTTGCTGTAGGTGTAATATACCTATACCTAACCCTAAAATGGACACACAGATTCCTATCAGTCACTCCTATGGCAGGCCTTGACAATCCTGAAGGCAGAGTGCTTGGAATCGTGTGAGATGGTGCTCTGGCATGAGCTGAGCCTGTCTGCAGCTTGCGGAACCAAGTCCTAATAGCTGTTCCATGATATCGCATACCATATACTCTTAAGTGCATTATAATCCTCGCGGTTAAATGCTATCTTTGGTATTGCTTTATCAAAACATGTCGAGTAAGGTGTCATACGAATTGGAATACTAACCCCTCGCCAATTCTGGCGACGGGGTTAGCATTCCACCCTTCTAGAGGGACACGACATGTATGTAACTGTGAACCCCGGTTAAAGTTAAACGAAGCCTCAGCTCCACAAAATGGATGCTGCCACCACAGACACGAGTCTGACCCCCTGCAGCTGGGAGTCCTTCCAGCGAGGGGAGCCTGGACAAAGGGTTTCCTGTCAGGGGCGGTGCTAGCACCGTCCCAGACATGGTTTTGTGTATCCTGGGTAGGCAGGGCTTTACAGGAAGGTGACTGCTGAGTGGCACCCCGGTGCTCACTACGCATAGGCCAGTCAGAACCAGTTCCAGGGGCACACCAGCCCCTGGCCTGGGGAAAGTCCGGCATGGCAGAGGGGTGTAACCACCCCCCTCCTAGTCCCACCCATAGGCAGGACCTAGTCACCGGGTCAGCCCCCTTTTTTAGTATACAGATAGGAGCGGGCCCCCTGTTCAAATTAGATCATCTTTGGAATCAAGACACGACTTTCTACGAAAGGACATCAAGATTTCTTCTTCAAGATTCTCCCTTGTGGCTAAGGAGTAGTCACCCTGCATCCGCAGGCACCATCCTAAGAACACTGCGGTCTGCTGCAAGTCCTTCTTCACGAATCCGACGACCCAGCTCGACGAGACCCGGCTTCCCTGGCACCTCTGACCTCTACTCACCTCTACAGCAAAGCTGAGAACCGTGAGTGCGACGAGACCTCGAGGGACCGACGATCGCCAAGACTGCACGACTTCTTTGCAACAAGCCCACCGTGTGCTCCACTGGTGAGTGCTTTGGGGTCCGAGAAGCCCCAACCCTGAGCAGCTCCAGCACCGAAGATCAGCCCTCCAGCATCTCCACCATCTGCGTGGGGCCCTTCTGCTTTTGCGTGCTCACCGCGCTGTGTGGCTACTAGCCGGCTGGCTTGTGGCCTTCTTCACGACGCCCGACGACATCACTGCTGCTGGTCTGGTTGCTCCAGACTGGCCCTTGCTTCCTCCTTCAAGAGAGGCACCCGGACCCTCCTGGTCCACTCCAGACGCCATTTTGAGTCCACCGTGTGGGCTTGAATTTGCCAAGGCTTTGTTGCCCAATCCTGGGTCCAGCGACGCCGACAGCTTCATCCATCGTGGGACAGCTCGCTCCTCCATCCTGGTCGCCTACAACGCCTCCTGGTCCGTGAGATCTGCGAACACAGCGTCACCAACTCACCTAGTCGAGGTGGCTACCATCCGGTGCCCTCCTGGTGCCCACTGACTACTGGCTAGTAGTCTCGAACTTGGTCCCCTCTGCTTTCAGGTGTCATCTTCCTTCGATCCAGGCTTGGATCCATCGAACTTTCTTCACTGGTCGCCTGCCAGCAACTTCTTTCTTCCAGGCTCCTGGTCCGTCTACGAGGATTCCCGACGTCTTTTGAGACCTATGCAGCTGCAGCCCCTGGGCTAGGTAACTTCGGCATTTCGGTGCCCCAGCATAGCCTCACTATCCAAGGGTCAGGATCCACTTTCGTTTTCTCCCTACCAGGTCGAGTTCGCCCGAGAACACTAACTTTGTCATTACTAGCTACCATAGACTTTGTCCCGCATCACGCGTGAGAGTGCACACTCTGCACCCGAGTCCCCTAGGTCTCCTAGAAGTAATCTAAAGATTCTATAGTCAAGTCCTAGCGATTCCTAAGCCTATTAGTACTGTACTTACCTGCTAGTAATTTCGCATTCCACTTTCAGAGTATATGGTTTTCCGTGCCCCTCGGGCGTTTGTATATACTGTGCTAACTTAAGTATTTTCGTAAGAGTTTTGTGTTGTGCTTAGTACCCTGTCCTCATAAAGAGTACAGGGCTGTTGTGATTCTTAATAAATATCCTGTTTATTTTCATAACACTTGTGTGGTGTCCTTTCACTGGGTATTCAAGGGGTATATGTGTGGTATAACAGCTGGCTTAACACGCCCTCTCGAGTCTTTAGCCTTAGACTGCTCGTATCCACGCTACTAGGATAGCTGGTCTATAAGGTTGACTTACAACCAATCATCAATAAGGGTTGCTGGACTGATACATAGTGTTCACTAGAATAGTGAGCACTGCATATCAGGCCACCTTCTCACACTGTGATTGCAAAATAATCTGCCAGGCATCTCCTTATGGCTTTCTGGTTACTGCCCTAAGTAAAAACACACATGCGCACATTATGCACTCAGGCTAAATGGTACTTGGTACTTCCCTGCCAGTTATCCCCCGGGACGACCGCTCCTCACCGTCACAGGCTCGGAAGACTCCTTTCCTCAGCCGTGCCGGTTGCTTCTGCCGGCGGAATACAAACGCGAGATGCGCGAGGACACGCCCCTCGACAACCCATGTGATCGCGACCCTGAGCGTGGCGGCCATCTTAGCCTAGTCACGCAATGAGTGCAAAGGGAAGAATTCATAGCATATTGTTGTGGTGAAACCACACAAGGTGCCGCACTATCAAATAGCTCCTAGCCTGATAATATAGAGGAGATGTTTTTAAGAGCGATTTACATAATGTAGACAATTTGGAAAAATATGGAAGAAACGGAAATAACACAAATCAGAAGTATGGGTTGTCGAGGGGCGTGCTATCACAGTACCTTGGGGCCAGTGTGGGGTAGGGTGTTAAAATATCGATTACAAAAATATAGCTGACATAAATATAGTTGTAAAAATATCGTTTACAAAAATATCGACACCCTATACTTAAACAGGTAAGTACATAAATATCTACTCAAAAATATTGTTGTAATTAATATAGATGTAAAAAATATCGACTTTTTAAATTAATTAAAATTACATTAAATTATAAATAAATATAAGTACTATTAACAAAATACATTACATTACTTTTATTTTTTAACTATTTAAAACAAATTAACTGCACTTTTTCATTATAAACTTAATAAATGTGTACATATACATATATTTTACACATTACTTTATATAACAACAATAATACATACATATAATTAAAATATACAATATATTATTAGTTAAAACATTTGATAGCGTAGGTGTAAAAATTACTATTCCCACTCCAGAGGGTGCAACAGTATGAAAAGCGTTGGATAGCGTAGGGGTAAAAATTATTATTCCCACTCCAGAGGGTGCAACAGTAGGGAAAGCGTTGGATAGCGTAGAGGTAAAAATTACTATTCCCACTCCAGAGGGTGCAACAGTATGGAAAGCGTTGGATAGCGTAGGGGTAAAAATTACTATTCCCACTCCAGAGGGTGCAACAGTAGGGAAATCGTTGGATAGCGTAGAGGTAAAAATTACTATTCCCACTCCAGGGGGTGCAACAGTAAGGAAAGCGTTGGATAGCGTAGGAGTAAAAATTACTATTCCCACTCCAGAGGGTGCAACAGTAGGGAAAACGTTGGATAGCGTAGGGGTAAAAATTACTATTCCCACTCCAGAGGGTGCAACAGTAGGGAAAGCGTTGGATAACGTAGAGGTAAAAATTACTAAATGTATTTAGTCATTTATAAAATAACAAATATTTATTTTTATTTATTTAATCATTAATTTAATAATTAATCAATTAAAATGTAATTAATTTACTACATTTTCACTAAAAAATTCCAGTACACACACCTAAAATTAATTAAATAATTAACATAATTAATTACATAATTATTAATCAATTAACTAATTGAAATTAATTAACTATTATTTATTATACTATTTATATTCATTTAAAACATTAATTAATCTATTATTTTATTATATTTAAATTACTTCCCACCCTACTCCCCTATAAACCCACAACCCGCTACGGAACTATTAATACTAAATTCAACATAAAATACATTATTAACTAATAAAATACTGCAAAATATACTACTTTTACTACAAATACTCATTTATTTTTTACAACTATATTAATGTAATCGATATTACTTACCTGTCTGTCGATATTCTGGTCAGACTATATTTTTGTCATCGATATTTCTTCCTGTAGATATTTTTGCAGCGATATTTAAGTAAGTCGATAGTTTTGCAACGATATTCCCGTTCTGTACCCAGTGTGGCTTACGGGCAATATGGAGTGTTGTGCAAACCAGGAATTGAATTGTTTCGGAAGGACTGTGTGTCCGCCATATAAGATGCGATTTGGTCACGTTTGGGAGACGCTGTGTTGTTGGATATTGGTGGCACTGGCAACAGCACTTTGATTTGAACTCTGAGTGTGTACAGTGTAAGATAGCAGTACATCGCCCCACTTAGCACAACCTACAAGTCCGTTTGTGTTGTGCTTTTCTCTCTTGGCAGATTGTTAAGTTTTCCAAGGATCGAGGGATATTCCCATGTTAGCAGTACCCGGTGACCTTGTCGAAACTCGAGCAGCCGGTATGAGTAGTTTGGCTGTCTCCTGGTAATACCCCACACATTATATTACTATACTTACTATCCCCCTACTGTGCTTCTTGCCATCCCAGGGTTTACGTGTTTTTAAAACTTGTCTCTTACCTGTTCTCTCTTGGCAGCATTTTACAGAACTAGTGTCCATAAAAGTGAAGTGGCAGCAATTGAGTGCAGCCCTGATGAAACTGCTTAACGTAACATAGCAGTGAAACATGTCGGCACTGGCAGTAGGTAATGGTATGCATGATTAGCTACCAGCCTTTTTAGCATTCAAGAGCACACGATCACCGCCCTATGAATAAAATTGGTTAAGGGACTGGTGTGCTGTGTGTGTTTTTAAGCACTCTGTTATTTGTGTTTGTTTATCACCAGCAGATTTTTCTGCACTTCACCATTTGTCACTTTATATGTTGTTTGTTTTGGACACATCTTTTCTTTCCTCTCACTTTTCTTTGAGAAGCAAGTGACCACCGATGATGAGACAGGGGCCTGTCTGGAAATTTCATACCAGTTACCCCGATGGTGGTGTTTCCGTGAGGGGTCATTTGCTTCTCGCACATATTTTCTCTCTATTATGAGGAACGTCTAATATTTGTGGTGGACGTATGTGACCAACCTTGTTTTGGCTCATTGTGAGTGGGTGTTCTGAGGTGTTGCCTGGGAGAACAGGTGTTTTGATTTGAGCGGAGCAAAGTGCATTACCTCCTTATAAAGTTTATAAGAGTGTAGTGGGGAGAAGGTTTCCAATAAATACCCCCCTGTTTGTCACTATTATAGCAGCACGCGATTGGATCGGGTCTTTATTTTGAAATACAGCCCTGTTACAGGTGCCTTAGTTTCCTCACCGCCACCCAGCCCGCCATGAAAAGGACGGCAGTGAGGAAAATCGTAATATGCTCGGCTGTGCCTCAGCAGTACCGCCAGCCACAATATTACTGCCTGAGTCCGCTGCGCCACTTCAGCAGGATCATGGATCCCCGGCAGTTGCAACAGTACTTTGGACGTCCAACTGCCCAAGTTGGACGTTGGAAGTTGAATTAAATGTTAAAATAAATTTTGAAAACCTTTTGAATAAAAATGCTATTGATTAGCAATTCCCTTTCTTGAATTTTTGTTCTTGATTTGGTTGGATATTGGTTATGTAAACTATACATATCAGTACTGGCATTTCTGTTTTGTTAGATAATCAAGTTGTAATACGGCAGTGGACCACCAGTCTGGAGGTCCATGGACCGCCTTCACTGGTTCGGCGGTCCAACTCGTAATCAGACCCATAGACTAAAATATGAAAACACAATTTTTTCTGCAGGCATTTCTTCTGATTTGTAAGACACTTTTAGAGCAGCCACAGAGAACATTAGCATAAATAAATTTTACTTCTTAAAGGAATTGCTTCTTGACATACAGCGGTGCACATTTTGTAGCCCACGCCAAAGTCGAAGCGGCACTGCTCATCCATGGAGTAATTGATGCCTGGTAGTTCTGGGAGCTTTGGCCAGTCGTGCTCAAATGGGTCATCAAGAAGGCAGTCGTAGGAGCTGTGGATAGGGAAAACATAAAAAAAAGCACTGAACAGGACAAGTGAACCCATAAAATTATTTTATATTGCATGTGTCAATTACAGTGTACCAATTAAGTACAAAACGCTGCAGTTTACGGATGCAGTAAATCAGACACCTAGAATAACTGGACATTTTTGGCGGTACACAGCAGGCTGTGAGTCAAAATGATAGAAACAGACAATTCCGCAACTGACATGAATTGAAATATTTACATTACAAATTCCATATGCACAATTCGCATGTGATTTGTAGCGTTGGCATGGGTCCTGGAACAGACCTCCTTAAGGCATGGCTCCCTAAGTAAATGATGGTGGTTTGAACTTGGCCTAAACTAGTTGAAATCGATAACCAATTATAGTCAAAAGACCATCATCACTCTTGTGGACATTTTTGGGGTTATTGGAGGTAAGGAGTCCATCACAGGATATGGTCCTGGAGCATTAAAGACCAATACGCCCAAACTGAAACACCTGTTGGTATTTCCAAGAGAAATGTCAGTGATGGATTAGGTCTAGATACTAAAAACACTCTTTCCTGTTGGAGTCAGTAATGTAGGGGGTTGAGGTGGGGCCAATTGTAGGCACTGATCAGTAGACATGGATGTTTCTATGGAATCCCGGCAGAGAAATCCAATAATTCGTTCTGCCTTACCCAACCAGAAATCTTTAACAAATGCTACATTCCCAAAATATACAGAAATGATTAAGATTCGAAGATCAGGTCATTTTGGGTTTATTGGGGCAATTACAATGAGTTTGACTTCTTTTCTCAGTCCTCTTGTCCAATGCGATGGAGGTGAAGGTAACTCGAAGGAGGAATTATGAGTTTTGAAAGAATGATACATCAATGCAATACAGCATTCAGTGGGTTAGGTGAATGAAGAAAGTGTGTGGGGTGGGGGGTGAATGCTCTGAAGGGGGTGTGGCCTCATAAGTGCATCAAAGAAAACTCCACAGTTAATGAACTATTTATCTATGAGTCTTGTGTATGTTAGATAGAATCAAGTGCATGAAGAATTCATAAAGGATTTTACTGTTCGAAGAATACATTAAACCAGCCGGCAGCAAGATATTCATGATACCATTATTGTTTGCCAAAAGCAATATAAACATTGACCAGGTAAATTTAAATGTAAACGGTCATAGCTTAATTATTCTTTTGGTATGCAGTGGTACCTTAAGGCGTGGGCCACCAGTGTAATTGACAGCATCCACTGTTTTACTTCATTCCTTTGTAATAAACAGGACTTCTGGTGATGTTCCATTGGAGCTCTGAAGGTCCCAAACAGGCAGGTACAGTTTTTACTTTAGCCAGCAATGGACAGAAATAGAGAGAGGGCCCTCTGGGGCTATGGTTTACTGTCTGTTTTTCTGATTTGCCAGGACTTGGCCTTGGATGTTCAGCTTATAAGGTATTGCTCGTGACTACAAATTGCTGGTTCCTTTCTATACAATATAATCCTTGCAGCTCTGAAGTGACTACTGTTTTAACAAAAGATTCATATCAAATGTTTTTGAATATATGCATTGACTAGACTATTACTATGAAGCACAGATTAGACAACAGCACATCTAATGTTACATGCAACGTCTACTGTTTGGTGTTGTAGAATCTAAAGAAAAATCAGGACCGAAATTAATAATTGCCATATACTTATGAGTGTCACACGCGAGTGAAGCATGGTTTCGTAAATTCATCCAGGCTCCTTCAAATAAATATTTCTGGTGGTGATAAAGAAGCGAGAAGTTGATGAAGGCTCTGGTTAGCGTCCGAATTAAAGAGCAAGTGTGTAATAATGAATTCCAGTAGCCGAGGTGTAGGTTCTTTAAGATGATTTATTGATCTTAGTTGCAGGTAAGTGTAATTAAGGGTTCTGGCTTAGATCTTAGGATAGCCCCACCAAGAGCAGCCTCCCTGCTGCTAAGCCCATACTCCAACTGACACTCTCCTAATCACAGGCACCCAAACATTCCATTGCACCACCATGCACTCCAACATTTGACACAGCACATTCCTACTGGCTGAGCAGCAACGACCAGAGTACCAGGGACGATGCAAAGTACAATACAACAAAGTGGAATTAGTCAAATCGTTCTCTGGGTCAGAACTCTTTAGCTGTGAGGCCCGGGCTTCTCCTAGCTCATCTTTAATTTAATATAAACACTGTTCTCACGCATCAACATCTACAAGATTGCCTGTTGTGTTCTCCTGGCCTCATCACTTGAAATTTCTTTCCGAACATCCTCAGGCATCTTTGATATGGTATATTGTTTTAGTTTCTTTCTTTTTTTTAATGCAACTTTTAAATATTAAAATTTAACAGTGCAGTGCTAAGAAGAAGAGTCACAAGACATTGAGGGTTGGGTCTTGGAAGAGATACAGGTGTGTTATAGTGTTATAATTTTTATGTTGTTGTCTACACCCTGCATCCTCTTGGCGTCTAGTATACACTACAGTTGGAAAACACAACACTAAAAGCCTCTATTAATATGATATTTAAAGTCACTCAACATTAAAGTGCCTATCTGTATCTACTCATATTTGTTTTTTTTTCTAATTGTATCTGTGTTTATTGATGTTACCTTTAGGTTCTGTGGAGAACTGTAGCGAAAACAACTACATTTTCACATTTATTTAACGGCTAAATGCACACTTATACTTGAATGCCTGACAGGGTTCAATAATATGAATACCATAGATGATAAGTCAATACACCACTGTCAGAACATGCACATTGAGGGATCCCTTTAATAATCACAATTGATTTCTACCCAAATGAACCCTTTTTCCAATATTAGGATAATGCCAGACTGGGAAAAATCATAACGCTCTAATCTATACCTTGCAGTTTGCATGCAGCTCTTTGATGACAGTTAAGTGCTCACTGTTCTATGCTAGGATTATAACGTATAAGCTGCAAATAACAAAAGGTTCTCTCAGACAAAAGCAGTAAACCCACTGACCGATTTACATTATATGCACTTTGTGATCTGCATGGTACATGTTCTTCGCAGCAGGCATATTAACCCTCTGCACTACCTTACCTGAGTCAAAACTATCACTAGACAAACCTCCCACCTCTCTCTAGGATGAACATTAATCTCTAATGTTATATTGACATGTTATTGCCTGAAAATGTCTGGAGGGCAGGAACGTGGCAGTAGGTGCTTTTAAAACCATAAAATACTTCTAACACTATGCCCCACTCGAAGTCAGTGCCCGGTGTGGTCGCATCGGTCGCACCGCCCTAGAGGCGGCCCGGAAAGCAAGCAGCGATGTGACATCAAAAACATGTTTTTTTTTAAAAATATGCACAGGTAATTAAGCAGGGAGTATGGAAACGCTGGCCATGATTTTAGGCAACTCAAAAAAGTAAACAAATATTCAGCTTTTGTATATTTCAAAGGTGCCACTTACTGTATGAATCTTTTCAGCTCCTGACCACTGCAGCGTGACCAGTGATAGCGATGAAAGGCTGCCTGGACCAAGGGTGCCATCACGCTGCCCATGGCAGTCTCGTCTCCGCACCGGTTACCCTGCCCATCATGCTCCATGCCAAGTCTTAAGAGCAAACAGAGAAAAGTGAAAATTCTGATTCACACTAAAATATATATATATATATATATATATATATATATATATATATATATATATATATATATATATATATATATATATATATATATATATATATGTAACAAAAAATAAGAATATGCTAAACTATTCAGGATGGCCTAATAACAGTGTGAACTTTACAACGCTTGTTAATGTCAGTGAATAATAGAAGAACCTCCATCATCATTCCCTTGGGGTTAATGACCAGAAGTACAAGTAAGTGAGTGATGAATGGAACTGCCTGAATCATTTGACTGGCAATTTATATCAAATGTGCTGGATTTCTGCTGAATATCTGCCACTCGTAAGGGGATGGACATTTATTCCCTTCTGCCTCCCTAGGAACAAAATCAAAAGCAACATGGTTCCTGATATCCCTTATTGCAAAGAAGTGTTCTTGTCCCACCTCCCAAAGCCACCTAACTCACATCAGGGAAAATGTATGTTTTTTTGCTTCCTGAAACAAACTCCCATTTTGGAAGTTTATTTTCATAAAATAAAAAGCTTTGCTGAGCAGGCTGTCCTGCACAGGTTCAATGGCTTCAGCAGAACAATGTCACCAGCAGCTCTTCTGATAGCAGAATTCCCCATCCACCTGAGGGATCTCTAAATATGGCAACCTGCCCTCCGCCAGGTGAGGCCCTTTATAAGCATCTACTTTGATATTCATAGAAAAACAATCGTTCATACATCAGGTGTAGGGTTTAATCATGGAAACAATTCAGTATAATGTTCAATCGTGCTTGTAAATGTTTCTTTCATTGAATGCTGGACTTTTAAGTTTAACATTATAGTGTCTGTTTAGCTGGAAAATAAAATTATGTTTTCTTGCAATTTATGTAGCTTACTTTCAATAGTTGGCCAGTTATATGGTTAGTCAGTTGTCAATTTTACCTTAGGCCAGCCACAGACTATGGTTGACTGAATTGGACTCAACTCGACACAGCCTTGTGCCTATTACTATCCCCTGGATGCACCATTGTAACATTTTGCGATTTCTTAATTGCGAAAATTAAGGAATCGCAATTAAGAAATCGCAAAATGCTATGCATCAAAAAATCGCAAATTATTTTGCGATTCAGTAATTTTCCTTAATTGCGATTCACAATTTGCGAATCGCAATTAAGGAAAAGCCTTCCCATTGATTCCTATGGGCCAAAAGGCCCATAGGAATCAATGGGAAGGCATTCACATTTTGCGAATTTCAAATTGCGATTCGCAAAATGTGAATGCAATTTCAAGGGTGCAGGGGGGGTTCAAAGAACCCCTCCCTGCACCCCTGAAATGGAACTGTAAGTGCAATTTACACACACACGACCCAAGGACATGTGTGTGTGTAAATTAAAACTTTCAAATATGCAACTAGTGCATGTTTGAAAGTGTTCTATAAATTAGCATGAAGTTCAACTTCATGCTAATTTACCCCTTCCAAATTGCGAATTCGCAATTCTAAAGTAATCATGCATTGCATTTAAGAAATCGCAAAATTGCGATTTCTTAAATGCAATCGCAATTTTAGAAATCACAACAAAATTGCGATTTCTAAAATTGCGAAAATACCAAAATGCTTGATGCATCCCAAAAATGGGATTTGCATTCGCAAACGGCCGAATTTTGCGATTCTCACCGTTTGCGAATGCAAAAACCCTTGATGCATCTAGGCATATGTTACCCTGGACCACCCCTGATCCTGCAGGATTTTGGAACTTGGGTTTCATAACTGTGTGATATTATTGCATTTGTAAACTGTTTCTATTATGTTTGCCACCATCTCTCCTTTACTTAGCTTGAGTAAACCCTCAAACTCTTCTGTTAGAGCCTTTCTCCCACTAATAAATGTGGATCATGTTTAGTCCATCAGGCCCCAGTCCAAAACAAACTTGTGGTATGCTTTGTTTTTAAATTATTTCGAGATAATTGGTAATGGCATATAGATTTTCACGTAGTTCTGTTCATGCCATGCTCGTATTCTTATAAACAGGGTGCCAGCATAAATGAATAACTCATTTGAATGAAGGGGAATGTCACATGCACAGGACAGGAGGACGTCTCATGAGGCAACCATGCAACATATCACAACTTGATTTTCATAAGATTCAGGAATACACATGGCGACTTACACATGGCCGGTTTCATGGGCGACCACGAATGCCGAGGAAAAGCCGTCTTCATGGTTGAGTGTGCAGCTTCTCACCGGGTGACACATGCCTGTTACAGGAGCGTATCCTGTCAAGAGTCACAAAAAAAAACTTTCTCTTTAATATTTCTTTCCAAGAGAAAATAAATTCACCAGGTGCATTCTCATCTTCCTTAGCATTACACAAGTCTACATGAGAAGAAGGTTCTGATCTGCCAGTGGGGACATTTGCAGAGTGTCCCGAGCACAGGGCCAGCAATGATATCGTGGAACATTGTGCTCTTCAGCAAGTGGAGATTAAAACCTTGGACGGTGTTACTATTTCATTTCATACACACACTGTTTCCTTTTTCTTTAAATCTTTGATCTCAAACCTGCCCAGCGCCAATTATGCTGACTGTCTGAACCCCTTGTTATAGTAGTGAATCCGTGGATTAATCTGGATTTCATTAAAGACACGGAGGCTCACATTATCCCACCCATCCCTCCCTGGGATGTGAAGTGTATTTGTTTGAACCGCACTTATTTACAATTGTCTCCTTTTCAATACAGCTTATATTATTGAATATACTTTGTTAAAATGTTTCATTATTAATGATTCCTTGATATTGTTTTCTCTCAAACTTACACATTTTTTATTCTTTTCAGATAATCCTTCTTAAATCTTGGGATGCTTGGATCCTCGTTGAACTCCATTTTCTTTGGATTGAATTTCCACCTGAAGTTATTGGATAATTTGGAACTTGTTACAGTTTTATGAACTTTATTTGGATCCTTTTGCTGTTTTATGACTTCTCTGTAATTTCCTCATTTAAAAGAGGCAGTCTTCTGATGGCTCTTGGAGTTTATTTGTTTTGAATGTTCTCAATGGAACCTTTCTATTATGATGTTTGCGGCTGCTTGGAGACGCATTAAAAGTTGTATGCATAATGTGAGCCTCCGTGTCTTTAATGAAATCCAGATTCTCTGGTCATGGTAATAGGAGAATCGCAATTCTATCTTGGAGGAATTTGGAGAAAGTAGTGGGAGCTTTCAGCAAAGGAACTGGGCAAGACTTTTTTCAGAAAAATTATTCTGTACCATATTTTCTTTCAGTGTGCAGCTGCAAATCACGTGTATATTTTAAATGCCAATCCCTGCGGAATGCGTTTTGTTACTTCTGAGTTGTGCTCATTGCCAAATTATTTCCTGTTAATGGCAGTTAAAAAGAAACAAAGGGGCATATTATCAAGGAGGTTTATCTCCGCTTTTTTGGCTTTAAAAGCCAAGAAAGCGGAGATAAAATTATCTCCCTATTACCTAGCTGTCGCTAACACCAGTTAGCGACATCTAGTAGGAGATAGCGACCATCTTGGGCCCCGCTTTGCATGTCAGTGATATGTATCACTAATGACATGCAAAGTGGGTGTGCCAAGATGTTAGCGACTGGAAAAAGTCACTAACATCGCTATCTCCTATTACCAACTTTTGGAGATATTCGCACTAAGCTAACACCTGCCCTGAGCAGTTCTTAGCCATGTTATCCAATGAGAGGTGGATAACATGGCTAAGAGCATTAGCTCGGTAATGCATGAATATCGCTGACTTTTCAGCGATATTCATGCATTGCGGCCGATTTTTATCGCATTTGCGATAAACCTTGGTAATACCAAGGTTTATCTGCGATAAAAATTGCCGCAGCTCATCTGTACATTTTTGTCTCTAACCAAGCAATAGCGATAATTATCGCTATTGCTTGGTAATATGCCCCAACATATCTATAGGTTGTATAAGAATGGGCAGCAGAAGCACTGCCCTATCACAACAATATCTATTTGCAAGCTACATACAGCAAATCCCACCGCTCTTGCAACCTAGCCGTGTGGAAGGACATGGTTCAAGTATGATGTTCACCATTACCACGGACAATGATTCACCAAAATGTCAGAAGTACCGGAAGTTACAACACACACCACTTATCTCATCAGACACCTCAGGTTTTACCCTTTGGACCATCATTAGCCCCTCAACAGCATCCTATTTGTGGATAGAGTTTATGCGAAGTACCCGTTGTGGAAACCATATAAAATAAACCAGACTTTTAGAGCCTTTTTTATTTTTGTATTCATGGTTGTACCTTTTTGAGTCCTGACACCCTTAATTGACTTCATGATTTGGACCTCTCTCTCTCTCTCTCTCTCTCTCTCTCTCTCTCTCTCTCTCTCTCATATATTAAAGGAAAAATCATACTCAGCCATGATTTCTAAAAGTTCACCCTGGATGACCTTGGGTTGAACAAGTATGGCACCTTTGAGTCAACGAAGATACAATCTGTTCCTCTCTAGTGCTAGATTCAACCCTAAACAATAGTAGGTTGGGAAAACCTGCAACAAAGGAGCCCTATAAATGTGCCTGCAGCAACTAGAACCTCTGCAGACTTGTTATTGCAAAAGAGAGTGGAAGGGTTTGGTTGAGGGATTCCTGACAAAACTATGGTTTCCCTGCTCTATTTAGAGATGAGGAAAAAACATGGCGGCTGCCAGTGGAGCCTCTGCCTGATCCACCAGCAGTAACCCTTGACCCAGCAGTCTCTCCAACACAGGATCTCGGGTCACCCCGTCATGTTCAGTGCAGGATGACCCCCACTCATTTTAGCTGCCTATGTCTGATATGCATGTGCAGGGAAACTTTTTAACTGCCTAAACAACAAATAAAAAATGTCCCCTGCATGTCTGGGCCATTGTTTTTTTTTTCAAGAAACAAACTCCCTTCTTGGGCTTTTTAAACATGGCGCCTGTTTAGCAAACTTTGATGCTGTGAAAGGAGCCACCGTGGCAGTGACTCAATTCAAAGAAATTCCAGGCAGAGATCTTTAAATGTGGTGGCTGGATCTATGCCATGGTGCAGAGGTCAATACATCTGACCCCCTGTCCAAGAAGAGTCCCACTCACACATATCTCATGAAAGATCCTAGCAAGGGCACAATCTCCTGGAAAAGCCCAAAAGGTACTGGGATTATTCACTGGTGTATGAATATGGAGCAGAACCCACAATGTCACTCCTCGGTTTACAAACTCACAATTCCAGGTAGTCATTAAGGGCTACATGTAGGTAAATTGGTTTTTTACTGATTCGGTATTTTAGAATCAGTAAATCCTATGTAGGTAAAAAATCGGTAAAAATTACCGAATCGTTAAGATTCGGTAATTACCGAATCAGTATTTACCGATTCGGTAATTGCCATTCATTCCTAAGGGCCTGGAGGCCCATAGGAATGAATGTCAATTACTGAATCGGTAATTACCGATTCGGTAAAATAGGGAAAGCTTCAAGGGTGGCAGGGTGTCACTTTTACACCCTGTTGCACCTCTGAATAGTGCTTGTGTGCACATGTGGCACACATACATGCCCTAAGGGCATGTATGTCTGTCACATGGCACAGGTGTAAATGCACATATTTGCATTTACAGAGGTATTCGTTATTTACCACCAACTAATAGTTGGTGGTAAATAATGAATCCTGTAAGCTCAGAAGCACTCTTTAAAGTGCTTCGTACATTTCATTTACAGTTTCGGTAAATACCGAATCGGTAAATACTGATTCGGTATTTACCGAATCTGTATATGTGCCCCCTATATAGGAAAAGCCTATTACCGGTCGGTAACGGCCGATTTCGTCTGTTACCGACCGGTAATGGCCTTCCTACATCTGGCCCTTAGTGCCTAATACGCACAAATGCCCAAAGGTTTTCTTAACATCTCGAATCCCAGGATTGGCTGCCAATCCTTGATTTCTCCTCATTTATAGAGCTCCCTATATTTCTAAAAGGCATACATCTAGGAAATCTATGCGCAGAGAATAGCATTTCTATTGTATGTTCCTGCATAACCATGATTCTAAGAAAACAGAAAAGAGTTATAGAAGACAAAGTTTAGATTCTTGATTGTATCTGAAACTCGCCAGAAATCTCCTACTGTGTGATAAAGACACGTTTTCTTGTTTCGCCCTTATTCCAGTGACCACGAAACCACATTCTGAGAGGGATTTCTATATGTTGTGTGGTTAAGAGATGGCACAGTTGGTAAGTGGTAAATTCAATATTCCATAAACTGTGCAAGTTTCAACATTGGAACAGTAGGGGATGATGTCCATCTGTGCTATATCGCAGACTCCCTTGAGACGATTCCGCTTTAAATTTGCTTAAATCTGTTTATTTTTAACTAAAGTTGGAAGTGGAATGAAAACGTTTGTGTATCAAGACAGAAAACCTAAGTTGGCACCTTAGAATATGCAAAGTTGCAAGAGAACGAGCCCCTTCAGACATTTAAAAAAAATACATGCCCCTATGATGTACAATCTGGAGCTACAAGGGAGATGAACATTTTTGTGCAGCATGAAAAAAAAATCTAGGTTGATACCTTAAAATGTGCAAAGTTGCAAGCTAGAGCACAAGTGGGATGAAAATGTGTGTGAATCAGAAAAGAACGCCTAGGTTGGCACCTAATAATGTGTGAAGTGTAAAGCACACATTCTTGCCTGATAACATTTCTAAAAATGACACTCCCTGGTGATTTACAATTCAGAGCAGCAAGTCAGTTGAAAATTACTTCGTAACAAGAATTACAAAATTGGTGGGCACCAAAGAATTAGCAGTGCAAAGCACACATGTTCTTGCCTGCAGACATTTCTTAAATGTACACTCCCTAAAGACTTACAATCTTGCTGCACATTAACCAAGGATTCCATAACAAAGGACATTTGGTATCTGCTGTTGGCAAACGTGTGATCATTCCCTTCCTGTCTCCGCCTTCAACTTCACAAATCATCTGCATTTAAGCATTTTAAAATAAAATTCAAACTCCACAGAACTCTCTCCTCCATGGTCTGAATGTGAACATCTACTTTCTGGAAGTTACTAAATTGTCATCTGAAGTGCAGCATGGAATCACATCACGAACATAGTGACCACTTCATTTTATAAATAGTCCTTTCTCATGTTACAAATCCCTGGAGTCCTTTTAGGGGTAGGCTTTCTGAACCGGAAGTTGATGTCCCAAGTGCAAGGAAGTCTAGGAAGGAATTTTACAATTTAATGTTGTAGAGTGGGGGTATGCTGAGAAAGACTACTGTTCACCAATTTAAAATAACCCAGAGATAGTGATAAACTGAAACTCATTATTAGGGCAAAATTGTGAGGAAGCCGGGAGAGTTGGGATGTGTTAATTGCATTTACAGGACCATGCAGAGGCTTTTTCAGAATTCAGAGAAAACAATAACATAAATATATATAGTAAGGTAATTATGATACAATAAAAGTAGAACAGAAGGATGTTCTTCCTTCCCTTTGATGTACTACTGTGATAACAAAAACTGCTTAAAATTGAGTATGATTTTTAAGGCCACAGTAAAGTTGTGTTTAGTCTCTTATATGCAGAGGTAGGGAAGCTTGGTAGGCATGTTTTCAGTAAATGTTGAATGGACGGGGCCACCTTGTTGGAAACAGAGATTTCGGAACAAAAGTGGAATAAGGTTTTAGAGTTCATTTCCAAGGAGCAAAATGACAAGCCCAGAAAGTTTTCACAACAAAACCCTGCTACACGTTACACGAGACACCAGTGAAAATAAGACTACTGAAGGAACATGATTTGGATGTTTGTTGGAAGTATGGAAATGGTTTTGGTATTTTACAACTGGTGTGGAAATGTTACTAGAATATTGAAGAATATTGTCTTTATTGAATACGGTGATGGATAGAATATGCTATTAATTTTAATATTGTTTCCTATGTACTAGGGTAGGATCCTTCCTTAAAGATAACAAGTCAACGCAAAAAACTAATTTTCTGAAAATAGGATGCGCCAACATATTCTAGGGTAGATGACTGGACAAATGATCTTTCTGAATTTGACACATTGAAAAGTGTTAACAACACTATACCAGATAGTCTGAATTACTTCAATAGAATTTAGGAAACATTTCTAAATATAACAAGTTACATACCTCATTTATTCTTTTATGATGGATAGGTTTGGCAAAGTAGTAGAGAGGTCATCATAGAATAAATGTTTGACACTTGGTAGCCAACGCAGCCAAGATGGAGGACACGGACTAACGGTGCTCCTGCAATCTCCTCTGCAATCCTATTACATTTGGCATCCGGGGTCTCAATTATTGCCGTTTAAAGCACAGCCACCCCCCTCATGTCTTGGGGCAGCTATCCCCCATGTGAGCACTACTGAGAGAGTCGTTAATGGGTCTGCAATGGGCCTCGCTCTCCTCCAAGATCTAAAATGGTGGTGGCCCGCAGCCGGGAGGGAGGGGCCTGTATATGCACATATCTTCAGCTCTTGATCACTGGTGTATCTCCCGCTTGCCCAGTGTGCAACACTAAAGAGGGTCTTGATGCAGAGTGACGCTGGAGGCCTCTGCCTTCACCTACCAGCAATCCGGTTTCCTGGGCTGTGGCCGAAGCATGCTGTGAGGGCTGAAGATTAAAAACGTCTCAAGCGGTGGCTGGGGGCTGCTAGAATTGTGACTAGGAGTCATGATCGCAACCTCCCACCTTCCTTTCATCCGGCTGTACTGATCATTGTAGGGCTGTTTTATGGTGATATGACACGCTATATTCAGCTGTGCGAGGTCGCGCTGGACGCTCGAGTGCTGCAGGTAAGTGAGGAGGTGGCAGCTCAGTTTTCTGGATTTAAAGGAGGGAGGGTGACCACCCAGGGATCACAGTGTTGAGAGTCTTGAGGAAAGCCGGGGTATTATTTTTGCTGGCTGAAACATGTCAACACTTATGCAGAGTGGAGGGGTTGGCGTCTCATTATAAGCTCCCCAACCCAGCATCCACATTTTTGTTTTAAATCTGGACAGGGTACCTAATATTAAAATTACGATAAGGTCTCCCTGATACCAGTTTTATATCGCTTTTTCTGCACTATTTTCTCACCTGTGATCGTACACTGTGTGTTGTATTGTCTTCCCCCCTATTGCTCCACCTCCAGGGTTGGGCTGATGCATAGGTATGTTAGCAGCCCTATGATGAAGCATGACACAGATTGCTGTGTGTGAGGGCTGTTTTATAAATCTGGTGCATTCCATAACACTCATCCACCTTTTCGCAGTGTTATTATCCCTCTTCTATATGTGAGATTAAAAAAAAAGCTCAGTTTTCTGTCCTGACTGTTTCCCTGGCTTCTGCACCACTGGAGTGCTCTCTTTGTGTGCAGGGGTAGCCTCCCCTTGCTCTGGCCTTGCAGCCCTTACTGCAGTTGGGGGCCATATGTGAGGCAGGGGTTGGGCTCCGCTGAGGTAGCATTGCTGATCCCGCCCCCCCTTCCCCTGCTTGCACCTCCGCGCTCCTTTGGAGGCGGCGCGGCTCTAACCGCCCTATGCCCTGAAATACAAAGCTCCCCCCGTAAAACAATTGGAGGCTGGGGGCCCTCTGGGTATTGATCCAGGTTCGTAGTTTCTTTCAGGGTCTCCGGATGTTTCCTTCTAGGTCTTGGAATGTAGATGGTAGCTCATTCAGATGTACTCTCTCTTGTAGGCCAAACAATGGTCATGCTCAAACTCAATTACCAAGAGACAGGCAGCTGTTTTTTTCTGGTTGTTTTAATGGAGATAGCAGCTGTGTTTTTTTGGTTGTGTTAAAGGAGGTGGCAGCTGTTTTCTTCCAGTTGTGTTAATGGAGGTGGCAGCTGTGTTTTTTCTGGTTGTGTTAATATAGGTGGCAGCTGTGTTTTTTCTGGTTTTGTTAATGAAGATGGCAGCTGTTTTTTTCTGGTTGTGTGAATGCAGGTGGCAGCTGTTTTCTTCTAGTTGTGTTAATGGAGGTGGTGGCTGTGTTTTTTCTGGTTCTGTTAATAGAGGTGGCAGTTTTGGTTTTTTTGGCTGTGTTAATGGGGATGGCTGCTGTTTTTTTATTTGGTTGTGTGAATGGGGGTGGCAGCTGTTTGTTGTGGTTGTCTGAATGGGAGTGGCAGCTGTTTTTTCCTGGTTGCGTGAATGGAGGTTGTTCCTATTTTTTTTTTAGTTTTGTTAATGGAGGTGGGAGCTGTGTTTTTTCTGGTTGTGTCAATAGAGGTGGCAGCTGTGTTTTTGGGTTGTGTTAATGGAGGTGGCAGCTGTGTTTTATCTGGTTGTGTTAATGGGGAGGCAGCTGTTTTTTTCTGGGTGTGTGATTGGGAGTGGCAGCTGTTTTCTTCTAGTTGTGCTAATGGAGGTGGCAGCTGTGTTTTTTCTGGTTGTGTTAATTGAGGTGGCAGCTGTTTTTTTCTGGTTGTGTGAATGGAGGTGGCAGCTGTTTTCTTCTAGTTGAGTTAATGGAGGTGGCAGCTGTGTTTTTTTCTGTCTGGTGTTAATGGAGGTGGCAGCTGTTTTTTTCTGGTTGTGTGACTGGAGGTGACAGCTGTTTTCTTCTAGTTGTGTTAATGGAGGTGGCAGCTGTATTTTTTCTGGTTGTGTGATTGGGAGTGGCAGCTGTTTTTTCTGATTGTGTGAATGGAGGTGGCAGCTGTTTTCTTCTAGTTGTGTTAATGGAGGTGGCAGCTGTGTTTTTTCTGGTTGTGTTAATGGAGGTGGCAGCTGTTTTTTTCTGGGTGTGTGAATGGAGGTGGGAGCTGTTTTCTTCTAGATGTGTTAATGGAGGTGGCAGCAGTTTGTTTCTGGTGGTGTTAATGGGGGTGGCAGCTGTGTTTCTTCTGGTTGTGTTAAGGGAGGTGGCAGCTGAGTGTGTATTCAAAGATGTAACATTTGTTCTTGTATAGAGTCCAGGCGCGCAACACCCATTGGGCTCACCGGGCTTCAGCCCCCCCCCCGTCGTCTTCTCCAGCCCGGGCTAATTTGACACGCACTGAAATGATGAAAGAAGGCTGCGCATCGGAGCCGAGAAAGTCATTTTCATGATGCTTTCTGAGAGGCCCAGCAGGCGGAGTCAGCCAGCCTCTGAACAGTTTCAGTGTGAATCCCCTGCCCCCACCTCTTGTAATCTGATTAGAGTGTCCGAGCGGCGAGTTGTGCTTTACCCAGCTGCCTTCCTCTGCTGCTGGGGCCCAGGTTAGTGGATGCAAGGGACAGACGTCTCATCCAAGAGTAATTTAAGCATAGCCCGAAGGCCAGGGGCAAAGAGTTGACGCGGTGTGCTGCTTAAGCCGACACGACTAATGAGGTCTGTGGCTGAGCAGTTGTGATGTCATTGTTGTGTATGTTGAAAATAGACATGGGTGCGGTATTAGGCTTGGAAATGAATGTTTGTGTTAAGAAGAGGTTGTATTCGGGTGTCAATGTGTCAGCATAGGGACTTTCGCTGGAACTAATTACAGGCTGCGATGGCAGTGGAGTTATGTTTGCGTGCACACTGGTATCTGTACTGGAGCATCCACGTGGCTTCAATGCACTAAATCAATTTGATGCACGTCCAGGTATCTGGGAGGGAGGTGGGGGGGGGGGAGGGAGGGAAGTGAAAGAGAGAGAGAGAAAGAGAGGGTGAGAGAGAGAGAAGGGCGAGAGGGGGAGAAGAGAGAGAGAGAGAGAGAGAGAAACACCAGGGGCCTCATTTATGAGGCCGTGCGTCACTTTTACGCCGCCGGTGCGTCACTTTTTGTGACGCATCGGCGGCGTAAAACATGCATCCTGTTGCGCACTATTTACAAAGTGACGCATCTAAGCAGATGCGTCACTTTGTAAACCCCTGCGCTACATTATACCTGCGTCAGGTATAATGTATGCAGAGGGGGCGTTCCCCCGCAAAAAGCCTCAAAATAGTGATGCAGTGAAATCCATGAGATTTCACTGCGTCACTTTTAGGACGCTGTTGCGTCAAAATCTTGCGCCTGCCTCACAGCAGGCATAAGACTGACGCAAGCCCTTTCACATGGGGCTTTCCCCATGTGAAAGGACGCATTGCTGGAGTTGCGTCACTTTTGTGACACACTCCAGCAATGCGTCACTTTTGCGCTTACAGATACGTCAGAAATACTGACGTATCTGTAACTCCTTGCGACATGATGCGTCATACATTAAATATGACGCATCAGGAATGTCGCAAGGAGTGCGCACTGAGAAGTGACGCATCGCTGCTTTCACGCAGCGATGCGTCATTTCTCATAAATGAGGCCCCAGGTCTCTAAATAGGCGGAATGTTGGCAATTGGATTAGGGAACCAAATGGATTCATTCTCACACACACAAAATATCACTTGCTAATATTTCTCTCCAACATCACAAACCTGTATAGATAGATTTCTGCTGCTCCTCTTTTTACTTTTCTCCCATTGCCCCCTTCATTCCAGTTTAGAAGCTAAAACAGTGGGGGCCACAAACTCTACTATACTGGAGGTTAGGGCCACATTCACTATCCTTTCGAGCTTTTACTTGTGGCTCTCACTTGCGCCTTGCAGACTCATGTTCTCTTTCTATGCCTCTTATGCTTTCAGCAATAAGCAAGTGCTGCACTAAAAGATAGAGCCAGTCCCTCCCAAGAGCACCTCCCAGGCACACTGCACTGAGTTACTGACTCCATATCCCTCATTGAGTCCATCTCACTCCCTGAGTGTGTATTTGGGATCACAGTGGTCTGGCGCTCCATGGTCCAAAGGCCGGGTAGTTGAGCCTCGCTCCTCATAAATGCAGGCTCTCTTGCAATCCTAGTCTAGCATAATCCCTTCTCCTGACCCGCCTCTGCCCTGTGGTTTAACCCAACTTCTGTCCTGGGCAAATGATTGTTAAGAAGAGTTCATCCCAGGAAGCTAGCAATCAGAAGGCAGGCCTCTCACAGTGCTCAGACACACCCAGTACCCAACCAAGGTACAGAAGGCACAAAACGTAAGCACTTGGAGGCACTGCCATGTCTGAAAACTCAGTTGCAGTCCTGCTTAGAAGTTGCCCTGACACTAGAGGAGCAATGCACCAAAGTGTATGTGACCGCACAATCTACTTCATTGGTCCACTTCCTTGAGGAGCAGACACCAACACTGCACAATAATTTGCCTCCCAGGAGTCTTATCTGGAATTTGCAGCCTGTTGCATCAGGACACAGTCACCAGCAGCAATCCCTTCTTCAAGGGCAGTGGACTCCATGGCAGACCAACCAGATTCATCTTAACCCTCAGACAGCAAGTAGCTGCTGCTTCAACACTCCCTGTTTCTCCTTGATCCAGCTGCAGGATTTGCCTGTATGCCGTCATCCTTCACAGATTTCTTCCTGGATGCTTTGTATGCAAATTTGAAAGGCTGGGAGACACCCCTTGGCCCAATAAACTGTCACAGCACCTGGTAACTCCCACTTTCCTTGGTGCAACTCTCGCAGTCACCCATGCAGCTCCTGAGATCATCCTTTGGTCCCAGGGCAGCGGACTCAATTGGTATCACTGTCCTGATAGAGGGTACCATCTCTGCCTTTGGTCCCAGATGCAGATGCCTCTGTGTGGACAATTCTCCAGTATTGGATCTTTCATGGATTCACATCTTTGAACCTTCCCCATCGTCGAGCTTGGAGTCCCACAGTATCATTACAATAAAGTCTAATGTTAAACATAGCCCTTAGGCTGTAAACGTTTCCACTTATGTTACCTGTTCCCATCATTTGAAAAGAACCAAACTCTAACTCTGTGGCAGTTTTGGACTTCCTACGTCTATTGGAAGTCCTGCAAATACGACTAAGCTTATCAATGCATTCTGCTGATTAGTTGGCGTTTGGTTCTTTTTAAATGAATAAAGGGGTCTGCCCCTTAGTCCATGGGCTTGTTCCCATTATTAACCACATCCCGCCGTCCCCGTTCCATCTGTCAGAAACACTGATTGGCTCTTTTTTAAATTAAAGGAAAGCGGCAAGCATATGGCTAGGGATGTGGCTTGGGCTCAAACAACATATGCACATTTATGCATGTAACACACTAATGACGTGCAAACACTCTGCATTACACAACTATTGAACCCTCTCCACATCCTGGGAAAGAGCCTACCAAGTAATGAAGTCCCCACATCTATCCTTTTTTAATGCTTAACAAGCCAGAGTAATCCAGCAGAATAGACTTTTCACACTTTACACTGACTCAACACAATTTCTACAGATGTTACGTACTCTTCCATCCTGATCCTTCCGATAGCAGTGCTAGTAACTTTGCAGGTTAGGAAGCTGAAATGTCCATGTACGAATTTCTCGATTGTAGTTTGTACAGATATCACTGAGGAATACTCATCTCACAATTTGAGGGGGCAGGCTTATTTAGATATAATCCGTCTGTTAATCTGCCTTCCAAATCGACAGTATTCTTTAAAAACATTCTCAGAATCTCACTACTTGAAACAAAGTCTACCCAAGCTTGGACCTAGTGGAATGACTGTGGTGCAGAGACAACCATTACTTTAAATATTAAATTGGGAATCTATGAAAGCAAAGACGGTTACGAATAATCAAAACCCAAAACTTTACGAAAGCTGTATATTTATTTTGTTTACCACTGTATATCTCTGCTGTAAAATTTAATAAAATATTTTGAACAAAAAAAAAACTTTACGAAAGCATCCTATGTTATGTCAAACCATCATGCCCACAAATATTAGTCTCCAGACTAAATGTATGCACGGGTTTGCTTTCCTGTGGGTGAGACGGTAAAATTCTCGCTCTTAATCTAGGTTTCAGCGTCTTTTTACCTGAAAAGGTAGAAGCCATTTATATTTCTTTCTGGCAGTGCGTACTGTTGCAGCACAGCGCGTGGGTAGCCGTAGCTGCCTATCCCCTTGTCATGAGGGTCACCATAGCCTTTCCCAGCTTTAAGCCAGCTACAGAATAATTATCGGTCCTGCAGCTTTAATTTTCTACTTATGTGTCCTCGAGGCCCAGCGTGCAAAGTGTCTTTAATCATAGTAAAGCTGTAAAATATATTGACAGTTCATACAGCTATGTCAGAGAAACCCTTTTATACACCTGCTCTGTAATTTTCGAAAATGTGGTGAGTGTTACTTCAAAATCTGAAAAGCTGTAGGAGAATGCGCATCTGAGCTGTTTGCAAATGTAGTGTAAGGGCTGCAGGCCCGCACAGGTGGTCTTGTGATAAACACAGACATGTACATGTAGACACCCAAACGAATGCCCACCTTTTTCCTACTGTTTCTCCCAACTACCCTATTGAGCTTCTACCTGCATTTGCTCGGATCAGTGCAAACACACAAATAAAAAAGAAAGTTCTTTTATGCCTTTGTGTACATTTGCTGAGCTCCTTTTTTGTGAATCCATAAAGGGGGCCGAAAATCATACCCTCTTTGCAATGGCCTCTGCACTCAAACAAGGCAACATCTGACATCCAGGGCCTGCTGCACATGTCCTAAGGCCCTACAC
This sequence comes from Lissotriton vulgaris, assembly GCF_964263255.1. NCBI lineage: Eukaryota > Metazoa > Chordata > Amphibia > Caudata > Salamandridae > Lissotriton > Lissotriton vulgaris. Next base: position 1,091,868,286 of record NC_141689.1, on the reverse strand, counting down.
AGTAGGTTCAGAACAAAGGTCCTGCCCAGCGGATTAAGTGGGCTCATAAAAGAGTATACCCTGCAAAAACCATAGACATTCGTAAAAAGTAAAAACATTGTCAAGGTTAAGGATGTGTTGAATGTAGACTGACAACATAAGCAATCAGCTTGTCTTGACTTAACATATATGGCACAAAATCCAAAACGCTTGGAATTCTCCTTTAAAGGAACCCACACTATTTTACCTCCCACCCCTGAAATGCATTCCTCATGACCTGACACATTACAGCACAAATAAATCCTCAATGATACAATATATAAAGTCTCTATTAACATCATTGATGATATGACTAAAGTTACTTTGGGATCAGTGAAAGACCCAAGGGCCTGACCTTGTGGCCAGTGTCTGCTTGGTATAGCGGCCTGTAAATCCCTGCACCGTGTGGCAGGCACCTTTTGGTGCAGGGATTTGCCGGGAGGTGCCTGCCACTCGGTTCAGGGATTTGCACAAACTCCCATTTCTTTATGAGAGCTTGTGCTACGTCAGATTTACGGCCACAGCACAAGCTCCCATAGAGAAATGGGAGTATGTGGCCGCACCATGTGTGGTCGCATCGTAATTATGCGGTCGGGACTGCAAACTGGAGGTCTGTCAGTCCCAAATCCGCGATGTTGTCCGTTGGAGGTAACTCCGACCAACATTATAATTGGGCCCAAAGTGTGTCATTCTGCCAGGGGAGAGAACCACATACTTGCAAAAGGAACTGTGCCATGTTACATAACAAGACATATTTTTTTTCTTACAGCATTCATCCTCGGGCTTGTGAAGCTGTTTGACTACATGCTCATTGTAGTCAAACAACATCCTTTGCATGAAGTAGAGCTCACAGCAATTCCCCCAATAGTTTTTCATCACTGTATATGATATGTTATACTTTGATGCCTTTTTAAAACAAGCATTTGTAATGTAATAGGTTTTGCATTACTGTAAGTGTGAGCTATTGGAGCTAGAGGAGGTTACCTGCAAATCATAAAGAATAATATAGAGCATCCCATGCCCATTGTTTGACTAGCAAATGTGTGCTCTAATTGTTGTCGAGTTTCAAATGCAGAATTCATCACATGTTTTCTCCGCTTGACCTGAGCATTAATCGATCCTGATTATCTGCCATTTTAGCCCCGCCCCATTGATTAACATTAGCCACGCCCCTTCATTTGCCATGTTAGCCCCCCCCCCCCGAAATGAAGACCTAGTTGCGCCCCTGGTATAGACACACAACGTGGCTCACACTGGGCTGAAATAATGAATTGTTTATAACATTTTAAATAACCTATTTCATGTTTCAAAGTCCTGAATTTAACATTCTATGACACAATTCCACTGTGTACGTTTCAATCAGGGGGTTTCTGATACGATATACAATCTTACCTTGCATGCCAGCAGGGCCAAAATCTTGTCTTGTCAGGAAAATGGCATGGTCGTGATGCTCTGAGTGACCCGTATCTGACTTCTGCTGCTGGTAAGCCCAGCGGCATACATTTTCTAAACTTCTGGAAGGGTTACCTCTTTCGATCAAGCTGATGGACTGAAACAAGCAATATGTTAATTGAAAGTTATAACCACCTGGGATGAGTTGATTAAAGATATGAGGCCTGGTATTGGAGTAAATTAAGAAACATTACATTATTATCACATTTATCATAACTTGTAATGTAGGGCCTTAGTGAAGATATATGCAATATTATTGAGACACTGTATTTCCAGATGACTTGGAAAAACATTGATTGTGATAAATCACTGCAACTAGGCTGAGAGCCAGGACCACTTACAGCTGTGATTATGGAAATATATTGGCCAGCTTAAACAATGACTAAATGCTTTGACATTTGCTTAGGGTGAACATGCTAATCTCTAAATAGACGCGGAAAAAGTATATTTAAATAGAGTAGTACTTTGTTTTGAAGAAATATTGATGTCGATAGCTCATACTCACTCCTCACAGACTATGCACCTTTAATGCCCCTACATGTGTGTATTGTTTGTATTTTAATGTAAACCTTTCTATTTCCAGTGATATGATAGATATATTTTTGACACAAAACTTGATTCAGAATTTCTCCCTAATGCTGGATTTTGAGGAACAGGGCTTACTTCAGAATGCCAGATATCAATATTGTACAGTTTAAATTAGAGGGTAACAAAGGACAGACAGACAAGACAGAAAAGTGATGTGCTTTACATTGTTTATATACACGAGCTTTACCTATTATTACAGCCATTGTTTTAGCCATATGTTTGTTGTCTTTACATAGTTTTGCAGTTTATTTTGTGAACAAAGTGTTGCTGGTGCCAATGGACGACCTCAAGGCAGAGAAAAGTAGGAAATCGTTGTGTCACACACAGGGGCCTTAATCCTAAAGACACTGGTGTCTGATTTAGGCTTTTAGTGTTGGGCAGACACTAAACACTGAAGCATAGAACTCCATTTTGCTTACTTGTGAATAATTTTGATTCTGTGCGCAATAGCTTTGCAGTTGCAAAAGCCTCATCAAACTGTTCTGAAGAGTTTAACACGTACTTCGCAAGAAAACCTAACACTTTCATCATATGGCAAACGTATCCTAATTGTGTATAGATATAGTAAAAAAGCCACATATATGCAGAGATTCAGGATTCTAGAACGAAGGCTGGCTAGATTTTTGCCTTCGAGATGTTTTGTCACTCCCTTTATATGTGTTGGGTTAACTAAATGTCATCACACTTCCATGTGTAGTGGAGGTAAATTCACTTCTTTGTACTAATTTGACCTACTTGTTATTCTCATTCAGTTTTGTAATTGCAAATGGTTTTAAGTAACTGTGCAATAACCTTTTTCATTGACCTACTTGTTATGATAAGTGGTAGTTTATTACCCTACAAGGTACATTTTTTTTAATGAATTCTCTCCTCTAGCATGACTTATTGTCCCTCTTTTTGACATTTTTGATTTGATTTTGAATTTAATATTTATATAGCTCGGCAGTCACCCGAAGGCATCAAGGTGCTAGAGAGAGGCCGTAAATACCACCGAGTCCAGAAACAGAGCGAGAGAACTTCAGCTCAACAGCCAGGTCTTAAGGGCTTTTCTGAACGGGAGAATAAGAGGAGTAGATCTAAGCGTTAGGGGTAGGGAATACCAGGGCTTACTCAATGCCACTGAGAATGCCTTATCCCCCCCCACTTCCCCTTCTTGGTTCTTGGTACCAGTAGTTGCCTCTGAAATGAAGAGTAAAGTAAACGGCTGGGGGAAAGCAATTTGGCCCTCAAAAGCTGCACTTTATCAAGACCAATTACGTCACGGTTAGATACAGAAGAGCAACAATGCTAGCATCCATAATGCCACCCAGCTGTTGCCATGGTAATGCCATGCACAAATAAAACATTTCTCGAAAATCCACAAAAGCAGACTTACTCTTTCAATGCTGAAACCGAATTTGGTGTTATAATATATAATAACGAATAACGAATTAACGAGCTTCATTTACATATTGTAACAATAATATGGACCGGGTAGAGTTAATATGAGTAAATCTACACTTACCTTCGGGATATTTCAGGAACTGACGTCATGGTTAGGACATATATGTAGGTTGATAATGTGATATAAAATCCCTAACATACTTATAGGAATAATCTGATTTTTAGGTCTCGCCTGTCGATGCGCATGCGCATCGAGTAAGCGAGACTATGGGGGCTTATCCACTCTTTGTCCAACTTGCAAGGAATCGTGGCGATTCCTTGCAGTGCCCGTGACTTTTAAGCTCAATGCGCATGCGCATTGAGCTTAAAAGCGCGTGCACATGCCCCCAGCCGCCTGCCTTGCCTACTCTCCCGCCCCCTCACTTCTTGATTGCACGGTCGCTAGGCCGTGCCTCCCCTACTCTCCTCCTCCTACTCTCCTCCCCTCGCCGTCTGTTCCCGCACTCCTCCCACACCCCCGCTCCGCCCCCTCCCCTGCCTGCCATGTCGCGTCGCATTTCTCCTCCCCCCTCCCCCCAGCTGCCTGCCTTGCCTACTCTCCCGCCCCCTCACTTTTTGATTGCACGGCCGCTAGGCCGTGCCTCCCCTACTCTCCTCCTCCTACTCTCCTCCCCCCTCCCCTTATCTGGCCTTCCCTCCGTCTGTTCCCTCTCCCCGCTCCTCCCCCTCCCCTGCCCGCTGTGTCGCATTTTTTTTTAAATCACCACTTACCCCCTACCCCCCAGCAATTCCAACACTGACGCCGTGCTGTATATGACGCTTTGGGGAGACGTGTATGCGTAACCACATCCACAGAGTGTTATTGTATTGTAGTGTGTGGTAGCGCTGCAGGAGAGATTTTTCCGTCGTAGCACTAACACTGGGAGGGGAGCCTGCAAGCAGAGTGTAAGCTCTTCCTGTGGCTCTGGGGACCGGGAGGCTGTTGTATTGCAATCCTTCTCTGTGGAGTTAGAGCACCATGCGGCAGTGTGAGCCCCCAGGGTTACAGGACAAAGGTGACCACTCTCATTGCGGCTGCCTGTTTGTGCCCTGCCTTTCCACTGGCAAGTAGACCTCTGCTGTGTATGGAGGGGGTGGAGATCCAGCATGGCTTTTCCAACTCACCCGGCCAGATCTGCTTTCTCAGCCCGCTCTCCTCCCCCTCTGTGTCTGTTGGGATCTTCGGCAGAAGTTGGTACTCCTGAAACTACCTCCCCGCCCTCACAGCTGGATCGTGGCTGCCAGAACTTGGATGACCCCTTTCTATCAGTTATTGCCCCGCCTCCCCTGGCCCAACTGGTCCCCCAGTGGTGGTGGCTTTGGAGGTGGCGTGTTATCGCTGACTGCTAGCATTTACCGTTTTATACAACAACATTTGGTCATTTAAAATGTGAGAGATGGTAAAAGCCTGTTTTTTTTTTTTACCCCATGTTGTCGTGCCTCTAATCAAACTTTAACGTGAAAGAAGAGTACGTCTGCGCTACATCGATTTCAGAGATACCACGCAGAAATGCATTTACTTTTATTGTCCAACAGAGTCACTAAAGCAGGGAGAGTATGTAACAACAACTTTCGCTCGCACCCCCCCAGAATGTGCCCTCATTAATTGGATGCACTATGCAAGAACTTTCCAACTCTCGCATTGTAAATCGTAGTTCAATATCTCTACTTGTGCTCTTGTCATGTTAACTCTAATGTCATTTCTGTTTCCATTAATTCTAAAGGGCTACAACAACTGATAATTTGCTACTGGTAGCACGCTTGCACAGGGTATTTTTTTATTTTTTTATTTGAGTATTATTTGTTCCACCTTAGATCTTAATTCTTTAATGGTCCATACCTTTTGCAATCAAATTAATCCTTTACTCACCCTCACCCTCACCACCCTCAACCCCTCACCCTCACCCTCACTCACCCTCACCCTCACTCACCCTCACTCACCCTCAACCCCTCACCCTCACTCACCCTCACTCACCCTCACCCTCACTCACCCTCAACCCCTCACCCTCACCCTCACTCACCCTCAACCCCTCACCCTCAACCCCTCACTCACCCTCACTCTCACTCATCCTCACTCACCCTCAACCCCTCACCCTCACTCACCCTCAACCCCTCACCCTAACTCACCCTCACCCTCACTCAACCTCAACATCTCACTCACCCTCACTCACCCTCAACCCCTCACCCTCAACCCTCACTCACCCTCACTCAACCTCAACCCCTCACTCACCCTCACCCTCACTCACCCTAAACCCCTCACCCTCAACCCCTCACTCACCCTCACTCTCACTCATCCTCACTCACCCTCAACACCACACCCTCACTCACCCTCAACGCCTCACCCTAACTCACCCTCACCCTCACTCACCCTAAACCCCTCACTCACCCTCACCCTCACTCACCCTCAACACCTCACAATGACTCACACTCACCCCCACACACCCTCACCCTCACACACCGTCACACACCCTCTGCATAACAACACCTCTCACACCCTCACTCACCCTCACACACACTCACACTCACGCAACGTCACACACCCGAAGCCTCACACCCCCTCACTCACACTCACCCTCACACCCCCTAACCCGCACACCGCCTAACGCTCACACCCCCTAACGCTCACACCCCCTAACAATCACCCCCTAACCCTCACCCCCTCACTCTCACCCCACACCCTCACCCCCTCACCCTCACCCCTCACCCCCTCACCCTCACCCTCACCCCCTCACCCTCACCCCCTCACCCTCACCCTCACCCCCTCACCCTCACCCCCTCACCCCCCCACCCTCACCCCCTCACCCTCCACCCTCACTCACCCTCAACCCCTCACCCTCACACCCTCAACCCTTCACCCTCAACCTCTCACTCACCCTCACTCACCCTCACTCACCCTCAACACCTCAGCCTCACCCTCACTCACCCTCACCCTCACTCACCCTCAACCCCTCACACTCACTCACCCTCACCCTCACTCGCCCCCAACTCCTCACCCTCACTCACCCTCACTCACCCTCACCCTCACTCACCCTCACCCACACTCACCCTCCCTCAACCCCTCACCCTCACTCACCCTCAACCCCTCACCCTCAAACCTTCACCCTCAACCCCTCACTCACCCTCACTCTCACTCACCCTCACTCAGCCTCAACTACTCTCACTCACCCTCAACCCCTCACCCTAACTCACCCTCACCCTCACTCACCCTCAACACCTCACTCACCCTCACCCTCACTCACCCTCAACACCTCACCCTCAACCTCAACCCTTCACCCTCACTCACCCTCACCCTCACTCACCCTCACCCTCACTCACCCTCACTCTCACTCACCCTCAACCCCTCACCCTCACTCACCCTCACTCACCCTCAACCCCTCACCCTCACTCACCCTCACCCACCCTCACCCTCACTCACCCTCAACCCCTCACCCTCACACAGTGCAATAGGTCTCAGACCATTTCAGTTAGAGCTTTAAGAAATGTTTATGGCTTTTTTTATTTGTAATTCTTTAGCATTGGCTACAGGAAACAAAAATGCTAAACATTTACAAAAAAAACCATAAACAATTCTAAAAGCACTAACTCTAATGGTGCGAGACCTATTGCATTTCCAATGCTTGTTAATCTTTAAGAGTAGGTTTGCAAAGGTTCTCAACACCTATGTTTAATTTAGTCATAACAAGTGAAATGGTAAATTAAAAATACAATATGAAGGTGCGTGCAAAGGAGGATCAAAGTTTGCTGCTATTACTTCTCACATGCTATTTTCAAAAGTGGCATTTTTAACCATTGAAAAAGCATAGATTACACAAATTTAGAGGACAACAAGTAAGTCAACTTTTCTTTCCAAACTGTCAAATGTGAGGCCTCCACCGCTGTAAAACCGGCCCCACCCTTCCAGCCTCCCTGGGATACGCCCCATGCCCGCTACTGCCAGTCTCCTGCTTACTCTGTCTCCTGTTTCAGCGACAAGTCAGATGCTGACTCTAGCGTTTCCTCACCGATGGTAAACAGGAACAAGGATTATCTACGTTTGCGTGCATGTACGTACTACACACTCAGCGGCGTTACTTGACTTCCAAGTATCAAAGCAGGCCCGGACTGGCCCTTGCGGGCACCGGGCAATCCCCCGGTGCGCCGCAAGGGTGGGGGCCGGTTTTGGACCTCTAGGGGCCGTTTTTGTTACAGGGCCGTTTATGCAGCATAGCTGCAAAATCGGTCCTGTAACAAAATCGGTCGAAAACTGGCCCTGGCAAAGAGCTCGGTCGCACCCCCAACCTCCCCCAGGGGGGCCGGCTGAGCACTTTGCCAGAGCCGGTTTTGGTTCCCAGTCCGGCCCTGTATCAAAGCTATGAGTCTCATGAACTTCTCTGTTTTTCTGTTTCAAAAACCTAAAATACACTGAAACGCCTCTTTTTCCAAAGATGAACAGGCGAATTCAGTTCCATCTTGTAAGCATAGTGTCCTGAATAGCATTTCCAAACAACTACGAGGCCCAGAAACAGGTCAAATGGTATTGTGCCTTGCTCATTTCAGATGCCTGTAAGATGCTGGATCGCACATCTTTTGACCTTGTGGACCTGCCTTTTATGTAACACTTTTCGCCCTAAGTGGGATGGGTATACCCAGATGTGGGTCCCTTGCTCACTGTGCCACTGGATTCAAGCTAGCCTGGCTGAAGAAGGGTAATACCCTGAAACCGGACCCAGGATGCTTGTTTCCGGTCTAGGGAGAACCTGGCCTGGCAGTTCGGTCTGGACTGTTCCCATGGGGCACAGGGTCAACACTGATTTGCACATGGCTAGGTCCAAACTGGGGTGGCATAGTGGGGAAACGAACAATGGATTTAACCTAGCTCTTTTGACTGGGGGAGAATGTTTGCATTGTCAGCATCCCGTCCATCATTTGTTTGCTGTAACAATTCTTTTACTACCCGCATTTTTCCTCTACCTACAAAAGACCTGCACAAGTCTTCCTTCTCAGGTGAGTTTTGCAGCACAAAACAATTCGGGGCATATTTCTCAAAGGCACGCAACGGGGTACAAAAGTGATGCAACACTTACGTTTGACTTATCAAGCCACACAAGGCGACCTTGCATGGCCCTGAGTGTCTTGATAAATCCAGAGTAATGCAATAGAGCGCAAATTGCTGCATTGCATTACTCTGCCCCTGAGAAGGTGTTCCATGAGTGGAACATGGGTGTTCCCATGCATTAACCCATGGATTCTGAAGCATTCCCAGTATTACCAATACTGGTAGAGCTGGGAATGCTTCAGGGGAAGGTGTGACAAGCAAAAATATATTTTTTTGTACTTAGTACTTCCTCTTTCTATTTGTATTGCATTCTGCAGCACACATAGAAAAAGGAACATGCCTCAGGGGATTCTTTTTGTGGAGGAGTGTGTCCCTTCCTACACAAAAACAATCCACCTTACAGCGCAGGCACCCTTTCACAGGGATGCCAAGGGTGCCTGATTTGGTGATAGGCTGTACATTATGCTCCAGCACTGGAAAAAGACAGGAATGCTCTGTATTACGTTAAATACAGCGCATTCCTGCCTTTTCCCTTCATGCAGCACAGCAAGCTGACTGGCTGCACTGTGAGACTTTATACCCCTTCATTTCAATTTCAATCTTTATTTCGGCATGAATGCCATAAAAGAACAGTTTATATACATACAATAAAAACATATTAAAAATAGGCAGCATGGTACATAAATCCATCTTTTAAAGATCATTTGTTTATATTAGAAAGCGAGGAACATAAAACCATTCATTAAAAACAATACATTCACATTGGAGACAGTTGTAAACAACAACATTAGGGTTCATCGATTGACCCCCCTATTAATTGATTGAGCCGCAATTTTGACATTCCTACTTAATTACAATCTATAGCCCAATTTTCTTCTTTGGTAAAAAATACAATGCAAATATCTGCTTACACTAAATACAATAGGTTGGCTTGTGTTGGTCGAAAGAATTCTCAGTGCCTGAGAACAGGATCTCACACCTAACGCTAGACATATTGGTTTAATCCATCTTTTCCTCGCCTGGGCATATACTAGGCAGAAAAAGAGGATATGTTGCTCGTTTTCTTTTTGGTTACTTCCACACATGGGGCAAGGTTCGTCTTCCACATGATTTGAAATATTTGCACCGGTAGTCCAGCGAGCCAATGTGGAGCCTATTTGGAGGTTACCATATCTGAATTGCAGAAATAGAGTCTTTGCTAAGGGTGGTTCTATTTCGTCCAAAAAGGTCTCAAAGGTTGGTTCATCTTTGAAGGTGAGGAACCTTGTTACTAATGTCCCGCTGGAAGAAGCACTTTTGGTCATATCTGTAATATAAATCCAAAAGGCCTTTTTTACCATTGTTTTCTAGTTAGGTGGTAATAGATCGGGGTTTTCCCAATAGTGTGCCAGACCTAGATTGTTAAGCCAGAATTTAACATGTTTGAACCAAGATATTGCTTTGAAACTATCAAGCTCCATAATTTCTTTAAGCCCATCTCTGTAATCTTGCAACTCAGGTACCTGCCTTCATTTACATCAGTATGTGCTTAGCAGATCCATCTACATTGTTTGTTTCTTTAATAGGTAGGTGATCTATCTAGCACACTCACCCAGAGTACTGTCACCTCTCAACTCCCCTTTCTTGGGAATCTCGATTGATTTTGTCTGTCATCCTAGTTGGATTCTTCTGGTAATGCCTCACAATATACCATAATGGGAAATGAATGAGTATGTTACTGTGGATTGTTAATCCAGAAATATGGGATACTTATTATGAAAGGCTCAGAAATACATTTTAAAAAATGACTAATTCTCATAAAGAAGATAAAATGTTATTCCTGCAACAAAAATGTAAAATAGTTTATTATAGACTGTGGTACATAAAATACTCTTCAGTATTCCCTTTTGCGTTTTCGCTCCTCTGTACCCAGAATCTCCAGGGGATATTGAGTTGCCCTAACTTTTTCAACAGTGAAACATAGGGGCTTATTTACAAGCCACTAGCACAGCCGGTGCATCACTTTTTCCCACAGTAAAAGTGACGCACCAGTGGCGTAAGGGGCTTGTAAATAAGCCCCATAATTTGAACCTTGACAGACTTAAATATGTGCAGAAAAACTACCTTTGAAAGGAAATCAAAATCAAGTAAAACATAGTAAACCAGATCATCATAAAAGACTGACTGGAATGCTAGTCCTCTTTGAAATACAAAAGAAACAACATTCAGATCGGCATCTAAGATGGCATTTGCATCCAGAGAAATTACCCTTAGAAATATCCCCAATACTGTTATCTGACCAATGTAACATGTGGAATTCCATTCTCCTTTGCTCACTGCTCAAAGAGAAGGCTATATAATGACCTTGTTCTGGCTCTTAGAACCTCTGGATTTCCAAAGACAAAAGGAAGGGAAGACATTACTCATCTTGCCTGGGGGAGTAAATACCTTTGATTATTCACTGTATAATTAACTTACATAATACTTCCTAATTTTATACTAGACAAACTAACTAGTAGCATTTCCACCAATAAAATGTATACTAAACGGATAATGGGAAGTAAACTAAAAATAAGGTAAAAAAGTAAAGAGCAAGCAGATGTTGATGTATATGCTTAGGGGGATGAGAAAAAACCTAGAACAGGGGCCTCATTTATGAGGCATTGGCGTAGAGCAGCACCGCAAGTTTTCTTGCTGCGCTGCCCTACACCAATGTGAAAAGGCAGGACCACCATATTTATGAAATACAGTGCATTCCTGTCCATTCCCCCTGCGCAGGCACACAATTGGCTGCCTAGCACCAACGTAGGCTCCCTTGAACCATGGTGCAAGGGTCCCCCATTGCAGGCGGGATTGTTTTTGAGCTGGAAGGGACAACTTCTTGCATAAAAACCCTCCAGAGAAGAGTTTCAGACGTTTTTGGATAGATGTGAGTATTGTCTGAGTGCTTGATGTATATTTCATGCAAAAAAGAGTGTTTTGTAAGTTACAAGGTCAAGTAATTTTGGCTCATTTACTCTTGTCATAGTGTTGTTTCGTCGGATTGATTTTCGGTCATTGAGGCTCCTCTTCATTAGGAGGTAAGAGGTGGAAGCACCATGCAGGGGTGACTAATGATACAGAATCTAGAGCTGGACATAAATAGATTTTTCTGTTTCTTCCACAGTTATGAGGTCCTGATGAGAACTCCCCAATCCATTAGGAGTTCAAAACATGTAGACCGCCAGTTTATGCGCCAATAGATCTCAATTACTTTACAATTTTTGTAGAAAGCACAAAACTTCAAAAAATATTGTTTATGGCGTTTTTGTATGCTTTATGTAAAATTGCTAATTTTTTCTTATGCTTTTGTAGAATGACTGAGTGAATGTGGAGTGCATGGATTGACTGAGATATAATGGATGTGTTATAAATGTTTTGGAATATGTATATTTATATTTATAGTTCATTGTATATAATGTGTTTTTGATTAGAGGGATCAAAAAATTGTTCAAATTGTATTAACAAATTCACAGATGTGTTCAAAGTGAAAATAATAAAAAAAACAATGATTTATTCAGACTGAATTACTAGTCTAAGAACCCACATTAGGTTTGATTCCAATGGGCTGTGAGAAATAACAGGCATTTAGTATAACAGTATTGGCGTTCGTTCTGTTTAAGTTTAGGTCAGTGGCTTGGCCTTACTGTTGGGAGCCCATACCCAGTAGTGCTTTTTGTTGCAGAATGCAGCACACTTGGAAAGGTGAAAAAATGAGAATAAATACAAGTATTTCTCCTTGTTAAGCCTGTTGTGGGAGACATAGGATTCTGGCACGGCCCTAGGTTTATGTGATTAAATAAATCTGGGTGCAGTGTCAAAATTCATGGGTGCTGCATGGGAAAACACACTGCAACCCCCTTGGAATGCCTCCTTGACGCACAGTAAGGCAAGGCAGCGACTTGGACTGCTTTGTCTTACTCCATATCTATGAGGCCGTGCAAAGCCATGCAGAGTGGCTTTGTGTCGCCTCATCTATATATAGAGGCTAGCGGCGTGAGAGCGTCAAGTGACTCTCCAGGTGGTGCATGCCTCTCATAAGTAAGCTCCTGGGTGTGCACAATCACTCTTATAAAAACCGAACTGCAACAAAAGCTGGATGTGCTGACAAATGCATAAGAAATGAGTGGAACTGCAACATCTGCCGGAAAGTGCCAATTCAGGGTTTCCCAGAGCTACAGCATACTGAACAACAGCTGTCTTACCTTTGCGTACCCCAGCATAATCATTCGTACAAGAACAACATTTATGTGGACTCCAAGCGACTCATCGTGATAAATTTCGTTCACCTGGAAGGACAAATAAGAGAAGAGGATATTAATTAGCTAAACCTAGGGAATCTGAGAAAAACACCGAAGAGACCCATAAACATGTATGCAAATCAGTGCCTGCTGCATAAATACATATTATTTACATAAACTGCCCTGTTTGGCACATACTGGCAGCAGAGTTTCTCTCCACGTCTTTGCAGTTTGGTCAACACTGGTTTCATTCAACATAAATCATGGTTCATTTTACAGGTGAGTAAACAAAACACAAACATTTGGTGTTACAAAACATTACTGAATATAGCAGAATGAAATGTAACAAAACCGCAATAACTTGTAAAACATAATATGGTAAAATGCACCTCTGTGCAAATGACCACTGCATGGGCATTTTTTGTAATCCACCCCATGATTTTGAAAAAAGCGCCTATCAGCATTACCGCTACCCGAGGTCAGACTGGCCTAGAGGTCATTCAGGCAGTGCCCGATGGGCTGGCCTCACAAGTCAGAGCAAGGGCAGGTTTTGTGGCTGTTTGTGGGCCTGTTTCATAGTCTGTTGGGCTTACTGTGGATTTTCCTGATTTTAAAACAAACATTTCCAGCAGCAAGCTCAAATTCATGCAGCCTCTCATACCTCACAAAATACTGACACAGATTTTCTTTCCAAGTTCAAAACTGCACCAATTTGCAGACATGGGGCACTTTTGTAGATATCTGATTCGCTAATGGGGGGCCACTTTTACTTTGGTGCCCGGGCCTATTTTCTATTGCAGTCCAAACCTCATATACCATTGCAAGATTCCTACAATCAGTGAATATTTTCAAGTAATTCAACTTGAATGCAGTGTGCACTGTACATATTGGTATCTCTACAGTATTAAACACATTACTAAAATCTTATCTTGTTCTTTAGCATCATTGAATGAATGAATGAATGAAAAAGTTTTATTCGATTTTAAGTACATAAAATCATAAAAGCAACAGATACATTACACAGCAACAAGGTTAAAAAACATTCATATGTTAACATATAGTTAAGCTTTTCCTTTTCTTTAAAATACTCTTTAAAAAACCTAGCATGGCAGCCACACAGGTTGCATCATTTAGAGATAATAAAAACAGTAGGGCTGGGCGACATTGCCTCCAAGTACCAAACTTTTTTAAAAGTGGTTTGATCTATCTAGACCTTTCCAACATATAAAATGTACAAAAACAGATAACATGCAGAGTAGATTGGGTAGACAAATTGTCCCACGGGCATTTACAGAGATTTCTACCCCAATCATTTACTTTAGGGAATGAGGTTAGACGAAAAAAGACATCGAACCTGAAACGTGTTAAAAGATACCGGTCAAAGCCCTCCAGGCACCAAATCAAATAAGGCTGAATAGTATAGGTAGCTAGGGTGAGTTGATGCTGAATGACAAGTTTTTTGTTCATTTCCACACCTAGTCTCAGGGATTCAACATGGTACCAACACAACTGCTTCAGGTCTTTTCTAGTGATGTTGAACAGTGAGTCTGGCTGGTGGTAGTACTCCGGTTTTCCTAAATCCCTTGTAAATTTCAATTTGTACTTCAGCCATGGAATCTTACTGGCTTTGTCCAAACCCATACAATCCGCAATAATGTTTCTGTTTAACAACAGATCAGGGGTAGTCCAGATTCGATGCCAGAGCAAAAGAGGTTGCATGCTAATCAAATCGTTCACATATCTGATGCCCAACTCTGCATGACAGTTAAAAACAGGGGAACTTGTCGGGATAAATCTTAAGAAAGCATTCTCTACCTTTTGTATAGTATTACAATTGCCAATTCCCCAAATACCCGCTCCATAGATAGCTGTGCTAATACATTTGGCATTATAAATTTTTAACAACATTTCTGGGGGTCTTTTTCCCATCTTTTTGGAGAATGACATAAGTGCAGCAGTAGCTCTCTTGAACATCATCGTCCTGTTTCTGATAGCTGTCCCCCAGGACCCAAAATACTGACACAGCTTTTCTTTCCAAGTTCAAAACTGCACCAATTTGCAGACATGGGGCACTTTTGTAGATATCTGATTCGCTAATGGGGGGCCACTTTTACTTTGGTGCCCTGGCCTATTTTCTATTGCAGTCTGAGGTTCCGTGACGATTTGAACCCGTGTTTTCAAGTTTGTCGGAAATACATAATATTAGTATCAGCGAACCGCAAATGATCCATTTAGCATATCCTGGTGTTTTCGCTACGATACGAGTAAGAGCACTCCTGTTATGAACACATTTCTGATCTACCCACGGCATCCATCTTAGATCATGGCCGCCATTTTGTGTTTCCTTGCCCTCACATATGCAATAGCCTCTGATCACTTCATTCACTCCACTTTGATTAAGGACACGTAGTCTTAGCCGGAGATTCACCTCTTACATGACACGTACACCTTAAACCAGATCACGCTGAAGCTGCATGACTCGACAAAGGCTGCCTCCTCTGCCCGAGGCCAGCCCACCTGAACTGGTTTTCCTGTCCATTGTCCTGATCATGATTAGGCGGCCGAAGCCGGTAGCCTTGCCCATTTACAACCCACAAACATCTCTTATCCCGCTTTCCTATCTTCTGCACCTGGCTCTGCTCCTTTCCTTCTGGGCCTTTATTAGGGGGAGGTAACGAACTTTACGATGAGGCGGTCCGGCTCTTGAATGCAACATTGACAAGGGATTGTGATGGACTAGTGGGAACCCCTCTTCGTGATGTTTGGCATCAGATATTATCGACAGTTCCTGTGTAACGCCAAATATTTATTGTTTAAGACACAAAGGTTTGGGAATGTACTGACATGTGAAATATTTGCCTGAAGCACAATTTTTAGTATATAAGGAGCAACCCTCAATGTACAAATCGAACAGTCTCCTAGATTCTGCCCGTGTGTAGATTCTGTGA
The DNA here is from genome assembly GCF_964263255.1 of Lissotriton vulgaris. NCBI lineage: Eukaryota > Metazoa > Chordata > Amphibia > Caudata > Salamandridae > Lissotriton > Lissotriton vulgaris. The sequence continues at coordinate 1,091,852,564 of NC_141689.1, read as the reverse complement.
TTTCTGTGTCCCTGCAGTAATAAACCTTTGGTCTTTGACGCCACCATCGAGAAGCCCGTGTTTCTGTTCATTTGCGCACCAAGGCAGGTGGAACTCCGGGGTCTTTGGGTGTTGTTCCCTGACACCTCTGGACGGAACCAAAAAGTCCAGAACTCCAATTGGCGCCCAACGTGGGGCGACGTCATTCGGTACCGGTCCAAAAGCCTGAAGAGTTCGAGAAGCTTCGTGTGAAGATTTCCGAGGGAGGCGCCCCACTTCATCGATCCCGGCATATCGCAAAAGTGGCCCTGAAGTTCTCTTCCACGAGGGTTCCCGTTCAGGACGGCTGCAGTGGGCCGTTGCCTTGACCGTCGCCCTGTCTTGGACCCGAGGTGCAGCCTTAGTACAGCGAAACGTGACGGGTTTCTCCTTGGTGACGTCTTCAGTGCCTCAGTTAAGTATTTAGTGATAGCTAGCTGGTTACTTTGTGAGGATTGTTAAAAATCCTTGATCGGTTCTTGGTTTGGTTTGGTTTCGTAAGATTATCACTAGTTGTTCTGGTTACGATAATCTATTTGGTTCAGTTTGGGTATCGATACATTAGTTTGGTTTTGGTAGGCCTAAGTTCTTGGTTCAAGTGCACATATCTGTTTCGTGTTTTGTTTGTTTTGTGTTCCAGACTGAAAATGGTAAGTCGGAAAATGTTGTCTTGTTTTGGTTGCAACCATGACTCACGATTGGAGGATTCTTGTCTGGTTCCTCCGATTGGGACTCCCCTTTATGACCTATATTGCAAATTTGGAGTGGGTCCTATATCCTATAACGAGGTGTGGGTTCGTTATTGTAAGAAGGATGGTGTCCTTAGTTGGCCACTACATGGTAGTTTTGAGCCCGAGATCCTTGATAATTTAGAAACGAAATTGTTTAGTAAGAAAGCCCGGCCGGCAATGTTTGATTCTTTCCGTTATTGGCGAAAAGAATCTAAACAGAGAGAAATGAAAAGGTTGAAGAAAGAACAAAAAGAGCAAGAGGAGTTAACTCTAGAGCAAGCAACTAAACAACTGCAAGATAATGAGTGCGAAAAGGCTATAGATGTAGCAATTAGAGAGCATAATTTAGCGATTGACAAGTGCTACCCTGCCTTGCCATCGAAAACAACTAAGATACTGGAGGATCCCGAAAACGATCCTCTGTTGTCTTATCTGTTACGTTCACCTCCACCGTACGCACAAGGTGCTGCGGCCCAACTTGTACCGAATGTTCAATTGCCGGTTGCTGGACAACCTGGTGTTCTTGTTCCTCAGAATCTAGTTCCTGTACCTCCTGTGGTTAATGTGAATGTTCCTACGGCTCCTCCTTTTCCTGGGTTGCCGACTTCTATACCTGTATCTGTCTCGCTTACACCTACTACTTCACAAACTATTTTCATCGATACTCCTACTGCTTCGCAATCTGTTCCTACCTCTACTGTGTTCTCTACGTCTGCGAGTATGTTAACTCCACTTTCTGTACGTCGAAAAATAACTGATTCTGTTGCTAATATTCTGTCTCCTTTATATAAATCCTTAATTAAGACTCCTACTTCTGATTCAGTTCAGAGACGTAGTCAGCTACCAAGTACTGAAGAACGGGGAGTTTTAGATTCCACGGCTCTCAGATGGATTACGAAAGTTAGAAGATATAATACGAGAGATGTATTAGATACGTTTATGCAGTGGAAGGAACCAACGCAACGATACGTCTTTGATGAGATGTGCTCGTTGTTACGTGAGGAAATAGAGGAAGATGATGTTGAATCAGACTTGGAGGATTTAATTAAGGTGCAAAAAGAGTTTGCTGCAGGAATGATAGTGGGTGATAATATAAAAGAAGCGATGGAACTTATTTTGAGTTTTAGGAATGATCCATCTCTTCGTTCGCCGAGAGAATTAGAGAAAGGTAAAATGAAGCTAAGTCGCCAATATCCTATGAGGGAGGTTCCTCCAATCTGGCGCGAAGCAATACAACGTGATGATAATGCAGGTATTGCAGCTGCTCCAGCACAGTTCCAACGAGTGTGGATACACATTCCATGGAAGCGAGCAGAAGTACTAGCAGTGAAACAGGCCTTACCAGATCCGCGTAAGAATCCGGCCGGATATTACAAAGAATTAACACAGACAGTTGAGGCTTGTATAATGAATTTGGCAGACATTGACATGCTATTTGGCAATGTAGTTCCACAACCAGTGTGGGCTAAAATTCGTAGAGAGGATCATCAGGCTGCTTTAGGTGGTGATTGGGCAGCTATCACTGCAGCAGATGGTCAGCAAACGGGTGGTGCAAAACCCGAACCCCTAATTGCTAATCTTCCTGGTAGAATAATTGACTTAATGAAGACTCTGATGCCTGCGTTGCGTGTTAATTGGGATAAATTATCCGCATGCAAGCAAAAGAAAGACGAAAGTGTCTCCGACTTCTTCACGAGGTTCGAAGAGACTTTTGTAGATCATAGTGGTCAGGATATGAGTACTGAAGGAGGACAGAGATTGTTTGTCGATAAATTTGTGCATAATTTGTTACCTGAATTATGCAATAAATTAAAGGATTCAGAGAGTGCGTGGGCTGTTTCCACGACTGCGCAAATACTTGCGACTGCACAGTACTACGAAAATAGGGATAAAGAGGAAAAGGAGAAATCAGAGAAGAAAACGAAAGATTTAAAGACTAAAGTACTTTTACAGCAGGCATATCCGCCTCGCACGAACCAGACTAATATGCAACAGAATTCGTATCAAAGGACAGATTATAGTTCAACCAGGCCTCAATATCAGTGGAATCAGTGTGCGTACTGTAAGAAAGAGGGTCACTACAAGAATGAATGTCCGATTTTAGCGCAAAATAATGCAGCAGCAGCTCAGAGAGGTCGTGGTGGTTTTGCGCAGAATTCTAGAGGTCGAGGGCGAGGTGCTATGCCTCCGCAAACGAATGATCGTCCCTCCAATCACTTTGATCAACGAAACGTACAGTCAGCTCAACAGAATAGATCTCAGCAATATCTTGTTGAGGATTATTGTGAAGTTGATGAGGGATTCCAGCAAAATGGGTACTAGGACAGCCATGGACAGAGAGAGGGAGTAGTATCAGTTCCAGTGGATCAGAGTGGGCCTTATGTCGCAGTAGCAACATCAGGTGTAGTCAAACCGTTTCTGTTGGATACTGGTGCCGCAAAAAGTTCTATAATTCATGCGAAACTCCCTGGCGCACCTTTGTCTGGCTCAACAAATGTTTCCGTAGGTTTTTCAGGCGCCCCTGTTTACAACCCGATATCTAATCCTTTGTCTATTTCTGTTGGACCATGCCAATTGAAAGCACCCTTGATTTTGACGACAGGTTGTAATGAAAATCTGCTTGGTTTAGATTTGTTAAAACGACTATATGCGACATTGTACTGTTCTCCGGATGGAGTACAGCTTACTTTGGGTAAAAGATTAACTTCTCCGATGTACTTGTCAATGGACGCACTCCCGCCAGAGCTGCGCTCACTCCCTAATTCTCTTTGGGCGACTGGTCCTAATGATGTAGGCCTTTTGGAAATACCACCGTATGTAGTAACTTTGAAAGCAAATGTAAAATTTCCCAGAATTCCCCAATATAAAATATCGAGTGAAGGAGAACGTGCACTTTTATTGATTGTGCAAGATTTGATTAAGAAAGGTGTGGTTGAAGAAACTCGAGGAAATGTTTGTAATAGTCCTGTATTGCCAATTCTGAAACGAACTGATCCTACGAAGCCTCCAGTATATAGGTTTGTCATAGACCTTAGAGAAGTTAATAAGATTGTGGTTCCGCAGTTTCCTGTGGTTCCAGACATTACTGCCTTGTTAACATTGATTCCTGCTACAGCCAATTGGTTCTCAGTCATCGACTTGAAGAATGCCTTTTTCAGCATTCCGATAGCCGAGGAAAGCAGGGATATTTTTGGCTTCTGTCTAGGAGGTCGAAGCTTCAGATTTAAACGCGCTCCACAAGGCTACTGTGAGAGTCCATCTATTTACAGTCAAGCATTAAAAAGTCAGCTAGATTCTTTTGTCCTTCCTCCAGGGTCTGCCCTAGTACAGTACGTAGATGATCTTTTAGTGGCTGCCGATGACAAGGAAACTTGCAAAGCAGCTACAGTATCGTTGTTACATCATTTGTCTGATTTGAATCACAAAGTATCACCTTCCAAGATGCAATACTGCTGCCAAGAAGTGACCTACCTAGGTCATCTCTTGTCAAAGGAGGGAAAGAAGTTGACCCCAGAGAGAATAAAAGCAATTACACAAATGAGTGTTCCACGCACACAGAGAGAAGTACGTGCCTTTTTAGGTATTACCTCTTACTGTAGGCAGTGGATTCCAAATTTTTCTCTTTTAGCGAAACCATTGGTAGCTTTGACTGGGAAAAATGTTCCGAGTCCGGTGCCATGGTCTGATGAATGTCAAGAGAGTTTCACTGAATTACGAAAAGCCTTGTGTTCAGCTCCTGTATTGGGTACACCTGATTACAGTAAACCATTCACGCTCTACGTTCACGAGAGAGAAGGTTGCGCGTTGAGTGTCCTGACACAGAAGTTTGGTGATAAACAACGCCCTTGTGCGTATTTCTCATCAACATTAGATCCGGTAGCTAGAGCGTTGCCTAGTTGTTTGAGGGCTACAGCGGCAGCTGCGGCTTCCATTCGGCAATCTGCTGGTTTGGTGATGAACAACATGCTAGTGGTCATGGTTCCTCATGCAGTGGATACACTCATGAACCGAACGAAGACACAACACCTTAACAGTGCGAGATTATCTGGTTACGAACTGACACTACTAGCGAGTCATATTCAGATCAAAAGATGTAATGTATTGAATCCAGCAACACTGTTGCCGACTGATCAAGAGTCGAGTGATTCTGAGCCACATGACTGCTATTTTAAAACGGAGGAAGAGACAAAAGGACGCATTGACCTTAAGGATACTCCGTTACCCGATCCGGATGGTACGCTATATGTGGACGGGTCATGTTTTAAATTGGAGAATGGTGATGTGACTGCTGCTTACGCGGTGACGACTTTGAAGACGATTGTGGAGACTGCAAGAGTGAGTCAGAATTCTGCCCAAGCTGCAGAATTAATAGCTCTAACGAGAGCATGTGTTTTAGCTGAGGGAAAGAGAGTGAATGTGTTCACAGATAGTCAGTACGCATTTGGCGTGGCCCATAGTTTTGGCCGGTTGTGGAGAGAAAGAGGTTTCATTACGTCCCATGGGACTAAGATTCAACATGGTCAGCTAGTTAACGACTTGTTGGAATCTTTAACCTTGCCGACTGAAGTTGCGATTGTGAAGTGCAGTGCTCATAAAGCAATCACGGATGATGTTGGGCGTGGGAATGCTTTTGCTGATGAAATTGCTAAACAGACAGCTAGAGATGTGATGAGTAGAATGTATGTTGCAACGTCTGCAAGATGGATCGCTGAGTCTGGGATGTGTGAAGATACAATGGAAAGTGTGAAGGAGATTCAGAAAGAAGCGACTGAGGAAGAGAAACGTGTATGGAGAGAGGGTACGGGCAAGTTGGACTTGAATGGATGTTGGATTGATTTGACAGAGCAACAACGTTGGATGTTGCCGGATGCGTATGTGCTTGCAGTAGTGACAATGGCGCACGGAGTAGCGCATATAAGTTCTAAAGGCATCTGTAAGATGTTGGCCCCGGTCTGGAAGAATGATGGGATCAGTAAATGTGCAGAGAGAGTGGTGAAAAATTGTATGGTGTGCTTGATGCATAACCCTGGCAAGGGAACTCCAACTCCAGCTGGTCACTTCGCTCCTCCTTCCTGTCCCTTTGAAGTGATTCAGTTAGATTTCATTCACATGGAACGCTGTAATAACTTGAAATACGTCCTGGTGGTGGTTTGTGCTTTTTCCAGGTGGATAGAACCATACCCACTGAAGGACAATACCGCCTTATCTACTGCCAAAATTCTTCTCAAAGAATATTTCCCTAGATTTGGAATGCCACGGATTGTATGGTCAGATAACGGAAGTGAGTTTGTAGGGAAAGTTATGCAGAGTGTATGTGCAGGCCTAGGTTTGAAACAAAAATTTCATAGTGCGAACCATCCCCAGTCAGCTGGTCTAGTGGAGGGTTATAATGGTACCCTCAAGCTGAAGATAGCCAAAATTCAAGCATCCACAGGTTTGGCTTGGCCAGACGCACTTCCTTTGGCCTTGTTATCAACGAGAGCAACAGTGCATTCTAGAATAGGGCTTTCTCCATACGAGATTGTGTTTGGCCGCCCGGCAAATGTCTGGGGTGTGCCAAGGCCTAAACAATTTTGCTCCATTGAATATCCTATGTTGATAGACTACCTTTACGACTTGACTGCTAAATTGAGTCTTATTCATCAACAGGTTTTCGATGCACTACCAAAGCCTCCGGAGAGTCCAGGGCATCAACTGAAACCCGGCGACCAAGTGATGGTCAAAAACTTCGCGAGGACAAAGAATCTTCAGCCTCGCTACATCGGCCCCTTCCAGGTCCTGCTGGCAACGAGGACAGCCGTACGTGTTGCTGGCCGCAAGAACTGGATTCACGCTTCACACGTAAAGCGTGTTCCGTTGCCGCTGCCTTATGACGACTGGGTGAAGAAGGGAATTGGTGCCTCCGAATCTGAAATCACCCCGAAATTTATCCCTTTCAGTGATGCCGATTTGATTACTGACACTTTGAAACCTGACCCTCCTCCTGAGAAAACTCCTTCGAACATTGAACATTTGTCTCCAGCATCAGAAGAAACTTTGTTATCTGCGAACTTAAACTCTGCAACAGCTGCTAATGATACACTATTTTCCGACCAGACAGTACCAGCGAAGAAGAGATACAACCTTAGAAGCCATAAAAAGGACTAATAAAGCAGGCAACTGCATATTGTGATTTTGATATATATATATATATATATTGAACTTTTGCTTTTCAGCCAGGAAGTTTGCTATTGTTTATTGTTTTTAAAATTGCCTTGCCGTCTGGGTAGCCGTAGGGTCGTGGCTGTGTGCCTAGTTTGAATTTGCAGGGGTCTGACACAAGGTCGATCTTTCTGTTGGTTTTGGGAACTCCCAGGGCTGACAGAGGCATTTTCATCTACGTACACATCATCAGTGGTCGCGAGCGGATTGTAGAAGATGGAGCTTCCTGCGCTGCAACGAGAAAATGTGATTTATGTTCGCAGAAACAGACTGTACAAAATTCTTCGTAGCAAATGCTTTTTGATGCAATGTGCCGTTACATTTTTGATTATTTTAGCAACATTGGTGGGTGGAATAGTCTTTAGTATAAATCTGATTTTTGTGCCAGTTACTACAGTACCTCCCCTTGATCCTGTTACTTCTACTGTTTCTTCTATACACTCTTTTCACTCGTTTCCTGAACATGAGCAAGCACGACGTACAGAGTTCATTAACAACACTTTTGTACAGCTCTTGCACCAACACCAACTGGTAGTTAACACTACAGACTGCTGGGTGTGTGGCTTGATACCCCACACTATGGATAAAGGTATTCCCTATCTGGTTTTGCCTTTCAGCTACAATGGATCATTTCAGGCCCTTCAAACCATCTTTGCTTATGCCCTTGAGACCTATCCTCCGCGTCCACCACGTTCCACTAAATATAACTCTGCCAACAAAGCTTTAGTCCAGGGAATTATTGACATGATCAAGGATGTCAATAATACTCCATCTTACCCTAGAGACGAACTACGAGTGTATTTGAGTTGGAATACTTCAGAGTATCGCCTTAGTTTAGGAGAAAGCAAGCGTAAAAGCTCAACTCCAATCTGGGTCGTACCTCACCGAGGTCAGGTCTGTTTGCAAGGTAATGGGAGAAATCCGAGAGCTCAGTTAGGGAGGAGTGAGTGCGTTGAGACTTATGTGTTTCCGGCTAACTCTTCCCCTGCCTTCCTCACTGCTAGGGGTACCTATTTCATTTGTCGAGACCGAGCTTATACATGGTTACCTGCTGACTTTTCAGGTTCATGCTATATTGCTCGATTGTTGCCTCCAACATACACTGCTTCATCTGATTACCACAGAACAAGAGTAGCGAGAGGTGTCTTTAGCAAAGAAGATACCGCTGGTCAGGAAGCTGGAGACTTTTTCAAAGGCTTCCTTCCGTTCTGGGGACCTATGGCCAATAGTAGAAACATACGTCAACTAACACGGGTAGTTGAATCTACTATTACCGAAACTGCTGGTGCCCTTAGCAATCTAACAGCTGAGCTCCAGGCGGATAGACTCATGACGTTGCAAAACCGTATGGTTTTAGACGTTATCCTTGCAGACCGAGGTGGGGTATGCAGAATGATCCAATCGAGCTGCTGTGTCTTTATTCCTAATAATGCTCCAACAGTCTATGAGGCGATCTCTAAGCTACACAAGATTTCCGACTCTATACATGTAGACAAGGGAAACTGGTCCTTTATGGAGTGGGTTTGGACTCTGATCTCAGCGTGGGGATGGAAGGTTCTAATGGTCATTGGTGTCGTCTTAGTATTCCTCTTCTCATGCTGCCTGATTATCCAGTGTGGTCCAGCCCTGTGTGGCCTTTGTGCTGCAACCTGTTTTAGGAAACCACCTGCGTTTGGAGAAAAGGCACGAGAAAGGATGATGATACAACAACATGTCACTGACCTGATGAGTATAGAACTAGACTCTGATATAGACTGAGTAATTGCCTATGTAAGGGCAAAAGGAGGGTCTGAGGTTCCGTGACGATTTGAACCCGTGTTTTCAAGTTTGTCGGAAATACATAATATTAGTATCAGCGAACCGCAAATGATCCATTTAGCATATCCTGGTGTTTTCGCTACGATACGAGTAAGAGCACTCCTGTTATGAACACATTTCTGATCTACCCACGGCATCCATCTTAGATCATGGCCGCCATTTTGTGTTTCCTTGCCCTCACATATGCAATAGCCTCTGGTCACTTCATTCACTCCACTTTGATTAAGGACACGTAGTCTTAGCCGGAGATTCACCTCTTACATGACACGTACACCTTAAACCAGATCACGCTGAAGCTGCATGACTCGACAAAGGCTGCCTCCTCTGCCCGAGGCCAGCCCACCTGAACTGGTTTTCCTGTCCATTGTCCTGATCATGATTAGGCGGCCGAAGCCGGTAGCCTTGCCCATTTACAACCCACAAACATCTCTTATCCCGCTTTCCTATCTTCTGCACCTGGCTCTGCTCCTTTCCTTCTGGGCCTTTATTAGGGGGAGGTAACGAACTTTACGATGAGGCGGTCCGGCTCTTGAATGCAACATTGACAAGGGATTGTGATGGACTAGTGGGAACCCCTCTTCGTGATGTTTGGCATCAGATATTATCGACAGTTCCTGTGTAACGCCAAATATTTATTGTTTAAGACACAAAGGTTTGGGAATGTACTGACATGTGAAATATTTGCCTGAAGCACAATTTTTAGTATATAAGGAGCAACCCTCAATGTACAAATCGAACAGTCTCCTAGATTCTGCCCGTGTGTAGATTCTGTGATTTCTGTGTCCCTGCAGTAATAAACCTTTGGTCTTTGACGCCACCATCGAGAAGCCCGTGTTTCTGTTCATTTGCGCACCAAGGCAGGTGGAACTCCGGGGTCTTTGGGTGTTGTTCCCTGACACCTCTGGACGGAACCAAAAAGTCCAGAACTCCAAGTCCAAACCTCATATACCATTGCACGATTCCTACAATCAGTGAATATTTTCAAGTAATTAAACTTGAATGCAGTGTGCACTGTACATATTGGTATCTCTACAGTATTAAACACATTACTAAAATCTTATCTTGTTCTTTAGCATCGTTTATTCTCATCTTTTACCACGATTCACCGTTATGTACTTCATTCATATCCATGAATATACATTTTGTTGTTTGTTATATATAAACATGTACATTCTGTATTTGCATGAACATAATATAACCATTCTGAATGTTTCAGGCCCAATATATTTCGGGACTTTAGGTACCTTCTTCAGGGGAGATTTTTCTGGATGCGGCGTCAACCCCAAAATTCACGTGTTTAACTCTTGTATGTTTGTTCTATTTTGAAGCCATCACGTTCCACTATGAACAATTCTGTGCTAGTAGCTTTAGTTGTAGTATTGTTCATGTACACTGCATTCAAGTTGAATTACTTGAAAATATTCACTGATTATTATTGATGTATGTATGACAGCATACGTAGCGGTGTAGCACCATTAGTTAAATAGTGTTAAAGGTTTGACAATTTACACAAGACTCAGGAGCGCACCTCACACCCAAACCAAGATTCCTATAATCCCATACGGAAAGGCAAACAATGATAGTTACTTATACAACTGGTTTTAAAAACCTTGCAGTCACAATAATGTTGGACTGCCATCTTGCGGCAGAATGAAGAAAAAACTACAATACCAGTAGTTTGGCCTTTCTTGTGTTGTACTGCCATCCGGTGGTGAAATAAAAGAACACTTGAATACTGGTAATATACATAGTCTTTGTGCAGCATTTTGGTTTAACTAGTTGTGCACATATGTGTAAGCGACGTTATGCAATGCATTCAATGCTAGTGGGCGATGAGATAATTAAATTGTCTATTTTGAAAAAAGCGCTGTGGTGAAGAATGCATTGAATGCACGCCTGATGAACAGCGAGAGTATTGATGTTTTTAATTTCCATCTAATGGAGAAAGCAGTAAAAAAAAAATCTTCTGCAAAATAAACTGTGTATCACTGTACTTGGTGGCTGCTGAAAATATTCAAAATCATTGTATTCAGTAGGACTCCTGCTGGATGTTACATGGATCTCGGATAATCGTTTTCTCTCTACTGTGAAAATTAGCAGATCTGCACTCAATCGAGAGGCAAATGAAAACCGTGATGAGTGGGACTGTTTTTTCTTTTGTGAGGGACTCCGTCCAACCTTTGGCTTTACAAGTGAAACGCATAGCGCAAGAGAGAGGGAAGCAGGAATGTCTGTACTACTATAGCCTTAGAGTCCACCGGAGATGAACGGAGCAGGCTGGTTTGCTCATCTTTGCCAAGGCTGCTTTCAGTTCCCCAGTCTGCCAATGGCTTTTCGTACTTGCCTGTGGTGCAGTACTCTGTTAAAAACAAAGGTTAAATTTGACTAATATCTTGTCTGCCTTAATACAAAGGTATTCTATCCTAATGCACTTGTAATAAGGAAGTCGGAACATCTCTCACATTTGTGAAAGTTTAGCCTGTCCCCCAAACTCAAATCATGGCAAAGGTTCCAGTGTAATATTCCTCTGCATAATATGCCTCTGCATAACAAATAATCCAAGATTGCTGGACCCTTATTCTTTACGCCTCATGCCTATTCATTCCACCAGCCTACACTTCCTGTCTCTTTATTTCACTTTTCTGGCTTCTTTTTCATCCCAATTTCCTGACTTAAACCTGGTGCTCCTATCTTTCTTTTCCGCCTTCCTTCTCCATTTTCTACCTTTATCTCTACCACTCAGTCAAAGTCTATTCATGAACACTAGAGGCCAGATTCATCAGGGGCTTGCGTTGCCCTTACATCACACAACGCAAGGCAACGCACATCCTTAACTCACATTTACTACACCAAACCAAGCCTCCTTGCATGGCTCTGCCTGACAGAGTAAATCTCGAGTAACGCAAGGCAGCATAAGTCATAACTTGCGTTACTCTGTTTTGCGAAGTCGTTCCATGACTGGAGCATGAGCATTCCCACGCATCCACCCATGGTTTTTGGTGCATTGCCAGATTTACTAAGACTAGTATACCCGGGAATGAGTCAAAATGCTAGGCCTTGCCAAATGAGGCACACAGAGGGTAATATGTTTCTTTCCCCTTGTCATTTTCTCGGTCATTCTGCAGCACCCGTTGAAAATGAAAAATGCCTCTGAGGATTGTTTTTTCTGCAGGAAGTTGTCCCTTCTTACACAAAAACAATCCGGACTGTAACAGTGGCCCCCTGGCACCACGGTGCAAGGGAACCAGCTCAGACAAAGAAAGAGCAGGAATGCTTTTGGCTGGTTCTAGAATGAGGGATTTACCACTTCTTGAATCCCTTCCATCTCCTGACAGCTTGATTATGTTCCCCATGTATTTGGGACCGGAGCTGTGGAGAGCTTTGAGTGTGTCATGCATGCAACCTGCACTTGGATCCCAGTCTCAACTTGGAGCCAATTGAGGGCTCTGAGTGATGGGGAAATGTCATTCTAATGATGCGTGCCTGTTAATAGTCTTGCCACTGCTTTTATTGTCACTTTCATTGGGGCTAGGTGCAGTATGTCTTGAAAGATGATATACCATACCAATTAGAAAGTGTAGCATCAAGTGTAGTAAAGTGCTACACAAAGTTTAAAATGGCAGAAAACTGTCCTTTTAGATTAAAACATGGACAATGACTTAAACACCTCATAAAGGAATAGAAGCCTGCTTCACCATGCTTTATTTGTGTCTAGAGGAAAGATATGAATGAAAAAACGCACAAATCCAACATACTATCCCTAGATGCCCAAATTAAATGAGAAACGTTCAAACTCCTAGGTTTACCATCACTGAGCATATGTGGGGTTTCCCTTGGGAGTGCCAGAAGAATGATTAGGGAAATACCGTGCAAATTAGGTGCTTTCCCACACATCTTTAAATTTATGAATGTTGAAAAATGTGTAATGGATTTCTCATGGTTTTAAATGTATGCCCCAATAATCCAGGTTTGAAGAGTACAAAAAGTGTGTGAAAGCATGTCAACAATCCCCATTTTCAAAGAGGGTGCACAGAAAGGAAATATTTCTCCTGGAAAAGTATTTTCCATAGGATTGCAAAGAAAAAATATTTATTTTACTATTTTGTTAAGTTACCAGCGTGCATGTTTCAGCAAATGGATCCAGTGAAAACCATGTGCAAATGGTTAAGTGCATTTTCTATTATAATAACTAAAGGTTTTGGAAAATAGCTTTAAGTGCTTTTATCATCAGAATAAAACACACAGCTGTAATAAACTATCCCTAGCGACAGGGCCGTTTCTACCATTAGGCAACACTAGGCAGCTGCCTAGGGCGGCAAAAGGGGGAGGGCGGCAAAATACAAGAGTTTGGGCAGGCGGGAATCCCCTTGAAAGGCCTTCGAATTCAACGTGATGTGACTTCATATTCGGTGCCATGGGCGGGGGCCGTGTGCGCAGCTATGAGACTTCCGATTTCGCTCTCAACGACTCAACCCGATCGGGGTGGGCGGACCTTTGTGCTCACACCCTGTTCTGACCTCAAGGTGCCTGCCCGCTTCTAGGAGCATCCGTACCGTTGTTCTGAGAGGTAAGGGCTGGCCCTCGGCTCCGGGATCAACCCATGTGTGCACTGTTAAAACTTGTCACCGGCTGCATTTTCGCGGTAGTGGAAATTGGGTGACTTTTTGACAGAATTTTATGCAGGTGTGGTGCCTCTCCACTTCATGTACTCGGGCTTTACTCACGAGCCACAGTCTCAAATGTAATATACCAGCTGACCGCTGGCCTATTGTCCCTCCTAGTCCGACCCTGGGGCAGCATCAGTCTTTCAGCTACACAGCAGTTAAAAGAGGCCAACTCATCCCCAGCCCTCCCAGCCTTTCAGAGACACGAGCATAGCAAACCCAGAGACTGGCTGACTGCTCCGCAATACTACTGGCCTTTCAAAAGCATGGAGGCGCACATGTCGCCGACACGCAGGAGTGTGATGAGTGTGGCTGGCGTTGCTTCAACCCCAGCCCTACTGGCCTTCCAGAATTACGAGGATACCGATCCGTCAGAGGCAGAGGGGCATCTCGATTTTCCGAACAAAGGACAGACTCTCCATTTGCCTCTCCAAGCCCTGTCCGCTGTGTTCAGACTCTCAGCAACAACAGCCTTTTAGAGGCCGCGTCGTGTGACTAACGCCCTCGACACTACTGCTGGCCTTTCAGAGGCGCCCCTGGCATGACTGATCCCACCAAGCGCTAGCAGGGTTATCGTAGGTCGATGAATACTGTTATTTAAGAGGTCAGCTTGTGAGCTTGTCGTGTGGTTGACTCTCCCAAAGCCCTATCAACACAGTCCCAAGGGTAGGATGTATATCAGAGGGCTTCCGATGCGGGACCTAAGCGTGACTGAGCCGTCACGAGACAGTGTGAGGTCCAGCTACATTAACCATGTGCATTCTTGATCAAGGCCTGCTTATGGTCTCTCCAACCTCTCTACGAACAAGGGTGGGGGTTCTGTGTGGCTTCTTTCTATCACTTGGCTTTTCTCTTTCAACAACCTGCCCACCTCACAGCAACCGAGACCCCCTCCCTCACCTTAACCTTGATCTTGCCAGCATCTCTAATCACCCAACGGGCCCCTCCTTTACATTCTACCTCCGCAGAATTAATCTCATAATGAGAAATGAGGCATTATTTACTGAGAAGTTTGTGTGAACAGTGTGTGTCCTCCGTGTCACCCCAGAGCACCAGCAGGTGGAAAGAACAAACCTTATTGTTGGGAGGACCCATTAGCATGTAGTCAGGCAGGGGCAGGGCAGGACTAGGAACCAAAACCGGCCCAGGCAAAGTGCTCGCCCTCCCCCCCCTCTCTCGGGGGGGGGGGGGGGGGGGGGGGGTTGGAGATGTCGCCGAGCGCTTTGCTAGGGACGGTTTTCGGCCGATTTTGTTGCAGGGCCGATTTTGCTGCAAAAACGGCCCTGTAACAAAATCGGCCCCCAGGGGCCCAAAACCGGCCCCACCCTTCCAGTGCACCGGGGATTGCCCGATGTCCGCTATGGCCAGTCCGGGCCTGGGCAGGGGGATGAAACATGTTCGATATTAATCAGCACAACCCTTGTCCACAAACAATCAATTCCCTTTGAAGGGAAGTCTGAAAATCTAATTTTCAGTAGTTTTCTGAACTTCAGGTCGTTGACTTTAGCTTCTGAGCTGGCTTCATGGGTGTCTCAGAGGGGGAACATCCTTAACAACGACTACGAAGACAGATTCCGGAAAAACAATGAGTTCCGGAGTCATGTTAGCAGTGATAATTGTGAACTGGACGTCTCGTGTCACTTCCATTTCTCCTCCCTCCTGCATTCACCTCTTTCCTCCAACACCAGAGCGGATTTAGACACCATATTTCATTCTGTAGTGTACATGCACGACCGAACAAGTTCCACAGCACCGGGAAATGTGAAGGTAGCATGATGGAAAGTTACATTAGCACCGCAGATAAAACACACTGGGCCTCATTTATGAGAAATGACGCATCGCTGTGTGAAAGCAGTGATGCGTCACTTCTCAGTGCGCACTCCTTGCGACATACCTAATGCGTCATATTTAATGTATGACGCATCATGTCGCAAGGAGTTACAGATACGTCAGTATTTCTGACGTATCTGTAAGCGCAAAAGTGACACATTGCTGGAGTGTGTCACAAAAGTGATGCAACTCCAACAATGCGTCCTTTCACATGGGGGAAGCCCCGTGTGAAAGAGCCTGCGTCAGTCTTACGCCTGCTGTGAGGCAGGTGCAAGATTTTGAAGCAACGGTGTCCTAGAAGTGATGCAGTGAAATCTCATAGATTTCACTGCGTCCCTTCTACGGGGATTTTTGCGGGGGAATGCCCCACCTGCATACATTATACGTGATGCAGGTATAATGTAGCGCAGGGGTTTACAAAGTGACGCATCTGCTTAGATGCGTCACTTTGTAAATAGTGTGCAACAGGAGGCATGTGCTTTGTTCAGTGTTACCATTACGATGACGCGCTTTCTTGTACGAGCTCAATAATCGTTATTGCTGACTGAGTTGATGGGTCTTTGACCCTACACTTTGGAGGTCTTCAAATTGATTTTTATGAATAGTTAACACTCTATGGTGACAATTTTCAATATTAACCTGTTATGTGACTCCGGCAGTAGTAAAAGGGAGGGGGCAGCATTTCTCATTTCTCGCCTACAGCGACATAACACCTAGAAACGGCCCTGCCTAGCGACTCTAAATGATCAGGAAACGTTCACATCCTAAGTTTTCTATAAATGAGCACATGTGACTTTTCTATTGTAAGTGTCAGCGGAGTGATCAGGGAAATACAATGAGAATAAAGTGAATACCATCATTGTTGTAAATTTGTGGGTACTCAAAAACAATGTAATGGCTTTTAAATGGATTTATTGGAAATACAAGAGAAAAAATACATATTTTAGCACTTAGCTCAATTACAAGCACTGCGCATGCCAGCAACTGGATCCAGTAGAAACCATTTGCAATTGGTTAAGTGCATTTTTTATCTTAATACATAAATATTTTTGGCTTTAGTTGAAAACAAAAGAGAGCTCGCGTAGAAATGAGTTCTTTTTAGTTAGAACAATTTTCACAATTCAGAAGTCCCTTCCCTTTCTCATTGGTGGTAATAAATAGCTTATTAGACTTTGAGGTTCTGCGTGTGGTTTTCACGTGAAGATTTGTTATGTGAAGTAATTATAAACCAAAGGCATTTAACTGGAATCAGGAAGACAAGAATTTAAACTAGCACAGTGAGACTGAATCAGATAAAAAAGACAGGTAGGAGGCCTCAGTGAGTTGATCACTTGCCACTGAAACATGCTACAATCATTAAGTTGTACGTTTCGATCCTACGAAGGCTGTTTCAACCTTTCATCCTTCTGGAATATCTAAAACGAGTACAATCAAATTAAATAATAATAACACCTGTTATTTAAAGCAGAACATGGTATAACACATGCATTATTATCATTTTGACTGCTGCTTTTCCCTGTGTATCACAATAGTGGAGCTGTAAACATTGTTTTCAAACCTCATCTACGGTTTACTATTGTGAATAACATGGGTTTTAACCTGTTCAAAGTAGTGCTAAATGTGTGAATGTATTTTATTAGTAAATGTGTTTCAAATACCTTGTTTAGAAGAGCACGTATATTTTCCCTCTCAAATACAGATACAGTGAGGCTCAGATTTACTAAGCCTTTGAGGCATGGTTGCGTCAATTTTATGGTGCAGCCGTGACGCAGAATACTTTTTGTCATTTACTAAGGCACGCAGTTATTTTGCGTGGCTTTGCTTGGTTTACTAAATACAAAGTAGCGCGAGGGATTGCATGGTGCCTTGTGTTACTTTGTATCAAGGGTGGCATTAGGCATGTGCAAGCTGTGCACCTGCACAGGGCCACCAAACCCCAGGGGCCACCAAGCCAATATATATCCTTAATATGATAATCCTCTGAGGATGGATACATATTTGCGTGGCGGCCCCTGGCAAAAATTTGGCGGCCTCCGGCTCTGTTCCACTTCCAAATACCCTGACCCCCCCTCTTCACTGGCCTCCGCACTGTGCCCCGCCCGGACCCCCACTTTCGGGGCCCCCTACCTACGCTCCCTGCCCAGGGCCGCCATGAGCCTAGAGCCGCCCCTGTTTGTATAATGGAGGCATTCAATGGGTGGAGCATTGGGGTTCGCTTGCAACCACCCATGGGTTTTGACACAAACCCAGGTTTCCTAAGATTTCCAAACCGTGGTTTGCACCAAAAAACTATACCCGCCTGAAGCAGGAGTAACAAGGAAAAATATCTTTATTTCTCATTGTTGCTTTCTCTTTCTATGCGTTTTGCACTCCGCAGCATGCATAGAAAGGAGAAATTGCTTCTAAGGAATGTTTTACAAGAATGTATCGCTTCCTGCACAAAAGAAATCCTGCCTGTAATGCAAACACCTTTGCACCATGGTCCAAGGATGCCTGAGTTGGCGCTGGGCAGCACAAAGTGTGCCAGTGCTAGAAGAACGCAGACATGCGGCATATCTTAGCAGATAAGGTTCATGTCTGAGTTCTCCCATTCATGAAACGCAGCACAGCTACTTCACTTGCTTCCCTGTGTTGCATGAAATGTCAGTCAATAGGCCCCTGAATGGATTATGAGAAACCATAATTCACATCTTCAAATATAATGGCCCTTTCCCCGCTCAGCAATGGTGCTAGGTATCATATATATTTTTATTTATTTCACGATTTTTAGAACTGTAAAATGTGTAAATAAAGGCATGTTTAAACAGCACCAAAGCACTAAGGGTTAAATCTGTGGAGTGAGAACATGCCATTAAGTATGCCTTGTAAGTATGGGTCCATTGTTTTCCCTTGTAAATTGAATAAATCTTGAAATATGTCAAGGTAGGAAGCAGTGATTTCTCAAGCTAGACTGCACAATAGTGTTAACTTGAAATTTGACTATTTCATTGTAATCTTAAATATATGATTGTACAATTATTAGTACTCATGAACAACTCTGCCAGCTTTCCGCCGCAAATTAAAAGAACATTTGCTTAAGCTACTGGTATGAGTAACAAAATTAGCTCGGCTACCTCTACCTAAAAGTATACACATAAAGGGGCATATTATCAAGGGTGGCGATAGGGAATTTTCGCCGCTTTAGCGGCCGTTTTCGGGCGCTAATCGGCGATAATTCTATCGCCCTATTAGCCAGCTATCGCTACCAGCAGTTAGCGTCAGCTTTTAGGTGATAGCGCGCAGTTTGGGGCCCGCTTTGCATGTTAGCGATATTTATCGCTAATGACATGCAAAGTGGGCGTACCCAAACTGTTAGCGGCTGAAAACAGTCGCTAACATTGCTATCACCTATTAACAAGGCAGGCGTATCGATGGAAATATTCGCGCTAAGCGCGAGTATCTGCAAATACTAACACCTGCCCAGACCAGTTCTTAACCATGTTATCCAATGGGAGGTGGATAACATGGCTAAGAGCATTTTGTCGCTAATGCGTGAATATCACTGCATTCTCAGCGATATTCACGCATTTCACCGCTATCGCCGAAAAATGTATCGCTTTGGAGATAAACGTTGCTAATAGCACGTTATCTCAGCGATAAATTCTGGCGATGCTCAGTGATAACAAAATCGTCGCTAAGCCTATTTAGCGATAAATATCGCTACTTGTTGGTAATATGCCCCAAAGTCCCCCTGCAAAATGTCCCTTTATCTGTGTGATGTCCGTTACTTTGCCCCCTTGCTTTTCTTTTTCACTGGGATTTTTAGTCTTCTAGCGTTATTTTTCTGTTTCTTATTTGAATTTTACTATACCTCTCCTTATACAGAATTTCATTCTTTTTAATCACGTGTTTTTACATGTTTTATTGTTTACTGTGCCCTATCTTTTATGTGTGCATTGTAAGCATTACAATACAATATTAGCTCTGAAACAGTGCCCGAGGCCGCGAGATTCACTTATTTTCACGGGCTTGGTAGAAAGCTTGATATCCATATTGTCCACTAGAGGGCAACATGAACTTTCTAATAACAGAGGTGAATCGAGTTATAACCCATTTCAACCAGGTCATGAGTGGCACGATAATGTATAGATTAAGGAGTTTAACAGGTAAGTAAACATATAAATAAATAACACGAATTTCGTTGCGCGCACTGCATCGCATTTGGTGATGCAGTGCACGCAACAAAATTCATTTTATTTATTTATATGTTTACTTACCTGTTAAACTCTGTAATCCATACATTACTACCACCCCACCCTGCCCCTCCCCCTCCCCACGTCACCGCCCAGCAGGAACTCCTACTACCGACCGCGGCTGAGTCTGATATCGGGTCAATGAAAAGAGGTCATATGTAGACAGAGTTTCTCTTAATAAGACCCCTAGTTTCCCTAAACAACTGTGGGGGCATATTATCAATGGCATGCGTTGAATATTGCAAATAGCGCGCAAATTTGATTATCGCTGTCTATCACTGGATTACATCGCCGTGTTAGAGGCGTATTAGCAACGCTTAGCTCACAGGCCATGTACAAGCTAGCGATAGATGGCAATTATCATCACAGCGCTAATGAAAAGCTTGTTAAAATGGGAGTGTAGACTTAACCTGTCAATCCACCTCCCATACTAAACATGCTTAAGTCAGGTTTTGACCAGAAGTTAGGATCCGGCGATACCAGCGGTTAGCAGGACTTTTAATATTGCTTCTCAAGACCGGGGCCGCCTTGTTAATACAGCGCTGTTGTGTTAGCGCCCTCTTTCATGTTGTATTTTTGAGGGAACGCTTACTTTGCATTTCATTAGTGATGTTTATCGCTGGCATGAGATGCATTACAAAATCGGCTGCTAACATGCGCTAATGCATGTTAGCGACGCCTTGTAAATAGGGTGATAAAAATATCACCGCTTTAGCGGCAAAATGTGCAGCTAAAGAGGCGATAAAGCCCTTGATAATATGTCCCTCGGAGTGAAAAAGCATCATATCCTTTATATATGCCCTTGCGTTTGTCATAACAGATCGAAGAAGCACAACCATTGTGAGTGAGAGAGAGAGAGACGTTTTTTTACGTTCATGGACTGGACCCACATTTATTATGCCTCAATAATCCAGGTGTAAGTAGTGCAAAAAGTATTCAAAAGCATGTCAATAGTCCCCATTTTCACAGACGATGCAAAATGGTTCAGTGTCAACTATAAACAAAAATAGTTTAACTTTGCTTCTGACCATGAATTTCAACAAGGGGGCTCCAAATTGTCAAGATTTCATCAAGACGTTGCTCGCATTTTCCCTACAGAATACAGGCCAATATTATGGTGGTAAAATAATTCTTTGATATACAATATATTTGTCAACCATTTACCATTTACGGCAAATATGGTCAGTCAATGAACACTTTAAAGGCTCTACGAAAAGGTCTCCAGTTTACTCCACAACAGTCTGCCCTTTGTTAGTTGGTTCCCTCAATTCAATCTCGGCTGGATTATGCCAATAGCCTCCACCTATGCTGACCTACTTTCCAGATGAAAATGCTCCAGTGTCTCCAAGAAATGTCAGTAAGGGTAATATTTGGTCTCCGCAAATTTGATCACATCTTACAGGGCACTGCAGTTGTTGCCGGTATCGCAAAGGATTAAATCAACTCCCCTTAGCACTGTTCACAGTGCGCTTTATCAAACTGGTCCCAATTTTCTATTATCATTCTTTTCATTCTCTCCCCAGCTTTACATTTGGGCACCCACACACTCGTCACAGTAAAATGTTTTAAGAAATACTGCTGTAGAGGAATGTCTTTCAGCGTATGAATGCATGTATGTATGTTTGGATATCTAAGTATCTGTATATATATATGGTATTTCAACATGGCAAAATTAGCCAAAAGGTGAGAAGTACTGTTCATGGTCATAGATAAGCATAAAGTCAATGAGTCATAGGACAGGAAGCTGGGTTGTGGACGGTTAATGCATTGAGATGCAAGTCTTTAATTATTTCACACATTTGAATCTGCAGTCTGATGGGGTCCTGGCTGTAGTTGTGCTGAGAACCACCAGCTATGGTGAGCGTGTCTGCAAGATAAGTGTGGTCGCAGGTCATGCTGGCTTTGCAAATGATATAGCTGGTTTTGGCGATCGTGCAGGCCGGCAACGCAGGTCCTTCAGGATGGGGGTGATGTGATCATATTTCTTCAGGCCAATGATGACATATGCTGCAGCATGTAGGGTTCAGCCAAGAGGTGCCAGTGTGAAGCATGGCTCGTTAGTGTGTTCCCTGACAGTAAGGTTGGTGTCCAGGGTTAAGTTCTGGGTCCACAACGTTGGAATAGGCATCCCATCTCCTTATGCTAAGTTTATTATTTCTATCCCATTAGGAAGGCATTAAAGATCTACTTATTTTGCTATCTGTTTTGATTGTGTTTTTCTCTATTTCTCTTTTCTATGTTTTTTGTGTTTTATCAAATTTGTATGGTTCTAGCGCCAAGATACCTCAAGACATTATTTGCACATTTAAAATAAATATAACAAAATAGTCACCTCATACTAGCCATATTCTCTCTCCTCCACTTCACTCTTCTCCTGCGCCAACCATGTAATATCATTTCTCCACTCAACCACCATATCAGCCAAGTAACCTCACCCCTACTTCCTTCATTGCAGTATCAGCCATGTAACTGATACCCCTATATCTCTCACCACTGTACCAACTATGTAATCTCCACTTCCCTTATCGCTGTCAACATAGCAGTCATGTAAACACAAACCCCACTTCCCTCCCTATGGATACCATGTAGCTCGCCCCACTACTCTCGGCTCATGTACTCTATTCACTTTTCCGTATGGCCATTCATGCTGTGTGGGTAGGTTTTGTTGTATATACATACATATATTGTTGTGGTGTGTATAATATTTTTATACAGGGCACTGTGTAGCCCAGGGGGTATCCAATGAGTAGCTCAGGAGCTACAGGTAGCTCGCCAGTACCTTCAAAGTAGCTCTCAGAGGTGAAGTCAAGCCCAGTATTGAAATCAGAGAGTAGGTGCCTATTCAAGAAGGCAGCCCTCCTCATCTCAAGACCCTTGGAGTGACAGCCAGCCAGACCTACGACAGTAACTTATACTAACACTGAAACACACACTCTGTCAGCCTGTAGTGCCTGCCACATGACATTCTGTATCAAATCCCAATATAACTAAGCCACAGGGAGATTGGCCAAGTTGTGGTCCCTGGTTTATGAGTCACAAGATGAGTGTGAACAGTGGATCATAAAAAAAGGTGGGCAGCAGTAGCCTGAACAGTAATCAGTGCTGACCCATCAAAGGACTGGACTACAGGAGTCAGACTGAAAATCAGTCAGTCGAGTGCAAGACTTGAGGAGGATAGGGTATGATCCAGACAGGAGAAAAGTAAGAGACTTGTCAGCATTTATGTGTACATCCAAAATAAACATTATTGCTTCCTGAAAGCTACTCCTGGTGTCAAGGACTGCCAAATGTGTATGCTAGCCCCCGTCATAGGGGTATTATCTCTGGCATAATTGTGTTGTTCCTGGCATAATAGTGGCAACGGCATAATAATGGTCATCCTTGAGTATTTTGGGTATTCTTAGTCTAGTCGTGGTATACTGACAACCATCATTGACACACTAAGAGCATAAGTGGCCTACCTTTAGCTATTCCTGGCATAATAATGGTCATGACTGATATGTGGTCTCTGACCCGGAACTTATGGTTCCCAGCCTTGGCCCAAATATGGCCCTAGCATAAAGGTTGCCATTACTGGTATAATACAGGCATTTGCACATCGGAGTACTTAATGAAAATGACAATCTGATGTTTTAGGACTGGGCATTTAAAAAAAATGAAAACTGATATTTTAAAGGCAGTTTTTCTTTTTCAAAAATGAGTTTTCTTCTGGAAAACTGAGTTTGTTTGCCCACAATGGAATATGGTATTTTATCCAAAAATTAGCATTTTCACAAAATGATGGATGATAATTCAAGCAGAGTTGGGGAGACCTTCAGCTGTGGTTATGTCCTTTGTGGCACAAGGCATGTCAAGGTTTGAATGTTACTTCATACGTCAGGTGGAGGCAATTATTATTGATAAACATTTTCCTGGCGTTTCCGCTGGTAACAATGACTGGATTCCTTGGGCCTCATTTATGAAAAGTGACGCATCGCTGCGTGAAAACAGCAATGCTTCACTTTTCACTGCGCCCTCCTCATGAGACCAATGATGCGTCATATTTACAGTATGACACTTCATGGCGCAACAAGTTACAGATACGTCAGTATTTCTGACGTATCTGTATGGTGCAAAAGTGGCGCATTGCTGGAGTGTGTCACAAAAGTGACGCAACTCCAGCAATGTGTCCTTTAACATGGGGCAAGCCAAAGGGGCTGTGTCAGTCTTACGCCTGCTGTGAGGAAGGCGTAAGAAATTGACGCATTTGTGTCCTAGAAGTGGCGCAGTGAAATCTTATAGATTTCACTGCGTCACTTCTAAGACCCTGTCTTGCGTCAGAACGCCCCCCCCCCTGCATACATTATACCTGGCGTAGGTATAATGTAGCGCAGGGGTTTACAAAGTGACGCATCTACCTAGATGCGTCACTTTGTAAATATCGTGCAACAAGGCACATTTTTTACGCTGCTGGTGCATCACAAAAAGTGACACACCGGCGGCGTAAAAGTGACGCACGGCCTCATAAATGAGGCCCGACCGATAATCTTGCTTAGGGTGGTCCTAGTGTAGTCAATATTTTAGTTCTAAAATATGCTAGTAGCTCGGGAAGACTCTTCTTGAGCAAAAGTGGCTCTAACTACAGAAAAGGTTGGAGACTCCTGGGGTAACCGTTCTAATGAGTTACTGCATGAGTATATATTTGTGCTGATACTGTGATTGCATTCGGTGACACTTAATAGATAACAGCACAGAGAACATGCCATGCCTGCTTCACAGTGAACAGGCATTTGCTTTCGTCCAATGTAAATAATTATTCATAAAATCTACGCCGTTCAGCACTAAACATTTTCTACAAACCATGTTATTTTACATACATTGTTACATTATAATTTGAATTTAGAAATTCTCTGGCAATTGCAGTCAATATTAAACCAATTCCAAAGAACAGTGGAAAATAATGTTGTTCCACACTGTTTATACTGATTGAGTAATCGTGTTTATACAAGATGTTTTCTTTCATTAAAACTGCTCCACTTCCAGCAACTGCGCGCACTGATGACCCCGGGAACCGCTCCAACAGAGAAGTATTGCAGCTACAGTCACATTTTACACAACCTCAATTTTAATCTTGCTGGCAGATAAACATTTTGCCCGTTTAAGCGATGGTTGGGAAACAATGGAATTAAATTAAGCATTAACACATTTTATTTAATGTCCCTTGTATGCATGTTTACGCTTACGGAGCCTATGCATCAATGAACGTCCCAAAGGTGAAAACTATTGACTTTTAAACCAAATGTATTTATAGTAAGAGTGACGGGTCCGAAATGCAAAAACCACATTTGATGGACAGAATGCAGAACAATGTCATACATTCACCCCAGTACAGAGATCTGGGCCTAAATCCATCGTTTTTTTGCACTACACACCACCCCAGTTCAGACATGACAATATGCAAATCAGTCTGACCCTGTGCCTCATGGGAACAGTCCAGCCCGAACTGCCAAGCCATGCCTTCCCTGGACCGGAAACAAGCTTCCGAGGACCGGTTTCTGGCATTCCAGCCGTCTTCAGCCCGGCTTGCTTCAATCCAGTGGTGTGGAGTGCATGGGACTCA
This sequence comes from Lissotriton vulgaris, assembly GCF_964263255.1. Classification (NCBI taxonomy): domain Eukaryota; kingdom Metazoa; phylum Chordata; class Amphibia; order Caudata; family Salamandridae; genus Lissotriton; species Lissotriton vulgaris. Next base: position 1,091,827,471 of record NC_141689.1, on the reverse strand, counting down.
CGTCTGAGCATACCCATCCCACTCGGGTGACAAATGCAAAAACCACAGTTGATGGACAGAATGCAGAACAATGTCATGCATTCACCCCTGTACAGAGATCTAGGCCTAAATCCATCGTTTTTTTGCACTATACACCACCCCAGTTCAGACATGGCCATATGCAAATCAGTCTGACCCTGTGCCTCATGGGAACAATCCAGCCCGAACTGCCAAGCCATGCCTTCCCTGGACCGGAAACAAGCTTCTGAGGACCGGTTTCTGGCATTCCAGCCGTCTTCAGCCCGGCTTGCTTGAATCCAGTGGTGTGGAGTGCATGGGACTCACGTCTGAGCATACCCATCCCACTCGGGGTGACAAATGCAAAAACCACAGTTGATGGACAGAATGCAGAACAATGTCATACATTCACACCAGTACAGAGATCTGGGCCTAAATCCACCGTTTTGTTGCACTACACACCACCCCAGTTCAGACATGGCCATATGCAAATCTGTCTGACCCTGTGCCTCATGGGAACAGTCCAGCCCGAACTGCCAAGCCATGCCTTCCCTGGACCGGAAACAAGCTTCCGAGGACCGGTTTCTGGTATTCCAGCCGTCTTCAGCCCGGCTTGCTTGAATCCAGTGGTGTGGAGTGCATGGGACTCACGTCTGAGCATACCCATCCCACTCGGGGTGACAAATGCAAAAACCACAGTTGATGGACAGAATGCAGAACAATGTCATACATTCACCCTAGTACAGAGATCTGGGCCTAAATCCATCGTTTTTTTGCACTACACGTCACTCCAGTTCAGACATGGCCATATGCAAATAAGTCTGACCCTGTGCCTCATGGGAACAGTCCAGCCCGAACTGCCAAGCCATGCTTTCCCTGGACTGGAAACAAGCTTCCGAGGACAGGTTTCTGGCATTCCAGCCAAAGCATCAAGAATGGCTTGGGCGGCAGGAAATAGTAATTTCTAATGTATATTACAGTAAAAATTAACTGTTGTTGTGGTCAGCTCTAAATGAGGCAGACAGTGCCACCTTGTGGCAGACTGTCACAAGCGCCAGTGTTGACAATTAAGTGATGGTGCTGAGCACCGGAAACCACTAGCTCAAATTAAGCACTGGATTGGGTACAGCTGGTGAGCAGCTATTAGTATAATGGAAACTAACTGCGGTTTACGACATCAAATTCAAAGTGTGCCACATTTTTTCCATTGTGACTCTTGTTACAGTGTGCACTGTGACAGATACAAAGCAAATGCAAAGCACAGGCAGAAGGTCTGCTGTCCCACCCAAGCCTTCATTTTAGCATTTGCAATGGTTCACAATTAGTTGTAAACTGATTATTCAGGTGGGTGGTTTGCATCATGAGTGTTTTAAGAATTCTTACCACAACAAAGTTCTAAATCGAAGACCTGCATACTGAACAGACTATTTTTGCATAAGTCCAGGGGCAGCTTCTCCAAAGGGGCCAAAAGAACGTCAACCCATCCCCCCACAATCATGTTGCACCTACATCTTATTTCTTAAAATAGGACAGCGTTTATATGTAACAAGACGATCTCACCAATCATTTGCTTACATGTAAAAGCTGCAAAATCATATTGCACCCGAAGAGGGCTCCCCGGGGCGGTATTGCGCGTGTCAGGTGTGGGCTGTTACAAACTATCCTTTCACAGATGCAATACATGTCTGACATGCTGCACTAGCATCAGGCAGTGCAGCATGTCAGATAATGGTGAATTGGGGCCTGTCAGTCATGCGCCCTTATGCCCCATCAGAAGCCATGGTAAAGGAGAAAGGACAGCCTTCCTTTCTATCTGTGCTTCTGATTGGGTGTAAGGGTGTGAGCCTCGTTCTAGAGCATTTTTTGTTCAGTCTAAATTTTGGGGAATCGACATGCAGAGGAAACTGTGCATTGAGGACTACACCAGATTAGTTTCCACGTTGTATGAGTGAGAATATGCTTATGTTGTGAATGTGCCTGTCTGCAAGCATGCACCTGTGTGCGTGTTTATGTGAGCATGTGTGTGTTTGTTTGTATGTGTCCTAATTACCGTTTTATGACCTTTCGTTTGATAGCCCCAATACTTTATAAATTGACCAGCCACCACTGCATAAGTCCCCGGAGGAGTTTAAGATTCTTTTGGATTGCAAGGCACATCTGCTAACTTTTGCAAGAGCAATATTTGTTTATCTATTCTTTATGGTTTTTAATTTGAAGAACATGGTTTAAAAATGCATTTTGTCCCCATGTATCAAGTGCTGGTTTTTGTCTTAAATACATACCACAAGATTCCTCCCTTTGTATTTGAATGTGTCTGCATTCTTTAATACAGCCACGAATAAGTAGAAAGGTTAGGTGTTTCTCTTGCCAAATTCAGAATGACTATAAATAGAATAGTACTGGTTGAGCTATGGTTGTAATACCAGTTCGGCCAAGACATAAACACGCACTTTTTTTAAATAATTTGTTCTGTTTCGCGTTTTGTAACTTCAGACATAGCCTCAGGCGTGGTCCAAAAGAAAATCATTCAGGCATTTTTTTTAAAGGCAGGCGACTGCACACTGTGTTGACTGAGAGCAGGATAGAATGGATTGGTGTGCCTGGTGAAAGTTTGGGACCATAAGGGTTATGTTAGGGGTGGAATTATACCAGGGTGTCTTGGTGCACGGTCTGACACTACAAATCTGACAAATTAACAAATGAAACTTATACGTCAAACATTAAGGTCCTGAGTGTTTGCCAAATCTTAGCTGGCAGCTGTGCTAGAGGAGTTGCTAAGGTAGCCAATTACAGTGAAAAATTGCTTAGGCACAAAAGCCCAACCACACCTTCGAGATGTTCAAAGAAGTCTGCCTGTGACCAGACTCAAGCTTTCCAGACCATAAACCACTACCAGGGGCTTAATATTAAAACCTTTTGGTTCACAAAAATGTAGACCAAATTCCAATATGTCTTATGCAACATACCTTACATTTTATACACTTTGGACCCAGACAATGTAGGTGAGACAGTTATATGTTGATGAGTGGTAGTGGTTAAGAAAGTTTCTGCATTCTCTAGATGTTTCAGTCGAGTCAGCGTGTGCTGAGAAAGCCGCATGTAGTTACTATAGCTGCTGCCTAATACTAAGGCGATGATAGCCCTTGACAATAACACCTCACTTAGATTCTGGCAGTCGAGGCTCCTCCGCAAAGGTGGAGAAGTGCCGCCCCACTGTTCTGTGAGCAGTTTAAAAAGGAAAACTATTATGATAATAACGCAATGCTATTATCATTTTAGTTTTCCATCCCTGCTTAGGTGTGGGCTGGCTAGGATGGTTCTGGCAAGAGCAGGGGCTAGGGTGAGGAGTAGTAAGCACATTGTAAGTGCGCATTGCGATTTGGCATGTCATCTTGGGCTGGCCAAACAGTCATGCGCACTTTGCATGCATTGCACAGCTTGGGTGGAGAACATGCACAGCCTCTGAGTCCCTCTTTGAGCGCTGAACCACGGCTCTTATACCAATCACAACGGTGCTGTAAGGCAGCAATGTGATTGGCTAGGGGGTCCGGGAGCATCTACTGAGCCTGTATTATGCGTGAGTGCTCAGTGTGATTTGATGTTTTGCAAAGAGAGGGAGGGATAGTCCGAATGGGGCTTTGAGGGGGTGGCCGACCGGAGGGAGGCTCTCCCCCCCGGGGAAGTTTGGGGCCCCGGGAGGAAGGGAGGGGAGAAGACATAGAGCAAGGGACAGGAAGCTGGTTTGGGCTGGTTGGGCTCCTTGGGCTGGTTTGGTCTCCTTTTGGGCTTTAGGGGTATAACTATGGCCATTTTGGGTCACTGGGCACCATTTTGGTGACAGTGACCCAGCAGCCGAGCAGTAGCAAGTTGTTGTCCCACCCGCCCGCCCCAGGTAGGGAGGTTCCCTGGATGGGTTTTGTTGGGAGCAGGTGTGTTGGTTAGGTCTGATGGGTTGATGTCGCTGGGGGCAGGTGCTGGAAATAAATTTGAATGGCGCTTTTCCTAGTTAAGGAGTGGGTAGGCTAGGAGGAATGAGGCCTCATGGACAGAGGGGGAGGGAATGTACAGTTGGCAGGAGTTTTAAAACAGTTGAGGCAGGCGTTTGGGTAATTGGTAAAGATTTATATGTTGTTGCGGGGGAACTTTTAAAGGTGGGGGTGGGGGTTTGAGCAGGTACGTGTTTATTTAGTTAGGACTAGTTTTGTACGGCAAAGGCCAAGGATATGTTTTGTTAAGATGCACCTGTTCCCAATAAGGCGGCCTTTATCACACCTTAAAATGTCTCCGGTCGGTCTTTCCCCTACCCGTCTCCCGATGGGCCCCAAACTCACAGTTGTCAGGAGGACCAATATCATGGAGGTGAATTTCGATCAGTCCTGTGGACGGAAAGCCCACACTAAAGGTGGAACTGCATGTTCCATCATGCATTATGCTGTTGGTTGAAAGAATTTAGCTGGTGAAAGACCACACTCATGCCATGGGACCTGCTGGCAGCTACGTACCCAAGAGGCCTCACAATTCCATATTAAATGAGGACCACACTGACCCTTTTAAACACATGACATTGTTATGGTGGCATTATAAGTAAACATATCGAGCAATATTGAACTGTCCACAAACTCTCACACCCGAGTTCTCAAAATCAGCACTACCAAAGCTGAGCAAACTATAAATAAAATCACCCTCTCTCCACTGTGGTCACAGAAGAAGGAGGTTTATTGTTTTAACAATGTTGTGCCAAGGATCAGGAAAACCTTAATCTGACCCTATAGAAATCAGAACTTTGTTCACACCATTATTTAATATGATGGCTTAAACAATTTTCCTTGCTCAAAGGATTTAGTAGAAAATTCGTGTATGGCAGTTTTCAAGGAAGTTGATTAACATTTGAGCAAGTTGAGTGAAATGAAAAGATGGATTAGACATAATACCCTTTGACCTAAAGTAAGCTAGCCTAGCACAAGTGAACAGCACTGGATTTGCTTGCACCCTGACAAACGAGCAGGGCTTCAATACCAATATAGACCCTAAAGTAAACATATACCCTGAAGAAGTGGGGAGAGGATGTGGCCTAATGGCTGGAGCAGCCGACCTCGGACCTGGGGAACTGGGTTTGAGTCTCTCCAGGAAAGCTCAACATCCTGTGATTCTGGGCAAATCACTTAATCTACCATTGCCTAGCAAAATAATAATTGTGTCCGTCTGTAACGCAACTTGTGCTCATGTAAAGCGCCCTGATACCTTGGGGTCGAGTTTGCGTTATATAAAACTCCCCCCATAAAAAGACACATAACACGCGTCCTTTTATGTAGTTCAGTACATAGAAACGTTTTACATGTGCGTGCACAATAACACACACATGCATACAAGGTTCCTTTTGTCAAAGAGAACAAGAAAGATGGATGGAACAGAGATCTCCATGGGCAAGACAGGTTTTACCTTCGAGTTCTAATGAACCGTAAGTGCATCTGCCATTAGCAAGCCTAAAAGAGTAAACTTACATTTTGCTTTAGGTCATTCAGATGAAACTTAAAACATTTTGCTGGTTTGCCAGAATGCAAATCTGGACAGTTTGTAGGATTTAGATCTGAAGACTGTGACTTGGTGATTTTGTGGGAAAAATAGACTCTTTTGTATGAAATAGCTCTTTTTCAAACTTGGGACTTGCGTGTTTTATGATTCCATTCTTTGATCACAAACAGTCTTTTTTTAAAAAAAAATTATGACCCGTTTCTTAATATTTTTTACCCAAAGCATTACATTTTTTTGGCCAACTTTAAGAGTGATTACTTCGGGTGAATCTGGGGCTTATTTTAATCTTAGACCAAAATGTGCCCAGTTCGCTTTTGGACAGATTACATTTGTCAAGCCCTAATCAACACAACTATTGTATATTTTTTCAAGACCATCATGGCCTTCAGGCTTTTTCTAGAGCTAAAAAAGGTAGCCAAAGAGCATGTGTTTTATGTCCAGTCCTCACACCTTTCAAAACCGGTACTGTGAAAAAAATAAATGTATGTTGAGCATGAAGCAATGCACAAGTCCGGTGGAAATAATTGCAAGAGCAAGTCATAATTTGGTTATATTGAGAGGGAAGTGGTGGACTCGCGGTCAAAGGTTTGTTCTTTACAGGGGTGTCTGCTCAGATTCTGTACGATTGTGTGTGGAGGGCTCATGTGCAAGTCACACATGCAAGGTAGAGGTACTGGGGTCTGCTGACACGTGCTTGCACAGTACTGCTGACATAACTGGTGAAGAGCAGACTAATTCGTTAATAGGTTTAAAGCTGGTGATGATTATGATTCGCCATCTGGCCCACACATTAGATTCACTCTCTTGACAGGCTTACTGTTGCTGCTGGGAGCTGTTTTTCTATTGTCTGTCACTGTTCAGGGACTGAGCCGGTATCGATGACTGGCTGTCATTAAGCGCATCTAGTCAGGTTACAGGGAAGATTTGTTAGAACGCGCTATATATAGCACACAGACATAGGCAAAACCCCTTGGCTGTGTGATCACATGCACACTGACGCACATACACATACACAACCACGAATAATAATAATAATAATAATAATAATAATAATAATAATAATAATAATAATAATAATAATAATAATAATTGAGTTTCTAAAGCGCTCGGTTATACTAACTAGTCAGTCCCTGCGCTGCAGCTAGCCCCCCAAATTGTATTGGTGAAAAAGAGACACTTGCATAGGCTAATGGCACTACATACGAAAGGGCCGGGGGGCATATTATCAAGGGGGTTTATCTCCGCTTTTTTGGCTTAAAAGTCAAGAAAGCGGAGAAAAAATTATCTCCCTATTACCTAGCTGTCGCTAACACCAGTTAGCGACAGCTAGTAGGAGATAGCGACCATCTTGGGCCCCACTTTGCATGTCAGTGATATTTATCACTGATGACATGCAAAGTGGGCGTGCCAAGATGTTAGCAACTGGAAACAGTCGCTAACATCGCTATCTCCTATTACCAACTTTTGGAGATATTTGTGCTAAGCGCGAATATCTCCAAAAGCTAACACCTGCCCTGAGCAGTTCTTAGCCATGTTATCCGATGGGAGGTGGATAACATGGCTAAGAGCGTTAGCTCGCTAATGCATGAATATCGCTGACTTTTCAGCAATATTCATGCATTATTGCCGATTTTTATCGCATTTGCGATAAACCTTGGTAATACCAAGGTTTATCTGCGATAAAAATCGCCGCAACTCGGCGATAATTTTTTCTCGCTAACCAAGCAATAGCGATAATTATCGCTATTGCTTGGTAATATGCCCCCAGGTTTTTAGTTTCTTCCGGAAGGTCCCTTCTAGCGGTTCTGACCTAAGTGACTGTAGGAGGTCGTTCCAGTATTTAGCGGCAAGTCATCGGAACGATCTTCCTCCCATTCTTGCTCTTTTGATTACTGGTACTTTCACCCGTCCAGTCCCCAAAGATCTTTAAATCTGTGTAGTGGTGTAGGGGACAAGAGAACTGTGTAGATAACTCGGTCCCTTACATGCATAGTAGAAGCATTCGAGGGAATGACGTTTTGTTTCTAAACAATGCTGGTACATAGCAGTGCGGGACAGCCAATGTCAAATAAACACTTCAGCAATCTACGCCATGTAGGTTACAAGGATACAGATACAAGGATACAGATGCCGGTGCTCAGTGTGTGGAATGCTCTTTATTCAACCCATCATTAAAGTGGCTAACCAACGAGTTTCACTTTAAAAAAACCTGTGTTTTAAGTGTGTGTATGTAAATAAATATATAAAAAAATAATCTGCAGGTGGCAACTCAACAACAACGGCCAGTGCAATACGCCCACAGCCCCTGTGGTACTTTCGGTTTCGCTTTTGGTCATGGTCGACGGCGTTCTACGGCCACCCTATACGACTTCTCGTTCCTGCGACAGATCCTACGCCCGCTTTGGATCCTAGCCATCTTGCCTTGGAGGACCATCGAGAGCGGGATCATTCTGACCAGATCCTATCGGCTCCGTAGGAGTCCATCGCCTCATATGGCGGGCAAAGCAGATGCCGAGAAGCGGAACACCAAGGGCACGCATCGCGGTGGTCTTACTCAAACTCAGACTATAGAGCGCTACACTCGCCCAAAAGGGTCCCCAGGTGGAGCGAGCAAGGCTCTCGAGGGGACCGGAGATGGTGCCCCTTCGACGGAGGAGCCGACACTGAAGGACATCATGGGCGCCATCACTAGCGTTCGGACGGCTATGGGCCAACAATATGAAACCCTCGCTGCGAAGATCGACACGGTGGCGATTGAGGTTAACCTCATTAGGGCGGACCTGGGTAAGACGAATGAACGGGTCAAGTCCCTGGACATTAAAACGGCAAGCTTGACCACTGATGTCTCGGATCTCCAGGCTGAGGTTCGCACTCTCCGTAGCTCCAACGACTTATTTGCCCGCCGGCTGGAGGATTTCGAGAGCCGGGCCAGGCGCAATAACGTCCGCATTGTGGGGGTTCCGGAGATCTCTACGGATGTGTCCACGGACCTTCTGGTGGAGGACCTGGTTCTGAAACATCTTATGCCTAAGGGCCTCAGCAACTTTTTTACCGTGGAGCGAGCTCATAGAGTTCCCGGTGGGAAGCCCAAGCTGGGGGCCGCACCAAGGCCTATCATCGCCAGAATCTTTAATTTTCGTGACCGGGACGCTATCCTGCAAGCCTCACGCACTACAGGTCCCACCAAATTTGACAATGCCTCAATTAGTTTCTATCCAGACTTCACCCAGGCGGTGCAGAAACAACGTATGGGTTTCACCGGGGTGTAGAGACAGCTCAGAGATATGGGACTGAAGTATGCCATGCTTTTTCCAGCCCACCTGAGGATCGAGTATGAGGAGCGGGCGTTTTTCTTTGATCGCCCCGAAGTGGTCAGTGACTGGTTGGACACATTGCCATCAAATCGTACCAGCAGCGAGAGTTCGAGAGGTGCCGAGGGGGGCCTGGCTGAACAGGAGTAGTGAGTCTGCATCGGCGAGCCGGTTGCCATGGACTTATAGCAGTGGCTTTGTGATAGATTTGCATTATAATGTGGATACCCGGGGTGGGGGAATCGGGCCTCTTCTTCCTCCTCTGGGGACTTTTTCTCTCTTCTTGTAGGTTAGTTTAATGGGGCGACAGGCACACTGCAAGTTGGGGTGGCTTTCTGGTCTAACGCAGGGGTGCAGGGTGGGGGTGTGGGTTTTTCGGGGTTCTTTGGGGGTGGTGGGGGGGTCTTTCCCTTTTTGTTTTGTTCGAGGCTGCGCTATGTTCTGTCTTTTATCCTGTGTGCTTGTTCCCGGGCGGGGGGGGGGGGGGGGGGGGCTGGGTGCTCAGTGCAGGCATGGGGGTGGGGAGCTTAGGGTGCTGAGCTGGAACGTTAATGGTCTTGGCGATAGGATAAAGCGGGGGATTGTATTGTAATACTTGAAGCGCTGTGCCCCAGACGTGGTTTTACTCCAGGAGACGCATTTGGTTGGAAATACATGTCACGCATTGAACAGACGGGGCTACCGTCTGGTGGCCCACTCTGGGTTTACCTCCGGGTCGAGAGGGGTGGGGGTCCTGGTAAGAGCTTCCCTCCGCCTGGAGATAGATGACGTAGTGTTGGACGACAGGGGCCGCTATGCGGCTATTACGGGCCGGTGGGAGGGGAAAGCGATCTCCATTTTGTCTGTGTATGTCCCCCCTGGCCTGCAGGCCACCACATTTTCTGATTTGGGTGATGTGATCCTGGGGTTTCCTGACGGCATACTGGTAGTGGGTGGCGACTTTAATTCTGTAGTTAGTGGGAATGACGACCGTAGCCCCCCAAGAGCCCTGCCCGTGGCACAGCTTTGGCTCGGGAAGCTCCTGGACACGCTTGGTTTAGTCGATTGCTGGCTTCAACTGCACCCTGGACAGCTCCAATATACTTTTTATTCGGGAGCTCATGGGAGTCTCTCGAGATTGGACTATATTCTTGTACCAGCAGCGCAGATGGTCTCTGTACGGGAAATTAGACACTTGGCCAGGGGGATCTCTGACCACTCTCCGCTTTGGCTTACAGTTGACATACAGTTGGGTGCCGAGGGCCGGATCGCCCCGATCAACCCCTGGCACCTTCGTAATCCTAAGAACAGGTCGGAGGTGGTGAAGTGTATGGACTACTACTTCGCTGAGAATGAGGGATCGGTTTCCTCCCCTGTTACATTGTGGGAGGCCTATAAACCAGTGATTCGCGGTCAGGTTCTGTCCCTCATTGCCAGCGAGAGGAGGCGTAAGAATGCTGCAGTGGTGGATCTGGAAAATGAGATCACTGACTTAGAAAGGCAGATGTAGTCCGGGGTCACTCCGGAGGTGTTGCATTCTCTGGCCCTGAAACAATCTGATTACAAGGCGCTGGTCACTGATGCGGCCAAGGCGCTATACCGTGAGCAACAGGGGCGTTTGTATGATGTTGGTGATAAGGCGGGAAAGTTGCTTGCATGGTTGGACAAAAAGGATAGATTGAACCGGGTGGTGTCTGTTGTTGAGAGGATGGAGGGTGCGCGTGTCGTGGACCCGATTGACATAGTCCAAGTTTTTGCCCAGCACTTTCAGGCGGTGTATGCGCCGGTCTCTGATAGGCAGGAAGAGGACTCGCATTTATTACTTCGGGATATCGCCTTGCCTAGCCTGTCGGATTCGGACAAGGAGCTTATGGAGGCGGATTTTTCTACCGATGAAGTAGCGCTTGCTATCCGTTCACTTCGCTCCGGGAAGGCCTCGGGCCCGAATGGGATACCAGTGGAATTATACAAACTATGCCCCGACAAAATAGCGCCGTATCTTCGTCGGATGTTCCTGTCATCGCGAGATCTCGGATCTCTTCCTCGGGATCAAAGACTGGCATCTATCGTGGTCATCCATAAAGAGGGCAAGCCCCGTGACCATTGCTAATCGTATCGGACGATTTCGCTTTTGAATGTTGAGCCCAAAATTCTCGCAAAACTTCTGGCGAATCGGCTGATTACGGTGATCGCAGACTTGATCCATCCGGACCAATCTGGATGTATACCCCACCGCAATACCGCGCTCAATCTACGTCGCCTTTATGGCGTCTTGGCGAGGGCGGGGTCTCTGGGGGAGCCGGCCATTTTGGTTTCCCTTGATGCCTCGATGGCCTTTGACACGGTGGAGTGGCCATATTTGTGAGCTGCCCTTGTTCAGTTTGGTTTCGGCCCTAAATTCATTGGGTGGATTAAGCTTCTGTATGAGCAGCCACTGGCACAGGTGGTGGTTAATGGCAGGGCTTCAGAGCCCTTCACCCTCGGACGCGGAATGAGACAGGGGTGCCCCTTGTCACCGCTCCTCTTTGCGCTTGCCCTTGAGCCCCTGGCCGCATGGCTACGTTGGGAACCGTCGCTTAAGGGCATCCGATGGTCGCCTGACTTCGAGGACCGGATATCGCTCAATGCCGATGATATATTGTTGTATCTTACCTCTCCTCGCAAGTCATTAGGTGTCCTGTTTGATGTGTTACGCTCCTTTGGGAGGAACTCCGGTTTGGTCATTAACTGGGCCAAGTCCTGTATTTACCCACTCACGGACAATGTGCCTCTCCTTCCCCGCATTTGCCCGATACCGGTTTCTGAGGCTGGCTTTAAATACTTGGGGATCTACATTTCACTGGATCCCAAAGTCCGCTATGAGCGGAATTTGTTGCCTCCGCTCTCCCGGCTTCGGTCGGATGTTGCGGCGTGGTGTGGCTTGCCACTCTCCCCTTTGGGAAGGGCGGCCCTGTTCAAAATGATGTCTCTCCCCCGCTTCCTGTATGCCATTCAGAATACACTTGATTTGGTACCTGCTAGCTATTTTCGAGAGATCGAGGGCTTGCAGAGGAAGCTGATGTGGGGCGGACGACCTCATATCGCATTGGCGAAATTGACTTTGCCCTGGTATGATGGAGGTATCGCGATGCCCGACATCAAGCGCTATTACTGGGCCTCCCAGTTGAGTGCTGTGAACCACGCTATGTATGGCCCTGTCCCGAACCCTGCGTTTGAGATGGACAGATGGCAACTGCCCGGGGGGGGGGGACTACAATCGAGCGCTCTATTCCAGAGCCGACCGGAAACACCTCACGGGCCCTACTGCAGTCGCGGTGCGAGTCTGGGGCAGTGCGACCGCCGCCACGGGGTGGACCGATACACTGACTAAATCGACCCCTTTGTACGCCGCGGAAGCGCTGGGTGGCCTGTGGACGTCGAAGGGTTTTGGCAAGTGGGATCTCATCGGTATCAGTAAGGTGGGCGACCTTTGGGCTAAGGGCAAAGTCAAGACCTTCGAGGTGCTTCAGCGGGAATATAAACTGAGTGACAGGGAATATTACCGGTACCTTCAAATTAGCCATGCGCTCCACTCCGTTTTCCCAGCTGGTACTACGATCCTGGAGTCCTCTCCTCTTGAGGATAGAGTGCTTGACGGGTACGTCCCCGACAGCACTATATCTCTTATCTATAAGAAACTGATCAATCATCGTTCAGATCTCCTTCTACAACTGCGGAATGCTTGGACCAGTGACGGGCTAGAACTGGACGAAGAAGACTGGCAGGCGGCGATATCTTCCCCCAAAGAGGTCGCGATTCCGGCACGTCTTAGGCTGGTGCAACTTAAAATATTGCATCGGGTTTATGTCACGGGCCCACGACTGGTACATATGGGTTTCTCTGTGGATGGGTTGTGCAGGCCTGGATGTGGTATGTTGGCTACTTTTTTGCATATCCTCTGGGAATGTCCGGAGGTGGCGGTGTTCTGGCGCCGAGTGCATACGGTTATGGGTCAGGTGACGGGTGTTGTGTTATTGCCTGAGGCCCGACGCTGTCTGTTGAATGTTTGGGAGCCGAATGACTGTAGCGTTGCTCAAACTCAATGGATCACGTTGGGCAATATGGTTGCTAAGCGAGATACAGCCCAGTTGTGGGGTTCTCAGAGACCGCCATCACTCCTAGCATGGAAAGAAAACATGGACTGGTCCATGTTCAGGGAAAAAACTGTATATGTCTCCCGTGGTAGACCTAAGAAATGGGGTAGAATCTGGGGTCAATGGAATGCATACCGTGGAGAGATTTGCACCCCCCCTTTCACCGATATTCCAGACCCGCTTCTCCTCCCTTGACTGTGCGTTCCCAGTGCTTAGCTATTGTTGATTGCATTGTATCGGTATGCCCCTGGATCCCCCCTCCCCTCCCCAGTATTTCTCCTCCTTTATATTGTAGCGTATTTTCCACCGGTCTCCAACTGCCATAAGGGACGGCCGATTTATCGCACAGTAATGCCTCGATCTTCCTTGTGTTTTGTTTGTTGTTTTTATTTACATAAAATAGAAAATGTGAAACCTTTCACTAATCCTCTTTATGCCACATGCTTTTACAAGATCACGAGATATCGCTGCCGGACCCCCGGGTTGTCGGCTGAAGAGCTGTGTACTTTGATGTTCATACTGCTGTGTGCCACTGACCAGCCTCCGTGGTTGTGGGTCTGTAACTGTCTCTTTCTTTACAAAATAAAGGTTTTCAAAAAAAAAAATACAAAAAAAATTATCTGCACATATATACATATGGATGTCGCACTCCAAGGCTATTAGTTTAACTAACTACATGCCCCACAATGCCTCCAAATAGGCAGAAGTGGAAAACTGTAACAATTGCAATGGTAGACAGACTTGCTCAACTGTGAACAAGCCCTTGTGGTGAAACGCGTTGGTGGTAGTGGCGGTAAAGAAAAACCTTAAACTAATAGCCTTGGAGTGCAAAATCCATTTGTTCTACTAATTTACTATTGGGTTGAATTCCACCCTCCTTATTTCTGCACCGAATGGCAGAGCGCACGGTCCTGAGGAATCACTTTGCTAAACTATATATATATATATATATATATATATATATATATATATATATATATATATATATATATATATATATATATATATATATATATATATATATATATATATATATATATATATATTTATATATATATAGTGAGAAATCCTGGCACATCTATGCTCACAATGGGACTACCTAGGTACGGACCAGGCCGCACAGAAGAATACGGCACACTCCAATTACTGGTTTCAGTTGCAGTGATTTATTTCTCATAAATACAAACTCCAATATAGCTCAGGCATGGTGCCTGCCACAACGCGTTTCGATCGCCAACTGCGATCTTGATCACATGATAGATACACACACACACACACACACACACACACACACATACATGCACACACACACACACATACATATATTTACCTACTGCTGGTTGCCAATAGGTAGTTATAGTTAGGGCCTTGTTTCCATAGGAAAAGCGTTTTTTGGTTAGCCTATATCTTTGGTGCTGGTTGACGAATCTTTCTGAAAAAAAAAAAAATTACCGGCTATTCTAGTTGTGCATGGAAGCATGGGCGAATTTTGCGGATCTCGCGTTCGCGGATTTTGCGGATTTGCGAACTCGCAATCCACAAAATCCGCGAATTCTCGCGGATTTTTTTTTTATGTTCGCACGGGTTTCTGCAAGTTCGCAAGGGTTTTGTACAATTTCGCAAATTGCGAAATTGTACAAAACGCGTGCGAACATGCAGCAACCCGTGCGAACACGAAGAGAAAGAAGCTCCTGGTCACAGGAACAGCACGGGGATTGCGCTCATGAAAGTCAAGGATGCAAAGGCCTCTACCCAGCATCACAGCTGATTTTCCACAGTAGATTTGGGAAGAGGCACACCTGTCCAGCCTCGAAGACGCTCATGATTGTTTTTGGGCTAATGAATGAGTCACTGAATTTGAGCATTAACTAGTTCGAGCGACCATGATTTGCGGATTTTGTGGTGGGGGGGGTGCTTCCATGCGAGTTCACATGCCTCTTGTATGTATAAAAGGTCAGAGAAAGATCGGTTCAGCAGATGAAGAAAAAAAAGCTCCTGGGCACAGGAACAGCACGGGTATTGCGCTCGTGAAAGTCAAGGATGCAAAGGCCTCTATCCAGCATCACAGCTGGTTTTCCGCGGTACATTTGGGAAGAGGCACATGATTGTTTTTGGGCTAATGAATGAGTCACTGAATTTGAGCATTAACTAGTTCGAGCGACCATGTGTGTGTTACTATGCAATCGCCCTGAAGGGCGCAGGGGTCCCTTGAGTGACCTGTAAGGCTGTGCTGCCCTGTAACTATTTTACAATGGCGCCAGCAAGCTGCCAGCGCCGTTGTAAAATAGTTACAAAGTTAGCTTGCACAGGAAGCACCTGCTTTGTTTTATCTAGTGGTTCCTGTGCAAGCTAACTTTGTAACTATTTTACAACGGCGCTGGCAGCTTGCTGGCGCCATTGTAAAATAGTTAAATGAGTGTGGGTTCAACTTTTGAACCAGTTACGTTCGCGGATTTTTTTTTGCAGATTTTGCGGGAAATCCGCAAAATTCACGGATTGCGGATTTCCCGAAAATCCGCAAAATCCGCGAGCGTAACGGATTTCACGCTCATTGATCTGTCAAGTAGGGGCTGAGAAAAAGGGGGGGGGTCAAAAAGGGTTTGTTTCCCCTGCTAATTCCCTTAGGGATTTTGAACATGACTACAGTCCAAACTGCTGGATGAAATTGCATCAAATTTGGCAGAAAGATATCTTTTGGTCTAGAAAGAACACTTTTTGTTATTTGGTGTAAATCATTCAGCAGTTTTCATGAAATTAAAGGAAAAACCAAATTTGTATATCTAGTGAAGCGGATCCTCTGAGGATCTGATAGTCCCCATATTGATATCTGATTGGCTGCCAACACTTCAACCAGGAAGTATTGGCAGCCATCATTGGACTCAGCTTCAGCCGAGTACCAAAAAAAAGTTTCAAAAAAAGAAAAGAGGGCAGGGTAGGAATGCCCTGACCCTCTAGACCTGGTCTTGAGTTCCCCTGAACCCCGCTAGGGCAAGAAAGCATCTTTTTAAAAAAACTGCTGAAAATCACAACAGATTCGTGAATTTGGTGAAATTCACCAATAAAAATAAGTGCAATCTCCAGTGCTTGTTTATAATATAGCCCTCGGGTGGGCCTGGTCCCAGAGGCTTGTGGTATAAAAGGAGGGTGCATAGGTCCTGCCTTCTGTGGCTCTATTGAGCCCCGGGGACAACCACATTCCCGGGGCTTTAATACTGTAATGGAAGGGGGCTGGGCCATGGGCTCCATGGCCTGAAGGGAGCCACAGGGACCACTACCTCCCTGGGGCTCTAGAAGTAAAATGGAGGAAGATGTGCAGACACCCCTCCTGGGGCTGTTTGAATCTCTGGGGACCACCACCTTCCTGGGACCGGCTCGTGCATTCTAAAGAAGGAGGGCCACACAGAACCCTTTCTGGAGCCAATAATGGCCCTCAGTGACCACCACCTCCAAGGGCCAGTTCCTGGTATGTCCTGAGTTGCCCACATCAAGGGCATAACAGTTTCTTTTGCTTGGCGGGAGTTGTGATAGCTCCCGCCAAGCGAGAGCAAACACTAACTCCTTTCCCAGCAAGAGGAAGTTGTCAAATTGCTCCCGCTTCCTGGGAGCAGAGTTTTCATCTGTTTCCCTACCTGCTGTCCAGCTGGCAGGGAGACAGATGAAAAGATTGCTCCAGCCTGCAGGGAGCTGCATGTTGATAAGCTCCCTGTGTGCTGGAGCAATGCTGGCTCCAGCTGGAGGCGGGGAACCAGCAGGGACCGCGGGGGCATTCAGGTTCCCCGCAAGCCCTATTGTACTATACTGGGTGCCCTGGGTAGGCTCCAGGTCACCCAGGGATAAGAGGCAGAGCCCCGGGGCATGGGGTCCCTGAGGCCAAAATTGGCCCAGGGAGGGGGCCAGATGCCCCCCATTCAATTGTGCCCGTCCTGAGGGATGGGGTCCCCAGGGCCAAAATCAGCCCCGGGAGGGGTTTCCCGGGGCCCGCTACTGTTCTGTAACTACGTGTGCAAGTGTGTCTACTCTTGTACTCCACATTTAAAAACAATCTGAAATCCTTAATGGAGGTGATGCTATCATTGATCTCTTGGAGTGCAATCTGATCTGGGTTGTCTATGAAGAGTAATTTCTTTGTTGTCTTCACCTGGTGAGAGCAGAGTTCATGATGCTCCCTTCTAATTACCCTGAGTATGCAAATGCCCACAATTATATGCAAGCGCCACCCTTTTAGCTCTACCCTGTTTTCCTTAGGGGTAAACAAAGGTCTTCCAGTCTTTTCCCACGTTTATGGACAGATTCACAAAAGGTGCTTGAGTGCATTTCCCGCCTAATTTGGGGGCGTGTTATTGATGCAGAGGAACAGGAGGATATCTGCACCAAAAAAAGAAGCCCTTGCATCATGTAGTTAAAAGGAAAAACTCCTGTTTGGTGGAGATTCACCTCTTTGTAATGTAGTCGTCTTCTCTTGACGAATATTAATGTTATCACAGATTTGTGGCTGAAGAAGCTCCAGGAGCAATCACATTGCTGAAAATACATGCGCACCTCATGGTACTTTACACAACTGTAATGTTGAATATGCACAAGACATTTGCCCAATGAAGTAGCACTTACTAATTAACCAAATGAAAGTACTCCAGTGGTGTAGACATTTTTAGCAAACCGGGGGAATCTTTTTGGAAAAAACAAGGTTCTATTCTGGCCCTGGTGCTGAGTTCACAGAAATTAAACCTCAACAGGAAGCACTTACAAATATAAAAAACAGCAGAAGCCCCAGTTTAAGCACCACTTCAGTAAAGCACAAACAATACTAACTTCTTGGGCTTTGCGAAGTCAAAGCAAGCGCTTCCTCTCATATTCCACATTAAAAAATTATATGAAATCCATAATGGAGGTGAATTTAGCATTGATCTATTGGAGCACTGTCTTATGTGTCGTGACTGTGGTGAATGGTTTCTTTCTTGTTGTCTCCAGGTGAGAACAGGGTCCATGGTTCTCACTTTTAAATACCTCAAGTATGCCAATGCCCAAAATGCATAGCACCACTCACACACTCAATCACAGATACACACAGGCACTCACACAGCCACTCACAGACCCACACAGGTACTCATAGACCCACTCAAAGGCCCATACAAGCACTCATACACCCACTTGGACACTCACAAAGGTATTCACAGACCCACTTATAGACCCTCACAGACAGGCACACACCCACTCGCACATGTGCTCACAGACCCAAACAGCCACTTACACCCCTACTCTCAAAGGTGACAGTTTACAGTTAGGATTAAAATATTTTGAACAGTAGAAATTCACTGGAAAAAAACAAGGTTACAGGGATATTTTAGTTAGAAAACTGAATTTTTTTTAAACGTACAAATTAACTGAAAAAAACAAAGGTTACAGGGACGTTATAGTTAGGCTCAGATTTCACTTGTATTAAGCCATTGAAATTCGGCAGTTATAGTTACCTGACTGAGCTAACTATTACTTAAGCCCCCGTAATGCACTGCTTATGACTTAACATATTAAGTCACTCATGACATGGTCAGTGACATCACTGATGACATCTCAAATGACATCACTGATGACATCATCCACAGAACCACTCACACAGCAGCTCAAACCCTTATATCTCTCATACATCCACTCACACATCCACTCAACCACTCGGATACCCATTCACAAACCCATTCATCGACTCACACTCACTCACTTACTCACTCATACAGCCAATAACACAGTTGAATCCCCACTCATACAGCTACTTACACACCCACTCACCCATGCAGGCAATCATACACCCACTCACTTGCTCATACAGCCACTCACACTAGCATTCACACACCCATAGAGCCACTCACATAGCCACTCACTCACTAATATAGGCACTAATACAACCGCTAACCCACCCACACAGTCACTCACACTAGACTCCCTCACCCATACAGCTTCTCACACAGCTACTCACTTACCCATATAGCTACTCACACATCCATTCACTAATCAAGTTAACCAATTATATACACGTTCACACATCCATAGAAGCAGTCAAACACCCACTCACTTGCCTATACAGTCACTCACACAGAAACTTACTATGCAAAATAGCCACTCACACACACTCATTTACCCATAATTCAATTCAGTCACTAACTTACCCATACAGCCACTAACACACCCACTCACCCACCCTTAGAGCAACTCACACAGTCACTCAATCACCAAAACAGCCACTCACGCACTCCCCCACCTATATAGCCTCTAAGGCAGCCACTTACCTATACAACCAATCACATATAATCACCAATCTAGTCACTCACACACACATACTGCTACTCGAACACACCTGTATTCACCTATACATCCACTCACACATATACAGCACTCAGGCACCCACTCCCACGCTGATACAGACAGTCACACACCCAATCAGATGACGTATGCTAGAAAGAGAATCACTCATTACTAGTTTAGAAAGAATATTAATTTAACTTATGCAATAGCTTACTATATATCATTGAGTCTCCAAAACATTTACAAAACACTTTCAATCACTGGATGATGTCATACATGATGTCATCAGTGATGTCATTTGAGATGTCCCCAGTGATGTCACTGACCATAACATGAGAGATGTAAGAGGTAAGGTCACTAGCAATGCATTGGGAGTTGTAAGTTATAGTTAGCTCAGGCAGCTGTAACTGCTACATTTCAGAGGTTTTTGGGAGTGAAATCTGAACTTAACTATAACGTTCCTGTAACCTTTGGTTTTTCAGTGAATATATATATGTATCATGGCTGCCAAGGCTTTATGAGCTGACAATAAAGAACTATTTCCTGCACCTCACTGTGGTCTGTGTTCCATTCTTCACGGTTTATTGAGGTTTCAATGGAGTGCTGCTGATATATATATATATATATATATACACACACGCACACACACATATATACATTATATATGTATACATACATATATATGCTAAGTTTTTCTAAGCACTTTCTCCTGCTTTATACGAGCCAATGTGGGAATAAAACTTGCTATTGAACAAAGTAATTTTTTTAATCCAAGATCTTCAACATCTAGATTTATTTCAGGGTTTAATAACAAACAAACATTGTAACTTGTCTAAAGGGAAAACATGCGTGAATAAACTGAGTTGTTTATAGATGTGTCTTCTGTGGTTCCAAAATCTCACAATGACAAAAAAGTTTGTTCTCTAGTCTCCCCTCAGAGATCCATGCATCTGTATCCAGAGCAGACATTAAAGATGTACATCAGATGCCTCACAGCATCCATAAAACACAAAAAATATATTCCCCCTTAATGCTAAACATGCCCTCTACAGGCCAGGACAATATTTACCTAAAACGGTCAGTCTCCACTGCATTGCTACCTTTACATCCACCAACCATTACATTGCTCCTTCAACATCACCCTGACCTCTACATTGACTACCACTACTTCTCAATAACATACCAACAGGATAATTTCCACCGTGGCGCATAGCCCATCAGCCAGATTCCCAACTGCCTGGCAGGGATCTCTGTGCCTTCATTGGAGTCTCTGCTGCAGAGCCTACAATAAAGGAACTGATCTTTTGCCGAACAGGCAAAATGTTTGAAAGGGGCATGTCAGAATATTGGATAAAGAAGTAGCAGGTGGCATAAATATTGTTCCTTAAATATTTAAAAAACAGCGTGCCCTTGGGTGTAGATTTTCTATTATTAATCCCTGTGGGGCAATATTTTTGTGAACTATTTTTAGAACACAATATTGGTGTTGTACAATATTCTGACAATGATGTTCTGATACCACACCAGGTTTGATATGCCCACTGAGTGGGACGACCATCACTGTGAACTGATGACCCTGTAGTGGTTGAGCTTTCAGTTTGAAGGGTTCTGACAATGCGATTAGCTGGGGTCTGCACGGGGAAACCCTGCAGTTCCACACCTCTAAATGGGGGAGGGGAGCTGCAAGTTTGGCAGGAGGGTGCATCCACCATTTTATGGCAGATGTACCATTCCAACAACACCATAGGACCCCCCCCCCCAATTATTTACCACTGAATGGAAATCACAAACGCAAATATTTGTTTAATAGACTCCAAAAGCACTATATTCCGGTCTCAGATAAATAACAGACACTGAAAATCCTTCATAATAAACCTCCCTGTAATATTTTGGGTGGGTGGCAGAGCTACAAACACCACAATAGCATATAGCGCAATTACTTTTGTTCCCATGCAAATGTCTCCATAATGGAAAGTTAGTAGCCCACCCCATCCTCCCACTTCTCTCCTGAACAAGAGAACTTTGATGCAAACCAAAGCTTCATCCTCTGGTCCTCAACTAGCAAAGGTAAGTGTTGTTCCTCCAAATAGTCACACTCTATTTAGTCTTCAAATAACTGAGGAAATAAACACCTTTCCGCTTGAATCCAAGTTGCAATGTTAGTGATGATATAAAACTTCAAACCCATTCAGAGAAGCTGACATCTGGGCAGATAAGCCCTGCAGTTAGTCTAAGCTTAAGAGACTACATTACACTTATTATGATAAAATAGAGAATACCTTAACCTGCATACTTACAATATTCATCAAAGTGAGAAGGTAGTTTTGAACATGCTCCTTGCCATGGAACCGAACGACAGAGTCATCTACACCAAGGAGAACCTCAATGTTGTAGTCATTGTCGCCCGCGTGCCGTCGCCGCCGTAGGGTGTCGTTCACTTGCTGTTGGATGTTGCTGTACACATTGTCTAGATCCCTGAGACCATCAAGTGCAGACTCTGTGGAGAAAAGAGGTTTCACTCAGATCACACCGTTCCAATACATTTTGTGATTATATTTGAAGCTCCTGGTTGCGTGGGATTTTTTTTTTTTACATTTTCATATCTATTTCATTATATTCATTTTTCACATTTATGTTTTGATCAGTGAAAAAATGAACAAGCTATCAGTGAATTTCCACATTGACTAATTGATGTACACTCGCTATTCAATGTAGGTAGGGTTTTAGCGCACAAAGTAATTAAGTCCAATAAAACAATACATCCACCAGACAACATCAGCATCCGCAGCTATTTAACATATATTAGGAAAATGTCTTCTATTTGCGGCCAGTATAACCATCTACTGGCCTGACAGCATGGAAAGAGACTCACAAGAAGATTGTATTTTGGTATTTTTCCATTCGATTGTATTGAATAAAGACAGAACACATATTGTGTTTTGTCTGTAGTTATGCGGTTCCGCGGAGTGGGTGGGGCCATGTCGACCATTTGCCGTTCGCAGCACCAGCGAGGTAGTGCTCGCGACGGCCGACGGGAGCACGGAAAGGGTTACAAATGGAATAGTGACAGCCTTAACGGTATAGTATGGAAGCCTGAAGTAAATATTCAAGGATCAAGTGTTCTCTGAAGGGCCGAAAAAGGGCCCTACGCACTGCCAGACATCCCCCCTGCAAGAGGATGCTGTCCCTCACTGCACCCACCTGTAGGAGAAGCTCTGTTGCATTTTGATGTCAGGCTTGTTGCTACCTGTGCAGTGAAATTCGTATTGGCTGCTTTAAACAGCTGCCTTTCAATGCTGCCCCAGGGAAGGTGAGAGTTGCTGCTGTGCTGGGGGCAAAGCATTAAATGAAATAAGGGCACACTAAACCAGTCTGTGCCCCGCACAACCAGTTAAAGGTGTTCCACAGCTCAGACCGTGGCAATGCACCTCATATATACTAATGTGCCGTGGTGGCCCGTGCAGGAAAGAGTGGTCGTGCTGGGAGGAAAGGAGCACTACACCAGACACACCAGCTGTGCACCGAGCACTACACCAGTCACCCACACACACACCAGCTATGCATCCAGCACTACACCAGACACCCACACACACACCAGCTGTGCACCCAGCATTACACCAGACACCCCCACACACACCAGCTATGCACCCAGCACTACACCCGACACCCACACACCCACCAGACACCCACACACATCAGCTATGCACCCAGCACTACACCAGACAAGTACACACACACACCAGCTGTGCCCCAGCACTCCACCAGACATCCACACCAGTTGTGCACCCAGCCTCTCATACAGGCAGCACTACACCAGATACCACTCCTCCTCCCCCGCTGTGCACCCAGCTTGCTCTACACTAAACACCTGCCAAACAAGACTGCTCTACACCAGACCAACCCACCCACCCCAACTGTGCATCCAACCTTTCTTACAAACTACTGTACACCAAACACCACCCACCCTAGGTGTGCACCCAACCTCTCTTCACAACTTCTCTACACTAGACACCCCCCCACACACACGACCCCAGCGGTGGACCCTACATGTCACTGGCTCTATATCAGTCTCACATCCACCCCGGGTCAGCCGTGCAGCCTGTGTGTCATACAACCTGCTGTACACCAGACACCCACCCAAGGTGTGAACCCGACCTCTTCTTCAAACTTCTGTACACTAGACACACACACCCACACGACCCTAGCTGTGGATCCAGCGTTTCACTGGTTCTTCACCAGACACACACACACACAGTTACACCCCAGGTCAGCTGTGATTCAAGAAGCCTGCTGTACACGAGACGCCCACTCACTTCAGCTGTGCACCAGTGTGCTAGGCTGTTTTATGGCAGACACCCACCCATCCCAGCTGTGCACCAGTGTGTCAGGCAGCCTGCTGTACACCAGACACCCACGTGCAGCAGGTGTCCCCTAGTCCCCTTGGCCAGCTTTAGGGTGGGCACCCACCCAGTCCGGCTGTGCACAAAGTGTCTCAGACACGCACCCCAGCTCTAAGCCGACACCCCACCACAGCAGCAAGTGTCACATGTTGGAATCCTAATGCACCCGACTCCTAGAATATCACCCCCCAGATCATGCCGCTCTGACTCTCCTCCCGCAGCTGGCTCTCCAACCACAACCCGGCTTCTCCCCTCACAGACTCCCTCTCTTCCGAGCTTGTCCCTCCATCACAACCCAGCTCCGTCACATGGCTATTGCTTTGGTCTTCTGCCATCACCTCTCCTAACCACTGCTTCTAGGTGCTCTCAACAGGTTACCCATTACCTCTGCCATACTCTCCCTACCGCAACACCCGACCTCTTTCCCTACCATTCCTACTAACCCCCCTTCAATCCTCTCCCGCATCCCACCACCTCTTCTCCAACCTGTGTCCCTACTCCAAAACCACCGCTCCCACTTTCCACTAATGTGGCTCTCGTCATCTCCTACCCCTGCGTCTCCCCACCACCGAGTCCCAAGTTCTCCCCTCACCCTCCCAACTTCTTCCGCAACTGCTTCCAACCAACCTACCCACGACCAGCACAGCCACCTAAACAGCACCACAGTCTCTCTTACTGCCTCCTCCCCCTCAGAGCCTCTACGCAACTCAATTTGCACCCTCCCCACCCACGGCCTGCGCCATCTCAGGCAATACTTATGACGATCAAAAGTTTCAAATTAACGACCGGGCCTCTCAGCGACCCCATCAAAAGGGCCTCCCCCACCATCTCCACAGACTCGCATCACGCTCCAGACCCCCCCAACATAGCGACAGCCTAGGAAGTTAAATCAGGCCCCTGCGGCGCCCGATGACTGGGGCGGGTGGGGGGTGTGCGCGAGTGTCTGTGTGTGTGTGCGTGCGCGCGTGTGCGTGTGTCTCTGTGTGCTGTATGAGGTAGGGGAGACAGGAGATGGTGAACGCGTGCACGACCTGATCCAATTACGGCAGGCGGCGCGTGCACATCTCTTGTCTCCATTAGCTCCTTGTAAGCAGAACTGATCACAATAGGCCTCGTAGCGACGATCGCTTCGCGATCTGTTCGCAGGTGCGAGACCTAAAAAGGGAGAGTGGGCGGTCCTGCTCGAGGGCAGAGGGGGAGTGGCTTGCCCTCTGCTGTGCATACTGACTGTTTGGTTGGCCAAACAGTCAGTATGCACAACATTGGGCAAGCCACTCTCCCCCTGCCCTCGAGCAGGAGCGCCCACCCCCAACCAGGCAATTCTGTTTTCTCGCAGTGCTAGAAGCAGAAACCTAAATGGTAGTACTTACCATTTATGTTTCTGCCTTCTTCCACAGCGAGAAAGCAGTGAGGTAATGCCCCACACCCCAATGGGGGAGCCACCACTGACTTGCGCTGGCAAGTAATTGATATTCTACGTCCCACTGCAAGAGGAGGTGATCCTCAAAACACCCTAAACCGAATGGAATGTAAGTGGATGTTCTACTGCCGCTCCATTGAGAAAGGACTTAACACTCTTGAAGAATGGAATGTTATCCTATGATCACTATAAACACTGAGACTTTACTTGATCTGTACCCACACGCTGCCCGAACTGGGAACTATAGGCGAACTCGGCGCCTAGATCGCAACTCTTTCCATGTGAACCACCTTGTAGCGATTACTTATACTGTTACTTTCGCCAATAATACCTAATTGAGCCATATTTTCACTTTTGTTTTGTTAAATTCGCAGTATTGTTTATTGTATTGATGTCTAATGCAAAAATTGCTATTGTTGCCTTTATTGTATCACATTAGTGCTAGCACACTCCAACTATCCCCGAATTGTAATTTGTCCGGTGAGCTGATTTTTTAATGCACCAGGAGAAATTAATCTATTGTTTAGGACTATAATTGCAACTGTGGACATGCTTCTGAGACAAGAAATAGTTATATCCAATAGGCGCTCCTTAGCCCCTGGCACCCTTCACAACATGGCGAACAGAAAGTAGTAGAGACCAATAGGCGCTTCACAGCCCCTGGCGCTAACCGAAACATGGCACCACGTGAGCACCTCATGGAAACACTTGCGCTGACATCACGCGCATGCGCATCACACGCATGCGCATCACCACTTAGGATCAGCCATATCCTTCCCTCGCCGGAGCTGGCAGAGATACGGATTCACTCCAAAGAAGGATCCGGACAACTCTGGTCCTCCCCGTGGAATTTCTCCTCAGAGTCACAAGTAAGTGCATACTTAATACTCCAGTCCTCAGAGGACTCCTAACGAAACTGTTCAACTGATTTAATCAATTGTCACATATTCAGCCCAGGCTGCCAGAGGACCCTTAGGGCCTCTTCTTAGACCATTGATTACAAAAGTATCATACTTTACCCCGGGTCTTACTACTAGGGTTACCTTGTTCCCTTAACCACCAGCTTGTGACCAAGGGTCCTACACTCTTTCCCTACAGGTGATGGGAATGGATTATCCAGCATGAGAATTCTTGGCAGAACATACACATACACCCTAGACAAGCAGGTTAGGGTATACGTAGTAGGAGTACGCCCAAGTGTTATACTGTTTAATATGCTTGCGAGCCCGAACCCCCTAAGCGGGGTTCGGGGGGAATCTCCCCCCAGAGAAAATTTTGGAAAAAAAGTGGGCAGATGGTGCATTTTCAAATAAATTTGAGAACGCAGCTAGGTTAATAAAGCAATTGTGAATCTGCTCTACCAAAGACAATGACTGGCAAAACTGGGTGTAAGGTTAGGTTTGTGCCTGAAGCAAGAATATAATTATGCACACATTAACACATGCCCAAGGGATTTAGGGAACAAAAAGGGCGGGTGCACGTCCTAAAATTGCGATTTTTCTCAATTTAATAGTAGTAAAGTTAGGACTACTAACTTTAGGACGCCTAAATGCCTTCTGTGAATACTGAAAGTCTTAAAATTACGATTTTTATCACTTTAGTAGTAGTAAAGTTAGGACTACTAACTTTAGGACTCCTAAATGCCTTCTGTGAATACCGAAAGTCTTAAAGTTAGGATTTTTCTCAATTTAGTAGTAGTAAAGTTAGTAGTCCTAACTTACTACCACTAAATTGAGAAAAATCCTAATTTTAAGACTTTCGGTATTCACAGAAGGCATTTAGGAGTCCTAAAGTTAGGAGTCCTAACTTCTGTGAATACCGAAATGAGTAAGTTCATTCTGTGAATACCAAAAGTAGTAAGTGCATTCTGTGAATTCCAAAAGTAGTAAGTTCATTCTGTGAATACCAAAAGTAGTAAGTGCAATCTGTGAATACCAAAACAGTAGTAAGTTTAGGATTGAGTCTTAAGTTCAGTCTGTGAAGTGGGCCCGTTGTTCCCGAAGCTTGTTGAGACAAGGATCATGGTGCCCCAAGAAACTGGCACCCCTCTATGATCATTGCAGGACCTGTGGATCAGTAATTGCCCATCTGATCTCCCAAAGACCATTCAAATAGCTGAAACAAGGAGCAAAGTCCATTCGAGTCCAAGGACTGAGAATGAGGAATGCCTTGAGTCCAAGCCTGAAGCCACAACCACATTATTTGTGATTTTGGAGGAGCTTGAAAATTTATATTTTTATGGCTTCCCTTTGATTGAACCAGGCCCTTAAATGGGCTACAATGAAGAATATTGTACTGAGACGCGCTCTACACTGATGGGACACTAAAGTCCCTCTGCCCCAGTTGTACTTTTATCTGACCCATCCTGGGGCTCTGAAGTGACTTCTAGGCTACATGGACTGATTTGCAAACCTGCTTAATTAATAAACAAATAAATAAATAAACAGTTGTATCCCCATCTAAGGTAGCATTTTCATTGAATATGAGTGTGTTTATATTGCATTGTGTCTCCACACTTGACCTCATTATTGTATGTAGTGAGGTAAATTCTGATTTGTGCGCACACACACGTTTGCACATGCATCGGGACACCATGTTCTACAATGTTTAGCACGTATCGTAAATACTGTAATTTTCCCTGAACACGTGTAGTCAGTAAAAACCTAGGTAAATTTGTCAAGAAAAAGGCCCTATGAAAAGGCAAAACATGCAGAAATCGGTGCTCCAGAAACATAAAGCTCATGTTATGCCTCATTACGCCCCATGGAACTCAGAATAGGCGGAGATGGCCACACGCGGTAATAGCTGGTGCGATGTAGGGGCCAATGTAGATTATCAAGCTGGTTAAATAATATTCCTACTAGTAGAGTAGAACAAAGTAGTTGTCATTATAATGCATCTACGCCTAGCATACATACCTAACTCGTAACTATACACAGATTGTGTAGACACACAAATGATTCATTTATTTTAATTTATTTTTTGGTTGGAAGTGCACAGAAACGTTAGCATTTAATTCCATGTTCCGACAAGGATTTACAACTGTTCCTACAGCACTGGGTGCATCATTTATAGAGATGCACATAGCAGGTCTACCACATTTTGCTGAGAAAAATTGGGCACAGATATGTAGATGCCTGCATTACGCTTGCAAGGCACAGAATATGCTCATTGTACTGAAGCCTGGAGGTAAAAAAAGAGTATTGCCAAGGTGTGGTACCGGAATATCATTGTCAGAATGTGTTATGAACTTATTATTGTGTCCGAAATATCACTTACTATAAAATATGGCCCCATTAGATTTAATGGCAGAAAATCTGCAACTAACCGGACAATATTTTTGTAAACAGTATTTTTGTCAGAAGATATTTCTCTAGAGGATAATCTGACATAAAACCCACCCTGGGGAGGTCTTTCTTGTTAGCAAAATTCAATCAACCAATGACAATAAGCCTGGCTTATAACTGAAAGTAGCTCTGCAGCAGGGCCGGACTGGCCGTAGCAGGCACCGGGCAATCCCCCGGTGTGCCGCACGGGTGGGGGTCAGTTTTGGGCCAGAGAGAGCTCGTCTCAACCCCAACCCCCTGGGAGGGGGGGGGGGGGGGGGGGGCGGCCGAGCACTTTGCCATTGCCGGTTTTGGTTCCCAGTCCGGACCTGCTCTGCAGTGACTGGTGGGTTGGGTTTAGCCACTCAATAATTATCTTATACGCTCATCCGGGGCTTGTCAAAGGAGGCTTCAATGCCAACACGCATGCACATTGTAGTCGTCTGTGATATTACATTTAACAAAGTACGTCTTTAGCAAAGAGAACAAAATAAATCCACCCTAAATTCTTAACTGGCTATAACGTGTTTTCACAATACATATGTCAGGCCTTTGTCCTTTGTCATAACTCTTCATAATAAAAAGATAAGGCCAAAGTCCTTCACCAATGGTTTGTCAACTTAAACAGCTCAGTCCTGGTGTGTTGAGCTTATGTTTCCCACCAGGCAAAAAGTGCAATACAAGCACGCTGTTTCAGTAGAAACAGATGTTCTGCCCATACAAATGCTGTACTCAAGGAAATCAACATGGGTCAAAATCCAGCTCTCAATAGTGCTTCTGAAAGCTCTTTTTCCGCTAATCACATAAGGTCACATGACAGCTGGGCTGCCAATTCTGAGCAAAAAATCAATTTGCCTTCCATTTCTGTGGCGTCGCCAAGGACTGGATAGGGAACCAAAAAGAGAAGTGTAAACATGTAAAAAAACTAGCCATATATTGATTTAAGCTTGCATACTAGGTGAGACTAACTGCTTGCTGGAGAGTTTGTGGGGTTGCCAGCAGTGCTTAATTTGAGCCAGTGGTTTCCAGTGCTCAGCACAAGCATGTATTTTTCCACATTGGTACTCATAGAAGTCTGCCACAGTTGTTTATTAATTAAATATACATTAACATCACTAATACTTGCTGCCCAAGTTGTTCTTATAGATCAGTGGGCAAGGAATAGTCTGAATTGTCAGACTTGTAGGAGTGTGAAGGTCAGTAGTTGTGTAGGTAAAGAAGTGCAGGTGCTGAAAATTTTGCTAATGAGGCCACAGCTCACTTCTTCCTCCAGTGAGCCCCACTTTCAATACTCTCACTGCCTCAGTCTCTGTCTTCTAACCTTGATCTGTTGTCTGTTCCCTAAGTCTTTTCTCATTGGGCCCGATTCACAGAACTAACAAGACAAAATCCTAAACTTACTACTTTTGGTATTCACAGAATGCACTTACTACTTTTGGTATTCACAGAATGGATTTACGACTACTAACTTTACGTCTGCACTCGGGACAGAGATTCTTGCCCGGAGGCGGCGCTTCTGGCTTGGAGGCGGAGCTTCCGGCCCAGATGTGGAAAACTTTGGGCCTGATTTAGAGTTCGGAGTACAGATTGTGATCCATTAGGGCAAATGAGTGAAATACTCCATCGCCCTGATGGAGAACCCTTATTGTGAAGTTACAGGGGTCCTCCAACTAGCGGACATCTTTAGGCAGTGGCAGGAACTGCCATCACAGTGGTTCTTGTCAGTGAGTTAAAGGTTTGTCGGACAGCTCCATCAATTATGATGGCTGACCGTCAAACTTTTGTTTCTTCTAAAAAGCAAATACTAATGACCCCCACACCATGGGAGGCTTCTGAAAAGGTGTCGGGTTCATTCAAATGTTTTACTGTCCCTTAGTACCAGATTTTTCACAGTGGTAAAGGATAGTAAAAAATAGCCATTCGACCCCTCAATCTAAATCAGGTGGGCGGTCACATGGGCAAACGTCTGATAACTCTTACTCGGTCAGTGACATTGTCCGTGTAGGTTCTGTCGCCGAAATATTTAAGACCTGCTCAATTGTAAATCAGGCGAATGGACCTTCAGTTTGACAGAGAGGGTACTCTGTAGCAATTGCAATGGAGTACCCTCTCTGCCAAACTTTAATCAGCCCATCTGAGCCCTTGCACTTATTTATTTCTTAACAAAGTAAGCACCAGCTGCAAGTAACATAGGGCCCGATTCACAAAGGTAAACTGAGACTAAAGTCTAACTTTACGTCTTTCGGTATTGACAAAGGACATTTACGAGTAGTAAAGTTAGACTTTGCCTCAATTTTGGTCTCGGTTAAACTTAAGGCCAAAACAAAAGTCTAATTGAGGCAAAAGTCTAACTTTACTACTCGTAAATGCCCTTTGTGAGTACCAAAAGTCGTAAAGTTAGACTTTCATCTCAGTTTACCTTTGTGAATCCGGCCCATGGTTCTTTTCAAAGTTGGAAACCATCAAACTTGTGAGTCCATGAAGGGAGTGCCTTCTGTACAATTTTCAGCTTCTCCTCAGCCTGAGTTGACTCACTCAGCTGTGGACCCTCTCTGCTTGGCAATTTCCGCATCTCAACAAGTATCTCACACCGCACTCCACTTCATACGTGGGATTTTCCTCGAGTTACTTGCATCAGCACTCTGACGGTCGGCAACTGACTGGTCTGATTCAATGGGCTTGACCTTCCAATCTCATGTTCTTTGGTGCAGGAATGTGGATGGAGTGATAGCACTCAAGAGGGAAATTGTGCATAATCTCAACTCTAAAAATGATCCTGGCTGCAAAAGTCGTTGGGCGCTGCAATGAGTGGACGTGTACCAGTGATGCCACTTGATCATAGGGTTGTTGAGAGCGAAAGAGAGGGTGGAGAGGGGAAGAGGAAGAAAGATAGGTAGAAAGGAGTAAAAGAGAGAAATAGTAGAATATAAACAGCTGAAGAGAGGAAGGAGAAGATGGAAAGGGAGATGACGGTGGGCGATGAAAATTAGAGTGGTTGAGAGCAGTGGAGAGGGAAAGAGAGCGGTACTAAGAGAGAAAAAAAGCGGGAAAAGTGTTGATAGAAATTAAGAGTTAGAAGTCAAGAGAATTAAACATCGAGATAGGGACCATAGACAGAGGGAGTTAAGTGAGACAAACAAATGGAGAGAGTGGAGAAAGGGAAAGGCAGCACGACAGAAGGCCATTAGTGATTGAGAGATAGGCGATAGAAGTTAGAGTGGCAGAGAGATAATAAAATCCTGAGGGGGAGACATTAAGAGAGAGGCAAGGACAGAGGGAGTGTCAGAAATAAAAAATAAAAGAAAATCGTGGGAAGAAACAAATTGTGAGTCAAGAGGGTAAGTGAGGGGGAGCCTGAGATGAAGAAAGTCAGGAAGGGAGGTAACGTGTGAAAGAGAGCCAATCAACAGTTTTGCTCTGAGCCACGCATTTTCCTCAGCCATCAAATTCTGATGTCTTGAATGGTTTTGCACTTAAATGTGAGGGGGGAACATTTTTGTGTTTGTGGGAGTCAGCGGAAACAGGAAAGAAAAGCTGAAACCAGCGAATTCACCAGAAGCCCCTGATATGCTGTACATTTAATACGCACAACATGGCTAGTTTCCAAAGATGTATTTTCCAGTTACTGGAAAGTTACACTCTTCAAGGCAAAGAAAAATCCTGATTTGAAGATGTGGTAGGTTATGCGACGGTAGGAGGCGAAATAATCGAATTTCACACCATAGCAGTTTATCTTGTGGATTAAGGGTGCAGCTGTGATATTCAAATGTTCCCAAGACGTGTTCAGAGTCTTTCCCCGAGATTAAAATGAAGGAGGTAGAATATATTTTCTCAACATTTAGAACTGACTTGACTCCCATGTTACTTAGCTACAAAATAAACTACAACCAACCAGAGTATGCCTACCCAATAAATAAGTTTATTATTACATTATTTAGTTGTAAATAAATTGTGGAAAGATTTACAAGAGATTATTTGAGCACACTGCAAAAACAATTGCACAGTGCCGTATTTAGACGCGTGCTGATTATGTCATACTCCGCACTCAAGCAAAAATGCCATTTAATTTGACACTTAACATAGCACAAAGGCTAGATAACACTATCTTGCTTGATATTTGTACTCAAGGAACACCATCCATTGCAAATTTCTCAGTGATGATAATTGCAGTTCTTAATTTGAGCCGGTGGTTGCAGGTGAAGCACACCCACACTAATTTTTTAGGACCTTCACTCATGTTTCCTCATCAGACATTTCCCGAGAGCAAGAGAGGAAATACGCCTAAGAGAAGAAGAAACAAGCATTTACAATGCAATGGTCTTGGCATTATTATAGGTAGAGCTATTTGTATTTTTTTTTTTATATTAACCCTAAATAAATGGCATTGTAATTTCTGTTGGCATTAGCGTAATATTTTGGATATGTGTTACTCATTGCATTAGCAGAGAGAGAGTGAGTTAGTGAGATATACAGAGAGAGTGAAGTAGTGAGAGTGAAGTAGTGAGAGAGCTTATAGTCCCTCGTGCCGAACCACAGTGCTCAGACCAAACACGACCCTGCTGAGCAGCGTCGTGATTGGCTGTAGGAGTCTGGAAGCCTGGGTGCTTTCTGTTCCTGCCCCTGGAAGCGGGCAAAGAGGACCGAGAGGCAGCATCTCGCCTGAAGGTAAGTGTTTTTACATTATTTATTTTCTCTTGTTTACCCCAATCCCATATGTTCCTCCAGCATACCTCGGCTTCTCCACCCCTGTTAAGTTGCGGCTGCCACTGCTACTGGTAGATCAAGTTACTTGTTAGAGAAGCCTGCCCTATATGATTTACTTCACTTGCCTGTGTAAGCATGGAGTGCGAGAAATAGACCAATGCTGCCTTCCTATTTCAATAAAATTGAAAAACTGTGAGTGGTGCTGTCAAAGCTGAAACATAAACGGATATTTGTTTGCAAGCAACGTGGCTAGTTAAAGCATGACTATAATTGTATGTCATGCTTACCTTTACAAATAGGGTTGGCCAGCTTCTAGTACAGTAAACTCGTGTGAAATGACCTCTGCTTTTTAAGCAAACTTGACCCATCAGATTTTTTTCAGAATCCTTATTCTACACCCGAGTGCAGTTTGGATACTTTCATTAATTTGCTGATGACCATCTGTCTTTCGAGTAGCATCCTATTTTTTTACTATTTTGGTAAACTTCCTAACATATTGCCTTCTAAAAAGGCTGGTGGGGGGGGTATTACTGAGTAATCGAAAGCCAACTCCCAAAGAGGCGAATATATTTACAGTACTGTGGTACACAAACATACAAGCACTAAATAGAATATCCACCTTCGCGTGTCGAAAGACCATTAAAAGCGTATGCTTTTGTGACTTGCTTTTCACCGCAGACCGTGCTAGCTGTTGACTCCACCTGGTTACCGCAGGAGGTGAAAGGAAGGAGCAGGGAATGTAGGTCAGAAATGCTGGCACTCACAGAGCGTTGAAGGTCAACGGCAGGAAAGCTATGGCATGCATAATCATGGTCTGAAGGGGATTGCTAAAGATACATTTAACAATGGGCGAGCTACAGTTTTCGGAGAGGGTGGGGTGGGGGTGGGGGGCTATCCATAACAAAATATAGGGCACTAACATCGAAGATGGATTTGCACGGAAGCTAAAAGACTCGTCTGCATGGCTGCCATAAAAAGTACAGTCCTAGTGACGGAAGGTAGCTGACCTGGAAAAACAGAATGGAGAGGCGTATACACAAATCCGCACTTGATCAACTATTACCGGCTTTATATGTTGCTTACAGGTTACTGATGGCATGTCCCACCTTCTACCCGTAAATTATTGTTCTGAAAACACCGGGCAAGGGGCTCTATTAATAGTGCCGCAAACGTGTTAAGCTCCACTGCCTTTAATGAATCTTCCGTCGCCCTCTTCAATTTATTGCCCGTGTAATAAAAGAATCCGGCTGCGGAAGCGGAGCAGAAGCTTTCAATCATACTTTTATGTAACCATTTCCATTTGCAAAATGTTCGAGTGCCGATTTATGGAAATCATATTTCAAAAAGAATTACAAAAATGTCACCGCTGAAAATGAAAATAAAAAAATAAATAAAAGGGGTTGCTCGGAGGGGAAACTGGGTACATAGATGTCCTTCAGCGTGAATCCGAGTGGCTTGGGTAACAGCTGAGTTCAAAGGGTAAATGTGTAGGCTAATACAATGCGCCTTAAAATTATGCCCACGGACCCAAAATGAGGGCAAAGCACGGCTCCGCCTTGGCCCAGGTGGCTGAGAGTAACATCAACTGGTGCCCCGGGGCGATCAGCAGCAAAATGGCGCCCTCAAGCTTCCGGAATTTTTCGAATTCGGGGCGTGTTTTGCTGTCCTGAGTGACGGACGACATCACGAGCTAAAGAACAGCAAAACTTACGCCCCCGA
This sequence comes from Lissotriton vulgaris, assembly GCF_964263255.1. Taxonomy (NCBI): domain Eukaryota; kingdom Metazoa; phylum Chordata; class Amphibia; order Caudata; family Salamandridae; genus Lissotriton; species Lissotriton vulgaris. Next base: position 1,091,792,656 of record NC_141689.1, on the reverse strand, counting down.
ATCCGAAAAAGACGGGGCTTGTTTGGAGTGACTCACTTCTCTTCCAATGGCTGGCCTCTGTTTAGGAAGCCAGCCAATGGAAGCGAACGGAGCTGAGAGGCGGGTCTAAATTGCCCTACTAACTAACATTAAATCTCCGGACCGGAAGCTGCTTCGCAGCTTATAGGTCCTGAGACCTAAAAAGGAGAAAGACGGAAAAAAAGTTGAAAAAAAGCGAAAGCAGGATTCTTCAAGAGTGGGATGAAGGGGCAGGTAGTGTCGGGTAGTAAATTAAAGAGGCATGAGTTTGATTCCAGACTACTTAGTCTTGTATTCAGCACGGCAGTGGCACCCGCAGTCTCCTGATCAGAGCTTTGGGCACCGCCACAAGTTAAGCAGTGGATAATTCTCCCATTCCATTACTTACCCTTGCAATCACTGTCAGGGGTTTGGCGGTACTTGACACAAAGTCATTCGGCATTGCACTTGAGTCAACTTACCGGTTCAAAATATACTTTGAATGGGAAAGCTGATTGATGCTGCGGTTTCTGCCACTTTGGGGAATATGGGGGCAGCACAGACCACAGACACCAAGCTTGTGTGAAAAAGGGTGCTTTATTGCAACAAGTGTACGTCACATATAATAAACTCCGGACTTTGCCTTACAAAACGAAACCTCACTATACAAATGATTTACCTACATTAAACTACCCCTAACCACTAAAGTGCCCCTTTCCTCCCCCTCCTCACAAAATTAAACCTTCTATGTTCTACCTCCTCCTAGGCTAAGCCTCCTGACTTGAGGCTTTTAACCTGCCCTACAGTTTTCATGCAATTATTAACCTCTAACTAAGTTAACTTGTTGATGAACCTTAAACTTCCTACCTCGTCAAGGCGTATGCTTGCCTACCCGTTCCCTTTCAGCCTGGATTGCCGATATGAACAACATGGTCCGATACCATTGCACATTCAATATGGAAGGATTGTCCCAATAGCCAAAGTGACAAGCCCAGGTCCATTGGGCCAGGAACCAAACCTGGAGAAAAAAAACTATTGGCAACCCTATATAATACTAATAATCCCCCACTCCCCTCACGTATTGCTTATACACCACTGCATACTATTGCTGATACAAATTAGATGTCCATCTGCCTAAAACCATGATGTTCAGCATGCTCCAACCTCACCTGCCCACCTCTGTCGCCATACCTATGCAAAAGTAATGTGTCCTAATATCCATTGCATCTAGCCGTACATGCCTCAACCCCTTGAGCAAAACCGTCAACAACTGGAAACCTGAGACTGGCTTGCCATCCAAATGCCTGCAAATCTTTCCCACTCCACCTGGCAACCTGCAACGCCAAGCTGCAGCCCAAACAACTGGGCAAAATCTGCTAACAGAGTATCTGCTCAATATAACTGATTTACCCTGCCCTCTCTGATCCGTCTTTGACCTGTCCAGCCAAACCTTCAAACCCGCTTCACACTGTCCCACTAACTCCCATAGCACTCCTCTACTCTCCCTACTACCTAACAGCTCAGAAACTCAAAATGCCCCAAAATAACATCCACAACATAAGGGTGGAAAACAAGACCTATTCGTCGTCACAAGTGCATATCGCTTGTAAGCTCGTCAGTACCGCACAAACATTCTACCAGGTAAGTGACCTTTTTCTCGAGCTGGCTCAACCTGCTTCTCTGGCCCACCCTTCCAATATTTACATCCCCAGCCATTGGGGTATAACCCCAGAATAACTTACCCATAAAGGCAATTCCCACTAGCTTATCTGCAATAGTAATGCTAGACTGACCTTTTTTTTTATCAACACAAGCAAAAACTGGATCACATCTTTTGTCTGTTCCCAAACCTCCTCCCTCCATTGCGCCCCAGTGTTAAAAAATTCTACTCAAGCCTCTCTGTAAGCAGCTCTCATTGACACCACCAGGGATTCTACCACAAGTTGCAACATCCTCTGTCACCTACTGTCCATAAGTCTTGCGGCATCCTGTGTGTGGCTGTGTCTGCCTTCATGGCCAGCCCAAACTGGAATGCATGGGGAGCAAAATCGATGGATTTAGGCCTAGATCTCTGTCCTGGGGTGAATGTTTGACATTGTTCAGCATTTTGTTCATCACTGTCCTTTTTGCATTTATCAACCTGAGAGGGAAGGGTATGACCAGACATGGGTCCGTGCTCTCCATGCCACTGGAGTCAGGGTAGCCCGACTGATGAGGGGTGATACCCTGAACTGATCCCAGGTTGCTTGTTTCTGGTCCAGGGAGGACCTGGCCTGGCAATTTAGACTGGACTGTTCCCATGGGAAGCAATGGCAAGACTGATTTGCATATGGCTGGGTTTAAACTGGAATGGCATGGGGAGCATAAAACGATGTATATAGGCCTAGATCTCTGTACTGGGATGAATGTTTGACATTGTTCAGCAGTCCTTCCATCAACTGTTTTTTTTTTATTTGTTTTTTTTAAATCAGGTTTTATAGAGCGCAAACAACCCGGAGGCCTCGTAGTGCTAAGTACCGCCATACTAAAAGGAGAGAGAGGTTTAAATGAACAGGTGGGTTTTCAAATCCTTCCGGAATTTTAAAAGGTTAGGTTCACTGCGAAGGGAGGTGGGCAGAGAATTCCATTCTTTTGCGGCGTTCCAGGAAAAGGAGCGCCCGCCCCATCTGGTCCGTCTGATTTTGTTGACAGTAGCCAGGAAGGCAGTGCTAGATCTTAGGGACCTATGAGGAAGGTAGGGTTTTGCCAGGGAACAAATCATAGTAGGGGCATTCTTCCACATGGCTTTGTGCATAAAACAAAGTGATTTAAACAGCACTCTGGCCTTAACCGGAAGCCAATGCAGTTTCCTTAAGGGAATGGTGGCGGAGTCTCGTTTATTGAGACCTAACAGGAGACGAGCTGCGGCGTTTTGAGTCACCTGTAGCTTTTTGATTGTAAAAGCAGGGGCACCTAAGTATAAGGAGTTCCCGTAATCTAGACGGGATAAAATGATGGCTTGGACCATTATTCTGCGAGCTTCAAAAGGGAGAAGAGGCAGTACTTTTCTCAGCATACGCATTAGCCCAAAGCATGTGGCAGAGAGAGTAGTAGCTTGCTGCATGAAGCTGAGGTTGGAGTCCAGCCAAATGCCTAAGCTCTTTATATGGCATTTTGGTTGAGGCGTAGGGCCCATACATGGTGGCCAGTCTAACAAAGGAATGGGAATGGTTGAGTTACCTAACACCATGAGCTCAGTTTTCTCGCCATTTAATTTTAAATGCGAGGTTGCCATCCACTGAGCCACTGCTATCAGGCAGTTACTTAGATTGGAAGAGGAAAAGTCTGCCTGATTCATAGACACGACTAATTGCGTGTCATCGGCGTAGGTTATTATATCCAGACCGAAAGAGTGCACTATATCAGCTAACGGCTGCATATAAATATTAAAAAGAGTGGGGCTCAATGAAGAGCCCTGAGGTACACCTTGATCCAAGGGCCAGACTTTAGAGTAGGTAGTACCCTCAACTACCCTAAAAGAGCGGTTCTCCAGGAATGACTGGAGCCAGAGCATGGCCTTCCCCGAGATTCCCATCTGGTTGAGGCGATGAAGGAGAATGCTGGTATTAACGGTGTCAAAGGCGGCACTGAGGTCGAGCAACATGATTGCTGTGGTGCCGCCTTGATCCATTTGCTTCCTGGCCAGCTCAGTTACCGCCAGGAGAGCCGCCTCGGTTCCCAATTTTGGACGAAAGCCAGCTTGGGAGTCGTGGAGGAGATGGTTATTCTCTAAAAATTGAGTGATAGCCGAGTTGACATGTTTTTCAAGGAGTTTGCTGATCCACGGAAGGAGGGAAATAGGCCGATAGTTGGCCATATTTTCCGGGTCCAGTGTGGGTTTTTTCAGCAGAGCCTTAACCTGTGCACATTTCCATGCAGTAGGTACTGAGCCTGTGGACATGGAAGTGTTTAGTATGTTAAGGATGACAGGTTTGACTGTATTCTCAATTTTTACTATCTGACAGGGAGGAGCAGGGTCTGTGGGAGATCCTGATTTTATTTTCGTCATGATAGCCGCAAGTGAGTTTTCATCCAGCAATGGAAACTCAACTAATTTTGGAGTCGTGACGTTGAGTGAGCTGATTCCCATGTCCTGGGATAGATTGGGTAATTGAAAAGCGGAGGCAATTTTTTGTATTTTCCTGTAAAAGTACTCAGCTTGACTCTCACATCGAGCCTGAGCTTTACTTGGGTCAGCGGGAACCAGGGGGATATCAATCAGGAACTTTGCTATCTGAAAGATTTCTCTAGAGGAGTTGGAGGCAGTTAGAATTTTTTCCTCGAAGTATAAAGTTTTGGTTCGTCTGATTTCTAATTTGTACTTTTTGATGGCTTCGAGATGTGTAGTTTTATCTACCTTGCTACGAGAGATCCTCCAATTTCTTTCAAATTTTCTGCACGCCCTTTTTAGTTCTTTAAGATGAGGGGTGAACCATGGTGAGTCCTTGGATTTAGTTTTTTCTTTAAGGGCCTTGATAGGTGCAATAGTGTCCAAGGCTGAACACAGCCATTTGATATAATTCTCATATTGCAATGCTGGGTCTGTCGCCCTTTGGGGGGGGGCAGCCGAAAGCAGGTTAGCCCATTGGTCTGGGGAGACTTTGGACCAATCTCTTCCAATTAGGGTAGTGCGAGGAAGGGGCTGCAATGGCGTCGCTGGAGTCCACTGAATGGGTATTAAATAGTGGTCGGTCCAGGTAAGAGGTAATGGGGTCCCTACTTCCAGTCTGTTGTCGTTACTGAAAACACCATCGAGAAGATGGCCCTTTTCGTGCGTGGGCTCAAAGCCTTTCTGTATAATCTGGAGAGCTGCCATACTATCCAAAAATGCCTTAGCCGTGGAGTTGTTAGGGTCCTCTAGGTGGATATTTATATCTCCTAGTGTAGAGAAATAGGATTTACTAACCACCAGGTTGGCTATTTTGGATTGGAGTGATTCAATGAAATCTCCTATTTGATTGGGGGGGCGGTAGATAAGTATGCCAGAAAATGAATCTATAGGTGAGAATTCAAGAGTAAATAGCATACTCTCACAGTTAGAGATATCAGCCGATGAAGTTCTGCAACGGTAGTGGTTTTTGTGAAGGATGCCTAGGCCGCCTCCTCTACCTTCTGGTCTGTCTAATCTCTGCAAGGTGTACCCCATTTGCAGGATGGAAGTAATATCCGAGTCAGAGGCGTCTTTTAACCACGTCTCCGTCAAGAATACTACATCTGGCTCGTTTTCCTCCAGCAGGAGAGTCATTTGCGTAGCATGTTTGGTCAATGACCGGCAGTTTAGAAGAAACATTTTGTAGGATTTGCCAGAAGGATGCTTATCTTGATGGCTGGTCAGTGAGAAAGTACAATGAGGGCAGGTCCCAGAGGGAGAATCAGGGAGAATGGAGTGCCGACAGGTATGAGCAATCAGAGGCATTAAGTTTTTCAGTGTAATAGAATCATACCTCATCGGTCTGCTACAGTCTGATCTGCCTTGCACAGGGGGTGTGGCCCCTGGTCCCGTCCGGTCGCGGACGGGCGCAGACGGGCTTGCCTTTGGCGCGCCGCCGGCGCGCCCGCTGCGCGGACGGGGGACTTTGATGTTTATATCCACTGTAGGGGGCGTGAGGAGGGTGGGATCGTCGATCATCTAGACCGCGATCCTACCCCTACCCAAGATGGCGCCCAAAATGAGTTAAGCGCCGAGCGCCTGAACTAGCGACCCTTGTCAGCTGGAGAGGGGGTAAGAGGCCGCCCTGGGCAACGTAGATCTTGCACCAGAGGTAGGACCAACAGGAGGATTAAAATCTATCCAATAAAATATTTTACAAGTTTTAAAAGTTCCGCTTGAATTCGATAATTCCTGTTCGTCTTTAGTAGATTCAAAGGAGCAAGAGTGCTCAAGGGCCCCCGGCTTCCGCCTCAGGGGTGAAAAGGAGTATAACAAATACCTCGTTAAGGTGAGGAGGGACTCCTTTTGTATCCTGGGAGGGCGGGATCGTCGATCATCTAGACCGCGATCCTACCCCTACCCAAGATGGCGCCCAAAATGAGTTAAGCGCCGAGCGCCTGAACTAGCGACCCTTGTCAGCTGGAGAGGGGGTAAGAGGCCGCCCTGGGCAACGTAGATCTTGCACCAGAGGTAGGACCAACAGGAGGAGTAAAATCTATCCAATAAAATATTTTACAAGTTTTAAAAGTTCCGCTTGAATTCGATAATTCCTGTTCGTCTTTAGTAGATTCAAAGGAGCAAGAGTGCTCAAGGGCCCCCGGCTTCCGCCTCAGGGGTGAAAAGGAGTATAACAAATACCTCGTTAAACTGTTCTTTTTGCATATGTCAGCCCGAGTAGGAAGGGTATGCCCAGACGCGGGTCCTGTGCTCTTCATGGCACTGGAAATCTAACTACTCTGATTGATATGGGGTGATACCACAAAACTGGTTCCAGGATGCTTGTTTCTGGTCCAGGGAGGACCTAGCATGGCAGTTCGGGCTGCACTGTTCCCATAGGAAGCAGGGTCAAGACTGATTTGCATATGGCTGTGTTTAAACTGGAATGGCATGGTGAGGAAAAATACAATCGATTTGGGCCCAAATCTCTGTACTGTCCTTCAATTGTTCTTTTTGCCTCTTTCCTTTTTGGACACTACCCCAATAGGTGAGACTACTAGGTCTTCCAGGAGCCAAACACCAAAATGCTTAGCTATCCTGCCCTCTCAAATCTCCTTCCGCAGTTGTTCTTGCACCACATGCTTGAGCGGTCCCATCGACTTGAGGTTATTTGCCCAACATTGCATCCTTGGTCCTTGATAACTCAGTGTCGAAACTATCAATAAAACACCCTCTCCAACAATTTTGCATCAACCCTCTGCACATTTTGTGCTAACCAAACCTTGAGACGCTCCAGTTTAATGGGAGTATGAGCTCTTACCTTCAGGTTCCTGTGCCCACCGATCCCCCTTGAAAATAGATGACTGGCTTTGCTGCTGATCGCCAGACTGCCCTTGATGCTGCCGCCGCCACTGACCCGATGAGGTACTGACTTGTTCTTCCACCCCATAGCAGTTAACGAGTGGGTGCTTCCCTGTGCACTTGGTTCATTCATGTCTAAACTTACAGTACTCCCTGGTGCACATTCCTTTATTAAAATTCCAGCACACCCCCATCTTTCCAGGTTTTCTTTGGCCCGCCAATCCCACCCTCCTTGGGTGGGGTGCCCTTGAAAGTGCCGGGACACACTAGGAAGACCACTGGCAGTGAATATTGTTTTACCAAACGTGGCAGGGCCCATAGTATGGGGCCCCATTCCCCACACTGAATCTCGGGATCCAATGCCATAAGCGCCCAATACTCATCATCATATTGGGCCCAAGCATAGCCCCCATAATGGATATGCACTTTGTGTAGTGTCCATATATTTAAAAATACCACACACCTCTCAGGGTGCTTTTGCCCAGTAAACACATCTCTGCTGCCAATGCTCCCCTGCCGTCTATGCCTACCCCTTGTCAGTCACATATGAGCCCTTCCACAAGCGCACATGGTCTCTTCAGGCAATTCCATCGCATCCACATAAGTGGACACCATTGCAGCTGCCACTTGCCGGCAGGAACCTTACCTGGTGCCAATGTTGGTGCCCATGCTCAAGCTTGCTGCCTCATGGTTGGCTTCCTTTTATCTAGCACCTTTGAAACTGCTTGCTGCTGATGTGCTCAGCTGCTTTTCTCTACAAGGCATTGCCAATAGATTGGATGAGATTTCCCCCACTTCTCTGCTCCCTGCCTCCACCACCTGTTTTCATCCTTGTACAGCTCCCCCAATTCGCCGTCCTCAAGGTTTTCTCTGTGTCGCTTGGAATGGACAGTACCATACCCTTAGGTTAGTCACACTGCAGAGACCGTTCTGGGCCTTCTTGTGGCAGTGGGTCCCCCATCGACATCCAGCCGGCCGTACAGGGCCATTCCTTCCCTTCCTCCTGGGACGCTGGAGTTGTACAGAGCTCCCTTGTGTCCACCAAGACACTGTTGTGGACGTCCTACAAAACAACAAAGAGGGCTGGTGTGCTGGTAACTAACTGTCTGCTACCTGAGCTTGTTCCCGCAGCCATTGACCACCCACCACAAGCTACATCACACCCTTCAGCCTCCAGGAGCCCGAGCCCTGTCCTCCTGATGCGCTCAACTGTTGTATCTGCCAAGGTGTGGCTGTTACCTGCTGGCCCACCCTCGAAGATAGATGCTTTAGCCTCTCCTTAACCATCTCCTCCTCCCTTTCCTGGCTCCACTCTAGACCAGCTGCCTCAACAGCTGACATCTGAGGCAGAACACTCCCCCATAGCTCCCTCAGCAATTGCACCAACTGGTGGCACTCCCCTGCCTGTACCTGCTCCAACATACCCCCACCATCCAGGGACACTGGGATGCATGTACCACTCCCTCCCTCCTTCTAATGAACCCAAGAAACCTCCTACCACTGCTTCCACAGCCTGCCTAAACAGGCTCCCAAATGGTGCCACGTGCCCCCCACTGGCAACTGGCCTCTGTCTCCCGGGTCTAGGCTTGCTGTCGTCCTACGGCCAGTACCTACCTCACGACCAAAAACTGCCCTCTGAATCGCCCTCACCCTCTTTGCCCGCATTTTGAGAGAAGCCCCACCCACCAAATTCATCTCATATGGGTCATGACCATGAAAATCAAAGTCTTGGACTTCCTGCTCCTCATTGTCTTCACACAAATGTTCTCCCTGTGGCCCACCTTCACTCATGGGCAACACAGCCATCCGCTGCTTCCTGCCCTTCATACGGCCTGTGCCACGGCCTCCTTGACCTGCTTCACATTTAATAGGCCTTTAACGGCACTCCAATCTAGAGATTTATTCAGGGGCGGCCTCGCAGGCACAAGCCCCGCCCTCGGCCTACCACCCTAGTACGAGGGGCTGCTCTCCTCACGCTAGGGCAGCCCCTGCACCTTACCTCAGCTGTTGTAGTAGCAGGGATGTGGTGCAGAAGGGAACAGGCCGCCACCACTGCATCGCCCCCATTGACCAAGAGATCGCGGTTGCCTGCCTCCCACAGCAGCCGAAGTGCCTGGTGCACCATATCTGCACTATCTGCCATCCATAAGACCTGCACAGAAAACAATCAGGCTAAATAGGAAAATCTGGAAAAAAACTGCCTAACTGCCAGCCACCGTGTACCAATAAAGAATGTTGGCAGGTTACTTATAATGGCTGGCTCTATAGCGCTGCCGGCCTGCAAGCCCAAAAGAAGCCCAAATGGGCCCAATAAGGTCAGTGGGCGGCCAGGCTGCAACCATTCGCCAAAACTGCCCGAGGGGCAGACCTCCCGATAGTCAGCTGCCCCCCATGCACCTTCTTGTGTCTTGCGAGTGCCAGCACAAACACACAGTACAAGAGACTAAGAATCTTCTATTTCAGTCAACTAAATATTTAGATTTAGAACGAATGATATGTAGAGTTTCTATTTTCTTGACAATTGTTCCTCAGTATAAGAATGCTCTTTTTCTTCTTTCTTGGGTATATGACAAAAGGCTTTGCTTTGGTATTAAAATTTCCGATGGTAGCTTTGAGCGAGCTTCAGAGAAACCTGTGGTTAACTTTGGGCTCCCTCCTTGGCTAGGTCATCTCTGTATATTCAGCATTAACAGACGGGTGTGCAGTTTACAGCGACAACTCGTACAATCAGCTGTATATTGCATGATAGCCATATTGTGGTTTGGCTGAGAAGATATCAAACTTCAAAACAGACAACAGTGTTTATAAATAGACCTAGATAAATGCTGGTTTAGCAATCTTTTATGTTGTTCCTGGCAGAAGACTCAACTCTCAATGTGATATTGACTCAGAGCTCTGAGGTTGTAAAGTATTGGTTGTGAGTCCAGCAGCTGCATCAGCAAAATGTTCTGAAAATGTATTACATTTGTTTTCTTTGACGATTTCTCAAGTTTTTCAATGTTGACCTGTACAAAGAGGATTGTTTATTGCAACACATTTTGTACAAATGTACCTCTCCACTGTTGTCTATTGGTAGTTATGTTGTGAGCTGATGGCCCTGGTGTGGCTACGTAGGTCTTGTTTAATGTGGTGCACGCCTGTCCTCAGCGATTGGATGCCTTGTGTGAATAGTGCAAGCTAAAACTTGTGAGCCAGACTGCCTATTATTATTTGGTGCAAGTTATAGCTTATGTCTGATTGCCTATTCAGATTTGATGAAAACTGGAGTTTACTTGCTCCGTTTCTTTGTTTGAAGCAAGTTGGAGCTTGCGGACATACAGGCAGATTCATCAAGCTAAATTGCGCTCGCCAAGGGCCAGATTCTGAGAATCTGGCCCTTTGCGAGTGCAATTTTTGCATTTGGGATTCATCATCCCAAATGCAAAAATCGTTATTTGCGAAATCGCATATTTGCGAGGAATTGCATTTAAGGAATCTCTATTAGAGATTCCTTAAATGCAATTCATTAACCAATTTGAAATTGCGAATTCGCAATATTTGGTCGCTATTTACCACGAAGTCTGACTTCGTGGTAAATTGCGAAAAAATAGAAAAAAGCACTTAAGTGCATTTATCTCTGTTGCATGTTACACACACACATGTCCTTTGGACATGTGTGTGCACAACACCTGTGTAAATTTGTATTTCAGGGGTGCTACAGGGTGTCCTTTGGACGCCCCTGGCACCCTTGAAATCGCTATCTTATTTGCGATTAGCTAATTGCTAATCGCAAATAGCAATTTGCTAATTGCAAATAAGGAATGTGTAGGAATCGCAATTTATTTTGCGATTCCTACATGAATCCCGTTTTGCGAGTCTGTAATAGCGATTCCTTATGAATCGCTATTAAAGACTCGCAAAACGGGTCTTTGATGAATCTACCTGATAGTTGCTAAATCTCTTAATCATAATGTACATTAGTGGCCACATAGCAATACTACATCTTCAGGCCTTCCCCTTGTATTACTTTATATTAAAAACATTCAGGAGGATCTTGAGTGTTTCAATTGCAACAACCGTACCTGCCAAACCTGCCTTTCTCTGAAGGAATGGGAACTTCTCTTATTCACGGACCAGCAGATTTAGACATATGTTTATTGGCCCTTGTGGACGTTCCTCCAGTGATCTTATCATCAGTATTTCATCTGGGCAGGAGAGATTTGGGCTCATTCATCCTCTGACACCTAGCACATCTACTCATCCTAAGCTTTGAGCTATCACTCTCCTGCACTTCTTTACTCACCTTACAACCTGATTTAAAATATGGCTGGTTCTTTCAATCTGCCTACCAAGGACTACTTTTGCCTATGACTGAACTTTCTTCTGCTCTCTACAAAAGCAGGTAATAAATATATGTTGCCCCAACATAAACTTTTTTTTCCACTCTCTTGAGATTCCAATCTTTGGATATTTCACTGTTCCATTTAGAGCCATATTGGATTAAGTTTTATTGTTTAGTTAATTAAAACCTTAACCCCTTCGCTGCGTTTGTCGGCCAACGGACGTCACAAGCCCTACATATGTAGTGCTGCGCACATCCGCTGGCCAACAGGCCCCGCCCACTCCGTTAAACAGCCGCACCGTGGCAGAATTGCTGCTGTGGTTAAGCGGTTAACATTTTACTGCATAAAATAAAACAGATCACAGGTAAATTTATCGAATTTAGCACTCTTCCAATAGATACAAACTATCTATAACCATTGTGACTGCCATTGATTAGTAGCTATAAAGAGTTCCACGCTATATGTTCTCCCCTTGCTTGCTTTTCTGTGTAGAGCCTTTCTACATAAAGAGCCTCTTCCATACCATTACACTGCTACACAAAAGTTCTCTTCATTCCACTACTCTATCAGTACTGACCTTCCCCTAAGGGAAATATCTCCCAGCCATTTTCAGTCTGGAGGACCTCCTTCCATAAATGTTCTCATTCAGTCTTTAGACTGTTAGAGCTTTGGAGAGGTTCTTTTCCATTCAATTATGCTTTCAATGCTGTTAGTCCACCTCCCAGGTGCAAAAAGTGCTTGGTGCCCCCAGTTATCACACATAGAATAGACAATAGCACCAAAATCATAAGTGTGTAGGTACAAGAACCAACAAACAGCAACTGTCCAATCTGATCAACTGCATTAGAAATTCATAATTCTTCAGTTAATCTTCGGGGCCCACCACAGTCACTCATGTATTGTGCACTTTCTTCTGTTAACGGAAAGTGACTACTGAGGATGAAATGTCATCATCACAACTAACAGTTTAGGTCCTAAAATTCTTTAACTGAGACAGGCTGTAAATTCAAGAGTTAACACCAATGCAAATCCAGTGCTTCTAAATGGATGGAGAACCACAAATATGGCTGTGTGGGGGCAGCACTTTGGTGCTCTCAGCCCAGAAAACTCTTAATGGCCTCCTGTGTATAGGCTCCATGTTGTTTGTTACACACTTCCCAACATTAAGAAATTCTTGAGTTGGAACTTCCTGTCTTTGGAAGCACCCAGAAACAAGGCCTATCCTTCAAAGAAAATACCAGTATATTTTATCCTCAACCTTAGAAGAAGGAATTACACCTCACTTTGTCTATGAAGGGTTTATTTCAAAGCTCCTGCATTCATGGACAGATAAGCAAAATAAACCACCATTCATAGCAGTTGTAGTGAGTGAGTGAGTAAGTGAGTACTTTCATGTATAGCGCATGGCTACCCTAGAGCATCCCAGCGCTGTAAGACCAGAGGACGTTAAAAAGACATTATTGAAACAAAAATGTCTTTAGTCGCTTCCTGAAAGCCAGATGATTAGATTCATGCCTGATGTTGTCTGGGAGTTTATTCCATCCTTTGGCTACTTGGACAGAAAGCAGGCGGCTGCCCATCCGGGCCAACTTCACCCTGGGTACTACCAGCAGATTTCGTTGGTTGGATCTAAGAGATCTAACCGATTGATGGCGACAAAACAGGGAATCCAGAATGGACGGGCCAGCATTGTGGATGGACTTATGTGCCAAACACATAGTCTTGAACACAATCCTTTCCTGAATTGGTAGCCAATGAAGAAACCGAATTGAGGCCTTCGCTGAACATCGTTTGGGGACTTTCATAAGCAAGCGAGCTGCACAATTCTGCACAGATTGCAGAATTTTTATGGGAGCTGCTGGTGCCCCCATATAGATAGCATTTGCATAGTCCAGTCGCGAAAGAATCAACGACTGGACCAATACACGTCTGGCCTCAAATGGAAGAAGATCTAGGACTTTTTTAAGAACTCGCATCAATCCGTAGCAGGTCGCGGCCACCTTCTTAGCCTGATATTGGATAGTGGATTAATCATTGACTTCAACACCAGGACTTGGATTTATCCAGACACACCTGAGTCCTTTGTTCTAAGATTAATGAAAAATCAACATTATTGGGGGAGGGGGGGGGGGGGAGTACCAAACAATAATGTCAAAATAAACAAAGTTCCTCTGTGTGATCGTCATTTGTTCATGACTTGCACTATGTTAACTGGCAAGCCTCTGCCATCAGTGGGTTCTCTATGGTCAACCATGAGTAAACATGGCTTAGCCAAACACTGGGGCTGCTTTTGACAAGGGTAGTCAAATTAATCACTGTTTGTTAATCTATGTTATACTGTATTCCCACCATTAGTATAGCCCAAAGTTCTGCCCACCTTTGTTACAGCTTGTAGGCTGTGTCTTATTTCTGAGAATAAGATACACTGTACACTGTAAACATCAGTGCATGTATTGTAATTGTATTGCAGTTGCATTTATTGGTGTTTCACATCCCAAATGAGGCATTTATGAATGTGTAGCATAATATTTCATATGAGTGCCTGTCAAGGGGCCTATGTTAGTGGTGGTTTGCAGTTGTTTATGAGGGCCAACGTTGTGTTTTTGTTGCTGAGATTATGCTAGAATTTAATTTAAAAACTAGTGAGAGATAGGACGCCTAATCATTAGGTGGGCATGAAGTGTGTGAATGCAATTTGGCCTATGTGGGAACTTTTTGGTTTTGTGTGTGTACAGCAGGAAGCTTGCAGCTTTCCCTGTGCACTGGATCAGGAGAAGCATGTGATAGAAGACATGGTTGTTCTTGTGAGCATCTACCATCAGTGGAGTGATATGTATTAAACATTTTAGAACCACTTTGAATATGGGCATAGTGAGTACCTTAAGGAGATGCAATCTTGGTTTAACTGTACTGCAACTCCAGGATTCACCACAGCAGCAGAAGGGAAAAAACTTCACGAAAGCACATGTTCGAAATTGGGTCTCAAGTTGGCAGAGGTATGCATCCAGTCCAAGTAGGATCCATAAACCTAGTCAGGGTAAGATACATACTAAAAGAGAACATGTGCTCATTCTCTGGTAGCTTGGCACAGAGCAGGCAGGCTTATCTAAAGAGGCAAATTGTAAAGTATTTGTGCAACACACACACACCCACAAAGTAACACAATGAAAACACCACAAAAATACTCAACACAGGTTTTGAAGAATAGAGAATATTTTTGGGAGGAAATCAAGATCAAAACGACAAAAAATCCAATAAGTAGAATAAGTAGAGTTATGGATTTTCAAAGAATAAACCATAACTAGTGCTTAGAGGTTAATAGCACTAAGGGGTTACTTGAGATCGCGCTAGACCAGGGTAAATCCAAATCTTCAGGCAAACCATGATGGAGGGCAGGCCAGCTACAGGACTCAGACAGGTCCCATTGACAAAGTACCTTGGATGAAGCAAACTCCAACACCGAGGAGGCGCCATGTCATCATCGATCTCGAAGTGTAGGTGCCAATCTGTACAGTCAATGAAGGCTCCGGTGTCTAACCCTTTTATGATGCAGGCACTGTGTTGTCGTCGAGCCACAGTGTCCGCCATCGTTGAGCAGCTCTGTCCATCAAGGCGATTTCGTTGATCTGCTCCTGCATCAGCATCGAAGGACAATGGGCTAGTTCCGATCAGTGCAAAGTCGTCACTGCATCGACATTGATGGTTATGGACAGAAGAAACCACCTTTCAAGGGCCCACGACTGGATTGGAGCCACTTGGTAGGGCAGGACTCATACACGGCAGAGTCCAGGTGCTGTTGCAGAGTTGTAGGAAGACTTCGCTGACTCTGAAGCTTCAGAACAGAGGACAAGCCTGCAAGGCCTTGGAGTCACTCTGGGTTCAAGTGAGAGGGTTCAGTCCTTGTCCTTAGCAGGGCAGGGATCAGCAAGACAGCTCTACAAACCAGAGAAGCAGTTCCTTCAAAACAGGCAGGCAAGAAGAGTGGCAATCCTTGCAGCACAGCAGTCTTTACTCCTGGCAGAGTTGTTCCAAGGTCCAATAGTGTACCTTCCTGGTAGGGTTTGAGCCCAAGTACTTATGCCCAGTTATGCCTTTGAAGTGGGGGCGACTTCAAAGCAGGCCCTTGAAGTGCACATGTCCCCTTTTCTTCCCAGCCCTGGCTCCAGACTATCAGTAGGCGGTAATCAGCCCTTTTTGTGGGAAACAGGACATTGCCTATTCAGGAGTGTCAGCTCCCCCCTCTCTTTCTGCCCAGGAAGAGCTATCAGAATGCAGATGAGTTCTCGGTCACACCCACCCTTCCTGCGTTTGTGGCTGTCTAGAGGGAATGTAAAAGTCAAGCTGTCACCCACCCAAAACGTGCATTGGAGACAGGCTTCAAGTCACCCAGAGCAGTAAGAGCAGAAAAATATTGACTTTGTAAAAATGGCATTTCTAAAAAGTAATGTTAAATCCAGCTTTACCAGTAAAGAGGCTTTATCATTACCATTCCAAGGATATGAATCATGATGCAACTGCTCTTTCTAATCAGGAATTACATTTTAAATGTGTTTTAAGGAATGTCCAATGTTAGCCTATAAGAGGAGTAGGCCTCACAGTAGTGAAAAAACGAATTAAGCTGTTTGTCACTACTAGGACACGTAGAACTTAAAAGTACATGTCCACCTTTTTACTACACAGCATGCTACCATTAAGGCTATATTGGGCCTATCTTAGGGTTGAGTTAGGTGTAATTAAAGGGGAGTTTAAGGCTTGGCAAGTGGTTTAAATGCCAAGTCAAAGTGGCAGCAAACTGCGCAGACCGACCTTGCAATGGTTTGAAAGGCTACTTGTGTGGGTGGTACAACCATGTCTGCAAACCCACTAGTAGTATTTAGATTACAGGCCCTGAGTATTTGGTTATAAGTGAACTAAATATGCCAATTGGGTATACACCAATGTCCTGAACAAATAGAAGCCCTAGGGGGAAGAAAGGGGGATAATCAACAGGTCGCCCCCTACTCAATACTATTGCAACAACAAGAGACCTGCCCCTACTGTGTGTGAGGCCATACATCCACCATACTATTATTCAAGCTGATAACTTCTTTAGGGTATCACATGCAGTGGGATGATTTGCCCTTCTGCTAAAGTGTACTCAAAATCACTATTTCGGATTAAAAATACTTGTGGTACTGTGGTGACTACAACTCACTCTCCTCAAATGAAACAATCTTCACAGTGAAAGGAGTAGAAGATTGAAGAAGCAAGAACAAATGTGTGGAGAAAGTTGGCAGTGCCTCACGGGAGTAACACCAAGGGAGGAAACACAGACGGGTACTCGCCTGTGTCCTCACGATCTCATCATCAGCATCTGCCAACTGTGAATAAAGTAGACAGAAAGAAAAAGTGCAGACTGAACAATAACCAAAAAAGTGCTGTGTATGAGTGACCCTGTGGGGTTACCAAACTCTAACCTAGAGATTTGGTAAACCTGCCAATTAAAAGGAGCTAGGCTACACTGGCTATACTATTTTTATTATATGCTGTGTGCCTGCTCTGTTAAAAACCAACATGTTTCATTGCCATGCTCAATTTACCAGCAACTTCATCAGGATTGTAAATGTAAATGTATTGCGATTTATATAGCGCATGTATCACCCGAAGGCATCAAGGCGCTTGCTTAGGGAACCCATCCTGGTATTCCCCTGTGAGATACCCCGGCAGGGTATCCGCAAGGTGAAAGCCAGGCATCCCGCCGCAAGGGGCCGTTGTGGAGATTAAGCAAGCTATTGCCCAGAGTCGCAGAGTGTGAACCCATGAATCGAGTAGGCACCGGAGCGAGAATTGTCGAGTCCATGGACATTTTAGGACTCAAGACCCCGCCGAGCCGGGAATTGAACCCTGGTCCCGGGCTGACCTCTGCTTCCAGGTCTGCCTCCTCTAACCAGTGAGCCACACTTCTCCATTAGGGATTGGGGTCAGCGAGTTCTCTGCACCTTGTTTCTCTGTTTATTGTACCTGTAATCACATATAAAACATACCACGTAGTTAATTAACACACATATCTTGAACCTACTTCAATTAGAAACCTGACAACTGGGGTGTATATGTAGCGCAGGGTACAGCTTGATATATGTTCCCTTCTCAATATTTACCAGGTGGCTGCCGTTCATGTGTATACCAGTGCCCCCGTAGAAGAAACTAAAAACCCACAGGTCTCTGTAGATTCGTTACAGGTCCTGGTATGCTGCCTTGGGTCAGTCTATAACATAAAGAAGACATGAGAGCATTAACTTTTGTCTCCCGCTGTTGTATTGCTTATCGGTATCAGTAATATTAGCCGTCCCTCTTTTATGCAGCTTTCCAAACTTGACGGGTCTAAGACTCCTATTATTGTCAATGCCTGTTTTAAAAGCCCCATGGCAATACATGTGGTTACGGGAGCTCACAAACAGTGTCTAGTTGTAGTCACCACAGTACCACAAGTATTTTTAATCCGAAATAGGGATTTTGAGTACACTTTAGCGGAAGGGCAAATCATCCCACTGCATGTGATACCCTAAAGAAGGTATCAGTTTGAATAATAGTATACACCAATGTCACCATGTTTTACGGAAAGAGCACATGCACTTTAGCACTGGTTAGCGGTGGTAAAGAGACCAGAGTTCTAAAGACAACAAAAACGAGGTCAGTAAAAGGGAATGAGGAAGGCTAAAAGTTGATTGTGACCCTTCAGAGAGGGCCATTTTCCAGCAACATGTGATCAAGAGCAGGTGATGACCAGGCACAGTGTCTTAAGGAGAAACAATATGTAGCAGAGAGACAACTGTTCATGTGGACATTGTACAGGATATTTAATACTAACAGTGCCAATCGCAATTACTATTGGTATACGAATGCTAAAAGAGAAGACCAATTACACAGACCACAATATAGGGGCCAATTATTGTTGGCGCAAATCGTATAATTATATTGTAATACAGCTGGAAAAGTGCTCAGTGTCCCAAGTGAACTTAGAAGCTATACAAATGGCACACAATGGCTACACTTTCCAAAGTAGTGCTTCCATTGGCACGTCAAATCCACATTCGCATGGTGCAGAACTGCACTTCTATAAAGAGAGCGCAGAAGTTTGTACACACAGGATTAACAATCCACCCCAGTACCGGTATGGACTTGCCCTCAACAATGTAGTATACTGCACTGAAAGCTGACAGAAACCATAGCCTCTAGCAGCAATTGACATAAGACTAAATGTTGAGCTGGTGGGACCCAAGTCTCACATATCAGATTATCCATGAACTAAATGGATGCGCGCTGAAATTGGGGTTCCCCTACCCCCACAGGGGCTGCAGGGGCCGGCGTAACGCCGCTGCTTTCAGCATTAAATAACACTAAAATCCACTCTGGATCTGGTGGGAAATCACGAAGCCAAAGAAGCCTTTCCTCCATTTCGGCCGAGATTGCGCGGGCTGAAAACTCCTTTGCACTTGGTAGCTAGCTAGTACTCAAAGTAAAAACAGCTGCTGGATCTGTTGCGCATTCACACAAAATGCCACTACCCATCACGTGGCGCAGTTCTTGTCAGACGAGTTCTGCCTTCACTTGCTGAAAGCGTGACGCACCGTCGGTATTGTATATAATACGGAAACCGCGCCAGAGTCCTAAGCTTTAATTAATGGCAGTCTAAAGAAAGGCGCGCGAGCACCGCAGTCTGACCCGCATGCACCGATTCTAATCCAAAAACCATACATCTTTCCACTTTTCCTCAGCTCGACAACCACTTAAGAATACCACCAAGGCAATCCTTTTTCCAGACGCGCACAGCACAGGGAGAGAGAGCTCAGCAGAAGGGCAGACAGAACAATCAAACTGATCTCTGGACGAGCCGGCTCACCTCAGGCTCAAGGTCGGTGCAGCTCAGGCCGCCATGTTTTTCAAAGGTGGCTGGGCCTACCTCATCTGCGTTCTTCGTCGGTGTCAGACTCCTGTATGCTACGGGAGATTTCATTTCAGGACACTGTGGCTAATGTGGAAGCCCTGAAATGTCTCAAATAACTGCTTACAGTCATGATGAAATTACTGCCTGCCATGGCTATCATAGATGCAATTTGGCAAATGAGAGATCTTTTCCTCCGGAAATTCATGAGTCCAGAACTAGTTTACTGTACAACGATCCACAAAGCATTAAATACTGATGGCAGAGGCAGCTCCCCCTCTAGGGGCTAGGAGCGTCGTCTTACTGTTTCTCGCAGTGTGAGAAACAGAAACATAAAATGGTCATACATTTCCGTTATTACCATTTTATATTTGTTTGGGGGGGGCTGCTCTGAGAGCAGGGGAGGAGAGGAGCGGTGTCCCTGCCCACTCTAGAGTGTGCAAAGACTATTTGGTCGGGCCCCTGGGGCCGCCCAAACCAGTCATGCGCACACTGCCTTTTCTCTCTGTAGGCCTACATGGAGAAAATAGCCTCCCCATTAGCCCCTGGCTGGTCAGCGTCTCAACCAATCACAACGCTGCTTGAGCAGCGTTGCGATTGGCTTTGGGGAGGGAGGGAGCCTTGCTGTCTGTTTCTGGTTCCTGGAGAGCAGGCCCAGCCGTTAGAAAGGTAACTTTAATTATCTATATATTTTTTAATTAAATTAAAGCCCCCTTGCACGATCCCTCCTTTCCCTGCATGACCCCCCCCCCGCGCATTCCCGTGTCCCATCTCACGAGTCATGCCAGCCACAACTGACTGATGGCCTATTTGGTGATTGATGGTAAGTGAATGGGTGTGCACACACGACATAAAAAAAAAACCATCAAAGAGGTCGCTGATAGGCAGGTTTGTTGGGAGCTTTGCTATGCAAAACACACCCCATTTGCTATGGGGTCACTTGCCACAGTAGAAATGCCCTCTCTCCGCCCACCTGTGGAGGCCCCTCCTGCCATCCCCCCATGGTATCCCTGGCATTCAGCAAGGATTCTCTTTCAAATGCTCACGAAAGGTACACACAAACATTCACCCAGGCACCTTCACTTTGGTAACATTAATTTCAGCACTTCAACGTTTGTTCACTCACTCAGGTCTCACTTCTGAGTTGTCTTGTGCCCAGTAGCACATAAAATGCCGTAGTCTGGCGCAACAAGGAAAAGGGCCCCTTTCACTGTCGTAAAATACAGCATTTACCAGGGTTCAATAGGCCCCCAGGGCCCTAAACCCAGTGCCATTGCACCTGCTTCTCAAATGCTAACTATGCCCCTGCTTGTGCCACTCATTTGGAACATCATTTTTGGTAGCTTGTAAGATATTATATTTGCAAAAATGTATTGCGTCTGATTCATGTCAGTGGAAACTTGGATTGTGCCACTGATATGGTCCCAAAATGGCTCCGATTTGCAGTGGATCCGTTGAGCTCCTCAGAAAACAATGATCAGAACTAATAGGACTAAATCCATCTTTGTGTTAATTATTAGACCAATGGCTGAATTTTTTTATAATCACATTTTTATTGGTTTTGAAAACGACAGCACGATAATTCATTACAATGTGGCATACAGCTCATTAAACCCAATGCACAAGTTACTACTTGTGTAACGATATATCTGTAAGAGACATTAGTTAGTGATAGATTCCTTACCTTAGAATATCCCCAGGCGTCAGACTGGATCCGGAAAATTTTGCGTAGCAGTACCCTTGCGCGTCGGTAGGCGTCGTCTGCGGCTCCGCGTCCGTCGTCGGCGTCGTGGGCGCCGTGATGACGTCGTCGGAGTATATAGACGCCGCCTCCGCGTGCTGACGTCAGTTCTTAGCCACAGCTTTTCCGCGCCAGAAGCGCAGAGCCATGACAAAAACCGACACTGGTGCCAAGAAAACTAGGGCCCTGAAAGGGGATGACCTTAACCCTAGATATCGGTTCGCAGAACGGGGAGGATGGGTGGGTCGGTAAGGAATCTATCACTAACTAATGTCTCTTACAGATATATCGTTACACAAGTAGTAACTTGTGCATCTGAAAGAGACACGTTAGTGATAGATTCCTTACCTTAGAATAGATACCCCAGCAATACCATCCCCGCGGTGGTGGGTCTGCGAACCAATATTTACACCAGAAAGTCCTGGAGAACGGAACGGCCGAAGTAGCCGTCCCTCCGGACTTGACTGTCCAGGCAGTAGTGCCTCGCAAACGTGTGCAACGAAGCCCACGTAGCCGCCTGGCAAATGTCCTGCAAGGGCACGCCGCGGCCCAAGGCAGTTGTAGTGGCCGTGGCTCGAGTGGAATGAGCCCGCAGCCCAACAGGTGGTTCCTTCTTAGCCAAGGAGTAACATGCCTGGATGCACATGATAATCCATCGAGAAATGGTCCTCTTGTGCACCGCTTTCCCTTTCTTAGCGCCCGCGTACCCAACAAAGAGTTGATCATCCACCCGGAACTGGCGTGTGCGATCCAGATAGAATGAGAGCGCACGTTTTGGGTCCAGACGGTGGAGCCTCTCCTCCTCTCTCGAGGGGTGCGGAGGCGGAAAGAAGGTGGGCAATGTGATGGACTGCCCAATGTGGAAGGCCGTGACCACCTTAGGCAAGAAGGAGGGCCTAGTCCTCAAAACAACCTTGTCCGGATGGACTGAAAGGAAAGGAGGCTTACAAGAAAGAGCCTGGAGCTCACTCACTCTCCTGGCAGAGGTGATGGCTACCAGGAATGCAGTCTTCAAAGAAAGAAGGCGAAGTGGACAGTTATGAAGCGGCTCAAAGGGAGCGCACATCAGAAATGTGAGAACCAGATTCAAGTCCCATTGAGGCATCACGAAAGGAACCGGAGGAAAGGTATGAGTGATGCCCTTCAGAAATCTGTTAACTATTGGGGACTTGAACAAAGAAGGTTGGTCAGGCAGCCTCAGAAAGGCTGAAAGAGCCGAAAGATAGCCCTTGATAGTGCCCAGAGCAGAGCCCTGCTGGGCAAGAGAAAGAAGGAAGAGAAGAACCTCAGAGAGAGGGGCATTGAGAGGATCCACAGCCTTTGCTGTGCACCATGCCACAAATCTGTTCCACCTGCAGGCGTATACCGTTTTTGTGGAGAGACGCCTGGCTGCCAGAATGATGTCGCAAACTTCAGGAGGCAAGTCAAATGGCCTCAACTGCCGCCGCTCAATCTCCATGCATGGAGGTGGAGACTGGACAGGTTCGGGTGGAGGACCGTCCCCTGCTGCTGCGACAGAAGGTCCTCCTGAAGAGGCAGACGAACCGGGGGATCGACAGACATACTGAGTAGCTCGGGATACCAGTACCTTCGTGCCCAGTCCGGAGCCACAAGGATGACTTGTGCCCGATCGCGCTTGATCTTCTTCAGCACTCTGGGCAGAAGAGGTATAGGCGGAAAGGCGTACAACAGACCGCAGCTCCACTCGCGACGAAAAGCGTCTCCGAGCGAGTGCCGCCTTGGAAATTCCAACGCGCAGAACTGATGACATTGCGCGTTCTCTTCGGTGGCGAATAGATCTAACCAAGGCTCTCCCCAACGCAGAAAGAGGCCTTGCGCCACGTCCGAGTTCAGACGCCATTCGTGATCCATCGAGCACCGACGGCTGAGTTCGTCCGCCCTGGCGTTCAGAGAACCTGCCAGGTGTTGAACCACCAGAGTCACGCCCTGATGTTCCAGCCACTGCCAGAGGCGCAGAGCCTCCTGGCAGAGGGTCCACGACCCCACACCGCCCTGTTTGTTGCAGTACCACATGGCGGTGGTGTTGTCCGTGAACACCTGCACTACACTCCCTCGGACAGACGGGAGGAATGCTTTCAGTGCCAGACGAATCGCCCGCAGCTCCAACAGATTGATATGGAGCCGGGATTCCGCCGGAGACCAGAGTCCTCTGATCTCCGCCTCTCCCAAGTGGCCACCCCAGCCCTGGAGGGACGCGTCCGTCACAACTACGTGCTCCGGTTGGGGAAGGGAGAGGGATCTGCCGTTGACCCAATCGCGGTCCGTGAGCCACCACTGCAGCTGTCTCGCAGTGCCCTCCGAGATCAGGACATGGTCGGAAAGGTTGCCCCGGTGCTGGGCCCACTGAGACTTCAGGTCCCACTGCAGAGCCCGCATCCGCCACCGAGCGTGATGCACCAGAAGGATGCAGGAGGCCATCAGCCCCAGAAGCCGCAGCGTCAACCTGACCGAAACCCGGGATAACGGCCCGAAGATCGGGATCAGGGCCTGAATATCCCGGACTCGCTGTTCGGGCGGGAAAACCCGAAACTGCGCCGAGTCGAGAACCGCTCCGATGAAAAGGAGCTTCTGAGAGGGGCACAGGTGCGACTTCGGCACATTGATGGAAAACCCCAGCCTGTGTAGGAGTTCCGCCGTAGTCTGGAGGTGGGTGACGACTGCCTGGGGCGAGCCCGCCTTCAACAACCAGTCGTCTAGGTAGGGGAAGACTGAAACCCCTAACCTGCGCAGGTGAGCTGCGACCACCGCCATCACCTTCGTGAACACCCGTGGGGCGCTGGTAAGGCCGAAGGGGAGCACGGAAAACTGAAAATGCTCGTGGCCTACCGTGAACCGCAGGTAACGCCGGTGGGCCGGCAGGACGGGGATGTGGAAATACGCATCCTGCAAGTCCAACGCTACCATCCAGTCTCCTGGGTCTAGGGCAGTCAAGACCTGAGCCAGTGTCAGCATTTTGAACTTCTCCTTCCGGAGGAAGCCGTTGACGTTCCTCAGATCCAAGATAGGGCGTAGGCCCCCTTTGCCCTTCTTGGGTACCAGGAAGTAGTGGGAGTAGCAACCACGTCCTACTTCTGGCCCAGGAACGCGCTCGATGGCCCCCTTGGCCAAGAGGGCCGAAACTTCCTCCTGCAGGAGCCGCAAATGATCCCCCGATACGCGGTGGTGTTGCGGTGGCATGGCTTGAGGGGTCGTCTCGAAGGGGAGGGAGTAGCCCCTTCGGACGATCTGCAGCACCCACCTGTCCGAAGTGACTGCGCGCCAGTGAGAGTGGTGATGGCGAACCCTGCCTCCCACTGGCGTCACATGGGCCGAAAAGCACGGACTAGGAGGGTTTTGAGGCGGATGCTGCGGGGGCAGGTGTGGACTGGCTCCGCTTGCCTCCCCGACCGCCTCCACGGCGGTTTCCACGGCCGCCGCCGCGCTGGACGACAGTTTGCGGCGAGTGGCTGGCGGCACGCGTGGGGACGCCCCTTCCGTGGCCACGAAAGGAGCGAAAAGCAGCCACTTGCTGGCGCGGGGCCGAGAGGCCCAAGGACTTGGCCGTAGCCCTGGAGTCCTTAAAGCGCTCGAGCGCGTGGTCTGCCTTGTCGCCAAAGAGGCGACGGCCATCGAACGGCATGTCCATGAGTGTATTCTGGACATCAGCCGAGAAGTTGGCGGACCTAAGCCAGGCGTGGCGTCGAATCGCCACCGTCGTAGCCATCGCTCTGCCCAGCGAGTCAGTGGTGTCCAGTCCGCACCTGATCGAATATTTCGCTGCGTCCCGGCCCTCCACCAGGGCTTGGCCGAGTTTGGCCCGTACCTCCAACGGACACTCTGGCAGCAATTCCGCCACCGTTTCCCATATAGAATGGGTGTAACGGCCCAAGAGGCATGCGGTGTTGGAAGACCGCAGTCCACAGCTAAGGGACGAGAAGACCTTTTTGCCAAAGGCCTCGTACTTCTTGGATTCCCGATCAGGGGGTGCTGACGGGAAGGCGGTCTGGGAGTTAGAGGCCTGGATAACCAGACTCTCGGGGGTGGGGTGGGTGGACAGGAAACATGGGTCGCCCGGAGCCGGGCGGTGGCGTCTGGCCACGTTCCTATCTACAGGCGAACCTGTAGCGGGCCTGGACCAAGTGCCCAACAGAACGTCCGACAAGGCCTCATTAAACGGCAGCATTGGCTCCATGGAGCATGACTGCGGCTTAAGGACCTCTGTGAGGAGGTTAGTCCTCACGGCCGCGACGGGGAGCTCAAGGCCCAAGGCCTTAGCAGCCCTCATCAACACCACACTATACGTAGCGCCCTCCTCCGAAGCCACGGAGGGAGGAGAGACGAATCCAGCGTCTGGAGAGGTGTCCAGGCCACTGGCCTCCCCAAGGTCTCCTGTCCAGTCCATGCTAGACTGACATTCCCTTGTCAGAGGGTCCTCAGACCCCTCCCAGTCCTCCTCTTCCCTCATCTCCTGAGACTCAGGGTCGTTAGTGAATGAGGATGGTTCGTAGGGATAGAATTCCCCGAACGGCGTCGGGATCGGCGCCGACTGGCGCCGTCCCGACGTCGGGACCCATAGAGAGGAGGTATTGGGGGCGGCGTCGGCCGGGACCGACGCCAGCGGGGACACCACACGGACCGACCCCGGGGGGGTCGTAAGGTCCACCGGGGACGCTCCATCGCCCGACGAGGGCCGAACGGCACCCTGCGGCGTCGGACCCGAAGGCACCGACGACGCCGGGGCCGCCGAACCCTGCGGCGCCGAGCCCGAGGGCAGCGGCGGCGTCGGGATCGCAGAGCCCTGCGGCGCCGGAGTCGAAGACGCCGGCGGCGTCGAGGCCGAAGCACCCGACGGCGTCGGGGTTGAACCCGACCCACTAGGGCCCCCAGACGGGTTCGCTGGGCCCGAAGGCGCCGCGGAACCCGTCGGAGAAGAAAGGGACCTCATGGCCATGAGGAAGCACTCTATCTCCTCCGGCGTCGCGTTCAGCCCAGGGACCGGGGGGTATGGAGCCGAACGCGGCGCCCGCGACTCCTGAGGAGCCGCGTGGGCGGTGTCACCCGAACCCCCGGCCGCATCGCGCGAGCGTCGGGGGGAGTCGGAAGAGCGATGATGCCTCTTCGACTTCTTATGCTTCTTACCTGACGACTTGGACCCGGAGGAGTGGCGCCGACTCCCGGAGCTGTGACGGCTCCGCCCCCGCGACCTGTCCCTCGACCTCCCGTGGGACCGGGACCGGGACCTCACACGGCGCGGGGCTGACTGGCGGATCTCGAGTCGCCTGCGGGACCGCTCCCGCCTGGCCTTCCTCGAGAGGGCCCGACAGTCGGAGCAGGCCTCGTCGTCATGGTCGACGCCCAAACACGTCAGGCACAGTCGGTGCGGATCCGTAACCGACATGAGTCGTTCGCAACCGCCGCAGTGCTTGAATCCGGGCATCCCTAACGGCACCGTCGGAGTCGTGAAGACTTCGAAAGAGATCAAAAAGATCCAAAAAGTTAGTCAAAAAATGACCAGGGAACTGCTTTTTCCAGATCTGCGCTGGCTGGCGCGGAAAAAAGAAGAACTGACGTCAGCACGCGGAGGCGGCGTCTATATACTCCGACGACGTCATCACGGCGCCCACGACGCCGACGACGGACGCGGAGCCGCAGACGACGCCTACCGACGCGCAAGGGTACTGCTACGCAAAATTTTCCGGATCCAGTCTGACGCCTGGGGATATTCTAAGGTAAGGAATCTATCACTAACGTGTCTCTTTCAGATGGCTGAATCTTAATTAGATTACCGTCATACGGAGGGTAAACCAACGTAAGTAATTGTTAACGTGCATGTTTTTGGAGACAACCTTCCTACCGCCTCTGCTTCTCAATGTTGTAACCTTCTCACTTTGTTGACTGATCAAGATTAGAAAGACTGTCCTATTTTGTAACTATTATGGGGTTTTCTGCCAGACAACTGAGTTTTAAATATGAGATAGAAAGATACGCTGCAACACTCTACGTCACTGCGGTCCACGCCACTGCATACTATGACACTCTACACCATTGCACTCTGTCAATGCACTCTACGCCACTTTTTTCTACTCTGCAACACTCTACACCACTGCAGTCTATGCCAATGCACTCTACTTTGCAAAACTCCACGCTCTGTCACTGAACTCTGTGCCACTGCATGCTGCGCCACTCTACACAATGTCCTCTATGTCACTGCACTCACCGCCACTCTATTCTACTCTGCACCACTTTACTCCGCAACACTTAATGCCACTGCACTCTACACCAATGCACTCTACATCACTACACTCTAACACACTCTACTCTGCATGACTGCACTCTCTGCCATTGAACTCTACACTACTCTGCACCACTCTACTCTATACCACTGCACTCTACTCTGCACTACTCACCTCTACGGCAATGCACTCTATGCCACTACACACTCTGCCACTCTGATCTACTCTGCCCCATTCCACATCCACGCAACTGCCCTCTAAACGAGTCTATGCCACTGCTGTACTCTATCCTGCACCAATTCACTTTACCATGTACTACTTAACTCTACTCTGAAACAATCTACTCTAGGCCACTGCTCTTCATGTCACACTACTCCACCCTGTGCCACTTCACTCTAAGCCATTGCACTCTACGCCACTGCACTCTATGCTGCACTAGTCCACTCTGCTCTACACTGCACCACAACTCTGCACCACTCTACTCTGTGCCACTCTACTCTATGCCACTGCACTCTATGCCAATGCACTCTAAACCACTTCACTTCAAGCCACCCACTCTATGCCATTCTACTATGCATCACTATACTTTATGCCACTTCACTCTGGCCACCCTGCTCCACTCTACAACACTCCACTCTATGACATTCTAGTCCATTAAACTCTACTTCACTCTATGACACTCTACTCCACTCTTTGCCACTCTATGACACTAGTCCGCTCTTCAATAC
This sequence comes from Lissotriton vulgaris, assembly GCF_964263255.1. Taxonomy (NCBI): domain Eukaryota; kingdom Metazoa; phylum Chordata; class Amphibia; order Caudata; family Salamandridae; genus Lissotriton; species Lissotriton vulgaris. The sequence continues at coordinate 1,091,764,726 of NC_141689.1, read as the reverse complement.
TCTATGCAACTCCCTCTATGCCACTCCCTGCCACTTTTCCCAACGCTATTCTATGACACACTACCCCACTCTACTCCACTTCACTACTCCACTCTGCGGCACTTCACTATTCAACACTACGCCACTCCACTCCACTCTGACACTCTATGCCACTCCACTCTACAACACTCTACTCCACTCTGATACTCTACTCAATGAGGATTTTCAGGGGGACTAAGAGTTTCAAATCCTCGTGAGGCAGAGGAGGAGGCCTCCAATCAGTAACATCTGCCTGCTACAACTTGGATTGGCGCTATAAAGCGCATCACACTCACCAGCAACGAAGGATGTATTCCGGACTTGCAGAGGGACTATGAGGCCTAGATCTACGTGAAGCTGAGAGAAGACCCCAATCAGTGACACCTGCCTGCTACAAGTTGGTTTGGTGCTATAAAGTGCATCACACTCACCCGCGACACAGGACACATTACAGAGTTGCAGGAGGACTACGAATCCCAGATCTTCATGAGAAAGAGGAGGAGGCCGCCACTCAGTAACACCTACATCTGCTTGCTGCAACTCAGTTTGGTGCTATAAAGCACATTACACTCACCCACGGCATGGGACGCACCCGGGCAGCACCAGGAACAGCCAGGTCAGGGCCACTCCTCTTGGCTTAGCCTTCCACCACCTTTCCACAAGTTCTATTATAACATCTGATACAAGGTAATATTCATTTTTTTTCCAGGGCCAGGATTCTTTCCTGGACAATGAGTTCTGCTTCTCTCCTCTCCTTTATGTAACACCTCATTTCAAAAGGAAGGGGCTTAGCAGCATTTCCTGCTCCTCGTCCGGCTTGGTCCTCTGTGCTGCCTATACACCATACACCAGCTGGGTCCCAAGTTTGCTATCAAGCAGATCCTGTTGACACAGCCCACTGGGTTATTGCTCAGCACCTGAGGTGGGAATTCATCCCCCAACGCTGATCGGAACCAAGCTCTGCCTGTACGGCTCAATTAGATAACCACATCACATATTTGCTCAGCACCCAGGGTGGAAATTCATTCCCCAGTGCGTAATGGAACTATGAGGTGCCTGCATGGCCAATTTTCATAACTTCTCTACGTTTGCTCAGCACCTTGGGCGGGTATTTTTCCCTAGTAACCAGGAGAACTGTCACCAGCATGGTGACTGCGCATTTGCACTCTATTTTGGGTGAGACTTGGTTTTATATCGTACACAGGACCTTCAGGCATGTCTGGCACAGATAAGAGTAGTGGGCGGGTGGGGGGGATGAAGTAGACAGATGACGGGATAGGTAAACTTAAACACAAAAAAATACAAAAAACCTTGTGCCCACTGCATCGCCATCTCACCAGTAATAGACAGCATTCCGCAATCATAGTCTAGGTCTATCATTGTCCCGATCTATAAAAGCGGAAAAGAACCGACCCGCATTGCTATAGACCCATCTCACTGGTAGATTCAATAGTTAAGACCATGGGTAATGCCATCCTTTCTAAGGTGTCAGTTTGGCTGGATATAAATAAAGTTTTGTCCAAGTAGCAGTATGGTTTCAGTGCAAGCAGAAGCACCCTGGGCCAAGGTCTGAATTGCACCTGATCATAGATAAATATACCATCGCTAAGAATGGCCATTTACATCTGGCATTTATGGACCTTTCATCAGCATTCGACAAGGTCAATAGAAGCAAACTATGGTCCATTTGTTTAAACATGGGTCTGGACACAGACATTAGGTACTTTTACACGACCTGCATACGCTTTGGAGGCAGTTGTTAGATACAACCAAGATGGGAATACCTCTTTTCCTCTTAACGTTTATCATGGAGTCAGACAGCCAGTGGTGCAGTTTTCTTATCAAGGACCATAATGTGCTTAACTCATTTGTTAGTTTAACAACAAATTGGATTTATGTACAAACTTTAGCAAATCCCATACTATGGTGGTGGGGAGAAGAAGTAAGGAGTGGAAGTTTTATACCCTGGTGGGGGTGAGATTTCCAAGGTAAAAGCTTTTCCCTACCTTGGGCTCTTTTTGACGAAAAGGGCTCATGGACCCCTCCTATTAAAAGTCAAAAGGAATGCCATGGCAAGGGCCGTGGCTTCGATGTCTGAATTTGCAAGTTGGTTGGGGGCTAAGCCCATTAAGGCACTAATTCAAATCTACTAGTCAAAATGCATTGCTCTGGGCTGGTCTCATACGGCAGTAAAATCTAGGGCTATAAAGAGGCCCCTGATATTCAGGTAATTGAGAACAAGTTTCTGAGATGCTTACTTGTTGTGCCCCAATGTAGGAAAGTGCCCTTTTTGACAGGGTCCCCCCCACTTTTTGCCTGGTATTTTATGTGATTTTGACTGGAAGTGCACTGGTTTCCTGCTAACCAGGTCCCAAGTGCAAGATCGCTTCCCCAAAACTGTGCAATTGTTTCCTCCAATTGGTGATACCTTTATTACCCTTTGTAAGTCCCTAGTGTATGGTGCCCTGGTGACTGAGGTCCTAAAGAGGGCCTCTAAGGGCTGCGGGCTGCCACTGCATGTTGCGTGTCTTGGTGCAGCCAAAAGTGAAAATACAACATGGAACACAGCCTGTGTGCCCTGCCTGCTCACACTGCATGCAGTATAAGTAAATCACCCCTACAGCAGCCCGTACCACATTAAGCAGGGTGCACTATGCTATATGTGAGGGCATAACTGCATGAACAAATATGCCCCAGTACTGGTCAGTTCCATTACTGCCAGTACAGGTGATCAGGGAAGTCATTCTAAAAGCATGTGCGGGACGCTGGTGAAAATGAGTGTCCCAGCTATATGATGGCTTTACTGAAGATAGGGATGTTTGGTAACACACATTTCATATTCATAAACCCACATAGATGCCGGTGTCAGATTAGTAATACAAGCTCCCAGAGGGCCCCACAGATGTGCCCCCAGAAAACCGACCCGTTACTGGTGTGCTGACTGATTGGTTTTCACCAGCCTGCCACCAGACATAGATTTCTGACCCCCAAGGGTGAGGGAAGTTGCTCTCCAGGAGCCATAAACCAAGCCTGCTTGAGCAGGAAAGCTTTGCACCACCCACCCACAGGATGACCTGCAGATTAGCATTCCAGGTCCAGGGAGCTACAAAGAGGCCCACCACCTTTGGCATGCAAATCTGCTTTCTCTCAAAGAATGTGAAACTGACCCCCTTTGTCCTGAATCCCTTGGCACAGCGACAGGTGGGAAAATTAGCTAGGCAAGATAGGCGTGTCCACCCTCAGGTGAGCACCACCACTGAACTGTGCTACCCAAAGTGGATGCGACTTTCCAGAAGTGACCATCTTGGTGATGACAAATTTAGGATCTTTGGAAAAGGGTTATGTCTATATGGGGCGTAGTGACTCCAGAAGTAAGTTGCCCATTAGCTACTATACTGCACTCCCCTAACACCCATAAATTCAGTACTTTGTGGATCCCTGGCACCAGGAAATAAGATCCTGCTGACAAAAAGAAGAAGAAGGTCTGAAGAGCCGGAAAGCAAGAACTGCAGAAGAAGCAGCTGACTTGGTACCAGCCCTGCTGGCCTGTTCGCCTATTCTCAACAATTGCACCAAAGTCATCTTGTCCAGCAAGCTGCTGATCCTCTAAAGCCTGAGAGTACTGCCAGCACTTCGCCAAAGACTCAGAGACTTTCATGGACCAACGGAACAGCGTCTTGCAGGTACCAAAGACTCAGCTGCGAGGCTCCAAGACAGCGGAATTCCGATACTGGAAAGCACCACTGCACGGCACACTTCACTCAAGCTGCCTAGCTTGAGCTGAAGTGTGCCGATGGTGCCAACCTGGTCCCCAGATCCTGTCAACCTACGAAGAAGAAGGACACTGAAGAGTTCCGAAAGCAGAAGACTGCAGAAAGGGAACTGACTTGGCACCAGCCCTGTCGGCCTGTCTGCTGTTCCCCATCAAAACTGTGCCAAAGACTCCTTGTCCTGCAGCTGTTGTGCTTCCAAAGCCTGTGAAGACAGCCTGTCTTCAATAAAGACTCAAGGACTCCTGTGGAGTAGCAGAGCAGGCACCCTAAAGAAGACTCTGAGACTCGGGAACTGCAAAAGCCTGGTGTTGCAAAGCACCACTGTACCCACTGCTTCTAACCCCTGCTGAAGTGTGCCAATGGTGCCAGCATGGTCCACTGGCCCTCAGAGACAAAGCCCACCTTAGACATGCCTACTGTCCACTTCCCTATGCCACTTGCAGCCTCTGCTTGCAGGCCCATTCTAGCTCTTGTGCTCTCGGTGATGAACATCCAACTCCTAAAGACACCCCTGATCCAGTTGCCCCTGGAGAAGAGGACCAAAGGCATACTCATGTCTCCAAGCATCGCTAAAGTTGAGCCCACTTGTTGCTTCAGCTCGACTGGCCGGCTTGTTCGAGCCTGCAGCCTCTTTTTCGATGGCCCGATCTCCATAGACTTGAATGGGGTACCCACTGTTGTAAAGCACCTCTTTGCATGTTATAACTCTTTTCAGCATACCATAAAAAGAGCTGGCTTCCTACACCCAATCTATGGCTTCGTTTGTGGTGCATGAGAAGCTAGGAGTGGGCTACATCTTGGAATTGTTGGGAATTCACACTTTAATATGATGGATTTCAGTTTGGCTAAATCCAGAATCGGAGTTAAACAGAACAATTGTGATGGACTGTTTGCACCTCAATAAGTCAAAACTTATCTCATAGTTAAACCACATTAGATCAGCCTTTACGGATTTGGCCGGTCCGATTCATATGACCACCCTGACGGTATTGTAAGAGACGATCTTGTTTGGGTAAAAAAAATGTTTGTGCGCAGTACAAGTATCCAGGGAGAACAGAGAGTTAGTTAAGCCCTCTGTTCGTGTACGTTATCACCAAAACATGTGTTCTCATTGAGCCATACTTCACATTTGTCACAAACTCCCAACATCAGTTCCTGCTGACTAGATTCAGGTTGAACTTAGTGCATTGGCTTCTGGTGGGCCCTTTGGGTTGGAATAAAGTTGAGAACCTGGCCCTTGTGGTTGTGACCATTTTTTCGATCAAGACACCATGCACTTTGATTTATTTAGTGATTACTATAGCTATGCCCGCAATCAATTCATTTTACCCTTATTAAGAGGGAAACATTTTACCCAAGCCAGACCTGCCTTAATCTTTTTACAGATGTTGTCTAATGAATATATATATCTCAATCTCGCTAATTTCTTATCAAGCGCAATCAGGACCAGGAAAAAGAGGGAGTTTATTGTTTTGCCGTATGGTCCCAACCCTAAAACTGTATCACTGCAAGTAAGTTTGATTGTTAACTATTTAAGCCTACATTTCATCCTTGTTGTCCTCTCTAACTTTCAATCTATCATATCATTTCTATTTTTGAAATGTTATATGTATCTTCTATGGTTTTAAGTAACTGGTTAAAGATAATTTTGATTGAATGACACTCTACTACACTTTACACCACTCAACTGTACGACACTCTTCTCCTCTCTACGCCCTTCCACTCTATGACATTCTGCTCCCTTCACAGCACTATGCCACTCCACTCTATGCCAGTCAATGCCACTCCACTTCACTCCACTCTACTCAACTCTACTCTACACCACTCAACGTCACTCCACGACTCTCTACACCACTTCATAGCACCCCACCCCACTCTACTCCACAAAACTCTGCTTTACAACACTCCACCCTACTCTCCTTTCTGCCACTAACTTTTAGTAATGCTGAACAGCTGGTTCAACATGGCTAAAACATATTGGCTTTGCCAATTGCTCTTACACTGGCTTGACCTATTGACTTTGCCAATGCTTGTTAGACTGGACAATTGTAGCATTGGTATTCGTGGTAGGCAGCAAAACTAGGTCATTTATGTCACACAAGGTCAGTTTTCCTCACCTCCGACCAGCTTTAATGTGCTCTGAAAAAGAGCATTCATTTTTCAAATTAATTATTACATAGTGCTGACTTCCATATATTAACTAAGAAAACGAGCTGTCCTCAGTATGGAAATACACCTATCCCAGGATCTATTTCACCTAAACACTGAGGCAGATGTATCTCACTCATAAATATTTGGAGACTATTGTACAAAACAATATAAATTGCAATTCAGAAAGAGTTGGTAATTACTAGGCAAAAATGTTCAAGTGTCACGCGTTGCAAGGGAATGTGCACATTATTACAGATAGTTTATTGAAACCTTTGGATGGGTGCTTCCATGTTTATTGCTGCAGGTATTCCTCATTTCTGTAATCCAAAATTGTCTAATGCCACTTCTGAGGAAATCCTCCAATAAGCCCTTCTCAGGAACTCTTTTCTATCCTGCTTTAAGGCAATTAAGCCTTGCTGTCAACACTTGAGCTGATCTATTCGGCAGGATATAAGATAATGGGCTGGTTTTTAGATTTGCAAAATTATACCATTCTAAAAGACACCCCCAGAGGAAAATCTAGCACCAGCGTCAACAGGTTAATCCGTAAGGCTGCCTTCAGCTTTGTATTCCAGATGCTCCAATTGCGGAAATGGAAAAATGGCAAGGGCGACCACTTTGAAATGCACTCTTTCGAACACAGAACTATATATAATATGTGCTAAATGTCTGAATAAGAAATTGACGACTGTAGAATAGACACTGGGGATTGCACAGCCATCATACCACGTACACAATATGCATGTCAGAAATATTTGCTGTAAGCGAATAGTTTTTCGTATCTTATAGCATGGCCATGCAATACATTATTGTCTTTGTCGGTCGCATTGCATAGGGTAAAAGGGCTGGACTGACAACGCCGCGGTGAGCTCATTAAAGGGCCCTGCTTAAAGACCGTTATAGGCCAGGGAATTCGCCAGCTTAAGTATTATGTAAAGCGCCTTGAAGCAACGACACACATTCACGTCTTCGCACACATAGTTTGCTGCTGCTAGAAATTATGGGGCATATTACCAAGGGTGGCGATATTGAATTATCGCCGCTTTAGCGGCCGTTTTCGGCTGCTAAGCGACGATAATTCCATCGCCCTATTACCAAGCTGTCGCTAACACCAGTTAGCGACAGCTTGTAGGCGATAGCTAGCGGTTTGGGGCCCGCTTTGCATGTCAGCGATATTTATCGCTAATGACATGCAAAGTGGGTATACCCAACCCGTTAGCGACTGACAGCAGTCGCTAACATCGCTATCGCCTATTACCAAGAAAGGCGAAGCGATGGAAATATTTGCGCTAAGCGCGAATATCGCCAAACGCTAACGCCTGCAAGTACCAGTTCTTAGCCATGTTATCCAATGGGAGGTGGATAACATGGCTAACAGCATTTGCACACTAATGCGTGAACACCGCGGGTTTTCCAGCGATATTAACGATAACGCCTGCAATAATATCGCTTTTGAGATAAACGTTGGTAATAGGACGTTATCTCAGTGATAATATTGGGCGAAGCGCAGCGTTAAAAAAACTAACGCTAAGCTCAGTTAGCGATAAATATCGCTAACTGTTGGTAATATGCCCCTATGTACCTTGTTACTGAATATTGTAATATTGCATCAGCTTATTTTCAAAACCACCTGCTTTTTAGCCGATCTGTTTAGTGAATCCTTAGGGAAACGTTTGGCCCATTTTGCTTGCATACATAGCCTATCTTATTTTTATGCCATTCTCTATGCATTTTGCGTGCACACATAGCCTGTCTTAGGTTTATGTCATTACCTACGCATTTTGCTTCCATACATAGCTTGTCTTATTTTTATGCTATTCCCTACGCGTTTTGCGTGCATACATATCATGTCTTATTTTTATGCCATTCCCTACGCATTTTGCATGCATACATATCATGTCTTATTTTCATGGTCTGCATTATAGTTTGTAGACACCATCATTCCATATGGGTGATGGTTTGGGGAAATATGATGTCACGTGGTATCTCTGGGGAGCAGAAGGTCAAGTGAGCGTTCAGCCAATTAACCATTTCCTGACTTCAATAATTGATGCAAGATCCTTGTTTTTTTTGTTTTTTTTTAGCAGCTGCAATGTTTTCGCATTCTGCCCAATCTTAGCCTAGGAACAAGGATATCATTACTACTCTCATGCTCTTGAATCCATTCTGTCTGACTTTTTCATTGTCAGCCTCCCATTGAGCGTACCTCAATTTTACCAACAGAACTGAGATCTTGCACAGGAGAGAGTGATTAAGGGGCTCATTATAAGTACCTAAAATTACTGGAATCATGCCTAATCAGTGCTTGTGCCCAATTCTGGTTTTCTGAAATGTTATGTTATGCTATGCTATGTTAAATTGATTTCTATAGAGCACTAAATACGCGAGAGGGTGTCCAGAGGCTTAAATGTGCGGTATTACTATTCTTCTGAGAAGTTCCCCATCCATATTCTTCAAGGTATTAATTACTTGGTAGAATCTTCATGGAGAAAAGGGGTTGGAACAAGAACACATCTGTCGTAGCCAGATGCCCATATGCCACATTCCATCTTCTGAAACTGGCAATCGGCAGGTAAGCTTGCTCCAAGGTAAAACTGCCTAGGGTAGCATTGGGCTTTTGCTCATTGGGCTTTTACTGGGGGTAAATCACAGACAAACAAGTCTTAGGAACATTAATGTGAACCTTTAAGGTGGCACAGGTACAAAAAGGCAGGGGTAAAGTAAATGACAATTGTAAAGTGGATTCAAGTGCATGACATGGAAGAGAGTGCCTAATTAAGTAAGACAGTAATATTGTATTAATTTGGGTACATTTTATATTACATCAGGTTAACAGAGGTGTGTGGCGCCCTCTTTATGTCAGGTGGCCTGACTGGGTGTATTTCTGAGAGAGAGATGTGACTAGATCTGATTAGAAAATGTCCTAAGTTAGCAACAAAGTCGCTTTTAAGAATGAGGGAGGCATCATGCTCGCACCACACAACGTGGTAGATGCATGACGCAAACCTCAGTCATATTTATGAAGTTGCGCAAAGCCCCTTTGCATGGCTTTGACTGGTCTCACAAATATGGAGTCATGCAAGGCAGCGCACATTGCTGCGTTGTGTTACTCTGCACAAGGGAGACGTTCCATGTGCTTTGAGGTGGGTGTTCCCATGCAATTCCAATGGTTTTTGATGCATTCCTAGATTTCCATGGACTTGTAAACCTGAGAATGCATCAAAATCTTACACCTCCCCAGGTGAGGAGTAACAATGAGAAATATGTTTATTTCTCCTCGTTTTTTACCTCTTTCTATGTGTGCTGCATAGTGGAAAATGCCTATCTGGATTGTCTTTGTGTAGGAAGGTGTCCCTTCCTGCACAAAAACAATCCTGCCTGTAAGAGACAGAAAGTGGGGAATTTATTTTGATTTACCACAGAAACCAGTAGGCAGAGTACAACCAGCAGGAGACATGTGGCACCTCACAGCCTTCTCATTTTGTGAGGGTGTAAAGAGTAGGACACTAGTCCCCAAATAGGTCGGCCAAGGATTGTACAGCAATGTGCACGATGATTATCAAAGCCAGAATATCGAGGGCACAGAATATAAATGACAACATATCCAAATATCAACAAGTAAGTAAGTATACATTTTCTATACTTAACTTTACATATATGTACCTTGGAGATATAAATATATATCTTCAAGGAATGCAGATGTGGAGCTAGGAATAGTAAATCTATATTTTCCTACATGCATTTACCAATATTTTGTGCCACAATATTCTGTCCACAATATTCTTGAATCTCCATATTCCAGAAGTCGATATTCAGTAGTAGAACCGCTAGAGTAAAAAGCACCTGGTACAGTTCACATCCTCTATAGACTAGTCCTTGTTGCACTCGCCATTCTCCCTGTTTACTAATCCACATTTTTCACAAGGAGGAAAACCTGCATTTGTACTTGTGCAAGACATGTGTGTTTTCACACAAGATTTATTATTTGAACATTGTAAAATAATTGTGGCATTTGAAGGGACTTTGCTATCCAGTGACGGCCACCACTAACAAATGGTCGTGGGGTGACGCATGTGGGGGGAGCACGCAGAGGTCGGGATGTGTTAATAATCAATAAAAAAAGAACTTACCTGAAGCTGCTGGCCGCCTCCCTCTGTCCTCTTCCTGGTCCCAGCAGCCTGTGGGGCTGACTCCCATCCAATCCCACTGCTGGAGATTGGCCTGAGCGGGCTGAAAAGACGCTCCGCTCAGGTCATGGAGTCTGCGGAGTTTGTCCAGCCCGGCTGCTGAATGCAGCCAGGCTGCAGAAACCTAAGTGCGCATGTGTGTTTTGGTCAGCCTGAGCCAGCTGACCAAACACATATGCGAACATATGGAGCACACAAGCACTCCTCCTCCCCCGCTCACCTGCCCGTCCCCTGCCTGCACAAGCTTGCTCAGAGACAGCACTCAAAAAATAAACGATGCTAGAACATCATTTTATTTTTCATTTGCTGGCTCTGAGCCAGGCAGTGGGGTGAGGCTCCTCCGCCATTGCGAAGGAGCTGCCGCTGTTGCTATCCCTGGTAAACACTTGCTCCAAACCTTTTTGAGAGTAGCTTTCGGTGTGATTTGATTGGAAAACTCCATTGTAATTGTTTGCAAGCACCCATAAGATAACAACTCAATGGTTATTTTGAATATTTTCAATGTCCATCACCATGCCCCTCCAATGGAAACAGACATGTTCTCACCCCTAAACTAATGATGGTGAAAAATCCACCACACTGTTAATGTTGAAACTTTTTACATTTAAGAATAACTCATTCAATATTTTTGTCGGCTCCAGATTTTCTACTGCCAAACGACAGAAAGAAGAGGCCCTCAACTGTGGGCAGGCTCTACCGGCTGCTATTATAGCAGGCGTGTGTGGCCACCTTAGTGGTTCCGGAAACTTAAAGCCGATAAAGAGATAATCATCAATTGCCGCTGACACTGAGCTTTCAGACATAATGACCTAGCAGGATCACTGCAAAAAACTGTTGCCTTGTCCAGTCCTTCAAATGTGAGAGCTCTTTTAGAGGCACCAAATGTTGTGAAGAAATGGACTGTCCAGCCTTGCAAAAAGGTTGAAAATATACATTTCAATAGGCTGCCAGTTGCTTCATGTATGTTACATCTTGAATAAATCAAGTGAAATATACTTGCAGATTATACAAGACCACAGGTGTTGAAAAAGGTAATAATATTACCCAATCATCAGATTACTTTTTAGCAGTGATACGGATACAGAAAATTACATTAGCGTAATCCTAGTATTACAAAGGGCATACTTAGCGCTTCACTCACAGCAGGAAACAGAACAGGGCAAACATGGGGTGGGCAAAGTGCGCAATCTTTTAACGCATAAATTATGTAACTTTTACAAAAACGTACAAAAGGAACTAGAAACACTAGCCTAATAAATTCTCTATGTACGGCATGACCGAAAGATTGGCAGGCGACCTGCTTGGACCGCGGGGACTATTCCAGTCACCCTATCACCAAAGTACTGCATCTCACATTTAGAGATCCTTTTGTGTATAGGCACAACCCTATTCTGAGTAGGCATCACGTGTTTTAGCTTGCTTAGCATTCTTTTTCGTTTTTCTCACGCAAACTCCCAACGCAGAAGTATGTATGAGAAAAAACATGAAAACAATGACCCTCCTTCTGAAGGAGCTTTCTTCCTTTGCATCATGCCCATTGTTTGCTTTCCCTCGCAGGTCAGTCATGGTAGCTGGCAGACCCATACAGGGAAAATCAGACGGTGTGGGGCCACCGCCAGAGTGACCGGCGGTGGTCCTTTTGCTCACAACCCATCATTTCAAGAGTTCTAACACTGGAGCCAGCTGCGGCTCTTTCATAGGAAGCTGGCAATATTCCAACTTCTAAATTGAGCAGAGGATCAGATAGCTTGATGGGGCGGGCCTCGTTCCAATGTATGATGGAACTCCACAGAACTCTAAATCACCCTCACAGTTTTGGAACTCAAGAGGTGGAAGTGGCTAGCACAGCGCATGAGACCATGCCACGCATCCAATTTCACATACAGTTAGTCTTACATATCTCTTTAAAGTTTCCTAAAAAAACAGTGGTTCTAGCAAACCTCAGATTTTTCCTGAGATATTTTCTGCATTAAACCAGATTTCCTGCAAGCAAAAATTATAAGATCAGATTTGCTGAGGAATTCCGGAAGTACTGCTCATTACTATGTTCAAAAGATAAATATTCCCTATGCCCTCCTGACTCTCTATATCACTGGAGCATCTCTGCAAAGCCGATTCAAAAAATGAAGTGAGAGTATCGATGCTCCAATATCAAGCAACAAAATCTGGCAAACAATAAAAACCCCAGAAATGAAGACAAGGCTCCAGGACCAGGCGGATTTACAAGTAACTTTTACAAGGGCTTTCGGACTGACTTAAAACATAAATTCATAAACCGGTTTAACTACTTGGCTGTAAGGTCATCTCCTCTATGAGAGAAGACAAAATATTGGTTATACCCAATTACACACCCCCAGCTCATTGACTCACACAGGCCTATGGTATTTCTTCACATTGATGCTAAGAGATTTTAGAGTTTTACATCATGGCCAGCGTACCCTTTTTATAAATCCATACCATCCATAAAGGTATATGCATTTTTACACCAAACTTGTAGCTCCCCCTCTATTTGGTGATGGGTGAGATGCAGGGTTACCTAGGTCGAGGCCTCAACTGGCCGTGCCATCAGAAATCTTTTGCCTTATGGCCTGTCCGCCATAGGGCCTTTAGTTCATATTGTTCTCTTTAGGACAGGGATGCCATCTCTAGATTTTCCTGCCATGATTGTCATGCACGGCCACGGCAATCAAGGGCCAAGGAATCAATTAATGGCAGCCCAATGCATGAAGAAACCTCAATGACATCAGCGCTACTAATTTCTTTTGCTGGAGGCAATTCCAGCTTGGGGAGTTTTTTTGTGAAAAAAAACGTTGTCAACCGTGTGAAACAAATATGGAGCCCACTCAGCAAAGTCGTCGGCCGTCGGTTGGCTGTAATGAAGGCTTTAAGGATTGCCACCAGGTAGGCGAAAAACTCTAAATCAGAACAAGCAGTTCCCCGCCAGAGGAGTGGAGTCTGTAGCCTCTGCTGACCTGGCGGGCCACCATCCTCACCATAAATGGCTCCCACGGGGCCTGAACAATTTTTAAAGGCATATTTGCCTTTAACCTAAATTCTGCAAAGCGTTTGAGTATAGTTAGTTGGGAGCTTCTAACAGCATCGTCTGTCTGAGCAGATCAGTGATGATTGCCAAAATGCTACTTAATTGCCTTTTAAAGTCAATAAGACTACAACTTTTGTCTGTTCTAAAATTTGTTTGTGCAAGCGTTTAAGATAGCAGCCCACCATTTGTACCAAGGAAACCTTTATCCAATGAGCAAAGTAATATCTAGCCAACAGTTTACTATTTCTAGGCTGAAACATGGATGCTACCGGTGAAATGCTGCAAATGATATGATTCTCCTTAATCTCATTTTATAGCAGTTGGGTTCGATAAGGTCAAATTGAATTTATGTGTCAAAATTGGGAGCATGGTAGGTGACCCTACATCTCACTTTCTTACATGTATAAAATGTAACAATGTGCAAATCCTAACAAGTAGAAAAGAACCTGTTGCCAATGGTATGCCACATCATTGTCTTGACTCACAGGTAGAATTTGGGTCACTCACAGGCAGGCTGCCCTGCTCATGAGCCTGATCAAAGTTCCCCCTCCTAACTGCTATTCTAAAGGCCACCAATCAAAGCATTAGGCGTGGCATGTATCCCTTTGCCACGCTCTCTCTCAAGATGTTATTTGTCCAGCTGTTTTGATACCATAGGTGTAGCAAGTGCAGTGGCACCGGGGCCCAGTGAACCCTGATAATTGCTGTATTTTACTACCCCAAAAGCAGTCAAAAGGGTCATTTTCCTTGCTTGGTCATGGCCCACAGCATCCTTGCTATGCTACTGTACTTGTCGGTCAGTATGAGACAGCTTTCCTTGTTAACATTGCTTCCACCTTTGCTGTTACCTTGGGAAGGAGCATATTGCAGAAGTCGAGCACACACATCCATTCACTAAGTGTTTCATGGCACCAAAAATTCAATAAAGTATATTCTTTATTGTTTCTGGGCCTATTTTCTTCAGATTTCTCAGTTTTAGTTGATACTATGGTGTTCTACAGGGGAATAGTGATATTAACAGAAATCTTCAATCTGACAGTGTAAGAACCATCAATTGTGGGCCGGCTATATTTGTTGAGTGGGTCACCGGATCCTTGCAAAGCACTTTGTAAAATGATTAGCAAAAGCTCCAAACAAAAATACCCTAATGCAAGCAATGAAGATGGACCCCTCAACTGGTGACTACATAGTACAAAACAGATATAATTGGGGTGGAGTTGTCCTTCAGGCCCGTGCCATTGCACCTGCTGCACTATTGATATCGGTGCCCCTGGTGGAAATCTACAATCTCCTCTGCAGTCAGGCACAGTGGTATAGTCTCTTCCTTGGCCCTATCTATGGCGCCTGTCGATGTCACTCTTCATGCTACCTCTTCCTTGTGGCAGCCGAATCGCAAACTTTCCATTCAGAAACATTTACCGTGACAAGTTTTTCCCACCGTTCATTGCACTTTGTTGGGCGGCAATCTTCTCGTTAGTCATGGGGGTTTCTGACTTCCTGGGCCAACGTTTTGCCGTCACGCACTTGTGCCAGAGCATGTGTTTTTTGCATCCCAATGGCGCCTACTTTTAAGTGTTGCTGTTGCTAAATATCCTGTTGTTTCTTATTTGTTGGTCCATCCTCGTCATTTTGTTCAATCTGGGCACAAAAATGACTGGATTCCTTCCATTATCCACTTGTCTGTCATACGCTAGCTCTTCGACTATGAGTATTCTGCTTACCTCCCACTCAAAAGTGCTTAGAAGCAACCACCTACTACTGTGCGCTCTACACACTAATGGATACAAAACAATTAAGTGGTGCCATTTGCACCAGCAGAGACTTCCAATGTGACGAGTAGGGTGAAAATTCGGTATTCTGGCAATGCGCTTCTGAATTCTTTGGTTTTCTTTGCAGTTGATTACCTCAGTGGGAATCACTGCAATAAAACCACATAATGAATGGTTTACATGCTGTTCTAAAGTTTAGTTGCAGTGCTAACTTTGTTACACGGTTTACCCTTAGATAAGAGCAGCTATTGTGGTTGGTCAGCCCATTTGTAAAGGGATGTGAATTTATACTTGTTTTTGACAAAGGGTGATGTCTCACATGACATCATTTTTTTGAGCTGTACTTATGCTTATGCTATTAAGTCACAGAGTGTACGGTTTACGGTTGTTGCAGATTGGGCAACTTGGATGATGAGTAAGAGTGGTCAAAGTGTATATTTGCATATTTTGTCTCCACAGAAACATATTTTCCAAATACATCAAAAAGTACTGTACTCCCCTGTGAAAATTGGGAGTATTTCTTTCCTTCTCCCATCTAAAAGTGCATTTTATAAATGGTTTTTTTACAAAGTACTAAGCACAGTGCAAAAATATTACATTCCCCACTATATATTACTCAATTTACCCATTTCAGAAGGATAGAAGGGTGTGACCGCTTTGCTAGGATTCAAATTCATGATCTACACAACACCAGTTAGTAGAAGGATTTCAGATCACAGACCCATCTTTCTGGTTACTCCGCTATCTATTTTAGGAGTAGTGTTGTGTGTGTTTCCAGGGAGAGCAATGCTTGTAAAAATGTGTGTAGATACCCACAAATATGGCTGTTCCACAGATTTCACATTACCAACCACTGTCACTCCCACCTTTCCACAGTCTAGCCCTATACTTATAGCTGCAGAAAATCCATCCTACCAGCAGATTCTCAGCACTGTTAAATCCCATCTGCAATGTAAATCCTCATTCCATTAATCAATATTTTAAGAGTTGCACAGATGTGTTTTTAAAGTTCCAAATGTATTTCAGTTATGCAGATAAATGTCTGAGTCTGGCCCATAGTGAGTACATGTGGTCAACTTCAGTGGGGTCTGACTCCATTCACAGTTGGAGTTTTTGATTCAATATATTAGGGCACTGTATGTGCCAGTGGATACTTGGCTATGAGAACCCAGTGTAAACTGTGGTGTGCTTCATTGGGCCCGTGTGTTTGTGGTTCCTTCCACTGGGGGCCCATTGTGTGCAAGGGGACCTCTTTACTATGCATCGACAGATGAAAACAATGTCTTCTGGCACCGAAAAAGCCAACAGCTTTACAATGTAACATGTTTTATCAATACTCTAACATATTTGCAATTGTTTATATGAAATGAAATGGAGTGTCATTTACAGCTGGCGGACATGCTGCCAGCCTGCCAGGTCTGCTGAGGTTATGGTCTCCACTCCTCGTGTGGAAGACCGCCCACCAGGGCCTCCTTTAGAGCTGGTGGCGCCCGGTGCAACAATCATTTTTGGCCCCCCACATCTCATGACCGCCTCCTCGGATTCTCTCACTGCCACAAAAGTGCCCCTCATCTCGCCAATCATAGGTTACTGCTAAGCACAGCCCCCCCGCTCAGAACCCCCAGGTCAGTGCCCCCTCAACACGTCAGCACCCAGTTCGGCCGCTCCAGTCGCATTGCCCAAAGGCCGGCCTTGCTGCCCACAATATTAAGAGATCCCCTACAGGCAGATTGGGGCATTTGTGCCCTCAGCTTGATAATTCAGTTTTTCGTATATATAAATGTGAATTGTATATTAAGGTATGTGATATATGTTTGTAAATTGTATGCATAGCTCTGTGGAGGTCAGATTCCTTCCGTCTAAAAAAGAATGAATTTTTTGAAAAAACTGGGTGATTAAATAACCCAATCACGAAAAGAATATAGCGTGTTTTTTTCTAAGTGATTTAAATATAAGTGACAAGGATACCTGGTAAATTATTGTTGATACTATTTACGAAGGCCCTACCTGGTTCCGGTCTGTTGTGCCTATCCCCCCCCAGTATAACTGGCTTCACCAAAGGCACTCGCGGTTTGCCAAGAAGGGGCCATATGAAATGCACAAAATCACCAAAGGTTATTTTTTTCAGTCCAAAACTTCCATAGCTTGTTTCTTATTCGGGACTCGCCTGCTTTCCCTGCCAATGCCAAAAAGGAAAAACATGCATCCAAATAGGGTGGATGTACTTTGACCATAAGCCCCTTGGCAGATGGGCCTTCGGTCAAAGGTTTCCTATCATGGATCCAGGCTGAGGCTTCGTTGACGGAAACCTGGCACTTCCACAACTCTAAATAGAGCTGGAGAACCACGAATTTGGCAGAAAGCGCGTCCTCTGTCCTTTGTCAGAGGCCCTCGTCAGACAAACTGCGTATGAACTCCAAAGACTAGCTAAATGACACAGAAATGAACTACTTTTATGCTTTTCTTTGTAAAAAATCGAATAAAGTTTTGTTGATTGATTGATTGATTGAACAGAGCATGGAGTGGGAAATTTGGAGCCATTCAAAAGAGAGTGAGCGGGGATTACCTGACTCACACCAACAAAAACTGAGGAAATATTAATCTCAGGTGCACAATGGCAGTATTTCTCAAGTACTTATGGAAAATGAGCAGGTTACAGCAATCTTTCTGTAGGATAATGAACAGGGCTCGCAATGTCAGCAGACATAAACCTGGTAAGGATTATACACTGAATGAACTGTTTAATTAATCACGTGCTGACATTTTCAGCAAACAAAAAAGATTGCAAGCGCATGGATAAAAAGCAAGCTCTATGTCAGATAATCCGCCTATTTTTCATTAACTCTGCATTATGATTTGTGAGCAGAAAATACCCCGGAAAGCTAAATTTTCCCTTCTGCTTTACTGCAGAAACCTGAATGTTTTAGGAAGTTCTTGCAACAATCTTAAGCAAACTGCAGTGTGAAAACTATCCCTGCGGCACATTTTGAATACGAGATACTGAAAAAATGTGGAGCAGACAAATACTTTTTACAGGTTTGTTTCTGTTAAATTAAAAAAGTGCAAAACAGATTTATACACACGGACAAATATTAATTATTCAATAGAATGTTAAATGCCATCACCAGTAGCTAAATACTTGTTTGCCTGTATGTCTGGTTGTTAATATTACATACACTTTATTAACAATTAACATGATTATTTCAAATCGGGGAATACCATACTAATTGTTATCAATTCGTACTTTTTTGGGGTGAAAACTTTCCCACTTTTTAGAGGGCAAAAAAGTTAAAACGATATGGAAGATGGGCAGGTACATTATTTGTGGGAACTGGAGGAAAATTGATTAATAACTTTCATTTGTCTGTTACAAAATAAACAATAAGCTACATTTTGGAGATAACTGTGGTTTCAATCCTGCTGAAATGGAGACAGTCTGAAAGTTTGTCAGTTCTCTATGGGGAATATCCAGCTATTTACCCTGCAGAAATTCCAGGAAGAGTTTTTATAACGCAATACAAAAATGTGCCATTATCAGCCTTCCGTGTGCTTGAGGGTGGGAGGCTGGGAAAGAGAAAACTAGTCAAAGGAGAAGTTACACTCTGGCTGTAGTTGTGCTAATCTTTACAACATACACAAGTGCTACCAGCCCTCAGAGATCACATGACACATAACGTATCTATAACTAGATTTTCTTGAATGTTAGTTAATTGTCAATAGTCAATTAGTACTTCCACCACCAACAAAATCACCAGTCAGTTTCAGATGCCTCTTTTTTTAGCAGGTCTGCAATCAAAAGGGTGGAAGGACTAGTCTGAGCTTTAAATCCTCACTAGTTTTTGAAGCAACAGTGGTCCTTAAAAGGAACTATAGGAACATGCAGATTAAGTATAGTCTTCGATGAGCACTATATTCATTGGTGTCCAGCCGGACACATTTTAATCAGGCAAAATATTCAGAAAGTAATCATAATGTAGCGGAGAAACAATACAGTGGGACACAGTCCTGCATCCAATTCACATGAAAAAGAACAGACAATACAGTGGAATACAATCCTGTATCCAGTTTACAAAGAAATCACACAAAAAAAAGTGGGTTAAATATAAACAAAAAGTTTTTTTCAGGCAACAGTTTGGCGGAAGCTCAAGGTCAGATGGAAATATATAAACAAGCTATCCACGACTGTTAGCACACTAATAAGACACAATGGTCGACTGTGTGAAACTATATAGGTGGTCGACGGCTTTTCGATCCCTTACAACGTATAATGGGATCATCATCAGGACTTGTAATTCACATGGCTGAATTGTGTTATTGCCTCGGGCGAGGGAGTACGTCTGAACGCCTCGATGGAGGAAGTACGTCTGATAATGTACAGGGGATACTCACGGGACCACCAAATTGGTGAATTAAAACGGCGTCCAGCGTGAAGTTGCTTGGGGGTTCTTTCGATGGGGAACCAACTAAATGGGCAATGCCTTTAGAGACTGCACGATGGCTGTGGACTGCTTTCGCAATAGCGCAAGCTGCCGGATCGTCAGGGTCAGACGTACTTCCTCCATCGAGGCGTTCAGACGTACTCCCTCGCCCGAGGCAGTAACACAATTCAGGCATGTGAATTACATCAAGTCCTGATGATGATCCCATTATGCGTTGTAAGGGATCGAAACACCGTCGACCACCCATATAGTTTCACACAGTCGTATATTGTGTCTTATTAGTGTGCTAACTATCGCGGATAGCTTGTTTATATATTTTCATCTGACCTTGAGCTTCCGCCAAACTGTTGCCTGAAAAAAACTTTTTGTTTATATTTAACCCATTTTTTTCTTTGTGTGCTTTTTTTGTACACTGGATACAGGATTGTATTCCACTGTATTGTCTGTTCTTTTTCATGTGAATTGGATGCAGGACTGTGTCCCACTGTATTGTTTGTCCGCTACATTAGATCACTTTCTGAATATTTTGACAGATTAAAATGTGTCTGGCTGGACACCAATGAATATAGTGCTCATCCAAGACTATACTTTATCTGCATGTTCCTATAGTTCGTTTTAAGAACCACTGTTGCTTCAAAAACTATTACCCAAGGTCCTTAATTATCTATTGGGTTCACTTGTACCCCCTTGACTTAAATCCTCACTAGGCCAGATTCCCAAACTTCTTTGTACATCTAAGTAGAATTTAGGAGCACAAAACACTGCTGTGCATTCGGATAAGAGCTGTGATTCTAATTCACTGAATCAAGAACAGTGGACATTAATATCTGCATATGAAACTTAGTTACTGTGGACTACCCACTAGAACGGTGGTTTGTCCACAACACTAAATTCAGGAATTAAAGGCACATATGGTTCGGGGGCAGTTGTTATCATGCTCACAAATTGGTAATTTTTTGAATAATCACAAATGTTTTACAGTTGCTTTCTACCCCTAAAAAAACATGCATAAGTATGTCTGTGAAAGGTAAAAATGAGTGTGTTCCAGGTCGAGAAAGACACCACCATATTTCACGGGGTTCCCGGAGAAAGGGTGTCCACAGGGAAAATAATGTAACTGTTGAAAAATTAAGAAATAACGTTTTTGAGACAGCACACATTTTCCAGAGCACCAGTATATCGATTAGAACGGGATTACACGTGGGAATTCATGATTTAAGTGTGTTTTCATTTGTACTGCAAGGAATTTTGAGAATGTCTTAAAAGATAGAGGTGTACACAAATCGTAGGTGAAAATCCACAAAGGGCAAAGATCTGGGCTTTTAGAAAATGTTAATTAAGCTGGCTATAAATCTCCACACATCTCTTCATCAATCTAAACAAACCATTTACCAGAGTTTTCATTAATAGTAAATTTTGTATCTAGATGTAGACTCATTGAATGAGAGAACTTCAAGCGGTGCCTCCTCTTGGGAACTTTATACATACATTTTTCAGCGAAAAGAACATTGTAAAATAGATTTTTGGACAACTCTGAAAAGGACATTGTCACTTTTGCCCCTATTGTTTCAAGTGATACACCTAGAAAGCCAAATAGAGACAGATACCGTTGCAGCAGGGCTTAAATTTCAATTAAATGCTTACTCTCCTTACTACTATCATCTAACTAGGTCCTCTACGATTAGGCAGTCAGAGCATTTCCATTACCACAGTGGCAATGATCCCCTTATGAATCTTTCTCTGCCGATAGGAGGGGTGGGAATAAGGGTAAACAAACTCCACGTTAGCTGTCGAATGAGGACCAATAATTGACAGCCAACTCACAGATTTGAAATCAAGTTTAGTACACCACTCCCAGAACCATGCCGAAGAAATAAAGAATTGCAACTGGAAGACCCAACCCCCAGAAGAAGTTAAGTCGAGTGAGAATTATGTAAACCAAAAGCTTAGCAACTGTGAGACAAAACAGGAGAAGTAATACCTGATGTTTTGACAAAGCTCCCTGATTCTCCCTAAAATGCATTTCAAACAATAATCACAGTCAACATTGAAAAATCGACAGGACTCAATAATAGGCTCAGACAGATATTTGAATATATTTGATTGTTGTATTAAAGAATCAAAATTCATTAGAATAAGTACTTTGATATCACAGCTTGCATCAAAGCACCAAGCATTCAGGCAAAATATTATCAAGTAGTTATAAAATTCAAAGTTACAAAGTCCCACTACCCTTTAAGGCAGAAGGATGGTTCAAGTTCTAATAGCTCAGGTCCTATGGGGAAAAAGGAGAACGTTCAGACTTAAAGTCCATTAAGGGTGAGTCCATTGGCTTAGAGCTAAAGATATAAAAAAATTATAAATGGTTTGACAAAGAAGGTCTTAGTCTATGTTTGGTATGTTTAGAAAAGTGATGATAAATCCTGCTTACTGTTGTAGTTATATTTCACATTACTATTTTAGAAATACCACTTTTTGAAAGTGGGCATTTCTCTGTGCTTTTGGTTCTTTAGGCCAGATGTATGAAAGGGTTTTACCTATTCTGTGTCTATGGGAAAATGGGTTTAGACATATGGCCCTTTGTGCTTTGCAGCGTGCCTTCAATACACGTCTAGGGCTGGGGAAAAGCTCCATTTTGTGCATACTTTCCAGAAAGCCACAAAACAGGAATGTCTGAGTGTGACAGGGGTTACCTCTGCATACTGAGAGTTTCCTGGGCTGGGATAGGGAGAGATCGTTCACACTTTACAATTGTATAAGTTGTGTCCTGCCCTTACACAAAGGGCTTATTTATCCCCTACTGATCGTCTGGAGCAGAGCTGGGTCAAAAGGGATTGTTGCCTACTTCTAAGGGTTCCTTTGAAGTCACCCCTTCATCACAGACATTTTTGAGGATAAGTACTGGGGCTCAGACCCCATGTTTGGAGACACTGTGTGGGACTTGTAACCAGACGCTGCTGGCTCTACACTCTGCACAGTACCAGAGGATTGCTGTGATGCCAGAAGGAACCGGCATTGGACTACCTACTTTTTTGAGCTGGGCTGCTGCCTGTAGGGCTGCTGGATGAACTGCCACTTTGCTAAGGACCTCTATGTGCTCGCCAGCCTGCCTGCACCTCACCTGGTACCCCAGTGTTCTCCAAGGGCATGTTGGTTTGCTCCCCTGTTCTCCCCGAGGTCCCAGATACATGGAAGATGTTGTGTCCTGCCTGAACACTGATAATCACACTGTTTTCCCAGGGCCATCTGCAGTTTGATGACGATGTCCAACTCTTAAAGAACGTGTGACTAACCAGGAGACGTCCCCCCCCATTTCTGATCAATGAAGCCTTTAGTTTTCAAAACCTGGATTAATGTCATAATCGATAACCCATTGGTAAGACAGCATTGTCTTAATTTATCTGTATGTAAAGAATGTGCAATGTAGAATTATTTACCCTGACAAAGACCTTTTAACCAATTACGAAACATGCTGATATTTGGTAGTGGTTAGGTGAACCATTACGTTCTACCTTTAGACCACAACTTTGATTTTAACCTATATCAGGGGTACCCTAGGAGCATCCTTTGGTTATACCCCTAGTTATTTTTTATCTTGAATCTGGACTGACAAATTTGTCCTGGAAAGTAATTTCTAAGAACTCCCAAAATAAGTTGGTTGACCCTCTGGAGTGTCATCGTCCTACTCCAGTGTTAAAGGTCCCCTATGGGGAAGCCTGCCATGATAGGTTATGGGTGAGGGGACCTCTCAAATATCTCTTTGTGACCCAGTAGGCTATTACCTTCGCATACAGGCCATGAGTGACTTATTTCATATTATACTCAAGTACCTTAGGTGTGGCAATTTAGTAATCAGAAGGATGTACTTTTGTTTTTTATCCCACTTGACTCTCCTGTGGGATTAGAAGCTGCTGGGATACTCACAGGTATTCCATGCATGCTTTGCAAGGGGGCTGGGAGGGGTGCCGGTCCTAATCCATCATTGAGTGCCAGTTGAGATTACCCAAATTTGGCATTATAGGGGGGTCAATACGTGGCTGCAGCTGGATTCCTAGACGGGCAACCTGTCTCAATCCTCAGTGTCTATGCCTTACGGACATTAGGGAGTGCCATTGTCCCAATTCCCAGTAGGTTCCTGGATATTAGGGGAGGACATGAATGAGGTGGTGACCCATACCCTCGAAAGATCCGCTGGGAGGGTTCAACATATGCCCTGGTCCTCCACTTGCATGGTTCCTCGAAGCCCTGGGCCTCTTGGACATATGGAGGTCCTTCCAATCCAGTGAGAGGTGCTATACATTCTATTCAGGTGAGCACAAAGTCTTCTCTCACCTTGAATACTTCCTTATGCCGAACTAGGAAACCCACACGTTTATGGACTCACACATTCTCACTAGAGGGACCACTCCCCAGGGCAGCTGAGGTTACGACTGGGGCCGGGAGGGACGAGGGCAACTTGGCATCTCAATGTGTGGTGGCTGCAGGACATCATGTCCAGGGCACATAAACACACGGCAATTGGTTAGTACCTGAAAGTGAACACATGGTCCATAGATTCCACAGTGATCTTGTGAGAGGCCTTGAAAGCCACCCCGAGGGGGAATATTATCAGCTACATATTGGGTAGGAGACACAGGTGCTAACAAGAGGCATCAGACCTCGACAACCTCGTCTTGTTTACAGCTTCATCAGCGCTGGCCCTCCTTAGAGACACCTTCCACACAAACAGCTGCTCCAGTAAAAGCTATTGTGGGAGGCATAAACTGCATGGCTTGCTACACAGAGTTGTATTTACCAATGTGGGACAAGATGAGCAAAACTCTATTGGCTGTGTGTCAGTGCTGCCCGCTCCGAGCCAATCGCATATGAACTTAACGAGGAGGAACAGAAGGTGATGGGCCACAAGAATATTGTCCTGTGCTTCTATTCCTACTATGCAACACTATACTCTCAAGGGGTCCAGTGTGATCAGAAGGCCTTGCAGGGATTTCTGAGCAACCTCCCAATGGAGGGGAGGATGCAGTGGCCCTAGAGGATGACATGACCGCAGAGGAAATAACAGAAACCCTCTCTCAGCTCCTATCAGGAAAGTCATGGGTCCCAAGGGATTCCCGGGAGAACTCTTTAAGACATATCACACCCAGCTTATTGACCAAGATCGTACTAGTGGCCATGGAGTCAGGAAGCCTTCCACTGGACCTCTGCCTCATGGAGATAGTGGTTATACCGAAACCAGGATACCCACTGAAACACTGTTGATCATACAGAACCACATACAAATTGTACTGGACACCAGATGTGACTGACCGGAAAGCTCTTTAGGCGGATGATGTCCTCATATTCCTTGTGGAGCCGCGGAATTTGTGGCCTGAGTCTTCCAAATCCTCCAGATCTTTGGCAGATTCACAGGACTAACCTTAAACAAAGCCAAATCCATAATATACCCTATTAATTGCCCAGCCTTGGAGGCGAGTGGGCTGGGGACATAGAAATTCGGACAGAGGGCTTTAAATACCTCGGGGTTTACATGCTCAGCTCACTGAGGGCATGAGAGAAGAACATCCAGCCCCAAATGACACGGCTGTCCCAAACTACTGAGTTCTGGTCGAAGCTCACGTTATCAGTCCTGGGCAGCTCTTCCATATCCAAGTTGTTAACCTTACCACACCTACTCTATCAGCTACAGAATCACCTTTTACCCCTCCACCAGACATTCTTTACAACACCAGGCTCCATGCACTGCCCTTACCGAATGCTATAAGTCCACGATTGCTACCCCAGACATAGTCTCTTATTAAAGAGCATCACATTTGATAGTCAAAAATAAATGGTGGTTTAGGAGTGTGGACAGCCCGGCCTTTGCCTTGGAATAATTGGCGGTGAGAAATACCCCTCTTCTGCGGCTCCTATATGGTAACGCAGAGGTATGTTCAGTGGCCCGTCCGTATGGGCTGAGGGACCACAATATTTTTCCAGGCAAGAAGAGTGTGTCAGGTTGAACAAAGGTCAGCCTAGCAGACACTCTTCTGGTTGAGGTCAGGCATGCCAGAAACTGCACATGCACTAAATATGCATGCTCCTGTCAGCCTGAGCTGTACTTTGCCAGGCTGCGGATTTCACAGCTCTGTGGGTGTGACCACCTCAGCCTGACAAAAGTGCCTCAAGGTCCTCCCCCTTGTGACAAAGGGAAGCGTCACCATTTGCCTCAGACCTGGACGCTTCAGTTTTAAGCCATGAAGTACCCAGGGCTAAGCATCAATCAGTGACACCTCGTCACAGGGTGGGGTCAGCAGTCTCACTGACCCCATCCCACTCTGTAAAGAGATTGGGACTGCTGCCTTCCCTCACTGGCTTCCCCCATTGGCTGACCTCAGTCAATGAGGGAAGGCAGCATTCCCAACTGTCCTGGGACCTCCGAGGCTTGGGACTGTAGCCTTCCCTCACTGGTTGACCTACAGTAAACACTAATAAAAGTGCTAATAATGTTAATAATAATAATAATTATTATTATTATCATTATTATTGTTGTAGTTATTATTATTGTTGTTAATATTACTGTTATAGTTATTATTGTTACTATTTATTATTAATATTATTATTCATATAGTTGGTATTGTTATCGTTATCGTTGTTATTATTGTTGTTATTAACCGCTTAACCGCGGTGCGAATTCTGCCGCGGTGCGTGGTTTAAAAGAGTGGCGGGGCCGCGTCGGCCAACGGACATGCGCACCACTACCGAGGTAGTGCTAGCGACAGCCGTTGGCCGACAAGCGCCGCGAAGGGGTTATTAGTGTTATTATTATTATTATTTATTAATATTATGAGTAGGAGTAGTAGTAGTACTAGTATTAGTATTATTCGTAGTTTTATCTGTGCCTCAAAGAGGGCTTCTCAAACCTGAATGTCTCAATAGCGAAAAACAAGTCAGGTGTACAAAGTGGAAAGATCGTTAAAAAGAAATACACCTTAAAAGGTGACAGAAAAGAGAACAATTGGGCGTTTAGTCACAAAAAAAACAAAAACAGGTGTGTAAAACTGGAAGGAATTGAGAGACTATTTAGGACGTCAATACTAGAAAACAAAGGCGCCTTCAAACATTCTGCTGAAGAAACCATGATTCGAGACTACTGTATTCACAGCGGCTCATTTCCTTCCAGCGTGACGCAACTGAGTCAGCCATTCATGCACTTGAAAGCATAATTGTCCTTAATTGTTCAGCTGTCACTAAGTGGATTCCAAACTTACAGCTTCCCAAAGCACAACAGATGACTTTTGGAAATTGGCCTTTGCATGATCCAGGACACCTGCAAGGACACTGGCCGGGCAGTGCTTCCCCTACTCTCACAGCCAACTGCCAGTCAGCATAAGAGGACGCGCCAAGATAAAAGACTGCATGCATAACAGGCAGATGATGGACACAAAGCCACACTTTCCTTGACGTGCACCGCTACAGCTGGGAAAGTTACACATTTTTTGGCAAAAGAGGAGCTAAAGGTTTACTTAACTGCTGGCAGTCAACAGAAAGAAAAATGGAGGAATTTCCTTGTTGAAGTCCAACCAGATTCCAACCTCTCTCGGCTGCCTGTGATTGAGGCAAAGGTTCCCTGTGTGGATTTGTAACCTTGGCCGTCCTGCCTTTGTATGTTTCCTGGACAGTCTGGTGTTTTCATAACAGTGGCTAGACAATCATGCAAGCACAAAGTGCACCCACATTCTGAGCAAACGTGGCTACTGAAACCTAAACCCAGGCGATGAGGTGACTGACAGTGGTGGCAGCATGATTCTAATCTGGAGCACAGACTGCTTTACCTGTGACCCTGTGGGGATGCTGCCTTCCAGGCATCCCACCTAAGAGGTTTATCTGCTCTCCTTTACTGAGGGCACTTGCTTTCATAATGACTGGGCTTGTATGAAAAGTGTCTCCTCCATACCTGGGAATTTGAGGTTCACACGTGGACTGGGGAGTGATACGCACATTGAACTACAGTCACTCACGTGTGATGCTCAAAGCCGGGGTTTCCTTTATGCTGTGCTGATGATGTCCATGGACATTCCAGCCTGCACATGAACTCTACTTGTTCCCCTCCCTGAAACCAGTTTACCTGGTTGATGAGGAAGGTCTACAGACTATACATTTTAATCTGAATGTATGTTTCCGCTGCCAGGTTAAATTCCCCAATCACCCGTTCACTGTGTAACAACCGTTTCCCTTCGCAATAGGAGCAGAGAAGTAAGTGGATACACATCACACCTGAGCTAGTCAGAACTGACTTCAAAGTGGGCACTGGACAGGAAATCAATCACATTTGGCCAGCAACATCACCAGAATGCGCCTTCACAATTGGGCGGGGCTCAATCTTTTGAATGAAACAAACTCTCTGGCTGATTCTGGCAGCTTCCTACAAAATCAAAGGGGTGTAAGTACTGGACCCCTAAGACAGTGCTTTGTTGACCGTTATCAACTCCACACTGAGAAGACATGTGCTCCAGTGGTTAGGAGAAGACTGCAGGACCAGAGTTGAATCTTGTTTGTTTGCTATCCTTTCTCCATTCTGGACTTTTTGTCCAGGAAAGCATACAGTAATACCTTGCTGCTGTGACTAGTGAAGCTAATGAAGACCTGTCGGCCTGTCAGGGAGCTATTCTGTACCTGCCTGGATGAGTGAGCTGATTTCCATAAAATTCATCAAAAGACCCAACTGGCATACCTGCATGAGGACAGCTCAAGTGACTGTCCATAAGCCATGAAATGACACCAGCCTAGCTACCCAGGAGAGGCGAGGAGGGAATCCAGTTTGCGTTGTGGGAGCCTGCATCTTCCCAGACCCATCTTGAACCACTGTGGTGCCCCTACTCGCCTCACTTCAACCCCAGAAGGACCAGGAGGTTCTCAGTCCTCACAGCCAGATAGTCCTGATTCTGAAAGCATATGCACAATCGTTCAAGATCCAACAGTTCTGGAGGTATGGCTTGCAAAACATGCGATCAAGATTAACCTTATATTGACCGTGGTCAGTGGCTACTGGCATTACTCAATCTGATATGGGTGCATTGGTCCACATGGATGCCCCGCTACGGTAACATCTTAAGCTAGAACTGTTAGTTATCTATATATGTCTGATATTTGAAGGCATCTTTTCGGACATATTGCGGGGGCTGATTTATTATACTCCTTCGAAATAGAAAACAACACACCCTGCCAAAACAGATATCAAGGGTCCCACTAGGGATCCATAAATTTATAAATGGGGTGACATCAACAGAACATCGGAGCCGAAGACTTTACTGATATTTTAGAAACATAGTCCTTTTATTAGCATTTTTTATATAGGTTTTTTTTGGCACAATAATAGGTTTTTATAAAGCACATTTCATATATATACATTTTTCATAGGTGATAACACAAAAGAACAACATGTGACTGTATAAACAATTTAAAAAGGTGTCATAAACATGTTCCTCACACTCCCATACACACAGAAACAACTCACACACAATCCGGGGTTACCTTATTCATTCGCTATCTCAATCATTCATACGGTGACATATAGAGGAAGGCACCCATGGCTACCATAGAGTCGAATATAGGTTATTTGCACAGGGGTGCAGATTATGGACGCACAGCCGATGATAACATATATTCCTCGGGGAATATATAGCTGCAGTCCAAGGTGTTTACGCCAATGCGCGTTTCGGTGTTAAGGGCCACAGTAGGCCACACCTTCCTCAGGGCAAGGGTGTGTATAGACAGGGAGGGGGAACAAGCACGCTGTGAAATAAAAAACATTTTCTCATTATAGGTTCAGAGATACAATTAATCACCATACATGAATATATTTAAACTTAACATTTTCATTTGTTAAAGGTTTATTCCTATTTTCTTGGGTCATTTAGTCAAAGCTCCGATGTAGAGGGCGTCACTCCCAAAGTTTGTAACTTCCCATGGATGGGGAAGGAAATACTCTACCAGGTTGAGACAAGGTTAGGGTGGGGAAATCAACTATCACTCATTCACACATTCATTCATCGTCTCATATAATGCATTCACTTTTAATTTAGGCATCCTCATGACTTTTCTGTATGATTTTAGGATAAGTCCCCAGAAGAGGAGGAACAGAGGTAGTAGTATGGACAAGCCCTGGATCTTTCGTGTCTCTCTAAAATTAAGCTGAATTGGTCGGTGGCCTCAGACTAGCATCCTAATGACAATATACAGAGAGTGGCCGGACTCCAACTGTTTACAGGGGGTTCTAATGTTTTAGATAAAATAAAAGAGATTCACCAAATGTCCGGAAGTCTGTATGTATCTACTTACCAAGAATGTGTGGGTAAGATGGCGTTCACACTTCTCTAGGTCGGTCAGGAGTCAGGGGGTATGTTCGATAAACTCAAAGGGGGTTTAGGTTTTCTATATCGCCATCTATGAAACACAAGGATGTAACTTTAAATGGACAAAGACTCTCAAGGTAGTTTGAACATTGTACTCTACGTTCTGAGGGTGCGGGACTATAGCCACATGCCCAGGTTTACTGGGCCAAATCCGTCCTGCTTAACACTATCGGTGCCCATATAGTTTAACTCAACTGTATTGAACTGAGCGTAATTTAGGTGAAGGACAGTCTTTCAGATTAATTAAAAGACTCAACTCTATAGAGCCGCGTACCTCGGATAGTGGCGCTGAGTCCGTCCTGCTGCACAATATCGGGATCAGAGTGATTAGGCTCAAAAGGCGTGAGGCGATGGGCGGTATCAGTTCCAACGGGATAGCCTTTCTTTTCCAAATGGGTCCGGCGACGGTTACAACCCAGCTATAACTTGTGGAAAAGAATCAAACTTGAGTGACAAGGGTGGTTCGCGGATCCGTGGTTAGCCCTCTGAGATGGACGAATACAGCTTGGGGGGTAGTAAGCTACAACCCTAAGAAAACATCGTAATGTGGTCAGAGCGGGAGATACGGCTCATAGTTCATTGCCTCTAGGTAAGGGATACTTGACGAATGCGGTATTTTTACAATACTAAAAAACACTCACAGTAGGTCTGTCCCCATTATATTTAATCGCATATCAAACCGGTCATAAGGGGGGATCTACCTTAACTTAGTATAGCTTCAAGTGCTCACCTGTCAACCGATCCAAAGTTTCTAGGGACAGGGGGCGAGGCAGATATTATAGTCAGTTTGACGATTAGGCTGATTACGGTTTCAGGCAGGAACGATGAGTCTGTTATAAACAAATGGACGTAGGTTTGTAAACATAAACTCTACGAGGAGGGCATCAGAGGGTGATGTTCCAAAGTATTTTAGGGTACAGCTTACCGTGAAAATGTTCGATGGAAAGATTTAACGATCTCCGTGTTCGTTCCTCCTCCCCGTGTCCCGCAGGACGCTGTGCAGAGTTCCGGTTTTGCATCTCCCTATTTATAAATCGTACTACTTTGGATTTATTGGTTTCAGGTGTAGCCCTTCATGGATATCGAGAGGGGACCCACTATCCAGTTACTGATTTAGAGTGTCCTCCATGGATGTTAGAGAAGCCTTTGTTTATGTTAGATGAATAGAAACAAACGAGGGACCATTTATCGTTGTGTGATGGTTGGATGCCATATTGGATAGGTCAATGGCGAAAATATAAAATAAATAGAGCAGATCGAACAAAGGTATCCAGGGGGATTTAAGTATACATACCAGGGAGGCAAAAACAAACACGGGGTCAAAGGGAGATATTCTAGGGGTTCCAAAGTATAATGTTATCATTTTAGATCTCTCTGTTCGTATCTTCTTCTATTTTCCCGTCGATGTCCGAATCATGGATGGGCAGGGACCACATAGGGATAATCATGATTTCACGTAAACACATTGTACCATGGGCATTCTTCATTCAGCCCTTGGTGACAGAGTGTAACATGAAAATCCAAAAAACCTCTCGTTTTTTGCAGAGGCTTGTAGGGTCTATTCCTGGTTTTGCCTTGATTTTTTCGAGTATGAACCACCTTAGGTCTGATTCAGTGTGTGATTTCTTGAGCCAGTTGGCAACAATGGGTGCTGACATCTTTTTGTTTCGGATGTTTGATTTGTGCTCTCCCATCCGGATTCGACATTCGCGTCCTGTTTCCCCAACATATGGGAGGTCACAGGGGCATAGGATCACATATATGATATTGACCGACCGACAATTGGTCATTTCTTGATTTCGTTCCACTGATAAGGTGCGTTCAGACGTCTTTAGGGTCCCTCCAATGATAACTTGGGGGCACGCGTGGCAGGTGCCACAGCGATGATTTCCAAAGATCGGTTTTAAATTGGTTAATGCCATTTGTTTCTCCCTAGGGGTTTCTGGCATCTTGCCCCTCACTAGGAAGTTTTTCAAGTTCCTATTGCGTTTGAATGCAAAGATCGGTCTTTTGAGGGGAGTATCATTTCTTTCCAGGTTTAGCAAGTGCCAGCTCGAGTTTATGGCTTGACGTACTTTATGGTTGAGATTGGAATGGCGCGTCACACAGACCAACTGATCTAGGGTTTCTGCAGGTTTGATTTGGAACATCATATCCCGATTGGCATATCTTGCCCTCTTGAAGGAATCCTTTACAAGCTTGCAGGGATATCCTCTGTGTATTAATTTCTCCTTTAGGGTTTCAGATTGAGTCAGATAATCCTGTATATCCGTGCAATTCCTACGAATTCGAAGGAATTGACTGTAGGGGATACTTTCCTTTTGGGACCGCGGGTGGAAACTAGTATAATGAAGCAAAGTATTGCGGGCTGTAGGTTTCGTGTACAGAGACACTTGTAATGTATTGTCAAGATGCCGTATCCAAATGTCCAAGAATTCTATTCTGGACTGACTGGAATGACAAGTAAAGCGAATATTGAGGTCTGCTTGAGCCATAGGATGACTTCCTCCAATGTACTCTGGTCCCCCTTCCATATAAAGAAGATATCATCAATGAATCTTTTCCAGTTCCTGACATTCTCATGGAAGGGGGCCATCTCATTGAATATATTAATCCTTTCAAATTCACCCATATACAGGCACGCAATACTGGGGGCACAACTGGCACCCATACTGACTCCCATTTTTTGTCTGTAAATGGTTTGATCGAATTCAAAATAGTTTTCGAACAGCACTACTCCTAGGCATTGGCGGATGAAATCAGTGTTGTTGGCCCTCGGTTGTCTCGATAAGATATCATCGATAGTGTTGAAGGCCCCCTGTTGGGGGATGTTGGAGTACAGAGACTCCACATCAAGAGTCACCAACAGTTCTCGATTTCCAAAGAAAGGGGTCCCTTCAATCAGACTGATGAAATGTCCAGTGTCTTTGACATAGGACTCTAAATCAGAGACCAGGGGTTTCAGGAATTTGTCGATATATTTGGAGAGTGGTTCTGTCGCAGATCCGATGGTGGAAACTATAGGTCTAAGGGGTGGATCTGTGCTATTTTCATGTGTTTTTGGCACCCCATAGATGATAGGTATTCTGGTGGTGCTGGGAGTGAGGAATTCTGCTTCTTGCTCACAGATGGCATTGGTTTCCACTGCATTTTTTTACCATTCGGAGAATGCGTTGTTTTAAAGTGTTTTCAGGATTAAGTCGGACAGGTGTGTAGTGTCCTGATGCAGTTAGGAGATCCTTCATCTTGGTGGTATAGTTATCCGTGTCAAAGATCACGATCCCGCCCCCCCTTGTCACATGGTTTTGAAAATGTTTTTTATTTCACAGCGTGCTTGTTCCCCTCCCTGTCTATACACACCCTTGCCCTGAGGAAGGTGTGGCCTACTGTGGCCCTTAACACCGAAACGTGCGTTGGCGTAAACACCTTGGACTGCAGCTATATATTCCCCGAGGAATATATGTTATCATCGGCTGTGCGTCCATAATCTGCACCCCTGTGCAAATAACCTATATTCGACTCTATGGTAGCCATGGGTGCCTTCCTCTATATGTCACCGTATGAATGATTGAGATAGCGAATGAATAAGGGAACCCCGGATTGTGTGTGAGTTGTTTCTGTGTGTATGGGAGTGTGAGGAACATGTTTATGATACCTTTTTAAATTGTTTATACAGTCACATGTTGTTCTTTTGTGTTATCACCTATGAAAAATGTATATATATGAAATGTGCTTTATAAAAACCTATTGTTGTGCCAAAAAAACCTATATAAAAAATGCTAATAAAAGGACTATGTTTCTAAAATATCAGTAAAGTCTTCGGCTCCGATGTTCTGTTGATGTCACCCCATTTATAAATTTATGGATCCCTAGTGGGACCCTTGATATCTGTTTTGGCAGGGTGTGTTGTTTTCTATTTCGTTGTTAATTTTCCCCTATTTTCCTGCCAACTATCAAAAATCCCATTTGGGGAACCCCCTTCTATTATATATTATTATACTCCTTCACCCAGTATACCAACCAATGGGACCATTCAAGCTTGGAACTAGTTCCTGACCACCAGTGACTGCAAGATTGAGATAAAGAGACAGGGGTGTAGGGTGGTGAAGAAAGGCATGAAGTGGGCTCACAACTAGGCAGAGCTAGTATTGTGGCAGCATTCGACTCCTTTGAACATCTTGGGGCCCCTGCACGTTTATTTGTTACAAATTAAGCACCGACGGAGCCTAACTACTACCAGGTGTATGCTCTGGCTTTAAAGTCGAGTGGTTGGTGAATATTCTTTGGTCGAACAATGATTGAATACCTGCCCGTCTAGAGCCTATTCGCGGAATGAGGACAATACATCTAAATATGTCAGTGGTATCCATGTGGAGCAGCTGCACAACAGCTGTGAACAGAGAAAGGACGTCCTTCCCGGGAGTCATCTGCGCAGCAGCCTTCCATAAGAAAGTATTCCGAACTATAGAAAGCCCGCCCTATAAAAGGATAGCATGACATCTCATGTGTATCCAGGAGTCTTCTTTTGGGAAGCACAAGTCTGGCAATTCGGAGAATTATAAAATATTATCATCTTGTAAAACTGTTAAATAAAATAACCAGTAGCAAAACCAGTTATTCAAACAATGTGACTTGCGTAGGCGTTATGGTTTTTTTAAAGATTCCTCTGAGACATATTGCACTCAGTCGCATAAAGGTACCGTTTTCCACAGTCAAAAATGTTTGTATTCTGTGAAAGCAGACACAATCTGCAAAATCCATTAAAGAGAAACTAGCAGTTTTAAATTGAACAGTTTGCATGTAAAGAATAATAATCCGCCCTCCTCTTACACTCTTCAGGAGAACAAGGGGCTCGCATCACAATGTGTGGAATCGGGTGCCAAGGGGCACAATGTGTGGAATCGGGTGCCAAGGGGCACAATGTGTGGAATCGGGTGCCAAGGGGCACAATGTGTGGAATCGAGTGTCAAGGAGCAAAAGAGAAAAATTCCGACTCTACTGTATATGGTCAAGCAAGAACGTAAATACAAAAACACACAAAAATGATAGTTGGAGGGCATGAATTCATTTCGTCACTAGTAATTACTTGGGGCCTCACTTCAGTCCATTGATTTCATGCTCACTATACCAGAGAGAGTGAGGCAGAAAGTAAACATGGACACAACAGCTTTGGTCCTCTGGGACTTCTTAAGGATCTTGGCGGCCCCTGTTCTGAACACCTTTGAATTTATGCTCCAGTTTCAGCTCTTCCATGCCCTCTTTGGGCAGGTCACTGACAGAGCAGGGCGCACTTGTCCAAATTCTCACTATTGTCCTATAGCAGCAGCTAAGTAATATTACAGCAAATAATCTCTGTGACACCCTTCTATTTATTGCATATGAAGTCCTGTTACGATCTAAAAGAAACTTTTTATGTGTTGCATGAAGCATAAACACATTTATCAGCAAAATGCCTGTAATCGACTCTCGCACATCACCCACATTAAAAATAAATTAAAGGAAAACTGTATTTAAAAAAATATGTATAGCTCTTTGCGTTTGTGCGTTGGCCAACGGCCGTCGCGAGCACTACCTCGATAGTGCTGCGCACGTCCGTTGGCTGACGCGGCCCTCTCACTCAATAGAAGTCCCGCACCGCGGCAGAATTCGCACACCAGTTAAGGAGTTAAGAATGATTCATGGTCAACAGGCAAGACTCTGCAGAACAGAGCGGGCTCTATTAGGGGCCCCATGAAAGGCTGGGGCCTTGGGCCTGAGGCCACTTTGCCCATGCCTTAAAATGTCTCTGCTGGTCCTGCTCCCTTAGGAACAATCCAGCTGCTAGGTCTTGTACCCTGTGAACAGGAACACAAACAGCCCAGGACTGGGAGAGGAGTTAAGTCATCTCTTGACTTAACACTACAAAATCTCAAAGTCAATGACCTGAGGGAGGTGCCCCATGTGATACTGACTGGATAGCCTTCTGATCAAGGGTAAGATTATGTCTGATAAACAGAATTAAAAGCCAGTATATATTTTAGACTAAAACCCAACATAAGTGTCCGGGAACTACCACCATTATAGCCACTTCCTAGCAAAAGTGTGTCACTATCTCCCTAATCCTGCATTTGTTGGAATTTATGTACTCAGTTATGAAAATAAGTCAGTGGCCAAACGATTGGCAACAAGGAATGCTTTAAGTAGGAAGGTACTTCAAGGTACTGAAGACTTCTTCCATAAGAAAGGCAGAGTACCATGCCTTTGGGCTGCATTGTTCCTGTCCTCGAACATTTTGCTGCAGGCACTGCTGCACCTAATTAAATAGCGCTGCAGTTGCTGGTGAGGCAATGCCTATCAGCAGGTTGGGAAGGGCAGCGATGGTATATGGGGGCACACCCCATTAAAAACTTTGAAAACGGCAATCAATGCGGGCACACACCAGCATTGAGAGGGAGCCAGCTTTTGCCACACAGTGCAATGTCCGCAAATCTCAATATACAGACCTGAAATTGCCTCTCAAGGGCAAACATGTTAACTGGGGGATATGGGTACCAACATACTTCTACTGGTTTTATATGAGTCTCCCTAATTTAGGAGACAAAAGCAGAAGGACCAAGCATTCATCCTCGTAAAGTAAAATTGTTATATATAGGCTGGTGTCCTTGATCAATCTAAGACCAAAACAGGAGTGGTGCAGTCTGTTTTTTTATGTAATTTCTTATGATCTTAATAGGATTTGATTTGATTTGATTTGATTTGATTGGTGGATTTATAGAGAGCACGAATGCCCAAGGACGTCTTGGCGCTGGTGATCTGAACTGCAGCAGTGAACAAGCCTAGAGCACGCATACTGCTCTAAGCTGGGAAAGACACAGGAAGAATGCTGTTGCAGGAAGCAAAGACACAGGAAGAATGCTGTTGTGAAAATGTGCACTACTATCGATATGTGATGACTGAGGGCATTTTCCATCTTGGTGTGTGGTACAGTTCTGAACCTCGGTTGAGTGGCTGAAAAGAACCAGATATATTCAAATGTCTTCATACTGACAAAATACATGAATGTCTATGACTTGCTGCACCAAATTTTGAGCCTGTCTTCTAATGAATGCAAAACAACAGTTGATGGACAGAATGCAGAACAATGTCATACATTCACCCCAGTACAGAGATCTGGGCCTAAATCCATCGTGTTTTTGCACTCCACACCACCCCAGTTCAGACATGGCCATAGGCAAATCAGTCTTGACCCTGTGCCTCATGGGAACAGTCCAGCCCGAACTCCCAAGCCATGTCTTTCCTGGACTGGAATCAAGCATCCTAGGACCGGTTTCTGGCTATCAGCCGTCTTCAGCCAGGATAGCTTGACTCCAGTGGAGTGGAGAGCATGGGACTCACGTCTGAGCATACCCATCCCACTCGGGGGGACAAAATGCAAAACAACAGTTGATGGACAGAATGCAGAAGTATGTCATACATTCACCCCAGTACAGAGATCTGGGCCTAAATCCATCGTTTTTTTGCACTCCACACCACCCCAGTTCAGACATGGCCATATGCAAATCAGCCTTGACCCTGTGCCTCATGGGAACAGTCCAGCCCGAACTCCCAAGCCATGTCTTTCCTGGACCGGAATCAAGCATCCTAGGACCGGTTTCTGGCTATCAGCCGTCTTCAGCCAGGATAGCTTGACTCCAGTGGTGTGGAGAGCATGGGACTCATGTCTGAGCATACCCATCCCACTCGGGGTGACAAAATGCAAAACAACAGTTGATGGACAGAATGCAGAACAATGTCATACATTCACCCCAGTACAGAGAGGTTTATTCCTTGAATGTTAGCATCTTGTTTACCTCACGGAAGGGCACCATGCCTCTATCAGAAAGAAATCCAGGAAAAAAGCAGTGCCTAATTTGAGCCGGTGGATTCCAGTGCTCGACACCAGCACTTAATTGTCAACACCGGCACTTATGACAAGCTGCCACATGGTTGCGCTGTTTATCTACTGGAGAGCCAAACACAACAACAATTTTTTTATTAGTTCCATATACATTAAAAATGAATAATACTTGCTGTGAAAGCCATTGTTACAGCTTTGGGGATCTGGAATAGTCAGAATTGTTACACTTGTAGGAGTGTGAGGATTAGTAGTTGTGTTAAAACTGTAAATACCGAAAGTCTTAACATTTTGATTTTTCTCAGTTTAGTAGTAGTAAAGTTGGAAAAATCCTAATTTTAAGACTTTCCGTATTCACAGAAGGCATTTAAGAGTCCTAAAGTTAGGAGTCCTAACTTTACTACTCCTAAACTGAGAAAAATCCTAATTTTAAGACTTTCGGTATTCACAGAAGGCATTTAGGAGTCCTAAAGTTAAGACTCCTAACTTCTGTGAATACCGAAATGAGAAAGTGCCTTCTGTGAATACCAAAATGAGTAAGTGCCATCTGTGAATACCAAAATGGTAGTAAGTTTAGGATTTTGTCTTAAGTTAGTTCTGTGAATCGGTACCTTTGAGAGGAATGTTGCAGTCAGCTGCTATGTGTAATTTGAAGTGCATCAGTTACAAAGATCAAAAAGGGCATCAACTGTGGCTTTTTGCGACAGCGGAATACTGTTCACGCTGACACTTAAGGCCCATAGTGCATTCAGTGTAAGGTTGCTGATCAACAGCTGTCCCCCATCGCCTGCAAGCTCCTTGCCCAGAATGCACACCAACACACTGTGCTCTACTCCGAGCCCCTCATCCTCGCTGACAAAATTTCCTTCTGATAGAGGTGCCTCCTAAGTCCCTTGCTAAAAGCTCTCAGTCTTCCTTCTAATTCCCCACCCTGTACCCCATCCCTTATGTCATACCTGCAATTAACTTTTCATCAAAAAAACGTTACGCCATTTAATACACGATATGGCCAGGCAGGTAAAACGTTGCCTCTCTGTGGAGTTAGCAGAAGGCAGAACACTTTGCTAGAGTTAAGCCAACTTTACAGGCAAAGGTGAAACCTTCTTACTACCATGGTGCCATCCTGCATATGGAGATGAGGCAGTGTATGCCCATCACCGTATGAATCATGACCTCAGAAGGAAATACGCTGTAAGCAGCCACCAGCTACTTTGAGCTAGCTGCTTTGAGAGGGGTCTAGACTAAAACCTCAATACTCAGTCCATTAGGACTGACAATATCAGCTAGTGACCATGTCAGTCTAAACGCAAACATGCAACTTGACTCTGTACCATTGTTAGAAGAACAATGGCTACCAGAGGCCCTCTGGAACTTAAAGGGGGAAGCCATCAACTCCTACTGGAGAAGATACTGTTAGAGCCAACCCTTCCAAAGCATCTGACCTACTAGAACTCTTACGTCCTTTAATAAGGCACTTGACCACTTAAACCTGTTTTAGATAGGTTTTCGATTTCACATGTAGCTTCTGATACTTTATATTACATCACCACAGCTGCATTTTTTTCGCAACACTGTAGGATGTAAACCTGGGCACTGATACAGTTCTAGTGTTTTTACTTCATTTGATGATGGATTTTCAGGAGAAAATCCATGGGTTGCTGATTTGCAAAGTTGCTTTTTTATGTCTAACAATCTCTCAAGTTGATCTCTCTCAAGTTGATCTGATCAACGTGAGGGTATCTGAACCGTATTTTATTACGCACAGATTTAACTTTTGCAAAACTTTGCAACCGAGATGGAAAACAATTCTATTTACCTGTGTCTAAAATTGTGAATGAGTATAATGATAAAACATCAATGCAAACATATACAAACGTTATTTATGGAATCATTTGGGGTCCCCCAGTATTTAGGGAGAGAATACCGCACCAAGAATGCAATTAACCATGGGTGGTTTTACCTACTCACTTCGAGCTTGAGCTCTGCACTTTATCATGGGGGCAGACGTCCCATGTTTTCCCCTATTCTAAGCTGCAAAACTCAGAATGGACAGCCCTGCACAAATTATTCTAGATTTCCCTTATTAAATGTGTGCATGGGAAAAAAAAGTGCATATTACCACACATTTTGTAATCCCATTTCAGGCACGAAATCCTGTTTGTGCTGAGTCACGGTTAGTGCAGCACTCGAAAGTGATGGCCTTGCTGTACCCTATCCTAAATGGACTCTCAAACTGATATTTATGTACATGGCTTCCCTGCTGGGGATATGTTGTTCCTTTAAGAATACTTTTGCACACATAACTTCCATGCTGTTTTACACAGCTGACAAACTAACTTCAAACGTGTGGCAGTCTTTTTGTTCTCGTAGGTTTCTGGAATTTGTTGCAGCACAGCCTGAAACTGCTGTAAACGCCTTGCAAAAGCAGTAAGATTTGAGTAACGGCGAAGGGAACATTTTAAGGGGCCCGTCCCTAACATGGCCGCCACCCCTTCTGCTTTCAGTCTCTTTTTTCCCACAGGAAAGAGCAGATTAAAGAGGGTGGGTCCCTTGGCATTAAAAAGGCCCCTGGGCTGACCTTGGTTTATGTAGGAAGCATTCAGAAACTCGTGTTATAAAGGGCTGTGAAAGCACAAGAAAAGCCCCGGCAGGTCATTCAATGAGTGCCCCTTTCACGAGCCCCCATTGACGGCCCCGGTCTCTTCCCGGGAATTCAATACGACTCGTTGTCTGTCCCACCACCGAAGGAAAAGGCGCGATCATGCCACCTCACACTCTGTTTAATTTCGAAACACGAGGCAAATACGTTAATCTTCTACAAGCCCGGTCAATTACCCTCCACGCCCCTCTCCGCGCTGTAGGAAGGGGGGGTTGTTGGGGGGTTGTTGCGGGCGGCGCAGAAATCTCACCGCAACTCAATGGGAAGCTGGGGCTCCCTCCCTGACAGGCAAAGTTGCCCTGACCTTATCTGCCCCTGCAGCTTTCCCTGAATTGTAAAGCAAACGTGGTAGGTGATGATGTCACGGGAGTGAAAGGTGCTGCTTCCTGAGATAATAATGGCAAAGGATGCACGCTGCACTGAATCATGAATCCCGCGCTGTACTCCACCTTCTAACATTTGGTAAAACGCTGCCCATTTCTCACTTTTTTCCCATGCATCATGGAGTAAACTGTGTAACTCACCTAAAGTTACATATGGTATAGCATGTCTCTACTTCATTAACCCGTTTACCGCAGCCGTTATTTCGGCAGCCGTTATTTCGGCGCAGTGCGGGCGTTCTAAGGAGTGGGCGGGGCCGCGTCGGCGTTGGACGTTCGCAACACCAGCCAGGTAGTGCTCGCGATGGCCAATGGCCGACGGGAGCACGGAAGGTAGGGTGACCAACTGGCATTGGTGCAAATCCAGGACGGGAGTGTAAAAATTCAGGACAAAGGGTCGAAATTCAGGACACAAATTCAGGACAGGAGGTCAAAATTCAGGACAATTGGCTAGGTTTTACAGACACATCAGAGGTCGCGCAATAGTATAGAAGTAAGCTCAGCCATATCCAAACATATTCAACAATTTGCAAACCTATCCATCATGTATCCTTCCATCTATCATTTCACTCATCCATCCCCTCATCCATCCTTTCACTCATCCATCCACTATCCATCCATCCACCCTTTCACCCTATCCATCTGTACACTCATCCATCCACTCTATCCATCTGTACACTCATCCATCCACTCTATCCATCTGTACACTCATCCATCCACTCTTCTACCCATCCCTCCATTCACTCATCCAGCCATTTGCCCTTTCACCCATCCAGCCATCCTTTCACTTACTCATCCATCCACCCAGTCACTCATCCTTCCACCCTTCCACTCTATCAGTCATCCATCCATCCTCCCTTTCTCTCTCCA
The DNA here is from genome assembly GCF_964263255.1 of Lissotriton vulgaris. Classification (NCBI taxonomy): domain Eukaryota; kingdom Metazoa; phylum Chordata; class Amphibia; order Caudata; family Salamandridae; genus Lissotriton; species Lissotriton vulgaris. The sequence continues at coordinate 1,091,723,173 of NC_141689.1, read as the reverse complement.
TCGACCCTTTCACTTAGCAATCCTTCCTTCCATCCATCCACCCACCCATCCATCTACTAATCCACTCATGAATCCATCCATTGACCCTATCACTCATCCATCCTTTCTCTCATCCATTTATCCTTTCACTCCTTCACTCATCTATTCATCCTTTTGTTCATCTACCCTCCTTTTCACTCACTCATCTATCCTTACACCCACCCTTTCACTCATTTGTCCATCCATTCAACCTTACATTTATCAATTCATCAATCCATCCATCATTTCACTTATCCATCCACCCACTCACTCACTCACTCATCATCCACCTTTTCACTCATCTATCCTTCCACTCATCCATCCACCCGTTCACTCATCCAGCTACCCTTCCACCCATACATCCAGCCATTTACCTTTTCTCTCTTCCATCCTTCCACTCACTCATCAATCCATCCATCCTCTCTCATTATCCATCTATTTAATCTTTTATTCATCCATTCACTCTTTCACTAATTCATCCAGCCATCCATTCATCCCTTCACTAACTCACTCGCCCACCTTTTCATATTCATTTTGAGCAGAGCCTTTTTGACAAGAGGCCCATCAAGAACTTCACCCTCGCTGCATGAGCCATTCCAGGACTGGGACAGAAGCCACCCAAGGCAGAGACAGGATCCACCACAGGAGGGGAACAGGAGCCATCACAGGCAGGGGGCTGGTGGGGGGACAGGAGCTATCACTAGGGCGGGGCAGGAGCCATCACAGGAGGGGGAACAGGATCCACCAGGGTGGGCACAGGGGTGGGCATACAGTATTCTAGTATAATCCTGGTCTCTTCCAGGGTGGGGTAGGGCTCCTCACCCCCTCCTGGACAAGACAACGAGAAGAAGGCTCTTTCCAAAATGTTAGTTGTGCCATCCCCCGCTGTGATGTACAGTACTTACAGGAGATGCTCCACGAGAACTGATTTAACTGATTGTCCTTAATCAGTGTGGGTGCGATTGTGTCATTTCTTAATTTTATTACATTAAGACTGCATGTTAGAAGAACCGAGGTTTGTTTACAATTTAGTGACAGTATTTAAGCTCTGTGAAGAGAACCAGTGCTGCGCAGTGTAATCAGGGCCGGCTCTAGGATGTTTGTGACCCTCGGCAGAAATTAAATGTGTGAATCCCTCCTAAATCGCAGACACATGGTGCATTCAGGGCTGTTTGCATCTGAATAGATGCTCCTGCTCCTGAAGCTGCCGCCCCTCCCTCTCAGTCACCTTCAAGTACCTCTTAACAGCTCATCAAGGGCTGGAGGTGTGAGGGTTGCCATCCCGCTGTGCCTCTCCAATGCTGCGGGGTATGTGAGCTTTGCATCCGAGTCAAGAAGGGAGGAGGGTGGAAGCTGTGCCGGCTTTAGGGTAGTGCGACCGGTGCCCGAGGTTAAAATTACGGACAAATTGCGTCCGTTAAAGAATCCTTCACGGACAACGGACAGACGGCCGAAATTGCGGACTGTCCATGAAATTTACGGACGGTTGGTCACCCTAACGGAAGGGGTTAAGGGTACTTACTCTTTACTTGTGTTTGTTTACATTTCACAGGCAATACATGCAATGTATACATACAATGCCCCATGTAATACATCTTTGTAATTGAAATATGAATAATTTGTGTTACTGTTCACGCACTATTTTTGGCTAAACATCAGAACTGAAACAAATGTTTATTTCAATCACAAAGTGTCGTTTATTTATTTTATTTTGTTTTAACTCATTTCATTTTTAACTCAGGATTTTTTTTTTAACCAAGTTCATTTTTAAGACCTTATGTACAACATAACAACAAATAGCATATATTCAAATATATATTTACAAATAGAAAATTAGAACGAACAAATAAGCATAATTCCATTCATAACATCAGTCATACAGCTTTCACACCACACTATGTATACAATATATACAGACAAATAAACAAGAAACAATGTGAATTATTTCCAAAATGTAATCAAGTAGATTACAATAAAGCCAAAAACATTTGTATTTTATAAAGACCGTTTGGTATTTTTCACAGTTTATAAATCTTTAGGGCTTATAGGGTCTACGCGTTTCGAACTCAACTGAAAAAATGAGTTCTCATCAGGGCCAAGGTCTGTGAAAGAAAACAAAGGGGAGAAACTTATTGATTTGCTGTTGAACTCTATGCTGCACTGCCTTTTTCTACTGCAAGCAAGTGCCTCTTACCTCTCAATTAGTTAGAGACCAGAAGACGTGTCCAAAAGATCAACCATCTATCCTAGGAAACATATGAAACACCATAAGCTACTGCAATGTGTCTATTTTTCATACACCAAGCAGACATGCACCTCTCAATTAGGCTTACTTGATCAGGGTGGCCGGATCCCAAGTAGGTGTACGAGGTCCGCCTGTATAGTGCTGTGTATCTGTGGGAACAAAGGGGCGAGTGAGTCCTCGTGTTGACTTGTAGAGCGTGATCATGGGTTTGAACTATCCAGGTGTATGCTCACCTTGGAACTGGTGAGTAGATCTATTCGTCCTGGATTACAGCTAGCGCTGGTTATTCTAAAAATCGATGGAAAGTGTCTGTTAGTTCTAGATCACGGGTGCCTCCATGGGGGATTTTTACGTGAGAGATCTAGTTTATCGAGTCGCGGTTCTTACCTCCAAAGATGCGCGTTAGTCCGGAACAGTTATCCGTGGCTTCTGCTAGGTGTCCTCGCTCTGCAATGCTTCCGGGTCCGCAAAGGATCCTGGGGAAAGTAGTTTCTGTGCTGTTTTTCTCGCTTTAAATATCATGTCGTGAGACGAGTCAGGAAAAATAAGTTTGCACAAAAAAGTCGAAGACAATAATTGTGGATTAAGTTGGAAACCGTGTTTCCAGTCCTTCCAAGGAGAGCTTTCAGATTTTATTGCTCCTTTGTATGGCGCAATATCAGGAGACTCAAATTAGATTTTGCAATCGTTAATGTTGGGTTGTGGGAATTGAAGTGTAGGCTTGTTTGGTGGGACACCGGATTGGAGATCTACAGAGTTTTGCAATCCAGATCGAGCAGGGAGGATGCCGATGTTCACGCACAGCATACATAGGATACTGAAAATTCCCAAAGCCCGATTCACAAAGGTAAACTGAGACAAAAGCCTAATTTTACAACTTACGGTATTCACAAAGGGCATTTACGAGTAGTAAAGTTAGACTTATGTCTCAGTTTTCGTCACAGTTAAACTTAAGACCAAAACATAACTTTAACTGAGACAAAAGTCTAACTTTAATACTTGTAAATGCCCTTTGTGAATACCAAAAGTTGTAAAGTTAGACTTTCGTCTCAGTTTACCTTTGCGATTCAGGCCCAATGTGGGCTATTGCCCAATAGCGTCCATAGTGAGGATACCATGGGCAATGGGGCAAGAAAGGGAAAATTCCAATTTTGAGTGCTGTTGGGGTAGTAAAATACAGCAATTATCATGGTTCAGTGTGCCCCTTTGAGTTCTGGGCCCCGGTTCCACTGCACCTGCTGCACCAACACCCTGGCTACTGCCTTCAGTGTCTTTTTTGTGCATAGTACAAAGACTTGTTTTCTCTCTAGTATTGCCACCGACGGAAGAAGCATATGCTGCATTATCCGCATGAGAAAGTTAATCCCCATTCTGGGGTCCACATTATGTATCAGACGCAACACTCAAGTTTGCCCCATGGCTCACCTTAAAACAGCTGTTCCAGGCGCAAGCATGTATAGTACACCCAATTACAATAAATGTGACCCCCTGAGGGCAGCCACAAACATAGGGCTGCATTGGGGCAACACATTCAGTGAAATACAAAGCGACTGTTTCAGTCAGTCGCTCAGTGTTTCACTGTGCAGGCAGCACCCACTTGCACTTTAGTGAGGGGACAGAGATCCATCTGCAGGCAGGTGTAGTAACTGAGTGCACCCACCTGCAGGGGAATGTTTGGGGTCCATAGGATCCAGTTGTCCCCTCCATATGACCTACCTCAGGGTGCAAATTTACACTGAGCCATCTTTTTGTGGTGCACTTTCATTGCACCTACTGACTGCTTCCTTGCCATTGCGCCTAGTGCTTTAACCCCTTCACTGAGGTGGCAATTCTGCCGCAGTGCTAGGGGGAGAGGGGGCCGCGCGGCGCTCCCATGCTCGTGATGAAACCGCTCCGTCACGAGCCTCGGGCGCGATGTGCTTGTGACGGAGCGGTTCCGTCACGGCCCGGCCGCTCAATGGAACGCACAGCGCAGGCACGGAATCCGCGCCGCGCAGGCGGGCCGAGCGGGCTGTGACGGAACCGCTCCGTCACCAGCACAGCGCGACCGAGGCTGGTGATTGAGCGGTTCCGTCACCAGCATGGGAGGGGTTAAACAGGGAATTCTCTCTTGAGATAGCCTTGATGCTACATGTGCGGCCGCACATACAATACATTAGTGTTACAGAAGGGGCCACACATAGCCCCTCTGTAATACCATAGTGGGCACACAGCCATTGCACCACCAGGGCACCATGTGCATTAATCTTGCATTTGTCTGTCAATCAGCCAGTCACAAAGCTTACAATTTTACAAAGAACGCCCTCTCTTATTCTTACTATAGTATCTTAAACACATGGCTACAAATGAATAACAAAATGGCATTTATCAACTGAAGCTGAAAAGAACGAGGTATGAAGCTGAAGAAAGGAGTCAATGCAAGAGTCACCCAACACTGGTCAAAAGCAAAAATAATGACATTCATTTAGGAGGAAAAGAAATAGCAAATGTTTAAACTGCATGCAGGTGAAAGAACAACATAAGACTATTCTCTCTTAAATCAGTAATCTTTTTCGTGCCATTTTCGCTAGCCAAGGAAGGTGGAAATAAAGGCCTTTAACTTCTCTGAATAACACTGTTTATTTAGCGTAACTGTATACCTAGCACCTACTTGAAGCTGAACCCCACCAAAACATAATCCTCACAATTAGCTTAGAACAACAAGCACCAACAAATCCAAAAATAAATCAGTGGCATTAACCTTGATGGATTCCACTCCCAACTTTCATATAATGTCAAGGCACTTGGATTCTGCTTGGACACCAACCTCATTTCCAGGAAAAGCAAAATAGCCTGGTACAAACTCTGTGCCCTAACAGTGAAAAATCTTACCATCAAGAAAGGGACTTTAGAACTGTTTTCAAGGCCGCCTAGTCTCGCATTTCTTTTGACACAGCCCTTCTCAATGTGACTCCGACTTTATTCAGACTCTATTCTTCCCCCTCGAACCCCTTAAGGGCATCCTCCAAGTCTCATCATGGGCGCAAAGAAATATGGCATCACACCTAACATGGTGGAATGCCACTGGCATCCCTTGCAGGTCCACACCAAGTTCAACAGTAGCTGAATCATCCACAAAGCCATCAAAACCAGCATCCTGACTTTCTGGCTGACAAGCTCACCACGTCTGGTGGCTCTTAGCACATTCACAGCCGGGACACCATAAGAGTAATGACAAAGCAAAAAAAAAAATGCAACCAACTTACTCCACGGATATACTCATGAGATGGAATGACTTCTCCCCATTCGTTCCAATCACACAATACACCATGAATCCAAGTTTCAAACAGAGCAGCCTCCGTCCTCTTACAATCACAGAATCTCTGAAGGTACTGAGGTGGCTATAGAACAAAACATCTATTCAAAGCTTCATTCATTCGCTCCTACACCATCTAGTCTGCCACAGCATTCTCCAAATGACAGCTGTCCCTTCCAATGACAAGTGCCCCACTAAGGCAGCTGTCTTAGACACCACATTTAAGCCTGCACATTGCAAGTGACTTCAAAGCTCACAAACTGACTATCCACATACACATGCACAAGATCTTTTGGAACCTTAACTTCAACCTGGCCTGAACTGGATGTAGAGTCACTTATCAGAGATAGAGTTATCATTTCTGCCATCCTAGAATTCTCTGACTCATTGACTATCTTTTCCCTTTCCAGCTCTCATTCTGTTTCCTTCCCGTTTCCTGCGAAAGTCATCGAGAAGACCGTCAACAGACAGCTGACCGCCTTCCTCGAGACAAACAGATCCCTCGACCCCTCGCAGTCCGGCTTCCGTGCCAACCACAGCACCGAGACCGCCCTCCTCGCAGCCACAGATGACATCCGAGCCCTGCTCGACAACGGAGAAACATCGGCCCTCATCTTCCTGGACCTCTCCGCGGCGTTCGACACTGTCTGCCACTGCACTCTAGTACAGCGCCTCAGCAACATCGGGATCCAAGAGAAGGCACTGGAGTGGATCATCTCCTTCCTCGCCGGGAGGACACAGAGAGTCCGCCTCCCCCCGTTCAGATCCGAGGCCACCGAAGTCATCTGCGGCGTACCACAGGGGTCATTGCTCAGCCCCACCCTCTTCAACGTCTACATGAGCCCCCTCGCAGCCATCGCACGCCGACACAACCTCAACATCATCTCCTACGCCGACGACACCCAGCTGATCCTCTCCCTCACCAACGACCCCGCCACCGCCAGGGCCAACCTACACAAAGGGATGACAGACGTAGCCGAATGGATGATGAACAGCCGCCTGAAACTGAACTCAAACAAGACGGAAGTCCTCATCCTGGGATCGTCACCCTCCGCCTAGGACGACTCCTGGTGGCCCCCAGCCCTGGGCAACGCAACCAAACCTATGGACCACACACGCAACCTGGGCTTCATCCTGGACTCCTCCCTCTCCATGACCAGACAAGTCAACGCCGTCTCCTTGTCATGCTTCAACATCCTGCGCATGCTACGGAAGATCTTCCGCTGGATCCCCACTGACACCAGGAAGACGGTCACCCAGGCCCTCGTCACCAGCCGATTGGACTACGGCAACTCCCTCTATGCCGGAACCACTGCAAAACTCCAAAAAAGACTCCAACGGATCCAGAACACTTCAGTTCGACTCATCCTGGACATCCCCCGTCACAGCCACATCTCCGCACACGTGAGAAACCTGCACTGGCTCCCCGTCAACAAGAGAATCACGTTCCGACTCCTCACCCACGCACACAAAGCCCTCCACAACCAAGGCCCAAGATACCTCAACGACCGCCTCAACTTCTACACCCCCACACGCCAGCTCCGATCGACCAGCCACGCCCTCGCCGCCATCTCTCACATCCGGAGAGCCACAACGGGAGGAAGATCCTTCTCCTACCTGTCCGCCAAGACGTGGAACTCCCTCCCCACCCACCTCCGCCTGACCCAAGACCACCTCGCCTTCAGAAAGCAACTCAAGACCTGGCTGTTCGAGCAGTAGCGGACCCCCTCCCCAAGCGCCTTGAGACCCTCCGGGTGAGCAGCGCGCTATACAAATGCCATGATTGATTGATTGATTGATTGTTTCTCCTCCCACTCTCTCTGTTTCTCCTCCATTTCTCTTTGTTTACTCCACCCTCTCTCGCAATTGCAACATCTGGGCCTATTACTCCTGTCTCTCCCTCCAGCCCTCCTCTTGTTCCCACTGAGTTAGTCTTCCTTTATCCCTCTTAAACTATTTGGCTTTCTGATCTTCCTGAGCCTTAGCTTTCTTATGTGCCAAATGCAAGCTCAGGGTGTCTTCTAGCCTCAACCCCGCCAAAGGATTTACTGCTGGAATTGGTGACAGTGATGCCCTAGAAACTCGAGCTGGTGTGCACACCTCAGGTACTATAAGATTCTAAAAGTAACTTGGTGAAACTCTAGAAAATGCAATGGGGGCAAACCTGGTGTGTGTGGGATGGATCTGTGCCAAGGGAATCCTAGAGTCTGTATCCACAGGGCCCTTTTCCTGGGTTCCTTATCATTGTTCCCTCCAAGCGTCAACTAAAGCCTCATCCATTTCACCCAGTATCTAAAACTGGAACCAAATGAAATTAGCAAGGACCTCCCAGTCCCTACTCCTGAGAATCCTCCATCCTCTGTCCCTACATAAATACTGCATCTGATTTACGGACATGGTGCTGAGGTCGATTCCCAAACCTTTGCTTTCCATTGTCTATGCGTGTCTCTTTGTACGTAGAATAGATTGCACTCATAGTGCTATTGTTGCAAATTGGAAATGGGCAGTACAACACCTATATACAGGCCTCTAAATGTTTGGTATCCCACTGCTGCCACTTATTGTCAGAACCCCTTTTAGAGGGTCATGGAGCATGCAGGGGTTACTGGAACCAACAGTGGGGGTTGAGGCATTTTATTCCTGATGCATCAGGGATCAGCTAACTGTGGATCCGGAGTACCTGGGCCAAGTACCCCTTCTGCTCTTAACTCTCTGGGTTGTGTGGTCAAACAGCAGGGTAGTGAACACAGGCTCACAACTTAAAATGTACTCAGCAGCAGCAATAAGTCATTGTTCAGCCAAATACTCACTTGCAGCTGCCAAGTTTAGGTAAGTAGGCCGCATGTGGACAGACGTCTGCACTCAGCGGGTGAAGAGTGTGTTGTTCGCGTCACACTCCGGAAGCATTCTTTGGCTCCACCTGCGGAGTAAGTGTTCGTTCAGATGCCCAATAGGGGGTGGCTATGACACTTCTGTCTTGAGTCCCTCACCTTGGTGATGGTGTACCAGTGCTCCCGTGTTGTCCTCACTTCTCCAGCAGGACAGACCAAGTCGTAGTCCTTGGTGCTCCCGTGGATCTTCTATAGCATAAGGATTCACAGCACCACACCATATTAGCACAGTGATAGTCTTCGGGACAGCCAGGCCACGGGTGTGACGAGAGTTCACACCTGGATATTAGCCACAGTGATATGTGCAGGTTAGCCCAAGGCCCCCAGCTCTACTCTTTATGATTCTTGCATCAGCCCCATCTCTTCTTGAGATGTCTTGCTCAGAACAAAAGAGCACCGTTTGATGTGTACAGGGAAGGCCTGATTCTCCCCTCCCTTTGTTTATACCACCGAGCTTACAGGAATACAGCAATACACAAATCTGTCTTGGGGTGGATCTCTCTACCTCCTTTCTATGTTTCACCATGCAGGCCTGGGTCTCCTAAAATAAAACCAAGGGCCTTCCATGTATTGTACCATCCACAGGCACCTATGCACCCAGTGCATGCATAGACCATATACACACTGCACAGTACTGTATCCTCCATGTACTATACCACTCACAGGCACACCCTTGGAGATACCAGAAACCATTAAACTTCCGAATTCAATTAGCTTTGGAGCCCCAAAGGATCCCAGCCCAGCGCTGTTTATCAAACAAATCCCAGAAGTTATCAGAACAGCACTTACACCTCTGCTGCAAGCTATATTTAGCTCAGGCATATTTCCTAAAAAGTGGAAAAGGCTTCTGTTCTTCCTTTGTTGAAGAAACAGACCTTGGACCCAAAAGACCCCCAACAAATATAGGTCAATCTCACGGCTTCCATTCCCTGTCAAGATTCTGGAAAAAGCCATGAACACCCAACTAAGTGCATTTCTTCAATCTAATAATTCCCTTCATCTATCCCAATATGGATTTAGAGCAGACCACAGCACTGAGTTGGCTCTGATTAAATCCACAGAGGAAATTAGAGAGGCCTTGGATAGGGGAGGCAATGCCATACTGATCCTATTGGATCTGTTCACGGCCTTTGACATGGACCATCGCGAAGTGTTGATAGACTGCTTGTCTGACCTAGGAATGGAAGGACGAGCTTGGAAACTCCTGCAATCATTGCTGTCTGATAGATTGCAAACTGTGGACTTAGATGGTAATACGTCAAAACCGTTTCTCCCTCCCCTGCGGGGTGCCAGAGGGCTCGTCACTCAGCCCGATGCTTTTTAATGTCTATGTGGCACCCCTGGCAGGAGTCATTAGATCTTTTGATTTCCAACTCACTTCCTATGCTGACGACACTCAAATAGTGTTATCATTGACCGAGGAGGCGGAAAATGAAACAGAGTCCTGTTTCCACGACTGTATGGGTGCCATTTATGGCTGGATGTCCTCCAACTGCTTAAAACTAAACTCTAGCAAGACCGAGGTCATAAAGTTTGGAAATAATCCACTTGTTTGGACACCCGAATGGTGGCCTGAAGATCTTGGACCCTGCCCCCTACCCACTAGGAAAGCAAAAAATCTTGGGGTATTGGTGGACAATAAAATAACCATAGGTGACCAAATAAGTATGGTGACGTCGGCTTGCTTTTTGACACTAAGAATTATAAGAAAAGTTAAGTTCTTACTGAAAACAGCCTTAAAACAGTGGAAACCGCCCTTATGTCATGTCTTGACTACTGTAATGGCTTATATCTTAATGCCCAAAAGCAACATATCTATCGGCTTCAACCTGCCCAAAATGCAGCAGCCAGATTGCTGTCAGGGACTCCAAAATTTGTCTCTGTAAAGGAGGAACTCAGGCAACTTCATTGGCTCCCGGGCAAACAAAGAGCACACTTCAAGGCACTTTGTACTGTCTTCAAGGCCATCAATTGTGCAGGTCCTAATTTCCTGAGGCGTAAATTTCAATGGTACATCCCTGGAAGAATCAACAGGAGCTAAGGAAGTTCTAGTCCCCTCATTTAAATAGTTCACTGGGGAGGCAGGAGCTTAATCACCTGTGCTTCAAGAGCATGGAATGATCTCGCTTTTCAGCTCAGGGATGCCCCAGATCTCCTCTCCTTTAGAAAAGGGCTGAAGACATGGCTCTTTTCTCAGTAGCATATATCGTCATGTTCCCCAGCAGGCAGTGCTTAGCGCCAGGACACCCCAGGGTAACCGTGCGCTCTATAAGTGCGATTAACATAACATAACATAACATAACATAACATAACATAACATAACATAACATAACATACATCCAGCATATGGATTTAACATGCACACACTGCCCAACACAGTATCCTTTATGTATTGCACCACTCATAGTCACACATACATCCAGCATATGCATTTAGAATGCAAATACTCCATCCTTTATGTATTGGACCACTCACAGTTACAGATATACCTAGGACATGCATTTATCCTGCAAGCAGTGCACCTCATAACATCCTTCAGGGACTGTACCACTTATATGTACATGCTCATCCAGCAAAGGCATACACCATGCACAGATTGCTCAGTAATTTACTATCTCTATGTTGCACCCTTTCCAGGCACACAAACACCTAGCACAGATACATCATTTCTGTGCAACTCTTCACACCAACCTGAAGTAGGCCATGGGTGAGTTAAGCACACAACAGTGGAACTTTAAAAGTAAGTGAGCATGTAGGTCTCACTCCAGTGACACAGGTTAAAAAGGACTGCAATCTGTGGGACTGGTCTATGTCATGGCGCACAATATGATCCATATGTGTCGATAACAACCAAAATCAGGATTAGGGATCCAGAGTGCACAGTTGTGCACTCAGGACAGGGGTGCACGCCTGTTACCATGCAGTGTACTTTTCCATCCCAACAGAAAGCTTCTCTAAACTTCTTTTGGAAAAGAGGGAAGGTGGGTAGGTGTGTGTTTAAGTGATGGGCCTTTCCCTAATCATCTACATTGTCGTAGTGATGATGGGTACTAGGTTGTGGTGGTAGTACGTTTGTCCACGTGTGAGGCAATGTCAGTCCACACAACCCTTGTAGTGGGAACCAATAATAGCCCTGACAAATATGGCCAGTTGTCCAGAACCATGGCACTCTGCAGCAGCTGATGATGCAAAACTTGGAGCATGGGCCAAGGTGGAGCATGGGTGGGCCCAGCACTAAGACCTGCTGGCAAATACCTAAGCCTGGAGTATGTGTTGGTTTATAAGCAGGGATGCAACATGGCGGCCAGACCCACATGTCTCTGGAAAATTATAATGTCATTAGCCCCAGAGCAAAAATCAAGTTGTGGGTTGGAATGCATTCACAAGGAGAGGGTCCAAGTTCACATTTCTCTGCCATGATCACACACACTTGAAAACAACTGTGAAGCTTGATTCGTTTTGACAGAGTAAGGATTAAATGAATCCACTGATGCCAATGTTGGCATTTATAACAAATGAGCACAACCTAGAATAAGCCAAGAAGAGACAAGGTTCAGTGGATATACTTTAAATGGTTCGTTTTCAATGCACATAATTTACATTAGCCAACCCATTTGATGTATGTAGAGAAAAACGCCTAGAGTTTGTTTGCTGTTGCCCATCAAATCCATCATATCCTCCCCTCACTCTGGGTGGTAGTGATTCCTCCCCTTACAGGGCCAGTAAAAGCAATGAAGCCTCCTCTAGTCTTATAAGGTTTCAGGCTTGGGGGAAAGTGTCTCAAAATCCCGTTTCTGATCAGACATCCGTCTGTTCTAGTGCAGCTAACTGTCTCCAGACGTCCATGCCAATACAACCTTCTTTCTCAAGACAAGCATTATATATCCTATTTAGAGCGTGAGTAGGAAACCGTAATGTGGTCGGTAAGACAAAGGTAAGGACAATAAACATATACGATTTGAAGTTCCATTGAGTCCTTGGCCTGAAATGCTGGTCACACTACAACAAACTCAAAACCTGACAGTGATCTTCCTAGAAAGAAACACAGAATTCAGGATCAATTCAGTCCACTGCATGTAGCAAATTTTGCTCCTCTATGGAAGTCTTTAGCTTGTTCAAGGTTACTATCTCAAAATAAAGTATTTTCTGCAGCCTGAATAGGTCAGGCATATTATTCAAACCTTTTGAGCTTTAAACCAGTCAGGACCATAGAATAGGAACCCCCGTCTCTGTATTCCAGTTGAACCTGGTGTATATCATGCTGGTCTGTGAGTATCTGACAATCAACAAAAAAGTTTAATGGAGTCCACAAGATGTCCTGGGGAAAACAGATATAATTATTGAGAAGTATCTTGTAACTGTATGGAATAATTGAGAGGAGTCTGTTTCTCACTAAGGAGGCATGGTACTTTACCGGAGGTTCTGACTTGTAACCTACTCTTTAAAGCCAAAATGAATTTTCTGACTTCTTCCTAGAGGAAAATAGAGTTGATTATAGGTGTATCTGAATTCATTACTGTGTTTCACATTACAGATCCACTTGTTGAGGAGGGATTGCTACTAACATGGTTAATTATGCAGGAAGTTTCATCAATTTAGTGGATAGGAAAGCAAGTGGTGATACATGGCTTCTGGAATTATGTCCTTGAAAATTGTAAGGCAAGAGCCCATTGGTTTTGAATGAATTTCTCTCATTTCATAAGTTTTATCGTGCCACTTTCTCTATCCAACAAGCTATAAAATATTTATTTGAGATGAAACTTATCAGAATCTGGCTTATCTGATGATTTGCATAGCGGAGTTCTTCATGAGTAATAACATAAAAGCCAGCCTTTGAAATATACTGTGATGTCCCTTCCCTTCCGGAGTCCGATTGGCCTAATGATATTTGTCATGTTACACGTGCATGTAAGTGGGAAGTTTCTTTGATCCTCTGAAGTAATGATGAAGGTCGTGTGCCAACAACATGCAGTGTTAAAATTTGTCACCAAAGGTAATAGTGCAGGATCAGCCTGTGCTTTTCTTGTGCTTTCATGCAAATAATAGATGGATTAAAAAGACATGGCAGCAATCCTTCTCAGGGAGTAAAGAATATCTTAATCATTCTATCTCCCCCAGGGTATCCGCCATGGGATACCTGAAGGAATTGACTACTCAGGATGAGGAAGTAAGTACTGGTAGTAAGATGATGTCTGCAAGGAAATAGATAATAGAGTGGTATAAAGGGAGGAGGTAGGAATCAGATACATCTCCAGATTGAGAGATGGAAGATTATCTGCATAGAGGAGGATAAGAGGAGTATTTAAGATGTAGGGGAAGCTAAGTGTGAGTGAGAGTTCTTTTGAGATTCTGTTTGAGGGTATAGCACTTCCTGGGTCAATAATGATGAGAGAGATAAACAGGTATATCTGTGAGGTGGCATGTGAAGAGGGGGGGGGAACTGTTTGGTGGGGAAAGAGTCTGATGAGATAGAGAGGCAATGTAAGTGGGATGTAATGGAGAGACAGTAATTTGAGAGACTAGAGAAAAATATATGTAAGTATTAGTCAAAGTGTTCTTGGTTCTAACTCATGGCTTTTATCATGATCTTATCATTGTTGACAACGAAGATCAAAAGATTGTCTAGAAAGGGCAAGAAGGTTGACACAGAAAGTTTATAGTCAATAGGTAATTTAGAGCCATGAGAGACATTCAGTTATTTTGCCAATAGATCACACCTAAGAAATGTGTTTTTTGTGACAGCATATCAGTTTTAACTTCTTCATTCATGTGGTGGCATTGGCCAGCAATGAGCCACAAATGCTGTTCTATCATGATTGGCAAGGTTGACTAAATAGCAAATCTTGAAGGTGTTAGGGCCGGAGTAAGGTAGCCAATAGAGAGGTGGGAGATATCAAAGGATAGCATAATGACATTATAGTGTATTAAAATGGAGGACAGTTCACAATTTGTTCTACCGTAGGTCTAGAATATATGGTTTGATAGTAAGCGACATGCCTGGGGGGTGGAGTGGGTGGGGGTTTGGTTATGGGCGAATCAGAGTTGTAAGAGGAACACACCGACTGAAAAAAGGGATCCTTGTGGATTGATAACTACTGTATTAAAGTTGACACTAAGAAAGGGGTCACTCACTGGGAATTGGGCCGTTATTATGATTTATGCTTTTATCCTATCCCACAATACGAGGTTAATGGACAACTGTAATTGAAGGTTGTTGGTGTTTCCTACTAATGTATCCTGAGATCCATTATTATATGGAGCTTGTAAACTTAATAACGTCTGTTTAAAAAAAACTAACAAATAATGACATTATAACGTAGTCTTCTTAGCATCGTACCAGGGGATGTCCCTTTATTGTACAAGAATTACATTCAAACAATTATGGGGAGTGTTAGGCACCCAAAAGGGACTTATCCACTGAGGGGACATAAATAAGAAACAATTTGAAAGATTAGCATTACACTAGTGAGCACAGGGCAAACCTAATACAAACATATTTCTATACCTTAATGATATAATTGTGCGTGTATTAGGCACATGAACTGAAGAAAAGTATTTATTATCTGACAAGATATTCAGAACAGGAAATTAAATTATTTGTTACACTTTATCACAGTTGTTAGAAATGGGGGTCTCTAGTTGGCAGAGGTAGATACCTTTGTCCAAATAGGGACCCTTCTTCCTAGTCAGGATAAGGGAGTTACACTCCTAAAATAACCCCTGCTCACCCACTTGGTAGCTTGACACAAGCAGTCAGGCTTATTCTAGAGGCAGTGTGTAAAGCATTTGCACATAACCAACAGTAATACAGTGTAAGCAATACAAAAGGACACTACACCAGTTTAGAAAAATATCCACTATTTTTATATACACAAGACAAGACCAAAAACGATAAAAATCCACAATACAGTACTTAGAAATCCTCAGTTATCAACATACCCTTGAAAATCAGTTCCTTGAATCAAATAGCTCCTCTGAGGCTATCACAGCGTTGTTAACAAACAAATCCAAACAGTTCTGGCTGATCGCGGCGTCGGGAAGACCCGCAAAACAGTACGTTTTAGAAATGAAGGGCATCTGCAACCTTTTGTTAAGCTTCCGAAAGCACGGCGTCAGCAGGCATCGGTTTCGAAGGTCGGTAGAGGAGTCATCGGGCCCTCCATGTCACACGCGTTGCAGATTGAACTCCTCGCGGTTGAAGTCAGGAGCACTGGCATCGCAGGCGTCTGATGCTGCTGTGCAAAGTGCAGCGGTGTGGCGTGCGATGCCCTCAGGTCATGGTGCGAGGAGCGGCTTAGTGGCGGCATCAGATGGCGTCACCTGTGAGACCAGGGTCGCGGAGTGAAGGGATGCAGTGCTCGTCACTGTGCTGGTAGGTCACAGTGCAGGGAGTGGCGTTGTTGATGCTGCAGTGCTTTCGTCTGCTGACGAATTGGAGTCGAGGGCACCGGCGTCGGTAGGCCAAGGCTGCGGTGCAGGATGTGGGTGGTGTGTCGTGTGTCGTGTAACTTTACGAGCGGTGCCCTTGAACTATGGTGCAAGCAGCAGTGTCGATTTCGGCATGGGGCAGCTTTGTCGGGATACCAAGGCGGCGGCGTGAAGCAAGGCGGTGTGGAGTGCGGTGCCCACAGGTCGTGGTGCGAGCAGCGGCTTGATGGCAGCGTCAGCAAGCATCATCAGTGAGACCAGGATCGCGGTGCGGCATTGGAGCGGTGCAATCTGCGGTGCCTTCAGGACACGGAGTCGGCAGCAGCGTCATAAACAGCGTCTGGTTGCTTTTTTTCTGTTGCAGCACAAAACACACAGTCCCCAGTGCTGAGGGCAGGAGAACTTGAAGTCTTTGCTGTTCCTGAGACTTCTTGAACAGGGGGCAAGCGCTACCTCAAGCCCTTGGAGAATCTCACAAAAGTAGATTGCAGAAATTTCAGTCCAATCCTTTCACTGCCCAAGACAGAAGCAGCCACTGCAGGCCAACACAGCAAAGCACTCAGCAAAGTGGTAGTTCCTCCTCACAGCTTCTCCAGCTCTTCTTCTTGGCAGTCTTCGTGGTCCAAAAAAGTTCTAAAGTTCAGGGGCTGGGGTCCTACTTTTTACAGCCCAAAATCCTTTGTCCTCTCAGGCAGAGATTGTCTGTACCCAACCAAAACCAGTTCTGTCCTCTCTGGTGCAGCTTCCCAGCAAGAGGTGGAGACAGCATTGTCAAAGGCAGACAGGGCAAATTCAGGTGCAATGGAAATCTCCTCCCTCCACTCGGAATGCAGCCCAGGTGTATTCAGCCCATCCCTGACCCATCAAGACTCTCTAGAGCCATGGCTCCTCCCCAGTCCCTGTCATCCCAAAGTCAGACAGTCAATACACGTCCTAGCAGTGGCATACTGGATGACTGAGCAAGAAAATACCTTCTTTCTGAAAGTTGTATTTTCAAACACAGAATGTAAAAATCACCTTCACTAAAAGATGCATCTTTAGATTCTGAGTCAGGCATACTAAACTTTATTTGCCTACCTTGTTCCCAGGGCCAGTTATGTTTATAAGTGTTATAAACAAACTCCCCATTACTTTTCTATGGGAACAGGGAGCCTTGCAATAGTGAAAAACTAAATTGGCAGTAATTCCCTATCAGGACCTGCCACACACACCAGGGCATGACCTACCTTTCACATACACTGCACCCTGCCCACAGTGGTACCTTTGGCCTACCTTAGGGCTGACTCACATGGAAGAAAAGGGAAAGTTAGGGCCTGGCAAGTGGGTGCACTTGCCAAGTCAACATGGCAATTATCAACTGCGTACAAACTCTGCAGTGGCAGGTCCGAGTTACCTTTTCAGGCCTACTCATGTGGGTGGCACAATCAATGCTGCAGGCCCACAAATAGCATTTGATTTACAGGCCCTGGCACACTCAATGCACTTTACTAGGAACTAACAAGTAAATCAAATATGCCAATCATGGAAATACCAATCCATAACACAATTTACACAGAGAGCATATGCACTTTAGTACTGATCAGCAGTGGTAAAGTACCCAGAGTCTTAAAACGAACAACAGCAAGTCAGGAACAAAAAGAAGGAAGAAGTAAAAAGTTTGTGGCTAACCCTGCAAAAAGGGCGATTTCCAACACTACATAACAACATAGGGTTGGCTGTGTTCTATACAAATGCTACATAGAATAACATCGCTTTATCTAGACAGAGGAGTTGAGAAATAAAACATCTGTCTCAGGCAAATATATTTCATATTTCACTGCAGAAAATGACCTCTCATGTAAGAAACAGCACATCTATCAGATACATGTGCAGTGCAAGATTTTAGTGGGTGGGCCCCAGCAGAGTATGCAAGGCAAGTATCTCTGAGCACTGCTTCCAGAGACGTGTTAGTGAACCGCTTTCTGTAGTATCTTCCAGGATGCATTTAAATCAGTTCACAGTTTTATGCTTTGAGAGATTTGTTGGTTCTTCCCTTCCTGCCCAGAAGCCTGAGATACAGAACTGAGCTCAGATTTCAAAGACTTGTTGACACTTTCCTTAATGCTCAAAGGGTTGAGTTTTACCTCTCTGCAGTTTAATAGGCTTGCTATGGGATGATTATCCTCCCAGGAAGGCCAACACAAAGCCTGGTGTGATGTTGGGGGAACATGAGACTTAACATTTTATAGGCAACTGAGCAGTCTAGCTTTTCTTTGGGATAAGGTGACAAGCACGGGTTACTCCATAATTTCTTGCTTCTGTACTTTGTTTTGTTTGTTCAATCTTTTCTTTTTTGTTGTGATTTTCTGACCTTTTATATTTCAACTTTTATTTGTATTTTGTTGCTGGTCACAAAAGGCTCCCTAAGCCAAAAGTGTTTTACTAAATCCTTAAACCCTGTGATAAGGCTGTGTGGATGTTTGTGGAGTTCCAATCTGATGCAATGGAGATGGGTTGTGTTTTATTGTGCTGCAACTTGATGGTTTTGTTGAGTTGTTATTTTGCTTTGTGTTATGTTGTTCTGTTGTATGTGTTTGGTGCTTTGTAATTACTTTAGAGATGACAACAAATGTTGCAACATCTCTAGCTAAAAGCAGCACTTTCCTTCAATTTTCCAGTGACAACCAACATTTGTACAGTGCATAAAGCTGTAAAATATGAAAAGTAACACACCCAGTGCTCACTTTAAATGAAAAGGCACTTTGGGACTGATTTAGATCTCGGCGGACGGGGTACTCCGTCACAACTGCGACAGATATCCTGTCTGCCCTGCCGAAATATAAATCCCAGTATATCCTATAGATTTATATTTTAGTGGACGGTATAAGAGTAACCTGTTTATCGAGATCTAAATCAGGCCCTAAGTCTTAAATTAGTTTTTACCATACTCTCTTTATGCTATCTGGCCCTTTGTTTCATACTTTGTAAATAACCTTATGGAATTGACCTTCATCAGTTGCAAAAGTAGATCTGCTTGTGTAGTTTATGGCAGAGGAACATCTCAACTGAAAAAACAGGACTCATCACTTCTTTCATCTAAACCTGAATTCATTCATTGGCGATAGCTAGGACTAAACAGAATATTAATTACGCCAGCGACGTTTGCAAAAATCCATGAATTTCGTGTTAAGCAAAAATTCGTGAAATTTCTTGAAATTACGCATTACACCATTTTATTTATATTTTTTTACCCACACCCATAACGTCTTGCCAGATACCAACGGGAGACTGATTTCAACAGAAAAAGTCTCTGCGAAAGACATATTCTACTCGAACCAGCCTCGTACTTGTGTCTCATAAGACCTTTTTTCTTTTTTTATTTCAACATGTTTTATTACATTTTTGTTAAAACAGGAACACATTATTAGTTCTAACAGGAGGGGCGCAATTGGTTAAGAACAAATTGGCACAAGATAATGGCAAGCATTTCGCCACAAAAGCATAATTTCACAGTATATGTTATGGAATTTCATGAAAGTTCCTTCAAAACAATTAAGCAAGTTCGCCCTGCCTTAGTGATAATACAGTAGGTAAGAGTCATGCGAAATCCCTAATGCTCTGGTTGGCCAGTTCCTTTCTGAAATCCAAATATATCAGTTCCCGACACAAAATATCAAAGGTTTGACATTCTCCCAGCAACCAGGAGCTCTCCAAACCATTCGTCACTCTTGTGAACTTCCTCCACCTGTGGCTGAGACACCCAACGCTCGCGCCATGGCAACAGCAGCAGCCACGCAGGCACTCTAGTCCTTTGGGGGGAATAAAAATGCTGAAAAGAAAGCCTGCAGATAAAGGCTCGCTGCTCCCAGCTTCCAACTGTTAGGAAGCAATTACTAAAATCACTTTAACACAAAGCTTTTCGTGAGCAAGCAGTGCTGCCACGCAGGAGTTCAAGGATTGGCAAACTTTTCAGGCGAGCTCAACACATTTTTTCCACTAAATATTCAAAACTAAAAAAAAAAAAAAAATCTGCATATCATGTCTAAGATGTTGACCTTCCGTTGGATTCCAAAAAACAAATTTGATCCGGAAGTAGTAGGGATAAAGCAAAATATTCTCATTTTTAAATGTGTGAGAGGTTTCTTAGTAACGTGTCTGTGGGCAAAAGTTAGCGCTTAGACTTCCCCTGCCAGCAGCACTGGCTAAAAATATAAGCACTTTTAAACCCCATAATGGTAGGCTGGATTGAATAATAGTTTTAGGCCTACTCTAGGGAAACACAAAGCAGAACAAACACCAGAGTCGAGCAATTTTCATACAAAATAGGGGGTTGTGCTGAAATTTTGAAGCAAAATGGCTCTGTACTGCATAGCAGCAAGCCCCCCCTTAAGTTAATTCAGTGGGGGCATATCAAGGCGGGAACAGCAGATCTGCTAACCTAGCACAAGCTGGCTTTGCATGAAATCCTAGCAACAATAAAAAGCAGTTGCATAAAATGGCAAAAGTAAAATCTTGTGCTTTTTCTACTTGTAATATGTGTAATTTATGAAAAATGACAAACATCATGCGGTTAACCTATTGGTGGCTTCTGTGCTGGGGGTTCCCAGATGCAGTGAGCTGGAACTTCTGTAACTGGAGCCAATTGAGGTGGTTAGTATATTTGTGAGATAGTTTGGCGAGCTTTCATGTAGAGTTGTGTGGATGATGCACAAAAGGTACTCCTTTCTTCAATGGGAAGCCAGTTGAGTGTGGTCTAGACAGGGTTTATGTACTTGGATTGTCTTGTGCCAGAGGCGAGGCGAGCTAGTCAAAGACTGCCTTCAAGGGGGGCAAGGTGAATTGTAGGAGTGCCCGTAAGTAGAGAGTGGCCAAAGTCCAGTTTTAAGAAGATCGTCAATTGAAGTCCTCGGCGGGGATTAGAGTTTAATCCCTTGAGAAGTATGATTTGAATTGGCACCCTTTGCTATAGCATTGCTGTGTGCATGCAGATTCAGATGGGTGTCAAGTGTAAAGCCCCGCGATTTTGCCTTCTCTACGAGTAGAGGTGTACAGATAAGAAGATTTGAGGCAGCTATCCAGGACTTTGTAGGCTGGTTGCAATGCGTTGGAGAGAACAGGAGAAACTCTTTCTTCTGGGAATTGAGTTTAAGGGAATGGGGCGACATCCATCATTGGAGGTTCGCAAGAGTTTTTGACCAGTATGCAAGATCAGTGGAAGAGGCTCCTCTTAGATATAGTTGGGTGTCATCCGCATAGAAATGAAAATAGGTTGTTGTGTTTTACTGGAGGGAGCAGAGGAGTTCCATATGAAGATCGAAAGTATGACGTTACAACGCATACATTTACAACGCATGCCTTTACAATGCAGTTTTTACACCGCAACATCCTTTACAATGCATACATTTACATTGCATGCCATACAACTAATTTTTTTATCTACATTTATAACGCATTCCATTACATCGCATTATACCTTTACAACGCATACCATTACAACGCATACCATAACATTGCATTTTAGGTAAGTGTTGGATAGTGTAGGGGTAAAAATTACTATTCTAACTACAGGGGGTGCAATAGTTGGGTAAGTGTTGGATAGTGCAGGGGTAAAAATTACTATTCTAACTCCAGGGGGTGCAACAGTAGGATAAGTGTTGGATGGTGTAGGGGTACTATGTGTTGTAATGGTATACATTGTAACGAGATGCGATGTAATGCCTGAATTGTAGTGTCATGAGTTGTATTGTCATGCATTGTAGTGACATGCAATGTAATGGTTGCGTTGTTGTGACATGCGTTGTAAAGGATGTTGAGATCTAATGACTGCGTTGTAAATGTCATGAAATGTGATGACTGCGTTGTAAAGGTTGTTCCCCATAAAGATCAAAGAGTGTTGAAGATTTTTTTGAGCCATGTGATACGCCTTTGCGCAGATGCAGGGACTTGGAGAGAGAGTTTGAGATGTTGACCAGGTGAGGGAGATTCGATAGGTGGAATTCAGACTAGTTCAGTACAGTATCCTTCAGACCTATTCAGGACTTTTAGAACGGATGCATGATTGACTGTGTCAAACATTAAGAAATGTGGAAAACATTGTTGATTATTTTTAGCTTAGTGGTCTCGATGTAGCAGCCGGGTCTGAAGCTTGATTGGTGGTCATCAAAGAGGTTGTCTTTCTTGATGTAGTTGTTCAGCTGGTGAGCCATGCAGCCTTCCAGTAGTTTGGCTAGTAAAGGAAGATTGGAGATAGGGCAGAAATGTTTGAGGTCTTAGTAGTTTGCGTCTGGTTTCTTCAGACGCAGGGCAATCTGGCATAGCTTTAGGACAGTCGGGTACTACATCTTCGCTGAGGGAGAAGTTGATTATTTGATTGAAGAAAGGGATTAGGGGTGCAGCAGTGTTTTTCATCGTTGTTGCCAGGATGATATCAGTAAAATGGGATGAGAGTTTGATCGCTGAGACTGTGATTTCTAGTGAAAGTTGGTTAGTGAAGTTAGAACTTGGTTCTTTGGATTTCCACGGAAGTGCTTCAAGTGGGAGTGAGAGCAACGTTTTTGGGATGGATAGTTCAATTGTGTCAATCTTCTTACAGAAGAAATTGTAGAGATTGTCACAAGTTTCTTTTTTGTTAGGAAGATTGAGTAGAGGCTGCGGGGAAAAAGCCTCCCTGGAATTGTCAAAGATTTTTTTGGGGTTTGTTTTTGGACAGTGCAATTTATCTACTAAATACTTCAGCTTTGAAGATGTTCCATTTGTAATCTCTATGCTTATGTCAAATAGTTTCTAGGGATTACTTTGAGGGGTTTGTTGCTATAAGCGTTCAATGATTCTGAGCATCCTCCACTCCTCTAAGAGTTGTTTAAAGAACCATTGCGCTGAGGAGGAGTTGTGTAGTTTTTTGAGTTTGAGTCTGAGCGGGGCATACTCGTTAGCTATTTCAGTCATGGTCTTATTTTCCACTGTTGTGTTAGTGTCAGTTTGTGATTACAAGAGTTTGAGGTAATTTTGGAGCTTACCATGTTTTCGTTTATATTGTTAAAGTCTGTCATCTGGGTTGACCGCAAGAGGAGTTTTTTTTACAGAGGAGGAAGAAGGGGAT
Source organism: Lissotriton vulgaris (assembly GCF_964263255.1). NCBI lineage: Eukaryota > Metazoa > Chordata > Amphibia > Caudata > Salamandridae > Lissotriton > Lissotriton vulgaris. Next base: position 1,091,700,218 of record NC_141689.1, on the reverse strand, counting down.
CAGGAAGTCATCAGACCAGTAAACTGGTATTGGAGGGATGCATTTAATGAGATCTCTATTGCTGTTGTTGAGGTCCAGAATGAAACCTTTTATGTGTGTGGTGGAGGTGCAAAATTGTTTGAGATGATTGTTGTTCAGGAAAATAGTTATTTGGGAAGCTGCTGAATCAGAAAGATCCCCAAAGTAAGTTGAAATATCAGAGGAAGATGTTATTTGAGTTGCTAGTCAACCTTTCAGCCAATAAATTTGATTAGGTGTTCGACAACAGAAGGTTGTAGATCGCATGGGGAATTTTGAGCTTTGGTTAAGGCATCTTCAGTTAAACCAATAGGTGCTTGAAACTCAAAGTCTGGGTTTGTTTTAAGTTTATACATTGGAGGGATGACTTGTGAAAAAGGGCTATACTCCCTCCTGGTTTACCAATTCAATCTTGGCAGATGATGTCGAAGCCAGGGGGATCAGAAAGTTAAGTACACGCTGGCAGGCGTCAGACAGCCAGGTTTCAGTCAGAAATAGAAGGTTGAGGTTGTGGGAATGAATCAGTTCAGCAGTTTCAATGTAGTGGTTTGCTACTAATCTGCAATTGTGTAGCAGGCACTCAAAGGTGGAAGGAAGATATTTGTGAATGGGTGAGAAGGTAATGGGCACTTGTACGACATTTTGAGGGTTTGAGTGGAAAGTTCTGGATTGTGTTGTGGAGAGTCTGTCCAGTTTGAGAGAAGGAATGGCGGAGGGAGGGGAAGAGCGGCTCAGAATGTCCTATGGTGTTGAGGCTGAGGAGGACCTGATATATGTAACATTTATAGGGATGACGTGGATCCCTTGCTCACTTTGCCACTAGATTTAAGCTATCTGGGCTGATGAGGGTCGTTAGCCCAAAATCGCTCCCAGGATGCTTGTTTCCGGTTCAGGGAAGACCATAATTGGCAGTTCGGGCTGGACTGTTCCCATGAGGCACAGGGTCAAGAGTGATTTGCATATAGCTAGGTCTGAACTGAGGTGGCCTAGTGAGCTAAAGAACGATAATGGATTCAACCCATATCTGTGACTGGAGGTGAGTGTCTGAAAAGTTTCAGCACTCTATCCATCATCTCCTTGGGTTTGCTTTGTTCGGCCTAAATTGGCACGGTATGCCCAGATGTGGGTCCCTTGCTCACTTTGGCACTGGATTCAAGCTAACCTGGCTGATGAGGGCTGTTAGCCCAAAACCGGTCCCAGGATGCTTGTTTCCAGTCCAGGGAAGACATGGCTTAGCAGTTCAGGCTGGACTGTTCCCATGAGGCACAGGGTCAAGAGTGAATTGCACATAGCTTGGTCTGAACTGAGATGGCGAAGTGAGCTAAAGAACGATGATGGATTCAACCCAGATCTGTGTCTGGGGGTGAGTTTCTGAAAAGTTTCAGCACAATATCCATCATCTCATTGTGTTTGCTTTGTTCGGCCTAAATTGGCAGGGTATGCCCAGACGTGGGTCCCTTGCTCACTTTGGCACTGGATTCAAGCTAACCTGGCTGATGAGGGGTGTTGCCCCGAAACCGGTCCCAGGATAATTGTTTCTGGTCCAGGGAAGACAGGGCTTGGCAGTTCGGGCTGGACTGTTCCCATGAGGTACAGGGTCCAGACTGATTTACAAATAGCCATGTCTGAACTGGGGTAGCGAAGTGAGCTAAAGAACGATGATGGATTCAACCCAGATCTGTGCCTGGGGGTGAGTTTCTGAAAAGTTTCAGCACAATATCCATCATCTCATTGTGTTTGCTTTGTTCGGCCTAAATTGGCAGGGTATGCCCAGACGTGGGTCCCTTGCTCACTTTGGCACTGGATTCAAGCTAACCTGGCTGATGAGGGGTGTTGCCCCGAAACCGGTCCCAGGATAATTGTTTCTGGTCCAGGGAAGACAGGGCTTGGCAGTTCGGGCTGGACTGTTCCCATGAGGTACAGGGTCCAGACTGATTTACAAATAGCCATGTCTGAACTGGGGTAGCGAAGTGAGCTAAAGAACGATGATGGATTCAACCCAGATCTGTGAGTGTCTAAAAAGTTTCAGTGCTCTGTCCATCATCTCCTTGTGTTTGCTTTGTTTGCCCTAAGTTGGCAGGGTATGCCCAGACGTGGGTTCCTTGCTCACTTTGCCACTGGATTCAAGCCAGCTAGCTGATGAGGGCTGTTAGCCCGAACCCGGTCCCAGGATGCTTGTTTCTAGTCCAGGAAGACATGTCTTGACAGTTCGGGCTGGACTGTTCCTATGAGGCACAGGGTCAAGACTGATTTGCATATAGCTGTGTCTGAACTGGGATGGCAAACTGACCTAAAGAACAATGATGGATTCAACCCAGATCTGTGACTGGGGGTGAGTGTCTGAAAAGTTTCAGCACTCCTTCAATCATCTCCTTGTGTTTGCTTTGTTCGCCCTAAATTGGCAGTGTATGCCTAGACGTGAGTCCCTTGCTCACTTTGCCACTGGATTCAACCTAGCCTCGCTGATGAGGGCTGTTAGCCCGAAACCGGTCCCAGGATGCTTGTCTCTCGTCCAGGGAAGACATTGCTTGGCAGTTCGGGCTGGAATGTTCCCATGAGGCACAGGGTCAAGACTGATTTGCATATAGCTGTATCTGAACTGGGTGGCAAAGTGAGCTAAAGAACGATGATGGATTCAACCCATATCTGTGACTGGTTGTGAGTGTCTGAAAAGTTTCAGCGCTCCGTCCATCATCTCCTTGTGTTTGCTTTGTTCGCCCTAAGTTAGCAGGGTATGCCCAGATGTAGGTCCCTAGTTCACTTTGCCACTGGATTCAAGCTACCCTGGCTGATGAAGGGTGTTACCCAGAAACCGGTCCCAGGAGGCTTGTTTCCAGTTCAGGGAAGACCTGGCTTGGCGGTTCGGGCTGGACTGTTCCCATGAAGCACAGAGTCAAGACTGATTTGCATACAGCTGGGCCTGAACTGAGGTGGTGAAGTGAGCTAAAGAATGATGATGGATTCAACCCAGATCTGTGACTGGGGGTGAGTATCTGAAAAGTTTCAGGGCTCCGTCCATCATCTCCTTGTGTTTAACCAATGGCATTATTTCACCCCTTCTAACAGGATCCATATCCAGTGCCCCATGTGCCATCCCACCACCAAAATTAATTTCTCCGTCTCATCTGTGCAATCTGAAGACATTTTTTGTTTTAGGTGGTGCTTAACTGGTACGCATGCTGTGGGGTAAATGGGTCTTGCTGTACATAATCTTGATAGACTTAGTATTCCTTGTAGCTTTAGTACAGGTGAGTTGGGAGGAACATGTATTGGCCAGTGATTCCAGTTTATGATGTCAGGGGCAAGCACCGTGGCTAACAGAGCCTTTGTTGCCCATACATGGCACCAAATTAACAGCCCGTCCAGCAATGGTGAGTGTCATAAAAAAGTCATGAGCACATAGGTCTACCTTAACTCTGAGTTGAATTGAGATAAATTTGTCACATACAGACCTGTGGATATAGCTGTTCTCCTCTGGTACTCAACTATTCCTGGTCAGTGTTGTTGTGGTTGGCTGAAATTTCTTTGCCACAAAATGTACAGAAGGTCTTCTTTCTCATGATATTCGTGGTTACATAGGGTCCCTGTCTCATGCTCACAACTAAATTGTACAACATGGGGCATATAAAGCAGCATGTTTCCTGTCTTTTATAACCATGCGCAATAAATCTTTTATGAGGTCCCCAGTGAAACATTTTTAGGTCGAGGACTATCGGTTCTGCCGTAAGGCAGAAACCGGAAGTCGGAGAATTAATGATTCTTAGAGTGCTGCATTTAACCCTCCCTCTTTTTGCTCGTTCTCCATTGGCTGGCTTCCTAAATGGAGGCCAGCCATTGGAGGAGAGAACTGTCTCTCAGAATAGGCTCCGTCTTTTTCGGATTTGGGGGTGTGTTCAGCGTTCTTCTTTCCACTTTTTGGCCACGCCTACTTTTGAGCACCGAACACGCCCCCAAATCCGAAAAAAACAGAAGCTTGTGTCTGCCATTTTCTATCCTTCGCAGTGAGTAAGCTCATGTTTGTTTTCCCTTTGTGCGCCTTCTTCCGCCGTTTCCCGCCCCCCTCCCGCTCTCGTGTATTTTTGCTGTCACCGGGGTGGATCGTCTTAGCATGCCATCCCTGTGTGTGTGTCCCCCCCCTCCCTCCGCCGCTGCTCTCCTCCGTCGTGCTCTGCCTTCAGCTCGTTTCCCGCCCGCCTCCCGCTCTCCGTGTATTTTTGCTGTCGCCGGGGTGGATCGTCTTAGCATGCCATCCCTGTGTGTGTGTGTGTCCCCCTCCCTCCCTCCGCCGCAGCTCTCCTCCGTCGTGCTCTGCCTTCATCCTCGCAACCCTTCCCTCCTCCATCGCGCTCTCGCCTCCCCTCCATCGCGCTCTCGCCTCCCCTCCCCCCTCCGCTGCAGCTCTCCTCGCATTAAGCTCTGCAAAGATGGCAGACTTCCTGTCCACCCGTTCTGTGCTCTCCGTCTGCTTTCCACACTGTGTGCTTAATACCCGCGAAGCCGAGCAGCAGCGAAAGTCGCGGGAGATCTATAAGAGCCTTTCACGGGAGAAGACCCATGTCAAGCGGCTCACACGGATGCTCCTTCTGCATGCTCCCACACACGGCTTCCATAGACCGTCATTATTGACACACCGACCAGCTGGGCGTCATACAGTGCGCCTCTTCACCAAGCCATATGTAAAAGACATGTTACTATTGGCTTTGTCAGTGTGGTGAAGAACGGGCTGCTGTTTGTGCAGATTTGGCGCGCAGGGCGTGTTTGAAGCCTTGTGTGAAAGGTTAGACTCTTGTGGGGGACACCTCGCTGCAAACAAGGCCCCTTTTACGTGAGGCGCGCGCTGGAGCTTGATAACACGTCCTTATCAGGGGAGGGCTCTAACCGGAGGAAGCCCTATCAGAGGAGGGCCCTGCAGGGACGCCGCGGGGGCCGAGAGATGTCTGGGAGGGCTGCGGCTGTTTGAAAGCCGCCTGCTCATCAATCCCATCTTAGAATACCAGCAGTGCTCTTCCTGAGGAAAGCTTTTTTTTTTTTTAGCTAACACTAAAAAACTTAAATACTGTGGGACATAAAGAAAGCGTTGGCGAAAGCCAGTAGGCCAGGTGCCGCGCAGTGAAAAGCTTGTCTTGGGCAAAACGAAATGTTTTGGGTGTCTCAAATTATGTTTGTGGGATTTGAAAAGAGAGGTGTAACGGGGCGCTGTTTTGCTAATATTTATGGGCAAGAGGCCGTGTCTAATGGTTGTAGCAGGGACACAGCCAGAAAGTAAGCAGGGCACATGTTGTTGATGGAAGCAGGGAAGCTGGGACATTTACTAGTCTGCTTTTATAGCGCCAGCTGTGTGGTCAGATGGGTCTTTAGCTCAGCAGGTCCCCAAGCAGTTTTTCTGGCTGTCTTGGGAGGCGAGAAGCTCAACCAACAAATTTGTATGTCACTTCCTGTGACGTGACCGGTCATATGACTTCATATCTTGTGGTTGAGGCAAAGGATGCGTAATGTCACTCCTGGTGATGTGTCTGGGGTCAAAGGTTTAGTGATGTAAACAGTGCAACAGAGGTCTGGCTCCCACCCTCAAAGCTGCTATTGGGGTTAAGCGGTATGGTTTAGTGTACAGTATGTAAATCTACTGTTATGATAAGTGTTTCGCGGGTTTTAATCCGGGGGAATCAAGTGTAGGTCCATGCCAGGTTTCAAGGTAATCCGTGATCATGAAAATTAGTTTATTTTGGATTTAACATATGTTTGTTTGTTAATATTATGTGGAACTCTGGCTCTTCTCACCATATGTTGGATGCCCCTACTACAAACAAAGGAACTATTTCAGACATGCACCCCCACCCATCCGTGACAGATCTCCACCATTTGTTATCATGAACCTTTTTTACGTGGTTGGCATGATGGTTAGGGTAGTTAAGTGCTTGATGTAAACAAAAAATCAGCTTTGCAGGTCAAGATCTTGAATGCCAGCCAGGCCAACATACAAAGTAAAGTGGTTTGAAGGGACTGCAGAAACGGATGCCCAGCTTGTCTAAATAATAAGCAAGAGAGCCCAATAGGCTTTACATTATGAGAGTTAAAAATGCACCCATCCGTTTAAGAGCCCAGTGACGTTCATTTTCCATGAACCCTTCTAACTGCTCTTGCCTCTAAGAGTTGTTTCCTTTTTACACTTTATTGTTTTTTCATCTGTTTTATGAGTTTTCCCTCTGGATTCATTCTTTTAAATTAGCGTCATTTACATCTAATAAGTCACCTGTGTTGTTCACTGCCTCACTCTCTCACTACATCACTCTCTATCTCACTACCTCACAACTTCACTATCTCTATCTCAATACCTCACTCTCTATATCACTACCTCACGCTATCTCTTGCTATCTCACTCTCTCACTTTCACTACCTCACTCTCTCTCCATCACTACCTCACTCACTCTAACTAACTCACTCTATCACTCTCACTACCTCACTCTCTCAACATCACTACTCCAATAAATCTATCTCACTAACTCACAACTCACTCTATTAAAGCCTCAATACCTCACTCACTCACTCACTACCTCAATCTCTATCTCACTACCTCACAACTTCACTCTCTCTATATAACTCAATACCTCACTCTCTCTATATCTCACTACCTCTCACTCTCTTTCTATCTCACTAATTCACTTTAAATATCTCTTTCACTACCTCACTCTCTCTAGCTCACTACCTCACAACCTCACTCTGTTTCTATCTCACTACCTCTAACAACACTATCCCTCACAAACTCACTCTTTGACTACCTCACTCTCTCTGTCTCTCACTACCTCACTCTCTATCTACCTCACTCTCTCTCACTACCTCACTCTCTCTCTCACTACCTCACTCGCTGTACCTCACTACTCAGCTTTATTAATCTCACTACCTCACTCTCTCACTACCCCACTCTATATCTCACTACCTCACAACTTCACTCTCTCTCTAACTCACTACCTCACTCACTCTCTCTCACTACCTCACTCTCTCTCTTTCTATCTCACTAACTCACTTTCACTCTCTCACTACCTCACTCTCTATCTCACTACCTAACATCACTCTGTTTCTATCCCACTACCTCAAAACATCCCTCTCCCTCACTAACTCACTCTTTCACTAACTCACTTTCTCTATCTCACTACCTCACTCACTATCTACCTCACTCTCTCTCACTACCTCACTCTATCTCTATTTCACTACCTCACTCTCTCTCTCTATCTCACTACCTCACTCTCTCTCTGCTAATGCAATAGGTCTCGCATATGCAAGCAAATAAGCTATTGCCAATACAAATGACAATGCCATTTATTTAGGGATACAGAAAAAAAAATAATGAGCAATGCCCATAGCTCTACCTATAATATTGCCGAGACCATTGCATTGTAAATGCTTGTTGATTCATGTTGTCACTCATAAGTCCCAGATCCAGATTATGCTAGGTCATGCAATTTTTGCATAGTGCAGCATTTGGTAATTATGTGGCCTTCTGCCACTCCTGGTTCTTGCTGGAAAGCAAATATCCAATAAATGTCGATTTTGCTAATCAGTTTTTGTGGCGGGTGTTTCATTGACCACTCCCTGGCCTGAGAAAATGTGGGGTATGTGATTCATGGAGTCAGGTTTATCCCCTCAAAAGTGCTTTGTAGGTAGGTAGATTTTGTGGTTTAGTAGACTAACACTGTGACAGTTAGATGTGTCCTGGATTAGCCCTCGGGAGGGTTGTGTCCTTTTTTTAGAGACTGCTACATGACTTATGTCAACTATGGTAGTGCTGTCTCTATACGTGTAATGCATGGGTCTTGTGTCCTTCTGAATGCCCTGTGTGGTTCTGAAAAAGTGTTCATAGTGCAGTTTTTTTGCGACATCTTTTTTTGTGTTTGTGATTTACCACTTATCCAGTTTATAAGTGATAAGAAGACTCTTGACTTCATGTTCCCTCTCTCCTTTTGCTTGAGACAATGTCTTTTCTTACCCTATTATATCTGTTGTCGTCACTGCCTCTGAGTCTTTCGTTATTCAAGCCACACATTATTTTTCTCCTGTCCCTGTGTTCCCTGTCTACAAAAAGTATTTTATCTAGACTACCCTTTCCCCAAGGCTCCTTGTAAACAGACTCCTGTCCCTCAATATTCCCTGCTATTGAGTGTCCCTACTTCAGTCCTATATGTTCTTGTTTATGAGGGTTTTCTGATCTTTTCTGCCAATTTCCATGAGTCTTTGAGTTTGATATTTTGTGTGGCACCTGTTTAATGCATGAATAAGGTGCAAGACCTGTAGTTGTGTAAAGCCATTAAGGGTGTATTTGGTAGCTTCTAGTGGAACAGAATTTGAAGCCAAGAATGCTTTTTCTTTTTATAAAAAAGCCCATAAAATTATAGTTAATACTAACAATATCCCATATTGAATGAAAACCGCAATTGTCCCTTCCAAAGTTAAATATTATTACATTATTACACTAGTCATAATGAATCAGTGGACCAATGAGCACACATGTACAGATGACAAACAATAAAGATTATTTTTACTTATCAGCACTATCCATGAATTTAAAAGACAACCTTACAGGTCAGAAAATATGTGAACTACGAAAAAATCTTAGGGGCATATATATGAGGGCTTTGCATCACGTTTGCACCACACAATGCGGTACATGCACAGAGCAAATCTCTCCATCATTTTTATGAAGCCACGCAAAGCCACTTTGCATGGCTTTGAATGGCTTCACAAATATGGAGTATTGCAAGGCAGCACAAATCGCTGTGTTGCCTTACTCTGCCCAAGGGAGGCATTCCATGGGTGTTGCAGTGGGTGTTTCAAGGCAACTCCCATGGATTTAGACAAATTCCCAGATTTGCAAGGACTTGTAAACCTGGTAATGCATCAAAATCTTACGCCCCCCCCAGGTGAGGCATAATGAGGATAAATATGTTTATTTCTCCTCGTTTTTTTTTACTCTTTCTATGTGTGCTGCAGAACATAGAAAGAGGAAAATGCCTCTATAGATTTTTTTTCGACAGGAAGTTACCCCTTCCTGCAAAAAAACAATCCTGTCTGTAACAGAGGCACCCTTGCACCATGGTGGACGGTCCCTCCATTGGCGCTAGGCTGCCGAAACGGCACCAGCACAGGGGGAAAGAATAGGAATGCACTATATTGGATTAATACGGTCCATTCCTGCCCTTACCTTGTGATGCAGGCAAGCACAGCAAGTCAACTCGCTGTGCTGCCCTGTGCTATAATTCCACTAAACCTGGTAATTATAGGGTATAGTAAACTCCACAAGACTTGTTACTGTGATCCTTGCACAAATAATGTTTTGTGCAGGCAGAGCAAAATAACAAGACACTCGTAATCAAGGCATAGGTGTTATGCTATGAAATGTTTATTTTTTATGGCGCCAAAACTGTTTTCTCAATATATGATATAAATATGAGCATATTTTTTTTTTATAAATGGCTCTGAACCCAAAAAGGAGTTCCTTAATTCTTTTCCTTTTTACCAAACATTCAATTTCTAAGTCACACACATTACCTTGTATCATTTACTAACTGCCCAACGGTAGCTTGGATTTTTGGTGCAACTGGAGTAGCACTTAAACTTAAGCCTTTTAAACTCAAATGTTGCGCTTGCACTTGTTAAACGAGGCCTCACTATGAGGTGTCACTCCGTGAGTAGACATTCTGTGGTTGCTTTTGGATATACATCTCTCATTAACATACCTCTAGACGCGCCTGCACAGCACAAAAAACCTTCTTTCTAATGCTGCCAAAATCTGCTTTCGCTTTTTTTCAGTGTTAGTCAGAATAAGTAGCCATTTGTTCCCCAGTCCCTCGACTCCTCCAGATTTTACAAATGTAAAGAAAGCCTCGGTCTACAAACTGTAGCAATAATTCTTTGCAGATGGGCCAACCGCCCATGGTTTGAAAAACAGGGGCAATTTAAGGTTAAATAAAAAACCAACATCAATACTCCTATCATGTCCCATTAGAAAATTAAATAACTTTGTATGCATATGGCAAAAAAAGTGAAATCTTTGAATATTAGCAAAGGAACGTATACTACAGATACATATTCACCTTAACAAAAGCGCCATGAGACAAACTCGGCTTCTGAGGGTGCTATGAAAACGTTCTAATTAACCAGCTAACATCAAATGTCTGTAAATATTCTCCCTAATGGAACGTTCTGGCCATTGAAAACTATTCTGGGAAGATAACGTGGTTAGGAAAACCTGAACTGAGCATCCGATCATTAACTGGTCTGCATCCTCTTCATGCCTGCTCTTTTTTTCTGGCCACATTCATTTCACTCATCTCCTGAAATTTTCCACCAGCAGCCCTCTTTAGCAGCGTTTCAACTGTGTGCACAGAATAAAGCATCATCGTCTTTGTAGGAAGCATCATTGTAGACCAACCCCTATTAGAATATTGAATGTTGAGCGCTCCATTGAAGACAATGGAAAGCTCCAGGTATCTAATGGCTGGTAGAAGCCCGGAGTATCAACATTCTAGGGGCGGCTCAAGACTCATGGCGGCCCTCGGCAGGGAGCGTAGGTAGAGGGCCCTGGAAGAGGGGGTCCGGGCGGGGCGGAGCACGGAGGCCAGTGTAGAGGGGCGATCTGGGTGTTTGGAAGTGGAACAGAGCCGGAGACCGCCAAATCCCTGCCAGGTGCCGCCACGCAAATATGTATCCATCCTCAGAGGATTATTATATTAAGGATATATATTGGCGTGGTGGCCCCTGGGGTTTGGTGGCCCTGTGCAGGTGTACAGCTTGCACATGCCTATGGCCACCCCTGAACATTCCAATGTTTGTTCAACCTCCTTGAGCTCTGTGAGGCCTTTGTTTTACAAATTAAAACATTCTGCCTCTAAGGGAGGAATATTCTAATAGCCTTAGAGACATTTATCTACTAGAGAGCCCTACCCTAGCTCATGATGCCAGGTAGGTGGAAGCCATTAATAGTTTGGCCAGAATGAGTCTGCATCCCGGTATCTAGGCTCAGCCCATTGTCCCCCTCAAATGTGCCACTGTGAACACCACTGTGCTCAGATGTTCTGATGGAGAAGAGCACTTTTAGCATCATTGATGACATCGATGGTTGAGTCTAGTAGATGTCTTGCACATCTTTTACATGTTAGGAACTTTGTCATTGTTAACCTTGGAGGCATTGATGCAGCAGGTCAACCAGGCATTTGTCCAGCAATAGTAATTGTCAATCCAAATCGATTTAAGTCAAAAATAATTCAAACTATTTTTTCCCCAGCAGGGGTTCCACACTAACTGATATCACGCCAACTACTTCCACAACACAAGCAGTCTGCCAGACTTAATCAACCAGTCTCAGAATTCAACACAGCATTAATAGCTACCAAAATATCAATTGTGGGCTTTCAAGGGAGGAACCACCACACCCATTCATCCACAGACAATCAACATTTCTACATAAATTCACCATGTTAAATCCATCATAATCTCACTTTTCAGTAAAAGATTAATGGGACAAGGGCCCCGGACCTTTCAGATTGTAAAGCAACATTCATACATCACATAATTCACACAGGCCATGTTTTAAAGAAAACATAATTTTATTAACGAGTTAATTTCATTTACATAAAGGAAGGAATTATAAAATGAAACACGTTGAGATGAATGATGTACTTTGTAGCTTGCTTACCTCTGTTAGCATGGAAGTCCGTGGGAATACTTTGGGGAACATGATTTGGGGTGGACCTTTTGTAGACCTTGTGCTTCCTTCCCGTTTCCTCTTCCATTTGTTTTCCTCTTTCTAGTGGTTCAATAAAGTATTCATCCTCACCAGTTCGTATCATGCCAGCCTAGAAAAGAAGATATAAAATCTCTTTTTAAATGCCCACAAATGATAACTAGACACCTTTCTGTCACTGAAACCAAACTCTGCAGTGGCTACTAAACATAATGTCTGTCATCCCTATTAATGAGAAGGAATTACAGAGATTTTGGCTACATTCTAAATTATCCACAGTATCATCTTGATTGCAATTATGGTGTCGGTTAGAAGTGGTCTGCAGAGGGGCCAGTGATTAGATCTCTTGGGTGAAATGAGCTGCCTTTTAAGATCTAGGAAGTTAAATAACCTTGTTGGATAGAGCCTGCCTAGCTAGAGGAACTGCCCAAATACCCCAACCATCCTCAAACGCCGGTGAAGATGGCCCTTGACATTTCAGTGGCATCTAGTGGCAAGTAACACGCTGACATACGTCTGTCTACCATCTCTATGGTAACAGAATGAGATGAAAAGAGACTAGAACGATACATGGAAAGAACCTTCTCCTCAACTGTGAGGAAACCTCACAGTAGGTTTGAAATTTTTAACATAAAATCTCATGAATACAGAAATGAATGAAGACACAAGGCCTGGAGTACTTAAAGAGTGGTTGGATAATAAACACTAATATACAAAAAGCGGGTTAACAAACTTGCCTTTCAAGTAGCTAAATATAGAAGAGGAATCTCTTTTTGGACTAGACGATATACTTTAATTGTCTCATTTAAAGATATGTGTTATTACCCAAAACATTAGTTCTTGAAGTCACCATATTACCAAAGTAACACTCTACTCTGAGTGAGAAAGTCTGTTTCTAAGTCTGAGTGAGCACTGACGACCTCACAAATCAATGGTGACCGACTCATGCTTTACTGCGAGCCATCGATAAGGGCCCTCGAGATCCCAACTACTTGCATAGTGATCTACTACTTGCATTCAGGGTCCACTGAGCGACTGAGTGAAATCTTGTAGATTTGAATCCCATATAAATAAAATCTATATGAAAGGCTTGCACATCCAATAAAGATCCTGACATACACACTTACAATCTGATGCAAATATAGCACAAGAACCTAGAAGTCTAGTCTAGTGATTGTGCATGGATGGCACTACCACTTAGCAGACGCAAAAGTGAAAAAAACACAGAAAGTTAAGTTAAAAGGAAAGCTGGACCAGCAGAAGCAATCACAGTGTACATTATGGGTAACATGAGAGGGCAAAGCAGAACTTGTGGTGCTTATAAGTGGGCAAATAAACAGGCATCTAGAGTTACCCTAGTAATTATGGTCTGGCTCTATCTATATAAAAAAAACCTGCCCCAATATTCATGGATGAGTATTCAATTAATGTAATGTTTTCCACCGTGCTGTATACTTATTGCAACATTTTAGAGTGGGTTGATGAGTTCTAGCCTGCAAGCATATACACCCATATTCTCCATTTATTGCTGAAAAGCTTTTCCCATTGTAGAATGTAAAACAATTAACACTGAAGTATTGGAGAAACAATAAACACTAGTTTATTGTTTCTCCAACACTTCAGTTAAATTCTCCTGTATGGAGCCGCTAATCTGTCCCCCCAAAACTTTGAATCTGGTCTTAAAATTCAGTAATTTGTGACTTGGTGTACAGTGAACAGATCCTAAGAAAACTTTCAATTTTACCCACAAAACCCCTCAAAATGAAAATACAAAGCTTTACACCTAGCAAACAAGCTGTAAGCCTTTCCCAAAAATACCCTGACCAATCATATGGATCGAAACCAGCTGCCCAGGGTTAGTACCATGTTGGTGAACACCTGGAACCAAACCTTTGCAAATCTGGACCTAAAGATACAAATCTATTTCGGAGACTGTGTTTAGTTTGGCCAGAACATTCAAAATCAGGGTAACAATTGAGTTACATAGGTGTTTAACATACTGTAAATCTATAATTTCATAAAGCAGTAAAGGTTTCTAAAATAAGCATCCTTTATTGAATCAAATCCAAACTCCAAACGCCTGTAAATCATCCTTCTTTTGAAAACTTAAATACAGCGACAACAAGATGGGGTAACGGTCACAGTTGCCCTTTGACATTAATCAAAACAGCCTGACATGATGGGGAGTGGATGTTGATGGAGCGTAAATTCGACCTCAACTTTTACTGAGCAAGTTGTCCCCTACCTTTGAAATGGACACTGATGTCCCCAGGAGGGTGGGTGCAGTAGCCACAGACTGTCCTTTGATGCTCATCTTTGATGCCTGGTAGGTTTGTTTTCCAGGAGTAGATATTAAGAATTTGGTTTCGGACTCTCTAACATTGCTTGTGAAGTCACCGGTGCCTTCTTTTTGAAGGTTGCTAGAACCCGAACACTCAGTACCCTGCATGGGAATCAACTGAGTGCCCCTGGAATTCTCTTTGTGCTAGCCCCAAGGACACAAAGGACACACAATTGATGGACGGAATGCTGAACAAATCAAAACATTCATCCCCAGTCAATAGATCTGGGTTAAATCAATTATTCTTTTGCTCACCATGCCACCCCAGTTTAGACCTGGCCATATGCAAATCAGCCTTGACCCTGTGCCTCATGGGAACAGTCCAGCCCAAACTGCCAAGGCAGGTATTCCCTGAACCGGAAACAAGCATCCTGGGAGCGGTTTCGGTTTCGGGCTAACAACCCTCATCAGCCAGGATAGCTTGAATCCAGTGGCAAAGTGAGCAAGGGATCCACGTCATCCCTAAAAATTTTAACAAATATCAGGCACTCCTCAGCTGGACTGTTCCCATTGGGTGCAGGGTTAAGACTGTTTTGCATCTGACTGGGTCCAAACTGGAATGGCATGATGAGCAAAAAAACGATGGATTTAGACCCAGATCTCTGTACTGGGGTGAATGTATGACATTGTTATGCATTCTGTCCATCAATTGTTCTTTTTGCATTTGTCACCCCGAGTGGGACAGGTACGCCCAGACGTGAGTTCCGTGCTCTCCATGCCACTTGCGTCAAGCTATCCTGGCTGATGAGACCTGAAAGCCCAAAACCGGTTCTAGGATGCTTGTTTCCAGTCCAAGGAGGATCTGGCCTGGCAGTTCGGGCTGGACTGTTCCCATTGGGTGCAGGGTCAAGACTGATTTGCATATGACTGGGTCCAAACTGGAATGGCATGGTGAGCAAAAAAACGATGGATTTAATCCCAATTCTCTGTACAGGAGTGAATGTATGACATTGTTCTGCATTCTGTACATCAATTGTTCTTTTTGCATTTGTCAGCCCTTAGCACACAGCAAGTCGTTCCACGGCCAATTTCCCCATGCATATCCTGTATTTATATGGCATGCATCGGGGGAAAGGTATTACTCATTTGAATGGGCCACACTACTATGAAAGTGAGGAAAATCATATTTGCCATTGCACAGGTACTAAGTTTGAGCATCTGCAATGGGTGTCATTCAAGGGGTTGCACAATCAAAAATGGGTGCAAATGCATTCCAGGCTGCCAGGTAAATTTGCATAGAATGGATACAGGGCTCTTATAAATCACAATACTGAAGGAGATGAAAGGAAGGCGTGGTATGCTCTACGGAGGGTAGATAGGAAGTTATGCCTTACTTTGTGAACACAATGTCTTCTATGACCTGAAGATTTTCAATCAATTTAAGAAGAAGTTTAAAAAGGGGATCGAAAGTGTAATGTCTCAGAAATTCTCCACAATGGTTCCGAGGCTGGATACAACCAACCTCATTGTCAGGTTACAGTCATGGGGGATCACTGAAATAATATCGAGGGTCAAAATATCGACTTGCAAAAATATCGTGGACAAAATATCGACAGTCAAAATATCGAGTTTGTATCTACAAACAGGTAAGTACAAAAATATCGAGTACAAAATATCGTTTACAATAATATAGTTGTAAAAAATATCGACTTTATTAAAAACAGTGTTAAATTAAATTAATATGAAAATGTAATTACTAAAATATACTTAAAAATACTTACATTAACTTATAATAATAAAATAATAAATGAAAATATTAAAAAAAAATTTTTTACAATCTTATTTGTTAAAACATATATATATATAGTAACATACTATAATTAAATAAGATACTATTATATTACCGTACGATACCAGAAGTGTAAAAAATACTATTCCCACTCCAAAGAGTGCAAGTGTAGGGAAAGCGTTGGATAGCGTAGGGGTTAAAATTAATATTCCCACTCCAGTGGGTGCAACAGTAGGGAAAACTGACCCTGAACCCTAAAAATACCCCTTTACCCAAAAACCCAAAACTGACCCTGAACCCTAAAAATACCCCTTTACCCAAAAACTGAAAACTGACCCTGAACCCTAAAAATACCCCTTTACCCAAAAACTGAAAACTGACCCTGAACCCTAAAAATACCCCTTTACCCAAAAACTGAAAACTGACCCTGAACCCCAAAAATACCCCTTTACCCAAAAACTGAAAACTGACCCTGAACCCTAAAAATACCCCTTTACCCAAAAACTGAAAACTG
Organism: Lissotriton vulgaris; assembly: GCF_964263255.1. Taxonomy (NCBI): domain Eukaryota; kingdom Metazoa; phylum Chordata; class Amphibia; order Caudata; family Salamandridae; genus Lissotriton; species Lissotriton vulgaris. The sequence continues at coordinate 1,091,683,882 of NC_141689.1, read as the reverse complement.
ACCCTGAACCCCAAAAATACCCCTTTACCCAAAAACTGAAAACTGACCCTGAACCCTAAAAATACTTACATTAACTTAAAATAATAAAATAATAAATGAAAATATAAAAAAAAATTTTTTTACAATCTTATTTGTTAAAACATATATATATAGTAACATACTATAATTAAATAAGATACTATTATATTACCGTACGATACCAGAAGTGTAAAAAATACTATTCCCACTCCAAAGAGTGCAAGCGTAGGGAAAGCGTTGGATAGCGTAGGGGTTAAAATTACTATTCCCACTCCAGTGGGTGCAACAGTAGGGAAAACTGACCCTGAACCCTAAAAATACCCCTTTACCCAAAAACCCAAAACTGACCCTGAACCCTAAAAATACCCCTTTACCCAAAAACTGAAAACTGACCCTGAAACCTAAAAATACCCCTTTACCCAAAAACTGAAAACTGACCCTGAACCCTAAAAATACCCCTTTACCCAAAAACTGAAAACTGACCCTGAACCCCAAAAATACCCCTTTACCCAAAAACTGAAAACTGACCCTGAACCCTAAAAATATCCCTTTACCCAAAAACTGAAAACTGACCCTGAACCCTAAAAATACCCCTTTACCCAAAAACTGAAAACTGACCCTGAACCCCAAAAATACCCCTTTACCCAAAAACTGAAAACTGACCCTGAACCCTAAAAATACCCCTTTACCCAAAAACTGAAAACTGACCCTGAACCCTAAAAATACTCCTTTATCCAAAATTAATTAATATTATTTAATTACCAATTAATTAATAATTCACAAGAACAATAAAGTAAATATATTAGCACATTAGCTGTAATTAATTTAATTTAATAATTAATATTATTTTTTTCAAATAATTAATTTACAATAACAAAAAATTATATATATAAATAAAAAACTCTAATTAATGTAATTAACTAATTAATATTAGTTAATTACCAATTAATTACTAATTAAAAATATGTAAAAAATTATATTAATTAATTAACTAATATTAATTAATTACCAATAAATTATTAATTAAAAATATTTACAAACATATATTAATTAATTAATTATTATTAAATTACTCCCCACCCTTATCCCCTATTAATCCAACATCCCGCTCCTAAACATTAACTACAATTTATATTACTATTAATAATTTTTTTTTATTTTTTTAACCTTTTTTCTACATATTATTGACATTTTTTACTTTGACTATTTATATATATTTTGTCGAAATTTTTGTACTCGATATTTTTTTAACATTATTTTAATCGATATTTTGACCAACTATATTTTTGTAATCGATATTTTATTATTATCGATATTTTTAACTCGATATTTTGTCCATTCGATATTTTGGAGTCGATATTTTGTCTGTGCACCAGTCATGGGGTCTCGAGTCGTGACCAATTGCCAAGCGGAGTCAATTGAGGACTAAATAACTGCTAAAAGTTCTTAAATAGATTTATATAATTCTTGTTCATGTCATGGTGAAATTTTAAGAGACAATTTAAAAAAAAATTGTTATTGAAAAAAGGTTAATATTGGAATAAGCTAGATGAATTCCTAATCCATTGTGCTTTCCAAAGGTGGGTTTGGACCTCATCATCAGTGAAATTACATTGCATGTTAGGAAATATATTTAAGGAATATTTATAGCTGGAACTGTAAGAGTTTAACACTGGGAGAAGGACTGGCCGCATCTGCAATAGGATGCTACTTATGCTACACTTCCTAAAATTCCATATATATTGCAGGACACACTCTAAAGATAACATACCAATATATAAAAAAACAAGATGCTACACTAAAGCCATATAGCCTGCAGCTGAGGGATATACTGGTTGTTAACCCTTTCGATGCTGATGACGAGCTCAGCTCGTCATCACCAAAAGGTGTCGTGTGCTGATGACGAGCTGAGCTCGTCATGGTGCCACTAAAATGGCATTTTCCAGCACAGGGGGGGAAAACGCCCAGCAGCCATGTGGTTAAAGGTCTTCAGCCCAAGTTTTAGGCCAAAGCCAGAGCCGTGCCCTATATTGAGGAAGAGGGCCTTTAACAACCGGTATAGCCCTCAGCAGAAAGAAGGATCTAAACTTCAAGAATACTTCATCCACCGAGGGTAGAATGTACAAATTAAAAAAAGGGAGAAACATAAAGATTGAACTTTGGAGGAGTAGACCTATAACAGCTTTTATTGGTACTGCGTCACTCATTTGTCCTCAATGGAACTCTCAACGTTATAATGTTCTTATTTAGTAATACGGACAATGCAAGAATAACACAATTAACATCTTCTACTGTGATCAGAGCTTCTAATAATGTATTTATTCTTCCAAAATTGCTCCTTTCGTCAAAATCCCTGTGTAACATTTGCCTTGCTCTAGTATTATAAGACACCATTGAATAATGTGATTATATTCACACAAGGATGTAAATATTATGGACTACTGTAGGGCTTGCAACCAATTCACAACACAGTTGAACTCTCCTCGAGGTCAACTTACTCAGAAAAGTATCCCAGAGCATTGCAGAAGCATAGGTAAAATCTGATCCTCCTTGAGGGACTTTCAGAAATATTGATTGGAAGTGACAATCCAACCCAGGAGACACAAAGTTCAAGCTGCGGCAGGAGTAAGTAGACAGGAGTCACATAAAATGGAGTAGTGTTCATGCATTTGGCCCCATGAAACTCTATCTGGCACAGTACAATGAGTGTAGTGTAGAGAAAATGGATATAAATTCCTCTTTACACATGATGTATTTCACTGTGAAAAATACCCAAAATCAGTAGTACAACATGCTGATGCCCAGGCATAGGTTAATATCCGGAAAGTGTGAACACATTATTTCCACTATCAGGGAGGCACCGAAGAAGTGAGCAAATAAAAACCAAATATGTAGGGAAAAATATGATTGCCAATTATATTCATTTTTTTAATTGCACATAGCACATGCCTAGCCGCTCAGTTGCATCACAACAATAATGGAGAGATGTGTAGCAGAAAGGAATTGTATGATCACAGAAGAGGTTGTTATACACAATACATTTAGAAGGAAAAGTGAGTATTCGAGTATTTATTGTACTTTCTAATATACACCTCTAAGTCTTCAGTCCTTGTAGGAGGTAGAGAATTGCAAAATGTTGACCATGGTCACTGCAGATGCCTGCTCCTGAACCATCTGAAATTGTTGATTAAAAGCAAAGTACAGTTTTGCGAGGAGGATGGCAAGTTTTGACCCACTTGCAATGGAACCTCTGCCACAAGGGAGGGCAGACCACTCTGTCACTTGCACAATGAAAGGTGGGCCAGAGGCTTCAAATCGCAAGTCCACATAACACTAATGCACATTCCCCAAGCCAGGCACAAGTTTGCGGATGCACTGGGGATACTGCATGTTTGTGATAGAGCACACTGACCTGATCTGAGCTCAGTGCTCCCAGTTACAGGTGCACTATGGTGCAGACTAGGGCAGAACACCCTATCTGTGACATGGGCCCAGATGGAAAATTCATAAATGGGTACATTTACATACTTACAATTAAATGAGATAGAAAAGAAAAAAACACCGTAAATGGACCCATTGAGGACTGAACCTGATGGGCCAATAGCATAAGATGAATGATAATGGTGGCTGTGCTATACATAAGTATAAGCCACACCTGCATACATGGCAATCACAAGCAGCCTCAACAGGCTTGAAGAGGACTTTAATGGCTTGGGTTTCGATAGATCAATGCAAAATTATTCCACCATCTCACTCATCCATCCACCCTTTCACTCCATCCTCTTTTTCACTCATGCATCTATCAATCCACTCGTTCACTCAGCCGTCCATCTTTTCACTAATCAATCCACCCTCCGACCCATCCATCCACTAATACTTCCATTCATTACTCTTTCACTCACTTATCCACTGACACAGTAACTAATCTGTCCATCCATTCACCCTTTCACTCATCCATCCATCCACCCTTTCAACCAGCCACTCCTTGACCTCCCTTTTATTCATCTATCCATTCTGTCACTCATCCATCCTTTCATCCATCCATCCATCCATACTTTCACTCATCCATCCATCCTTTCACTCTTTCCATACAGCCTCCTTTTCACTCTATCCATTCATCCAGACTTTCTCTCCATCCATCCAGCCAATCATTGATCCTTCAATTTACCCATTCACTCATCCATCCATCATTTCACTCACTCATCTATCCTTTCACTCATCCAGCCATCCGTTCACTCTTTCAGTCATCCATCCATCCACCCTTTCATCCATGTACTCTCCCATCTAACCTCCCTTTCACTTCTCTGTCCATTCTTTCACTCATCCATCCTTACATCTATCCATCCATCAATCCTTTCATTCATCCATCCATCCTTTCACTCTCTCCATAGGTCAATCCTTTCACTCTGTCCACTCCTCCAGGCTTTCACTCAATCCATCCACTCATTTATCATTCCTTCCATCATCTATCCACCCATTCATCCATTTATCATTCATCCATCAACACAGCCATCCATTAATCCATTCATCCATTGACCTTTCCACTTACCCTTTCACTCATCCTTTCAATCACTAATCCATCCATCTTTTCTCTCATCCATTCACCCTTTCACTCATACACCACTCACCCTTTCACCAATGCATCCATCCATTCATCCTATCCTTCATCTTTTTCACTCATCCATCCTTTCACTCATTCAACAATGCTTCTACCCATCCACCCTTTCGCTCACCCATCCATCAACCATTTCACTCACACACACACCTATTCATCCATGTATCCAGCCATCCATCTAGCTACGATTTCACTCATCCATCGGGTGGCAAGGATATTTTTAGGGTTATGGGGTCGCTAAGGCATTAGGGCGGTAAGGGTGATTTAGGAGGTTTAGTGGTGGGTAAGGGTATATGGTGGTAAAATATGGGTACACACACACACACACGCAGACACACACACACACATATATATATGCCGCACAAAAAAACTCACGTATCAGGGAAGGCAGGTAATGGGGTCCCGTGCATATAAGGAACAGTGCCCTTAAGCACAGCTCTTTCAAGTATTCACTCTGCAAGTCACCAGGCAGACCTACACAAATGTTGTGTGCTGCGCTTGCTACCTTAATGTATATAAGACTGAATTGTAGCTTTAGTGCTTTACTTCTTTTGTTTATATTAGTTAGAATTGAATTGCAGGCAGCTTAGATCATCGGACACCCTAAAACATGGCGAGGGATTATCTGATCGGATGCATATCGCTTCACACAGAATACGTTTTTAGATGAGTACATGATCAACTTTTTGTGATTAGTCACGTTTGTGGACTTTTTTTCAATAGACATCATCCTGTTTTCATATATCTCTGCTTCGGTCGCCTTTTAGGTGACCATTTGACTCCCTCTAATGTTGTAGGTTAGCTTTATTCCTCTTATAATTTTTCTCTCAATAGCAGTGTTTTGTTGGTGAGGAAATGTTTGCATTACCTAACACCGTAAAGTGTAATATGCTTATCTTTAGATCTTTTCTGTCTCTACCCGCTTTTCTCTCCTCTTTTCTTTTTTACTTTCTATTCAGTTCTCCCTCAGTTAAGCAACCCTCCCCTTCTTTTTATTAATCTTTCACCCCTATTGCTATTTTGTTCTCCTTGAAACTTGTTGTACCGACCATTCACTATGTATACCCTTGGACTACAACTTTATTTTGATCACACTATTCAATAGCTTTATGTTGTCTTCTGCTCTATTGTTACACAAAAATCTATAATACAAATAATTTAAAAAAAATATCCATACATTGAAAAATAAGTTCATGCATGAAAGCAAATAGGTTATTCTTTGAGCCGTCATGATTGCTACAGGCCATGTGTTTAATGATTGACCAGTGGGAACATACCATTGCTTTAAAAAAGGATAGCAGAACACATACATTACCAGTATAGGATGAACTACTGCCAGTACCAATGAACTCATGATTACTTTTGTTTTGACATCAAACACAAATATCTGTATTGCAAAATGTGTTAACTATATACCCTCTTACAAACTGCACAATCAAAAACAATGAAAATAGAATATGAACAGAAAGGTAAGGATTTCCTTGTCTGCACTCGGTGGTTTTGTTTCGTTATAAAAAACAGTAAAATATATATTTCTTTAAAATAAGGTAAGGGCTGGTAGGAGAAGGTAAGCCTCTCTGGTTCATGTGCTTCTGTTTTTTTTTCTATTCGGTGTTTTCATTGGCACTTACCAACAACTTGGTGGACGTGGTCACACAGTTAAGGTGTAAAAGCAAATTACCTGCATTTACAAGAGACTATAATCGTTTTGCAACAGAACAAACATGCAATGATACCAAGCCATGTGAAAATCCAGCACAGTATAAATATCTGGGCAAGATAAGCCTGCTGGATTTTAACTGTTAGTCACAGTGCTAAACTAGTCACAAACACAAGAATAATGAGACACGGGAATCACAAGGTGCATTTTCCCTAACAGCTGCTCTGACATCTGTCCAACATGGAGATCAGTTAGAATGACATGTGTTTTTGTGCTCTGCTGGTCATGATACTGGGTAATATCAAGCATATTAGATTTGATTTTATTTTGTATTCCGATGTATTCAGAAAGGGGATGGATACTTCAAAATAGATTATATTCAGAAAGGGGATGGATACTTCAAGATAGATTATTTAAGTTACTTTATTAAGTTAAGATGTTAAGATAGAAACGATAACCACATCAGGAGCAGCTGTCCTGCTGCTCAGCCCTCACCCAACTGACATTCACAAACCACTAGCATTCCACCCATCCAACATTCCACCACACAGACATTCTAGCTGAGCAGCAGGAAGACTCAAGATACAACATATTCCTTTATTTATCATCTGAAAATGAAATCAAAATCCACATTTCACTCAAGACCTACAGGTCAATATCAGAACCTACAAACAAATTATATGTTATCAAATATTGTAAATCTAATAGCTCTGTAAAGAGAGCGCAGAAACGAAAACAGGGTCAGATTCATCATACTTTCACCTAACACAACGCGGCAAGACACCTTGCTGTGGTTCAGTGCGTGAAAGGGAAAGGACAGGATTGTGCCGTATTTAACATTATATGGAGCATCCCTCTCCTTTCCTTGCCCTGGCGCACAATGTACTATCTTGCGCCAACGCAGGCATTCTTGCACTGTGGTGTTGCAGGCAGGATTGTTTTTGCGCAGAAAGGGGCACCTTCCTACACAAAAACAATCCTCTGAGGCATTTTCCTCTTTTTAAATGTGTTGCAGAATGCAGCACACTTAGAAAGTGGAAACAATGAGTAGAAATAAAGATGTTTCTCCTTGCTGCTCTTCCACTGGGAAGGCGATGCGATTTGACGCTTTCCAGGCTTACCTGTCTTAGTAAATCTGGGAATACGCAAAATTCCATGGGTAGATGCATGGGAATACCCACGCTCCATGCATAGAACGTCTTCCTAGAGTAGAGTAACGCAAGGCAGCAACTTGAGCTACTTTACGTTACTCCACATTTGGCAAGCCATGAAGTGCCACACAAGGTGGGCTTGCATGGCTTGGTAAATCTCATACTAGGTTTTGTGCCACCCTGCATCACTTTGCATAGCGCAAGATTGGCACAAAACCTTGTCCTACAGTTTACTTACAGAACATAGGGCCAGATGTATAAAGCTATTTTGTGGTTGCAAATCCTGCAATTCACGAAATCATACTGTTTGCAACAGCAAACTAGTTTTTTTTAATGTACTAAAATCGTTTTGCGATTCAGTAGCTTACCAAATCACAAAATGGGCTTAGAGAGGCATAACGTATTGCAGATCGCTATGTAAAAGAGGCGTGCTTAGGGTATCACTTCCATATGGTAATTTACTATGGTACATATTAATGGTTTTCAACTACAATTTCATCACAAACCAGTGATAGGTTATATACTCTTTAAAGGAGGTAATGTAATATAATGGTAATTTGTACACTCTTGCCAAAAAGGGCTGTATTGGTAAGGGTAACCCATAGGAAAAGGGGTCCATTTAGGTAAAAACAATTGTTTTTAAGTGGGCAGTGGTCCTTAGGACCAATGCCAACTCTTAAACACACTTTTATTTTAAAAAGTGCTTTTTTCCAGTGCAGCCTCATTTCTTTAAGCAAAACGGTCTGCATTTTAAAAAAACTACTTGATTTAAATGCAATTGCAGGCATGGTGGTCCCTGACTCCAGCAGTCCACCACTTGGATATGTGACATGATCCAATCAGAATGAGTCGCAATTTGCGATCTCTACCTTATAAATAGCAACCAGGAAGATCAAATTATGACCCACTTCAAATAGTAATTATGCAGACCAACTTTATGCAACACCTGTCGGTTCGCAAAACCAGAATCGATTTGCAAAACGTCGGTACACAGTTTGCAACCACATTTTGCAAAATGATTCACTGTTCATTTGGCCCATAGATTCACAATGAGATGTAGTGCAAGGCAAGATATTGCAGGAGCATAAAACACCATGACAAGGAGCCACCTGATTGCCCATGCTAGTACCAAACATGACCTTGCCCAAACTAGTGCAAGAGACATAATCGTACCTCACATGGTAGGACAAGCATCGTCTACACCAGACCTGCATTCATTGTTAATTTACCAATGTTTCATGAAACTTCACCCATAAATACTTACATCAGATATGAAAAAGAATGGCACATTTTTGCAGGAGAAATAAAGTTTTATACATCAGACCATATTTCACAACTACTAAACTCCAAGTGCCAAGAAATTATTATTTTCCATACAAGCACTACAAAAAAATTATTCTCTGACTTGTAGAATTTAAATTAGTACAGTGTGGTAACACCACCAGCTGTAAATAGGTCTGTATAAAAATAAATAACTAAATAAATAAACATACTTAAAAGAGGTGAACTTTTCATTCCTGTTTTCTTTTTTAACACTCCTTACTTCAAACAAGCAAACCGTACATAAATTATAGAAAATGTCTTAAGTTTTTCAGATAACTTTTTGAGGTATATTTGAACTCTGCAGAATTGTTTTTTAAGCTGTGTTGGCCTTTATAACTTCAATGGAAGTTGGTGTTTTTTTCTCATAAATATATTTAATCCATATGTAAATTTATTCTTTGACTGTTAAGAGTTAGAGAGTGTAGACTGAGGTTGGAGCATGGTCAGCGGAAGGATTGCTGAAGGAGAAGCGGGTTCCATATCTTCTGGAGGATTTTATAGATTACTTTGAAGCACATTTCAAGTGAGAAAAACTGTGAACTCCAAAAGTAACCCTGTTGTATCTAAGGGCACATTCTAGCAATCTGAAGTGTGTCTTGAAAGCTTTGGTTCAGTTATTTGCACAGACGTATGTTATCTAATCTACATGTAAGGAACTGATGCGTTAAACACATGGGGGTCCATTATGATTGCAGGCGGATCGCCACCGCACGTAAGGCGGTGGGGATCCGCCTGCAAATATCCTTCACCCGCTCTGAATTCTCCCCCCGCCACATTACTATGGCGGGGGGAGCCCGGTGGACGAAAGACCGTCCGCCGGTTTTCTGCCCGGTCGAGGAGTCGACTGGGCAGAAAAGCTGCTGACATGGTGGCGGTGTCTGAGAGACGCCGCCATCCATATTAGCACTATGGCGGGGACATGCCTTTCCATGGTGGCAATGCAGCCATAGAAAGGCAGGCGTTTTTCGCCCCTGGGGGCCTGTAGCGGGCCCCCAGGTATTCATGGGTGTGGGGAACACAGGGGGGGTACCTATGGTACCCCCCCTGCACTTCCTCGCACAACATGGCAGGCACCGCACAGTGCCTGCCACGTTGTGCATGAAACTGCACAACATGCCTTCTTGGCATTGTGGCGGGCGGTGCTGAGAACACCACGTGCAACAATTTCAAGTATGCAGGATTAGCCCACCAGTGTGTTGGGCGCATCCTAATACCACCAACGAGACCCCCGCACCGATGGAGGCGGTTCCATTCCCCAAAAGGATGGCGGGCGTACAAAGTCCGCCCGCCATCTTAATGACCCCCTTAGTGCATGGTTTCCTTTATAGAAAGCATGCAATATCTTGGGATGATATGTCACCAATTAACTCATTAGATCAGAATTATTTGTTTTACAATAGCTCTTATTAGACCTTTATTCATTAACTTTCATGGCATAAAACCTTTCTCACTCATTACCATTGTTAAGCCTCAACTAGCCATCTACTGTAAAAAAAAACAATAAACATTTAAACTTGAATCCTGCAGAAGAACAATTTCTAGGATCATTCAAATTTATATCCATCGAAAGATACATCAGAGCAACAACCAAAGCCAAAGATGATTTCATCTAACACCTAATTAAAACTTTACACACCATTGCAAAAAATAATAAAAAAGTATTGGTAGTCAAGTGAGTGGCAAACATTAGCAAAACAAACCACTTCTTTCTGTTGCAAGACAAATGGCAAAGGCGGACCTCTAAAGCCAACAGTAGCATGACTTAAATTAGTAAAATATATGAAATTAACTGTTGTGAATTATCTACCAATTAATCATCAAACTATCTGTGCAACTCAATACCAAAATTACAACCACAACTATAAAAACAGCCAACTTTTTCACACCCCATAAAATACCTTCTTCAATCTAGTTACCACTTTAGAAATGAAAATGAGAATTGGCAAATTAAATATTATTGCCTTTGATACAGTGTTATACTTTAATGTGGTTTGACAGTATTTGACCGGGCAAAACGAATACACACCCTGGATTCCTCCAGTGTGAGAATCAATGCTCACATGTTTTTCCAGGAAGTAACAGTAGTGTTGTAAGTGCAGTTCTGTAGCATAGAAGTGGTACTAGTGTACTGTTTTATTTACACTGTCATAGATGCAGTAATGTGCTGTTGAAATTGCAGTGTTGTAGTGATGTGAATGTAGTGTTGTAATATTGCAATTGTTGTTGCATAGCTGTATTTTTATATTAATAGGTTTGTAGTTATAACTTTGTGAATGTTCTGTGGCAGCTGCAGAATTGGATGTTTGAATAATTGTCGTGTGTGATGCTGTAATGCTGTAAGTTTGGCTTTGTAGCATTTTAGGACCTAATTATCATAATTATGGTGTTGTAGTTCTAATGATGTGGTGTTAATTTATTTTATTTGTAGTTTTGTAGTTGCAGTGCTTTACAATGTTGTTCTAGTGCTAGTGCAATATTGTGAGGTAGTTCTAGTGTTGGTTATGTAGTTGTAGAATTACACTGCGTTATAGACTGCTACAGTATTGTCGTGCAGTTGGGAGTTGAGTAGTAATTGGTACTGTGGGTGTAATGTTGCGTTTGTTATGGTGCTACTGGTGCATATTGCGAGAAGAGAACAAATTAAATGAAATTAGAGTGGAGGACATTAAGTATCCTGAAGATGTAATTCCTAAATTTGCAGAACCTATTGCTAAAACAGGCATGTTACTGCACAAAGGAGAAATGGGGTTTCACATTGAGAGTTTTATGCCTGATTTGGAAATCCCAGCATAGGTTTGCACTCAGCTATCATAGTGATCTGCTTCAGTTTAAGCATACTTCAAGAGCACTGTGCTAAGCACTGAGTCCCAAGCTTAGCATCTCTAAACTGTATCATACAAAACCTGAAGGAAAACATCTTCATTCTGTTACACCTTTCAGTGGTTTTAAACGTAATTTTATATGTCACCTGTCTAAAATACCGACACAAGATTATCGCAAGATTTTCTCAAATGCACTTTCTTAGCTATTGGTGCTTTTGATTGGATCGAGTTTTACTGTTTTTCATTTGTTTGATTTTTGTGTGTATTTTTCATATTATGTATCTTGAAGCTCACGTTCATCTAGCTTTATTGTTCAATATAAATAATAAAAATACAAAATGAATGTTCAACATTTCCTTAGCAGCAGGTGGCCAATACATATGTATGAAAGTTTCACCTAAAACTAATGAACAAGTTGAAGTTTTCTAATAATTGCTGGGCAACTGTAAATCCTGTTTCTTAGAAAATTACAGCAAGGCTCTAGCCTCCCCCACATGAAAGAAATTATAAACATATTTATCAAGAAGTGGTGTCTATCATTCAAACTGATTTCAACGTCTCCTCAGGGGTAGTAAGTGATAGATAAAAATACAATTAACATTGATGACAATCATCCCATCGCCAAAGAAATGCAACAGCTGGACAAGACTTTTGCAGACATTCCGATCTGGCAAAAATAATTAAGAAATCTGTTACTTATAATGCAAATACACGTTGAGCCAAAGGCTTTTTAGATGGCTTATCTGCCACTTGATTCTACAGTTAAAATTAAGACTGTCAAATTTGCACATAAAGCACAGTGGAAATCTCAGAATATCTAAAAAAAGATGCACATCTTTATTGATAATTTGAGAGCTTCTTTATAGTGCAAATTGTGCCTTGACACACTGAGATTCAAGAAGATGAGCAAAATTGAAAGATCCTTTGCTTATGAAGTTGTTGAGTCCTGGAATGTATTTCCGATCTCAATCAGAATTTGAATTGATTTATTGGTTTTCGATGCTTGCTAAACATCTATACATTCCTGTAACACACTCATCATATAATTATGCCAAGAAGTACTGATATGTTTTTTTAATTTATAGCACAGGACATTTATATTCTGTTATTCCAATCTGTATTTTATTTATAAAGGTATTACCATGCTATTCTGTATTAGAGAAGACAGTTCCATGTTATCTCTCTTTCTTTTTTATCGTTCTCTTCATTTTCTTTAATTCTTAAATCTACCAATACTTACATCTAATATTTATTGCTACTTACCCTAATTTGTATAGGAATATACATATATTTTCTCATTATATGAAAGATGTATTCATCAATTTCTGATACTATTTGAAGACTGATATGCACATACTTATGTTCATTGTAATGTTTAGTATCTGTTGTCTAATTTTAGCATACTGTTTTTAGATACAATATCTGAACTGTAATATTAATATATTTTAATATCCAAATTTTTATCAACATTAATATCGAAATACCTTTTGGTAAAATACAATTATCCCTGCGTGTGAGCGCCGCGTGGGTCATGACGAGCTCAGCTCGTCATGAGCATGGGAGGGGCTAAACTGAAAAAAACACCCATACTTTCTAGCTTGCTAGTCTTTCCAGTTGTGCATCTCTTGGATCTTGATGATGGTAATAAGACCTGACAGAGGCATGAATCAACCTTGGTTAGAAAACAAGCGGATTTTCTGAAATGAAGGACCTAGGCCAGTCTCCGCTTTAATTCTTTTAGATCCCTTCCGAGCATTTGATGAAGTGGGTCACACATTATTTCTGTAAGTACAAGTCTGTGATAAAGTTTTGTACTGGTTGAACACTTTGTCGAAGACAGAAATGAAATAACTATGAGGTAGTAAACACCAAGGGCCTTATTTATGAAGGCCTTGCGCCGCCGGTGCCTCACTTTTAAAATGGGAAAAAGTGACGCACCGGTGGCGCAAGGCCTTCATAAATAAGGCCCCAAGTGTAAATAACACAGACTGCTCGTTTTGCCCCCCATTTAATAAGTCTATTGGTCTACTAGCTGATTTAATCTTATATATTCCTCTTACTTTCATAAGGTTATAAGGAGAACATACAGATTGACTCACAATTCAAGAAAAACTGCAATTGGCTACTTTTCATTGGGGCAAAAGCAGGCATACTGTGGGAATCTAGTGACACAGTCTCTCTGGTTGAGACAATTTCCTCCACACTAAGCCCTCCTATGTTACCAAGGTCTGGAATATCTGACTACTGCTTCCCACCAAACCTAACATATGCTATACTGAATCAAAATCAATCAATGTCTAAATTATTTTCAATCCTCAGCTTACCATAACAGGTGGCCATGATTAGTATCACAAAATGTGCAGGTTTTGACTACCGTGATAGCTTCATTACAGGACACGGAGATAAAAAAAAGTGAGGCAAAGTTCAGTTTGCTCTAAAATATACCAAACTAAGCCTATCCGATGGTGGTAAACTAGTTCCTTATCAATGAAACAGATGAAAGCAATTTAACAAAGTGTTTCAAGAAAGTCACATTTGGGTTTCAAATAAGCATTAAGGGGCTGATTAAATGCTGGTCAAAATGACAGGGTGCAAACTGTGCACCCGGAACGACCTGTACTGTGCGGTATCACTCTGTCACTGCTGTGCATTTGAGTTAATGATCCAATAATGAGGAATAACAAGCGTGTTGTTGCACTACTGCATACATCACCACATGTTTTACCAATGTTCGGGCCAACCAAGAATTCCACCTGCTTTTGGCAGGCTTGAAGGTGGGCAGGTTTTACTGCATCTGGTGTATTAAAACCTCAGAACCTGTAAGTCTGTTCCGGCTGAAAATTTGAGTTTTGGGCCAGAACAAATTGTTTGACCCACTTAGGACCAAATGTAACAGAGAGTATATACAGGCCTCTGGTAATCAGTGATTAATTTGATACGTTTGTTTCCGGTGCTGAACACCGGCACTTCATTGTCAAAACCAGCACTTAGACAAACAGCGTTTGAAGATCAGCACAACAACATTTGTTTATTTATTCAATATACATTAAAAATGTCTAACACCCGTGGCACAAGCCATTCTTATAGCATATGGGGCCTAGAATAATCTGAACTGTTACACTGCTAGGTGTGTGGTGGTTAGTAGGCGTGTTGGCACTGTTATTGGCAGCTCTGAGCAGGAGCAATGGGTGGAGAAATCTGCAGTGGCCTTCTGAGGAGAGCCCTGCACTTATTAAGTTACATATTAAGAAGTGGTGGTAATCCTCAGGTGAATACATTGACAATGTCTTTAAGTTAATCTTCAGACACCTTGGAGTGCCTGTCATAAAGAAAGGATTTAAATTTGGAGAGTGCTTACAAACATCGACAGCATATACAAAAGCTTTCTAAAAATACAGCATAAGAGAATTCTTCACACACACACGCACGCAAGCACTCACACAGACACACACACGCATGCACATGCACTCACACACTGACACACACACACGCACACTCAGACACACACATGCACGCACTAACATGCATGCACGCAAACACACACATAAACACACGCACAGGCACACATGTACAGACACACAAACACATGCACTCACACACAGACACACACCAGCGTGGAAGTAGAACTGGCAGCAGGCTGAAAAACTAAGTAAATAATACATTTAAAAAAAACAGATAATTTTTATGACAGGGAATACACTGCCACTGACCAAGGTAAACAAAAGTTAGCTCAGGATCTGTAACACTGCACGTTCTTCTCTTCGTTCAAGTATGGCCTGCAACTGCTTGGCACCAGTATATTATTTTTCAAAATATATAAAATAAACACCGCAGCACTTTGTACATTTTCAAAATAGGAACAAACACTAACCAAGAAACAAACAGGGGAAGGAATGTAACTCATGGCAACAGGAAAAGCCCTTCGGGTGGGAGTATAGCAGAACCCATAAAAAGGACCCGACATCCCTGACCCCTGAGTCCCAACTGGTTGCAAGAAATTCTAGATTCCCAAACAGTGAGAGAAAACATAATGAGAAGAAGATAATCTTATTACTATTATTCCAAATTGAGGATTGCCCACTGGATAAGCCCTCCAAGCAGTGATGCTTACAGAAGCCATGAGGAGCATTGTGAGAGATTTGTGTGATGGCAGAAAACCATGATCAGGCCCTAACAGTGATGTGTGACCACTGATCCTGTCCAGAAGGCACACTTCTTCGAACTAGCAAAGATGATAGATGCAAGAGACTGGTGTATCTTAGTACATCAAGGTTGATAATAGCCTACAGTGTTATTGCATCCATTACATCGTCTACCAATACATTTCGAGGTGGATACAGAATCGCTATTCTGTATTTACTTTGCAAAGTAGTGGTTTGGTCGCTGGTATCATTGCTATGTGATATAACCTATTTAATATTGTGTGTGTATATCCAAGGGAAAACACATATTATAAAGTAAGACTCAGATGTCTTTTGCTTATGCTTATGCTCTCCAGCAATCCATTTTACTAGATTATATCTGATAGTGTTTGCATGGGATCATTCCCCTCGCAAGATTAACTAATTGAGGTATTTTTAATTTTAGCTTAGTTTCAACAGATCATGGTACTATGCTATATCTGATGCTGTTAACGTGTAAACACTCACCTCACAAGACTTAGTGAAGTGTACTTAATTTATTCTAGATTTCACTTTTCCCCGCTCCTTCTTTTATTCTGACAAATTCAGGCTACGAGAGAGAAGTCGAGTATTTATGGAAGCTGAAGTAGAGTCAGACTTTGCACGGTTGAGTTTAGAATTCTCAAATGCAATACTGGCAGCACGTGCTAAAACTTCACACGGGCCTCATTGATAAAACACATGTTGGTTTTCTCTTGTAGCGTGAATTTATAATCTAGTAAAATGTATTGCTGAAGGTGGATCCAATAGTTTAAATACTGACCGTGCAAAGTACAATTGATCACACTATTACTCATAGTGTCAAGCTGTAGTAATGCCCTTTCTTCCATTTGTAGAGATATTTTTTAGACTTGAGGCAAATCCACGAGGATTCGAACGTACAAAAATACAGATTGAGCAGTGGAGTATTTAAGGTGAGGATTTTTTTTTAAATTATTTTCCTTTAGGTGACAATAAGATAGATTTAATTTAATAACCTGGGCACACTTAGGGTTATAAACATAATGTGGTTGACATTAATTGATGATATGTGAACCATGGCGATTAGTGGAATGATATATTGTGAAATATGTTCCTTATACATTGTTTTGATAGTAATAGATTGAGAGTGGGGCAAATGTACTTTGAGAATAAATCTATTTTCCTTCATCCTGTACTAACAGAATGAATAGAATGGATATAGGCAGGAGTTATTGCATTTTGAAATCATTTATGATTATATTCATGTGGTTTTTAATGAGAATTCTTGTTTGTAACTTTGCAAACCCAATAATTTGAGCTTTGTGTTGATATATATTTTATTATTTTATTTCAGCCCTGATGATGTTGAAACGAATTGCGAATGAATTGATAACATAGAGAAGAAGATTTTGGCTGATTTGATATCTCAAAATTAAACTGTGATTATTAAAATAAAGAAGAAAGAATTTTCTTGAACTGAACCCTAAGGACTGGTTATTGGAAGACTTCCAAATTTTGGATTATTGTATGTATTGAGACTTTTTGGCGCTCCTTATGTTTGCATTTATTGTTTCATTTTTCTGTGAACAATAATACAATAAGGGGGCATGTGAGGGAAATATTTAATGACCTAGCATTGTTATAATCCCTACAAATACTGAAAAAACCAAGTATAACAATGGGTCAACGAAAACATAGTGTAGCTATCTGAATACCTGTGTGTGTATTGAAAGAACACAATCCCTGAATCCAAGGTATTCCTGGTGAAAAATGTGTTCCCATCAGATACCGTTCTGTACCGCCCTACATCATTTGGGATCCTTCACCCGAAGGAAGTGGAAACAAATCCACTTAGGATTAGGTAGATTGTGACCTAATCATATGTGAAGGAATTAAGGATGTGTAAGAGTAGACTATATGGTGGTATCAGGGGGCAAAAAATAGTAAGCAGTGCAATGAGTGCTCTCTGTAGCATGTGATAAAGTGTAATTAATATTGGGTTGTGGGAGTGGAAAGAAGAAATTTATTAGGGTCCTACCCACACCCAAGGTTAAAAAACAGTGCAAAGTAGTATTAACAAATAACTACTTAGGTCTTATCTAGGTCGACATGTTTCTGCAGTTTCTTTGGCTCGCAAGATACCCGTCTGCTTCATCAGGACCTTATTGATCAAGTGCTACTGCTGATTAAAGTGAAAAAAGTGTATAAAAATAATATCACCCATAGTCTGGGGAATGAACTCTCCACCTCACCCGGCCACAGCTCAGGTACAAATGGAGCACCGCTCCGTCCGTCGGTACTCCTCGCCTTCCTCTAGGCTGACAGTGGGAGGTAATAAATTTCTTCTTTCCACTCCCACAACCCAATATTAATTACACTTTATCACATGCTACAGAGAGCACTCATTGCACTGCTTACTATTTTTTGCCCCCTGATACCACCATATAGTCTACTCTTACACATCCTTAATTCCTTCACATATGATTAGGTCACAATCTACCTAATCCTAAGTGGATTTGTTTCCACTATCTTCGGGTGAAGGATCCCAAATGATGTAGGGCGGTACAGGACGGGTATCTGATGGGAACACATTTTTCACCAGGAATACCTTGGATTCAGGGATTGTGTTCTTTCAATACACACACAGGTATTCAGATAGCTACACTATGTTTTCATTGACCCATTGTTATACTTGGTTTTTTCATTTTTTTCATTTTTCTGTGGCCTTGGGGCAGTGGACCACGAGGAGTGAGCTCCGGTTTAAGTTTTAAAAATATTTTACACTTTAACATTTGTATAATTAACTAGTGCGCCGAGGTGCGAGGTCCTAACCGCTCAAGTTCAAAATATTCTGCTCCCTAATAAAATTAGGCACCATCTCAAGTGTGGGATCCATAATTCAGTCTCTCATCTGTTGGAGGCTGCTCTAGAAAGACCATAGTAGAATTCCTGCTGTTATGAGTATGACTATGTGTTAAAACGAAGAATGATGCGCAGGCATGTCTTGTAGGTAAAGTAGTAGATTTATTCTTCAAGTTACATCTCAGGTTCCAAGATACAGGAAGTTGTTCTGATCCATAAAAGTGCCCCACCAGGAGTAGACTCCTCGCTGCTCAGCCCTTCCACACCAACTGATTACTTCTTCCACTCAAACACTCTCAACATTCTGATGACATCACATAGACTGAGTAGCAGGGCAAAGGGCAACAACAGAGAGGATGCATTAATCACTTACTAGATTATAACACATCCCCCTCATCAGAATTGTAAAAATACCAGCATTCGAGATCATTGTACATACCTGAAATATGATTAGTTATAAATAAAATGTGCGGAGGTGGACACACACACATACAAAAAGTAAACAAGCTTCAATAATAACACAAAGCTTCAAGACGTAACACTCTAAGGGTAACTTTGCAACCCCTAACCACAGGGTGATTTAAATACCACAACAAAAACAAGAGTAAATCCAGAAAAGCTGAAGAGCATTCTCATCTTCCCAAAACAAGGGTAAATCCAGAGAAGCTAAAGAAAAAACATTTTCTTCCTAAACAAGGGTAAATCCAGAAAAGCTAAAGAGCATTCTTATCTTCCCAAAACAAGGGTAAATCCAAAGCAGCCAAAAAGGAATTTGTCTTCTTATGTGCATACCCATAACGCACAGTCCAAACACCTCTCGTGAGGCAACCACTCACAGGGTGCATCTAATACAAGTGAGTCAGAGAAGCTACACAAAAGGTAGACCTCTCATTTGCGCACCCGTAACGCACAGTCCAACACCTCACACGAGGTAACAACCAGAGGGTAACCAAAACAGGTAAGTCAGAGAAGCTTCAGAAGAAGGAGTCTTCTCATGTACGCACCCGTAACTCACAATCCAAACTCAACTTAAACTCAAAAGCGTACACTTCCAAGACCAGGGACACTCCCCCTATTCCATAAAGATTCGCAACGAAGACACGACACTCTCACACCTCCTCTCATCCTCAAATACAAATACAAAATCAGGTATAAAGAGTAATGGAGACAACACCACCACTCAAATAACAAAAACACAAACAACAAAGAGGCATTACATTAATAAAATGAAGAAAAAGAAAGTCTCTTACTCCGGTGAGCGATCACTCACCCGAAATTTTCACCAGACATGCAGTTCTTGTTAATGGCACCCGATCTGCCAGCCAGTAATGCCACCAGTGAGTGAAGTCTCACTTGAGTCGACTCCATAATGCTAATGAAAGTTAAAGGCCTTAAAGTTGAAACCCTCACTTTGATCCCACGATGTCACTGAAGTAAGCTAAACCACATTACCCAACTGCGAGCTACAAATCTAATCCTTAATGTCTGTTCAGGCATAGAAATACCGCATTGTGACTGGACTCCATGTTGCAGTGGCCACCCCAAAACATTGAGGTGCACAAAGTTCAAAAGACTCGAAGACACCAGCCAAACCGGAAGAATACCATTGTCCCAGTCATGTGTGGTTGGCAACGCAAGTGACATCCAAGCTGGAAAGTGTAAGAGACAATTCCTCAATTCTAAAATGGTGGCACTGTCCAATGATGCCATGCTGGAAGGTTCACAACGTGGCCCAACAGCAGGACGTCCCTAAGCAGCAGTGTGAAGAGTAGAGACAAGGGTGCTGCGTCACAAGGGATCCTCGAGGAGTAATGCAAGGACAGCAACAGGTAAGGTTGCTCGTGCTTGCAAGTTGAATTGAAAAGGTTGCGCGCGCTCCCAACAGCCTGCACATCCGACCAGAGCCCAATTTCCAAAAAAAAAACACGGACCAAACTTGCCTCACTATGGACGCAGGGATACCTCAGTGTTGGTGCTCTCCATGATGGGTCTTAAGCCAATGCAAAGTCTCAGGCATTAGCATCCAGAAATCATTGTACAAATTCCACATCCAGTAATCATTGTACAAATGCCACATCCCACCACAGCATGTAGAACTGAACTCAGAAAAAGTCACGCAGTTGCTGGCACCATAAATGAAGGCAAACACAGTTTCCTCAACTGATGTTAGCGGGCACACAATAAACTAATTGTAGAGCGGTAGTAGGAGGTCAAATACTTCAAAGACAGAGTCCAAGATCACCAGTAAGATGTAAGCTGCTAAGGGTACAGTGCACGATAGGCTGTTGGCAGATTTGAGGGTTGAAGAGCAGGCAGGAAGAGTGAAAGTCCAACATGAACTGGCAGGCACTCTACTCATCCAAGGTTTTAGATTGGCTTTAAAATCAATGATGTGACTACTGCCAATACAGCAAAACAGGAACACATCATACAAAACAGCAGGGTGACAGCAGGCTACACAGAAGTAACAGAAGGACTGGCAGGCCCAGACTAGGGCTGACCGTTCACAAGTGGTGAGGAATGTCAGGAACTTCTGTTAGTCTAGTTACTTACATGGGCAACACTCACCCAAGTTCAGCAAGTACTGGCACATCCACAATGGGGCCGACCGGTCTTTTGGTCACTGGTGGGGCTTCTGGACTGCCAGCTTGCTTCTTTTAAATGCGCTTCTTCAGTTTCTTAGGTACAAGTCTATTCAAGGTAGCTCAGGTAGGTTCTTTCAAAGCGTTGCCAGTGCTAAAAAACGAAGAATGATGCGCAGGCATGTCTTGTAGGTAAAGGTAGTAGATTTATTCTTCAAGATACATCCCAAGTTCTAAGATACAGGAAGATGTTCTGATCCATAAAAGTGCCCCACGAAGAGCAGCCTCCTCGCTGCTCAGCCCTTCCACACCAACTGATTCCTTCTTCCACTCAAACACTCTCAACATTCTGATGACATCACATAGACTGAGCAGCAAGTCAAAGGGCAACAACAGAGAGGATGCATTAATCACTTACTAGATTGTAACACTATGCAAAGGGGTGGAGCCCTCATGAAAAGTTCAAGACTGAAATTGATCGCACATCTAAAAAAAACAAGGAAGAAGCAGGACTCATTTCACAACATGGGCATGAAAAAGGGAGAGCAGTGGTGGAGCCAACTGCACGCAAGCAGGTGAATTTATTGACCACAGTATCTTTAGTTTACAGCTTGACAATGTGTTTTTTCTGCCACCCTGGGGGAGAGGATGCTACTGTTCGTACAGAGTGAGGTGGTTGCTCATCCAGAAAGTGACGCTTTTTCAGTGAAAATTCTCTTCTGAAACCTAAGACGGGTAACGTCTAAAGGTTCTAGTTTAAACCCAAAGGCAAAAGTATGGAAAAACATAACCCATTTTACTGTGGCATAGGATAAGGTCTAACCCCAAAACTGGTCTTAACCAGGATATCTTAAAGGATAGTTTAAAATTTCACCAGGCCGCAAGCATCCCATGGCTAAAATACATAAAATATTTTACAAAACATCTTGGGCACCTGGAATACTTTGAAGACCCTAACACTTTACCTAATGTCTCTAGAATCAACCTAAAAATAATGTGTAAAACGCTTATTCAGACTAATAGATTTTCTACTGAAATACTAAAGACCACAGTGCAGGTGGACCAAATGATGTTAACCACCTACAGTATTCAACCATATTTAAAAACTACATTAGGCAGGTACGACAGGATGCTGTTAACCCGCTTTAGACTTGGGATCTTTCAAATGTTAACCAGTTTCCCCAACATGAACGATTGGTCGAGCATCATGTGTATGTGCCCATGTGATGATAAGTCCCTGCAAACAACAATGCATGTCCTTTTATTTTGCAAATGTTGTACTGGACCAAGAAAGCAATTAATTTTACCAATTTTAAGGTTGCTTGGTTGTAGACAATGTTGGCCAGCGTTTCTAGTGTTACAGTTCCTAGAGAATATACATTTTACAAGGTCTATAGCTTGCTATTTGAAATGTGTAATAAAATACAGGAAAAGTATTGGTACATGAACTTCTAATAGCACGTTTCTTATAATTAGGCTATTTTATTAAGAAATGACACTGTTTGTATGCTTTTTATCGATTTTTTTATGCAGACTAGTTTAACCATCATGTGTTTTTTATGTGCTTTTATGATTTTATTCTAAAATCGAATAAAGCTTATTTGAATTGAATTAAGTAAATTATATATTAGAGCATTAGAAAATAATGTTACCAATCTATTAACTCTAATAAAGACTTAAAGTAAACTGGTACAACTAGTTAATCTCTTAACCGCTCAGCTGTTTTACCGTATAATAAGTTGCAATACCTAGATGATATTTCTTCATTTGCCTTATCGTGCTTGGGGGGAAAATTGGCCCAAAGAAAATCAGTTTCAGGGTGATTCTGAAGAGAAATAAAATGAGGGACAATTGAGAGAGACTTGTCAGTGGTAATTCGCCCTCGGGTTCGATAGGTATATATAACCAATAAAAAGTATGGCATGAAGATTAGGTGGACCAAAAGAGACGAATGAGTACAAGAGGAAGACCTGCATGCTGGCTGGAGAAATAAATGTAAAACAGTTGAAGAAACGTCTACGGTTTCCATTTAGTAGTAAGCATGCTCGAATCTGAGATGTGACCAGTGTTCGTGGAGCGTAATGCTGCAATTGAGTGCTGGTAATGCCACTACCGTATGCAATAGATACCAGGAGCAGGGTCACTGGAATTATGCAATTGTGCAGACGCTGCATTTTTCGCATGATTATAGATATGCGGAATTTGCACATAATTTATTATATAATATATATTATATTATATATATATATTAATATAATATATTTAATTAATTTCGTGTTGTTAGCTGAGCTCCAGACGTGTCAAAGAGCTTACAAGGACGGGGCTCGTCAAGCGAGAGCCTTCCACCTGGTGTCAGCTGATATGCTCGCTGACGCACTCCATGTACATCCTTGTATTACGACTGGGAACTTAGAAGTCGACCTGCCGCTAGTCCAGGACTGGCTTCGGACAAGATTCGAGGAGCTTGCCCCTCGGAAACCGGTCAGGACAGCCCCCTGCCAGGACTCCGCTCCTTGGTTTACCGCTACTCTGCGGAAAGCGCGCCAGGACTGCAAAAGATCTGAAAGGCTCTGGCGGCGCAGATATGCGCCTGAGGAGAAACTGAAGTACAGGGGTGCGATAAAATCTTACCACAGACAGATTGCCGAAGCTAAAAAGATCTACTTCGAGCATAGAATAGACCAGGCTGATAACACGAGCCGGGAACTATTCCGAATTGTGAAGGAATTCACAGAACCGGTGGCGGCCGCTACTGTTCACTCCCATACTGAGGAGTGGATCAAGCAGCTTGCTGACTTCTTTGTGGACAAGCTCCGTAGGATTCAGGACTCTTTCGATCGGGTGGAGTCCCTGGAAGTGGCGGCAGCTGTGGAAAGTGATCTGAAGGTCCTTCCATCCGCTGCAGCCGAGCAGGTGCCCACTCTTTCGACGTTCCCCCCGTTATCCTGCGAGTCCTCTCTGGAGCTGCTTTCCCGGCTGAAATCTGGATCCCCCCTGGATGCGTGTCCGGCCAAATGCCTGAGCTCGGTGGCACCAGCTATTAACAACTTGCTGAACCCCTTGCTCAACATGTCTCTGAGTTCTGGAGTGGTCCCCAAAGAATGGAAGTATGCTCTTATTCTCCCGCTTATTAAGAAACCTCTGCTCGACCCTTTACAGTGGGCCAACTATAGACCAATCTCCCTCCTCCCTGCCCTGGCGAAGGTGGCGGAGAAACATGTTCAGCTTACTCTTACCACCTTTATAGAGAATAACAAACTGCTGCATGACTCCCAATCTGGTTTCCGTGCTAATTACAGTACGGAGACAGCTCTTGTGGAGGTGACCGACGCCATCAGGGAAACGTTTGATCTCGGGGGAAAGGCCATGTTGGTCTTGCTGGACCTGTCGGCGGCATTCGACACCGTCCCACACGCCGGCCTCCTCCGAAGACTCCGGGAGGTAGGTCTGCGGGGGACGGTGTTGGACTGGTTTCAATCCTTTCTAACCGACCGTCGGCAGGTGATCTGGGCTCCTCCGTTCTCCGCGGAAATGCCTTCGCTAGAGGTGGGGGTGCCTCAAGGATCCATCCTGAGCCCCACCATATTTAACATTTATGTGGCCCCTTTGGCGAAGGTCGCAGAGGCATTTGGAGCCCGGGTCATTTCATACGCTGACGACACCCAGCTCCTGTTCACCTGCAGGAAGGGAGAGGTTTTCAATGGCGACAGAATCAGAGACTGCCTGAGTGCTGTTTTTGCATGGTTTCAGCACCAGAACCTGAAATGTAACTCGGATAAGTCCGAGTTGCTCTTTTTTGGCTGCGCTGAGGACCCTGGCTGGAAATCGTGGTGGCCTTCCGACATGTTCCCCCCTGAGAAACCATCTGCCCAAGTAAAAAATCTGGGTGTGGTATTAGACGACAGTCTTTCTTTTCGTCCCCACATCACGGGCCTGGCGGGGAAATGTTTCGGTATCTTGAAGATGGTGAGGAAATTTCTCCCACTGCTTTCCCTTCAATATCGCAAGAACATCGTTCAAGCACTCGTGGGTTCGCGTTTAGATTACGCTAACGCACTTTTCTCTGGTCTGCCTAAATATCTGGTATCCAGATTGCAAGTTGTCCAAAACTCGGCGGCCAGAGCCATCTTTGGCCTTCCACGGAGAGCCAGTGCCTCTCTACTGCGCGGCAGGCTGCATTGGCTGTCTATCCCCAGCAGAATTAGGTTCAAGGTCCTCACGTTGGCGTTTAAAGCCCTCCACGGCATTGGCCCAGCTTACCTCAGGAAGCGGATTGTTCTCTACGTTCCCCGGAGGAGTTTGAGATCTGCTGACCTGGCTAAAGTGGAGATACCAGTGATCAAACGCGTGCGGATGGGAGGCCGGTCCTTCCAGTTTATGGCTGCCAGGTTGTGGAATGAGCTTCCTCTATCACTCCGCAAGGCTAATAATCTTCTGGCCTTTAGAAAGGAGCTCAAGACGCTCCTTTTCTCCATCTAACCAGTGGGCCTACAGTGTTTCTGCCGCTGGGTTTTTCTTGGTTGTGTTCAGGACTCTCTGCCAAAGCGCCGGGACACCCGATCTGGGTAGCCGTGCGCTCAAGAAATACAGTTCTAACATAACATAACATAACATAATCTATCATGTGCTGCATAATCTTCAAATTTTAACAAAAACTATTTTGTTTCTAACTCAAACAGTTCAAAAGTTACCATAAGTGCAGTAACACATGTTGATGCACAGTGGACGACCCTTTGCAGAGATTGACTGGTCACCTTTTTGTTGCTTATTGCTATATTTGCATGTTAATCTGGATCTAATGTGGTGAAACCTGTAGGGTTAGGGCCTCAGGCCCTCATGCTGGAAATGACTGGACACCGGACACACTGGAGGTATGGTGCAACTGGCCCAGAGCACGTGCGCTCGGCCACCTTTATTGGTACTGTGTCACATGACCTGTGACATCAGTGGTGGGTGGGTGTTCAGTGTAGTTACAGGCTCAGCACTAGACTGCTGACTTATGCTGGGCATTACATCCCTCCCCAAATTGGTTAAAAACTAAACCAAACATGAAAAGTCCAAAAACCTGTGGGGGAAAGAAAACACAGAAAATAACATTGGGCTTGCGCTTTCAAAAAGAGTCTCTTTGGCTGCTTGCAAGCCACAGGCAGTATAGTTCTTGCGTTTTGAATTAACAGTTCTTAGTGGCACGGTTCTCAGTTGTTCGGCGGGTTCATTCTTTCTCTGTCGGCTGTTCACAGCCCTGCCTTTTGCTTTGCTCTCTTGGTGACGAATATTTCAAGAGAGATGGATGACATGGTTGTTGTTTGTCTTCCGGCTTCTTTTCTCCAAGCTGGTTGCGTGATGTTTCCAAGCAGGCTTCAGTGTGTTTCTTAGCAGGTGAATGGAGTAGGTGCGAACATCCCTCTCACTAGGATGCCCCTCTCGCCGGTTTTCTTCTGCCACAAGATGTCCGGGAGGACCTCTTTGCCAGGTTTCCACTGGACTGGTGTTTTTGGTCGCGTTGCTCTACCATAGCCTTCGGGCCGTGAGCAGGGCGCTCCACGAGCCTCACCGTTGTGTCCTAGTTCCACCTGAAGGTTGAGTTGTCGACTCTCTTCATTGCTCGCGAGGCTTGCATCCTCTTGGGTCCTGCAGACGTGCTTCAGTAGGTCTGTCTCTCGTGCGGGACTTGCTGCCACCAGAGTCCCTCGAGGCTTCTGATACTGGTTTGCCACGGGCTGGTGTGAGGTAGGTCAGGTCCTCCACTTCCGGAGTCCCGAGTAGTCTCGCCATCCAATCTTCCGCTCAAACCCCAGAGGTAGATGTCGCCAACAGTCTATCTTGCTCTCTTCTGCGATCGCCATGTGGATGGATGGCTCGTAGGTGGTTGTCTTGTTCTGCGCTGCCGGTGCTCTTGCTAGGTTTGTCTTCCATTGCACTCAGGTGTTCCAGTGCCTGTTACTTTCCTTCTTTCCGCAGGGGTGGCTTCTTTCTTCTTTTCTTAGTGG
The DNA here is from genome assembly GCF_964263255.1 of Lissotriton vulgaris. Lineage (NCBI taxonomy): Eukaryota > Metazoa > Chordata > Amphibia > Caudata > Salamandridae > Lissotriton > Lissotriton vulgaris. The sequence continues at coordinate 1,091,656,717 of NC_141689.1, read as the reverse complement.
CGGCAGCCACTCTGTTCTTTCTTCCTTCTTCTTAACCTGACAGTCGTGCCACTCTGATTACTTCTTCCTCCTTTTCTTCGTCGTGGCGATGGCCACTCTGTTCCTTCTCCTTTCTTCTTTTCTTCCTTTCTTGGGTGGCGGCATGCCACTCCGATCTTTCTTCTTCTCTTCTCCTCGCGACGTACCCTGGTCCCTTTTCTTCATCTTCTCTGGCCAGGCTTCCCCATGCAGCGCGCGCACTCTGCACGTGTCTTCCTGGTCTTGTCCTAGTCCTAGGACACTGTCTTCTTGTCACTCACTTCCAGGGTTAGCGTCACGACCTTCACATCTTCTTCCTATCGCTTTCGTTAATTTGTGTGGTTGAAGTTCGTGGGTCCAGGTCCTCGGACCGCGCCTTGTCCGAACTTCTTGGACCTCGTGCTGGTCCCTTCTGCCGTGGTCTGGCAGGTAAGATTCGTGGTGCTGAGCTTCTTGGTGCTTGGTGACCATGCTGAGTGGTCATGTTGCTGTTGTGTGGATTCTTCAATTCTGCGGGTTGTTGTGACCAGGCTGAGTGGTCAGGTTGCTTCTGTGTTGAATCTTCAGTTCTGCGGGTTGTCTGCACAATCATTTTCTTTTCATCTCAATTCAATTGCTTTGGTGCGCAACTGGGTGCGCTCTTCGGGTGTTCCCTTGTGACTTGCTGCGTTGGGCTAGTGCTGGCCGCACTGTTGCGCATTTGCGTCATGCGCTTTCGCACTTCCTGGCGCTGGGTTCTAGAACCATCGTTGGTTCGTGCTGTGCTGCTGCTGTATTTTCCTTCTTCTAAGCAGCTTGGATCTGACTCCCTTTGTGACTCAATGTCCTTTGCCTTGTTGCAGTCTCTGGGCATCACTTGTGGGGGCTATGCGCTCTTGGCTGGGCTGTGGGCTTTCCTTACTTGTCGTAGGCTTGTTTCACCTTGTGGCTTTTGGGTTTGCTGCCAGTGTATTTTTGTGTGTCTTGCGTGGAGTTGCTGCTCTCCTGACGCGCTTCTGGGGCTTCTGGCGCGTTCCTGGGATTCCGTTGCGTTCTTGCGCTTCTGGCGCGCTCCTGCGTCGTCGTCTTTTGAATCTGTAGTCAGCGTTGCTGTGCATTTACCTTCCTGCACGCCTGACGCTTCCCTGCGCCTTTTCACGCAGTGTCATATGTGCAGGCCTTGCTGCTACTCCAGTTACCTTGTGCTGTTGCGCAGCTACTTGGTGTGGGGTTCTTGAGTGTCCCTCGCTTGTCCAGTGGTGCTCTTTGACGCTTTCCTGCGCACTCCTCCAGTGTCCTGAGTGCAATCCTTGCAGCCTCCTCGTGCTTCTCTTTTCTTTGTGCACTGTAGTGCTTGTGTAGAGGTGCCTTGGTTTTCTTGCTGTCGGGCACAGCAGCCTGGGACTGTCTCTGCTTGATTGCCCCTGAACTCCTTAGATTATTGTTCCCAGTGTCTCAGTTCTGTGGCAGTTTCCTTTACTTTTAGGGGTGCAGTTGCGCGAGATGGCCACTAGATGGCAGGGGATCTCGTGGGCAGGCACCAGCAGCCTTTCCCTGTGTTGCGAGTCTTATGTCCGGTTCAGGGTTTCATGCTGCATGGGGGCAAGTGTTGGTGCAGCCACTCTGGCTCTGCTGGTGTGCTGGGGGCAGCAGACACTGTGTGGGAGGTGCTGCCTCCTATTGCATGCTTGCTGAATCCTGCTAAGTTCTTTACTTTTCCTCTGGGGCTTTTAGCTAGTTATGCAAATAAACTTTGACCTGACTCTGGGGCTTAGTTGAGAGCCGATGAGCTGGATGTCGGTCTCCAGGGCTTCTCCTTTTCCAAAGTGCCTTCGCCTAGGTAAACGCTGGGGGTTTCAAATGTCTTCGGGCCGGGCCGCCTGCTGTCTTTATCCTTTCACACCCCGCCGCAGCTTCACTTGTTACACGCTGCGCGGCGGGGGAGGGTTGTCAGCGCTGTTCTCCGCCTTCGGCAACACACACACGGAGCAGCGGTGGGCGAGGCAGGCGGTCATCGCTGGACTGCTGCCTTTTGCGGTGAGTTTATGTCTGGCTGGGTTGCGCAGGGGGAAACGGGTGTCCGCGCTAGAGTCCGGGCCGCTCCTTTGCCGACTCTTCACCCCGCCGCACCTCCACAGCACACACGCTGCGCGGCGGGGCTCAACGCAGGGCCCAGACCGGGTGCAGCGAGGTGGGCTCTCGCTGGCTTGGGCTTTCTTCGGGGGCACTTGCTGGCGGCCGCTGCGGCCTCAGTTTATTTTACAGCGGGTGGGCTCCGCTTGCATATGGCTCACTTCTCTGGGCACCCGGCAGCTCCCCTCACGCTGCGGGCGCTTTCTTTTGAAGTTCCTCGCCCCGCCGCCGCTTTACACACACGCAGTGCGGCGGGGGATGGGGGACGCCGCAGGCAGGCCGCGGGTGGGCTCCGCGAGCCTCGCTTAATTACGAGGGCATTTGCGGCCGATGCCGTGTCGCAGCATGCAGGCCGCGGGTGGGCTCCGCGAGCCTTGCTTAATTACGGGGCCAATGTTCAGTGCCGCTCGCATTTCAGGGGGCACATTAAATGTTCATAGTCTATGGCGGGTGGGCTCCGCTTTTGGTGCTTCACAGTCTGGGGCTCACCTTCGGCCGACGGGCCTGTTCTTCTGCGGGTGGGCACCGCGATGGCTCCTTCGTCCTTCTCGGGGCACCGCCTCGGCAGGGCGGGCTACGGCAGGCTGCAGAGGTGCGGGGTGAGCTCCCGGTCACCTTCTCTTTTCCTTTCAGGCCCGGGGCTCGACACACGACCCGTGGGCCTCTCGGCGGCTGGCACGCTTCAAAGGGGGTGTGCTGTCGATGCAGGCAGCTCTCCTCTTCCCTTTTCCATGATGATTTCTTTTAGCTGCGGCACGCGTGGCTAGCGTCCGCCCTCGTCGCCATTGTAGGGTTAGGGCCTCAGGCCTTCATGCAGGAAATGACTGGACACCGGACACACTGGAGGTATGGTGCAACTGGCCCAGAGCACGTGCGCTCGGCCACCTTTATTGGTACTGTGTCACATGACCTGTGACATCAGTGGTGGGTGGGTGTTCAGTGTAGTTACAGGCTCAGCACTAGACTGCTGACTTATGCTGGGCATTACAAAACCTATTCCCAGACAATGTTAACAAGAGTAAAAACTACAAAATAATGACATAATACTAGGCATTAAGCTGCATAATTTGCCTTTCTGGACGCATAATTTACTCAACCCTGCCACATAATTTGGACCTCCACTACCACATAATTCACGTGGCCCTGACTACTAGCCTTACATAGGTTTACTTAAGTTCTTACGGTACTTTCAACAGGGGAATATCAAGTTAGCTGCAAGGTGCTAGTGATGAGTAATACTGCACTGGAAATTACGCATACTGCATGGCATGGTATCTCCCCTGTGCAGTAATTCCACAAATATTGAAATCCTGATGTAAGTGGAAGATCCATTTTCTACCCGAATAAGGATTTCATTGGGACTAATATTGCAGGAGAAGAACGTCTGACTATGATAAGGCGAGGAGTCCTTTTCATTCGGGCATATGAGACATTAACATTAAAGATTGTAAATGTTATTCATATTAATTAATTTATTTTCTAAATCCGACGAGTACGTGTTCCATAGTTCAAGGCCGTTAAATAAAATATTTTCCAAAAAATTCGCAGCGCAGGGTGTTTAGTTTCATGTTTGCTCCGGGCTGGCAACCATCAACAGTCAACATGTCTGCCTCAGGACGTTCTTCATAAACGCATCCGGCATCTCACAGGCCTCTGACGTGAGAAAGTGACCCGGTAGTGTTTGCGATGGCCTTTGCAGATGAGAGGATGAACTATACTAAAAAATTCTCAATCAAGTTCTAATTGCATTGGCTGGAAGTGGTGAAGGTTAACGTTCCAATCTCGCACTCTCTAACTTACTACTAGGTCCACGTTTAACAATATTATATCTAATAGGCAGTGGCGGCTGGTGACATTTGAACCTGGTGGGGCGGAAAATTATTTCCGCACTGTAGCTCGCGAGCGCGGCGCGCGTGCACGAACACCCCCCACCCAACCCCCCTCCCCACTCAGTGTGCAAAGTACAAATTACACACTGATCACACCCTAGATGAGACTGACAATAAAACCAACCAATTGTAAGCAATCTGCAGGCTGTAGGTGTATATAAAAATTGCATAAACTACAATAATTAAATAAATACCTCCACCCACCCTCTGCTCTCACCCCACACTTGTATGTTGTGTAAATTCATATCAGTTCATTTGAACAGTGCTCATCACCATTGTTACAAATTCATAGCACACTCACAGTCTGGGTCGTACTGGCTTAGGAGCGCCAAATCAGTTACAGAATAATGTATACTTTTTATCCACTTCGCCTACCCTCAAACACACAAAGATGTAAATACCTGCAAATAAATTGCACTCATTCAGCAGTTAGGAAAGCAAAATTGAGGCACATTTTTTGTAACTCTGAAACAATGCTTTTCAGTTTACATGCAGCACTTTGATGCCAGTCATGATTCACTGAGCTATGTTCGAATGATGGTAACCTATGAAGTTCAAGAAACAGAATGATCTCTGTGGCAAAAGCAGCAACCCACTGAGCTATCTACAAAAAAAATCTGTGATAGGCATGCTACACTTTGTGCTTCGCATCATAAACATTAACACTCTAAGCTGCTTTAGCAGTAGTCAAAATTATGACTAGACCGATCACAGCTCTCTCCATGAAAGTGCATCAATCACCAGAGCATGCGTGCTGTTATTATTTCCTGAAAAAGGCAGTAAATAAAAACATATTTGCAGGCTGTTTTTATATGTGCCAGTTCATGGCTTTCCGAGTATATTTTTGTTTCAATAACTCACGATTTTCAGTCGCGTTTTTAATGTTATTCCAAGTTGACCTGCGCATAAAAACACAAACATGGATTGCACTACATTGTAAAAATAACCCTGGGGCTTCTGTCTAGCTGAGAACAACTTTGCTTTTTAGATGATCGATTCGCTGACTTGTGGAGCCTTAAGGGCGAAGACGGTAACCAAGACCTGGTAGCATAGCGCCTTGGATGAGAGCCTAGACCTCGGGTAAGTTGGCGCTGAGCTAACGATGCACAATAGGGTCATTTGAAATCACCTGTCGAAGGTGTTGGTAGAGGGCACGGCACCCGCGGAAGATTGTCTGTGGACTTCCATTGGAGTGGTTGTGCCTGGGGCCTTTCATCACTGCTGATTTTTTTTTATGTTTGTGCCGTTGTTCTGCTTTGAAATGTGTCTTTTTTTGGTCTTAATTGTAACTTGCAAATATCCCACGTGCCGCCGCAAAGCATTTCGCAGGTGATTTAAATTGAATTGCTCCTGAATCCATTTTGTCCTTCTGATAGATAATTGTGATTACTGAAGGTTTACTTATAGGCCCAGAATCACACGTCCACCATACGTCCACCATGTTTATACGCGCGCGCCCCCCTCCCTGCCAGGGCACATTATTAATACAACAAAATGCCGACTGGGGAACCTCACCGTCACCTGCCTCATTTGTAAGCGCGCGTGAGAGTCTGAGAGACAGAATCGCCATGGCTGCATGGCTGCTTTGTATTCTCAGCCCAGCCCTGTACATAAACCCCTGGCAACTGCACCTGGTCCTGGGGGGAACAAGAGTCGCGGCAGTGGCACTACAAAACATCAAACCGGCTGCCATAGAAGGCGCTATATTTACAAAAAAATTCTTACAGACCGAAACGATGCCGGATGCCCAAACCCGCCATGGCACTCTGGGGGGGGGGCATACAGCTGTGGGATCATGGGTAATACGTAACGGGTGGGAGTTTGAAATAAAATTCAAAAGGGCGGTAATCACCACCATCACTATTGTGACTCATCTCAGTAGTTCTCCTTGTCGTGTCAATGTCGTTACGGTAACTGTAGGAGTCCAGCTCAGGAGGCAGCAGGAAGAGTTACCATCATGAGGACAGGAGGAGCACGCACACGACGTTTGAAGCGGGCAGCAGCACTGTGTGTGGAAGTGGCTGCGGGTGCGGGGGTGAGAGTGACTAAGGAGGTGAGTGACGTCACGTCATCGAGCAGGTCAAGGAATGGATTGGTCAGAGCAGCCAAACTCCCCGCCCCATTAGGAGGCTGGGGGCTGCGGCATGAGGCAACCCCCAGTATCCAAAGGGGGGGGCTAGTGCGCATGTTCCCACCGGGCAGAAAAATGACCTGTCCGAAAGAGGACACGCGCACTAGCACCCCTGCACAGCCCCACCCCCCTTTTCCCGATGGTTTCTGGTCCGGCCCGGTGACCGGCCGGCCAGAAACTAGCTCCTGAATCATCAATAATGTTTTATTTTACTAGGCACACTGGCGGTCCCGGATGGCGGCAGTGCGCATTGGGAGGGCAACGCCCCAACGCCCCAATGGACGCACCGCCGCTGCTAATAGGTCAATAACTGCTTAAAAGAAAAGAGAAAAAGACCTACGCATTGAACTGCTACAAAGTTCGGTTAGGCCGATTGAAGAAATAATGTTTTCATTTACCAGTCAAAAATATTGCTCAATTCAGTTAATCTTTAAAAAAATAGTTAAGGAATAATATACTCAATAGAACATTTTCAAACATATTGATATCCTAATCTGTTTACAGAAACTAAAACGGTTCTAGTCATGGAATGCAACCTAAAATCTTAAGCCTCTTACCACCACATCCAAAAATCTTACACATTTTCCTGTCATGATGCAGTTCGCCACTCATAAACAATACATCTGTGCTTTATTACAACCCTTACACCTGTTGTGTTTAATTCATTCTTTATCAAAATGTATAGAGTATAGTATTCAAGAGATACCAAGGAAGTGGGTTAGTTCTCTTCACAAAAGCAACAGAAATGGCATCTACTATTGTTAAATGAAAATGAACTTCATTCTGTCCTAAACTGCCCAATCAGAACCTGCAAAAAAATTGCAGATGCCCTAATTTTCAACTTTTGTTTTTTTTACATATTTCTTTATTGGCATATTTGAAGACGTACAGGATACAGTATTGCATGCGTTTTAAATGATCTTAAAGTAGAAGTTCAGAACATACACCTGTACCACAGGTTGTTGCATTGCCAAGGCATACTGGACAGGGAAGAAAATCCAAGATTAACAGATTCAAACAATACTCAACCTCTATAAGTAGTTCTGCAGCAGACTGCGTTATCATGCTTCTAATCAAGAAACTGCAATACAGCATAATCGACCAAAACACAAACACAATTACCAAGATAAAAACACTGTATTAAACGTTTGTCTCCCTGATCCAGTCCCTTACCCCTAGCTTCCATTTAATTAGCAGTTAACATTGTGTGTAAATTCCTCGGTTCAATTCACTGTTCGCGTGTTACATTTCCTCTGTGCGGGAGTCAGCTGGGTACAAGTATACAAGTACCCTTTCCCGTAATAGACCTACCATTACCTCCTTCCCATTCCTGAACAGTGAGCTGCTAGTCTGCTCCCCAGAAACCTACTACCTAGCAGAGCTTTCAGCACTTACCCCAACATGACGCCACCAATAAGGTGAGGATATAGGGGGAAGTGCGACATACCACATCCTGAGAATACCAAAAAAAACCAGAAACCAAAAAACAATCACCACAAACAAACCCCAGGGAGGGAGGGAAGGGCTCAGGAATGGGACGGGAAGACCAGGACTCGGAGTAATGAATATTACTGGTGAGTAACCAGGCATTCTGTCGTATTTCCTCAGCCTGTTTCGAACACACTCAGGAGGCTCCAGTAGCGCCTGTGTCATTGCGCTCCAAGCAAGCACAACCTATTCTGCTTTCTCGTTCCCTTCTAGTAGGTCTCAGATGTGCCTCCTCCGCCCCAGCCCACTTGAAGAGATATTTCTCTCAGGCCTCCCATGACGAGGTACGTTCACTCAGCCAAAGAATTGCTATGGGCCTTTTCGCCACTGTGAGCTGTAGTATGGCAAATCGCCCGCTTAATTGATTTTTCGGGTTGTCAAGGAGTAGTGCCAGCACACATTTGTTAATCTCGCGTGGTACATCCCATTCCTTTATGCATTTAAGCTGAGACAATATCTCGAGCCAGTAGGTGGGAATAACTGTGCTGTGCCATAACACATGCTGGAAATCCGCCACACATATAGATACACCATAAATACAATATATAAAATCAAAGATCAAAACGGCAGAACAAAAATATGTTATGAATTGTAAATCAGAAGTCTCTTGAAAAAAGCCATTACATTACGCTATCCTTTTGCACATTTTAAGAAGGATCCCACAGCTAAACATACGTCAAGCATGGCAGGACTGGATACCGCAACCGGCCCTGGCAAAGTGCTCGGCCGCCCCCTCCCCACTCGGGGGAAGGGGGTTGGAGGTGCCGCCGAGCTCTTTGCTAGGGCCGGTTTTTGTCCGATTTCGGTACAGGGCCGATTTTGCAGCTATGCTGCAAAAACGGCCCCCAGGGGCCGAAAACCAGCCCCCACCCGTGCGGCGCACCGGGGGATTGCCCGGTGCCCGCTATGGCCAGTCCGTCCCTGACGTCAAGGCAATCTTACTGTCACAAAGAAAGCAATGCCACTCTGCACCTACGAAATGTGTGCTTGCATGAAAGAGGCAATAAATAACTTAGTGCAAAGGGAAGCTAAAATTTACAAAAGAAAACAAAATGCAACAAAGTCTAGTTAGACATCTTGTCACACGAGCAAATACATATATTAGAGGTGTTAAATTGACCTTGTGGGAAATATAATACCCATTTAATGAAGCCCAATCTAAACAGGGACAACAACATACGCTCCCAAGATCCCGGGACCAAGTTCAAATAAAATGCCACGCCCAGCATGGTTTGTACACTGCAGTATTCGCTAACAGAGGGCTTTATTAATTATCTGCCCTCCCTTTGGGTCCTTATATCATATTAAAAAAATCCTGGATTCAGCCATTATCCTTCTTGCATATGGTTGTGGGACTCTCATAAATAGAAGGGCAGCCAAGAGCAGCAGTTGTATTCCTGAGATAATTGATCTGGGGAATTCCATTCCCATTAGAACAAGAAAGGCAGTCTAAAATGATCTCTCTGTTTAGGTTTTTTTTTAGAATATATGACACTATGTTGCCCCCATGCCATAGAAGTATAATTGATCATCCTATTTGGTGAGTGAAGAAAATTGAATATCTTCCTGTAAAATTACACACTGTTATACTCATGTGTGGTGTTGTGTTTGGAATTGGCTATAAGGAAGGGTATATAGAGTGTAATTTCCACTTCAACACACCAGAGTTGCATTTTGCATGGAAGCTACAAAACATATTCTTCTGTTTTTTATAGGCAACCCAAGCACACTATGGGCCTTATTTATGAAGGCCTTGCGCCGCCGGTGCGTCACTTTTTCCTATGTTAAAAGTGACGCACCGGCGGCGCAAGGCCTTCATAAATAAGGCCCTATGTGTTTACACTGGTAACAGAGAGGGGTTTCCCCTGCTATCCTCTTACTATCCTATGACTTTACCACAGAGAAATACCTTTTAGGATTGCCACTGGCTTGGTTAGGTATAAATTGACTCACACGAGATCCTGACAAAGGCCCCTAACCGCCCTGGGCTCTTCAAGAGTGTGGCAACATGTCGACCCACATTATAGAGACATAATGACAAAAGGAGCCTAATAGCCTATAGTCATTTCCCTTTATATCTTGTGCAAGGGAAGCACAAATGGGAACATAAAACCTGCCACGACACACCAGGTGACCTTGCTTCAGGTAAAAGGCATTTACCTGGGATGCAATAATATCTAGTGACACTCTCCAACAATGGAAGTGCCCGTCCTGCAACACCCGTTGCTGGTGAGGAGTGAACCCCTATGATGAAGCATGCCATTTACTGTGAGTGAGGAATTGCCGTTCTTTTTGGGACTACTCAAGACGTCAGTCAGTAAAGCACAAACTCAGTACCAAAAAAGATGAAAAGCACAAATTAAGTACCAAAAACTTCCCACTTGCCCCAATATTATTCATTATAGAGGGCAGGGTAACAGTATTTTCTTGTAGAATGGTTAAATGTATTTAACCTACAAAGAACATTCCTAGATCCACCACGCCTTTTTCATACCACAGACATTTAAATGTGCATTGTCAAGTTTGGTGTACATCTCTCACTTCATGTATGTACACTGAAGCACCCACCTAAGTGATCAAAGCAAACTATACACAAGCTCTAGCATAGACTAAACTAGAACAATGCAACTGATGTTAGTTCAGTACAATCTCAGCACCAGCTTCCTACAAATTAGACAAGCATTGGTAATGCATCGGTTTTGCCTATGTAATGAATAAAGAGCTGTTTTCATCAATCATCATCTAGCAGAAGGAAAGCGCTCCCTGACAGGTAACATAGTAGTGGAGAGGATGTGACGCAGCGGCCAGAGCTGCTGACTCAAGAGCTGGGGATCCCGGTTCTAGTCTTGGCGGTGCCGTGCAACATCCTGTGATTCTATGCAAATCACTTACCGCCTGATTCATCATGCTCCCGTTTTGCGAGGCCCTAATTTTTTATTTTTTTTTTTAAATATATTTTTATTGCAGGAATCAGTAAATCGTTACATAATCGACCAGCATTAAAAAATAGGCAAAATCAATGAAGCACAACCCTCCGTCCCCCCGCCGTAATTCTCGTACACAGCCATTCAGCCCACAACCCTGGGGTCGGGTGGCGAAAGTCAATGGGGGCTCAGCAGGATGTCAAAGCTGGTCCGGATGATCCACTGTCTGTCATCTGCTTTTCCAAACAAGCCTATAAACCCAGAAAGAAAACCCCACCCTCAAAAAGCTAAAAACCAAAAGTAACCCCTACCCAACCCCGCCATCAGCGCACGGTAACTACCGCAACAGGATCTGCTAAAGGACCCATGGGGAAAACAACAGAGCTGAAAAGTTCAATCATCTAACGGGACATGGGGCGAGCTGCATCCTCACTGTCGGAGTCGCTGGGGGCGCAATAATCCCTAAGGGCCTGCACTAACGTTTCCCACTCCAGCGCTGCCTCCTGCGCCTTCTCATTACGCTGCCTCCAAGCTAGCTGGTATCTCAGTGTGCTCTCCCCCGCCGCCCACTTCAAAAGTTCGCTGTGCCACCGGCCTCCCGTCGGACCAGCTCGTGCCTTCCAGTTCCTGGTCACCTCCCGCTTAGCAAGGAGCAGCCCCAAATCGATGAACTTGCTGGATATTTTGTTCTTGGGGGTATGAGGGAACCAGTGCAGGAGTCCCACCGCCGCGTCAATCGATAAGGATCTCCCCGTCACCTCCTCCAGGGTCTTCCCCACTTCTACCCAATAGGATGATAATCCCGGGCAGGCCCACAACATGTGGAGAAGGTCCGCTTCCTGGGCCGGGCACCTGGGGCAGTCCGCTGAATTCGTAGCAAAATATCGCCTGATTTTCACCGGGGTCAGATAAGCTCTATGGAGCACGTAGTAGTGGACCAATTGAAAGCGGGCGTGGCGTGTGCCCTTCCAGGCTCGCCGCACCAGCTGGGACCAGGTCGTCTCCGGGATCTCTTTGCCAATGTCCACCTCCCAACGGGTTCTCAGAGTAGTGAGGGGAGCCAGCCCCTCATTGATCAGTCTGCCATAAAGGCAGGTGACCGCCTTCACCGTGCCCGCAGACATCATCACGTATTGGCACACCGGAGATAAAGGGGGTTCCTCCTGCCCATGTTTCCAGTGCGCCTGAATCGCTCGGATAAGGGCCGAGTGCAACAAAAAGTCACCGCGAGGAATCTCGAAGCGATCGATGAGCTCCTGAAAGGGCAAAAGCCATGGGGCAGAGCCGTCAGCATCCCCAAAGGTATTTCGGGCGCATACGGTATTCTCAGGTGGCCCCGGGCGTGAGCTCAGTTCCAACACAGGCGAACGGTCCGCTCCTCAAGCGACAAGTCCTGTAAGGCCAAACGTTGTCGCAGCGCTATGAAGGAGAGAACATGCCTGGCTATACCCGTACCCCTTCTGTCTTCTGGGCCCCGGAATTCCCGGGCGATCTCCTGGGTGAAGGTCTGGAGCTGCGCCGCCAAATAATACTTCTCAAAGTCCGGCACTGCAAGCCCACCCTCATCCTTCGGCCTCATCAGGGTCTTGAGGGCCACCCGCCGGCGGCCCGAGCCCCAGAGGAATCCGACTATCATAGACCGTAATAGTCGAAACGTGGTCGGTGGGACCCATATTGGCAGCGTCAGGAAATAATATAACAACCGGGGAAGCGCCACCATTTTGAGCAAAGCGATCCGCCCTGCCACCGAAAGCGGTAGCGTGGCCCAGAAGTCCATGCTGCCTCGAAGTGCTCGAGTGCCGCGGGCAATGTTCCCATCCAGGAGGTCAGATGGTTCATGATAGACGTACACCGCCAGATATTTAAAGCAGTCAGGTTCCCATCTAATCTCCCTGCTGAGAGCAGGGCTAGGGGTGCCCCTGCGAACCGGGAAAAGACAGGTCTTAGTCCAGTTCACCCGGAGGCTCGAGACCTCCCCAAACTCCGTGAGCGCCGTTGCAGCTCCATGTAAGGCAGCGAACGGGTCCTCGAGGAAGAGCAGCAGGTCGTCTGCATACAGTGAAATGTGGTACGGGCCCGAAGGAGTCCACAGGCCCGTATAATGGGCTCCCGACCGGAGGTGCAGTGCGAGCGGCTCCACCGCCAGCGCGAAGAGAAGCGGGGATAACGAACATCCCTGCCTCGTGCCCCTCTCCACCGGATATTGTGAGGAGATGAGCGGTCCCGCCCGGACCCTGGCCGATGCAGAGGCATACAGAACCTTGGTCCACCTGATGAAGCCCTCACCGAGACCGAACCTCCGTAACACAGTACCAAGGTAGTCCCATTCCAGGCTGTCAAAAGCCTTCTCTAAGTCTACCGATAAGACAACCGGGCACGGGGCGTCCACAAGCGGTTCTCCCAGCAAGCGGAACAACCTGCGAATGTTCATGGTCGTGTTACGCCTGGGGATGAATCCAGCTTGGTCCTCATGTACCAGGGAGCTCATGTGCCCCAGTAGCCTCGAGGCCAAGATGCTGCTCAGTATTTTATAGTCAACCGTCAGCATTGATAAGGGACGGTAAGACCCCGGATCGGATGAGTCCCTTCCAGGCTTGAGGAGGGGAACCACCAAGGCCTCGCACATCGAGCCCGGGAGTCGCCCAAGCCTCTTCGCCTCTCTGTAGACTATCAATAACCTAGGGGCTAGGAGATCAGCATAGGCTGCATAGAACTCCACCGGAAGGCCGTCCAGGCCCAGGGTCTTATTCCTCGCCATCTTTTTAATGGCGCTACGGATCTCTCCCAATTCTATGTCGGACCCCAGGGCTTTCGCCACGTCCTGCTCCACTGTTCGGAGCTCCAGAGGCTGCAGATAATTATTAAGCAAATCAGGGTCTCGGGTAGAGCGACTGCGGTATAAACTTTCGTAGTATTGCCGGTAGCAACTCAGAATCTCAGGCTGAGTGCACACCACAGTCCCGTCTGCCTTGCGCATGGACGTCGTCAGTGAGGACTGGCGCGTAGGGTTGGCTAGCCATGCCAGCAGCGCGCTCGATCTATCCCCCTCTGCGATGGACCGAACCGTATAGGCCTTGTAGTCAAAACAGCGGAGCCGTTCGACCTCCGCCGCTACCGCCTCCTTCGCCTCCGCTGCGCGTATCTGTAATTCAGGGCGCCCGGGGCGGCGGAGTTCCAGCTCGCGGAGCTTCCGGTCCGCTGCGTCTAGGTCGGCGAGGATGATTCGCCTCATGCCGACCTTTTTAGAAATACAGTATCCCCTCACCACCACCTTAAAAGCGTCCCACTCTAGCGCTCTCGAGCTCGCGGTGCCACCGTTGGACGCAAAGTACTCCGAGATCTTATCGCCTAGGTCCGCTCTGAAAACATTGTCCTCAAGGATCTCGGGCCGTAACTTCCAGGTGGGCACCGCAGGCACCCCGGGGAACCAATGAAGGTCCAGCAGGAGGGGGTTATGATCTGATATGGTCCTGGTCAAATATTCAGACCGGACCGCTGCCGAAACTAGTTCTGGCGAGCCAAGGAACCCGTCCAGTCTGACGTGCAACTCATGGAGGCTCGAGAAGTAGGAGTAGTCCCTAGTTGTGGGGTGCTGCGCCCTCCAGATATCCGTTAAACCCCAGTGAGTCTGCCAGTCCCTACGACCCTTAGCCACATGGCGAACCGGAGAATCAGGTAGGGGTGGATGCGATCGGTCAGTGTCCACATCCACTACCGAATTGAAATCTCCACCGAGCAGGAGGGGCCCGGAGAAGAAGTGGGCCAACGAGCCCGATAACCTGGAGAGGAAGGCAGTCTGGTCTACATTAGGAGCGTACACACAGCAAACGTTTAGGTCTCTCCCTCCCAAGGTGCCCGAAATGGCCACATATCGCCCCTCTGGATCTATCATTGTTTTCGTGGCCTGGAAGGGAACCCCAGCTCTGACCCAAATCAGCGCCCCTCTGGCATACGCGGAGTACGAAGTGCAAAAGACCTGCCCCCTCCATCTACGCTGTAGCGCCGCCCCTTCCGCCTTGTTCAGATGTGTTTCCTGCAGCAGCGCCATTTGTACCCCTCTACGCACTAAATAAGCGTGGACTTTGTGCCGCCTAGACATGGTATGAAGCCCCCGCACGTTCCAAGTAACACATTTCAGATTAGCAACATTAGCCATTGTCCCAGATCGTTCTCGCAAAGCCTCCCCATCTGGGTCCCAACAAAGAAAGGACATCAATCATCCCAGCACTGATGGCGGCCATTTTCCCCAACCAAGACTTAACAACCCAAATATGAACCAAACCCCCATCCGCCCCCCCCAGAACAGGACCCAAATAGCACCAACTAGTTCCCATCCAAACCTTACCCTCCAAAAACCCACTATCCCCTACTAATCCTGCGGTCGCCACCGTAGGAAGGCCTTAAGGGCCAGGTGCGGGCCGGGCGGAGGCAGTGGGCCCTCGACGCTCAGGCCACCAGGACTAAGATAAGCCCAAAACAGTGCCAACCATGCTCGGGGCAAAAACAAGGCACCCCCCCCCTTTCCCCCGGGAGTCAGCATCAAGTGTCGGCACCCACCACCCCCGTGCCGGGCCCCCTCCCAAAAGGAAGTAGCTCACCCCGTTACCCCTGTCCATCTAGAAGGTCCTCCACCGATTTCGGTGTGATCACCGGCGTATGGACGCTATCAGTCACCGATTCCTCGGAGTCCGTTGGCACCCCCTCGTCACCAGGGTCCGCTTCCTCCTCAATGGCCTCGTCCCGTGATCCAGATAGCGTAGACAACACTTCCAGCACTCCCTTCCGCTCCGTCGATGTCTCCGCAGTCGAGGGTCCGCCTGAGCGGCCACGGCGACTCCGAATTCTTTTAGACCGCCGTCTCTGCTCCGGCTCCGCCGCCTGCCGTGATGAAGAGCCGAAGCCATCTTTCCCTGCTCTGTAGAGTTCGAGCCAGTTGCAGACGTCCTCCGGGGTATCAAAGAATTGAGTCTTGTCATCGACAATTATGCGGAGCCTCGCAGGAAATAGGAGCGAGTACTGGATGCCCTCGCTCCTGAGCTCGCGCTTGACCGCCAGGAAGGAAAACCGTCTACGTTGAGTTTCATAGGTGTAATCCGGGAAGATGTTCACCTGGCTGTTCGCCACCTTGAATGGACCATTATGTCTGGCGGCGTTGAGGATGAGGTCCCTGTCCCGAAAGTGCAACAACCGTGCCACCACCGGTCGCGGGGTCCGACCCTGTTGTGGTGGCCTCACTGGGACTCTATGGGCGCGCTCCAGGGTGTAGAAGGAGGATAGACCCTCCGGGGCCACCGTGTCTCGGAGCCAGGCCTCCAAGTATGCCACCATGTCGCCATCCTCAACTTTTTCCGGCAGGCCCACCACCCGAATGTTGTTCCTCCTGTTACGGCCTTCCGCATCCTCCGCTCTCTGCTCCAGGGCCGTAATCCGGGACAGGGCATCCTTCATAGCCGCAGCCAGGGTTCGCTGCGCCGGCTCCAAAGTTCTCACCGAGCTCTCCACTTCCTTGACCCTGTCCGAGAGTTTGCCGTGATCCGCTCTAAGGAGGCCTAGGCTTGACGCTACCTGGGCAATGTCCTGCTGGAGGGCTGAGCGCGTGGTCGCAATCGCCTCCAAGACGCGGTCAAATTGCCGCTGCATTGATGCACCACCAGAACTCTCCGGGTCCCCACGTTCCTCTTTGTCCTGGGACTCCGAGTCTGAGGCGGCAGGGGTAGCCCCCTTGGCTCCTCTAGGTTTCCCCATGTCGCCGGGAGCACACCGTGCGGGTCCAGGAGTAGTCTTCTCCGAGTGCCAGCGCCGGCTGTGACTCTCCCGGTTGCTGGGCCTTAGGTCGAGTGCCGGAAATCCCCGTCTCCAGGGCCGGTTGGACCTCCTCAGCTTCGGCTCGTGCCACCACCACGTCGTCTGAGGGCACCGGGGAGGAGGCGGAGACAATCGTCGCCAGGTCGGGCAGGCCCGTGCTGCCGATAGAGTCCCGAAGTAAGAGTCACCGACTTCTCCGGATGATCTGCGGCGCCAAAGGGTTGCGCCTCCCATGGAAGTGGGTCGGCCAGGAAAAAGTAGCCAAGTGCGGTGTAGGGAGAGGGGCTACCGTCGGGACCTCCAGGTGCCCGCGTGCGGGATCCACTATAGCGGGGGCATCTGCCCGTCCGAGTGCGATCCTCGTTGAAAGAATCCGATCCGACCGATGTCCAGTTCCTCACATCTCCGTGAGACGACAGAGCAGGGGGTGCGCCGCTGCTAGTGGTGTTGCATCAGAGTAGTGGATCCGGCCGAGGGGACAATGAAGTCCGGGCGCCATATTGGGTCGCACTCCGCAGTTCCACAAACTCCGATTTTCCGCCGGGTCACCGCTCGTTCGGACTCCGCCAGGGGCCCCGGCAGGTCTCCGTCGGGCCGATCAGCAGAATGCTGGGGTCTGGGTGCCCCGCAGCCTCCGATTTACAGGATAATCACGGGCTCAGTCCCGGAGCCGAGCTCTCAGGCGACCATCGCCATCGGCGCCCAAGCCACGCCCCCTTTGCGAGGCCCTAATAGCGATTCATAGCGAATCTCTATTAAGGACTCGCAAAACGGGATTCATGTAGGAATATGCAAACAAAATGCGATTCCTTACAATTCCTTATTTGCGATTAGCTAATTGCTAATCGCAAATAAGGAATAACTCCCCATTCATTCCTATGGGCCAAAAGGCCCATAGGAATGAATGGGGAGTATTCCTTATTTGCGATTAGCAATTTGCTAATCTCAAATAAGATAGCGATTTGAAGGGTGCCAGGGGTGTCCACAGGACACCCTGTAGCACCCCTCAAATGAAATTTTACACATGTGTTGCACACACACATGTCCAAAGGACATGTGTGTGTGTAACATGCAACTCAGAAAAATGCATTTAAATGCATTTTCTGAGTTTTCGCAATTTACCACGAGGTCTGACCTCGCGGTAAATTGCGCCTAGAAATTGCGAATTCGCAAAAAAAATAGGATGATGAATTGCATTTAAGGAATCTCAAATAGAGATTCCTTAAATGTAATTCCTCGCAAAATTGCGAGATCGCAATTAGCGATTTTTACATTTGGGATGCTGAATCCCAATTGCAAAAATCGCTCTCGCAAAGGGCCAGATTCTGAGAATCTGGCCCTTTGCGAGCGCAAAAAAGCTTGATGAATCAGGCTGTTAATCTCTCCTGGGGATTATTTGTTGTATATATATGCTGCAAGAGTAAAAGGCAAAACTGTATGACAATATGGTTCCACCAAAGCGGATGGTAACAGTATTTCGGCGGAAACTGATTAGAGAAGCAGACGAGGAACAAGCATTGGTAAATGCAGGAAAATATGCTACAGCCAATGGAAATGGAGCAAAGGTAAGCGGCACGCACAGTCACCAATGAGAAGCCAGGAAAGAGAGGAGGCAGGATATAAAGTCCCTTTAAGTTTGTCTAAAACAATAGATTTCTCAAGCACAGCGCAAGCGCTATGCAGGCGAAACCTAAAAAAGTACATGTAAGCACAGGTTTGAATCGAATTTGGCAATACCTTCCCGCACAGTGCCACACCATTTGAAACAAAGCACTAAACACACATGCACGTTATACAACACCATTTGAAACAAAGAACTAAACACATACACGCTATGCAATATGCACAAAGCAAGACATGCTCCCTCACCAGTCACTCTAGAACGTCTAACAGTTTAACTGACGCCATACTGCCCTAAAACCGCGCAAAATTCTCTGAAACATCCTTCAGTTATGCAATTATTGATTATTTTGCGTTTCATTTTATACATATTTTCCATTCAGCAGTGGCTTACACATCCAATCAATGATTTTCAAATGTCCTTGTGTTCTTTACTTCACTATTTTGCTTTTTGGTGAAAGTACTGTAAGGGAAACATACCCTAAATTAGTACTTCGCAGGACGAATATATAAATGTGGCTGCCACCCTCCAAGCATACGTCTTGACAACAATGTGCAGGGGCGGCTCCTTTGCTAGGGCGGAGGAGCGTTGTCCCACTGTTTTCTCGCAGTCAAGTCAAGTCAAGTCAAGTCAGAGAATTTATATAGCGCGCTACATACCCAGAGGGTCTCAAGGCGCTTGAGGAGGGGTGGGGAATTACTTGTCAAATATCCACGTTTTAAGTTGCTTTCTGAATGCTAGGTGGTTCTGGGTAAGGCGAAGGTAAGTGGGAAGTGAGTTCCAGGTTTTAGCTGCCAGGTAGGAGAAGGATCTACCTCCTATGGTGGTTTTGTTGATGCGAGGTACAGTGGCAAGGGCTTGGTTGGATGATCGTAGCTGGCGGGGGGGGGGTGTAGAAGGACAGTCGTGTGTTGAGGCATTCTGGTCCGATTTCGTAGAGTGCTTTGTGTGCGTGGGTTAGGAGCCGGAAAGTGATCCTCTTATTGACGGGAAGCCAGTGGAGGTTTTTCAGGTGACCAGAGATATGTTCTTTACGCGGGATGTCTAATATGAGCCTGGCTGAGGCGTTTTGGATTCGTTGGAGTTTTTTCTGGAGTTTAGCGGTAGTACCGGCGTAGAGGGTGTTTCCATAGTCCAGTCGGCTCGTGACCAGAGCGTGGGTGACCGTTTTCCTAGTTTCGGTGGGGATCCAACAAAATGTTTTTTTGAGCATGCGAAGAATGTTGAAGCAGGATGAAGAGACGGCGTTGACTTGTCTGTTCATCGAGAGTGAGGAATCCAGGATGACGCCCAGGTTCCGTGCGTGGTCTGTCGGGATGGGTGCTTTTCCAAGGGCTTCTGGCCACCAAGAGTCGTCCCATGCAGAGGAGGAGGTACCTAAGATGAGGACTTCTGTTTTGTCTGAGTTCAGTTTCAGACGGCTGTGTTTCATCCATTCGGCTACTTCTTTCATTCCTTCGTGTAGGTTAGTTTTGGCGGTGCTGGGGTCATTGGTGAGTGATAGGATCAGTTGAGTGTCATCCACGTAGGGTTGTGTTGGCGGGCGATGGCCGCGAGGGGGCTCGTGTATATGTTGAAAAGGGTGGGGCTGAGTGAAGATCCTTGTGGTACGCCGCAGATGACTTCAGTGGCCTCTGACTTGAATGGTGGAAGGCGGACTCTCTGGGTTCTTCCGGTGAGGAACAAGGTGATCCATTCTAGTGCTTTTCCTTGGATTCCGATGTTTCTGAGGCGCTGTAGAAGGGTGCTATGGCAGACTGTGTCGAAGGCTGCGGAGAGGTCGAGGAGGATGAGGGCGACTGTGTCTCCGTTGTCCAGTAGAGTTTGAATGTCGTCTGTTGCTGCGATGAGGGCGGTCTCCGTGCTGTGTTTGGCTCGGAAGCCGGACTGTGAGGAGTCGAGGGATTTGTTGGCTTCGAGGAAGGCGGCGAGCTGGTTGTTGACAGCTTTCTCGATGACTTTGGCCGGGAATGGAAGGAGCGAGATGGGGCGGTAGTTTTTGAGTTCGGTGGGGTCCGCTGTGGGTTTTTTCAGAAGGGCGCTGAGTTCAGCGTGTTTCCAGCTTTCCGGGAAGGTGGCGGAGTTGAAGGAGCAGTTGATGACGTCTCGGAGGTGCGGTGCTATGATGGAGTCTGCTTTGTTGAAGATGTGGTGAGGGCATGGGTCTGTGGGGGATCCTGAGTGGATGGAGTTCATCAGGCGGATGGTGTCCTCAGTGGAGATTGGGTTCCAGTCATTAAGGATGTTCGAGGGGGGTGAAGGTCCAGCAGATGGTTGGGTGGGTTGGTCTCCGGGTTGGTTGTCGAAGCTGTTGTGGATGTCTGCAATTTTGTTGTGGAAGAATGAGGCTAGGGCGTCGCAGAGGGCTTGAGAGGGGGTGATGTCGTTAGAGTTGGCCGAGGGATTGGTAAATTCCTTGACGATGTTGAAAAGTTCCTTGCTGTTGTGGGCGTTGTTATCTAGTCGGTCCTTGAAGGCGGTTTTCTTGGCCTTTCGGATCAGTTGGCGGTGTATGCGGGTGGCGTTTTTGAAGGCGTCCTTGGTGCTGGTGGTTGGGTCTTTTTTCCAGGCCTTCTCAAGGGAGCGGCAGAGTTTCTTGGATTTCTTAAGATCATCGTTGAACCAGGAGGCCTTCTTGCTGCCAAGTTTGCTTTGTCGTTTTTTCAGTGGTGCGAGAAGCAGAAACATAAAATGGTAATAGCTTTCAGTTATTACCATTTTATGTTTTGTTGCGGGTGGGTGGGGCTGCTCTGTGAGCAGGCAGGGGAGGAGTGGTGTGCCTGCCCACTCCCAAGTGCACAAAGGCTATTTGGTCTGCCCCCTTGGGCCGCCCAAACTAGTCATGCACACTCTGCCCTTCTCCATGTAGGCTGCATTGCAGCCTGCATGGAGGAGATGGCCTCCACATAAGCCACTGGCTGGGCCAATCACAACGCTGCTTGCAGCGTTGTGATTGGCTTAGCGGATGGAGCCTGGCTGCCTGCTTCTGCTTCCTTTTCCTGTTAACAGGAGCAGAGAAGATGCAGGACCTGGCCGGCAGAAAGGCAAGTTTAAGGTTTTTTTTACATTAAATTAACCCCCCTGTGCGACCTGTCTATGTGATAGGTGATATTTTACATCTTTTATAGAGTGAAGCAAGGTGTCAGATGTAGACACTTTTAGTACTCTTCACTCATACCTAAGGCTCGTATAGCCATTAAAAGCACTTTTCATGCATGCACAATGCAAAAACGTACTTTAATGCTGGCCAGCTTGAGAGTGTTTTGAGATAATAATGTAGCATCTGTTGCAACAGATTTCCTTCACAATTGTGACACAGGCTGTAGTATGGCAGACATGGATAGTGATTCCTACAGTGGCAAATCTTTAACACTGAGTCTCCCACTTCTCTAGCAAACAGCACCAAACCTGGGTACCATTTACAATGCCACAAAGTCCTGCAAGGCCACTAGTTTCCTTCAACAATGTGGCTGTGATAATCCTGCGGAAAAGCAACATTGGATTTGTAGTGTTGTGAGATTATTTGCGTTAGGGACCTTGCAGATCTGGACGGACTCGACAAGGAACTGCGTAACTTCCAGGGAGGTGTTAAGGTGTGGTTATTAACGGTTATGACGGAATGAGTGAGTAGTGTGTGATTTTATTCTGGATAATAAAGCCTTATAATCCAGAGCACCCTGTGTGGTGTATTCATTTTGCATGCTCCTGGGCTGGGGAGGGCGATACATCATTTCTAGTTCAAGTCTTCTGTGGCAAGGAAGAAAGGAGACATGGTCTAATAGCGAAATTGCTACATTTAGATCCTGGAGAGTTGAGCTCTGTTTCCGTGTTTGCACTTGATCAAAGCGGTGTCATTCTGAGTAAATCCTTTTTGATTTAATTTGGACACAATTCACAAAGGCAGACTGTTTGGGGAGGTTTTAGAAATATTCCCAACAGTACTTCTGGAGGTCCATGACAGATGTAAAGTTACAGAAGTACTCTAATTGGCATACTTTACTCATGACAATTTTACTTTAAATGGAGCATTTGTATGTATGAGTACATCATGTAGATGTGTGCATTTGCACAAGTGATTTTTGTTTTCTTTTTTTTTTCAATTAGATTTCCCCCCATGAAGAATTCTATTCCTTTGCAAACATCATAAAATATGGGGTTGTTGCAATACCTTTCTAGCTCTGGAAAACTACTTATTCATGCCTTTCAAGGGAGTACATTTAATTTGTGGGTGTTGCCAGGGTGAAATACAAGCTGCAGGAGATATGTGAATGGCCATAAACATACATGTTTGTGGTTGTTCACCTATTTCTGCTGTGTAGCCCTCCTTGACAAATACCTGCCATGTCCCTAAATTTTAGGAAGGGGGAAAACTATGTAAAGGATGGCTTTCCTTCATAAGTACACTTGACAACAATAAAATTCCCCAAATCCTGATTCTGTGACTCAGTATGTGGAATTGGTTTCTTATGGTTGTAAGCACGTTTTATGTGTGCAAAATATTGACTTGTCAGTACCCTTGTACTTATTATGAGTTGCCTTATCTGAGTCAGTTGTTGAAGCTGTGA
This sequence comes from Lissotriton vulgaris, assembly GCF_964263255.1. Classification (NCBI taxonomy): domain Eukaryota; kingdom Metazoa; phylum Chordata; class Amphibia; order Caudata; family Salamandridae; genus Lissotriton; species Lissotriton vulgaris. Next base: position 1,091,634,164 of record NC_141689.1, on the reverse strand, counting down.
ATCAATATTGTGATCAACAAAGAATTTAATTAGGAGACCGTTTAGTGTGACCTGAAAGCACGAGGAGATAGGTAGGCCACTTGGCTACAGATTTCTCACTCATTACCTGTTTCTCATTATGCCTTTAATTGATTTCTAAAGCAACACTGAAATCGTTTATTGGACAATGAGGATTCTTCATGCCTCATTTACATAAAAAATGTGAATTACACATCTCAGTGACTCATCAAAGCTGTGTCTTCATCTCAAGCTCCTACCAAACCCAAATGGCAGATCAATTGGGGGTTGTGGGGTGACTTTCATAAAAAATATAGTTGAATGAATACCCATTAATGTAATACTATTGATTACAAATATTTAACTAGGACAGTCTAGGTAACATATGTTCAGCACATATGGAATAAAACCCTGGCCATAAATTATTGTAAACTATTGGAAGTCATCGAGGTGTGACCTGGTCACATGGCAGTCCGAGGCCGAATGTCTCTATGAGTTGACAAAACTGACAAGTAATTTTCTACTTCTTGTTAATGTTGGGACACTATATTTCCTATAATGCCTGTTGTCCTGTTACTACTTTTCATAAAGTTCTTCATTTCTTGTCGCACTACCTCAAAACACTCCATCGCACAATGCAGTTTACGCAGAAGCTGTCTTAAATTTACTTCATAAAGAGGTTAACTGCAGTGATTAGCAGTATTATTAATAGTAAGAATGATGTTTGATGTATAGTGCAGCATGTTATTGCAGTAAAATTGTGAGGTGGCGCCTACTTTTTAATAAAGACATTGTCAGACTTTCTTATATTGTTATTTCAGCTACTAATATGCTACAGTATTTTTTTTATGTTACGTTATATTATGGTATGTTATGTTCTGAAAAGTTCCTGGATAATCTGTTACTTAAATCCTTCAGTTTAAATGAAAGCTAAGAACCTGCTTGTCAAACTGGCCCGGTCTGGGGTAGATATGTACCATCTGTATAATTCAGGATCTGGTTGACTTCTTAGGGGCATTGCACTGTGGGGACACAGCCTTAGCAAGGGTTGGATCAGGAGGAGAATGTACTGAGTCCTTCATTTTGGCCCAAGGGGTATGCAAAGGGTGTGTTTTGACCCCAATTTGGGTTCTGTTGTACATCAACGTTTTGAATGCCAACCCCACACTCGGCCTTACTTTATGCAGATGATGCAGTCCTGCTCGCACGCACTCCTACTGGTTTGAGACGCCTAATAGAACATTTAGTGCAGTTCATGGATAACCTGGATTAAGAGACTAACATCTCCAAAACCAAACACTTGGTGCTTGTCTTGAAAATAATTAAAATAGGCCCCATTTACAGTAGTTTGAGGGAAATTGAGAAGGTAAATAATTTACCACTTTTTGGGGTAGCATTTGATTCATGCAGAAGATGGTTGCCTTGTCTCTCCAATAGATGCCTTTGTTTTAACACTTTAAGTGCTGCCGTCGGCCAACGGTCGTCACAAGCACTACCTTGCCAGTGCTGCGCACGACCGTTGGCTGACGGGTCAGCATTCGTTATTCGAACGTTCAGCACTGGGTGCTGAACGTTGGACGCTCGGAAGGTGTTAATCACTCCGTGGGTGAATTGTTTGATTTTGCTAAGAACATTGGAAACAAACCAATACAACCCCTTTAGAATTATATGAACGCAAATGCTGATCAGTCTTACTTGTGGGGCAGGTTTCATGATATTCTAATACTGCAAACTGCGAATAACTAATTTTTTACGATGACTATTAGGACTGCCAACTTCCACGCTCCATTTCTCTACACAAGAGAACTAGGCATAGCATATGTGGAAGATTGGATCAAGCTTGTGCCACTGTTACTTTTGGTACCAATATGGGACAACAAGCATGCTACCCTCAATCAAGAAGTCAAACCAGACTGCCTATTGTGTGATAGGGGCCACATGATTCCATGGCTCAAATATATTAAGGATACCTTGGTAGCCACTGGTAGGTCATTACTAGACCTGCAATGTATACATCCCTTCATCTGATAGTGAAGGCTGATATTAGAAGGGAGAAAGATGTCAATTTCTAACATGGCCAGAGAAGCAAACGAAATGGGGATACAATTGCTGCAGGACTATGCTATCGTTCAGACAACCAAAGGCATTGCACCGTATGTGTGGGAAAGACTGCTTCTGAGAAAATGTCACCTGGGGTCCATAGAAAGTCCATAAAAAGCCAAGTGGGAAACTCCACTTGGCAAATATGATACTGCATCCGTTCTGACTTGTGCTTGTGATGAAGTCTCTCTTCAATACCTGGTCAGTATTGTTTTCTTCTGTAAGTATTATGAACCTTTTTAAAAGAGATTTTTAAAACCTATTCTCATGTCACATGGGTTTTATCAGTATAAACAAGCCTCGCATTTCTTATGCCTGCTGCCAGTCAATTTATATGCTGTATGTAAAATCAATCAACGTAATTTGGGGATTTTTTTCCCAATTTTAAGCATATTCTTTTAACAATGTTACTTTTGTTGTTATGAGCTGCTACAATTGTTCTCAAAATAATCAAATGAAACTGATTGATTGACTGATCGATTGTACAATCCATCATGGTGAAGTTATCAGAGAGGGAAAATTGGAGGCACCTAATGAGATGCTGTCTGCCTTCCTTTACCAGTAGGCATTATGGCCCACATGCATCATTGAGAATTGCATTCGCAAACGGTGCGAATCGCAATTTTCGGCCGTTTGCGAATGCAATTCTCAAATTTGGGATGCATCATGCTTTTCGCAATTTTAGGAATCGCAACCATGTTGCGATTTCTAAAATTTCGATTGCATTTAAGAAATCGCAATTTGAGATTTCTTAAATGCAATGCATGAACATTTTTAATTTGCGAATTCGCAAATAGGAAGGGGTAAATTAGCATGTAGTTGACCTTCATGCTAATTTGCGAAAACTTTCAAAAATGCACAAAAATGCATTTTTGAAAGTTTCATGTTACACACACACATGCCCTTGGGAGATGTGTGTGTGAAACTTGCACTTAAAGTTACATTTCAGGGGTGCAGGTGGGGGTCCTTTGGACCCCCCTCTGCACCCTTGAAAATGCATTCACAAATTGCGATTCGCAAAATGCTAATCGCAATTTGTGAATGCCTTCCCATTCATTCCTATGGGCCTGTTGGCCCATAGGAATCAATGGGAAGGGATTCCTTAATTGCGATTCGCAAATTGTGAATCGCAATTAAGGAATTTTTAGAAATCGCAAATAAAAATGCGATTTTTTGATGCATAGCAATTTGCGTTTTCTTAATTGCGATTCCCTAATTTTCGCAATTAAGAAATCGCAAATGCTAACTTTGATGCATGTGTCCATATGTTCAAGATATGCAGACTATACGGACATTCGCAGGAGGAAGCTAGACTACTTAGCAAGAAAAATCCACATCTTCAGAAGTGACCACACGAAAAGCAGCTTGAAACCTAGACACTTATGAGGAAGCATATCTGCTCCCTCTATAACTCAAGACTGTGCAACAATTTACCCTTGAAGCGAAGGCTCTCTCTCCTCACTTCTACAGCTCAAGAAATACCTATTACCTATATTATTAGCATCTTCCTGCCACCTATGAACTGATCAGCCCTACATTGCCACTCTCAGGGCTGGCTTTAGCACTGGTGGCGCCCGGTGCGACAATCATTTTTTGCTCCCCCACTCCACATGACCTACTCCTCAGATTCTCTCACTACCACCGAGCAAAAGTGTCCCTTATCTCTCCAATCATAAGCTATTGCTAAGCACAGTGCCCACCCTTGAGGCGGGTGGCTCTCTACAGGTCAGCGCCCAGTGCGGCGCACCAGCCGCACTGCCCTAAAGGCGGCCCTGGCCACTCTCCTCACGTTTGGACCCCACTAGCTCTCATTAAGATCTATTGTATCAACGAAGTATGAGCTAAGAGTATGAGCTATCTAAGAGCTCCTTTAAGCACCCTGTTAACCTGCTGCTAAGTTACATGAGTTACTAAACATATCTGAATTTAACAGCCCATTCGTAATGAGGGCCTTAGTGTAGAACACTATATAATTGCCACAGGGCAAATGCCATGTTTTAGCACCGTAAAATAAAGCCTTAGGTTGAGTTGATTTGTGTGTAATGCATAGAATGGATAATGTTCCAGGGTTCCTGACTAAGAAAAGAAAATCAAGTAGAAACAAGTGAAGAGACCTTGTAACAAGGCGTGAGCAAATGAAGTATGATTCCTAGCACCAAAATCAAGAGATAGTGGGGTATACTTTCAGTAGAAGTGGCGGAGCGCTGTATTAGCCTCCTTGACTTAACGCCTTGCTCCACCACTTCTGAAACGCAGGGCTGCACCATATTTACAACAATATGTTGCAGCCCTGCATTTTCCCAGCCCTGGCGCTAATTACAGCTGCCTAGCACCAACGTAGGCACCCTAGCACCATAGTGCCAGGGACCCTGCGTTGAGGGGAATGATTGTTTATGTGCAGGCAGATGTCCCTTTCTGCACATAAACAATCTTTAAATGCGTTTTTTAACTTCTATGTGTGCTGCTCAATGCAGCAGACATAGACGTTGCAAAACGTAATTTTGTTACTGATTGTTTATGTGCAGGAATGGACACATTCCTGCCCATAAACAATCAATGGCGTTTTGCTGTTTCTATGTGTGCTGCACAACACAGCACACATGGAAACAGCAAAAACGAGGAGAAATTAAACATTTCTCCTTCTTGCACCAGGGTAAGATCAGGTTTTCCCTGGTCTTAATTTTGGCGTTGCCCCATATTTACACCACCCTTGTAAATATGGGGCAGCATCAAAATCAATGGGTGTTGCGGTGGAATACCCACCGCAACACCCCTTGTAAATACGGTAAGCCCCTATTGCCACCACAACGTCGTGAAAAGTGATGTTGTGGTGGTGATAGGGGCTTGTAAATATGCTCCAGTGTTCCCTAATAGTATGGTGACTGAACCAGAGCACCCCTGCAGGTCTCCCCGTGATAGCAACCACCACCACATATGTGCTTATGTCCATGGCCAGACTGGGAACCAAAAGCAGCCCTTGCAAATGTAGTCAGACAAGTCTCTGTCCTGCGTGTAGTAAGCAGTTGTGGCGAGCAGGCCCACCCACTGCAAACCAGTTCCATATATTTTAAATGAGTCACTTAATAGATAGAATATTAGTGTGCTTATGAGATTCCTCTCCAGTACCAGACACACAATAAGGGCAGTGGCGTTGAAATGGTGTGATAGGCCCTAGTGCAGTTAAGGAAAATAGGCCCCAGACTAAAAAAGTACAGCAGTGATCAGGATTGAGTGGACCCCTCAGGCTTCTGGGCTCTAGTACCACTGCACCTACTCCGCTATTGCTAGCTATGCCTCAGATGGGAGCCATGGGGTAGTGTAAACCAAGCACTATCTGTCTATTAAACATATGCCTATTCCACTCGCCTATGACAGCGATTCACAGTATTTCATTCAATACTTTGTAAAACAAACTATATATAAGTCTCAGGTGCCTTATGTAGTAACAATCAAAATATCTAGGACATCTAACAAAGACTGCACCGCCAGTGAGTTGCCTTTCTATAAATGTGAAATCATTGGCCCCTCTTTGAGTTATCTGTCCGGTATTTAAAATTATCCAACAAAAAAGAGAGTTAACGTTTTTTTTCAATCAAATGAAGAGATTTATTATTGATTTGTCTTTGCAGTGGTGGCCGGCACAGGTAAGAGCAGTAGAGCGGTGAGGCGGGAACAGGGTGGGGGTGAAGTCGACATACAATGGGCTAGTTAAAATTAAATAAATAAAACCACTTATCTTGAGCTCGACACATAGCTGAGGCAGCGATGCGGCGAGCGCAAAGTTATATTTTTTAATTTAATTTTAACTAACCCGTAGTTTGATGACTTACCCCTCCCACCCCTGCCCAGCCACTTCACCCTCTTACCTAGCCGGCCGCCACTTTCTCTTTGGCAGTTCAAAAGGAAGACCATGGGCCAGATGCCGTACAAGGCATTTCGGCATATCGAGGACATCTTTTTGTGAGGATGTGCTCAATCGCCCATTGCAGAATCAGACGCATGGTTGACTGCCGATTTGTGATCTTATAATATGGGTACATTATAAGCCCTGAAGAAGTTCTTGTATGAGCAAAATGGGTTTGCTGTCTTGGCTGTTTTATCATGTACATACAACTAATAAAGAACTGCTTTTAACAACACCAGCTGGAATTTTCTGGAGCTTAATTACTTAGGGCCATATGTAGGTGGCCAAATACCGGTCGGTAACGGCCGATTTCGGCCGTTACCAACAGGTATTTGTAGTTTCAGATGTAGGGGGCCAGAAAATGACTGATTCTGTATATTTACCGAATCAGTAAATTTACCGATTCTGTAAATGACCGAATCGGTAAATGTACAGAATCGGTAATATGGGATGTAGGTGGCACTGGAAACAGTGCCACAGGCCCTTAGGAATTCGTTATTTACCATGAAATACAATGGCATGGTAAATAACGAATTTCTGTGTACATGCACATCTGTGCATGTACACCTGTGCCATGTGGCACACATACATGCCCTAAGGGCATGTATGTGTGTCACACGGCACACAAGCCAGAATCAGGGGTGCAACAGGGTGTCAAAGTGACACCCTGTCCCCCTTGACAAATCGGTAAAATTACCGATTCGGTATTTACCGATTCTGTAATTGCCATTGATTCCTATGGGCCTCAAGGCCCATAGGAATCAATGGCAATTACCGAATCAGTAAATACCGATTCGGTAATTACCGATTCATAACGATTCGGTAATTGATACCGAATATTTACCTACATGGCATTTACCGAATTGTAAATACCGAATCGGTAAAATTCGGTATTTCCGATTCGGTAAATGCCATTTACCTACATATGGCCCTTAGACTTTAAACAAATCTCTTTGCATTTGATTGAAACAACATTACCTCACTTTTATTTTGCATTATGTAATAAGGCTCAACAGTGCTGCTCTTAGTCGGCAGTAATTATCACTCTTTATGCAGATTTACGGACCATAAAGCCAATCGCAAAAACAAATGTTTGTAAAAGTTTGTGCAGGCAGATACTGATCACTGATTGGCACGCACACTTTAAAACCCTTTGCCTTTGCAATTGATTTTAAAGTGCATTTGACAGTGAGTAGTCTTCCTGGCCCCAGCACCGAAACCAGCTTAACCCTTCCAGCCTCCTGGGAAAATGCCTGGGGCTCAATAAGGTCAGTCCAGGCCTGCTTTTGTCCTTGACCTGATGGAGTAAGCCCTGATGTGAATTTCAGTTCGAACAGGCCAATGGACGAAGAGGACTGACCCAAAGCCCTTCTATGTATGTATAGATATGCATATATTTTTGAAAATGTTAATTAAATGGGGCTAATGAGAGCAGACCTAAAACAATACTAATCCTGCAGAAAATGCAAAATTAGGATTCTAGACTCTAAATAAGTAGAAATAAACCACATTGCCCAGCCCTCAAACATGTCCAATGACTTCCTGTGGGGTAAATTGTCAACTGCAATGTGGCAAACCAGGTGTTTGAGTCTTGAAATAAGTTGGATATCAATTTAGCTTGGGCAAAACTTGTTTTTTTCTATAAAAGATGCATCATTTGTGTGAAAAGTTGGTGAAATTACGCAATTTATGCAAAATCTGCTTAGCTGTTACTTTACATGAAAACTGAAAGCAAGTACATACATTGCATACAAAAGGCGCACAAGATACCAGCAGGAAAATAGTTTGAGCGGAAAATGTATTTCATCTGTGGTCGTCTCAGTTTAACAGTTCCCACGAGATGGTTGCTGCTCAAAATAGTCTCCCGGGGGTGAAAATCGCACAATATTACCCAACAAGGAAAAAATTGCAAAATTCATATAAGGTGGGTGTATGATGTTCACAAGATTATACCTCTATAGTAACAATTTGTCTTGTGCATGGTATCAATAAAACTAAGGGCTGACAGAAGACGTGAATGCCCTTTTAAAGAACAAGGAGAAAGAGCTGGACCCTTTAGTAATCCACAAGAAGTTGAAAAGGCTCCAAGCAACATTCAGTCATTATAGCCATTTGCCACAGGGAACTGTTTGTTTTACACCAGAATAAGTAGTGAAAAATCTTGGAGACCTGCTAGATACTTAGCTGTCACTAGTACTGTATATTACTAAGGAGTGGCCCGTGCAGGTAAGAGTGGTGGGGTGGTGGAGCGGGGTAGGTAGGGGTGGGGGGGTTAATTTGACAGCCGACAACCGGGGAAAGTGAATTATTGATTTAATTTTCCTTAGTCATCGTCTGTCGATCCACCCCCCCCCCCCCCCACACACCCTGCTCACCCTGCTGCACCGTCCGACTACTCTTACCTGCATGGGCCGCTCCGGATTTTACTGCGGTTGAAGACTCAAGCGGATGAAGCAGCTCCTATATGACTTCTGCCTGTTTACACATTGCATAAAGTATAATTCCTCTTGGTCTGTCAGCTATTGATTATGCCAATAACATCTGTTCTTTCCCATGCTCATTCCTGCTAAAAAATGCACGCCTCAAAAAACGTAGTTGCAAGGCTTTTATCCAGAACATATACCCAGAAGACATATTACCTGATTATAGCTTCAATGCCTCCCAGTAAAAATATTTTTCATGTTTTAAGCCATATATGGCATCTTACTATTTTTACATTTTTTGGGTAGAATTTCTAAAGCACAGACCTTGCTGCAAGGGCAGCAGTGTGTTACATAACATTATTAGAGAACAACATGTAACATACATGTTTAAAATAAGATGGGAGAGAGTTCATGGAAATATAGTAGATTAAGTAGGTATATTAGGAAGCTGTGGGTTTTTACATCCTTTCAGAGAGGTAGGAGATTCACATTGTGTCTAATATGGTTACAATAGAGTTCCATATACTGGTATCTAGACAGGAGAAAGCCTGTTGAAAGGTTTTGGCTCTTCTGGTTTTGGGGATTTTCACAGTTAGGTGACTTCTGGTTCTAGTGTTTCCACAGCCATGGGTGAGGTGCAGCTTGTCATTCAGGGAGGATGGTTGGTTGCTGTATATCACTTTGTGAGTTATACATGTACACTTGAAGTCAATTCTCAATTCTAAGGAGAGCCAGTGGAGGTGCCTTGAAATGGGTGCCAGATAATCTGATTTTCTGGGTCCTGTAACTAGGTGAGATACTGTATGGTTGAATGTAGGCTAGATTGTATTGGTGCCAGTGGGAATTTGGGTAGGCTTGACGAGGCTGCATGTCTACCATCAAGATCATTTTGAACTAAGACCTGAACAGTTGATTTGAAGTCCAAGGATGTATAGTTTTAATTTTTCTGAGAAGTTGGAATTGATACCAGAACGATCACACCAGTTTGGTGATGTGATCTATTAAGGTGAGATGTTATTCTATGATAAAGCCATGAAGTTTGGCAAGAGGTGCCAGAGAGAGAAAAGTCCCATATGAGTCTAGACATTATGGCCATTTAGGTATTGGGGTGGAGAGTCACTGGAGAAGAGAAGAACAAATTAGGTTAGGTTTTTGTTGGGTTCATTTTAGAGAAAGAGGACATCCAGTTGATTCGTTTTTCAAGGAAGTACTTTAAATTGGTTATGTTGGTCCTGTGTGATACTATTTTGTGTAGTATGGTTCATCAGTATATTGGTATACAACAATGTTTTTGTTGTGTTTTATTGTGGGCAGAGGTTAAAGATTACTAAAAAGAGAATGTGAGGATGCACAAAACTTGCATTTGGAATCCATTGGAAGTGATGAACTCTCTGGCCCTCATCACTTTCACAACTAGTCCCAAACAGTAGGAATATGCGGCCAGTAGCGAAGAGAAAGAAAGAGAAATGGTATAAGAGAGAAAAAAGACATGCACTATCACCCTTATGATTCATCACTTTGCTGGGACATTGAAGTATGCAGGTTAATATGGATATCTAAAAGCAAACTGATATTTTCAGTAATCTGTCGTGTAGAGCATGGCATCTACTGTAACAGTTGAGATCCTATATCTTAAGAGAATCTCTGTGTAACCTACTCTCTATGTTTCTGAAGTAAAGCTGATATTTCTGAAACTAAAGCATAACAATATCCGAATAAATGTGTAATGTAAACTACCCTCTTTCTCTGTTGCTATAAAAGCACACTCTCTGGAAATACTAGATTTAGTTCCTCACTGTTCTGTGTGTGCATCTGCAAGACAATTAACAATTAATATTCTATGGTTCATAGTATCAGGAACATAAAAAATGAATGTTCCTATTGATATATACCTATTGTACCACATGCACGATCATAAACAGACCATGAATAATCAAAGTTCTTGGTGTAATAATGTTTCCTGATCCTTCTCTAGAAGAACCCCAGAGTTCATGAGAAATTAAATCTCTTAAAGTGTATGAAATATTAATCATGCGTTTAAAAGAGTTCAAAGTGTAGTTTTCTCCCAACACAACTTGGTTTCTAAATCCCTCTCTGAATACAGAACTGTACTCCAGTAGTCTCTTTTGACAATAGTTCTCCAAACGAAACAAATACAAATCTATTCGCAAGGCCCTGCAACAAGAAAATAGCATGGTTGCCTAGGCAGGACACATTGGAGTACGAGGGAAGTTTTACCTAATGATCCAATGATGTTGCTGCTATTTCCAAATGACGTGAAAGTTCAAGGATTCAAAGGAATTTTTGTTTTCTTGTCAGACAATGTTGTGTAGTGCGTTCTTCACAGACATGTGGCTTTCAGCAGTAGGCATGGAGATTCAATACCATCTTCAGCTTTTCCTTTCTTGGACTGATCTCAGTGTAATCGGGTTTGGAGTATTACGCCTGCACCCCTACCAAGACCCGAACTGTATGCCATGCATCCTAATGGAGAGAAGTCCTTGAGGGATGACACATTAGACTTGGATTGGGGGTGGCACGAAGGAATCTAATTTCATAAACTGTGTGAACCTAAAATGATTTTCATATTTTCTTCAACAGGTCCCTGAAATAAACGAGGCTCATTTTTTAGCAACATGACATCCATTTTGTCAAGGATATAGAATAATAGCATTCTAGTTATTCTTTACAACTTCACTGAAGATCGTTTATACCACTAGGGAGTCAATTGACAGACTGCTGATATTGTAGAAATTGCATTTTCAATCAGCATGCCAGCCTTTTTTCTCACATGAATGAGAAGATATTTTATAATTTATGGAAAATGCATCCTCATTTTAGCTCACTTAGAGCAGTAAACATAATTTCCATGACAAACATAAACCCCTCATTTTGGTCATTTACTGCAGTCTTCACCTTATGAAATGCTTTAGTTTCTACAGCTTCTATTCTAGCAGTATGGCGTTCAGGCGTGCCTTACATTTGTCATCAATATAGAAAGTTAGCACACTAGTTGTTCTGAAGAACTGTATGGTAACGCTGCAAGCAGGACAACTGACACATTGCTACAGCTATTGGAAGCAGTCGTTTTACTCAGCATGTCAGACTTTGGTTCTTCTATGGCTGAGGAAGATAATAAGGGATTTATATAAAATTTGTTTTTAGTTTTCTGGACTACTCACCATAAATTCCCAGGAGAGGATCAAAACTGACAGAGCCTCGCTACCAAAAAAATGCAACAGGTACATACATGCCAACATTTTATTGCAGGCAAGTGGGAGATTTTTTTAAATAGTCGCGATAATGTATTTTCACTACTGACATACTGAAGCAGAGTCTATCTGCCTGAATCGGGTTTTCTGGTATTTATGGTGACAGGCAATCGCCATTTAATTTTTGGCTGTTTAATAACATAACTCAAACAAAAACAGAGTTCTAAACTCTAGCAAACAAAAACAGAGTTCTAAACTCTGTTTCTGATTGCACTATGTAAAACTTCCAAAAATAAAATGTAGAAAAACCTGTTGCATGTTCTAATTTCCCCCTCCGACAATTAAGGACAAAGTGTTTACCTTCGATCTCAGAAGTAATTCTTGGAGGGGGAAATTGGAGTGTGTGTGATAGGCATCAAAATTTATAATTGGCAGGTTTACAAAACTCTGAATCAGGTTTCTGCATGTAGAAATTGGGAGGCGGGAGACTAGCCTTAAAATCCGTAGTCTCCTGCCTGAATCGTGAGGGTTCGCATGTATGCAGGAATCCTTCTTGTAACTTTCATCTGAATAGTACTACCATAAATCTCACCCTAAATATTAAAAGTCAGAATTACAATAGCAATTTTATCTTTAGGAGGGTACTCCCAGGTACTTCACCCAGGTCAATCACTACTAGAGGGTGTCCTAACTCTTGCAATAAAATTGCTTAATTAGAAGACTGGAATAGTGGGAACTCCACTGAAGCAAGGGAGTGGCAGAGGTCAACTAAGGTTGGTGCAGACTTCTGGTTCATATTCCAATATTTGAGTATTTGTTTTTTCTCTGATTAATTGGAAACATTCTACCCTCAGTGAGTGAAATGTCCTAATATTTTTAAATGTTGGTTGTGAAAGGGTTTCTTCTTTTATATGGGGCCTCATCTGAGGCGCAGGCCTATTTGTATGGTAAAGGGTATCTAAAAAGTGTTATACACCTCAGCACCGTAATATAATTCTTTAGTGTAACGCCTTTCAAAAAACAGAAATGGACATGCTATATTATTTAGGGAGAACCAAGAGAGGTGGGAAAGCAAAATAAGATATGTGCTTCATTATAGCTATTATCTTGGTAGAACTCTTGTGAGTTTGTATCAATCAGGATTGATATTCCACAACAAGGACATTATTTGAGTAAATTTGCCTATTACAGGTCATTTTTTGCACTTATAAACAAATAAAAATAGATAAATATGAAACAATGTCAATGGTTAAATTAATCTTTTACATTTCCTTGAACAGTATCACTTCTCTAAATCAGTGTCCCCTATGAGACTAATGGAGACAAGAAAGCAATATCTGTAAACGGTATCGTAGGCCATCAGCCCAAAAAAATAATTGCATCAAGGAGACACCATTTTACAGAAAGTCTTCCTTTAATGTAGTAATCAGCCAATAATAAGAATACTGAATATCAGGAAGGGCATTAAGGGTGAACTTGGTGTAACAGGTGCTAACTCAATATTGCTTTCAACCTTGGTGGACTACATTGAACACAATGAGGTGTAACCAATATGTCTTCCAATCTCTTAAATTAAATTTGTTATTTTTTCTGGTTTTAGTAGCTAGATTTTAGTGTCTGTTATCAATGCTGTTCTGTAAATCTTGCCTATTAAATAAAAATCATGTAACAAAAAAGCCAGGAATCCTGCTAGTTGGTTAAAGATTGTGTAATGCTACATCCTGTGATGACAATGTGGTGGAGAGGAGGGGCTCAGCGATAAGTAATGGCACTTCTGCTACTTGACTGATTTCTATTTAATTATAAATCACTGTTGACTATTCTTCAAGATAGACACATTCACTCTTGATGTCAGTTTTTCATCAAGAGTCTGCATTACAGAATTTAAAAATCAAAATCTGAATATATGGTGTGTTCAGAGCACGCCCAACCAAATGCATGTCAGCACGTCTTACCGCATGCTGCGGCAGGCGGAGTCTGCATGGCCTGCTGCTAGTGCTCACTCACACTCACTCCTTCCCTCGTCTACGTCTCATGCTCATGGAGCCTGCTCGGTTTCTGCTTGTGTTACTGGTTACGCCCCTGGTATTTTGGTAGTTCTGTTGGAGGCCAGGAGAGAAGCAAAAGCTGGACTTGAATAGGGATTCACTAGGTGCTGAAGGCTGAAAGGTGCAGGAGAGACCGTGTAGCTGGTGGCATGCAGTGCCAAGGTAGGTGGTCACCGGTCGAGAGGAGTCGCGGATGGGAGCTCCACCCAAGGAGCTTGCCAGGCTGACCACAAGGCTCAGTAATGTGCGGCAGCACCACACCAAGACAGTACTGGCGTCCAGCACTCCGGCAGACCCGAAGCCTAAAAGAAAGGTGATTCAAGGATGTCTGGCAACCGAAATAGCAGCAGAACAGAACAGGACTTTCTTCAAGCTAAGGGATACTCATATTTCTACAGCGGCACTGCCAGTAAAAAACACATATGCATTCTCTATTCTGCTGGGTTACAATACAGAAAAAGCGTAAACAAAGTAAAAAGCCTCAAATCAACGACCAAAAGGAAAACAGGTGCAACATTTTTCAAGGACAACAAATCAATAAGGCAATCATTGTCATACTATAGGTATAACTGGTAAATACAATAAAAAACATGTTATTACATTTCCCAACTTCTCAGTACACCTCAGTATTCCAATAGATAAATAATGCACAGGATTTTGATATATCCTCATAGTTTTTTTTACTATAATTTCATTATATCAGTCTGCTTGTGACACCAGAGGTAAACTATATTAAGATATATTAATTTATTTCTGACGTCACGTGCTATTTGGCGGTAATTGTCAGAGCCACCATCGCATGTTAACAGCACCACTATGAGAAATATCAATCCCACATACCCTGATTATGAGTTAGGTGGAGCGGAATAGCTTTTGGGAATTCCACTCCACCTGATTCTGAGTGGGCCTGTGCTCCCGCTCTCTGTTTTCCCAGGTGTTGGAACACCGTACTCATGTTCATCAGGTGACAATTCCACTCGGAAAACAAATGCATGAGGCTTTGGCTGAAGCAGCTAGTCAATGTGGACAACTGACAGCACATCAACCAAAAATCTGCATCTTTACGTCTGTAGGGAGAGGAGCTACCTTATAGAGGTTCAAATACTGTCTTCAATTTTATTTGCAAATATTGTAAGGGTTATACTGCTCCCTTTCTACGTTGAGACCAACTTCATAAATCCTAAACATAACTCAAGCAGAGGATCTTGCGATACGACTGAACGGAGAACGCTCGACAGCTGCACATTAGAGCAGGTCTTCATCAATGAGAGGAGTCATGCATGGGGGGGTAGATGTGTATGCATTAAAATCAACGTAATGGGGAATTCACTGTGGTTTTACGACCAGTAAATCTGGTCCCACCGAAAGGGGCGCCCCAACCATTCAGGGGCCCCTTTCAGCTTCAGTGGTGGATTTGGGCATAACACAGCTAGCGCTGGGGTGAAGCCAACCATTCAGAGGACACCTTTCAGCGCTAGATCAATGAATATCTATGAAACATGGGAGACTCAGGGTCCTATCCTCACATTCTGCAGGGGGCCCCATCATTTTGCTTTACATAACTGGCTGGACTAGTCACCAGTGCAGCCCGTTCTCTGACCCATGCAGGGCTCGAGTCAGGGTACCTCGCGGGTGGACGGCGTCCCCCCACTTATTTTAGCAGCAGCTCGATTACTAGAGCAAATGGCGCCACACATTCACTCTTTGGCCCTTTTTCGTGATGTAACTTAATGTCGTGACGTCAGCATCCCCCCCACTTCTTTTTTTAGGACTTGTGCCCTGGACCCATGCTCAGGAGGCAGTAGCCACGTGCCAGCAGAGGGGAAATCCTGCCAGGGTGGCGCTCAACATGACCTAACATCACACCTGCGACAGCTCCGCCCACTTTCACACACAGCTCTCTGCAACGTCAGGCGAAGGCCCAGTCGCCGTTCATTCCATCTAAATCCGAACAGAAGCCGCGGCGGAGCACAATGGCGCCCTCTGTCCGGGCCACACAAAGCTCCCTCGAAAGCAGCGCCGCTCCTTCTATTAAGAGAGCGGCCCGGGCCCTCGTTCATCTGAGGTAGAAAGGCCTTCAGGAATTTTCCTCTCGCGGCCCGCCGCCCTCTGCCGATCCCGCTCGGACAATTGCAGGTGGCTGACAGAGCTCTGCCCTGCTGATACCCACATAGAAGCCCCACTGAACAGGATCAAGGCCTCTGTGTTCCATCAATTTAATATCCCAGCTCCAGCGCCAGCCAAGCAGACCCCGCAGCGCTGCCAAGACAAACAAATGGGACGGCGCTGAAGGAGGGCCAGTTCTCAGAGACAGCCCTCCAGTCTAAACTTCTTAAGGAGTCGGGGATAGACGCGCTTTCATTGAAAAGGTGCTGCCTCGTCTAAAAACACAGATCCAGCGCAAACACTGCCACCTTTCACCCTGCCTGTTGGTTTAAGGTGTGTGCAGTGCAGTGACTCTGCACAACCTGCGTCACGAGTACCTGCTCCTCCATTTTATTTTCTCTCTCTCTCTCTCTTTTTCCCATGCTGAAGGTGAAAAAAAAGTTTTTTAGGGGCACGACGAACACTGGCTGATTTTCCTGAAAGAAAAATAAAATGGGAGAATGAGGCCTTCATCCGTGGAGAGGAAGAGCTCACCACTCCAAATCAAAGTGGGGAGAAGGCGCTTGGTAGGCCACACATGTTTCTAGCTAGCCAATAGGGATCATGAAAATAGCTTTTCTAAAAGCTGCGAACTTCACAAGCTTCTGCATTAAAATGTAGGAAGAGGAAAATCTATTGGAAAGTTTGGAAGTCGTTGAAGCCTGCGCTCTTGCAGGGATGTGTGAGCCAGGGGGTATGTATTGTACCATAAAATAATTGCCAGAATATCACATAATATAAATATTGTGTCCTTAAAACCGTTCACCTGGGGCTGTGAATCCATGCTATCAGTGTTGGACGGTATTTATAGCAGAGAGGGAGCAATGGAACACAAACACACACACACAATGGCTCACACAGGGGCATAATACAGGCCCCGCATCCCCTGTGGTAGTGGGGGGGGGGGGCCGAGTTACAGGGAGCCCCCTCAGCATAGTACTCAGGCCTGGCGCTCCGGATTAAATCTGGAGCGGGGCCCCTTCGTGTACATTGCAGGGGGGCCCCTTAAACTTTCGTTATGCCAGTGGGCTCACACCCATACATTCGCACGCACGCACACATTCATTCACAACACTCACTCCCTCACTCATTACACAGTGGGATGGGGTTAGTGAGACTGCTGGTCCCACGCCACTCTGTGACAAGGGGCTAGTGATTGTCACTCGACACTGGCAGTAGCAGCTCGCGGAGGGAGTGGTGCAATGGGGGGGCTGCGCGGCGGGGGAGGGTCAGGGTGGGGGGTAGTGAACTACAGCATACGGCCGCACGAAGATAAGTAACTAAATAAATAAATAAAACAAATTACATTACAAGCCGATGGCTCTGCAGTGCGCGTAATGTAATTTAATTTTTTTTTTTTAGTTACCTATTTTCGTGTGGCCGTATGCCGTAGTTTACTTCCCCCACCCTGACATTATGAATGAATAATATTCTTGATGACTTCAATGTTTCGAAAGATAAGACATAATATTATACAGTAACATTGTCTATTTTATCTGCAAAGTGCATGATAACCAGCATTATAATTGCAATTTTTTTCGTGTGCTTTAAAGCAAAAGAATATCAGAAATAATAACACACCAAAATACATTCATATTTGCACATTACTACTGATCGTACTGTAAGGTTGTTTTTACAAGCCCAAGGCCTGACTGATGATTAGCGGTGTTTTTGTCCCTAATGTGTCTTAATGAGGTTGTCGTCCTGTGTGCAACGGTTCTGTATGATGCCACAATTGGGGGGGGGGGGGGGGGGGGGGCGCTCAATGTTTATGTTTTTCTTTGCATAATCAAAAATAAAGTTTTAAAAAAAAATATTTGCACAGAACAGTCAGTTTTCAAATGATATCCATTACTAAGATTACAGACGTGCTGGTATCACTGTGTTAAGGAGGTCTCTGCAGGCTTATAATGCACATTGATTCTGGTCTTCAGGCATCCACAGCTTTCTAACCATCTGGGACTTCAGAACATTTCCCACACTGCACCTCAACTCTGACCTGCAGCTTGCACTGACATGCCATTACTGAGACATGAAAGGGCCCGGTGCACTGCACTCCCAAGACCAGGATACGCCAAGAGCTCTGAAAGCTCATCTCTCATGGCCTGTGACCCACCACCCTATGATCATCAAAGTATCCACAGTGCTCTTACAAAGCACCTCTATTCCAACCTTAAAGCATACTAACCCACTAATCGATTATAATGCACAACCATATTTGCTGATAACCAATTATACCCACTGATCTCTCTTGATGCATCTTTATCCTGACCTAATCCATGCACTAACAGTCCAGAAGTGTGCCCCCAAAAGACTCTCACAATGCACCTCTACACTTCCCAGCATGATTTGCGTTGGTTCCACTATCTGAAATAACCACTGAGCCCTCAGCCGGTCCTTTTAGATTCCATGTGCAGAGCTTTCATGAGGAAAAATTGTACACCTTTATATGCAGGATCACACCAGCACCCCCACAAGGGGCGCCAAGCATCACTTGCATTCTCTAAGGAAATGAAAACCTTTAATTTACACTGCAGATCTCAAGACAGCAGTTCAAGGGCTAGTGATCTGCATACTAGATTACAACAGCGCCTTCCTCGTGGGCATAGAAAAAGCCAAACTGGCACCTCTGAAGGCAACATTCAACGTAGCTGCTCAACTCATCACAGGCTGAATAAAAAAAGCGATCACATCACCCCAGAACTCAGAGCACTGAATTGGCTA
Organism: Lissotriton vulgaris; assembly: GCF_964263255.1. Lineage (NCBI taxonomy): Eukaryota > Metazoa > Chordata > Amphibia > Caudata > Salamandridae > Lissotriton > Lissotriton vulgaris. The sequence continues at coordinate 1,091,615,611 of NC_141689.1, read as the reverse complement.
CCCTATGAGGCAAAGATGGATGTATGTCAATACATCGCATACTAATACCACGTGTGCCATTCCAACTCTGGTATTACTACGCGATGTCAATGACATCACATACCATTACATTGCATACTTTTACAACGAGTATGCCTTTACCACGCATGCCATTACAACGCAAAGGATATATAGGGTACAGTGTCCCAATAGGTATCAATGTCAAAGACAGTTTGAAAAATGCATACAATAAGTATTACAAGAAAAGAAACACAAGGAGTCTCAGTACATTTGTGAAATGGTTAATAATCACCAATTTGTTAGCAATGGGAAGCACAGTTAAAAAGCAGCACTGTACATGAAAACATTCATGAAGCAACCCAAATGGCACTTGGTGACAAGGTGATAACAAAGTGAAGGTGACGACGCAAGTGAACGTGGTGAACAGCGTGGTCGGCGCAAAGTGATTGGGAATAATCAGAGACAGGCTCCACATTGAATATACACAATTACAATGTTCATTTTTAACACAGTTATGAGCCTCGTGATAATACGCCAAGAAATCGCGCTGTGTTTGTCGACGGCGTTTCGATCCTCGGTGATTTGGGATCCTCTTCAGGACAGGGTTGGCGATGATTTGGAGTGCTGAAGTCAATGAACGCTGACAGTGATGGGGGGTCAGTTGTGCAATGATTGTGGGTCCAGGTGATCAGAGATGAAGCAGTGATCTTGGCCGGGGGGTCCAGGTCTCAACTTATCGAGCTGGTGCGGCGCCTGAGTTAATCTGGCGCTGGAGCCGAATGAATCCGTGGCGATGGTCTCCCGCAAAGGAACACCAGCACTCCAAACCATCGCCAACCCTGTCCTGAAGAGGATCCCAAATCACAGAGGATCGAAACGCCGTCGACAAACACAGCGCGATTTCTTGGCGTATTATCACGAGGCTCATAACTGTGTTAAAAATGAACATTGTAATCGTGTATATTCAATGTGGAGCCTGTCTCTGATTATTCCCAATCACTTTGCGCCGACCACGCTGTTCACCACGTTCACTTGCGTCGTCACCTTCACTTTGTTATCACCTTGTCACCAAGTGCCATTTGGGTTGCTTCATGAATGTTTTCATGTACAGTGCTGCTTTTTAACAGTGCTTCCCATTGCTAACAAATTGGTAATTAATAACCATCTCACAAATGTACTGAGACTCCTTGTGTTTCTTTTCTTGTAATACTTATTGTATGCATTTTTCAAACTGTCTTTGACATTGATACCTATTGGGACACTGTACCCTATATATCCTCTATACCCAGTCCCAGTTTGGTTTATGGGTTTCACTCCTGTTCTCTTTCACATTACAACGCAAAGGCATGCGTGGTAAAGCCATACTCGCAGTAAAGGTTTGCAAGGTAAGTAAAATCCCTACACCTACACAACACACTACTCCCCTAGTACACTACACTAAACAAACACTACAACACTAAACTTCCCTAAAACCTAAATCACTACACTAGATAAACACTACTAGAATACCCTAAACCAACACTACAAATGTAAGTGTCTTGTAAAGCGCACTGCTGCCCTGAGGCGTCGTGGCGCTGTAGACTGCTGGGGAACCCGTCCTGGCTATCCCTGTGAGATGGTCCCTACTGGGTATCTCCAAGGTGAAACCAGGCATCCCCGGCGAATGTGGGGGCCATTGTAGCAATGAGGCAAGCTAATGCCCAGAGTTGCCGAGTGTGATCCCTGGTTAGAGTAGGCACCGAGGCGAGAATTATCGAGTCGGCTGACCCTGGTACACGACCCTGCCGCGTTGGGAATTGAACCCTGGTCCCGGGCCGTTCTCTGCTTCCGGGTCTGCCGCCTCTAACCAGTGAGCCACACCACTCCACTACAACACTCCCCTACCCATGAAACCTAAATCACTACACTACATAAACACTACTCACTACCCTAAACCCTAATACACTACACTAAACAAACACTACACTACCCTACAACCTAAATCACTACACTACATAAACACTACTACACTACCCTAAACCCTAATACACTACACTAAAAAAACACTACAACACTACACTACCCTACAAACTAAATCACTACACTACATAAACACTACTACACTACCCTAAACCCTAATACACTACACTGAACAAACACCACAACACTACACTACCCTACATAAACACCACTACAGTACCCTAAAACCTAAATCACTACACTACATAAACACTACTACACTACCCTAAACCCTGCTACACTACACTAAACAAACACTACAACACTACACTACGCTAAAACCTAAAACACTACAATACATAAACATGAATACACTACCCCAAACCCTAACACTACAGTACCCTAAAACCGAAATCACTACAATACATAAACACTACTACACTACCCTCCCTAATACACAACAACACTACAACACACACTAAAAGTTTTTTTTTAAAAACACAACACAACACAAACATTACCACACTACTTTTACACTACCCTAAACACTACAAAAGTAACCCCTACCCCATGCACAAACACCCTTACCTCTCTCCTCCCCAGCTTCGCCATAGGAGCCTGCCTCCTCTTCCTGCTTGGTTCATGTCGTTCTGAGGAAACAGCCTAAGTTTCCTCACAACGACTTGGATAGCCGCCCCTGCCGCCATTACACATTACATCGCATGTGTTGTAAAAGCGCATGCGATGTAATAGTATGCGTGGTTTTACCACGCGTTGTAACATCGCATGCGTTGTAACCTACCTACGTTCTCTCTGTTTGGTCCTTTTGAATGGCTTCGCACGTTTTTATATGGACTTTGTTGAATGCCATCCAAGGTTCTTATATTGACTTTGTTGTTCTTTCACAAATGTATACTCCTATAGATTTACCTTTTTGCTTTTCTGATGTACAGCACTCTGATACCCATGAGGGTCATGTTCGTGCTAAGTAAAATGAAATAAATAAAAATACCTGCAAAATCCATAGCTATTTCACTACTGTTAGATCAAATTTCACACAATGGCTGTCTATATTGTCCTGCAGATATCATATCTGAATATTGAGTTTCAAATCACATACTACCAATATATCATAGTCCAAATATTGACTATCAACATATTGTGAAGGTATTACTATAAAGTTAACTATACTTTAATCCACATTATTAGTACCTTTACCCTGTATATACACATCTACTCTATATACTTAACTTCAGAATATATTGGTAGTCTGTATTGTGGCTAAAAGAGTTTGGCAGCGTGATATTGATGCATCCAATATTGTGACATACAATGGTCCTGCATCATTCACAGGTGTATCATTGCTAAAATATTGATTCATGGTGTCAGCTATCTATTTTTAAGCTAAAGTGCCAAGATAACAACAGGTTTATATTTGAGGTCTATAAGTTCCCCAAAAGATATCCATAAACAAATATTCAAACCTCTGCTTCCTTGGCAACCTTCAAATGTGGATTGAAAGACCAAAAATACCTCTAAACCAAAATAACTGGAAGTGCGTAACCTCTGTAAACTTATCTCAAGACCTACACACAGCATGATATTCACTGGACACAGTCTTCAGCCTTCTGATAAGTAATGATCAACAGAATCAAGCGTGTTCCATGGAATAACACGGATCTCATCTCTTTCACCCATGAGATCCTATCAAAACCTACTATCAACCCTACAACATTGAGGTAGTTGGAAAATTTCAACATGGAACAATTTAATTTGACTACAATCTGAAATCCAGAACAAAACATTACTGTTGAAACATTTTACAATTGGCTGAACAAAGCCTTAGACATAATTATCTCAATAAAAGGTTCAGTACACGAAATCCAAAAATGAAGTACACCTTGGATCAATGATGACGTAAAAAAGAAAAACACACAAGACTCCATCCTTCAACATCAATGCTAAAAATCAACAAGTCCACAAGACAATAACTGCCTCCAAAGACTCGACCATATTTACACCAATATCAAGAACTTAAAAAGAGCTCACTGCTCAAACAGAATCTCCTCTGCCAAGAAACACACTGAGGAGGTCAACAAAATACTGTTAGTTTTGCAAGCCTGAATGCACATCTGTGCCAACTTCTCAGCAAAGATTTCTGGACCTTTTTAGGAGATCACTTCATTTTGCCACCAAAGCAAAAACACTGGAACACTATTTTACCCACAAAACATCTGGTTCTCTATCTAATATAAGTCAAGAGAAACCACTGCAAGGGATCACTCAAAATATACTAACCTGTTTCATGCAACCATCTCTCTCAGAATTCCCTCACCTGGTGAATCCGTGGACCCATGCCCTTCACAAAACTTCAAGAATACACTACTATAAACATTCATAATAGCTGAAATGAACTTAATCGACAACTCTTTAATCACAGGTGGATCTCAATGTTTCCGTCACAGCACCACTCAAGAAAAACAACCTTGGCCTGGAATATTAAAACAACTACAGACCAAATCATAAATGATTAATTCCTCTGAAAATTAAAAATTGATAGAAAGTGCAACTTCCCCTTGATCTCCAACTTCCTCAAACAGAACCTACTGCTTTCTTAACATTCGCACATGAAAGGTCCTAAAACGACTGTGATCTCCATTGGGAATTATATATAACTCCCTGTGGGTAGAAATAGTTTGGCAGCACTAATATTTCTGGATTTATCCACAATTGTCTACACCATGGATCACAATTCACAACTAAACAAACTAAAATAAATAGGTATTGAAGGAAGCATCCTTAGGATCATCTAATCATACCTTAAGGACAGGACAAGTATTACATGGGTACCTCCATTCACTTCCCAGCCATAAAACATCAAGGCAAAACTGTGTCAAGAGTGTAATCTTTACCACTCCTCTTCAACAGATACCTTATCGCACTGCCACAGCTCATCAAAGCATTTATCCTCTCATGCTATAGGTATGCTGATGATACACAGATCATTTAAAATGGAAACTCCTAGCAACATTGAAAACCCAAGACCAGGTGACTGCCTCTGAGCCATTGACCACTGGGTGATGACAAATCACCTTAGACTCAAATGCATCCAAAACTGAGGTTCTTAAATGAGGAGTTTGAAAAACAGTGATCCATTGGGGCACCACCAACAACGTCAATCGAAATACAAAACTTAGAAGTCACCTTAGACTCCACCTTCTCACGGAACTCTCAAGTTACCCATTGAGAAAAATGCATTTCAAACCATGTGAACACTACAACATATCTCTTTGCAGATTGATTTCCTACAAAAAGTCTGGGTAACTACCTCCTTCAATATAACATGATTGGATTATGGTCTGTTTAATGAGTCTCTCAGTTATGAGATATCTACAAAGAATTAATAACATAGCGCAAGACAACTCCTCCATAAAAGCATATGAGCTCAATTCTCCCCTGCTTTCAAATTCCTTTATTGACTCCCTGTCACCAAAGATCTACTTTCATCCTTCTTGCATTATGCATTAGATCAGGAAACGCAGTGGTTCTGTTTTCCTACCAATAAAGGTGAAGAAATACTCTCTGAAAAGTGAAATGAGATCCAGTTTGTCATCATCTTATTATACAAACCTAAAATAATAAGACTATTGCTGGTTCCTCTTTCTTGGCACATGCCGCAAAAATATTCAGTTAATTTCTGGCAAGGTAAGATTCACCCGCAACCACTTGAAATTCGGGAGGAAGGTGAAAATCTGGCTATTTTCAACTCAAAACTAAACAAGATGGACAGACCAGACCTACTAAATTACCATTCAGTTTGATTAAGAACAATATTCTATTTAACAGCTTAGTGAAAAACATGGAACACACATGCCTCACCCCCCAAGTATCATTTAAATAACAGCATGGAAGATGCAAAAAAGAATCATACAGCAGAATGTCTCATAAGGTGTAATCCAAAGAACAACCAACCCCTGGTTGAAAGAGTAGGACCTGGTTGTATTGATCATAGAAGGACTAAACTGATGACAACAAGTAATGGTACCTGATCCTGAGAATAAGCATTATGTAAATGCAATAAAGAGTTTTGCAATTTTCTTTTATGGAGGTTCCCACGAATAACAGCTGCCCCCCATCTTGGTGAAATAGTTTAGTAGTATCACTGTGTAAAAAGAGCCCCCAAAAAGTATCCTAAGTCCAATAGACCAATCAGTCTCATTGACATTGACAAAAAATCCTCTGATAAATGACACTTGGAGCTCTAGAAAAATGGGATTCAAACTCAAAAATGCTCAACCCTATTAAGAGAGAATTCAGAGAAAATCTGTCAACCATTGACCGATATTTACCCTTCCTGTTTCTTGCTAGCAACTACAGTACTGCAAAAACGATGCCTCTGTATCTGGTCTTCTTGGACTTCATGTCTGCCTTCGATCTTGGGACATGGGGTGGGTTATACTTTACTACATATGGCAATAATACTGTAGTCAGAAACTACAGCCGGTCAGATTAAACCAAAAAAACCTTCTTAGGGAAAGATTTTCCTCCACAAATGGGATAAAACAAGACTGCGTACTCACCCCAGTACTGCTCTTACTGTATGTAAACGACATTCATAGTGAGATCACGAAGACAAACTAAGATGTACCAGCTAACAAATACTACTAGAAAAATAGGCTAATAGGAAACACCCAGAAGACAAAAACATGATCTTCAGAAAGAACATAAAAAACAATAATTACTTAAAAATAAATAGAAGTAAAGTCCTTTACCTACTCAGGGCTGTTAAGTGGAACAACCACTTTAAATCAGCAATAGAAAAGTCAGACGCTTCTGTAAATGCAATTCACAGAACGGTATGCAAACATGGCCGTCAATTTTCATCACACATAGACCTCATGGTCATTGCAAAAGAATCAGCTTAATTGCCTACGGCGTTGAGGTGTGCAGCTAGGATAACATGATTGGGAAAATAGTAGAAATGAAAGAAACCTTCTAGAGATCACTCCTCATGCTCCCACAGGGATCTCCCTTCATCACACTGAAATGTGATGATGGTTATTCTTCAAATAGCATCTGTTACCACGCATGCCAAAACCACGTGTGGCTTAACAACGCAGTCAATAACATGACTGTGTCATTACCACGAGTTCCATTACAACGCAAGTCATTACAACAACTTGCTTTAGGAAAGCGCTGAAATTTGGGATAGTTTAAATTACTATTCCAACTCCAGTCGGTGTATCAGTAGGGAAGGTATTGGACTTAAAATCCAACACCAGTTCAACACCGTATTCCTTAAAGCAAGTCGTGGTAATGACTTGCGTTGTAATGGGACTCATGGTAATGTCAAAGTCGTGGTACTGACTGCGCTGTAAAAGCACTACGTTGTTATGCTTGCGTTGTAATAGATGTTTCCCCTATTCTTCTATTCAGAATAGATGCCAAGCCACACCAATAAATACAGCCTAAAAAAAGTGAATCCAACCGTGTAAAATCTAGTCGATAAAGACTAGAGAAAGCACTTCCATCTAAGGTCTAAATTTGACATCACCATGGAAATGGAAACAATTGAAGCTTGGTCTAATCGCATAAATGGATAATATGGCATTAAGGGGCATATCTACAAGGCACGGCGTTAGAATTATCGCCGCTTTAACGTCTGTTTTGGGATGAAAAGCAGCGATAATTCTAACGCCCTATCAGCATGGACCTGCTAACACGTGAATCCATGCCTTTGTCCATATTTTCTTAGTGCCTCGCATCGCTAATGAGATGCGAGGTAGGCGTTCCCGACTGAAACTCATCGAGAATAATCGCTAACAGGGCTACTCTCTATTAACTAGTACATCGCTAACACGTTTAGCGGCATTAAATGTAGTGCTAACGAGGTATTCCATTACGCCTGATGAATTCACGACTTAGCAATGCTTTGCATGGGAGGTGGATCATAATGCTAGATCCACCTCTCTCTATTTACATGGTTTTCTCTGACTGCTGGTTATATCGCTGGTATTCCTGCAATATTTTATTCCTATCGCCGCTTTTGCCGGGATTTCTCTTGCCTCGGCGATGCGCATTGCAAATATTGCACTGACCGGGCGATAGAATCTGGTGTTAGGCGACGTTAGAATTTTGCACGCTATGTGCGGCCAGCGATAATTATCGCTGCCGCTTGCTGATATGTCCCCAAGACCGTTGATGACTAAAAAGTTGAATTCTCTCATCAGAAAACCGTTTGACAAGCTACATAGGGCGGAATCATACAAAGACTTAGAGACATTTGCACCTATCAGGACAATATTGGCTATTTGATCCTGCACAGCAAGTGCAATCTTACCTGGTTAAGCTAACAAACTTCCAGGAAAGAAGGCTGTTTGCATTAGCTATTAGCTGAGTGTTGCCAGTAAAAACACTACTGCGAAAGAGAAATTAAGTAAACTCCGTCACTTGCCAATGTGGATAAAGTGAAGACCTGAACAACACTTTGCTAAACTGCCCACTTTACATCTGGGTCAGAGATCAGATTAATAAACAGAGATGGGAAAATTAAAATTTGTAAAATGAAGAAGACTGGCTCTTCTTTCTGCTTAGTCACAAAGGAAGTAACTCGAAACCTGGAAAGGTTTCTGATACAAAGCTTAAATGAAAGAGGAAAGTCCATGAAAAATGAGTTACAACTTCACTTGCTCGAAGCTACTGCTACCACTACCCCGGACGCACCTGAAAGGATGTCACAGTAAGAAGAATGAGCTGCCAGAAAGGAATTACTTCTTAGTTGATAGCTAAACTAAAGATAATGTTCCTTTCTTTCTAAATGTTATCCTTTTAATTTTCAGTTCTATGTTTTACCTTGTGGTAACGGCAGAGTTATTGCTGAAAGCATCTATTAAATACATTCAACTATACAACCCTCTGAATTCATATAGTGCCCTATTATTACACCCGTAACACCCATGTATAACTCTTGCATGTCCAAGTTGAATTACCAGCAAGACCACCACACTAAGCAGAATCATCAATTGAGTTACCCATGAAGGTGTGGTACCAGAATATCGCTGGCAGAGTATTGTCTGACTTAGATATTGATTCTAAAATATTATCTACAAAAGTGTTGCACCATTGGAGTTATTAATTAAAAAATTCTCACCCAGTGGGACAATATATATTAACGATATTTAAGACACTATATTCATGTCAGACGATATTTCTTCATTTGACCTTCTGACATACTACCATCCGTCAGTAACTGATCTAATCTCTTCAGGAAGTACAGCATACAATCTACACATACATATACACGCAATTAGATGCCAATTGGGGTAACTTACTCATAAAACAATCCCCACAAATGCACAATGAAATGTTTGGAAAATGCATGACAACTGTTTTACAAACATCATGCGGAATCGTAAATTTCGAAAACAAAGCTGCTAATATTCTGCAAATCCCTTGATTTAATTTGCATGATAACCTGAAACAAACAAAATATGTGTATATATAACAAATGGCACAACAAAACTGCACTACAGATTATTGCAAATGTCATGACAGTCATGTGATAAATAGCATGACAAGCACGAAAATTATGGTAATTTATAATTTCTTATGCATGACATAAGGGCCTTATTAAGAGTTTGGCCATTCATAGGACCTCCAAACTCGCGGTGGAGTTCGGTGGTGGTCGGGGACTGCCGCACCCGTGGTCTCACTGACGTATCACAACTACGGCGGTTGGATCGATATAGGACCGCCATAACCACCAGGGATCCGCGACCCCTAGTTATGGCGATCTAAGGGCTGCAATGTGCTGGCAGTAACATATTATAAGTTTCCCCACGCTACAGATTTCATGGCGGCGAGCCCGCCATGAAACCCTTTGCTGTGACGAAACTAAGGGGGCCCTGTAAGGCCACTGCTCCCTCCTGGCCTGAGTAGGCATGCAGGGGCCCACATGGTGTGCCCCCCTGTCTGCATTCACCCCTTTTCCTGCACGGCATGGACTGCACAGTCCATGCCGTGCAGAAACGAGCATTGGCTTTCCCAATGTAGCGCCTTTTTGATCGCCCACCAGACCACAAGAATACTCGTAATCTGACTGGCGGCCAGTGGTGAAGTTTGGCAGTGTAGCAGCTAGCTGCCCTGCTCCCAGCCACCAAACTCATAATGAGGCCCAAAGTCTCTAAGGTTTAGGCACTGAGAGAAGAGTGTGCTAAAAGCACCTTGTCTTGTATAGAAAGCATTGCATAAATACCCATACCATATCATTAGTATTTGTATAAAAGCCATAGATTAGATTGAATATGATGGAAACCTTCATCCACCCTCCCACTGAAAACCGGTATTCATCAAAACCGGTACATTAAAAATCTACGCTCAAGGAATGTCTGAAAAAGAATGAATAGATATCATCAAAGAAAATTAGTGTTGGGCTAAATGCTGAGTCTTAGCACTCTTTCAGGGGTATCATATATCTTTCGTACATCATACCTGGTACAATAATCCAAATTTAAATACATTGTGGGAAAGATAGTGTGAATTAAGATGCACCCTTGCGGTCATATGGCTCTAATACGGAATAAACAACTGTTTGTATGGAGAGATATGAATTGTTTGTTCAAACAGAAAATCTTAATGCATTTTTTATTTAAGCTGTAGCAAGAAGGTGAAGAGATCTTGTTATGTTAATATTAATGTTAATGACATTTATATTGCGCACTGTTACCCACGGGTGTCCTGGCGCTAGTTACATCTCCTTTGGCAAAAAATGGAAGAAGTTTACTGAGCAAAGAGCCAGGTCTTTAGGCTCTTCCTGAAAACTAGGAGGTTCGTGATATTTCTTAAGTGAAACAGTAGATCGTTCCAGGCTTTGGCCGCACCGTACATAAAACTTCTACCTACCCATCGATCTTTTTTTATGCATGGGACTGAGACCAGCCTGGCCCCTAACAAACAAAGTGGTCTTTTTGGTGTATACCAGCCGAGATGCTGTTTTAAAAAGTCAGGTTCTAAACCCTGCAGCGCCTTAAAAACCAGACAAAGGGCTTTGGCAGCAAACTCGGTTCCTAACCGGAAGCCAGTGCAGTTTCTTTATTTCCCTGGCAATAGGTGCAAACCGAGGGGTGCCCAGAAGCAGTCTGGCTGCTGCATTCTGCAGTATTTGAAGTTTATTCAGGAAACTTTGTTGACCACTGAGGTACAGACTGTTACAGTAGTCCAATCTCGACATTACGAGAGTCGTGACTACTGTTTACAGGCTGATCGAAGGCAGGAACGGCAATATTTTCCTGATTGTTTTGATCACCAAAAAGGTTTTAGACGCCACTGAGTTAACCTGTTGACTAAAGGTAAGACTATCGTCCATTATCACATCCAGGTTTTTCACCTTATTGGTGGGCGAGGGAAGAGAACCCATTGACTCTGGTCACCAATTTGGAGTCCAGAAGTTAATATTGTTACCAAAGATAGCGACAAGGAAAAAGTAGTTGAAAATTGAATTTCTAGTTGAAGAAACTGTATAAAAAGTGAGTTACGTATGGCATGGACTGAGGAAACAATCCATAGGACAATTAGAAAAATAATGAATTTTTTTTTCATGGGATGAGCATCAGGAAATTAAAATACCAGAAGAGTGTAATACAACACAATTATTCAAAAAAACATGGGCAAGTTAGAGGAGGTGATATAAGAAAACATTTTCAAATTACTTCCAAGTGGAACAAAGGGACATATTTAGATAAGAAAATGGACATAAAGTTAGATATGACAGGAAAAATATTAAAACTAATTAGCATCTTTTAAATGAGACAAATAGGGAGATTTATGCTTCATCCTTACTCTGAGTTTGATACTTTTTAAAGATTGGGCAGTACTGATATTGTTTAACAATTCTCATAGCGCCATTCTCAACTGTTGGACTTGGCCCTTTTTGCAGAGTCATCCCCAAACATTTTGCCTTCCTCCACCGGTTTTCTGACCTTCGTTTTGTTGGCTTTGGAACTCTGGGCACTTTACCACTGCTAATCAGTGCTAAAGTGCAAGTGCTCTCTCTTCAAAACATACAATGATTGGTTTACACTTGTTTGGCATATTTGATTTACTTGTACGTCCGTTGTAAAGTGGTACACCATATACCCAGGGCCTGTACTTCAAATGCTACTTGTGGGCCTGCAGCCCTACTTGTGCCACACACTGAAGTAGCCTTTCAAACCTGTCTCAGGCCTGCCACTGCAGGACCTGTGTGTGCAGTTTACTGCCCATTTTACTTGGCAATTAAAACGTCTTCCCAAATCTTAAACTCCCCTTTTCTTACACATAGGTCATTCCTGAGGTAGGCCCTATCTAGCCCTATAGGCAGGGTGCTGCGTGAGTAAAAGGTAGGACATATACCTTTATAAATATGCCCCTGAGTGGAAAACACCTGAGCAACACAGAAGTAAATGGCAAAAGAGATAAAATGGTAAATCCTAAAAACAGATTACGAAATATTTTTGCCATATTGCTGCTATCGGAGTGTCAAAGCTCTGTAAGATCAAAAAGTTAGCACACTGGAGAGTATGGCCAGTTACAAAGTTTCATGGCTTTATAATTGTTTATGATCCAAGAGAATAGCATTCAACATTGAACATTAAGCATATCAGACCGTGAAACATGTGCAGGATGAAAATGGCATATATGTATATGTTCACTTGACTAGAGCCCCTGTCTAGAACATGTGTTCGTGGCCGACATCTGCATGTAACTGCACTTACTCGTGCAAAGAAACCATGTCATCTAAGGAAGACAGCATGAGCAACAAAGAGCTCTGCAATATAACTTCGACCACTTGTTGACATGAGAATTTGCAGGCACATGCATAAAAGGATTTTGCGATAGCAAATGGTGCGAATCGCAAAAATCGTCCGTTTGCGATCGCAAAATCTGCTTTTGGAATGCATGAAGGGTGAGGGCCCTCGCAATTTGAGAATTGGCAAATATTTGCAAATTCTCAAATTGCGATTGCATTTAAGGAATCGCATTTTGCGATTCCTTAAATGCAATGCATGAAACTTTAAAAAACTGTGATTTCGCAATTAGGGGGAGCAAATTACCATGAGGTTGAACCTCATGGTAATTTGGAAAACTTTGAAAAATGCACTTTTGTGCATTTTTCAAAGTTTCATGTTGTGCACACACATGCCCTAAGGGCATGTGTGTGCACAACATATGTGCACAGATTGATCTCAGGGGTGCAACAGGGTGTCCTTTGGACACCCCGCACCCTTGAAATCGCATTCTCAATTTGCGAATCGCTAAATGCAAATTGAGAATGTCTTCCCATTCATTCCTAGGCCCATAGGAATGAATGGGGAGGTATTCCTTAATTGTGATTCGCAATTTGCGAGTCACAATTAAGGAATTTTAAGAAATCGCAAATTTTTCAGCGATTTCTTCATGCATAGGCTTTTGCAATTTCTTAATTGCGATTCCTTAGAAATCACAATTAAGAAATCGCAAAAGCCAACAATGATGCATGTGCCTGTAAGTCTAGCCACTTTAGTACTGTTTTAAGAATGTTCATGTGTAGCACCATGGATAGCGTACAGCACAAGACACTAATTTAAAATGATATTTCACATGTATGAGTCCAATAAAAATGGGAAAAGAGATCAATGTGCATTGGTCACTGATAACATTGGTGTCCTGGTCAGAGATTTCAATCCCAGAAATTTGAAACTCTTCCAGAGGTTGACAAATTTAGTGTCATTAAATTAGGTAATAGTAATACATGTTATTAACAGTGATTAGAAATGACAAAACTAGTGGCAAGAAGTGTTACATAAAACGTGTTTTTCTATTTTTGCATTACAAATTATTTGCTGTAGCTGCCTGTTGCAGAAGACCAATTTTATACAACACAGTATACAGATTGAGCTTTGGGTCAGCCCCTTGCTCATGATTGGATGGCATTCTTGTCATACTCAATTCACTGATCCCACGGCTGGACTTGCCTGTTATTCCTTTGGGCATTTCCCAGAGGGCTGCAGGCATTGGAGAGCGGTTTTGAAAGCTGATGGCTGTTGCTGATGCCTCTATCACTTCCTCCAGCTCCCTGAGGTTAATTGCAGCAGCTACAAGGGTGTCAAGAGAAAGAGAAAGAGAGAGCGAGAGACAAAAGGAGGGAGGTGGTGAAAAAGCGATAAGAGAAGGAGAAGAGAGAGAGCAGGACAAGAAGGGAGAGATAGAGAATGGATGGAAATAGTAAGATAGAGGGAGGAGAGGAAGGAGAGGAAGGAAAAGGCACTGGTTCTGCATTTTTGAGAGGGTTGCTCTTAGTTCCACAGTCTGGCCTTACCTACTCATTGCTCTCCCTATTTTAGTCTTTTTTCCACACTTGAAGTACTTCTTAACATCTATTCTAACTGAAAGACTAGTATCCTTCCAATCCTGATATGAAGGGACTACTTTTTTAGTTCGGTTTCAGTGGTAGCGCATCACTTTCCTCTCTCTCATTCCTGCCTGTCTGCTAACAACTACCACCTACTCACCCCCTTCAGTTCCATTGCTCTCCTGTCCCTCTGTACAACCTCGTAGGTGTTGCTTGTGCAAGTGACCGACAGCTGCACACTGATGCCTGGCCACTGTTGCCCCAGGAGAAGGAAGGAAATTAAAGGGGGACTATAAAAGGAGAAAATAGAAAGCTAAGAGAGTGACCTACTAGCGCTGACACTAAGGCAGACTCACTTACAGGCAGATGTAAATGTTTGTTCAGGCAAAATGCCATCACATGGCAATAGAGCAAACAGCTGAAGTGAATGAATTATTTTGAATACAAGAGCCTGGCAAACAGCTAAGCCATTTTAAGAGGGGCTATTAAGGATTATCAGAGTGAAAACCCCCAGATTTGACAGATGGGTTAACCAACACCAAAATTCTTGCATACTATAGTAATCTGTGACATTCATTTTAGCAAGATACATGCCTACAGGCTTTAACACAACTGCAAGGGAACAGGCCATTATGCATGCGGCCTGCACAAGTAATGGGTCCACATTTGACCTCCACTGGGAACCGAAGACCCATTGTAGTGCTTGACTCTTTCAGGATAGCCGAGAAAAGCAGACAAAGGCATACTCAAGGGAGGGGGTGAGGGCTAGAAATCTCCATTTGCTGGCACTCCATAATAACACTCAATAAATGATTGTCCAGTCTGTTCTTTTTCTTTTGAAAAAGAAAAAGTACATTTATTAGACACACACTATGCAATACTACGCAGTAATTTACAAATATACATAAGGTTGATGAAAATACCTTGTGATGACATTGCATAGTTACCTTTGACCCACTAAAGTGATCGTACAATCATATTAGGTAAGTACCTTGACCTGGTCAAAGGTTTAACAAACCACATGTCAAAATATCATCAGTTTAAGAGAAAATTCCATAATCAATAATACCCATGAAAAAATGCACTTATTACTGATAATAAAGTTTAGACATTATGATCAGGAGTCAATGTCACCTTTCTTGTCTCTCATGAGTAGCCCTCACGCGTGTGCATGTGTTCATGTGTTCATGTGTTACCAGCCAAGTGCCTCGAATCCTTGCTGCTTCGCAGCGGCCTTATCTTAAAAGGTGGATACTGGCAGTAAACATGTGGAGCCCATTGACCATGAGTTTACAGTGGGTTTGCCACTGGTTGTGAGGCTCACCCACAGTAAAAAGGTCAAATACCAGGTGGTCAAAAAGCAATAGTGGCCCATCTGTATGGACTGAGGAGCCATGCTCCCCATCTTTTTCCAGGCAAGAAGAGTTTGTGTCAGGCTGAACAAAGGGCAGCCTGACAGACACTCTTCTTGTCAGGTCAGGCAGCCAGGAGCTGTGCTTGCACTATATATGCATGCTACTGGCTACCTGAGCTGAACTTTGCCAGGCTGAGGATTTTGCAGCCCTGTGGGAGTGACTGCTTCAGCCTGGCAAAGGTGCCTCAAGGCCCTCCTCCTTGTGATGAGGGGAAGCGTCACTGATTGCCTTGGACCTGGACGCTTCAGTTTGAAGCCCTGAAGTGCCCAGGGGCCAAGTGTCAATCAGTGACACCTTGCCACATGGTGAGGTGGGGTTAGCAGTCTCACCGACCCCATCCACTCAGTGACGAATGAAAAGGTCAGTTAATGAGAAAAAGCTGCAGTTCCAACCCTCCTGGGATCTCCGAGGCTTCCCTCTTGGAGAGAGCTGCAATTAAGGTAAGTTTTAAGTTTGGTCTATGTCTGAAGGCATGTGCATTTGTGAGTGAGTGTTGTGAATGGGTGTGTGTGCATGTGTAAATGCACGGGTGTGAGTGTGTATGCATGTGTGTGTCCCCTCCCGTCACCCTCCGTGGTAACATTATCGTCCACAACTGTCAAAAAGCAAGAAAAATCAGGGCTCATTTAATGGGCTGAATCCATTTTCGTACAACAATGTACTAATCTGGCCGAAACCCTTTATAATTTGTTTATCACCATAAGCAACTCCGGCCTACAGTGTTGTTAATGAACTTACCCCAAAATAGCAAAGTTCATATACAGAATTATAAAAATATGTACATAATTACAGTTGGAAATCAATAGACTATCCCTCCTAAAACAGTTGACCAGGGATTATCACAGTGCAACTCTTCTAAACCAAGGGCTTGTCAGAGGGGGACGCTAGCACAAAAACCATTATCTTCTATGGTAATCAGCAAGATTCCATATAGAAAAAGACCTATCCACAGGTTTTAATACAATGTATAAACAATTCACAATTAAAGGCCATTTGCTTTTAACAGTGAGTAAATAAGGACTACCACATTTTTGCGACTTTTTATAATAAGCGAATCACACATACAGCCTCTAACATAACTTTATCCAATGACCCATTAGGCCTATCGTCGTTTAATTAGGTTGATACCGTAACCAGTTCAGGGCTAATGTGTTGAACATAAGCTTTCCTGCAAAGAAATCATCAGACATAAAGGTGTAACATTAAAAACATGAACAAAATTACTACTGGTAAACAGTATCCCACTCCTTCTAAGACGATTTAACAAGGATCATCAGAGTACAAAACTTCTACAACCAAGGGTTTGTCAGAGAAGGTAGCTGACACAAAAAAAGCATTGCCTGCTATAAAAATTTGGGAGATTTAACAGAGTGTAATACCAATCCAGCCTTAAAAGCTGGTTGATATTAACATATGCTTTTTACATTCAATACATTGGGCTTCCTGCGATTGTTTAACTATTCCTAATTAGAAAGATAGTACTATGACATCTGACATAACATTTCACAATGAATAAATCAGGCATATAACCTTAATCATAAACTTGTATATAACCAGTTTAAATCTGCTACACAAGCTTCCCCACAAGGCAACCATGAGACAGTCTTAAAATTAAATATATATACAGATTTACACTTGGCAAATAATTACACAGTCCCTCCTAAGAGGACCTAACCAGGATTCTCACAGTGCAAATTTCTACCCTCTGGATTATCTGAGGAGTAACTAAAACCCTTACCTACTACGGTAATCTGTGAGATTCCATGACACAAAATATATGTCCACAGGCTTGATCACATTGTAATACCATTCCACCTTTAAAGGACTGTTGCCTTTAAAATATGCTTTTTACAATAAGTAAGTCAAGCCTACAGTCTTTCATAACCTTTCATAGTTAAAATATCAGATTTATAGCATCACTAACTTGTCACTATAACCAACTCAATCCTGCTGTATTGATCATAAACATTCCCACATCGCAAAAACTGAAATACAAGCACTATTTTTCAGGGGAACCCCACCTCTGGCAATTCAAATGTTGTACTCAAAATAGCCAACATGTGGGTAGAACCAACGACCCTCTACCAGTAGTGTTTCTTTAAGCTTGTTTTCTGTTGATTGCATTAGGTATGACTAGAGCTGCACTGTCACTGCAGACCTAAAAATGACTTCTGAGGCTAACTGTCATGATTTATAACATCATATTATAACATGAATAGCATTTTGAAGGGTAATGGGGAAATGGCCAAGTATACCAAATATCAGCACACTGTCCCAACGTTGCAATTTGTACGGAAACTTAAGGAAAACAGCTATTAGGTAATGCAATAAAATGATGGAAGATAGGAGGAAACACGTAGAACAGTATCACTTGACTAGATAACTCAGAGGTAATTGTGCGAAAACACCAATTGCAAATAATTCTCTTCCCAGGTACCAGGTGTGATTTTGCACCAGGTAATGACCACACTGGTAAGTAATGTGGAATAAAGTGAGGGCTGGATGGACAGTCACTAGTATCAACCAAGGGGTATGTAGGGTCTTGCCAGCCAGGGTACCCGCCAATAACTATGTCACACACTGACCGTAGTAATACATATATATTTATTCATCTGCATGTAACTGCAAAATCAACATTCTAATGCAACCGTCACTGTGAGGATGAAGCGCCAACCTTATCGCTGTACTTGACCATGGATATTGGCCGTTACAAAGGCCACCTGCACTGTGGGATACGGAATGACATATCACTACTTAGAATTACGTTACAGTTGATGTCAAGGACTTGGGCCATTAATACAGTTTCCATGATAGTGCGAAGTTGGGCAATTCTTCAAAATTTGCAAGCATACTGTCGTGTTCTAATCTAGGACCCCGATCAATATTGTGACCTTATGCCCCAATACGGCTATAATCCATCCATACCCCTATAATGGCATAAACGATCAGAGCCATATTTCAGAAACTCGCCTCTGCAGCTCATTACAGTATATGACACAGCAGAAACCACTATCTAAGATTCCTAGATTACACACCGAGTTCTTTCAACAGATAAACCCCCCAGCAACCTGGGAAAGCCCCGCTTGCTATGTCTTGATTAGTAATAGAACTCTAATGAGCACTGTAAGAACGACCGGTTCTTAGTGACATCTTTATTGACGTCTTATGTCCAAAAACGTACGTCGAACAAGGCACTTTCCAGGTATAAATATTACCAACGTTGCCTTAAGGAAACACAGCGGTGGTGATAGAGAATACAGGAGCAGAACAGCTGTCCTTTGCAGAGCCCAGCAGATGCGAGAAGCCCACGGACGCTGCCCCTCCTCCTCCTTGAGGCGCTGAGAAAGACGCTGTCTTTTCTCCTGCCGAGAAAATCCAGCTCCGGCGTTTCCAGCCTACCCTTGCGGGTAACTGGGATATCGAGTCCTGAGGGGAGATACCAGACCTCCAACATTCTATTCCAGAGGTACAGTGTTGACTAAACCCTTAGAGAGAATTCTTGAAGCAAACCCTTGGCAAAACCAACTTAACTTAAACTGCTACTTACTTACTCCCTTCCAAGTATTAGGCTTAGGTCAGGTACACTGGGGTAGGCGTAGTTAGAAGCACCAGTTGAGGACGTTAGCTAAATGTATATATGAATGTATATATTTTACTCATTTTAACTATCGTATGGCTAAGAAACCATATCAATGCTTTTACAGTATTATTTTGCAATCCTCCTTTTACTGTACACACTTTTTATAATAACAAGTCTTGCAATTGTGGCAATTCATTTCTCTTGCATGAGAAGAAAGACTGTTCAATAAATAATACCTTTTTATTGAAAATGCCCGTCTCTCTATTCTCTGCAACTTGGTGAAAGTAATCTGCACAACTGACTGAGTGAAATAGCTGTCGATTGTTTCACACAACTCTAGAGATTGACTCTTATTCTAAGGAGCAAAGTTGTCATGTTTATGCGGTTGTTGGAAAACTGAATCCCTTCTTGTCTGAGCCAGGGGAGCTAATCACTTCCTATTCAGTCAAGAAAGTTTCCAGAGACCTCTGAGCTAGTTGGTACAAACCCAATTAAGTTTAGCATAGTCAGTAGAGACCTGGAAGACCGCACTTCTACGTCTACACTGCTGTTTATGTTATTCCAATGAGCAGGGCCTATAGGGAAAATAGGAACTACACTACAATACTTTTACTAACAATTGAGATCGCAAGATATATCCTATTTTCATATGGTCCAAGAGTACGTTTTGGTTCCAATATAGAGGCAGATCGTGCCTGGAAGTTATTAGCTAAGCCTTGATGAAGTTCAAGCCGTGGAACAAAACGCTTTGGCTGTTGTCCAATTTTATAAAGATATATTTTTGGGGATAAACTTGGAGTTAACTGACTTTGTTCTGGTGCACATTCCCTTCTACACAAAGTTTACCTATCTGGTTTCCAGCGGCGAGCTCTGGAAGTAGTTGCACAGACTCTCTAATTATTTATATCTACTTGGGAATTGAAGTGCTGAACCATGGTCGGCCGCATTTTTCCTTTTTGTATTTTCACAGCGATACACTCTATTCATTACGTTATAGCTCTATGGAGCTCAGCAAGAGTCAAAAGTGTTCCATCATTGATAACTCGCAAGACACTACATCTCCTCCTATATATATGAAAACTTGCCAATTTTACAAAAAGATACACACATATATAAATTGAAATATCTTCAATTAATCTCTTTGATGCTGTAATGGTTCAAACTGAACATGTCATGCGAAGTTGAGACCTGCCAACATCATGATCCAAGATCTGCTGGGAAGATGAAAATGCAGCAACAGTCACTGGTGTTTCAGAATCAGTTTGCCCTTCACCATGGAGATCTGGTGAACTATGAATCAAATGCCAAAAGTGAAAAGAGTGTCTGGTAATAAACTTCCCAGGGCCCTGTGCAGTTAACATGTGTCCTTTTGCCGACACTATGTGGAAAGGTTCTGCATCAAAGAGAGGATCAGATTTTCTTTTCCGCATCTGCTGTGCAAGCACTCTTTCTCCACTCCGCATGTGGTATTCAGTCAGCTTATATTTTCATCTTTTGTTTCTGAATCAAGTCCCTCATGCGAGGGTCATTGTCATCTCTTTCTCTCTGATTAGACCGCTAAGGTATCTTGGTTGTCATTGCTCTCCCAAACATCACTGTTGCAGGACTTTCAATGGTGGTTGAATGAGGTGTTGAACAGTAAGCTCAAAATGTAGAGTTTAACACAGTTTGTAAATTGAGCTTTTAAAGTATAGCATACTGCACCGCTTTCTTTAGCATACTCATAAATCTGTCAACCAGTCTTCTTTTGATGCTTTATACTAACACTGGGCAAAGTACTACGCTACGCTCGCGTAGTTTGCGAAGTTTGCGCTACTTCGCACTACGCGAACTGCATGTAGGACAGTGCAAACACTCGTAGTGTAGTGCAGAGGTCTTTTATTGCTTGCTCGCAGTCCTCAACGTCAAGTTGGCGACCGCGAGCAAGCAAAATTACATTCCGGTGAGACTTTTTCCACATTCGCGATCAGCAACATCAAGTTACTGATCGCGAGCGTGGAAAATAAACCTCCCGGCGAGATTCTCAACACGGGGAGGTCAGGTTTCTCATTGAGAGTAGTTGTATGCTCGCGACCACTCGCGATGAGAAACTACCAGTACGCTTTGAGAAAGCTGCCACTCGAGTAAAAATCTACTCGAGCGGCAGAAAACTTCAACTTGCACTGTGCAAGATGCCATTTTCAATGATTGCAGTGCCGGATGCTTGTCAAAATGGCATCTTGCACAGTGCGAACAGGGTACTACGCAGTTTACATAGTGCTACGTGTAGTGCAAAGTGCACTTTGCGTAGCGCTACTTCGCAAACTACGCCCAGTCCTACTTTATACTCAGATGCTCTAAGAAGTATGTGAATTCCTGACTATTAAAAGGCAGGCCATTGTCGAATTTTAGTATGACTGGAACACTCCGTGTCGCAAAGATGCCATCCAGTCTCTCTATGGCTCGTTCTTGAGAGGTGGATGAGAGATCCTCAGTTAATGGAACTCATGAGTATTCATCCATAATTACCATCAGAGGATGTCCATTGTCGAGTGGACCAAAAAAGTTAATGGCTATTCTCTCCCATGCATACTTAGGGAGTTCTGACATGTTTAGGGTGTGTTGATCAAATTTTGTAGATAGGTCTTTAATTCTTTCTCAATTCACTCATTGAGATATGGAAACCAGACTTGTTCTTAGTTAGCTAACTTTGTGGCAACGATTCCCCTATGTCCTTCATGGGCTTCAATCTTTTTCTGCCATAAAATCTCTGGAATCAAGCTTCTCAACCCTTGCAAAATAACTCCCTCTTGAGTTATAGACAGTTCATCTTTGACATTTGTGTATTTTTTATATTCACCCTCTATGGTGAGGCTGAGAGGTCGAGTGTGCTTTTTCCACGACTGATGTGTAATTATAGATTTCAACTTTAGTCTGTCACTATCGTTGCTCGTGGCAGTGAGAATCTGCCCCATCGAAATGGCAGCTGGTGTTTGATTTTATGATGAAGTTGATGTAAGCTTCAGCTGAATTGGTGTGCCATGACCTTGAATGGCCACTCTGAAAAATTAGTCAGCAGGGTTCTGATCCTTTCCTGGATGATGCACAGTGTTATTATCATACTCTTGTAGTTGTAGTCCCTAGCTTTCAATACGAGGAGACATCTTGTCCTTTGGATTATTACCAAATATTGTTTGTAAAGCTTGATGATCCGTCACCAGTGTAAAAGGCTTTCCCTGCAGGAATACATGGAAGCGTTTAGCCCATACCACAGCTAAGCCTGTTCTGGTTGGGACAAACTCCTACTTGCATATGCCACAATATGCCTTTGAGCATTCCGTTGTCCACTTTGCTGTGCAGGTTTAGCACCTAACTAAACTGGGCTAGCGTCAACAACACCTCTATATGAAGTTTCAGATTGAAATACGCCATTTCAGTAGCATGCTCAATGGCTTGTATGATTTTCTTAAAACTTTTCACATTCATGCGACCACTAAAAGGAAGCAGTCTTTATCGTCAACTCTCTCATTGGAGCATTTATAGTGGCGAAGTCTCATATATATCTAGAATAGTAGCTGGCTATTCCAAGAAATGAATGCATCATGGAAACATCTTGTGGGGGCTCAGCATTTGACAGCGCTTGCACTTTAGCAGGATCTGGTGTCATACTCCCACCCAAAAATATGTGACCAAAGAATTTTAGCTTTGTCTTATGTAACTCACAGTCAAACCTGTTTCGACAAGTAAACAACATATTTATGCACAAGCTTTATCATGTTCTATTAGGTAGCTCCAAAAACCAATGTGTCATTGCTGTAATTGAACACATTCATGACAGGCTATATGATATGTATAATGATGTCTTGAAACAGTTCTACCATGAATGACACCAAAACTTAGCGGCATATTACTAAGGGCCTTATCGCCGCTTTAGCTGCACTTTTCGCCGCTAAAGCAGTGATTTTTTTCACCCTATCAGCAAGCTGTCGCTAACAGCAGTTAGCGACAGCTTTCTGACGAAAGTGACCGGTTTGGGCTGCCGCTTTGCATGACAGCGATATTTATCGCTAATGACATGCAAAGTAGCCGTTCCCGACCAACAGACCTGAGAAACAGCCACTAACAGGCCTATCACCTATTAGCAAGGAGGCCCTGGCCCCTGTTAGCGACATAAAAAGTTGCGCTAACCGGGGTCATCGCCGTTTTTCTTACACCTGCTATTTTCATGACTTAGCAATACCTAACATGGGGGGGGGCGGATTATGCTGATATGACTACAGGGTCGTATCAGCAAGGTTTTCCCCCTTCCCCATGCAACATCACTGGTTTTGTCATGATGTTGGCCCTCCCCTTCCGCTGGAATATATATCATCATAGTGCTAATTGTTGCTAATACAGCGTGAGAGTGGCAATATATTCCAGCGATAGCTGGCGATGGAAATATTTGTGCTAGGCGCGCTCTGCGATATTTTTTGCAGTTTCTTGCTAATATGGCCCTTAGACTTTTGTATCGAAACAGACCAACATGTTTCGAAAAGGCTGTGGTGGACCTGCAATCTTCTTCGAGTTCCAACTGATGATAACATTTAGTTAAATCAAGGTGAGAGAAGAACATTGCACCATTTAGAAGCGTTGTCATGTTGGCAATGTGAGGACCTGGATGTTGTTCTCATTTAATTGCCTTTTTGCCCAATGAATATTAACGCATAAGTGTACCGCTCCTTCACTGTCGTCTTTGGGAACTACCACAATGGGAGAAACCCATGGCGTTAGACCAGTAGAATCCTCAATGATATCATGCTTAAGTAATGATTCAAGGTCTTTTTCATAAGCTTCTTGTAAATGAAAAGCAATTTGCCTATGTCTCAGTGCAACAGGATGACGTCCTCATTAATATGCAACTTTACTTTCATAGTCTTCAGCTTTTGCAAACATGAAACAACAAAGGGAACTGGTTTACTATTTTATGGTGAGCATTCCTGTTATAGTTCACCTGAATCAGTCCCATGTCAGCAGCTGTGCTGAAGCTAATTAGACAGGCACTAGACGAGGTTCTTGTAGTACATGGATGGCTGATTGCATCTTAGTTTCCTTGTGTTTCATCATCGCTTCAAATTAACCTTTACCTTTTATGGGTGTTGATGTAGCCCATGTACTCACTTTGTTTTTTGACATGAAAAGTTGTTGTATGGGATGAAATTCATTATATATCTACTCAGGCATAATGTTTATCGATGCACTACTGTCAATGATAAAAGGTATCGAACAACCAATTAATTTCAGTGTAATTTTTGGACAATGTTTGAATGACTGTGGCACTTTGGCATGTGGACTGTTCTCTGACTGACATTTTTCTACACATCCGGCTAGTCCGACATGCACATTCTTTTCCGAAGTAAACGTCGACATGGCACAACCATCCTTTTCACTTCCACTCGATACTGATATGGATGAACTGTTAAACGATGATTTAGATGACAATTGACTACTTTCAGTGTTGACTTGTCATACCTGACGCGTCCCCTGGGCCTTGTGGGTACGAGTCGGTGGTTGCTTCTGGAATGTTCCAGCAGCCATATTTTCTTCACGTCATGACACACTTGTTTTTCCCTTCACTTTTCACACTATCATGAAATGGTTCTCCTTCCCAAAGCCCTTACATGTCTGTCCAATGGCGGGACATTCTTATTCGTGTAGGAACGAAAATCTACATCTAAAACATAACTTTGTGTCCTTCAGTTTTTACTTTGACTTGCTTTCAACACTCATGACTGATTGATTCCGGGAACCTCCGGCCTTCATGTCAGCAGCTTGGCGATCGGCATGCTCTTCAGATCTAACAGCCATCAGCACTCATTCCAGACTCAAACTTTCTCGAATCATTCGCTACCTGAATGATTTGGAAAAGCATTCATCAATGACCCTGAGCGTATGGTCTCGACATCATTAAATTAATTGAACTTGCAGTATTTGATTAGTGCGCCAATTCTCTCTATAAATTCATCAATGGTTTCGCCAACTTTCTGTCCTTCTTGACTAAAGATATATCTTTCATAGTAAAATTTGGCTTTGGATTGAACTTGAGATTCAAGGTTTCTTTAATCTGATGGTATGTGCTTTCTTTGTCAGTTCATTGCATTGTCTTTGGGGCTACCTTTACACCATCACCAGCAAGATTTTTGAGGTGTTTGATAATCTTTTTGTTATCAGTCTCTTCAAGTGCATCAATTAAATCTTCAAATGTCTCTATCCACGTAGTCCATTGGTTACCAATATTTTGCTTTTTGTCAGTATCGAATGATGATGGTGGTTTCAAGAAAGCAGCAGCGTTGTAGACTAGTGTGGAACTTAATGAGGTGGGGCATGGTGGTCTTTCAGTCACTGCCTCCAGCCCATTCTCTCTGAATCCCTGCAACACACTGGCCTTTGGATCATCCTTGGCAACAACTGGGACCGTGATTCCTTTCTTGGTCTCGATCGGAACAACAACCTGCAACTATTGTGGACTCCTCACTGACTTTCACTCTTCAAAGACCTATGGAGTTGTTCTGAGCCCCGCTCAGCGACTTTGGTGGCTTGCCTCTACAGGTATGTACTACTCCCTAGCATAACCCTGGGCACTTTTCCTTGGGCAACTGTGCCCAGTGCTGCGGTATGAAGACTCTCTTTCATTACTTTTGGTAAGCAGACATTTTCTTGCATCTTATCGCTTTGATTCTGACATCTCTGTGTATTGACTTACACCTAGTTGATCTTTGCCTTACAGCACTTACAATCTCAGCGTTATCTTGCATTTGGTTGTCGCTTTGTTCTTTTTGACATCAGATTAATCTCTGCTTGGCAGCACTCATAATTGCAGCGTTATCACTCCATACTATGTATACCTTTAAACTGCGTAGTAGTATGGTACCTTTATTAATGGCCTGACCAACAGGATCTCGACCAATGATGTGTAGATTCTCTGAAAGTGCTTTCATTTTCAACTGCCTCTCAGCTAATGGAACTTCGCTCTGACTCCACATGCATTCAACGTTGATTCTGTACTTCGACGATGGCACACATGGCCCGCACAAGCAGTTTGCTTGGACTACGGCAAACTCGCTAGGAGACTACTGTCAAACTGTGGGCTACTATAAATGTTAAATGTCGTATACTTGTAAAGCGCACAGCTGCCCCAGCAAAGGGGCGTCCCGGCGCTGTATACCGCTGGGGAACCCGTCCTGGCTTTCCCTGTTGGATGGTCCCTACTGGGAATCCCCAAGGTGGAGCCAGGCATCCCCTGCGTTGGTGGGGCCGTTGTGGAGATTAGGCAAGCTAATGCCCAGAGTTGCCGAGTGGGACCCCAGGTTAGAGTAGGCACCGAGGTGAGAATTGTCGAGTCCGCTGACCATGGTCCACGACCCTGCCGCGACGGGAATTGAACCCTGGTCCCCGGCCGACTTCTGCTCCCGGGTCTGCCGCCTCTAACCAGTGAGCCACACCACTCCACCCTATGTTGTTGCCATTTGTAGCATCTTCCCAGTCAGGGTACCCGTCAATTATGCTCCAAACATCAATACGTCTTTTTTTATCTATGTGTAACTGCGAACTCAACATTCTAATGCAGCCTCACTGCAATACACTCTTTTCATTGGAGTTGATCATGAGTCAAAAGGGGTCTTTCATTGTTAACTCACAAGACACTACAAGGTGCTAAAAGCCTGTGAAAAAAAAATAGGAGTGATAGAAATTCACAAACTGCGCTCAGGTGATAATTGGAGCAGGTGCTACAACAGGTGCATATGCTGTTTTATTAGTTACGTACTGACATAATTAGCCCTTAAAGGATGTTGTTGTCAGAATGCTGACTGAAATATTGTGTTCTAAATTTCACTCAACCGAACTGCTCCAAACACCCTAAACATATGGCCGCAATTTGTGTATCCAGAGATATTGGCTCTTTAATAGAAGAATTGGAAACTATACTAAAAACACTGTTAGGAGTCCGCATCGCAGGTCACTATCTTGTCATCGCTGGTGATTTCAATACCCCTTTTGAGCCCTTTCCACTTTTACTAGAGCTGGCTAGGGGCGGCTCCTCCATTGGGGCTGAGGAGCATCGCTCAACTGCTTTCTCGCAGTGCAAGAAGCAGAAACATAAAATGGTAAAACTACATAAAATTGTACTTTGACCATTTTATGTTTCTGCTTATTGGATTGAACTTGAGATTCAAGGTTTCTTTAATATGACGGTATGTGATTTCTTTGTCAGTTCATTGCAGCATGCGAGAAAGCAGAAGGGTATGCCTGGTTGGGGGTGGACAGGCGGATTGGGGAGGAGTGGCTTGCCCAATGTTGCGGGCCCTGACAGTTTGGTCTCCCCTTAGGCGCCCGGCTGGGCGCTGACCCAACTAATCACAAAGCTGCCATTGCAGCATTGTAATTGGGTGAGGGGAGGGAGGCTGCCTGCTTCCTGTTCAGCAGGAGAGCAGGAATACGGGACACAGCCAGGAGCTCCGACGTCACGGGACCCGGGAAGGTACGTTTCTTTAAAAAAAATATTATTTAACTTCCTCCCTGCATGAACCCCAGCGCAAACCCCCCACCGGCGAGTCATGCTAGACGAGACTGGAGCTGGCCAGGGTAGAGGACGAATGTTCGGGGATTCCAGCATATTCCAATCCTAGGGAAAATGTTAGGATGAGCTTGGATGCCTTGCAAATAGTAGGCATAACTTTGTCTTATGAACTAAGCGCATGCAGTGGCCACTCTTTTTCGGACTCCAGAGCTAAACCAACTTTTAAGAGGGGGGATTACACAAGTAATATTGAGTATGTATTGCTAAATTTTAGGGTATGGCATGAGTTGGTCGACATGGAGGTCAGTGATCTGCAGGAAAGGGTCCACTTCCCTCTCCCATTAAAACTGAAGGGGTCACAAATAAAGGACTTGTCCCGCCCTTAAATATTATCAAACACTACAACAGTTTTGACTTATAGGTATGATATTAATTGGTGGATATTTCTGGTAGGGTGCATATCCAGAAAGAGATATATGAAATGGTTGGGGGTGTACTGACAGTATTTAAAGATCTGGTATGCACACACTCTAAGATTATGGGCGTTCCTAAACACCTGTTTTGTAGATTGAACCCATTTTTTGTGAAAGAGGTCAAAGCCAATTATAAACCTCCTAAAACCCATAAAATGTTTGACCACCACTGTAGAGTTGCAACAACTGACTTGGTGAAAGCTTTAAAAAGTAATATAAGTTAGGACATCATTAGCTCCAGAAGAAATTACACCAAGTCAATCAAGACAAGCAAGAGTAAGTGGGAAGCTAAGCCATGGGAGGATTTGCTGAAAGTAGTGAGAGGGAAAGATATAAGACTGTTCTGGCACCTGGTGAACCACAAGGGAAACAGGGACCCTGCTCGCCCCGAATGTCAAATCCATGGGCGAGTGGGTTAAGCACTTCTCAGCCCTTTACACTAAGCCAGAATTCGAGAATGGCACCCTTGAGACTTTCTCTTCCACAATGGGAATAGAAAGCGAGTCAGTGAAATTCACATTAGAGGACACCCTCCAAGCACTTTCTGCAAATAAACCAGGAAACGCTCCTGTTCTCATTAGAATTCCTGCTGATATGTTCTATTCTGAACCTCTTTTCCGGGGCCCCTATATTAATCTTCTCCCCAATACAATAGCAGCTGGTGTCACTATACCCAACTCAAGGAAAGAGACAGAATTATACTGATTTTTAAAAAGGCAGCTAGACAAAATCCAGGTATCTACCCCCCTATAAGTCTCATTGATAATATCCAAATTATTCATAGCAAACAACTCCTGATAATGCTATGGGATTGGATACAGACAAATAATGTGCTGGCGCACTTCCAAGCAGGCTTCAAATCTAATACAAGTACAGTGGACAGGGTCTAACGCTTTTTGGCCACAAAGTGGAAATCAGTTGCCATCAAACGGTGGTCATTATTTGTTGCATTTGTAGACCTACATTAAACCTTGTTCCCGGTGACAAAGTCTGGGAGGTCCTTCAAAAAGCTGGAGTTTCCATCCGTATATATGGCATCTGATATAGCAACTATATACAGAAAACTTTGCTAGGGTTAGATGGGGCCCAGACGGAGAAAAAACTAGAGACATCCCAATCAGACGAAGTGTACACAAGGGATGCGTCCTGGCACCCACTTTATTTTTGTTATTTATCAATGGGTGTATTGCCTATTTTTTAGATTGCCAGAATGACTTCCCCATAAACGCTGGATCCAAGGTCCCAGTCTGCTTTTCGCAGATAACACTCTTCTCCTCTCTAAAACTGTGCAGGGTTTAAATTTCCTCCTAACGAAGATAGTTTATTCTGCAATCACTACAGCAACAAAAGTTTCAGCGCTCCGTCTATTATGTCCATGTATTTGCTTTGTTCACCTTAAGTTGGCAGGGTATGCCCAGACGTGGGCCCCTTGATCACTTTGTAACTGGATTCAAGCTAGCCGGGCTGATGAGGGGTGTTACTCCGAAACCGATCCCAGGATGCTTGTGTCCGGTCCAGGCAAGACCTGTTTCGCAGTTCGGGCTGGACTGTTCCCATGAGAAACTGCGTCAAAACTGATTTGCATATTGCTGGGTCTGAACTGGGGTGGCGAAGTGAGCTAAAGAATGATGATGGGTTTAACCCAGATCTGTGGCTGGGGGTGAGTGTTTGAAAAGTTTCAGCGCTCCATCCATCATCTCCTTGTGTTTACTACACATAAACAACAATGAAACTAAATGTATGGTATTCAGCCATCGGAAGAAAATTAGGCTATCGATCCATGTAGTTCATTTCTGACTTACAAACATCTCACCAAAAGAGGGCAGATTATGTTGCCACCTACCAAAACAATATTTAAACCCGCGCATTTCTGAATATATTCTGAGACTACACTCCGACTCCAAGTTGGCCCCTCTGACTTCTCACCTTTTTCTACCCCTGAATCCCCCAGTGTAGAGGCTGACCTAACCCTATTAGTGGAAGAGAAATGCACCCTTTCTCCAGGAAATGAAATCAGTCAATTCCTTCCATTTTTACACTAAATCACTTACAGTCCGTGAGCGGGGCCCGCCTGCAGATGTGCACAGATGTTTGGCGCGCAGACTGCTGGCTACTGATCTCGCCTCCTCATTCCCTGCAGAAAGCTCCAGCACTGACCCTCTGGCCAAGGCACTCATTCTTTCGCACCCTATCTGTACCCTTCAAGTACCTGCAACCGTGCACTGCTGCGTCATGGCTCCCGAAACAGTCAAGCCAAGCACTAAAGAAACATGCAAGGCATCAAAAAAGCTGTAACTGAATATGGCGACTGCAATTTCGTGGAAAGCACGCGGCTCAGTCAATGAGATTCCTAATATGGGCCAGAAATTCACTTTTCCTTCCCTGTTTACTTACTTTTACTGACACATTTGATATATCACCATTGGAGATACATTGCAGAGAGCTTGAATAAGTGATGCATTCATACATGTGTGCTGTCCGCAAATGCAGCACAGTGCGATAGTTAGAACTGAGTTAGAAGAAATAACCAAACTTGTATTAAAATACTTTGACATGCTTAAGCAACACATCTGTGCGCGTGGGTTCAGACACCTATCCCATGCAAAAAACAGACATACGGGAGGGAAATTATTATATAACACCAACCTGATGGAAAACCGGAGCATTAGATGACACTGTGAGAGGCCAGAAGTATTGCAAAGCAACTACAATAAAAACAGCCTCCACCCACTACTTCCAGCTAATTTTAAAACCACCTGCAGCCCAGCCAGGTTGTGATGACTTTAAGCGCATTAGCCTTGTGTGGAACTATCCTATGGGTTCCATACACAGCGGTGATTTTTTCCTTTCTTTTTGGACACTGCATCCCATTCTTCGTGGCAAGTTACTTCTGCACTCATTCATGATGAGCAAAAAAGAAAGGATGTTGCCCTGGTTGGCACCTGGGTGGTCAAAGCTTAAGGTAGGAAAGAAGGCCATTTGCAAGGCCAATAATACAACAAAATGGAGGACAAGGCCACAAATTGACCCACCTGAGCACCGGAAAAAGCACAAAAGTATGAAAGTGTCCAATGGCACTGCTGGGGGCGGCATAGAAGGGTGCTAGAATGCTCTTTACAGTCCTTGCAGCAATTTTTATCTTCTGTGATTTAGGCAATCCAAATAGTGAGCTTTTTTTTTGTTCAATATGTTTATTATTATTTTTTTTTAAAGTAAGAATTCATACAATTATGATAAAATGTAATAATAGAGGGGAATATGTACACTAATATAGAATCCATGTCAGAAGAATAACGAAATCACAAATACTACTAAATCAGAGAATATAATGTAAAAAATATTTCATATTAGAATGATAAAAAAATTAGCACAAACTTCAAAAAATATCAGAAGAGGAGAGAAAGATAGGATAGAAAGAAAAAAGAACAGAGAAAGCAGGAGAGAAGAGAAAGAGGGGACAATATATAGATAAATAAAATTATAGGTAACTGGCTGGATAAATAATTAGATAGATAAATAAATGAGTGATAACTAATAGATGGAGGCACCCGCTGCAGTGGAAAAAATACATAAATAAATAAATGAAGAAAAAAAATTAAGAAGTAGAGACAAAAGGATATTGGGCTACCAATACCTGCAAGGACAGTTTCATATACTTATCTAAAGACCTCCAAATATTATTAGAGATGGAAGGAGTACAATGTTTCTCTTAAACAGAAGTATGAGCCCCACGAAGAAACGATACCCAGGCCCACCAAGTATAATAGGACAGGAGATTAAAGGATTTCCACTCTGTTAAAATAATTTTAACAGCAATGGATATGAGGAGATCTAACAGCTGCATATCAGTATCGTCCAAGGGGAGAGGAGTACAAGTAGCCCATGGGCCCAATAAAATCGTGGGTAACGAGCGCTCCACTGAAATATCAAAGATTAGTGAAAGATGTTTCTGAATCAAATCCCAAAGGAATGTAGCAACGAGCATTAAAAACACATATGTTGACGAGTGCCTGATACCGAATTACAATAACAACAAAGATCATTGTCCCTTAATTTCATCTTGTATAAGTGAGCAGGTGTCCAATGGAGCAGATTCATAGAAAAGAATTTAGATTGCATAAGAGATGGAGCAATCCTATTCTGTAATGAAGCCTTTCCAATTAATTGCCATGACTCTTGTAAGATATGTTTGAAAATATCACTATCAAAATGATGGGACCATTTATCTTTGGTAATAGTAGCTTGAGAGGGAAGTGGCGCAGATAAAAACTTGTATATCTTCAAACCGTGTGACCTGCTCGAGACCACATAGACAAAAGTGAAATAGTAGTTGAATCTTTAGGAAGGCCAATTCTAGAAAGAGCAACCTTTAATTTTAAAAAGGTTAAAAAATCCATATTATTGAGATTATATGTGTGGGCTAAAGAAGGAAAGGGAAGAGGGTCATGGTTGGAATCATAAAGATGTTTGACCAACATCAGACCTCTATTAGCCCAGGAAGCCATCGTAAGTTAAGTAACAGGAACAATATCAACACAATTTTAGGATTATACCATAATGAGGCCCATCTTGATTTATGAATGGGCTTAGAGACTTTTTTATCAATGCATCTTAAAGCATTAATTGTGTCATAAATAATACGGCTTGAATGGGGTAGCACCAATTTAAAACCAGTTCAAAAGGAAGGGGTAGAAAGAGGTATACACAGCTCACGTTCAATATATAGCCATGGGGGGGGGGGGGTAGGGGGAATCTGATAAAAACGAAAGAGCACCCTGAGATGATAAAAGGGCAATTTGATACAGGTTCCAATCTGGAAGTTTACATCCAACCAAAATAGCTGGTTTTCTAAGATGTTTATATGCATTTCTAGCATGCTTATCACTCTATAAAAATGTTGACGTAAGTAAATCAATGTCACAGAAAAAGGATGAGGATAGTTTCACAGGCAGAATGGAGGATAATAAATTAATAATGGGGGTTATCATCATCTTAAGCGTTTGAAGTCGTCCCCACCAGGAGATGTATTTCGGAGACCAGGAGGATAGAGATCTTTTACCTTCGCTAGTATATGAGATTCATTATAAGAAATAGTATCTAAAAGATTATTACAAAACCAAATTCCTGAATATATAATTTGAGTCGACTGCCATTTAAAGCCAGCCTCACCCATGTGAGAAGGAAAACACAACGCATTAAGAGGGAACATTTCTGTCTTATCTGTGTTCAGAGTATAACCTGAAACTTGTGAAAACTCTTTAATGGTATTAGAGATAGCAGGAATGGCCGTGTAGTGATGTCCTCAGAAAAGATGAGAGCATCATCTGCATACGCAGCCGTTTTAATTGTATGTGAACCAAATCGGATGCCTTTGATATTTTCAGATTGAGTAACCAGAGGAGTGGGTCTACAGACAAAAGAAAAGAAGGGGTGATAGCAGCACCCCTGTCTAGTACCCTGGCATAGATTTTTTTTTAAAAAGGAGGACGTAGCCCCATTAACTCTGATGTTAGCTTTATGTTGCGCATATAAGGACATTACCATACTGGTAAAAGAATTGCCTGAATTATGAGATTGGAGCACTGCTTGTAAAAAGGGCCAAGACACTTTATCAAAAGCCTTTTCGGCATCAAGAGCAATTGTAGCCGATGGGAAAACAGATAACTTCGCTTTCTCAAATATATGACAAAAGGTTCAGGTATTATTTCTAGCAAGTCTTCCCTTTACAAAGCCAGTCTGAGAACCATGGATAAGACTGGGGATACTTACCTCTAAACGCTTAGCCAGGATTTTAGCAAAAATCTTAGCTTTCATATTGAGATGCGAGATTGTATGGAAATTTTTAGGGTCAGAATGATCTTTTCCTTCTTTTGGAATCACAACAATAGTAGCCTCAGCAGCTGACCCCGAAACTTTGCCTGACATTACAAAGTTATCAAAAACTCTCTTGAGATATTTTATTATTGAGGATGATAAAGTCTTGTAATATGCAATAGGATAACCATCAGGTCTTGGAGCATTCCCCGACCCAATCGTCCGAATGGCTTGAATTATCTCCTCAGACTCAATAGGTTGCCCCAGAGTAGTCATCTCTGACTACGAAATAGTATGTGTAGGGACCGAGGACAAGAATTTCTGACACACGGATAAATCACATTGATCCTTGGGGGTGTAGAGTTTTTCATAAAAATCTCGAAAGACTTGCAAGATTTCTTCAGAATGGAATTTTCTAGCACCATTGCTGTCATTAATATAGGAAATCTGAGTGGATTTAACATTCGTATTTTGATACTTTAAAGTGGCAGTCAACATCTTACCTGCTCTATTTTGAAGCAACAGGTGTTTAGATTTTTGATCCTGCACACCAATATGCGCTCTCTTAGTGACAATGGAATTATACGATTATTTCAAGTTTTTAATGTGCTGCAAGAGAGACTTATCATTAGAGCTTCTATTTAATCTCTCTTTACATTTGATCTCATCCCCCAAAGATTGTAGCGATCCTCTGATCTCGGCATTCAGTTTTGACTTTTTTTTTCTATATGGCCCCTAATTATGCATTTAAAAGCATGCCATAGAACAATTGGGGAATTCACTGAAGACTCGTTATCCTTGAAAAAATTATCAATCTCCATCATAGTTCTTGGACATCTTTGTCATCCAAAATCTCTGTATTAAGACACCATCTACGAGGACCTTGTTTATCCGCCAGAGAGAGGAGAGTAAATGAGACAGCTGCGTGATCAGAAACCCGTAGGATTATGTAACCTCCAAACGTCGGTAAGCTGATGAGAGAAGCACAGAATGAGTATTTGTTTATGTGACTTGGGAGGGTGAAATTTAAAGGCAGAATGCCTATCTAAAATAGGATCAAAAGGCAAATTAAAATCACCTCCAACAATTTTTCTAGCATTTTGCCGGATCTCAGAGAGTTTTTTATTTATTGAACGCCAAAAGAGTTGATCATCAGTGTTGGGAGCATAAATATTCATAATATATAAATCATCTGAGCCATTGGACAAGTGAGAGAGCAGTCATCTGCCATCTGTATCATGTTCAGCAGTAACGATACACAGGCCAGAGCTCTTGGAAATCATGGACACAACCCCATTCTTTTTACCAGCGGCTTCAGAACAGACAACATCCAGAACCCACTCCTTTCGCAAGAGCAAAGCTTCTTTAAAGGCAATATTAGTCTCCTGAAGAAGAACAATATCACTAGATAAGCTTTTGCAGTAATCTAGGATCTTGGACCTCTTAACAGGATGATTCCATCCATGAAGATTAAGGGAGATTACATTTAGGCCAGACCTAAAAAGACCCGACACCAACCAGATAAAAACATCTGATAACAGAGAGGGAAGACTATGCAACAAGATACCAGCTACATACATAAATAACTAGCAGTAAAAGCATAAAAAATTAGCTGCAGCAGGAATCCCGTAGGAAAAAAAGATAAAATTAGAAGTAGAAAGAGTGAGAGAAAAAAAAAGAAAGAGAAAAGATGCTCCAAAGGAAAGATGCTTGATTCCGTTCTGGGAAGGACATGGCTTTTGTAGTTCGGACTGGACTGTTCCCATGGGGCACAGGGTCAGAGCTGATTTGCATATCGCCATTGTCTAACCCAGGGTGGTGTGGAGTGCAAAAAAACGATGGATTATGACCCAGATCTTTTGACTGGGTTGAAGGTGTGACATTGATCCTCATTCGGTCCATCACCTGTTGTTTTTGCAAATCCGCTATGAGTGTACTGGGGATGCCCAGACGTGGGTCCCAGGCACTCCACACCACTGGAGTCAAGCTGATGAGAGGTGTTACCTCGAAACCGGTCCGGTCCTCGGATGCTTGATTCCGTTCTGGGAAGGACATGGCTTTTGTAGTTCGGACTGGACTGTTCCCATGGGGCACAGGGTCAGAGCTGATTTGCATATCGCCATTGTCTAACCCAGGGTGGTGTGGAGTGCAAAAAAACGATGGATTATGACCCAGATCTTTTGACTGGGTTGAAGGTGTGACATTGATCCTCATTCGGTCCATCACCTGTTGTTTTTGCAAATCCGCTATGAGTGTACTGGGGATGCCCAGACGTGGGTCCCAGGCACTCCACACCACTGGAGTCAAGCTGATGAGAGGTGTTACCTCGAAACCGGTCCGGTCCTCGGATGCTTGATTCCGTTCTGGGAAGGACATGGCTTTTGTAGTTCGGACTGGACTGTTCCCATGGGGCACAGGGTCAGAGCTGATTTGCATATCGCCATTGTCTAACCCAGGGTGGTGTGGAGTGCAAAAAAACGATGGATTATGACCCAGATCTTTTGACTGGGTTGAAGGTGTGACATTGATCCTCATTCGGTCCATCACCTGTTGTTTTTGCAAATCCGCCAAAGGAAAGAAGAGCATATAAAAAGAAAAACCCCACCAGGGGATGTCTCTAATAGACAAATTGCATGGGGAGAAAAAACGTGGAGGCACAAATACAGAGGCCAGCACTACCAGTGCAGACCGCTCGGGAAGAAATAAATAATTCATTAAGCGGCAGAACTAAAATGCACATAAATCCCATAATAACGATATTCTAATAAGATAAGAGAATAGATATTTCGGAGACTGCTAAATCTAATAGTAGAAATAGCATAATCGGATAACCTGGATACCAATAATAGATATATAAATAACAAGCTAAGACAAAAATTTGAATAAGACATCATAAATAACAATAATACATTTTAAATATAACAGGCTAAGGTAATAATCAATTAAGGTATCATAAGAAACCACAATAGGTAATATAAATAACAGGCTAAGATAATATTTGATTAAAGCATCATAAATAACAATAATACATATTAGAAAGAACAGAATAAGGCAATATTAAGTTAAGGCATCAGGAAGAACAATAAGAGATATTATAGAAACAGCCTAAGGTAATATTAGGGTAAGGCATCATAAATATCGATAGAAAATATTATAGACAATTGCCTAAGGTAATATTAAATTAAGGTATCATAAATAACAATCTTAGAAAGTATGAATAACAGCCTAAGGAAGTACT
Source organism: Lissotriton vulgaris (assembly GCF_964263255.1). Taxonomy (NCBI): domain Eukaryota; kingdom Metazoa; phylum Chordata; class Amphibia; order Caudata; family Salamandridae; genus Lissotriton; species Lissotriton vulgaris. The sequence continues at coordinate 1,091,578,250 of NC_141689.1, read as the reverse complement.
AGGTTAGAGTAGCAAAAACATAAGAGTAATATCTAATATGAATATTAGACTAAGGCATATCAAATGATCATAAGTGATGCAAAAGATATTAACGTGAAGCATTAAAAATAGCAATATAATACATTATAATTCATAACCCACTAAATCGACCAGCACTATATAAATTAATAGCAACTATGAAAAAATACTAAGGTAGATTAAAGAAATAATTACTTAGAATCAATGAGCAATAAATAAATGATAAACAATAGAGTAGAACAAATCTGATGGGTATCTAACAATTTATCATTTTAAAAAACAAAGATAAATACATATACCAACAAGAAATAAATAATATCTACCTAAAATACCAACCATGTCATAAATACATGAAGAATAAAGGAATTGATGAATATACTCCTATTATAAGAAGTACACCAACAAATATAAAGCAATATAGTAGGAAGAATAAGAGAGGAAGATACAAATGAATCGTAATAACACAAAAAAAGAATAAACACCAGCAACATAGCAAGAATGGAATGAAAGAAAAAATTCATGCAAAACGAAAAAAGAATATACAAGCAAAAGGGATAATGGGTTAAACAACCTGGATAACTGGAGAGAGAAACATCAAGTCAAAAAGATGAAAGACTGGAGCTAAGAGAAAGAGAAACTTACTTTAACATATCACATACATCAAACATATTTTCAATATGATAGTATTTATCAGGAACCGAAGATCATAATAAAAAAAAACAAGGAGCGAACAACCCTTACGCAGCGCCACTATCACACAACAGAAGAACCCATAGATGCAATATTAGCTAAATGCTAAGCAAATCTGAAAAGCATAAGGATCAAGAGGGACCCGGAAGAATTTCGGAGTCCATCTGTGTTTCTGAATGATTGTCCAAGAAAGTGGAAAGCCCTGCAGGTTCATAAAATATCTGCGGACGACGTCTATAAGTTATTTTGGAACGTGAAGGACCTGCAAAGGAGTATGGAATATCCATATCCATGAGAGGTCTACGTAGATTCCGGAAACCCTTCCGACGAATGACAGTGTCTCTGGCAAAGTCTTGCGATATTGAAATCCTGTGGCCTTCCCATTGAATTTTTTTAATCATCCGCATTTGGGCCAATATCAACTCAGTATGTTGATGTTGGAACGGTTTAAAAATCAAGGGTCTGGGAGAAGACATTCTTTTAGGTTTAAAGGTTGGAACATTGTGCACCCTCTCTATCTTGAAATCTTTGTTGAACGAGATATTCAAAGTGATCGGGATCCAAGAGAGCAAAAAATCAATCACCGAATGAGCAGATTTCTCACAATCCTCTGGCAAATCAATAATACGCAAATTACCTCTTCTATTACGATCTTCCTGTTCAGTAAGATCTCTCCTCAATGAGGCCATAGAGCGTTCCAAATTCTGAATCAGGTTAGATTGTGTATTCGTGAAGTCTTCAACATTACTTATTCGTGTCTCTGCATTTGAAACACGGATCGAAAGGTTTTTCAGTTCACTGCGAATTGCTGCCACTTCTACCTGAAGTAGATCAGTATTAGTTTTGGTGCTTTGAGCTATGTCCTGAACAGTGGTCAGTTTAAGTAATATGTCTTCCAGCATTTAGGCGGAATCAGGGTTTCCTTTAATTGGAGATTCCGGGGTAGAAGAGGATTGTTTAGGTCTTTTGAAGTGGCCTTTGGAATCTCTGTCTTTTGAAGACACACCCATGCCTTCCGCCATTGAGAAAACTCACTGACCACAAACAAATGATAATTGGTATGTAACGGTGTCCAGCAAGAAGTTACACCAATCAACAAGAGGCAGACAATAAACAGCACTAAAGAAAGGTGGCACCAAAACTAGAAAAGCCAGCACACTTGGAAGGAAGCGCAAGTGTCGTTGTACCAGAAGTGAGAAAACACGAATCCAAGGTATCACAGGACATTCATACTGAGGAGTGATAAATGACTGTCACAGGAAAAATGAGAAGTGGACATGTGGGGTTTGATCAAATAAAAAGCTTCCTGTCAGCAGTCACCATTTTGTAAAAACCTGCATATTAGAATTCTATAGCTAGGGAGCGTCACACTTCAAACTAAGTACCTGTAACACTAAGGGAAAAAAGCCCAGAACATGTCCTGATGTGTCCGTAGTAGCAGTTGCTATCTTAGGTGGCTGAAAGGCGAGAGCGACTAACATGGAGTCAAACTTGTAGAAGTGCCATTTAATAAAATATTCAGCCACACCGTGATCTCATATAATGGCCTGCCATCAAGATAACCTCAATTTGAAAGAGTCTTGTCCGCATGTGATGGGATGTAAAACACGAAGAAACAGGAGACCCATAGCCTCACACGATTAAATGCTTGCGCTGGCCGCCATTTTGATGCTGCTGCGAGGAGAATCTCACCAGCCTTTGTTGTGCTCAAGGAAGCCTTCCATACACACAGCGAGCTGCCCAGTTGCTCCTACGCTGTTCCGCCACACAAAACTGTTAACAGCTGATAACAAAATCACCCAAACATGATGAAAATATCACCGCCTGCATCGGAGTATCGACAGAGCTAAGAAGAAAGCCATCATCTTGGCTGCACGCTAAGCCAGGACCCCCAAATAGTGAGCTTTTAAATCTAGGAATTGCTTTTGCTTTTCCATATGATCTCGCCTGAGTGTTTAAGAGTGATTTACTAAGTTCTTGCAGCCTTATAGTGTTAAGAATGATCGTATAAAGAAATATTTTTACAGGGAGCCATAAGTGGGGGCTATGGAGCCATAAGTGGGGCTATGGATTATGTTGCATCACTTCCTGCAATGCACCGGGTGTCAAAGGGCTTATGATTTCACTTCCCCATCACATTCGATTTTGGCAAAATGATGGCATTGTTAGGCACAAGCTAGATGGGGGCCTCGATAGTAAAACAGGTTTTAGGATACACCCAGAACACTAAAATGATGAATGGGTCTGACGTGTTAATCCCTTCAGGTGGCTAAATGTAAGTTTTTGATCCTAATCAGTAGCAGCCGGCATAGCTCGCAGGTTTCGGGGCGGACGGGGGTGGGGGAGTAGGTGGGCGTGGGCAGGGTTGGGAGTGCGCGAGTCACAACAATTTTTTTAAAAACACCTTCCCGCCGGGTCCCACTTGTCCCTGCTCCTGCTCTCGTCTTTCAGAAATGGGAAGCACCCAGCACACAGGCTTCCCTGACCAATCACAATGCTGCAATGCAGCTTTGTGATTGGTCTGAGCACAGTGACGGTGCTCAGAAAGAGCCTGAAGGGGTGGGCATGCGCTGCATGCAGGCTGTAATGCAGCCTGCATGGAGAACAGGGAAAGTACGCATGACTGGTTTGGGCAGCCCGAGCGGGAAAGCCAAACAGTCATAGCACACTTAGGAGAGTTGTACCTTCCTCTCCTTCTCTTCATCCCCGCCCGCCCCCAAAATGCAAGCTGCCGCAGTAGGAGGAAATAGTAAAATGATAATAATATTACGTTATCATTTTATTTTTTCCTTTCTTTTCCTGCCTGAAAACAGTGGGTCGACGCTCCTCTGCCTAAGCGGAGGAGCCGCCATTGATCCTAATTTCAATTATACCAGGATTATCAGGCAGGAAAGTCAGCCTACTTTAAAGTAATACTACACCACTTGTAAACCAAGTCACTCGCACATCTAAGAAGAACTGAGGTGCACAAATGGATTTTGAAATTTGCCTTTCACTACTAGACCACATGTGCATTTTTTTCACATATATTTTAAATATTCCAAAGGAATTAAATATTCAAAAGCCTCAATATAAAGGCTTATTTCATTTCATGTAAAAAAATACCTAGTTACATTATTTTCTGAAATGTAATACTTCCACAAGACAAGTGCAATGAAATGAGAGGATGCAAATGTCTAAAGTAGTGCCGCAACCATGGAGTGCGAGTGTACTTTTCTTCTCTCATTCAAACTATATTAGAATTAAGAGGTAATAGCAACATAGTTTAAAACCATTACCATGACATGCAATTTTACCTAAGTGTGATTTTTACCACATTGCAATTTTTGGAGGTCCGAATGGGGAATAACATGTGTATGCAGATTTATTATGCCAGATTTCTGCACATTTTACCTGTTACCAACCACCCTTCCCTAAGCGATTCAAGTAGTCCTGACCTCTTATTCAAATAACAGGGACACACCAAGACCTCTGAAGGACCAGGACAAACCTGCCAAGCCAATCTGACCAAGGTGTGTTGCCGCTAGGCAAAATAATCAGGTTTCTCCTGCTCAGAGCATTTTCATGATAGCCAACCCTTAGCAGAAGGACACTGCGAATAAGGTATCTGGCTCTGGGTTCAGCTCTGAGACCTACACTCTTTAATATCTCTAATATTTAATTGGCCCTATTAGCCTTTCTGATCTAGCACTTTGGCTTTACCTTCTTTGCTTATGCAGATGACTCGAATTATTTTAAGATTGAGAAGTGATATCAAACTGCAGAAAGCTAAATTTAAATTATGTCTGAAGCTAATTTCGTCCTGGATGAATGCAATCTCACTGAGGCTGAACACTTCTGAAACAGAGATTCTAGTATTTGGGGACGCATTTCTGAAATTACTTTGACCTATTTATTCAAGCAAAAAATGCTACAGAAAATTCTGTCTTGTACCCCTGTTGACCTAAGGAAGAGTGTGATTCAATTGTCTTCATGACCAGAATCGACTACTTGAATTCCATCTTACTGGGACTTTCCCAGACTGAACTTACCTACTTACAAACTATATTAAACGTAGCAGCCCATCTTCTACGTGGCCCTTAAAGATGCTCTCATACCTCCCACCACCTACCCAAGCTCCACTGGCTGAGGACAGAAAAAGGCTCTTTACATCTGCCACCATGCCGTGCAGGGTCAGCAACCAGAATATATTAAACAACTGTTCCCACACTACTCCCCCGCTCGCGCTTGCGCTGCCTTCTCAAATCCCTCTTCTGAAGCTGCGTTGGTAAAGATTGGAGACAGATCCGTCAGCTTCATCACAACCAAGGCCTGGAATGAAATTCCTCCATCTTTAAGATCGACTACCATTCACTTAAACCTCAGGAAACTACTAAAAAACGACCTATTTACTCAATAACTAGTCACTGCCTTGTTACAAAGAGATCCCTTAGTGCAAGAACGTCCTCTTGGGTAACTGTGGCACTTTACAAACATTATCATTCAGTCATTCATTCAAGAAAATGCAAAATGTGTAGTCCCTCACTATTAACAGCTGATGGCAGTTTTCAACATGCGGGGCATTTGCAGTTTCCAAGATGCAACTCTCCTGTGCTTTAAACTGCTTTTAACCTCTCTTTTCCAGATACAATTTTGTATACCCCTGTTATCTAATGAATCAAGTTCCCACACATATTCACAGTTTGGATTTCATTGCAAAAAATAGAGTTTGGCTTCATTTTCCATATGTAGCAAGGTTGAAGTTCACTGGGCAGTTTCTTTATATCAAGATATGACTGCTCAGAAGAAGTTTCAATGATTCAGAAAAGGGGGTGGTGATGAACAGAGTGTCTGAATTAAGCAGACCACTCTTACCCAGTCCAAAGATCAGGGCTTGATCCATCACTGTTTTTTAGCTCACTGCACTATCCCAGCTCAGAACTTGGCTATATGCAAATTAGTCTGACCCTGGCCCAGTGCATCATGGGAACAGGGCAGACTAAACTACCAAGCCAATTCTTCACCAGAAAGGAGACAAGCTACCGGGGACCGGTTTCTGGCATTTCAGCCGTCTTCGGCCCGGCTTGCTTGAATCCTGATGGTGCAATGAGCAAGGGACTCACATCTGAGTATACCCTTCCACGCTTATGGTGGACAAAAATGATTCAGAAAAGGGGGTGGTGATAAACAGAGTGTCTGAATTAAGAAGACCACTCTTACCCAGTCCAAAGATCAGGGATTGATCCATCACCGTTTTTTAGCTCACTGCACCATCTCAGCTCAGAACTTGGCTATATGCAAATTAGTCTGACCCTGGCCCAGTGCATCATGGGAACAGGGCAGACCAAACTACCAAGCCAATTCTTCACCAGAAAGCAGACAAGCTACCGGGGACCGGTTTCTGGCATTTCAGCCGTCTTCGGCCCGGCTTGCTTGAATCCTGATGGTGTAATGTGCAAGGGACTCAAATCTGAGTATACCCTTCCACGCTTATGGTGGACAAAAAGGATTCAGAAAAGGGGTTGGTGATGAACAGAGTGTCTGAATTAAGCAGACCACTCTTACCCAGTCCAAAGATCTGGGCTTGATCCATCACCGTTTTTTAGCTCACTGCACCATCCCAGCTCAGAACTTGGCTATATGCAAATTAGTCTGACCCTGGCCCAGTGTATCATGGGAACAGGGCAGACCAAACTACCAAGCCAATTCTTCACCAGAAAGGAGACAAGCTACCGGGGACCGGTTTCTGGCATTTCAGCCGTCTTCGGCCCGGCTTGCTTGAATCCTGATGGTGCAATGAGCAAGGGACTCACATCTGAGTATACCCTTCCACGCTTATGGTGGACAAAAATGATTCAGAAAAGGGGGTGGTGATGAACAGAGTGTCTGAATTAAGCAGACCACTCTTACCCAGTCCAAAGATCAGGGCTTGATCCATCACTGTTTTTTAGCTCACTGCACCATCCCAGCTCAGAACTTGGCTATATGCAAATTAGTCTGACCCTGGCCCAGTGCATCATGGGATATGGGCAGACCAAACTACCAAGCCAATTCTTCACCAGAAAGGAGACAAGCTACAGGGGAACAGTTTCTGGCATTTCAGCCGTCTGCGGCCCGGCTTGCTTGAATCCTGATGGTGCAATGAGCAAGGGACTCACATCTGAGTATACCCTTCCACGCTTATGGTGGACAAAAATGATTCAGAAAAGGGGGTGGTGATGAACAGAGTGTCTGAATTAAGCAGACCACTCTTACCCAGTCCAAAGATCAGGGCTTGATCCATCACCGTTTTTTAGCTCACTGCACTGTGAGAAGTTGGCCCGATATGCAACGTTCGCTATTCTAGCGACCGCTATGTATCGTTCCAACGACCCTTATGGTGTTTGGTTGTAAGTCAACCTATAGACCAGCTATCCTAGTAGCGTGGATACGAGCAGTCTAAGGCTAAAGACTCGAGAGGGCGTGTTAAGCCAGCTGTTTACCACACATGTACCCCTTGAATACCAAGTGAAAGGACACCACACAAGTGTTATGAAAATAAACAGGATATTTATTAAGAATCACAACAGCCCTGTACTCTTTATGAGGACAGGGTACTAAGCACAAACCAAATCTCTTTAGCAAATACTTCAAGTGCACAATTAAAACAAGTGTCCGGGGACACGGAAAGGTTAAGGTCTCGGGCGGACCCGATAAGGCAAGTCGGAAGCGAGGGACTCGGGACCCTAGAGTAAGGAGGCTATGCAGGCACCGAAATGCCGAGTTACCTAGCCACGAGGGCTGCGGCTGCACAAGTCTTACAGGCGTCGGGGTCTTCGCTGACGAGCCAGGAGCCGGAAGAAAGGAGTTGCTGAATAGTTCGTAGAGATCCAAGCCTGGATCGGAGATTGATGAAACCTGAAAGCAGAGGGGACCAAGTTCGTACTACTAGCCAGTAGTCAGAGGGTACCAGGAAGGCACCGGTTGGCCGTCACCTCGACCAGGTGAGTGGGCGATGCTAGGCTCTGCAGTCTCACGGACCAGGAGGCGTTGTCGGCGACCACGGTGGAGGTGCGAGCTGTCCCACGAAGGATGATGCTGTCGGCGTCGCTGGGCCCAGGATGGGGCAACAAGCCTTGGCAGATCTCAGGGCCACGTGGTGGGCCTAAGATGGCGTCTTGAGTGGACCAGGAGGGTCCGGGGTGCTTCTCGCAAGGATGGAAGCAAGGGCCAGTCTGGAGCAACCAGACCAGCAGTGATGATTCTCGGATGTCGTCACAGAAGGGCACAAGCCAGCGGCGAGTGACCAGACAACGTGCTGAGCAGCGAGCAGAAGGGCCCCACGCAGATCGTGGAGATGCTGGGAGACTGCACTTCGGTGCTAGAGCGGCTCAGGGTCGGGGCTTCTCGGACCCCAGAGCACTCACCAGAGAGTTACCTCGATGGTCGTGCTGGTTTGTAAGAGCGTGCAGGTTCTGATGATGGCCGGTCCCTCGAGGTCTCGTCGCACCCACAGATCACAGCTGAGCTGATGACGTGGGTAGAGGTCAGAGGTGCCAGGGAAGCCGGTTCTCGTCGAGCTGGGCCGTCGGATCCTTGAGGAAGGACTTGCAGCAAACCGCAGAGTTCTTAGATGGTGCCCGCTGATGCAGGGTGACTACTCCTTAGCCACAAGGGAGAAATCTTGAGAAGAGTCTTGAGTGTCCTTTCGTAGAAAGTAGTTCTTGATTCAAAGATGATCTAATTTGGAAGGGTCCCCGCTCCGGTCTTTATCCTAAAGAAAGGGGCGGGTACATGACTAGGTCCTGCCCTAAGGGTGGGACCAGGAAGGGGGGTAGTTACGCCCCTCTCCCCTGCCGGACTTTCCCCAGGCCAGGGCTGTCGCCCCTGGAACTGGTTCTAACCGGCAGATGCGTAGTGAGCACCGGGGTGCCACTCCGCAGTCACCTTCTCGCCAAAGCCCTACCTACCCAGAATACACAAACCCTGTCTGGGACGGTGCGAACAGCGCCCTCGACAGGAAACCCTTTGTCCAAGTGCTCCTCGCTGGAAGGACTCCCAGCAGCAGGAGGTCAGACTCGTGTCTGTGGTGGCAGCATCCATTTTGTGGAGCTGAGGCTTCAGTTAACTTTAACCGGGGTTCACAGTTACGTACATGTCGTGTCCCTCTAGAAGGGTGGGATGCTAACCTCATCGCCAGAATTGGTGAGAGGGCAGCACCCCGATTCGTATGACACCTTACTCGACATGCCTTGATAACGCGACACCGGAGTTACCGATATGGTACGCGTTATCATGGAACAGCTATTGGGTCTTGATTCCGCAAGCTGCAACCGGGCTCGGCTCGGGCCTGAACCTAGCTCACACGAGCCCACGCACTCTGCCTTCAGGATTGTCAAGGCCTGCCATAGGAGTGACTGATAGGAACTCGGGTGTCCATTGTATGGTTAGATATAGAGCTACTATACCTAAAGCGAAGGGTGGTTACACGTCTTCGCCCCAGCTGTCGTGCAGCCAGTTGTGTCAAATTTAGGAGGCCAGCCAGGGGTGGCATAATACATGCTTCAGCCCCTGGTGGCCCTGGGTACACCTATGCCCTGCGTTACGGGGTCTGATAAGGTGGCCCAGTACCAATTGGTAAATGCACCTAGGGTACATATCTTTATTTAGAAAGAGAACAGCCAGGCTGTGGGTCTGATTAGCGGGCCCACAGCCAGAGAAAGTCGTAAACCAGTGAAACAAAAGCAAAAAATCTGGGTGATCATAGGATTGCAGACCCTACTCTCCTACATGACCCCCCCCCAAACGTCGGAACAATAAGCTAACCTTGACCAGGTGAGTCTTCTTGTTCTAAGTGGAAATATCTGGAGAGCCCATCGGCATTGCCATGATCAGTACCAGGTCTATGTTCCACTGTAAAGTCCATCCCCTGTAGGGAAATGGACCACCTAAGCAGTTTGGGGTTTTCACCCTTCATCTGATTTAGCCACAAGAGGGGCTTATGGTCGGTCTGAATCTTGAAGTGAGTGCCAAACAAGTATGGCCTCAGCTTCTTCAGGGCCCAAACCACAGCAAAGGCCTCCCTCTCAATAGCTGACCAATTCTTCTCTCTAGGGGTCAGCCTTCTGCTTATAAAAGCAATGGGCTGGTCTTGACCATCAAAATTCAGTTGAGAAAGAACAGCTCCCACACCCAACTCAGAAGCATCTGTTTGGACAATGAATGGTTTGGAGTAGTCCGGACTCTTGAGGATAGGCGCCGTGCACATGGCCTGCTTTAGGTCATCGAATGCTTTTTGACAGCTCGCTGTCCACTGAACCTTTTTTGGCATTTTCTTACTTGTCAGTTCGTTTAATGGTGTCACAATGGAACCATAGTTCCTGACAAACTTCCGGTAGTAACCAGTCAGGCCCAAGAAAGCTCGAACCTGAGTCTGGGTGGTTGGAGGAGCCCAGTCCCTGATTGACTGTATCTTGCTCTCCAGTGGCTGAACCTGACCTCCACCTACAAGGTGGCCCAGGTATACAACCTGTGTCTGCCCTATCTGGCACTTGGTGGCCTTGATAGTGAGACCTGCTGCTTGCAGTGCCTCTAACGTCTTCCGCAGGTGGACCAGGTGATCCTCCCAGGTGGAGCTAAAGACAGCGATATCGTCAAGATACGCCGCACAGAAGTCATCCAGCCCAGTAAGGACTTGATTCACCAACCGTTGGAAGGTGGCAGGTGCATTTTTCAGACCGAAGGGCATCACCACGAACTGATAATGCCCACCAGGGGTTGAAAATGCGGTTTTAGGCTTGGCGTCCTCAGCTAACCTGATTTGCCAATACCCAGCTGTCAGGTCAAACGTACTTAGGTAGTTGGCCGAAGCCAATCTATCGATAAGCTCGTCTGCCCTTGGTATTGGGTGGGCGTCAGTCTTAGTGACTGCATTGAGACCCCTGTAGTCTACGCAAAACCTCATCTCTCTCTTACCACCCTGGGTGTGAGGTTTCGGCACTAGAACTACGGGACTAGCCCAAGGGCTATCCGAGGGTTCAATGACTCCCAGCTCCAACATTTTCTGCACTTCACTCTTGATGCAGTCTCTAACGTGATCAGGCTGCCTGTAGATTTTACTCTTCACGGGCAGGCTGTCACCAGTGTCAACCTCATGGGTGCACCAATCGGTCTGGCTGGGTGTTAGAGAAAACATATGTCTGAAAGACTGAAGAACCTGTTTACAGTCTCTCTGTTGATGTTCGGAGAGGCTGCCACAAAAGACAACACCATCTACCGATCCATCGTCAGGGTTCTGAGTGAGCAGGTCGGGGAGAGGGTCGCTCTCCTCCTCCTGTCCCTCATCTAGGGCCATGAGCAAACTCATGTCCTTCCTGTCGACATATGCTTTTAGCCTGTTGACATGAAGCACCCTGTGGGGGCTCCGGGGAGTTCCCAGGTCGACCAGGTAGGTGACCTCTCCCTTTTTCTCCAGGATGGTGTAGGGCCCGGACCATTTGTCCTTGAGTGCTGCTGGGGCCACTGGCTCCAGCACCCACACCTTCTGTCCGGGCTGATAAACAGTCAAGACAGCCTTTTGGTCATGCCAAGCTTTCTGGAGTTCTTGGCTGGCCTTAAGGTTTTCAGATGCTCTTTCCATGTATTCAGCCATCCGCGAGCGGAGGCCGAGCACATAGTCCACTATGTTGGCTGCAGGCTTTTTGAGAGGTCTCTCCCATCCTTCCTTCACCAAACACAGGGGTCCCCTTACAGGATGCCCGTACAAAAGTTCAAAAGGCTGTAGCCAACCCCCTTCTGCGGGACTTCTCTGTAGGCGAACAAGAGGCAGGGGATCAGGACGCCCCATCTACGCCGAAGCTTTTCCGGTAGTCCATGAATCATCCCTTTTAGGGTCCTGTTGAATCTCTCAACAAGCCCATTGCATTGTGGATGATAGGGTGTAGTGAACTTGTAGTTAACACCACATTCCTTCCACATAGCAGTTAAGTAGCTCGACATAAAGTTTGCACCTCTGTCGGAGACGACCTCCTTAGGGAAGCCCACTCTGGAGAACACTCCAACTAGGGCTCTTGCCACAACAGGTGCTGTAGTGGTCCTAAGGGGAATAGCTTCAGGATACCTGGTGGCATGATCCACTACCACCAGTATAAACTTGTGCCCTGACGCTGTAGGTGGTTCCATGGGACCGACGATGTCGATCCCCACCCGTTCAAAGGGTACCCCCACCACAGGCATTGGTATAAGGGGGGCCTTTGTCGTGCCACCTGACTTACCACTGGCTTGGCAAGTGACACAGGAGCGGCAAAACTCCTTGGTATCTTCGTTCATGTGAGGCCAGTGAAAGTGTGAGACAAGCCTGTCCCACGTTTTCGTCTGGCCTAAGTGACCTGCTAAGGGAATCTCGTGGGCCAAGGTAAGTAGGAAACCACGCTGAGACAAGGGTACAACCAGCCTCCTGGTCATGCCAGGCTTGGGGTCTCTTGACTCAGTGTACAGGAGTCCATCTTCCCAGTATACCTTGTGGGTACCTGTGGCGTTCCCAGCAGCCTCAGCAGCAGCCTGCTGTCTGAGGGGTTCAAGAGAAGGGCAGTCTAACTGGTCCTTCCCCAGGTCTTCCCTTGAGGGTCCCCCTGAACCCAAGAATTCAACTTGATCAAGTTCGAATTCCCTAGGCTCAGTTTCCCGCAATTCCTGTAGGTCAGCCTCCTCTGAGACTTGATCCTCGACCTGGGGCAAGGGGGAAGGCGCAGCCTTAACCCTACTGCTCTTTTTCTTGGGAGGTGTCTGGTCCGTTGTTCCAGGATCCAGCACCTGCTCAGTGGGGCATTTCCTGACCTGTGACCTAGTCACAGCGAACACATGTGCTGGCAAACCTAACATTTCCATGTGAGTCCGGTGCTCCACTTCTGACCATTGTGACGACTCCAAATCATTGCCCAACAAACAATCCACTGGGAGGTCTGTACTAACTACAACCTTCTTTTGGCCAGTTACCCCTCCCCAGGAGAAAGCTACAATTGCCATACTGTGATTGGTAGTGACATTGCTTGCATTGGTCACCAAGAATTCTGTACCTGGCATGATCTGTCCAGGGTCCACAAAGTTAGGCGTCACCATGGTGACGCTGGCACAAGTGTCCCTATAGGCCTGAGCCATCTTTCCATTTATGAAAGGCGTCTGTCGGTATTTGCCCAAAGTATTGGGGCTTACGTCAGGGGATACGTCCGCGTCCCCTGTACTGACAAGGACAGCCTGAGTGAGTGTGCCAACTAAGTTGTCACGCCCCTCAGAACCCAGGGTTAACCCTACTAAACCCTTGGGAGGCGCACTACCACTGCTGGCTGTACTAGGGGGCACAGGTCCCTTAGGGGCTGCAGTGGCAGGAGTCTGCCCTCCTCCTTTCTTGGTGCACTCACTAAACCAGTGAGATTTACTTTTACAGTACTGGCACCATCTTTTGGATTGGCCTTCTTTCTTCTTTTGGGGAGCCTGACCCCCACCCTCTTTGGGTTGTTGGGGACCTGTCGAAGACTTCTGGTCACTTTGTTCCCCTTTAGAATCTTTACCCTTCTGGTCTGCTTTCTTCTGACCACCTTGATTCTGGCCCTGGTTCTGTTTAACTCTTGTACGAACCCATCTGTCTGCCTTCTTTCCCAATTCTTGGGGAGAGGTCAGATCCGAGTCGACAAGATGCTGATGCAACAACTGGTTCTGACAATTGTTTAAAATTTGTTCTCTCATCATCAAATTATACAATCCTTGATAATCAGTAACCTTACTGCCCAGCAACCAGCCCTCAAAAGCCTTAGTGGCACAATCGACAAAATCAGACCAATCTTGAGACTGCGTTTTCTGGGTATCCCTGAACAGCACCCTGTACTGCTCAGTGGTTAGGCCGAACCCTTCAACAAGTGTATTTTTCAAGATTTGGTAATTGTTAGCATCCTCCACCCTTGTGGTGAGGAGCTTGTCTCTTCCTTTTCCTTCAAAGGAGAGCCACAAGATAGCTGCCCACTGACTCTGGGGAACACCCTGCACAGTGCAGGCCCTCTCCAAAGCAGTAATCCATTTGTGGATGTCGTCCCCTTGTTTAAAGGGGGGCACTATCTTACCAAGGTGTTTCGTATCGAAACTCTTTTCCCTATTACTAGGTACATTGCTGCCACCAGTGGGGACTGCCCCACTTAACTGTTGCTCTCTAGCAAAGGCAAGCCTCTCTTTGGCTAGGGCAAGTTCTTCCCTTTCAATCCTTAGATTGGCTGCCCTTTCCTTAGCTTCGTACACTCTCCTCTGAGGGGACGTCATCCCTCTCTGAGACGAGTTGTGAGAGCCATTGGTTTGAAGGGATCTGCCAGAGCCTCTTGACAGAGATCTGGCTCGTCCATTCCCAATGTTAAGCTGACCTGATAGTGGCCCCAGGGGTCCCCCAGTACCGCTATCATGTTTGCTTAAGTTGGACCTGCTTAGTCTGATGACTTCTACCTGTCCCTTATCTGCCTCGTCCCCAGAGAGATCCTCATCCTCATCCTCCTCCACATCTTCGTTCTCAGTTGCGAGGTAGATGAGGTCAGGATCGTCCCGGGTTCCCTCGAGGGGAGGCATGTCTCCTTCTGGATTAGAAGAGCTACGAAGTTTCTCAGCTCTTCTGGCATCATAAGTCTCCAAGAGACCAATCAGAAAGGACGTTGTGGGGTTAGACCCCTGCTGAATCTTCCTGGAGTGACACAGTCGTCTTAACTCCTTGAAGCTCAGCACAGTATATCCTGAAGGGATGACCTGTGGAGGGTCAACTGACACAAGGGGAGACCCAGAGTTTCCTCCTTTGTCCGACATACTGTTTCTAGTGTGGTGTAAGTGATGCACCTACCTACACTACGTGTTTACCTACTGTACCCTTGCTAAGAGTTGTAGCCAAGGTGTGCTAAGCCTTGAGGAGCTACAACAGCTGGTTCAGTAGAACTCAGAGTATTCTAAGCTTTAGTTATATGTACTAACAGTACTTGTGCGATCTTTCAACAAGATATTCTTAGGATACGTGTGGTAAAACAACAGCAAGCTCAAATCCCAACCGCTGCTCACCAATGTGAGAAGTTGGCCCGATATGCAACGTTCGCTATTCTAGCGACCGCTATGTATCGTTCCAACGACCCTTATGGTGTTTGGTTGTAAGTCAACCTATAGACCAGCTATCCTAGTAGCGTGGATACGAGCAGTCTAAGGCTAAAGACTCGAGAGGGCGTGTTAAGCCAGCTGTTTACCACACATGTACCCCTTGAATACCAAGTGAAAGGACACCACACAAGTGTTATGAAAATAAACAGGATATTTATTAAGAATCACAACAGCCCTGTACTCTTTATGAGGACAGGGTACTAAGCACAAACCAAATCTCTTTAGCAAATACTTCAAGTGCACAATTAAAACAAGTGTCCGGGGACACGGAAAGGTTAAGGTCTCGGGCGGACCCGATAAGGCAAGTCGGAAGCGAGGGACTCGGGACCCTAGAGTAAGGAGGCTATGCAGGCACCGAAATGCCGAGTTACCTAGCCACGAGGGCTGCGGCTGCACAAGTCTTACAGGCGTCGGGGTCTTCGCTGACGAGCCAGGAGCCGGAAGAAAGGAGTTGCTGAATAGTTCGTAGAGATCCAAGCCTGGATCGGAGATTGATGAAACCTGAAAGCAGAGGGGACCAAGTTCGTACTACTAGCCAGTAGTCAGAGGGTACCAGGAAGGCACCGGTTGGCCGTCACCTCGACCAGGTGAGTGGGCGACGCTAGGCTCTGCAGTCTCACGGACCAGGAGGCGTTGTCGGCGACCACGGTGGAGGTGCGAGCTGTCCCACGAAGGATGATGCTGTCAGCGTCGCTGGGCCCAGGATGGGGCAACAAGCCTTGGCAGATCTCAGGGCCACGTGGTGGGCCTAAGATGGCGTCTTGAGTGGACCAGGAGGGTCCGGGGTGCTTCTCGCAAGGATGGAAGCAAGGGCCAGTCTGGAGCAACCAGACCAGCAGTGATGATTCTCGGATGTCGTCACAGAAGGGCACAAGCCAGCGGCGAGTGACCAGACAACGTGCTGAGCAGCGAGCAGAAGGGCCCCACGCAGATCGTGGAGATGCTGGGAGACTGCACTTCGGTGCTAGAGCGGCTCAGGGTCGGGGCTTCTCGGACCCCAGAGCACTCACCAGAGAGTTACCTCGATGGTCGTGCTGGTTTGTAAGAGCGTGCAGGTTCTGATGATGGCCGGTCCCTCGAGGTCTCGTCGCACCCACCGATCACAGCTGAGCTGATGACGTGGGTAGAGGTCAGAGGTGCCAGGGAAGCCGGTTCTCGTCGAGCTGGGCCGTCGGATCCTTGAGGAAGGACTTGCAGCAAACCGCAGAGTTCTTAGATGGTGCCCGCTGATGCAGGGTGACTACTCCTTAGCCACAAGGGAGAAATCTTGAGAAGAGTCTTGAGTGTCCTTTCGTAGAAAGTAGTTCTTGATTCAAAGATGATCTAATTTGGAAGGGTCCCCGCTCCGGTCTTTATCCTAAAGAAAGGGGCGGGTACATGACTAGGTCCTGCCCTAAGGGTGGGACCAGGAAGGGGGGTAGTTACGCCCCTCTCCCCTGCCGGACTTTCCCCAGGCCAGGGCTGTCGCCCCTGGAACTGGTTCTAACCGGCAGATGCGTAGTGAGCACCGGGGTGCCACTCCGCAGTCACCTTCTCGCCAAAGCCCTACCTACCCAGAATACACAAACCCTGTCTGGGACGGTGCGAACACCGCCCTCGACAGGAAACCCTTTGTCCAAGTGCTCCTCGCTGGAAGGACTCCCAGCAGCAGGAGGTCAGACTCGTGTCTGTGGTGGCAGCATCCATTTTGTGGAGCTGAGGCTTCAGTTAACTTTAACCGGGGTTCACAGTTACGTACATGTCGTGTCCCTCTAGAAGGGTGGGATGCTAACCTCATCGCCAGAATTGGTGAGAGGGCAGCACCCCGATTCGTATGACACCTTACTCGACATGCCTTGATAACGCGACACCGGAGTTACCGATATGGTACGCGTTATCATGGAACAGCTATTGGGTCTTGATTCCGCAAGCTGCAACCGGGCTCGGCTCGGGCCTGAACCTAGCTCACACGAGCCCACGCACTCTGCCTTCAGGATTGTCAAGGCCTGCCATAGGAGTGACTGATAGGAACTCGGGTGTCCATTGTATGGTTAGATATAGAGCTACTATACCTAAAGCGAAGGGTGGTTACACGTCTTCGCCCCAGCTGTCGTGCAGCCAGTTGTGTCAAATTTAGGAGGCCAGCCAGGGGTGGCATAATACATGCTTCAGCCCCTGGTGGCCCTGGGTACACCTATGCCCTGCGTTACGGGGTCTGATAAGGTGGCCCAGTACCAATTGGTAAATGCACCTAGGGTACATATCGTAATTTAGAAAGAGAACAGCCAGGCTGTGGGTCTGATTAGCGGGCCCACAGCCAGAGAAAGTCGTAAACCAGTGAAACAAAAGCAAAAAATCTGGGTGATCATAGGATTGCAGACCCTACTCTCCTACATGCACCATCCCAGTTCAGAACTTGGCTATATGCAAATTAGTCTGACCCTGGCCCAGTCCATCGTGGGAACAGGGCAGACCAAACTACCAAGCCAATTCTTCACCAGAAAGGAGACAAGCTACCGGGGACCGGTTTCTGGCATTTAAGCCGTCTTTGGCCCGGCTTGCTTGAATCCTGATGGTGCAATGAGCAAGGGACTCACATCTAAGTATACCCTTCCACGCTTATGGTGGACAAAAATGATTCAGAAAAGAGGGTGGTGATGAACAGAGTGTCTGAATTAAGCAGACCACTCTTACCCAGTCCAAAGATCAGGGCTTGATCCATCACCGTTTTTTAGCTCACTGCACCATCCCAGCTCAGAACTTGGCTATATGCAAATTAGTCTGACCCTGGCCCAGTGCATCATGGGAACAGGGCAGACCAAACTACCAAGCCAATTCTTCACCAGAAAGGAGACAAGCTACCGGGGACCGGTTTCTGGCATTTCAGCCGTCTTCGGCCTGGCTTGCTTGAATCCTGATGGTGCAATGAGCAAGGGACTCACATCTGAGTATACCCTTCCACGCTTATGGTGGACAAAAATGATTCAGAAAAGGGGGTGGTAATGAACAGAGTGTCTGAATTAAGCAGACCACTCTTACCCAGTCCAAACATCAGGGCTTGATCCATCACCGTTTTTTAGCTCACTGCACCATCCCAGCTCAGAACTTGGCTATATGCAAATTAGTCTGACCCTGGCCCAGTGCATCATGGGAACAGGGCAGACCAAACTACCAAGCCAATTCTTCACCAGAAAGGAGACAAGCTACCGGGGACCGGTTTCTGGCATTTCAGCCGTCTTCGGCCCGGCTTGCTTGAATCCTGATGGTGCAATGAGCAAGGGACTCACATCTGAGTATACCCTTCCACGCTTATGGTGGACAAAAATGATTCAGAAAAGGGGGTGATGATGAACAGAGTGTCTGTCAAGTCAAGTCAAGTCAGAGAATTTATATAGCGCACTGCCTACCCAGAGGGTCTCAAGGCGCTAAGAAAGGGGAGGAGGATTACTTGTCAAATATCCATGTTTTAAGTTGCTTTCTGAATGCTAGGTGGTTCTGGGTGAGGCGAAGGTACGCGGGGAGTGAGTTCTATGTTTTAGCAGCCAGGTAAGAGAAGGATCTGCCTCCCATGGTGGTCTTGTTGATGCGAGGTACAGTGGCGAGGGCTTGGCTGGAAGAACGTAGTTGGCGGGAGGGGGTGTAGAAGGACAGTCGTGAGTTGAAGCAGTCTGGTCCGATGTCGTAGAGTGATTTGTGTGCGTGGGTTAGCAGTCGGAAAGTGATTCTCTTATTGACGGGTAGCCAGTGGAGGTCTTTCAGGTGACCAGAGATGTGTTCGTTGCGCGGGATGTCTAATATGATTCTGGCTGAGGCGTTTTGGATTCGTTGGAGTTTCTTCTGGAGTTTAGCGGTAGTACCTGCGTAGAGGGTGTTTCCGTAGTCCAGTCGGCTCGTGACTAGAGCATGGGTGACTGTTTTCCTTGTTTCGGTGGGGATCCAGCGAAATGTTTTCCTGAGCATGCGAAGAATGTTGAAGCAGGATGAGGATACGGCGCTGACTTGTCTGTTCATTGAAAGTGAAGAATCCAGGATCACGCCTAGGTTCCGTGCGTGGTCTGTCGGGATGGGTGCTTTTCCAACGGCTTCCGGCCACCAAGAGTCGTCCCATGCAGAGGGGGATGTACCTAATATGAGGACTTCTGTTTTGTCTGAGTTCAGTTTCAGACGGCTTTGTTTCATCCATTCGGCAACTTCTTTCATTCCTTCGTGTAGGTTAGATTTGGCGGTGCTGGGGTCATTGGTGAGAGAAAGGATTAGTTGAGTGTCATCCGCGTAAGAGATGATGTTGAGGTTGTGTTGGCGGGCGATGGCCGCGAGGGGGCTCATGTATACGTTGAAGAGGGTGGGGCTGAGTGAGGATCCTTGTGGTACGCCACAGATGACTTCAGTGGCCTCGGACTTGAATGGTGGGAGGCGGACTCTCTGGGTTCTTCCGGTGAGGAACGAGGTGATCCATTCAAGTGCTTTTCCTTGTATTCCGATGTTATTGAGGCGTTGTAACAGGGTGCTGTGGCAGACTGTGTCGAATGCTGCAGAGAGGTCGAGGAGGATGAGGGCGACTGTGTCTCCATTGTCCAGTAGAGTTCGAATGTCGTCTGTTGCTGCGATGAGGGCGGTCTCAGTGCTGTGTTTTGCTCGGAAGCCAGATTGTGAGGAGTCGAGGGATTTGTTGGCTTCGAGGAAAGCGGCGAGCTGGTTGTTGACGGCTTTCTCGATGACTTTGGCCGGGAAAGGAAGGAGCGAAATGGGGCGGTAATTTCTTAGTTCGGTGGGGTCCGCTGTGGGTTTTTTCAGAAGGGCGGTGAGTTCAGCGTGTTTCCAGTCTTCCGGGAAGGTGGCGGAGTTGAAGGAGCAGTTGATGACGTCTCGGAGGTGGGGTGCGATGATGGAGTCTGCTTTGTTGAAGATGTGGTGAGGACATGGATCTGTGGGGGATCCTGAGTGGATGGAGTTCATCAGGCGGATGGTGTCCTCAGTGGAGATTGGGTTCCAGTTGTTAAGGGTGTTCACGGGGGGAGAGTGTTCAGCAGATGGTTAGGTGGGTTGGTCTCCGGGTTGGTTGTCGAAGCTGTTGTGGATGTCTGCAATCTTGTTGTGGAAAAATGAGGCTAGGGAGTCGCAGAGGGCTTGGGAGGGGGTGATGTCGTTGGAGTTGGCCGAGGGGTTGGAAAATTCCTTGACGATGTTGAAAAGTTCCTTGCTGTTGTGGGCGTTGTTGTCAAGTCGATCCTTGAATGCTGTTTTCTTGGCCTTTCGGATTAGTTGGTGGTGAGTGCGGGTGGCGTTTTTGAAGGCGTCCTTGGTGCTAGAGGTTGGGTCTTTTTTCCAGGCCTTTTCAAGGGAGCGGCAGAGTTTCTTGGACTTCTTAAGATCATCGTTGAACCATGAGGCCTTCTTGCTGCCAGGTTTGCTTTGACGTTTTTTCAGTGGTGCTAAGGTGTCGGCGGTGTTGGATAACCATAGGGTGAGGTTGGTGGCGGCTTGGTTTGGGTTAGAAGAGTGGGCTGGGGTGTTTAGAAGGAGCGATGCGGAGATCTGGTCGGTGGTGATTTTGTTCCAGTTTCTTTGCAGAGTTGGTTGGAGGTGGTTGGTGGGTTTTGGCTTGTTGTAGGTGAAGTGAACGCAGCTGTGGTCAGTCCAGAGGAGGTCCGTAGTGTGGCTGAAGGAGCGTGAATGCTGGAGGTGAAGATGGGGTCAAGTGTGTGACCTGCGATGTGGGTGGGGGAAGTGACCAGTTGTTTAAGTCCGAGGTTGGCGAGGTTGTCCAAGAGGGTGGAGGTGTTGCGGTCGTTGATCTTTTCAAGGTGAAAGTTGAGGTCTCCCAGAAGGATGTAGTCTTTGGAGGGGAGCGCGTGTGGAGTGACGAAGTCCGTGATGTCCTCACTGAATTTTGCGCGGGGTCCTGGTGGTCTATAGAGGAGGGTGCCTCTGAGTGTGGTCTTGGGGTCGATGTGTATTTGGAAGT
Organism: Lissotriton vulgaris; assembly: GCF_964263255.1. NCBI lineage: Eukaryota > Metazoa > Chordata > Amphibia > Caudata > Salamandridae > Lissotriton > Lissotriton vulgaris. The sequence continues at coordinate 1,091,557,468 of NC_141689.1, read as the reverse complement.
GAAGGTGTTCGGAGTTGGCGAGGTTGGCGTCAGAGCTGGTTGAGATGCGGATAGATTTCTTATGTACGATAGCGATTCCTCCTCCTGTGTGGCCGGTACGGTCCTTGCGTGTGATCTTATAGTCTTCAGGGATGGCAATGGTGATGTCTGGGGCTGAGGAAGCGTTCATCCATGTTTCTGTTAGGAAGGCGACGTCTGGAGAGATGGTGTCTAGTAGATTCCATAGGTCAATGGCGTGTCTGTGGACCGATCGGGTGTTGAGAAGGATGCATTGTTGGTGGTTGGGGTCGTGAATCTGTGGTGTGGTCGTATCGGAGATGCAGTTGGTGCCGCTGAATTTGCAGGAGTAGCAGGAGAAATGTCCATGGGTGTGTCCAGGAGCGGCTTGGATGCAGTTGGGGGCGCGACCGGGGTTAAGGGCTAGGAGGGTGGCGGCATCGTAGGTAATGCGGGAGTGCTGGGCAATGCGAGGGGCAGGGGGTCTGGCGCTGGGCGCGGTCCAGGCGCGGACGGGCATAGACGGGCTTACCTTTGGCGCACCTTCGGCGCGGATTGGGCGCGGTCGCTGCGCGTAAACGCTGCGCGCGGGAGCAGCTGTCATATATGGATGGTGGAGGGGGAGGGGCGAGGGCGTCTCAGCTGGGAGGCGGGGCGGGCTTACGAGGACAACAACAAGAAACAGTAAGCAAAATGGCAGCGGAGGGGAGGGCAGAGCACAGCGCCGGGGGGTAAACGCGCTCTAATATTGAAATTGATGCAGGGGAAGCGAGGCGAAGCGCTGCAGAACAATAATCAATTACAAGCAACTCAATATTGAAGTTAATGCAGGGGAAGCGAGGCGAAGCGCTGCAGTACAATAATCAATTACAAGCCAAACGTGGAAGCGAGGCGAAGCGCTATGGTACAATAATCAGTTACAAGCAACACGTGAAAGCGAGGTGAAGCGCTACGAAGAAATGCAGGCAATACAACGATACCAGGTCTCTCCAGGGAGACTAGGGGAGCGACCTCTCAGCGAGCAGCAGTGAGGGGATCACAGCGCTGCCAGGTACGGGAGCGCTGTAAATACTAAGTGGGAGGGTGTCTCAGCTGGGAGGCGGGGCGGGCTTACGAGGACAACAACAAGAAACAGTAAGCAAAATGGCAGCGGAGGGGAGGGCAGAGCACAGCGCCGGGGGGTAAACGCGCTCTAATATTGAAATTGATGCAGGGGAAGCGAGGCGAAGCGCTGCAGAACAATAATCAATTACAAGCAACTCAATATTGAAGTTAATGCAGGGGAAGCGAGGCGAAGCGCTGCAGTACAATAATCAATTACAAGCCAAACGTGGAAGCGAGGCGAAGCGCTATGGTACAATAATCAGTTACAAGCAACACGTGAAAGCGAGGTGAAGCGCTACGAAGAAATGCAGGCAATACAACGATACCAGGTCTCTCCAGGGAGACTAGGGGAGCGACCTCTCAGCGAGCAGCAGTGAGGGGATCACAGCGCTGCCAGGTACGGGAGCGCTGTAAATACTAAGTGGGAGGGCGTCTCAGCTGGGAGGCGGGGCGGGCTTACGAGGACAACAACAAGAAACAGTAAGCAAAATGGCAGCGGAGGGGAGGGCAGAGCACAGCGCCGGGGGGTAAACGCGCTCTAATATTGAAATTGATGCAGGGGAAGCGAGGCGAAGCGCTGCAGAACAATAATCAATTACAAGCAACTCAATATTGAAGTTAATGCAGGGGAAGCGAGGCGAAGCGCTGCAGTACAATAATCAATTACAAGCCAAACGTGGAAGCGAGGCGAATCGCTATGGTACAATAATCAGTTACAAGCAACACGTGAAAGCGAGGTGAAGCGCTACGAAGAAATGCAGGCAATACAACGATACCAGGTCTCTCCAGGGAGACTAGGGGAGCGACCTCTCAGCGAGCAGCAGTGTGGGGATCACAGCGCTGCCAGGTACGGGAGCGCTGTAAATACTAAGTGGGAGGGTGTCTCAGCTGGGAGGCGGGGCGGGCTTACGAGGACAACAACAAGAAACAGTAAGCAAAATGGCAGCGGAGGGGAGGGCAGAGCACAGCGCCGGGGGGTAAACGCGCTCTAATATTGAAATTGATGCAGGGGAAGCGAGGCGAAGCGCTGCAGAACAATAATCAATTACAAGCAACTCAATATTGAAGTTAATGCAGGGGAAGCGAGGCGAAGCGCTGCAGTACAATAATCAATTACAAGCCAAACGTGGAAGCGAGGCGACGCGCTATGGTACAATAATCAGTTACAAGCAACACGTGAAAGCGAGGTGAAGCGCTACGAAGAAATGCAGGCAATACAACGATACCAGGTCTCTCCAGGGAGACTAGGGGAGCGACCTCTCAGCGAGCAGCAGTGAGGGGATCACAGCGCTGCCAGGTACGGGAGCGCTGTAAATACTAAGTGGGAGGGCGTCTCAGCTGGGAGGCGGGGCGGGCTTACGAGGACAACAACAAGAAACAGTAAGCAAAATGGCAGCGGAGGGGAGGGCAGAGCACAACGCCGGGGGGTAAACGCGCTCTAATATTGAAATTGATGCAGGGGAAGCGAGGCGAAGCGCTGCAGAACAATAATCAATTACAAGCAACTCAATATTGAAGTTAATGCAGGGGAAGCGAGGCGAAGCGCTGCAGTACAATAATCAATTACAAGCCAAACGTGGAAGCGAGGCGAAGCGCTATGGTACAATAATCAGTTACAAGCAACACGTGAAAGCGAGGTGAAGCGCTACGAAGAAATGCAGGCAATACAACGATACCAGGTCTCTCCAGGGAGACTAGGGGAACGACCTCTCAGCGAGCAGCAGTGAGTGTCTGAATTAAGCAGACCACTCTTACCCAGTCCAAAGATCAGGGCTTGATCCATCACAGTTTTTTAGCTCACTGCACCATCCCAGCTCAGAACTTGGCTATATGCACATTAGTCTGACCCTGGCCCAGTGCATCATGGGAACAGGGCAGACCAAACTACCAAGCCAATTCTTCACCAGAAAGGAGACAAGCTACCGGCATTTCAGCCGTCTTCGGCCCGGCTTGCTTGAATCCTGATGGTGCAATGAGCAAGGGACTCACATCTGAGTATACCCTTCCACGCTTATGGTGGACAAAAATGATTCAGAAATGGGGGTGGTGATGAACAGAGTGTCTGAATTAAGCAGACCACTCTTACCCAGTCCAAAGATCAGGGCTTGATCCATCACCGTTTTTTAGCTCACTGCACCATCCCAGCTCAGAACTTGGCTATATGCAAATGAGTCTGACCCTGGCCCAGTGCATCATGGGAACAGGGCAGACCAAACTACCAAGCCAATTCTTCACCAGAAAGGAGACAAGCTACCTGGGGCCGGTTTCTGGCATTTCAGCCGTCTTCGGCCCGGCTTGCTTGAATCCTGATGGTGCAATGAGCAAGGGACTCACATCTGAGTATACCCTTCCACGCTTATGGTGGGCAAAAGAAGAAGTTTCAAAGCATGGGCTGATACACGGTTGCTAATGTATTAACATATTTTTGTGTAAGGAACAAAATTGTGAAATATAATGAATAACTGGACGAGTCATGATGTAAAGCGAAGGACTATTTATCGTATCGCTAATGAAATGAGTGCAATGGAGAAACCTTTAACTAGAGCACTTCCCCAACATAAATATATATTTGCATTTTCTATAGTTGCATCAAATGCTAGTTATCAATATATTACTACTAGTGTTCTTTCACAGTGAATACTAATTCTTGTCTGTTACTGCTTGCTGCAGAGGTGATTGTATTCTGCGTAGAAAAGCTTTACATTGCTGCTCAGAGCGTTTCGAAACTATAGACATCGCATCTATAAGGTGAGGAATTCCAGGAATGTACATGCCAATCCACTTAACTTTCCTGCCCACAGAGAGACTTAAAGTTTCCAGACAATTTCAGGAAATTATCCTAAAATCAAGCAGTCGGGAAATGCTGTGGTTAACTGACCACCCACAACAAAGTTAAAGGAAATTACTATGAAAATATTTCAATTGCTGTTCTTGTTCCGCACCAACAATCAAGATGTGCTTACTATGTAAACCACTTTGACTGGAGGCAGCTGTCTTGTCACAGTGGCTGAACAGTTGTGTTTGGTTGCACACAGCAGACGCTCATGGATTGGTTGGTGAATCTGCTCCTCGCACTGGGCCTTAAAGCAAGTGGGGGAGGGGTAATATGAAAAACACAAGTGTCCAGTAAGCACCTCAGTGAAGTTGTGTGAAAAGTATTTATACTAATATTGACACTAACCAGGGTCAAGGACTGGAATTTTGTCTTAATAGAGATATAAAAGGATTGAGCATTATCATACAACCCATAACTGTTCTGCATATAATTATTTTGTTGATGGTGGATTCCAGTGAGGTAGTAGACAGGAAGTTCAGGTTATCTTTTTCAATACTTTCTTCAATTCATCTCAGACACGCAATATTTTACATTTTCCAATTATCAGCTACATTTATCTGTCCTTTTCTTCCATCTCTTCTTGCAATTCTGTACTCTTAGCATTATTTGATTGGCCTCTAAATCCTTGAAATAGCTTGTCATCAGGCGTTGAAGACATAACAACATTCTGTAATGTTGTTATTATTCTTCACGGTGTGGAGGATCACACTCCTATTTGTTGGTATATGTTATTATTCTTCAGACATTTACACAGGCCATCATGTAGTGTTAAACCAAACATTTTCAAAGCTACTGCAAAATTCCACAGTGAGTGGTAAAAAGACTGTAGAAGCCAGTAGCTTTCTATATTTCTCTTGTCGCCGTGCCACAGACTCCTGAGCTCTGCCTTTGTTGTGATGCAGTTCTTGGTTACATGAGATGTGACAGTTTCGAAATATGGGACAAAAATAGGCGCACACTGAAAGAACCAGGGCACAGTGACCTTACCCTCTTTTAAAAAGGTTGGTATTTTGTGTATGTCAGTCTTCACTGGTAATGTGGTGCTTGCTTCTGTATAGTAGCCTGATTCTCAAAAGTTTACATTTTGGTAAAAGAGATTGATAGTTCATATTTCTTGTGTAACAACCACAATCTGAATTGTACTAAATTCCACAGACACCATTGGCTTCATGGACCAATTGACCAACGAACATTAAAGTACAAGCAATTTGAGGGAATCATGGGCCGGACTGGGAACCCAAAGTAGCCCTGGCAATTTTGTTGGACCAGCTCCCAGGGGATACGGGGGACGCAAGTGTGCATTGCTGCTTTTGTTACTGGGGGCTGATATTGCAGCACCCAGTAGCGGCTGTTACCGATAAGGATTGGTGTGGACGGGGGTTGGACGTGGGTGGGGATCAGGAAGGAAATTAAAAAAAAAGAGCACTTAACTGGGCCGGCCAGCTACTGCCTCTCCCCTGTCCTCATCTTCCTGTCTCCACCAGCAGCAGGAAGCACCTGCAGCGTTGTGATTGGTCTGAGCACCAATCCACGGCGCTCAGACGGGGACTGGGAGGCTTTGTATGTTTCTCACTAGACTGTGTAAAGCAAGCCTGATGGGGAAGATGCATAGTGCGCAAGACTGTTTGGTGGGCCCGAGAGGGCCGGCCAAGCAGTCATGCGCACTTAAGGAGTGCAGATCACTCTTTTCCCTGCTCTCGCCAGCCTTGCCCGTCTCAATAGCCATTGACTTCAATAGGAAAAATAAAATTATAATAACGATATGTTATTATCATGTTATTTATCATGTTATTTGTCCTTTTGAGCAGGGGGCAACGCTCCTCCACCTTAGCGGAGGAGCCACCACTGGCAACACCGCTGCAAAACTGGCCCCCAGTAACAAAGCCAGCCCCCAGTGCTGAAAAACCTTCCCTGCCCTTCCAGCCTCCCGGGGAAACACCCAATGCCTGCTACAGCCAGTCCGGGCCTTGAGGCATGGACTGTACAGGTAAGAGCAGTGGGGCCAGGTGGGGGAGATTTCTACAGACGATGACAAGGGAAAATTGTATTAATAATTAATTTTTCCTCGTCGTTGTGCGTCAAATTCCCCGCCACCTAGCCCCACCGCTCTTACCTGTAAGGGCTGTGGCTGCCTTGAGGGAATCCCAGAGCAGTTTACAATTGCCCATCAAAGTTAGCTACCATTCTGCATCCTAAATGTACTGTAATTCATCATGCTTTCGGGGTGTGTTATATGGACTTCAATTCATCAAAATTCCAGAAGTAACATCACACACCCTTTGACCTAATGATAACACAGGTGGTGATATCATATGAACTTTGACCCTAAATCTTCCCAGGAAATGATGTCATATGACCATAACCCTGATAACATCACACTAAGTGATATTGCTGAAGTTTCATAATAACTTCTTGATTAATAAAACAGAACAAAGACAGTTGTAGCTAACACCTATTTTAGGGTGCTGGTGTGAAATGCCATGGGAACTTTACTCGTTCCTCTTTGCATTACATGAAAAATGATGTGTTTGAAGGGAATATAGTATGAGAAAACAGTATTGGGAACTTGGATTATGTATACTACAAATAGTCATGATTTATTTGTTCCTGCAGTGTATAGGTTCCAAGAGAAATGTATTGATAAATCATAGGGAAAGAAAAAACAATGTAAAAAATTAGTAGTCATCCACGTGTATTAAGGGAAATAGAGATTTTATTTTCAATATGAGCTATTCTTTTGGCTTAGATCCAGGTCCATGCCAGGTTTTCATGTTCATCTGGATTCTCTGCTGCCTAGTTCAGCACTAAAGCCATACAAGTTAATTGAATGCATGTGAAGCTAACAGCTTTAAGTAACCCTTTCCTTTCTCTATAGGATGCCTGATTAGAACTTCGCAGCGCTGATGAGAACTGCACCTGACAGCGTTGTGGGCCCGCCATGCACGCTAGGCATACAACTTGTCAAGGATTTGTTTTACCTTGGGTTACAGGTATCACAGCTGTGTAAGTTGCCTAGGTGTAGGAGCCTGGTGGTTGATACATATACCAGCCATGTAAACAGCTAAACAAGCCAGGCTCGAGTTGCAGTCCGACACTGGCACTCCAATGAGAGGTTGGGCTGAGCACAGAGGTACTTTGTGCAGAAACAGCTAGGGGCAACTTGTGCATGGCCCAGGCTGCTTGCCCCACCATTGCTGAATGACTCAGCCAATGGGAAGAGGTCATACACAGACACGCAGTCTGTGCTTGGAAAACAGTGCTGATCAGTTCTCTGACTGGCTAATTGCCTGAGCTCGATCTGCAATCAGAAGACCTGTTCTTTGTCACCTCTGAGGGCTGCCCATTTCATTATGCAAGTCAGCTTTCCCTCAATTAAGTAAACTGTGGTAGGGCAGTAATGCTTTGCTTGGTTTAGGTTTTCTGGTCTCCCTCGTCAGAGCGAGGTGGGGAGTAAATTGTTTGAGGGCTGCTTTGGCACTGATTTCACCACCTCTGAGGGCATCTGTTTCAAAAGCAGTACCAGGGGTCGCAAAGAACATCTAGGAATCACAAGTTTGATCCCTGGCGACCCCAAAATGCCATCTATGGTGTGACATTTGCTTATTTTTTTTATTGTAATGCAGTTCAATCAGTAAAATGTGAAATTCTAAGGCAACATATATAGAATTCAAAAGAATGCTTTTATTTATGATATTGCCCATTTTTATCTCAGCCGGTAACCATATTAGGGTCTACACTGCAGTGGTGCAAAGTAATTTACCATCCAAAGACAAGTGATATTTATATGGCTGCCAGATCAACAGTAAGACTCATCCTCTTCCCATCCTCATGCCCTCTCACACTATCAGGTTACATGAAAGAACAACAATTACAATAGAGTTAGGCATGCTGGACTGTCAGGGAGAGAATGTTTTTTCAAAAAATGGTTAAGTGAATTAAAGCCTACTTTTATTGCTCTCTCTGCTGGATAGCACTATAAGTTGTGTTTACATTGCTCAGTCAGTTGGGCCAGCCCTATAACTCCCACGTTTACTCTTGCGTAAATCCAACATGTAAAGAATTCTAACTTTTGAACTTCTACATTTTTCCCATATTTCTCATGTCTTTACTACCGTGTACATTATTCAATTACATGTTCTTTTTAATTAAATGTAGGGCCCCACATTTAGAATTGCCAGGAACTATATCTCTACAAAGGGTTAACTCTTCGCGCTACTATAAGTGGTCCAGTGTTTTCTTGCCTAGAAGTTGGTAGGTCTGAAAATACTAAACCTAAAACTTGATCTGCACTCAGTAAAACCAGGGGTGGTGAGAGACAGGGGCTGCAGGCAGAGACCCCTTCAGCACACTGGTAGAGCAGACAATGCTAACCCTAGAGAGATTACAGTTTCCAGACCCCCTCTGCTCCCTTTCTGCCCCATGTCAAACACCACCTAAACCCCACTGGCCCCCACCCTATGGGTACTTACCACCTGAGGGACACTGATGGTAAATATCAGCGATACACTCCGTGTTATCAGGGAAAGCTTGTGTTAAAGGGCCAAGAGTCTGATTTAACCCCTTTGGTGCTAAGGATGGCCCCTGGCCCTCACGCGTCATGGTGGGCGAACGATGGCCAGGGGCCATCTGAACTCTGCCCACTCTCTATTCGCCCGCACAGCGTGAAAATTCGGCCAGCGTGTAAGGGGTTAAATCTTGGTAGATATAGTACAGTCTATCAGGGCGGTGAGGACATTACCTCTGCCACTCTGACAGACTACTGTCTGCTAAATTTAGAGTGTGGCCGTGGGCCCAGCGGTTATCTTTGTACATTGGAAAAAATTACTGTCATGGCAGCTCCTTTCAATGTGCAAAAATATTGTTGGGCAGCTGCTGAACATTTTGACAGCTGTCCACCAAACGTTTTAAAATTATTATTATTTTTTTTAAACATACAGGAGTAGGAGTTTGTTTCTGTAAAACAAAAAAACTAATGATGCACACACCCTTAGATTATTCTCCTATAATGCAGGGGTTATTGTCTTCTCCAGCAGGATTTTTCTGCAGGTGAAGGACAGGAAAAAACAACATTACTTTGTACACCCCAAAAAGGTCAGCCGGTGTAATGTCCTTCTTTCAACAGCCACTACTTCTCCGGACCTTCAGAGGAAGTATTCTGATGACACAGTCCACAGGGACTCTAAGATACCAACCAAATTAATTGATTCCAGCCTTTAATATTTCAAAATAGAGTTAACAATGAACTCGGAAGGGGGCGGGGTGGCAAAGTCTATTCAATGCAATACAACTGCTGTTATACTTGGCAACTCTTTGCGTGTTTCTCCAGTCTTTTTGCTTTCTGACCTCTCGTTTTTTACTCTGTTTTTGCTGGTTTAGTGTCTCTGTGTACTTTCTCACTGCTGTTCAGTGTTAAAGTGCAAGTGCTCCTGTTGTAAATTGTTATTATGAATTGGTGTTTCCATGATTGGCATATTTGATTTATTGGTAAGCCCCTAGTAAAGTGCACTGAGTGTGCCAGGGCCTGTAAATCAAATTCTACTAATGGGCCTGCAGCACTGATTGTGCCACCCAGTAGCCATGAAAAGGTAACTCAGGCCTGCCATTGCAGTCTGGTACTGCCATGTCGACTTTGCAAGTGCACTCACTTGCCAGGCCCTAACCTTTCCTTTTCTTACATATGAGTCACCCCTAGGTTAGGCCCAATGTACCTCTGTGGTCAGGGTGCAGTGTATGTGAAACGTAGGACATTCCCTGGTGTGTGTGGCACGTCCTGATAGTGAAATACTGCCAATTTCGTTTTTCACTATTGCAAGGCTACCTGTTCCCATAGGATAGAATGGGGAGTTTGCTTATAACATCTTATAAACATAACATAACTTCCCTAGGAACAAGGTAGGAAAATAAAGTTTAGTATGCCTGAATTCAGAATGTTAAACAACATCTTTTAGTGAGGGTGATTTTTACATTCTGTATTTGTAAGTACCACTTTTAGAAAGTATGTATTTTCTTGCTTAGCCATCCGGTATGCCTCTGCTAGGATCTGTATTGACTGTCTGGCTTTGGAGTGACAGGGGCTGGAGATGTGCAATGGCTCCAGAGAGTCTGAATGAGTCAGGGTTGGGCTGGGTAGATCTGGGCTGCATTTAGAGTAGGGGGAGGAGATTTCCTTTCACCTGAATAGGCCTGGTCTGCCTTCCATAATGCTGTCTCCACCTCCTGCCAGGAAGCTGGGCTAGAGAGGACAGAAGTGTTTTGGACTAAGCACAGATACTGTTTGCCTGAGAGAACAAATGGATTTTGAGTATAAATACTACGGACCCAGACCCCAAAAGTTTAGAACTTGCTGTAATCAAGGAACCAGCCAAGAAGAAGAGCTCGAAGAGCTGCCAGAAGGAGCACTGCCCCTTTACTGTGTTGTTGCTTTGTTGGGTTGGCCTGCAGTTGCTGCTTCTGCCTTGGACAGTGAAAGGACTGGACTGAACTTTCTTTACTTGTGCTGAGTATCTCCAAGGGCTTGAAGTAGAGCTTGCCTCCTGTTCTGAAGTCTCAGGGACTGCAAAGACTTCACCAACCTCTGGGTACCGCTTCTGGAACTGCTGTTTCAGTTGCCACAGAGAAGGGAAATGCAACCGGCTCCGTCACTGATTCCGATGCCGGCTCTGTCTCCTGATGGCACCGTAGAAGGCACCGTCTGCATCGTGCACTGCAACCCTGGTCTCACTGACAACGATGACCGCCACCACCTCAACCGAGCTGCTGCTTGCACCGTGACCCGTGGGCACCGCTCTCGGCACCACCTCACTTCACTTTGCAATCCTGGTCCCACCAACGCCATCGATGATGCTCACTTCAACACCTGTGACCGTATCGTGGCTGGGGGCAACACTTGTAATTTTTACTACGCACCACCTCGTCCCTCACAGCAATCTGGGTCAACCGATGCCAGCTCCTGCTAACTGGCTCTGCCGCTTGCATTGCAACCTGCCTGCACTGCATCGAGCACTGCCTCACCCTGCCCCGTATGCCTTGGTCTCACCGATGCTGTCTGGACGATCATCACAAAGCTGGTGCCTGCACCACATCAAGAGGGCACCGCACCCTGCACCGGTTCCATTTTGCAATGCAACAGCGACGGTTGCCATGACCAGCTTGCACCAACGTGCCAGCCCCAATGAGAAAGGTACAGTTACCGAGTCTGTCCACACTTTCGCTGGCCCGTAACAACGTGGTCGGCTGGAACTGTTTAACTCTGCTCTTTTTAGCATCGAGGATGGAGCTACTGACTCATACAAACTGTGTTTTTTAGGTATTTCTGCAATTTTAAGGATATCTTTCAAAACATATATATAGTACTGTATGTTGGATTTTCATTTTTATTGTTTTTGTCTTGTTTTGGATATATACAAATATTGATATTTTTCTAAGCTGGTGTTGTGTCCTTTTGTAGTGCTTTCACTGTAGTACTAAGGATTACCTGCAAATCCTTTACACACTGCTTCTGAGATAAGCCTGACTGCTCGTACCAAGCTACCAAGGGGGTGAGAAGGGGTTATTTTAGGAGTGTAACTCCCTTACCCTGACTAGGAAGAAGGGTACCTACTTGGACAAAGGTGCAAGCCCTTACCAACTAGACACCCCCATTTCGAACAACTGCCAAACATCAATCCCCAAGGGTGCTAATTTAAAAATTTTCTCTAGGTCATCCAGTATTACATCAGCTTTCTTCTTTTACCCATCACATCACTTCAATGTTTATTATCTTCTACCCTGCCTTCCCACCGGCACTACAGCCAGGACCTTTCGACGCATGGCGGGAGGGAGGTTGCCTTACTGTGGCTGACATATTCCACAACTGGGACATTCTAACATTTGCCAACTGTCAGAGGGAATTCCAAGTACCTAACACAACGCACTTTCGGTACCTCCAACTGCGCCACTGCGTCCTCCAACCCGAAATTAGAGAAGGGGCTACCAGAGAACGCACACCTTTGGAGCGCTATGTGAAAGGTGCAAGCTCAGTAAAAGGGGCGATCACCTTTTATACTCCCTATTATTGCACACACTGCTGTCTAGCCATCCACATTATCTGTTTTGAATTCTGGGAACGCACACTGGGCCACGATATCACAGACACCCAGTGGAAAGGCCTATGGAAAAATATAAAAAACGCCACTGTCATTCCCTCAGTCAGCGCGAAACTCACTACAAGAGAATGTTTGACTGGTACTTGTAACTGGAAAAACTGAAGGAAATATTTCCTAACACTTTGGAGCTTTGTTGGAGAGGCTGTGGTCTGCAAGGGGATTCCCACCACATATGGTGGGATTGTCAATCGATATGCCCCTTTTGGTCAGAAATGTTGGCTCAAATCAAAGCGATAATAGGCTATCCCATATCAAACTCCCTAGAATACACATTGTTGCACCTGAGGGACCCATCCCTGAAATACCAAACTAAAGCATACCAAGCCATTATATAGCTCTGCTTAGGAGCAGCCAAGACGGTGATAGCTGCCGCCTGGAAAAAGAAAGAATCCCCAGCCATAACGCAATGGCATGCACAGTTGTGGCAGGCACTAACTATGGAGCGCATGAGTGACATTTACAGGTACGAATTTAATTTTTTTTAATTTGCATGTGGCCCCTAGGTGGAATTCATGTCGAGTGGTCTCTCACTGACCACCTCTCCCACGAGAATCAGGATGCTCCACTTGTTTCAATTTTAACCTGACCCCCCATTGTCCATTTGAAACCACAGTAAGATAAGACTCAATGTTCCGTACCCCCGAGACCCTGCACACTCAATGTTTTTCACTTTGCCCCATTATGATTTATTCGCACCCTTTTATCCCATTGTAGATCGACCTCGGGTCCCCCTATCGCCAATGCTAAAATGAGAGAAATAACAAAGCTGTACTCCACTAGGAAAAGAGCCAGGGAGGGTGGAGGGACTGGGGTAGGAAAATGGATAATCGATAGAGAGGGTATGTTTTCTTTACTTTTATCCTCTTTATTTGTTGTATCATTCAATAATGTAGACGTGCAGGTAATAAATGAAGATAAAACTGCATGAGAAAAGAATTGGATCACTCAACAGAATCTGTACCTGGTAAGAGATAAATGAAAGCGATATCCGAATATATAAAGAGGATGTACTACCATGCTTGTGATTGATTCTTTGTAAAACTCAATAAAAACAAGGTTGACAAAAAATACACATAATATTAACCTAACATTACAAATACTTCTCACAATAGCTCAGAACAGGATTTTTTTAAAGAGAGCTGACGAGGAGCGCAGACATCTTTCCATCTTCAGAGATTGTCAACAAATTTGGGAAGTTGGTTCAATTCCTTCATCACTTCCACAAGGAGCTGAAAAACCATCCTTCACACAGAGTAATGGCCTGAATGCCAAACACCCCCCCACCCCTCCCAAGTATTTCTTATTCCCACCCCTTCCCACCACACTCATACTACCACAGGCATATCTGTCACTTCTCTTTGTATTGTATTGTATTGTATTGTATATTGGATTTATATAGCGCCTTATCAACCGGGGGTCTCTAAGCGCTTAGCAGAGGATGAGCACAGTACTAATAGAGGAGAGAGTTAGACATTACCCCAAGCCTCCTGAAACAGCACCGTTTTCAGCTTTTTCCTAAAATGTAGTAGATTTGTTTCTTTGCACAGGCTCTCTGGCAGTTTACTTTGTGCACTTCCCTACTTGTGAGCCAATGCCTGGATTCCCCTCCCCACTGTAAGCACCTGGCCTTGTTGCTGGACGTCAGTCGCCACTCTTATACCATTTTCTGTGGTACACACTGAGAAAAACCCTCTTGACACCAGTACACTGCTGCTTTATAGGTAGGTGTGAGGGACAGAAGTCACTCACATATATTTTCCTCATTTGTCATCATGAAATGGATGTTCTGGACATTGTGATCAATTGGAAATAAGCTTTTTAAGACAAGGCCTCGAGAAAGCCTTAGCTGTCCCGCCAGCCTCATCTAATAAGACATGGTACATTTTATAAGTATGTGCCTATGAACATGGATATAGGAGTTTTGGGTAACCCTTCTTCATCTACTGGTCTGTTCAACTGTCATTCATGTGTTACATACACCATAGAGCAATAAGTCAGTTTGATTCTGTCACTGTCTATCTTTCACTGTGAGTGTACAAAGACTCTGCCTAAATAGAAATGCACTACTCTGCTAAGGCTGGTAGGCCAATCATTTACTTTCAAGTTATTTTTCTTTCTATTCTTTATCCTTTTGTTAATTTTCTTATTCATTCTTGTGTGTTTAGCCTATGTGTTTATGTTGGATGGTAATTCAATGCCCAAAATGCCTTTTGTATGCACCAATAAGAATTATATGTTCCTGTACTTTGCATTAAAACTAACAATTGCTGGCAATGCCAATAGACTTGACCTATAACTGAAAGTGTCTCTTTGGTCAATGGTGAGTTTAGGCATTCAATAAGTCATTATACGTGTGGGGTGTCACAAATCCTTGAACTCATGCATCCATTCATCCATCCACAGACTCATTCTTGCATTTACCCACTTACCCAACCTCAATAAACTCACACACAAATTCAACAAGCATATGTAAAAACACAGTGGATGTATGCTTGCAATAAAAAGTAAAATAAAGCATTGCAGCATTTGTCCATCTTGCAATGGTATTATATGAAGTGTATCATGATTTTATAGTTCTAAAACAGCCTCCATATGTAGAGGCAACATTTCGGTCATTTTGGAGTGGTAAAACGATGATACCCTATTGACAGTACCATTCCCATAACGGCACCAGGATACGAATCAGTGACCAAGTAGGATATGGCGCCCAGCAGATGAAATGAGTGACAGCCAAGCTGCTCAGTAGCACGGTAAAGGGAGCTGTAGTGTAGTCTAATCTTCAGCAAAATGTGATAAAAAGGAGAAGAAATGCAATGAAAGGCGACCTATTAAAGGAGAAACTAAATGACTGACTCAACTGACCCTACACTAAATTGCACGAATTTTCAGACAGATGTTCAATCTGATCGGACAAGGCAATGGAGCGGATGGCTTATGAAGTTTGCTGAACCATGTCCCCATGCTGTATGCTGTCATGTATGGAAAAAGAGTGCAAATGGCACTTGAACAGACCAATTTATTTTCAATTAAAGGATCAAGGAAAAAGAGACTGGATATTAAAATTTGGAGCGCTTTTCGGGACTATTATGAATCATGAGTTTTTTTCTTGGAAGCTAAAAAATGTGGACGCTTTTATTTGATGATTAATGTGATGTATGTTAATTTGTGACTCTGTTTGCAGTGTGGCTGTGCTAAGAACAATAAAATAAATAAATTTTAAAAAAATGAACAGACCATTGGCAGACGAGGGCTGATCCAAAACTCCTCAATATTTGTATATGTATGCAAATATATGAATGAATGTATTTTTAATGAATATTTTTGATCACAAGAGCCTGACAGACATATAATCCTGTCAGGCATTCCTAAAAGGGTCTACCGTTAATTATCACGGTGCAAACCTTTTACCCCGTGAGTCTGTCAAAGGGTGTGATTAACACCAAAGTCCATGCCTATTAAGGGAATCTCTGAACTTCCATGTAACATATATACCTAACTAAAGGCTTTAACAAGGTGAAATAACAATTCACTCTTAAAAGCCTTTTCACTTTAAAATAAACTTTGCATAATAAATAGGTCAGTCCTACAGGCTGTTTTGTAACCTTTCATACTTAACAGACCACACATAAGGCATCCGGCATAACATCCATCCCTAATAAACAAATAAGTCATATGGCCTTTAAAATTGGCTTATCGCCATAACTGCTACATTTAACATACATGTTCCCACAAGGCCACTATCAGTCACAAAATAAAAAACGTATACATTTGTAGAAAATTATAGTTGGCAAAGCAATAAACAATCCTTCTTAACCTGGGGCTAACAAAGATATTAACAGTGCAAATCTTCGTCACTCAAAGTTTGTCTGATGGGGTCATCAAAACCAAAACACTTGCCTATGATGTGGAATTGTGAGATTCCATACAAGAAAAAACACCAGTTTGCTGGTTTTAGCACAGTGTCATAACAATTCACCATTAAATGCCTTTTGATTTTAACATATGCTTTTCACGATAAGCATGTCAGGCCTACTGCCATTGTCTTAACTTTTCATAATAAACAGACCCAGTCACCATCAATGAAACATTATTTGATGGAGCCAAAGCACCTCACTGAGAAGTGCTTGCTAAAGCTATTTTTTGATGATTGCATATGGTTGGCACAGCTGCCCTCTCAAGCCAGACCTAAAAAAGCTTTCTCTACCTGTTCTAATTAAACCAGCCAGCTAGGAAGCACAGGTAGTGTTCTTTTTATTTGTATTTCATGCTTATTGAAGTTACAGTTATCCATTACATTTTTCTATTCCATTTTTGTGGTACATACTAACAATATAAAATACAAATATAGACATTGCACTAGCATGCTAAAGTCAGACCTATCGGCTTTATCAATGCCTGTCCTAAATGCCTCAAAGAAACTGATGAAAATGTTGAGCGATATTATACAGGTAGAAATATATTTCATCTATGTCTGAGGCTTAGCATTGACCCTGGAGCGGCCATTTTCTCACAGTCGGGTGGTATGTTCTGTCGCACTTATCTTGACCACAAACTTTCTGCTCCAGCAAGACAACATTGCTGTAGAAGGATAAAGGAGGCCTGCAGAGAACACAGACACTGGATATTCTGGCCTGTTGTACAACAGAATATAGATTCTGATTCCATAAGACAGAGATATTTAAGCTCAGCATGGGGGATAAAGTGAGCATACAGAAAAAGAAATTATGCATATATTAATTAAAAACATTAAACTGAACTTCTGTGGTGAGGCAGGCCAAAGCTTGAAACAATTATTGATCTCCCCATTCGAAAGCTGGATAGGAAAGCCTGACACGGTTCTTAAAGTAGCTTTGGCATTATATTAACAGCAACATACGTCTCTGGGGCTTTCAGTGATGTAACAGATTGTATTTCCTGTCATACGAGGAACTCGACTAATCATCTGCAGGAGTAATTGCTCTGTATTTTGATTAACGTGGGCCAGATTTTAATTCCTGACCTGGAAGTGAAAATATATCTAACTTCGAGTTAACCTGTTGAGTACCAACACAAGATGCAGGGAGAGGGCATTCTTTTAGAAAGGATGTAATTGAAACCAGGGGTAAGTAGCACGCCTGCATGTGTGTAAAATACACCTGATTGGATTATCCACAAATGTTTCAGCCGTAAATTTTGACTTGCAGAAAAAAACTGATGTGAGGTTACTGTATTCATGAATAAACGCAAACTTACATCTGTCTTCCTAAGGTTAGGTTGGCATATGTTATACGTTATGTCTGAAGTCATGCCCACTTTCTCGCTCACTCCAATATCAGTAACCAGTATCAAGTACATCATCAAGGGTCTATATATATATATATATATAAGAATTTCTGTGCCTATGTTAAAATTATGAGGTAGGAAATCACCAAGAGCCATCCACTTTGAAAGCCATAAGAATAACAGTTATAAAGTTGAGTCATGGCAAAAAGGTAGAGGGCACTTACCAAAAATCACTATCGGTATGTAGGAAAATTATTGCTAAACTTAAACACAGGGAAGGCAGGAAACTGCGAGCTACAGGTAGGTATATGTTTATACAACTGACATAAATGGAATTGTGTTTATAGAGTTATCCTAAAATGCTGTCATATACCTGGTCCTAGTAGGTCAACGTTGGATGCCACTGACCAACAAACTGCCTCTGGGCTATGTATAGTAATAGGCCAGTAGGGCATACTATGCAGCTCATTTAATCTATTTGTATTTCCTATGCATTTCTTGGATAATTCATTCTGACCAATATTGTATTTTGGAAATTCTGTGGTAACTGACTCATCTTGACAATGTAGTAATGGCACAGCATAGGACTGCATATACAGGTAAATATGGTGTGTTGGTGAAAGCAGACACAAAATGCACACAGGGAAATGTCCATGTTTCCAGGATTCTTGAAGTTTTTCAATGGCAATTTCCAGGAAAGCAGAAAGTGTACTTTGGACAACAGTCAATCCAAATCTAATGTAGGGAAACCTGGGAAGTGACTTGAATTGATAACAACCATAGACTCAATTGCATATCTGAGTACTCACAGCCTGAACATCAGTGGTGGTCGGCATGGCTCGCGGGTGGCGGGGCAGATGCGTGGGTAATTATGCAAGGCCCGTATGCACAATATAAAAAAATATGTATATATATAAACTTACCTTGCCGCTGGGTCCTGTGTCTCTGCTCCTGCTCTGCAGCTTTGTGATTGGTAAGCACAAAGGCTCCCCTCACCAATCACAACGCTGCAATACAGTGTTGCGATTGGTCTGAGCGTCCTGGTTCGACGCTCAGCCAGGGAATGGGGCCTGGGTATGTTCTCCACGCAGGCTCCACGCAGGCTGTAATGCAGACTGCATGGAGAACAGAGAAAGTACGCATTATTGTTTTGGTCGGCCCGAGAGGGCCAGACAGTCATGTGCACTTAGGAGTGGGCAAACCACTCCTCCCGAGCAGCAGCGCCCGCAAAGCTGCACAAGCATTACATGATAATAACTCAAAGTTATTATCATTTTATGTTTCTACTTTGCACTGCTTAAAAGCAGTGGGGTGACTCTCCTCCGCCATAGCGTAGGAGCCGCCACTGCTGAACAAAGCAGTCGAGTTCAGTTGTTGCTGGTGTTCAGGCATTTTTCAGACTCTTCCTACTATGTTAACTAAGAGAGCAGGCACAGGGCAACAAAGTGATAGTGGTATGCAAATTGAGAAGTTGAGGTTAGAAACCTGTAGCCATATCATGGTAGTCTGCATGGAGAAAAGTAAGCTTTAAGTCTAAGACATTAATTACGAGTGGATTCTTAATTTCGATAGGGCTGGTAAAACCATTCACCGGCCTCACCCGAAATATATGTTTGTTTTTTTATTTCGCAGAGAGATTTTGGTTGCTGAAAACAGCTGCAATCTCTGTGTAAAAATCTGGGAAAATGAGCAATTACCTGGGGCAGTGGGCCCAGAATTACCAATTCCATTGATAGTTCCTCCTTTCTATGTGGACGAGCGAGGTGCAATTCGTAATGGGCCGGATTTCTCCCAGCCCTGGAGTTACGGGTCCCCGGTATCAATAACTTTGGGGGGTGGGAAAAATCCAGCTTTTATGCCGGGCCACTCGTAATCCCCTGGATGAGATTAAAGTAATTGTCAAACTTGCCCTTGATGAGATTAAAGTAATTATCGAACCAGGTGGAATCCGATAAGCTGGTTTCAAGTTCCCCTGCTGAAAATTGGGCACGACATGTTAAATTCATGCTTTTCACTCCAAAATCCACACGTCTCTGAAATTAACAGTAATTTCTGAACCCGTAAATTTAACTCCATTTGCCTGACAACATTGCCTAAGGAAATAAGGCATTTGTGGCAAAATGCATAACTGTGATCCCTGCCCAAACAGGTGATTGCTCAGCGGCCAGACTTAACCGAGCCACCAGTAGTGAGCGCTTAAAGGTGCGATGCACCGTTTTAAAAATATGTGTGGAATGTTATTATTGGATTTTTGGACAGTCTTTATTGCTTGCATTTATGCGCTACAGTTATATGCGCATGTGGTCAATGGGACAGCAGTCATAGACTGCTTCACACACAGGCAGTTGTCCTATTTTTAAGTGATGGTTCTAACATGTGCATGCACTACTATATTTGAACAGGTGCACAAAGCACTTGACACATGAAAAAACAGTACAAAATAGACTGCAGAAGCATAAGATGTTTGATCAACAGGTTAAAAAATAGCAGCAAAACAATTTTTCACAACGATAGCTTCTCTTGCTTTACCCCAAGTCTTTATGATTCAAAGGGGCATATTACCTAGAAGTGCTTTAGAAAACGCACAACGCACATTCCCATATCGCCGGCTATCGCCGGATTTTTTTGCCGTGATAGCACGCAATTATCAATGCGCATCATGTAGGCGAAATGAAATCCTGCGATAGTCTGCGATATGGCACATTAGCGCATGAAAACAAACGTTGTTTTCATGCGCTAATGTGTGCTTTGATAATATGGGGGGGTAGAATCAGCGTTATGATCCACACCCCCATGTTATCAATGCCCTAACACCTGGTCAGTGCAGGCGTTGGGAGACCTGCGTTAAAAGGGTTTATCGCATGTCTGCCTCTCCCAACGCCTGCCTTGGTAATAGGGTGCTCCCACCTCCAACCACATTTTACATGTGGTTGGACGTGGGAACGCCCACTTTGCATGTCATTAGCGATGTTTGTCGCCGACATGCAAAGTGGGCTTGAGCCAGGCGTTAAAATGCCCTTGTGGATAGGGCTCTAGAAGTATTGCCGCTTTCTCTGCATAATTCGACGAAAAAGCGGCGATACTTCCCCTTGCTAATAAGCCCCAAAGTCCTCTACTTTGCAAAGAGACTAATATCCTGAATTAGAGTTTGGAGGACAGGTTGTTGTAAATGGAAACATACTACCGCTGTGGTGTTTGTTTTTGAAAAACAAAAAAAGGCTGAAAAGTTTGATGGCCGCCCATCATGGCAAACAGCACTGTCCATCAAACTTTTCATACATTGACAGAAAGCACCATGACCACAGTTCCTGTCATACAGAGTTGTCTGCAGGGCCAGGTGACAATTCTACATTTGACAGGCAGAGGTGTCTTGGGATGGCGGAGGTAATGTCCTCCGTCATCCTAACGGAGTATGCTCCGTCCACCAAGAACAAACTCTGGCCCAGTTGCCCTGATTTTGAGTTTGGCAGACGGAAACTCGGCAGAAAATGTGACGGATATCCAATCTGCCTTATTACAAGTGCATTTTATCTTAATGCCTTTATAAAAAGACAGACACTGCACCAGTCACATTTGTGATGGAGTAACCGTCTTCTAAAGTCTAAATAAGCACCCATATCTCCTGCTGGAAATGGCCCGAGTGTCGTGGTGTATGTATTGCAGTAACTTTATGCCACCGTCTTTATTTTTTTTGTTACAAAAGGCACATTTAAAACTTATGTGCACTATGGTCACTGTCCTGAGCTAAGAAAATAGCCAGACTGTTTTTCATGAAATTATCACCATCTACTGTTCGACATTGTAAGAATGTAAAAGGCAAGACAGACAATATATTTCCGAAGAATAGATAACATTGTCAATGCCCGTAAATATAGGTTGCTATATGTGTTTTTATGAAAGTTAATGTTTTATCCACAAGCGCATACAGGAGTACCTCTAAAATCAACTCAAAATCAAGGACCAACCAAAAAAGCCTTACTGTCTTATATGCCCACTCTAGACCAGAGAAGAATGGTAATACTTAGACAATTTGTCAACTACACATAATAATGAAATGCCTTATTTAGAGTTTGGCAGATGAGATACTCTGTCAAAATGCTGTAATCCAATTGTAATACGGAGGAGGGGATCTCACACATGGATCATACATTACAAAAAATATGACAACACATGTTGCGAGGTGGAAGGCCCTTTGCAAAGTTGACTGATCCAGTTTATGTTGCTTGTTGCTGTATTTGGGTGTTAAACTGGTACTAATGGGTTGAACTCTTTGTAAGATAGTGTTAACTTATATAAAAATGACAAAACAAGGAAGTAATACTATAAAAAAAAATATGCTGCATTACACCACATAATTTGCCTTTTCTTGGTGCATAAATTAGTCAACCCTGCTGCATAATTCTGTCCTCCCCTTCCACATAATTCCAACAGGGCACAAATATATGATTTTTAAGAGTATTTTATGGTAAAGGTTTTTCATAGAAATTCAATGAAAGTCATGCTGACCCTGAAAAAACATATTAACCCCATATGACTATGGAGTCCAAGACCTCCAGAGGGCTGCGTAATACACTCAACAGCAGCACAAAACTCGACAAAAGGAAAGGTCAGAAAGAGAGGGCAAAAAGGCTAGGCCTTAACATGTAATGCACCAGGGGTATGAAATCCGATCCATGTTGATATTCACAAAGCAATATCTTACCTTTGCTTCAGGAAGATCCTTAAGACTGCTTTTCAAACAACATATGCAGCTGTGTAATCTACTCTCCCCGCCCTTTGACATTTCAGAACAGCACCTTGCTCTGGTTGCACTGTCCCACAACCATTTGCCCCCTTACTTACTTCCTCCAAAGTACTACCCCTGCACTGTGCCTCTTCCAGTCCCTGCCTACCTTCCCCCATGTGCTGTGTGATGCCTTAGGGTAGAACAGACAAGTCAACGCCGTTTCTTCATCTTGCTTCAACATTCTTCGCATGCTCAAAAAAACATTTCGCTGGATCCCCACCGAAACTAGAAAAACAGTCAATCACGCTCTAGTCACGAGCCGACTGGACTACGGAAACACCCTCTACGCCGGTACCACCGCAAAACTCCAGAAAAAACTCCAACGCATCCAGAACGCTTCAGCCAGGCTCATATTAGACATCCCGCGTAAAGAACACATCTCTGGTCACCTGAAAAACCTCCACTGGCTCCCCGTCAATAAGAGGATTACTTTCCGGCTCCTTACCCACGCACACAAAGCACTCTACGAAACCGGACCTGAATGCCTCAACACACGACTGTCCTTCTGCACTCCCCCTCGCCAGCTACGATCCTCCAACCAAGCCCTTGCCACTGTACCTCGAATCAACAAGGCCACCATGGGAGGTAGATCCTTCTCCTACCTAGCAGCTAAAACCTGGAACTCACTTCCCACTCACCTTCGCCTTACTCAGTACCACCTAGCATTTAGAAAGCAACTTAAAACGTGGATATTTGACAAGTAATTCCCCATCCTTCTTCAAGCGCCTTGAGACCCTCTGGGTATGTAGCGCGCTATATAAATTTTCTGACTTGACTTGACTTGACTAGTCTCTTTTGCTTTGTAGTTAAATTTGTGATGTACAGAACCACATACATTTTTCAAAAGCATACATATGGAGGAAACCAGAGGGTAGTCAACTTGCTTTAATCTCCTTTTTAGGTCGAGCCTGGGCAGCGCATGTACTTCTCTGCAAGGCATGCTGTATTTGAGTATGGAGTTGAAGCTCTTCGTCCATATTTTTCATTGGCTTGTGTTACTGTCTTTTGTAAATGCTGACTTCTGATTTGTTAATAGGCGTGTTAGTCCCTCCTTAGTATTGCCTTGTCTTCATTTGTAACGTCCCATGAGGACTGACCCTTTTACTTCTGTTGTTACACGGTATGTCTTATTTAGTCTGTAAGCACTATTTTCTTTAATGAGTTACTTCTACGTAGGCACGACATGCTTTCCTACATCATTTAGCGCGCCATGCGTGCTGTCACTTTCCAAGCAGTCCGGTATAATGGCAGCCCCTTCATTGAAATGAAATAGGTCTCTCATTTTCAAGAGTTTCAGCTATTGGCATTGTAAATGACAATGCCTTTTATTTATGTGTTAATTATCAAAAACGATAAATAAACAACATTGTCACTTACAATCCAAATGGCTTAAACTCTCGCAAATGCAAGACCTATTGCATTGCAAATGCTTGTTTTCTTAATGAAACTGCCCCAGAAATGGCAATAATTGCATGCCAGGCTATCAAATACTAAAATTAAGTCTGACAAAAATATTGGGTGCTAAATATTGTTAAGAAATATATCTTTTCACTCTGTGTAGATTTTCTATGAATATACCCAGTCGGGTGATAAATGATATTTAGGACACAATGTTTATGTCAGACAATATTCTGGCCAGGGTCAGACTGGCCTTTAGGCATGGCCGTCTTAACAGCATTATAGACCCCCAGGAAAAGCAGTGCACTGGGCCCTGCCTTCAGAGCCACCTCCAATGTCACAGCCCGCCCCTCCCTGAAAACAGTGGCTCAAAGCAAGCTGCTGAAAAATGAAACGATATTCATAAATCTTTTTATTTTTTAGCTACTGGTGGTCTATGCATAGCTTAGTATGGGGCCCCTATGCTCTTGGGCCACCCGGGCAACTGCCCAGCGTGCCCATGCGTTAAGACGGCACTAACTATAGGGCAATCATTCAGTGCACCAGGGGCTGGTCTGAGAGGTCAGTATGTGTGCTGGTTTTATGACCAGGTGGGCTGGCTGTTATTGTTGATTTCCCTGATATTACCTCAAGTATTGCCTGCAGCAAACACAAATGTATGCTGTCTCCCATATCTTGCAAAACACCCATTGCGCTGATTTGCAAATGTGGCCCACTTTTTTTAGCTATCTGGATCACCACTGTGGGTGCCTTGAATTTTTGCCTGTCCCGGCCAATATTTTGTCCCAGTCCGGCACTGATTCTGCCAATATTCTGGTACTGTAGAATCGTAACATATTCAATAAAGCCATAGATTTGCTTTACAGCAAATAGCAGAAAGTGATGCTCTCCCTCGTTCCCCCTCGTCTTACATTGAAAATGAGGCGGTACCCATAAAACGGAGGTAACAGTAAAGCCAAACTGCAGACCTGTCAGGAATCAGTTCTGCCAGTGCCGTCTTAATGCATGGGCATGCCAGGCAGTTGCCCCGGGATCCCACGAGCATAGGGGCCCCAAGCAGACCAGAATTTAACACTAAATTTCCATTATATTATATTTTTATTCTTGTGAGTGGTTGTGGACAGGGGCGTAACACAGGCCCCCGCATCACCCGCGGTGCGGGGGTCCCACGAGCTACAAAGGGCCCCCTCAGCAGCTACTCACACCGGAGAGCTCCGGATTAAATCCAGAGCGGACCCCTCTGTGTACCTTGCAGGGGGGCCCCTTCAACTTTAATTACGCCACTGGTTGTGTAGGCAGGGCCAAGTGCACTGCTTTGCCCAGGGGCCTATAATGCTGTTAAGATGGGCCTGAGTTCTGCAACCACTATTATTGAAATGTCATATATCTGTTTCATGTTCATAACTCTTAATGCAAAACACAGGTCGGAGACAGTACCTTACCCTAAATTTTCGCACACCTGCTGGTAGAAGCAGTACCTCATTGATGGGCAAACACAACAAGATTTGGAAAAAGTGCAATGGCAGCCATGATGAAAGGGATGTGCTACATCCAATGTAATAAGGCGACTTACATATACGTTCTTCCCTTGAGAAGGCATGTGCTTAGAGGATCTAGAATTTAGTTTAGTTTAATAGCTTTACTGCTTGAACAATTAAAAGCATTGTAAAAATCGACACATGCATTCTTCCTTGGCTTGAGAAACAGAAACAAAAACAGGTTAATCATAAGGTATAAAATACATTAATAAAAATCAATAAAGAAGGTAAAATCAACAGAAAGTGTCTTCTATTAGAAACTATAATTAATAGGAACACTTCTTTAAAACAAAATAAATAGGTTTCTGGATGTAAAGTCAGTGATTTAGAATCTAGAAATGTTATACATTTGTGAAAAAGGTGAATATAAAAAACCTTGGATAGGATAATCAACTTGGAAAGCCAGTAATATGCAATAGCAATTTAGACTGTCGAAATAGATTGTACTACTAATGTCTGTCAGCGCAGTTCTGATAAAAGAAGAAAAAGCAATGTCAATGGATTTGCCTATTGTCAGCAGGGGCGGCTTCTACGCAATGGTGGAGAAGCGTTGCCCCACTGGCTCAGAGCCAGCAGGTGAAAAATAAAACAATATTCTTTCATTGTTTTATTTTTCACCTGCTGTAGGTAAGGGCTGGGTCGTAGCCATGGAGGACTGGACTGTGCACGTCTAAGTGCACATGTGTGTTTGGGAGCCCGTCTTAGGCCGGCCAAACACACATTCGCACTTAGGTTTCTCTAGCCGGGCTGTATTGAACAGCCGGGTTGGAGAACAGCACATACTCCCTGTCCTGAGCTGAGCATCAAACCAGCTCACTCAGGTCAAACCCTATGCTGCTCTAATAGCATGAAAGTGTCCCGGGGATTGTACAAGGAGTTTGTGATGCTGTCCCAATGTCTGCTGGGACCAGAAAGAACACTGAGGGGTCAAGCGATGTGGGAGGTGACCGGCAGCTTCAGCTAAGTTCCTGTTTAAAAAAAATTATTATTAACCACACGCGCTTCCCCTACTGCGGTTCGCATCCCACCTCACCACTTTTTGCTTGTGTCGGCCTCCACTGATTCTCAGACTATTTGGGTTTTGAAAGCTGGAATTTCATTCGCCCTCAGGTTTTCTTTGAGTTGATATGGGAGCGGATTATACTTTTGTTACTGATTGCATTGTGGGATATTCAGTTTCAGGTTTCAATGCACAGCAGCTTGCCTTGTAAGACACCTATCATCAGGCAGGGAGAGTGGGAAACAACACAGAGGTATGAACCAGGCGGAAAGGGAGAAAGCACTCAGAGGCGGGAAGCAAAAGGGTCCTAGAGATGGGCCAGCCAGCCAAAGGGCGGCAGAATGCAGTGACCGAGAGTACGGGGAAGATGGAGACTGCACCCAGAGATTGGGTCAATAGAGAGCACACAGGTGGGGAGCATATTAAAAGTGGGTGCATGCACAAAGAGCTGTAGTCTGAGGCAAGATGTAGAGACATTTTAAGGCATGGGCAAAGTGGGCAATTGCCCAGAGCTTCCACATTCCAAGGGCCCCCCTGGGAAAGTAAACTTTATATCTCTTGATCACCTATGTTCATTTCTTAATCTGTATCTCTCTTCTACTTCTCTGCCTACTGCATCTGTCTCACTTTGTCCAGTTTTATCATAAGGATTTCTGGGGTCATCGAAAACAAATATTTCAAATGTTTTGTTGCAAAACCCACTTGCAAATGTTTGTTTGGGGCCTTGAAGACTACAATTGGCATCAAAGCGGGTAATAAAGTTCAGAGTTATGAACAGGAAACTCAAAATATATCTTGCCCGGAATCGCAAAAATCCTTAAGATGACACTGTGAGGGAGTGGCCACAAGGGGGGAGAAGGTGGATGCAAGATTTTTAAGAATGGAAAAGGGTGTGTGGCTCAGAATGTTTCCACTGAAGATAAACTAACAAATATGCAATGGAAAGGACCTATGTTAGTAAATTCATGCTGCATAACACACTTAAAACAGATCATTTTTAAAGGGGTAGGATATCATCACATGGAAAATAATTTTCCATGTAAATAAAAAATATGCAAACTGTCACACTTACGCTAACGCTGCATGTGTAAAATGCACGCAATGTGTATGTTAGCAGGCACGGAGTTAGAGGATAGGCATATGACTCAGGGTTTGTGAATCAGGAAAAAGTAATGTCTCCACTAAATCTAGGTGTAAGTCTACACATTTTAGATACTGTAATTTATTCTGAATACAGCCCTGTTACCAAGCATATTGAGGTAAATAAAATCTACAGGCAGTACCAACCGCTAATGATTGCAGTGCCCCGATGTCAACACAAGCAGTGAAACCCTACATCTGAACAACTAAAGAGAGTGCGTGGTGAGCAGCAAGAGGGTAAGGCGTCACATAATATTCAGGCGACCGCTGCATAATCAAGCCAGACCATAATGAGCTTTGGTAAAAACTGAAACACTGTTCAGTTTTTACACATCACTAGCTGTTCAAACATGGTACTCATAACACTTTTGCATGGTATACCATTGTATATCAAAGACCTCATTTACAAGCCCCTTGCTCCTCCGCTATGTCCCTTTTTAGGTCTTGCCTAGAGTTAACAGCGCAAATGCGCTTCTCTCGCCATGCGAGGGCCTCTTGGAATCAATACGGATTCCGAAGGGGCCTTGAAGCCCCACCCCTTCTTTCCATTGGCTTGCGTCATTGCTTATGCTAAACGCAGCCTTTCTATTGTGAAGGAGGCTTTTTAATCCCTCCTTGTTGCCACTCTGTCCACTTTTAGCTCTGCCCACCGGGACTGGATGCTTTTCTTGCGGCGTGTTACTATCTCCTTTAATTAGAGGGTGAGGACTTTTTATTTGTCATTCCAGATGGAGCGCGACACACGCTGTTTACTTCTTGTCAAACGTGCACCAGGTATAATGTATGCAAGGTAAGCGTTCCCATGGAAAAAAAGCCATGTAGAAGTGGTACAGTGAAATTTACAACATTTTACTGTGTCACTCTATAACTTCACTGCGTCCAAATCTTAACACCTGCTCAGACCAGTCCTAAGGAATGAGGCAGTGCTTTTAAAATGGGACTCGCCTATGTGTTCTGAAGCATTGATGGACTTGCGTCAGTTTTATGGACAACTCCATCAATGCATCCCTTTTGCTCCAACGATATGTCTAAATTTCTGAAACATCTGGTAATCCTTGTGCCTTGTATGGTAAATACAGTGCATTCATGGTGTTGCAAAGACATTTGGTGCAGGCGCAAGGAAACTAATGCTTCGATGCCAATGCGTCAGTTTCTTGTAAAGGAGGCCTCAAATCTTTACCCAAATACATTGAGCTTCATATATATATATATGTGTGTGTGTGTGTGTGTGGGGGTGTGTGTGTGTGTGTGTGTGTGTATATATATATTTATTTATATACAGTGCAGATTTTTAGAACAGCGGGATGTTACTAAGAAAAAAATGCATTTTCAATAGAAACTGGCAGAGCCATAACTACAAAGGCGTTGTATTTTTATGCTTCATATATATAATGCAAGCTCCTGATGTTTTTAAATGGAAAACCATAAAAGTGTTCGGTTTGTATGAAATAGATTATTGTACAAAACGTAAAATGTCACTGCTTGTTTCACACGAAGGCATTTTAGCCTTCAGGTAAGCCCCTGGACAGGGAAATAATATCCGATAATCAGGTTACCAGCAATCTTTTTCTCTTGGGTGCATTGCTAATATTTGCAGAATGTAAGGAGATGTGGCACTAATACTTCACACTCCCTCTCATCTCTGTATATGTCTCCGGCAACCTTTTGCTGTCTGAGATTGGTGGTAATAACTGGTGAAAAAAAGTCTACAATTTATTCCCCACAATGTACCGATATTTTAAAGTATTGTGGAAATGACTGACTGTAACATTATACCCGGACCAGCTATTTTTTATCATACTTTAAAGCTGGTTCTGTTTTTGGGTCGAAAAACGAAATACATACAGCTCGTTGCAGGAAAAATGCACATACAGTTAAAGGCAAAAACGAGCTAATTTCACGAAAAACGGTAAAAATAACAAATATGTTCAAACAAATGGAATAGTCTGAACCAAAAGTGCTTCACTGAAGGTTGCAAAGATTCCCTAAACTGCGGCTGACGAAGTGTCACGACCCTTCCTTGCTGAACACTGAGAAATTGAACGCTTACTCATATTCACACACCGCGGGAATTCCAGACGGGCACAATCGCAAACCCCAGGCAGATATTATGAATGTCACGGCCCTCCAGAAATTATATACTTCATGCTTTCTCGTCAATTACAAATTTCATGGTTCATCGCAGAGACTTAAATGGCTGATTTCACGGCGTCCATGAAATCAGTCTTTCAAACAACCCAGTTTAATGTTCATTTGCTTTTTAAATACTTATATAGCGCGCTGCAGGCAATACTATCTAAACACTCATAGTGTGTCATTTGTTTTTTACTATCTTCGCACCAAAAGGAGTCCCAAGCGCGGAAAACAAGGTCTGCTGGTGCAAATTGCTGCTGATAAAAAAAAAAGGTTCACCATTGGGGTGAAAAGATAAGAGCACATCAACCTTCTGCTCTTTAACACCTTCGCTGCTAAGGCAATTCCCCTCCTGTGCTGGAAATTGCTATTTTCCTTATTCTATGACGAGCTGGGCTCGTCATCAGCACACGACCACTGTGCACCATGACGAGCCCAGCTCGTAATCAGCATCGAAAGGGTTAAGAGACTGGAACCATGTTGGCCCTGCTAATCTAAGTGTAATCCGAATGTTGCAAAATGCTTAGTTTCCAAAACTCGAATTTGGGGAAAACAGTACCATATTCCATTTTGTATGAGTTCATTATGCCTGGTGTGCATGGTCTGTATGCTCTCTCTCAGGTACCCACTTCTGGTTAACCAAAATTCTTTAGTGCGCATGCGTCTGCTGCATCTACGTAGTATGATTCAGAAAAGGGGGTGGTGATGAACAGAGTGTCTGAATTAAGCAGACCACTCTTACCCAGTCCAAAGATCAGGGCTTGATCCATCACCGTTTTTTAGCTCACTGCACCATCCCAGCTCAGAACCTGGCTACATGCAAATTAGTCTGTTCCTGTCCCAGTGCATGATGGGAACAGGGCAAACTAAACTGCCAAGCCAATTCTTCACCATCAGGATTCAAGCAAGCCGGGCCGACGACGGCTGAAATGCCAGAAACCGGTCCCCGGAAGCTTGTCTCCTTTCTGGTGAAGAATTGGCTTGGTAGTTTAGTCTGCCCTGTTCCCATGATGCACTGGGCCAGGGACAGACTGATTTGCATATAGCCAGGTTCTGAGCTGGGATGGTGCAGTGAGCTAAATAACGGTGATGGATCAAGCCCTGATCTTTGGACTGGGTAAGAGTGGTCTGCTTAATTCAGACACTGTTCATCACCACCCCCTTTTCTGAATCGTTTTTGGCCACTACAGGTGTGGCAGGGTATACTCAGACATGAGTCCCTTGCTCACTGCACCATCAGGATTCAAGCAAGCCGGGCCGACGACGGCTGAAATGCCTTGAAACCGGTCCCCGGAAGCTTGTCTCCTTTCTGGTGAAGAATTGGCTTGGTAGTTTAGTCTGCCCTGTTCCCATGATGCACTGGGCCAGGGACAGACTGATTTGCATATAGCCAGGTTCTGAGCTGGGATGGTGCAGTGAGCTAAATAACGGTGATGGATCAAGCCCTGATCTTTGGACATGGTAAGAGTGGTCTGCTTAATTCAGACACTCTGTTCATCACCACCCCCTTTTCTGAATCGCATCTACGTAGTATGACGTAGCTATCGCTTGGAGGGAACTTTCTGCACTTGCGCAGTGGCTAACAAGATGGCCGCTTGAAACTCACATACTTGCCACCTGCTTGCTAAAAAACTGATTCCAACTATTCTACTAATGCTAATGCGGGAAGAGTCATATTAAGTAAATGGATCAGAGTAGAGGTAGGTGGTATACAGTGAATGCATTTATTTTTGATTTTAACATGTCTTTTTCACTTTTTCAAAAGTGCTTATTATGGGCCTGCAGTTGTAAGCCACAGTCTATTCCCTCTCGTTCTACAGCAGTGTAACCTAGATGAAAGACACCATGCTAACTTGAACATTGGCCAAGGCTGCAAACTGTTACTTTCATGGGAACCAGAACGACAATCCACTGAAATGCCTCAGAACTACTTTTTTTCCTCCTAAATTGTGACAATTACATTGTGAATACGGGTGATGTACAAAACTTAAGGGTGGGATTTTAAACAAAGAACTGAAAGAAAATAATGAGAAAATAAGCATGGTGTGATGATCACCTCCCCTTGCCTGTCCAATCAGAGTTAGGAGTTTCATAAATATGAAACATTAATGGGTGGTACTAGCATACAGAAAGGTATAATTGAGGTAGCATTAATTAGTTAGTTAGCTAGAGACCAGGATGCTGTCCGAGAGCACAGTGATGTCCCAGACTGAGGTGCAGAAGAAGAATCGAATTGCTGAACCAATTATCTTAAGCAAATTAATTTAGAAGATCACGGAAGAATCTCGAGGAGGAAGAGAGTGTCAGAGAGGGGTGCTACGCAAGTGTCGGTGATAGAGAGGTCGTCTGTCCTGTCCGGATTCCTGTCCTGAAGCCCTTGTTCGCCAGACCTTTTCTGGGGGACACGTTCCAATTCCTTGGCCTGGGAGTTGGTTTCCACACCATACTCGGTAACTATACTATATCTGTATTTGCGCTTATGTGCTTTTCTCTCTATCCACTCCCTTTCATGCGGTGTCATTGCAAAGTATAAATGAACGTATTGTGATTGATTATTTGAATCTTCCTTCCTGTGAGAGACGGAGTTTGTTCTGTGCTGTGTAAGTGGTTCACATGAATTTAATCTGAGAAAAAATTTAAAAGACATCCGACTCATTTCTAATGTGTAAGTAAATTTAAATCTTATGTCATTTCATCATCAACTAGTTCCAACTAATGGTCCATTGACCAGAGAAAAGAACTTTTGTTCAGTGAAAGATTGGTTAGGGACCAGGGATAACTAACCTTGAGAATTATAAAAAAAAAACATGACCCCCAGCAGTTATTGCCAGAGTAGTGTGAATGAATTTATGGGCCCAGGTGAGTATGTGGTGTTAGATTACCTGTTGCTGGTAACGCGCTGGATAAAAGCCTCACCCTGAAAGCAGGGCCTGGGCACCAGTGCTTCTGTTAAATAGAGATAGAGCAGCTGCAGATTTTTCATGAGGGCAAGGGGGCGTCAACCCCCCACCCGCTGCACCGGGGCTAAATGTGAAAAATAAAATGGCAATGATATTGATTCATTGCCACTTTATTTTTATCGTTTAGCAAGCAGCAGCCTCCAGTCAGGATAAATGAGAACATGTCCTTCTTTGCTGCCAATTGCAGGAGATCAGGTTGGCAGGTTCTCTTGAGCCGGCTAAAGTGACATGCACACTTTGCAGCTCTCTACTAAGCTGTCTTAGACAGCTGGGTGGAGTCCAAGCACAGGCCTCAAGGGCCTGAAGGAGCGTACAACATGGCTGCTCCATCCAATCCTGGTGCTGCTCTCATGCGGGTGAGAGTAGCACCAAGATTGGTTAGTGGAATTTCGTAGAGGCTGGAGCCCGCAAAGCCGACAGAGGAGGGACCTAGGAGGACATCAAACATGCAGCAGGCAAGTTAAGTGACTATTTGTTTATTATTTGCGACTCGCCTTGCCTGCATGCACACACTCACCCACCTCTTAGTTTCCCGTCCGACCAGTGCATATATGTGCCAGCCACCCCTTAGATAAAGACATTGTTAGGACAGAGAAACACTTAACTATAGATCAGGACTTCAGGTAAGGTCTGAGTTGGGGGCCGTCATAAGTTAGCAGCAGTTATGTTGACTATTTAAAATGTGTTGGGATCACAATTTATTCTAGTCCAACACCAGGAAAAATCAGGCAAAGACGAGCCCTAAAAAAGTAAACTTTAGCTTTATTACTTGTTAAAAACCATGCTCTTTTCCGAGGTTCCCTGATGTATGTAGTTGAAAACAGTGGCAGCGTGTGAGTACTTGTTATTTGCCAATGCATTGTAGATGTTGCCCATTTTGAGGAAAGTGTACAAAAAACATGTTCTGCCATGTACTCTGAGTAGGCCTGCAAACCATGATGTGTATTAGAACTCTACAACCAGAGAAATGCGTGGAGCAGTCGTCTTTTAGCCCTTGTAAACCACCTTAAATGTACATATACAGGACTTTTTGCTACTATTTAAGTACAATTTTTGTGGTGTATGGTGTTTGCACCCCACAACCTACCTTTTCAAAACATGCAAATACCATGTTTTTGTTGCATAGAAACGTAGAAACGCGGATCTAGGTTGTGTACCACCAAGAATACAAACCACAAAAAGTTTGAGATATTTTACAAAGTTTGTATCACCCCATATTTGTGTGAATCAGGTATGAAGCAATTAAGGTCACTGAGATCCAATGGTATTTAAACAGGCTTGCCGTTACTAGAAGAACCACATTAACATGTGTGTTCTTGTTTCATTTAGTTCAAGAAAGATGTAACCAAACCTTACCATAAGATGCGTTCCACTACGGTAACTATTTCAAGAGGTATACTACACAAAGGTATCTCTCTTTGCAATATGACAAGACTGTGGAGCATTTTATATAAACAGTAAGTCATGCCTGTTGCAACCATGGGTCCCCAAACTTCCCACAGTAGAAGCACCTATGTCAAGTTACAAGTCCGGTTTCATCCTAGTTTCCTCTGTTTTGGCTCGTAATGTATTGGCTCGTAATGTATTGAACAGACTGTTGACAGTGCTCAAAAGGGTTTTGCAAATTAACTCACTCATGCTAAGTACCTTTGCTTTGATTGTAGAGTGTTCCATCCTTTGCTGCTCAATGAGAGTGTGTCAACCATTATAAACAACGCGTGAGTGTTGATTAATATCAGGTGAAATTATTATGCTGTGACAATAGGTTCTTGGTTGTGCGATCTTCCTTTCGAATGTGTACCTTATTGGGAACAGTCAACCATTTGGTGGATAATCTGATGCAAACTGGCTGCCTTCACAAAGGAAAGTCAACATTTTACATAGTGGAGATCCCTTTCCAAAAATAGGGTGCCCAAATCATGGTACCAATATCAAATGAGGACAATAGAAGGTACTATGAAAGGGATCACAAGGTGATTGCATCTGGATTTACTACAAACTGACGTGAAGCCCAATACTATAAAGTTGCAAAGACTGAGTAAAGAAGCAGCGTTAGTGTAGCGTTGCATGTGCTAACATTTATTAAAGCAGATATATGTGTGTGTATAAAATAACACCCAAGACTCACAATGAATGCAATGAATGGTGTTAGAAATTGGGTTGTAGGTTGGCTTGGGTATGAGCTGCAGCCGAGATGCAACGACAATCCTAGTCAGGGTAAGAAGCAGGCAAACCCTAAATTAAACTGTGCTTAACCCTGGGTAGCTTGGCGTAGAGCAGTTAGGCTTACATAGAGGCAATGTGTAAAGTATTTGTGCAACACTTCAAACAGTACAACAGTGAAAACACCATACAAAAAGATTCAACACCAGATTAAATAGAACCTACTTTAATAAATAAAACAAGGCCAAAGTGAGAAACATCCAATAAGTAAAGCTCAAAATATGAATGTTTAAAGGAAAACTGTAAAATAGCGCTTAGAAGCAATATGAACTTACTTGGGATATCTGGTCGTGCTGGACCGCGATAGAGTCAAAAGTGCGGGCTGATCGCGATGGAGCACCGGTCAGACACAGGGGCCCAGTGAGGCCTGCAGAACAAGGTACCTTAATCCTGGCTATGTCAAAGATGCATACCGAAGCGATGAATCAGTGTCAATCCACATAATGGGGTTGATGCACAGGTCCAGATCCGCGTAACAGCGGCGATGCATCTGCTCCGATGAGCGAAGAACTGTGATGCGGAAATTCGGCGTTGTCATCCTGGATGGTGTCTACAAAGATGCAGAGACATTCTGCCTTCGTGGTTCCGAAGGAGATGCGTATGGGCCGATCCACGCAGCAGAGGTGATGTGCCAGTTCTGGTCACCCAACAGCAGAGATGCACTGGGTCCGATCCATGCAACAGGACCGTTGTGCCTGTTCCGATCCACGCAACAGGGGCGATGCGCCAGTTCTGATCCACACAACAGCGCTAATGCAGCAGTTTGTGAGAGGATGCGTGGCTTTAGCTGAAGGAAGCACCCTAGGTCTCACTTCCAAGGTCCAGGACTAGGGTGGCACTACTTGGCAGGGCAGACTCACAGGTGGCAGAGTCCAAGTGCAGAAACAGGTAAGTTAGAAGTATTTTATGTCCCTATGACTGCAGATCAGGAGGTCAGCCAGATAGCCCTTGGCACTCACCCTGGGTTCAAGTGATGCAGGTCCAGTCCTTCTCAGTCAGGCAGAGGAACAGCAAGCAACAGTGTCGCGCAGCAAGGCAGGAGTCCAGCAAAGCAGCTGTCCGGCAGAGTGGTGGCAATCCTTCAGCAGCACAGCAGCCCTTCTTACTGACATAGTCTTCACAGGTCCAGAAGTGCACTGAAGTGGTGGTGTCTGAGGTCCAGAACCTATTTATACCCAGTTTTGCCTTTGAGGTAAGGGAGACTTAAAAGACAGGTCTTTGAAGTGCACGGAGATCCTCCCTTCCTGCCCTGGCTCCAAACTCACTACAGGGAGTTATGCATCCCATTGTGTGGGGGCAGGGCACACCCTTTTCAGGTGTAGGTGAGGCTAAGTCCAGCTCCTCCCTCCCATCCTGCCAGTATGGCCCATCAAGTCACACCTAACCTCCCAAAGTATGTGGATGCCTTTGGGGAAAACACATAGCCAAGTTGTCACCCTCCCCAGACGTGTATCAGAGCAGGCACTAAATGGCTTAAGTAAGAAAATGCTAACTTTCTAAAAGGGGCATTTTCAGAACTACAATAAAATTCTGACTTCACCATAAGTTGTGATTTAAAATTGTGATTCCAGAAATACCCAACTTGGAATTACACCTAAAACATGTAATACGGTAATCACAATGTTAGCCTATGAAAGAGATAGAGATAGGCCCTGCAGTAGTGAAAAACACATTTCAAAAACAGGACACAGGACATGTAACACTTAAAAGTTCATGTCCTGCCTTTTAATTACATTGCACCCTACCATGTGGATTGCCAGGGCCTAATTTAGGGATGGCTTACATGTACAAAGGGAGTTTTTGTTCCTGGCAAGAGGTTTAACTTGCCAGGTCGAAATGGCAGAGTACACTGCACACAGACTCTAGAATGCTAGGCCTGAGGCATGGTAGAGGGGTACTTAAGTGAGCGGCACAATAAGTGCTTGAGGCCCAGTAGTAGCATTTAATTTACAGGCCCTGACACATGCAGTGCACTTTACTAGGGACTTATAGGTAAATTAAATATGCTAATTGGGGATGAGCCAATATTACTATGTTTAGGAGAGAAAGCATGAGCACTTGAGCACTGGTTGGCAGTGGTAAAGTGCACAGAGTCCTAAAGCCATAAAAAAGAGGTCAGAAAAGTAGAGAAGGTAGGCAAAAAGTTGGGGGGAAGTCCACCATAAGGCTGTCAGGTCTAACAAATGGTATGATGGTGCATGCAAAGAACAACATTAACAACACTCTGAACTTACCATCAAAATTGTCAAAGATACTGGACAGTACTTATCAGAAATAATCCATTGGGGTAGGGTATATTTCTAATTTAATCAATAAGGACACCTTTGACCCTATGTACATAGTATGCACAATGTTTGTTGACCTCAAGACCACTTTTCTTTTGAGCTCAAAACTGACAGAAACAATGTGCAATATCCTCATTTTAGGCCTGATTCACAATGCTACTGTGAGTAGTAAGGTATTCAACAAACTGAGGTGTGTCCTGCTCCTCAATTTCTAAGTGCACTCTCTAAACAAAAGCCTTTGTGAATCAAACCATTTGTGCTTAAAGCTTAAAGCTGAGTGCTGCGACACGATAACGGCATTTTGAATATAATGGTATTCATTCCCTCTTTATTACTCTCTTTACTACTCTCAATTGCATTTCTTTTGCTCAACCTTCCTCTCATTTGTAACTATGGGGCAAATTACGAGAAAATGTCAGAGCCCGGAGCTGCGCCAAATTTGGCAGAGCCGCGCTCCGACATTTTCAAAATGCATGGATGTGCCCATTCACAAGATTATGGCACACTCCCTGGGTTTTCCGTAGCTCTCGTGCTAAATTTAGCTGCCTAACGACAATGCAGGCACCCTGGCACCAGAGTGCAAGGGTGCCTGTGTTGCAGATAATGATTGTTTATGAGCAGGAAGGTGTCCCTTCCTGCACATAAACAATCACTAATGGCCATTTGTTACTTCTGTGTGTGCTGCAGATTTAATGATTGTTTATGAGAAGGAAGGGACACCTTTTTCACATAAACAATCATTAATGACATCTTACACTTTTTATGTGTGCTGCAAAATGCCGCACACATAGAAGAAGCAAAAACAAGGAGAAATAAAAGCATTTCTCCCCGGTTCACCATTCTAACACCTGCTTTTGCATGGTGTTAGTTTTTGGCGCTGCCTCAGATTTACACCTCCATGTAAATCTGGGGCAGAGTCAAAAGGAATGGGTGTTGTGGTGGAACACCCATTGCGCGCCCCTTTCACGCTAAGTGATGCGTGTAAAGGGGCCGTATTTACAAGGCAGCGTTAAGCCACAAAAAGTGGCTTAACGCTGCTTTGTAAATCTGGAGAAGGGCATATCGCAAACAGAACATCGTTAAAAGTAACATCCAGGGGCCGTATTTCAGTAAGTGTCCTGGGGGGTGCAGGGGCACTTTGGTATTACAGAAGGGGGCGCAGACGCTTGTGCGTCCCCTTCAGTAATACCGATAGCACTGACGCACTTAATGCGCCAGCTCTCCTTCAGGTGGCGTTCCCTCATTTGCATGGGGGCGTGCCCTATGCAAATGAGGGCATTCCTTTGCCTCTGCGACCATGCCGTTTTAGCGATGCGGGCGAAGAAGCAAAGAGGCTCTCAAGGGGCACACTCACAGTGCACCACCTAAAAGGTGGAACACTGAGTGCACCCCCTGAGAGCAGCCCTCTGAAGAGGGTAAAGGGGGTCCTATGGACCCCCAGACATCCCATTGCAGGCGGGTGCAGTCACTGACTGCACCAGCCTGCAAGGGAATTTCGAATCCCCTGTAAAAGTGCAGCAGCCGATTCGTGTTTTTACAGTTCTCGGCTGTCCAGGGGGCAGCACATTCACCATAATAGGGTGCCCTGGCACTGTTTGCACCGGGCACACCTTTTAATAAGTGCACTCAGCACAAACAATGAAAATACATAATACAGCCCATGGTGGCGATATACCCTTGCAAATATGCCCCTATGTTTGTTAACCAATGTCTGTTTAATCAACAAATAGACAATGGAGCAACTAAAGGTACCTGGTTGTCTCA
Source organism: Lissotriton vulgaris (assembly GCF_964263255.1). NCBI lineage: Eukaryota > Metazoa > Chordata > Amphibia > Caudata > Salamandridae > Lissotriton > Lissotriton vulgaris. Next base: position 1,091,518,898 of record NC_141689.1, on the reverse strand, counting down.
GTCAAAAGATGGATTCAGGTTTAATTCTCAACTACAGAGACTTTACTGCAAAAACATGTAAAACAAAACATGCAACACAAAATCATGAGGATTGGGGATGGACGCTGATGACGCAACTCAGCAGCCTACCAGCTGATAAGCCAACATGGGGCTGATGAATGCCAAGCATGGCAGCATTGGATGGTATTCAAACTCAAACCTCTGGTTTTCCAGAGTGCTGTGAAATTGGCTGAAGAACAAATGGGGATTGAGCTTGGTTTAAAGTTGAGATGTGTTGGTTGGGGAAAAAGATCCCACGGCATGGCTGCCGTAGTCTATGTAGGTTAGAACAAATTAAACAGACTGGTTGGCTTGACAGGGATCCAGGAACTCCTGAAGAAGCTGGGATGGGTCTCAGATGGGGATATTAGAGCCCAATTTTGGAGATTGATATTTTTTGGAGATGGGATAAGTAAATGAGATCTATATACTAATTTGACATTTAGGGATTTACATTTGTGTATAAATCAACGGAAGTAGAGTATGTGAATATGTGAGTCCTACTTTGCTTCAGCATTTAAAGATCCATGTATCAAACAAAAATGTTTCTGTGTTTCGTTCTTCGTATGCCCCATGAACCTAAGATTCAAAGTTCATAGTCAGAATTTAGGGGCATCATGCGTTCTACACAGAGACTTAAGAAGTGTCTTTGACAAGGACCTTATTACTAGCACTCTGAATTACCCAAATCAGTATCTGCAAGTCAATTGCATCAGCAAGGCAATGGGATTGCAAGACAGCAGCATCGGTGAGGCATGAAACTCTTCCACAATAACATGAGTGTCTCAGTAACATTGACAGACTTTCTCTGTAATTAAAATTTTGATTGAATTCACAAAATGAAATACATGTCCAGTTATGGAGCATAAATTCTCATGATCCCTTCACCTTAAAGCAGTTTTCACATTCTTTACACACTGTTGGCAAAGCTCACAAGGCATATTGTGAAAAAGTGTGAAATGGGTTTCTGCAGGATTTGTACTTTTATGGATTCTCAAACAATTTCAGTAGTTCTCCAGTACATCTATGCCATACGCAGATTTCCAAGAGTACGCATGTGTGTTACACATAAAGGCATTTGGCTCAGGTGGAATTTTCTGTATGTGGAAATATGATGCAAGTTCTTGGACTTTTTCGTCTCTCCACGGGTATTATTCTCAACCACTTCCCACCCTGTAAATACACTTCTATCCTTGGGAGGAATTCTTTGGTGAGCTTTTCCAGGTTGTAAACTTGCCCCACAAGTGGACTACTGTTTGCACCGAAGCAGAATGTAGGTGTGCAAATAGGTTTTATTTCCAATCAAATGACGCAACCTAAATTGCACAGATAGGCCTTGAACAGGATGCATCCCGTCGGTGATTGTATAATATCTTTCATGGATGTCTGTGCATGGTTCACAAACATCCGTATACATTGTACTGCCTCCAGATTATGAAATTATTTTGCTCTGTGAGTTGGAGTGAGGGTAAAGTAAACAATAAGACCTGACCGGTGAAAATGTGGTTGACATGAGCTAAGGGCATGCCCTTATTTCCAGAGAAACCACTTAAAAATGGTGGCTCGTGTAAGCAGGGGTGCTGCAACTCCTGTAATGAATGTAGCTGCTATCAATAACACCCCATCAAGGGTAGCAAGTGCTATATAAATGCAAACCTTTTTTTCCCTCTTCTATCCCTCCACTTTCCTTCTCAATCCAAATCACTGACTAACATATCCACCACTCAAATTACTTTCATATTTTAGTATACTATTTCACCACTAATCCTACATGGGTTCCAGAGTAGCGTGCTACTTCCCGAAAAGGCGCTTCGACACCTCATCAGGGGTAGTAGGCGCTATATAAATACAATAATGCAGCAGCTGCAGTGACACCGAGGTCCAGGGGTGTTATTGGTCCACTGTGCCCCAATGATATTTTTAATATGACCAAGGGGCCCGTTCTTTGCCTGCTTTAGTGCACCCACTGCGTTATACTTTGAAACTATTTTTTTTAAAACACAGTGCTTCCTTTCCACTGATTTCTCGCCACGGGGCCTCCATTTTCGTAAGCCCATTCCCATGGCAATTACGCCTGGACAAGCTCTTCCTTGATTGGAATGAAGAGGCAGCCGTAGTCACTGCGCATTATACTTGGCTGTTGGATATAAATATTTGGCACAGAAAATAAAACAATTAATCAGTTTTCTGCTTCCCTGTTTACAACAATTACTATGTTCCTAGACGTCCGTCGGCAGATAATGTAAAGCATACGTTTTACTTGAGACCTTGCCAAGACAATACTCCCTAGTGGCGCTATTAATTCACATTGCCAGCGGTAGTTCTCCATCAGTTTGTACACTGTATTGATTCCTATCTTTCAATGATGGATTAAAAAAGTACGGCTCAGCAAACTACTGTGACCCCTTGTGTGTGTCATCTGCACTAGTGAAAGGATTGTGCTACTGCTCAGCATCAGTCTATGGGATTCATTGGGTCTGGCTTAAAAGTGCAACTGTCTGCAGGACCTGTTGCGACCAATCCTTTCAAATGCACACAGAGATCCTCGACTCCGCCCCCATGAGTATTTCACTCTCACCTCATGCTATTGACTATTTGTTTCATCTCATGCTATTGGCTGTTTGGTTCATCTCATGCTATTGGTTGTTTGATGTGTCTAGGAAGTGCTTAGGAGTGCATGCTAGACCGGTTTCACAGATGAAAAGCAAACTCAGTTATCACACCGATAGTTAGAATCAATAATTTATCTACTAAATGCTCCATCCAGGAGCATCTCCCCTGTGGCAGTCACCCAAGGTGCATGTGGAAAATCTGTCCATATTTCCGCATTGCTGAAACTGTCCTCGGTGGATGCAAAAAGGACTCACACGCTTCTGTAAATGTAATGATTTTGTCGGTTGGGTATAAGTCCCCCAGTATAAGCCTCCCTGTCTGAGGCATCCGCCTTCCCTCCGATTTGCTAAGGACATATAGCACATTCTATCTCCCGGAACGGTCTGATCCACTCAAGTGGCAGTAGTTTTGAGAATGGAGGATACCTGAGCACCCTTGAAATCACCATATTCTATGCCATCACCACTCGATGGACAAGAGTGGAAAGTGCCACCATTTGATGAACGCCCTGCATCACGCAGTGGGGGAGTAACTTCACATCTGCTGTACCCAACAGGAGGTTTTGCTCCTAATTTGCGCCCTCCATGCACTACTGCACTGCGTGCCGAAGCTGCACGGTCAGATAAGCAAGCACTTCTTGAAGAATTTTTTTTAGCAATTAACATATCTTGATGTCAGCAAAGTCAATACATCACAGAACACACACCCTGACTCTGAATCACCAGTGACAAGTCATGTCACATCTCCAAAGAATACTTAATGCCCACCACCATAACCTAGTGGGAACACAAATGGGACAAGGTAATAATCCATTGCTTTAATGGTCAGTCAATCCAAGCATTGACAAACACTGAAAAACATGAAAGACATTGACGGGGGGGGGGGGGGGGGGAACTTGCACAGAGCTCACCCTCTATACTTCTTGTTCTGGTACTTTATGAAGAATTACTGACATGAGGTCATCCAGATAGCTAAAGCTGTCCGTGGACAGACTAAAAAGGCAGAAGTTCAATTCAAATTTAAGTGTAAATGTACAGAATTATATTTCAGACTTTTTCCTTGGGCGTTTCATCAATCTGACTGTACCTATCTGTGCACTGTTCTTTCAAAATTTTGCAATCACAGACTAATGAAATTAAAGATGGGGGTGTAACATTTAAACGCACCCAAGGCATTTCTACATCTATTTTTCCATGCATAAATTATGTATTATATTACACTGCATTGATGTTAACTGTTAAAATGAACAAAGTCAGTTTGGTTATTGAATAAAAAAATGATCAAGATTTGGAAAAATCTGACATCTTTTTTTGAAAAGGGGGTCTCTTACATTTTTACTAACATACAAATCATACTCCAGCTAATATCAAGAAAGGATGACGACGTGTTGAGTATTATTGACAGGCATAAGACGGTTGTACGACCTTTGTAGTAAAATTTTAAATATTCCTCCAAATCTGGTTTTGCACTTGGCTACTGAGATAACACTGGAGGAAAAGCCTATTATTCTCCACTTGGCGTATAATAACAACTTGTTTTTTTCATACCACTTCCCATTGTACCTATACCATTTCAACCAAGTTTGTAAAATAACATATGTCACTATTGGTCAAATTTTCAAGATAGCCACATGTGATTATCTAAATTGGAACTATTGACATAATAATGGACTATTCTGGAAATGCATACTAATGTATGCCAATGGCCCAATGCTGGACCTGCCTGATGCATGAATAAAAATGAAATATTTATTGTACAATTATTTAAGATCATTACAAGAAGATGCAAGTAAACTTACACGGCTGAGCTAGACATCAAGAATTCCTGATGTATTCTTTTTTTTGTTTCAACTACCAGAAATCCTAAATCAAGCCTCGGAGTGGGAGAGCTTGTGCACATGACTTTAGTGTGCACAATTGTTCGGTGAACTAACGCATGGAGTGGAATGACAGAAGAACAATAACAAGGGATGGAAGGGGTAAATACTCTGGACAAAAGAAGCCAGTTATAGAGAGATTGCAATCAAAAATGGAAAACACAAGGATATGCGGGGAAAATCAAAAGAGTCTATGAAATGAAAAGCAGCAAGCGATTCATTACTATCCTGGAATGCACGCTCAATTTTTATCTTTAGTATCTATGGTGAATTCCTTAACTGGGCAAAATTCAATATTTATTTATTGGTGTATCCCCTTCTGTTGAGGCAGATTATCACAAATGTTGGGCACCAACATGGAGCCGGAACACAGGCTTCACAGCTACCAATTTATTAAATATTTAGTTCCATGCATCCATACAAAGCAAACAATAGTTCTGCTTATTGACCAGTGGCATTCTATAATTTACAGAAGTGAAGTGAGCATTGGATTTTACATTGTGTTCTGTTAGATTGTGGTGTGCCATTTCTTTAACATTTTTCCCGGGCTTACAGGATCACTGCATAGTCAGGCAAGGGTGGGGAGTAACCAAATAAATATATATATATATATATCATCAGAAAGGGAGACCAAAGGGGAGAAGCTGGCAGATGCAGCATAAGCAGTTTTAGTTTATTTTTATACATCCTATACTTATCATTTACATATGCAAAACAGGAAAGTAAACATAGGGAGCAATGACTTAGAAAACTCCATGTATGGAGCATACAATAAAAAGGAACAGGAAGACAGTAACAATTCCTTGAAAATTTGCAGAAATTATATAACATAGCCCTCCTAATGGGACTAGGAATCCTTAAGAGGGTGAACAGAAAGACTTTCCTAATAAGTTCTCTGTGTGGGTGTATGGAGTGGTAGAAAATTAGTGAGGGTCTGGCATGGAAGGAGCGAGAAGATGGGATCAAGGGCCATAGGAGGGGGACATAGACATGTTTCTATACGGACAGAATAGTAGTATGCGACTGGCAGCCAGGGCTGTGAGGTGGGTTGGAAACCATATTACGGCAAGGGCCTTCAAAGACAATGCAGTTCCAAGATAGTTCGCCTCTAGTCTCAATAAAGAACACATGGAGGTGGAGGAGATTCTTTGGGCAGACTTAATTAAGGGGTACGTTTTCACTCGTAAGGAAGAAGCCCCACACACAAAAGTGTGTTGTTTACCATTGAGTTGGTAGGAGGTTCATTTGAGTCAAGCTACTCTATGAGATCAAACAGCCATTCATCGCAAGTAGGTGAGGGGGTGTTTTTAGATTCGTATAGAACTGTGTAAAAGATAGCCACTGTTTAAGACTACCGGGAAGAAAGCTCCAAATGTAGGTGCATCGCGTGGTCATTTCGTGACCACCTCAATATTTCTGTTTACATCGACACAGAAGGTTGTGGAGCCTGAAAGAATGTTGGGATATCTACTCCTGCAAAAATAAGATATTAAGGTCATCGAATTCATGACCTCTGTAGACAAAACAGTCACCTTTGACTTATAGCCACAAGGTGATAGGGAGTTCATAGACATCTGCAGAGCTATGGCCATAGTGATTGTTTGGACTCTATGGTTCTGGATGAACCTGAGTTTGAGTTGAGGCCAAGATTCCTGCTATTGTGCTACTCCATGATTGATTGAGAAGACAGAGGTTACAAACACACATATTTTATCTGGGATGTAACGTGGAGGAACAATATTTTCAGGAGGTGAGTTTGTAAGCTATTTTTCAAGTTACTTGATTAAACTGAGAACCATAACTTTTATTTTTGTGGATTTCAGAGCTGTTTATTTCTGTGGCTTTCAGAGAGATGTTTTTTCAGTGTTTACTGGTGTTTATTCAGCCGTATAAACAAAAATAATATACAAAAACTGTCTTTTTTCAGGTTTTACAAATATATTTTCCAGCAGTAATTATTATAATACACATATTTAGTTTAAAGAAAAAGTAATGTAGGTTATGTAGGGTCTTCCCACCGGCAGTGTGTTCAATGGACTTATGGCAGACAATGCGAGGCAAAATCTGTGCACTATATTTATACTCATACTCACATACTCTCACATGCCCTCTGTAACATCTCATGACATCTCACACATACTCTGTTTGGGCTCTGTCTGGCCCGCAGAACTATTAGTCAATTAGAACATGTTTTAATTAAATTATTTTTTAAACAAATATCTGGACGTTTTGTAGCTATGAATTCTGGGTGCTACTTTGCTTTGGTGTGTGGAAAATCCTGTGCCATATCTTTACCACTGTCCCTTGCATATGATGACAACACACTTTTCACCTGTGATGACACCTTGCATTGAAAACCTGGGGTGTTTGACAGTTGACCTGCTGTCAATACTAAGTTGCATAACAGTCACACTGTGTTGGCCCCTTCAGTAAGAATTAAAGATGCAACAATTCTTCACACTTTATTGTCTTTACATTTAATTTTACCTGGAGGATGTGCAGGTATTGGTTGGTGTTTATATGTTAGAGAGCAATTTCTCTTTCAGTGAGGTTTTCTCAGATATTAAAGGTCTAAACCTAAAACAGAAAAGCCTAACCATAAGTATGGTGTCATTTGAACACAACCATGATTTAGAAAGTCGGGTGGACGTGCTGCAGAGGCTACATGGTTCTTCTGTGAGTTAAGAAGGGATTTACTATCCACTTTATTTCTGGTTTTTGACACTTACACACAGCCATGATGTTGCTCCTCCTCTGTCATAACCTTCAAAGGATAGGATTGGACAGGGCATCGGGCCGCTCCAAACAGTAAAGTAAGCCTCTATTTCACCCACGAACCTGTGAATTCTCAAATCAGAACAGTTCATGAGAGATGTAGAGGAGACAAAGGTGCTGAATCTTGATAAGCTCTATTAAAAAATTACTCAAACCCTTGAAGGTTAACATGGATGAGCATAATAATATGGTTGACACTACTGAATGTTGTAGATATGTCCATTTTAATCAGTGCAGCTGTTTTTAATGAGTCCAATGCAATGAATAGCATGGTAGAGTCAGTGAGTGATCTTGGGGGGAAGTTCAATGACGATTTGTGAAGCAGATTGCACAGCCCATCGTGGGTTAGTATTTTGGGTGGTCAATGTCCCCCAGGTTTTTCAAATACAGGCCATTACAGAGTTTCAAAGTTGGAACACACTTCCATACAGGAATGCAGAACAGTCCTAACATAACGTCAGTTGGAGGCAGCAACGTCAATAAGTCATTGCTACATTTTTAATAGTTGCATGCAATTTGGCAGCTCCTTTGCCAGCCACTGTATTCAAAATGGTGTCTTGCTTAATCCAGAAGAAATCTGCTGCCAAGAAGGAATACATGTAATGAAACAAAATGAGTTACAGCAAAACACACTTAAGTACATTTTAATGAAATCCAAAGCCTGCCTGGAAACCTGAGAGTCATTTAAAGCTATTGTCTCTTACGGTAAAATGCAGTGTTTACCTAATAAAGCCCAAATCTATCCATTATCATTTTGTGGTAGGTGGACAGATGTTATTTTGCCACTTCTTTTGCTAGTTCAATTGAGCTTTCAGTGAATAAATGTGGGGCTCTCTTCATGAGTGAAAAAATATATTCCCATAGAGAGGTTATTGAAGTAATACTCTGTCATTGATCACTTGGTGGAACCTCTGTAGGTGAGCAACATGTCTTAACGATGGTCAAGAATTCAGACGTATTCTGTGGATAGGCTGGTCTTTTCCCCAACTGCTGCTTCTATTGCTATGCTGTGTAATTGGGTATTACAATCATTGGCAACCATCTTTGGATGGCTTAATGTTACGTCATTATAGATGTATCATTCCAAGACAAGCCAACTCATCACTTTTGAAACTATCGGCTACCTTCGAGTGCCAATGATAAAGTATTTATAAACTTTTCAAAGATCACCACCTATGAGTGTATATTTATGGGTGATCTTCTATGATGTTTTTTGCAAATGTTGGCAATATGTTACTTTTCCAAGATGGCAGTCTCATTTCTAATAAACCCATCGGCCATTAAAAAACACTGAAAAATTGAGAATAAATGCTGATCCGTAAGCTCATGGCTACTTCTTTAATGTCGACATCAAACTGAGAAAAGTTAACGTAGCCAGCTAAAGTTGTATTCCTATTAAATTATTTGTTATGTTTTGCTCTCTTGCACAGTTTTATGTGAAAACTGTATGCCTTTAATACTTTTGAATGCTGTCTGCAGGGACAATAATGTAGCCTAGCTGCTTGAGTGACCGACATTGTACTTGTAGAAACAATCTCACATAGTGACCTCAGCCTAATATCTTGTGTAGCTGTGCAAATCACGTACTCTCCTTGTGTCCCCGAAACATGTGTAACCTAATCGGTCTCTTTTATGATCTGATGCCTAAACACATCAGTCATCTATACCAGTCAAGAATTGGCTACTATGGCATCATGTAGTTTTTGAGACCCAAAAACCAAAATATTTTTCATTTCAACAAATCTTTTTTTAGATTTTGCTTGAGACAGCACATATGGGAAAATATTTTGAGAACCAAAAAAAGATTAAAATGGGCTTAATGCCCACCCATTACTTACTTAAAACTAAACGAGGAGAAAACAGAACTGCTCCTGTTTGGCTCCGACACCTCGCTCTGGGGCCCACATCATTGGCCACCGGAGATGGGCCCTCCTCCCATTCCAACCTCATCTGCCCGTAACCTCGGGGTCCTCCTGGACAATCAATTGTCTTTCAGGCAGCATGTCGTGAAAGTCTCTGCCACCTGTACTACCATCATCAGGTGGCTTAGGAAAATCTCATGGATGCTGCCGGCTGACACCTTGAAATCTGTAGTCCAGGCTCTTGTCATCTCACGCCTGGACTACGGCAACATCTTACTTCTAGGTGCCTGTAAGGAGGTCACTAAGAAGTACCAGGTAGTACAAAATATGGCGGTCCGCCTGATTTGCAATCTACCCGCCAGATCCTCAGCCTCTTCCCACCTGCGTAACCTACATTGGCTACGGATTGAGAGCAGGGTTAAATTCAAGGCTTTATGTTTTATGCATAAAATCCTGACAGGAAAAGCCCCTCCCTATCTATCTGTTTTGGTGCAGCAATATCTTCCACCTCGTACACTTAGGTCCTCCACCCAGAATAAGCTCAGGATCCCACGCATCAAGAGAGCAAAAATGGGTGGTCGCTCTTTTGCTCTGCTGGCACCTTCTCTTTGGAACTCTCTACCCCCCCCTCTGCGCTCCGAAATGTGCCTCCTTACCTTCCGTAAGGGAATCAAAACCTGGCTTTTTAATATGTAAGTTCGTTGATTTCCTTCCCTTCTCATCTTTAATATTGTTTCACACCCATAGCGCCGGGAAACCTACGGGTAGCTGAGCGCTCAAGAAATGCAATAATAAATAAATAAATAAATAAATAGGTTGGCTTCAATGTCACTCTTGTTTCCTTGCTTCTTACCGATCAGTGCTTCCTGCTCACCTCCTGCTTCTTCCAGGCATTTTCAGTGTTTTTCTATGTCATGGAGCATGGACCAAGTACAGTTTTTTGTCTGCAGTCAGTGTCTTCCCACTGGCCACGCATCCTGCATAAACTTTTTTTTAAACCTTCTTCCATTCACTCTATAAGAGTGCATGTGTCTGAAGTTCATCCCTCTCCTGTCTCCCCCGCTGCCCATCATCACAGCTCTTTTTCCAACCTAACTCCTCCCGCTGTACATAGTGTTACTGCTCCCTCCCTCGCCTCCCACTCCTCCCTCTTGTTGCTTGCCCCTCATGTTATTTTAGACATGTTGTACAGCAGCTTAAGGCTGCTGTGCAACATGTCTTAAAGAAAAAAATAAGCGATATAACCCAATCAGTGCTGGTCACATTATATTGCTTTTTTTCTTTAATTTAAGCCAAGTTGCAGAGCAGCCCGCACTGCTGAGCAGTATGTCTAAAAAAAGCTGACAACGCCAATAGATCCCGCATAGGGTTTTGCCAATGCTTGTTCTATATTGGTGAGGGCCTGGCAGGTCCCCCAATGAGAAGTATTTGCAAAAACAAAACACGTATTCACAAAAGCTAAAAGTCTGGTAGCCAAATCTAGACCTACTGACTGCGCTAATCTTTGTTAACTAAATTGAACTTGAAATAGCAGCAGCATTGCCACACAGACAGAATGTAGAACCCAATTACAAACATCAACATTCGCAGATCTTGCTTTCTTCTTCATCATTTAAAAAATGTATTTTTAGTTTATTTTTGGAGCTAGTTTACAGCACAGGTCTTACCCAAAAGGCAAACGGATAGTGGATCACTTTACACAATGACAGGTATACAGTACAACAATCCAAGCAAAGGAAGTTGCAACCTTAGCCATATCCATAGTTAAGAGAATAAACTGAGATTGGGAAATTGGCATATTGGACAACTAGGTGCTGGTATAGACATAGGCGACTCTCTAGCAGGAAGGGGTGAGTGTATAGCAGGATCTTGGACCGTTTACAGAGTAGTCTTGTTCACACCTCTTTTTTCGTTTCTTACAATGCAAATCTTTCGTAGCCTCATGATTAGACAGCTGTGAAGCGAGCAGCATTCTCCAGACATATCAATTTTGGCAGCCAGATATCCGGATTATATGAGTGCAAGGCAATGGACACACAATATGATTTTAATGAGATGAAGCCTAGCAAGAGTAGACAGGGAAACTGATTGCAGTAAAATTCCCTTTGGTCTGTAATAGGAAGGGCAGCAGCGTGCAGGGTGAATTTCATTCTGGGCCATCATTACGTGCAGTAGGCCAAGAGTGTTGACTTTGTCAATGTGGCATAGGCCAAGGGCTTGGGTGGAAGTGAGGAAGCTGTTGGGAGAAAAGAACAATCCTGATGGAATGATTCAGCTTTAGGTAAATAAGCCAAGTTGTTTTCACATACATCGATTCAAGGAAAGAGCAAAGCACACTCTGTGTGTCATCCTCACCCATGACTATTACCACATGGCATGTCTACTTGGGGCCATACAACCATTAGCCAAACTTATTTGTACAAAACTTGCACAATGCTTTTCTGCAGTGGTGCCATTTTCTAAATATGGATCAAATACACTGAACTTAGTTTAAACATAGGATAATATATGCTTACACACCTCTTATCATTCAATTGATAAAGAAAACCCAATGCCCTGGGAGATCCATTTCCACACCAAGGAATGATTTTGAGTTAGATAATAATGAAGAATCCTTTCAGCAATGCAGAAAGTGCTAAAATCTCAATTTAAATACTTGCATAGTATGGCTCAGGTAAATCAACCGGATTTATTATCACTAGAATCTTCCAGTGGAGAGTTTAGGACTTCATTCACAAATTGGAGGGTTTCCAATTGCCACACAACTCTTAACCATGCCCCAAGATTACATTTACTCTCTCCAACATCTTTCCTGTACTTGATAATATTGTGGATGTTAGCATGGGACATTAGCTGACGTCTACTCTACCATCTTTGAATAAAGACATGAGGTAGTCGCACAGGATCATAGTCTTAATTTTCTAAAACTGTTTTCAAGCAACCAAAAAGCTATATTTTGACATCTGGGAGATACTACAGGTTGCCAGCAATTGCCTTAGGCTAGCTGTGCCATGCTATCAGTGTGGGAGGTGAGTGAGTGGGATACATGAGTTGACGTTGTCTGTGTATATGAAGGCATATTTTATTATGATTGGCTGAAAGCTTTTATTCGATATGCAAGATATCTCGAAAGCATACATACATACATATAAAAACAGCATATTTTATTATATTAATGAGAGAGACATCCACAGGGACAAAACAACCAACCTGTGCTCTGATATACTGATGTTATTTTTTCCGGAGTTTTATATAGCGTGAACTTGACACAAAGGTATCAGAGCGCTTTACACGAGCACTAGATGTGTTACATAAGGACACATTCATTTTTGTTAGGCACAGGAAGATTACATGATTTTCTCAGAATCACAGGATCTTGAGCGTCATTGCAGAGACTCGAACCCGGTTCCACAGATTTTAGGTCAACCGCCCTAGCCCTTAGGTCACATCCTCTCCCCATTGATGTTGAGTCTAAGGCCCCCTTTTCAACGCCCCAACTATGTTTTAATGGGACTGTTTACACAGGTCCTTTCCATTCTAGGGAGATTAAAGCTGATGTTTACCGCCTGCTCTTCAACATACAATCGCCCCTCATTCAAAAGAATGGAATTCTTTTTCCACTCAGATTCAAAGTAAGATGGTCAAACAGGAGATAACCATAGGCTACCATGCCCAAAGAGCGCAGTACCATCCTTCAATCTAATTTTCATAGCTGTGGTATATCCCTTCCCTATCACACCTAGTTCCAAAATGGGGTTCCGTTTTCTGCTTGCCAAACCCGCTCTCATGCATGGTTGTATTTGACTTCATAGAAAACCAACTTCATGGAATACTATTATTGAGAAACCATTTCAACTAATCAGTATAATCAGAATTTTCATGATGAATAGCATTCAGCATTTAGTAGAAAACAATTGATTCCATATTTTTCTTTCATAAATTGTAGTTGACATGCTTTCTTATTAGAGATGTAAATGTCATTAATTGTGAAAATGGGTACTAGATGTTTTTTTTGGAAAAAAGTTTCCATAGATCATTTTCTTCTTTCCATTCCAATATCTCATCACTGAAATATTCTTCACTTTTGTTTACTATTTCTCTGGTTAACCCTTGACTCACTCATCCCTATTTCCACTTCTTTTTTTACTGCCTCATTCCTTCACCCGCTCTTCTTCTTCACCCCCTTCCATCTATTTTGTATGTTTTAAAGTTGAGCCAAAAAGCAGCGCGCATGCGTTGCTCGCTCTGCGAGGTATGCAGAAGTTGAGTATGCTATGTAAGCCTCGCCCACTCTCGGCCCATACTTTTCATTGGCTGCCTTCATTGTCCTTGGTAAATGCTGGCTTCCGATTCATTATGAGGCTTGTTAGTCCCTCCTTGTTACCGCCCTGTCTCTATTTGGTCCTGTCCATGAGGACTCGATCTTTTACTGTGTCCTAACTCTGAAGCTTTCATTACCAGTTCCGATAACTATTTACTTCATTAAGTGACATAGCACGCACTGGGTGCCAGCTTCGGTAATGGCAGCCACTTCCTAACCTAATTTGCATTTAGTTTTCTGTTTTTTTTTATTTATAACTTTAATACGGAGCACAGCGCCCGCTTCAGGGACACGCCGCGCTCAGTTTATTATTATTATTTTTTTAATTTAATACCGAGTGTGGTGCCCACTTCAGGGACACCGCGCTCAATTAATTTTATTCTTTTTATTTTGTTTTTGCGTTTTCTGTTATCCATGATGGTTGCCCAGAGAGAGGCTCGGCCTGAGTAAAATATACTGCGCGTGGAAGGGTAGGGGCGACCTCGATTGACAATTACGTCCGGGTTACCTCTCTGCCTACATAAAAGGCGAACACCATTGCTTAGATGGTGGTCCAAAGTGATCTGGTGTTGGAAGGGGAGCAAGGTTTGTTTATCCCCTGGGTTTGAGTTGGCCGATTTGCGGAGCAGTTCGTCTCCTCCTCTTTGTTGAGTTGAGTTCAGAACGCTTTACCCTCAATTTAGGTTTTGCGGTTAGCCCCTATTCTACTGCCACTACTTCCAAGGGTGGCAATGATATTTAAAAATGTGGGCTCCTTGTTAGTTAATCCAATGTTGCCTGTGGATTTCTATCTTATGGCGACGGTGGTTTATGTGAGCGATCTTTCTGGCATCTCAAGTGGGGCTCGATACTGCCTCCGTGGCCTCTCAAATCGGTGACACATCCTCTCTCCCCATTAATTACTCAGGTCTTGTTCCTACTAAATAACAAAGGAGCATATTATCAAGCAGGGCGTTCAAATTATCGTCGTTTTAGCGGCAGAAAACTGCAGGTAAAGCGGTGATAATGGGCTTGATTATATGCCCTGGAGAATTCCAATAGAAGCCCCAGTTCACACCAGAACATGGGTTTCTATTGGAATTCACAAGGCCATATTATCAAGTCCTTTATCGCCGCTTTAGCAGCAGTTTTCTGCTGCTAAAACGGCGATAATTTTTAACGCACTGCTTGATAATATGCCCCAAAGTGTCATATTAAATAGATAAGCCCACTGTTAGATATCCGTTGAAGACTTATGGACCGCCCATTCCGAAGTGTCCACACAGTTTTTTTTAATGCGAGATAATGTGACGTGGGAGAAGAAACGTCTCCGTTGTGTCCTTTCTTTCGGTTATTTGGACAAAAAACGGTGTTGTTGTTTTATATATTGTCTGTTTCTCTGCTATAAGGGTTCTCTGATTCCTTCTCAGCTGCTGAAATTTCTCAGACTTGCCAACACATTTGTAAATATCAAGGCAGGCTCAGTGACCACAGCCCTGCTAGGAAAGTGCAAGTGTGTCAACAAGCAAACATTAACTTCATCCTTGGCGCATTAAGACATTCGACTTAAATGTTTGTGATCAGTCACCTGTCCTGGGACACAGCCTCGAACCTCTTAAACACGGAAGGGTCAGGACTGGACAATTTGAAGGAAATGGCGGAGCCTGCTGTCTTAAGTTAGAGTCATACTGACAGAATTCTATTTATTCTCTAGTTTAAGTTGTTGCCAAGGCCTTAATTCCATTGTATAAGCCGGATAATAAAGGTGCATTGTTTACAAACGTGTCGTTTTTGTTTTATTTCATATTGACACTTGTATCCCGTTTTAATGCGTTTTACCGACTTGTGCCAGCTGAGCTCATGAGCCGGTTTATTTGTAAATCCTTTTAAGTTGGTTTCGTATATTTTGTGAAGTTGTGATATTCTCTAAAATCAAACAGTTTGTTATGCAGAGCAATTCTTTAGTTGTGTACTTTAGGTGTCCATTTCCACGTAGCTGTCAGGGCAGCCTGAGCCAATGGTTGGGTGGAGGATTCTGTGTCTTAATATCAGTGGCTACTTTTGTTTTCTGCGGATGAACACTTACCCCCACTGATTACAGGCTGCAATGTTCTATAAGAACCCTGATACCAATGCTGCCCTGCCCGTCACTCGACCCATATCATTTATGTAAAGACTAAATCTTCATGGGAGACATGGATATTCGTGATTATTGGGCGTACCCCACTGAATGTAACTGCTTGTGGCCACATGCATCAAAGTCCGGTTTTGCGATTCCTAATTTGCGATTTTTAGGGAATCGCAAATAAGGAATCGTAAAACGGGATGCATGATTGAAAGTGCATAATATTTGCGATTCGGTAAAAATCGCAACTTTTACCGAATCGCAAATATTATGCGAATTCCAATTTGCAATTTCGCAATTCCCATTGATTCCTATGGGCCAAAAGGCCCATAGGAATCAATGGGAATTGCAAATTAGAATTCGCAAAATGTTGATGCATTCCATGGGTGCAGGGGAGGGTACAAAGGACCCCCTCCTGCACCCCTGAAATGTATTTTGAAGTGCATGTTTCAATAATTGCGAATTCGCAATTTTAAAATTAATCATGCATTGCTTTTAAGGAATCGCAAATTTGCGATTCCTTAAAAGCAATCGCATTTTTGGAATTCGCTAAAAATAGCAATTTTACCAAAAATGCTTGATGCATCCCAAAAACCTATTTAGGAATCGCAAACGGCCGAATTTTGCGATTCGCACCGTTTGCACTTCCTAAATAGGTTGATGCATGTGGCCGTTGGTGATCTGGTAGATAATCACAATAGGAACAGTCACAGATTATCCTTTCTGGTGTGAAGGAAGGATCTGAAGGTACCCATCTTCAGAGAGCACTACATCCCAGAACCAGGGCTCGAGTCGGGGTACCACGCGGGTGGACGGCGCCCACCCACTTATTTTACAGGGTGGACGCCGTCCCCCCTGCCAAACAGCTGGACTTCACATTTTTAGCTTCTCTGGGACGAGATCGGAGCCACCTCTTCGTGACGTCACTTCCTGTTGTGACGTCAAATACGGTGACAGCGTCCTCCCACTTCTTTTTTTAGGACTTGTGCCCTGCCCAGAACTGTAGGATTCATACTCCTTAAATAGAGTTATGTCTTACAAATACTCTCCTACACCAACATTTCTCTTTGTTAATACAGAGATACTTGGCTTGTGTAGTTTTTTGTGCGTTGTTTTATTCTGAAAACATTACCTACAAAGCTGTCATTTTACTTGTAGTATACTGACCCCGGGGTGCAACAAGTTGTTGGAGAGAGGCCACGTGCATTGTATTGTACGTTTCTTTGTGTGGACTGGATGTATGCAACCAGTTCGAGCAAGGGTGTGATCTCTCATGCAGTTGAATATTTTATTGGAAATTCTTGTGGATAACGTGGTCTTATTTGAGCAAGACAGTCGAAAATTAGTGTTTCCTCTCAAAGATGTCCACAGGCTTGGATGTTTTGTGAGCGAAGTTGGTTTCTGAGATGGGTTTAGTTGTATTTGTCAGCTTCCCACACTAATGCTGGTAACAGTGAAGTCGGTGTTGGCCAGAATTAAAAAAAAAACAATTGTAAGGAATTATGGGGCATATTATCAAGGACAGGCGATACATTATCGCTGCTTTTATCGGCAGGACACTGTCAATAAAGCGGTGATAATGGCCTTGATAATCTGCTCTATGAATTCCAATTGAAGCCCATGTTAGATGTGTTCACATCTAACATGGGCTTCGATTGGAATTCCTAGAGCATATTATCAAGGCCATTATCGCCGCTTTATCAGCAGTTTGCTGCCGATAAAAGCGGCGATAATGTATCGCCTGTCCTTGATAATATGCCCCCTTGCTATTAAGGAAAAATTGGTTTGATGCAAGAGCAAATTCCCGCACAAGGTCAGTCCAGGTTTGGGATTCAGTTGTGTAAGCCCTAAGGCGTGACCAAGAAGATCTGAGTATCACTAATCTGTAGTCATATGGAAATAGGTCAGTCCCTGGAATTTAGCAGCCTGAGTTGCGACTACATGTGTACAAGTTCTCTGTTCCATAATAATGAACCTGATTTCCTACAGTTTGCAGTAATTAAGTGGTTTCTTTTCAGAACAAGTATTTGCAACGCAATCGGTCTCGCCTATGGGACCTTATATTTATCTAGCTATGCAGCACATTAGCCTGGGCGCTAAAACATCTACTGTTCTTTAACATGGAGGGAAAATAAGCACCAAACTGCGAGACACGCCAGGTATGGGAACACAAGGAGAGAAATATTGCCTTTCAGCAGGAAATGGTATTGTTCAAAGCTCTGTTTTTTAATATAAAATCAGGGCCTTCTGTGGTCATATCACTGAAAATACAAGATTTGAAAAAAATATTGTCTAAGGGTGCTCATGGAAGACAATTACTATGGACTGGAATCTAGAGAATGCTAAAGTGAATCTGGTTTTTTACTGACCTCTGCTGGTCGTTTTCTATTAAGACAGTTAAATAGAGGTAGTTGCCAGAATTTTTTTTTTAAAAAGACAGGCGCTAAGCAGAAAGCAATTCTGGTATTTTACTGACCTCTGCTGGTTGTTTTCTATCAAGACAGTTAAATAGAGACAGTTGAACAGAAAAAAAGTCCCTAAGCGGAAGCAGACAAGTCCTAGGGCTAATCACCAGAGCCTACTAAGTACATACACATATAAGTATATACTAAAGTATAAAAAATAGGTCTTGAATACTTAACCTAAAAAAAGGAAAGTTGTTGTATGAAACCAGACCAGATATAGAATAAGCATATTGAAGGCTGACTAGTGTAGCTGGAGATGTTCCATCAAATAGAATAATGCTGTCTGAAATTCGCTACACCTAGGGGCCTATTGAATTGTGATTAATAGGTGAAAACATGGCATGAGAGTAAAAGAAGGACATGATTTTCATTGTATTTGAGCAAAGAGATAGGAGAACATTGTAGAAAGTAGTTGCTGTAGAGTGATTTAAACATAATCAATCTAAACAACAGGGTTGTGTGGTTAAAGAGATATTGGAAACACAAGTATAGAGGACCTTTATGAGGCACCCTTTGATGGGCAGGTGGTGGATGCTTTTGTAATTTTTTCCTGCATGCTCAGATCTGGTTCTTTTGAGCCTTATACGCCTTCTAAAACAATTGATTTAGAGAAGATTTAAGACAATGCTCACAAAGACATCCTAACTGGTGGGATACTGTATGTATTGATAATTGGGATTATTGCCAGATAGTTGAAAAGGCTTTTTGATTTACATTTTTAAAAGAAGGGCATATCAAGTACTGGCTATTGGTTATGCTTATTCCACTGAGTAAAGTAATTTGTCAAAATACTGTTTACAAATATCTAGGATTGGATATAGTGCTGCACCAGGCTTCTCCAACAAGTAACTTGTGAGTTACTGGTAGTGCTCCAGCTATCCTTAACCCCTTCGAAGCTAATGACGAGCTGGGCTCGTCATGGCGCTTACCTGCCGTGCGCGGATGACAAGGCCAGCTCGTCATGATTTATGGTGTTTTAGATTTTTTAGCGCAGGACGGGAAAACGCCTAGCAGCCATGTGGTTAAGTAGCTCTTCTGTGTGCAGCATCAGAAGCTTGTGATTGGTTGAATTATTATAGCACGTATTTGATACAAAATATGTGCATTTTCAGAACTCATAAGCTCATGTTTGGAGATAAATGGTAGGATTTCCAAAATATATTTAAAGGTGATATTTGACTGAGAAATCAAAGTGTTGGGGGGATTTAATAATAACTTGATGCCAGGGGCATCGCACCTATGGCTGTTATGTATTACACATGAAGAGGCACTTCACATTGATATGCCATTTTTAGGCCGAGCCTAGCGGCAGTCGTTCAGCGAGGCTTGCTATATTAGGGTATGCACTAGCAGTCCCGCCCACTCTCCGCCAATATTTGTCATTGAGTCTGTGTCATTGTCCTTCTTAAATGTTGGCTTCTTATTCGTAAATAGGCGTGTTAGTCCTGCCTTGCTATTGCCTTGCCTCCATTTGTTGCTGCCCATAATGACTGGACCTTTTACTTGGCTCGTTACATGGCCTGCTTTATTCAGGGGGTGAGCACTATTTTTTGTTATTGGCACCGATGGCAACAATGGCAGCTGTTTTGGGGGTATTGGCATAATGAGCGTGGCGCCCGCTTTAGGGACACTGCGATCATTTTATATTTTATTATACGGCGCTCTGTTTAATTTTTTTTGTTTTTTTACTTTCTATGGGTCCGATTCACAGAACTAACTTAAGACAAAATCCTAAACTTACTATCACAGAAGGCACTTACTCATTTCGGTATTCACAGAAGGCACTTACTCATTTCAAGTATTCACAGAAGTTAGGAGTCCTAACATTAGGACTCATAAAGGCCTTCTGTGAATACCGAAAGTCTTAAAGTTCGAATTTTTCTCAGTTTAGGAGTGGTGAAGTTAGGACTCCTAACTTTAGGACTCCTAAATGCCTTCTGTGAATACCGAAAGTCTTAAAGTTAGGATTTTTCTCAGTTTAGGAGTCCTAAAGTTGGGAGTCCTAACTTCTGTGAATACCGAAATGAGTAAGTGCCTTCTGTGAATTCCAAAATGGTAGTAAATTTAGGATTTTGTCCTAAGTTAGTTCTGTGAATCATGCCCATAGTGAGCTCGGCGCCCGCTTCAAGGACAATGCACTCAGCGTTAAAGTTAAAAAAAAAAAAATGAAACTGAGCGCGGTGGCCTTGAAGCGGTGCAGCGCTCAGTTTTAAACTTAAACAACCATTTGAAACGCAATAGGTCTCGCATTTATGCAAGTTTAAACTATTGGCTTTGAAAAAGACAATGCCTTTTATTTATGTTTTTAAAAAAATAATAATAATAATAGGCATTGTCATTTACAGTGCCAGTAGTGAAGGACCGGGTTTTTAGAACCCAGCGGCGTCAGGGAGAACGCCTGAAACCTTCGAGTTCCCCTGTTTTGGCAAACAGAGACACGGGATACTTCTTGATGACGTCAAAGACCAAAGTTTATTGGTTGCAACCAGGGACAGAGATCTACGAAGTACACACGGGTAGTTCGTCAGAGACTGCACACTTCGATAAACGGAGCTAGGTCTTTTATGCCGAAAATCACGCCTCTGGCAACATTACAATTTACATTTGGTGCATACAAACTGACCAATGACCACGTAGCATTTCAAAAGTAGCAAATGACGACAGTCAAAGACAATCCCCTTTTCCGTTGTCCAGCCCACCAAAAACGATCGCACACATACTTGGTTTCCTGTTCGATCAGGCCGGACAAACCCATCGTAAACCCTTCAACCCAGATCGATGAACATGTCGTAAAAGAAAGGCAGAAACAGATGGAAAGGAGATAGAGAGGTGGGAACGGTGTACCATAAACTCGGACACGTCCTGCCCTTTGATCTTTATCAGGCCAGCTGCTGAACAAGGAACTGGCTCAGCGGGATTCGTCCCAGGCAAGGAGTCAGTTCGGCCAGGTCAACCAAAAGTCAGCTAAGGCGTACGTGTCTCAAGGACTTTCTCGGCCGCAGTCATCGGGCCTATGTTAGGGCAACCACACAAAATGGCTGCCGTATACAAAATGGAACCCGGAGGTTCAGACTAAATCCTCAAATGCAGAGTGTTCTCCTATATCGATTCATACGAAAACACTCAGACACGTTACACTCGTCATTTGCGGTCTGTAGAGACCAAGATCGTCCATTTCCGACGATCTCTATAAATCGGGTTTCGGAACTATCGAACCCAATTCGGAACCACGGAACCACAGACCCTCCTTTTGCCCTATCATAGGCAATAAACCCAGACCCATTTTAATCTGAATCCGGATCTATATTCATCAGGTCATCGATATGCTGCTGTAGCATCATCCTATTACTAAGCATCTCTCTCTGGACAGGTTTCCGTACACACAAAGTAGCACAAAGGCCACTAATAGCAGGAGCACACTGTACACAGAGACAGAACATGAACAGGATTGCTAAGACCATCCCAATGACCATCAGAATCTTCAAACACCAAGTGGATATCAATCCCCATAACCATCCCATCAAAGACCAATCTCCTGTGTCCAGATGGACAGAATCGGAGATCTTGTGCAATTTGGAAATGGCCTGGAAGACTGATGGAGCGTTGTCTGGAATAATAACACAGCAGCTTGATTGAATCAATCTACAAACTCCACCTCGATCTGCCAAGATAACGTCAAGGGCAACTCGATTCTGAAGTGTCATAAGTCTTTCCGACTGGAGCTCAACAGTCAGGTTACCAAGGGCACCAGCAGTTTCAACTATAGTGGACTCGACCACCCTCATTAGCTGACGAATATTCCTACTGTTAGCCATAGGTCCCCAAAACGGCAGAAAACCCTTGAAGAAATCTCCCAATTCTTGTCCTGCAGTGTCTTCTTGGCTAAAGACACCTCTAGCAATTCTCGTCTTGTGGTAATCTGCCGCAGCTGTAAAAGTGCGGGGTAACAGAAAGGAAACAAAACATGTGCCCGAGGAGTCGGGGGGCAACCATGTGTACGCTTTGTCGTAGCAAACAAAGTAGGTACCCTTAGCAGCTAAGAACGCTGGGGAAGACTGAGACGGAAACACGTAGGTCTCAGCGCAAACACTCTTCCCTAACTGAGCCTTCGGATTCTTACCATTGCCCTGCAGACAATAGAACCCCTTATGGGGCACTATCCAGATCGGTGGAGAACTTTTCGCTCGCTGGTTAATACTCAGACTAACTCCATATCCAGTGACGTTCCAACCACTATATGGTTGCCTCTCATCTTTCGGAATAGTCTCAACTGCATTAGTCCCTTTAATCATATCGACTATGCCTCTAGCTAGAGGACTATTCTTCGGATTGTCTTTCGGTGAACGTAGGGGGTGGACACTGTGTGCATAGATGAACATGGTTCTGTAAGCTCGAATCGAACCATTTAAACTGAAGGGCAAAACCAAATAAGGAATACCCTTATCGGTTGTATGAGGCATCAAACCACATATCCAGCAGTTTGTTGTATTAATCACTAACTGATGCTGGTGCAAAAGTTGAATGAAAGAATTGTTAGAAAATTCCAAACGTCTGACTACCTCATGTTCAGGCAAAGGATGGAAAGAATGAGAAGAAATAGTAGGTGAAGGTGTAGGTTGCACAGTGGGATTAGACGTCGTTTTAAAAACAAATGCTACATAACCAGCTATAAATATCATGACGCTCAATAGCAAAAATAAACATGGTATCAAAAAGCATTTCTTCGACATTATTTTGCAGATACGTTTTCTAAAAGTCAATGTCTGCACAGGTCTCTCCAACTCAAAGAAATCCATCCTAAACTAAATGTGCTGCCCGCGGTGGTTGGTTGATTCTGCTTGAGAGTGCCTCTGCTGCACCCAGGAAGGCTGCCTCGGGCCAACAGAACCCTCGACCTAGAGTCTCACGCTTACACTCCCAAGACTGGTAGCAACCGCGACCCTAGCAGCGAGAACCGGATGGCAGTTCAAGAAAAACAAAAATGAGTAGATCCTTGGTGGAGAGTTAACCTGCAAACAGTAAAAAAAAATCAACTTTATTAATATTTTATTTGTCCATAATTCTCGATCTCAGATTGTATCGATTCTTTCCAGGTAGTTCTTGATCAGTGAACAAAAGATGAGGCTCTGTAGTGTCCAATCGCTCTGCAGGAGGTACTGATGCTTGTAGAATTTTATCGCTCTCCTTTTCTGAGCTAGTTCCAATCAAACGAGCATCGCTGAACGGTATAAAACATCGCCGGCCGGGCTTTCTTATTGAACAACTTCACTTCTGGGTTATCTAAGATTTCTGTCTCGAAACTACTGTAACGGGGCCACTGTAGGACACCGTCACTCTTCATGTATTTTACCCAAATCTCATTATAGCTAATAGGACCCACACCATGCTTCACATACAGTTCGTATGTAGAAGTTCTGATCCGAGGAACCGGACACGAATCCTCTAACCGGGAATCCCTCAAAGTACCACAACTAAACAAGTTTCTAAGACTGCTAAAACCAGGCATCTTGCTCACTAGTCTAGCTTCAAACAACAAGGGGAATCTAAAACGATAATCTCGTGAATACACGAATCCCTTGGCTTTGGGGCCTGCAGGTACCAAATCAAAGCTATCCACTAAAGGATACAAACCAAACTATGGACTAGGAGACGCTCTGTTTATACTTAACTGAAATGTCAATGGCGTCACCAGAAGACCCGTCAATCGTCTCGCTCTACAAATGTCTAAGGCTCCAAAACAGGGCGACAGTCAGGGCAGCAGTCCTTCGTAGCCGTCGGAAAGCGGGAAACCTCGCAGCAAAGACTTTCGGACCACGACGACATACAGGGGTCGATGAAGTGGCTGGCCTTCCTCCAGAATGTTTTCACTAAGCTTCTCACGAACCTCTGGCTTGGACCGGTACCGCTGAAGTCGCCCTACGTTGGGCGCCAACTGAAGGACCGGGTTTTTAGAACCCAGCGGCGTCAGGGAGAACGCCTGAAACCTTCGAGTTCCCCTGTTTTGGCAAACACAGACACGGGATACTTCTTGATGACGTCAAAGACCAAAGTTTATTGGTTGCAACCAGGGACAGAGATCTACGAAGTACACACGGGTAGTTCGTCAGAGACTGCACACTTCGATAAACGGGGCTCGGTCTTTTATGCCGAAAATAACGCCTCTGGCAACATTACAATTTAAATTTGGTGCATACAAACTGACCAATGACCACGTAGCATTTCAAAAGTAGCAAATGACGACAGTCAAAGACAATCCCCTTTTCCGTTGACCAGCCCACCAAAAACGATAGCACACATGCTTGGTTTCCTGTTCGATCAGGCCGGACAAACCCATCGTAAACCCTTCAACCCAGATCGATGAACATGTCGTAAAGGAAAGGCAGAAACAGATGGAAAGGAGATAGAGAGGTGGGAACGGTGTACCATAAACTCGGACACGTCCTGCCCTTTGATCTTTATCAGGCCAGCTGCTGAACAAGGAACTGGCTCAGCGGGATTCGCCCCAGGCAAGGAGTCAGTTCGGCCAGGTCAACCAAAAGTCAGCTAAGGCGTACGTGTCTCAAGGACTTTCTCGGCCGCAGTCATCGGGCCTATGTTAGGGCAACCACACAAAATGGCTGCCGTATACAAAATGGAACCCGGAGGTTCAGACTAAATCCTCAAATGCAGAGTGTTCTCCTATATCGATTCATACGAAAACACTCAGACACGTTACACTCATCATTTGCGGTCTGTAGAGACTAAGATCGTCCTTTTCCGACGATCTCTATAAATCGGGTTTCAGAACTATCGAACCCAATTCGGAACCACGGAACCACAGTAGCTTAAACTCGCATAAATACAAGACCTATTGCATTGCAAATACTTGTTTAGATGTGGCTATCCCAATTCCCTCCATCCATTTTAAAGCTAACTTATTCTACCGTATCACCTATGCTCCTCCTTTTGTCCATTTGTTCTGCTGTGATCCTCTTGGGTACCCTCATTCATCCTCGCAGTCCTTTGCCTAGCCTGCCAGTGTCATTGAGTCGCAGAGCAACCTATCTTATAAATATTACCTAGGCAGTTCACTGTTTACAAGCCCTGTCATTGGTTAAGCAGGCGTGCACAGCAGACCAGGCCAAACAACATGTTCAAACCCCTTCAGGTTTCTGGCCTCCATTAGTAATCTTCACCTGACCCTGAAGGTGCTTCTCCTGTCTGAGATGGCTTGTTGACTCTGTGTCTCAGATGTTAAGAAGGTGCTGGGAGATGGTGGGTAATGGATTCAAAGATTGCACAGGCTTTGGTGCAATTTTGATCTGATATTTTTGAATAAATAGAATGTGCTGGTACAAACCTATCAAATTCCATTAACATTTGGGCTAATAAAATAGTTTAACAATGCAAATGTAATACTTGCTTGTGCAATGTGGTGTAATTGTCAGTGAAAAAGCACAAAACTACTGATGCAAATATAGGTGTCAAATTTCCCTTGGATGCCTTTACAGTGATTGGAATTTATGAGAGCATTCTTTTGACTAATTGAGCATGGTAGCAAATTAATGGACTATAGAACCCAAGAGGGCATGAGGTTAGAAGAGCGGATATGAACTTCTATGCTATTGTTGCAGATTTCTCATTCTTTAAATAGCTGTTGGCATGGGCACCAGAAAAAGAATAGGCAAAAAATGGGCATTAATGGCTCTCCTGCTTGCGCTCTCATTCGAACGAAGAAATAGGTGTTTCCAAGAAAGGTTGCAGAAAGGTTGCAGCCATATACATACCTGAAACTATGTGCCTACTCTTTGGTGGTTGCATCCCAGCCTACGCAAAGGAAATAGATGTAGCTCTCAGAGCGTGTCGCAGTGCGCAGCCACGCGCCCCTGTTATTAGGCTTTTTGTAAACTGTTGGATTTGTGTACCCAGTGTATGTGGTCTACAAGCAGTGTGTATTTGGGATTGCCAAATGTTTGCCTCGGTTAACCACAAGGGGAGCACAGTAAATACTTGTCTGCTCCAGGCTCTGCACAGAAATAGAGACTTGGAAAAATAGCCAAAGTGTCCTACAGGGTAACCTATGCCAATGTTAGTCCTCTTACATCTAAGATCATTCTACTACAGAAAATGAGGGTGCATTTGGGACTTTCCGATTGCAGCTCATGCCCATAATTGTTTTCTGCTCAGGAAGGTCTGCTTTGTCTCAATCCTAAGAGTATGTTTTTTATTTGTTGCTAGGTGTCACCTAATACTGGTCAAAGGCATGCATATTTGAGATAACATGTGAGAGGATTGCCTGTGAGTTATATCATCTCTCATTAGAAGGCCTAAGAGTAAAGTAAAGGCATTCATTGTAAATACAGTGTTCTCCCTGACCATTAAAATAACAGATTGTATTTTAACTCCAACAAAAAGACTTCTCTATAGGACTTTTCTAATTTTGAAAACAAAAAAGTGATGGATGAAATGCTTGAATAATCTCAGGTGCTTTAAATTAGTGTGTTTCATACTACACTCCATAATTTTGGTTTTCGCTGTGCTATTACAAACATGCACCAAATCAGTCTTGGCCCCACCCCAAAGTTTTAGATCACCTGACACAGCATGGGAGTGATCTTCCAGACAAGCCAAGGCAAGTATTCCCTGTACCCGCTTCTACTTTTTAATTCTATTTTATTCTGCTTCCCCCATGCCCCCGCCAGGGTGGTGTGATCTTAAACCCCATGAATCAGGAGAGGGATGTTACAGTTATCACAAGTGATAAAGTCAGCATTGCTAAGAAATGTAAGAATACCGTAAGAGATAAGAGCAGCACATCTAGGAGAAAAATAGGGGATGAGTCTTCTGTGCACATCATTATTAAGGTTACAACAAAAGTATTCAATACACAGGCTGGAGGCCATATTTCTAGTGGGGCAAAGGCAGACGAGAGCCAGTTCGGTGACAGACTACTAAAACTGTGCACAGGTTCAACCACACATTCTTTCAGAGGCTTAAGAAACAGGGGATAGACACTGGAAGAAAACTAAAGCAAGGAGCAGGCTCCTGGCACTCAAGTTGATAAAAGAAAGAAAAGAAGGACAGGTGTGTATTTTGCATTTGAAAGTTGCTTCATGCACTGTTATGTTATAATGTTATGTTATTACCATTGGGCTAGAACATACCCTGCTATTATTACACTCTTTTGGTGCTGTCAATTATCAGCAGTGCCGGACTGGCCGTAGCGGGCATCGTGCGTTTCCCAGGGTTGGGGTCCGTTTTGTTACCGGGGGCCTGTTTTGCAGCATACAAAAGCGGCACAAAGATTTCCACTAGCAGCCCCCCTCCACCTGAGGGTGGCCGAGATCTTTACCAGGGACGATTTTGGTTCTCAGTCCGGCCCTGATTACCAAGGGTCCATGAAATTCCAATATTCAATCGCAAACCAGAGTCTGAAAGTTCGGGGGATTATATTTATAGGGCTCTGTGGTCAATGCACTATTGTGTGGTGTGACTTACTAGGTGTGAGGTTCATCGCTGTAATGATACGTAAAGTGCAGATATTTGGTATAGTTGTGAGGTGATTTGAAATCATTGGGCTGCCCCTTAGACACTTAGACCTGTCAAGGTCGGTCAGTGGAATGGTCTGACTGAAAAGACTTGGCAGCCATTATCTGGTGCCAAATGATTGGTTTCCATGTTTTGCCTTGATCCAGGGAGTAGGTTCTGGGGCTGAGGGGCAAAGGATTAAGACCTCACTTAAGTTCCATACCGCCGTATGTCATACCGCTCGCTAATACATCGAATATAATAATTTTATGGTGACAACATTGCCTTAACCTCATAAGTGCTGCGCCTAGTCCAACGGCCGACGGCACCACTACCTCAGGAGTGCTGCCGTCGGCCGTTGGACGTTCGAACCTCACCTGCGCAATGGAACGTTCAGCACTGGAGCTGGACGTTCCATAGCTGCTAAGGTGTTAAGTCTCCTGACTACAAACACCTCCCCCATAGAATAATAGAGTTGAAGATATGTTCCATTGTATATATATCTATACCCCTACGACAGCACCTATTGTTTTCTCCACCAGCTGAATAAATGCCCAACTCCGCCTTGTTATTCAGTTTAGATCATTTCATTACCAGTCCAAGGTAGGAATGCTAGATCTAATCCCCCAGACTAATGAGATGGACTGAAAGCAAAGAAAATAAATAAACAATTGGGGGTTGAAGCTTCAAGTGTGTTGCCAGAGGGAGCAGAGATGATGTAAGGCTGGCATCACCAAGTGGTGGTTTTGGGGTGGACATTTTACACCATCAAAGTTTAAGGAGACTCTGTTGAGTGTTTTCAATGTTTCAAAATTAAGTGCATTGTTTCTCTGAGCCCTCACAAAGGGAACCTTGTAAGCCTACTAAGTACAATCCACAATAAGAAGGGAATATCTGGGGCCTCTTAAAATACTGCAACAAATTTATGACAAACTTGACCACATATTAGTGTCTGGGATTTCCATTAATCACCAGCTGCAGCTCTCTGCCATTAACTCCATGAACTCCTCTGCACAGATATGATATGATAGGTATAATGAACTAGTGTTCATCAACTTCTTTCTGTTAATGTTGCTGGGCCAAAAATGTAAATCCCTCACAACAAGCAGTCATGGAGAACCTTCTGAATGCTCGCAATCAATCCAACAAGCTGGGACCATTTTTTTTCAAAGATTGCGCAACGACTCTCGGGAACTGAGCAGCCTCCTCTGATGATCTGCATACCTCTTGTGCCATGCGTTAGGACCATCCCAGTTTCTGGATCCATTTCAACATCCATTAATACAGCATTACTTTGGAGACAATCCCCATATCTGGGAAATGCATCACTTACGTTCGCCAAATACTGAGCTTCATCACTAGAACATAATAACTAACAATATCATTAATCAAAGTTCTGCTCATAACAGGTTAATCATGTCATGGGAAATTGACATAACTGAGCTACACAGAAGGCTCGACACAGTTAATCGCAAAAACCATCATGATAGAGAAAAATGCAATCTCAATCAAATGGAAATATGCAACCAAACTTGACATTCATGCCTCTAACCTCCAATCGAAAGAGCGCCCTCAAACTTGAAAGATAAAGAATGTATGTTAAAACATACAAAGAATTCCCAGACAGCTGTCTGAATTTCTACATACCCCAGAAGAATGATTTTCTTTTCTACGATCATACATGGACACAAAAGTGGCTCACTTTAAGAGACTCCCTTTTGCCTCCACCTCTTCAACAACATATGGAAGCTATTATTAAAGTAAGACTGACATGTTTTAGGAAAATAGCAGGTACATAATTTATGCATAATCAATGATAGTAAATCAAAATAGTGAACAAATTGACTCTTCATATTGAACTTCTAACATCTGAAACATTTCACTAACTGTTGATTGAATATGAATCAATGAACCATAATGTATCAAATGTCATTTATTTACCAGCTTCATAATCATGGCATGTATGATAATTGAAGCATCATGCAGATTCGAAGTGGTTCAAAACTCATGGCCACACATGGCATCCCTATCTGAACTGCACTAGGTTAACTAGAAAACACTCAGTTGTAGACATAGGAAAGGACAAATCGTCTTAAATAAGCGGTATACATTCCTATGCGCTTTTTACGAAATTTGGAAACAGATTTTAACTATCCCCCATCATTGTCACTTAAATCCTGCCATGATTTTCTGTAAGCCATCCATCATGCAATGCTATAAATCCGTGAGTTTCATCTCAGACAAAAATATGAAATCTATATTCCCACGTGAATTATTTAGCTAGAGGAGCACAATAACAAAACAGATTCCTTCAGAAAATAAAACACTTATCCAAGAAGATGTTTTTTCACTAGTGGTTCTCCTGAAATATGTTTGTTCTCCAGCCCTCTCAAGGCTAGATTACATAGCTTCTTAATTATTGGCTTGAATGAAATCCACAATGCCCCGCCCCCAGTTGTGCAACGCAAAATGATGCCACCCTCCCCGACAGAATGTGAAGGGTGGCCCCAGAGTCTCCCATATATTACAGATGTTCATTGGCCTTGGGTTGAATGGTGGTCCCCTGAAGAGTAGAGTGGCCTCCTGGAGGGTTGAGGGGTCCCTGCACCACAGGGGCTGCAGGGGCCTTAGTTATGCCCCTAGTGCCACCTAAAACATCTTACATGCTGTTGCTGCCTGGCCAGTATTCGGAAAGATTTTATCAGGACATATCACCTCAGTTCTGATCATGAAGCTTGTAGACTAATCCAGCTGGCCAGAGTAGTTCTAACACATCTTCACACTGGGGCTGCAAACTCCTAGCTCTAGAACTGATAACCTTGGAAGGCTTTCACCCACTAGTGTCAAAACACTCTTCTGAAAACCTTCTCATTCAGAAAGCAAAATTATAGAGCAAATTGTTCTATGAGACTGAATGTACAGTTTGTAATTCCATCCCTGACCGGGACATTTCCCTCAAAGGCTATCTTTAAAAAGGAGAACTTTAATGCCTGCTCTTTCGAAGCCGCGTCACTTCTAATATTCACCTCCTTATGAGACTACTTTATGGACGAAGATTCTAAAACTTCTATAGACTTATTATTTTTGTTTTATATGTTTGAATTATTTTATGTTTATTGATGAATATTTTTTTATCATGTGCTAATTAGTAAAACCTTATAGTCAATATTTCCAAGAATATTGTGTGAAATTTATGATGTGTGTTTGCTACCACTTATATGATGTGTTCTGCTGACAAACTGGGTCTTCTTTGTGTTTTATACCACTTCAAATAAATAATCAAATGTATACATAGTTTTCTGCCCATTCAACATACTGCAGACAGGTCATATAAGTCCAATGATATTTCTGAAAACTAAAATGTGCACAACACCCAAAAATAAAGTGGAATAGTTCTTACCAGACCATCACAGTTGCTAAGGGCAACAGATGCTCCCGGGACATCAGGTATGTCTCCAACATAGGCACAGTTAGTCTGCAATGCCTCTTTCTTCCACGGTGTGTCTGTTCCACGTTCCGCCTGATTCACATCTCCATCTTTACTTCCATCTTCAAGCCATTCTACCACTGCTCCTGGAGCCAACAGGTGGTTATTGGGCCTGAGCCTGACATGGAATTGTCTCCCAAAAACAGTGAGGTTATAGAAGAGTTGGTTGACTGGGATTTGTGACACATCCCTGGGTGACCTTCTTTTATGGCTGGACGAGAGCAAGGTGGAAACAAACTGCCCCTCTGCATCCGTGCTGATGGGAGTCACTATCCTGTATTCTCTTGGCGTGTTGTTGGGTACATCTTGATTGTAAAAGAGAAAAAATATATATAAGACATATTGTAGCAGCTTGTCATTAATTGAATTTAGATCAATTTAAAAGTTGAAGCAGTGAGTATAAGAAGAGACCCAAATGAAATCGGAATTAAACAATCTTAACAAAACTTGGTGAAAATTGAACTCAAGCGAAGGATCACTAGAGGAAACTCTCACGCGTGTTTGTTGAAAAAAATAATTAAATATTTATTTCGATTCAATAAGCAAAGCAGACAACAACAGCCCTATCTGCAAGGGCAGGCTACATAGGGAGTTTACATGTTTTTTATATTTTGCCATTAAGCATAGTCCTGAGAGTTTAACTTCTTTATGCAGAACACAAAGTGCTTTTTAAATAATCATAAATGTCTAAATATATTTCATTTTGGTGAAGTGTACACAATAAAGAGAAAGTCACTCTGATTTCCCAAAAAACAGAACCACAAAGGAGTAGACTGGGAATGCTTTTCAGACCACTAATATGAGAGCAGTACCGAGCGCAGAACTATTGCACAGTACAATATTAAAACTGTAAATTGATTTGAAAACAACACTCTTCTGTGGATTGATTTTAAAATATATTTAGAAAGAGAGTGTGATTCGGCAGTTTATTTTTCAAAAAAATGTGCAATGGGTACAGAATATATTAATTTAAATATCAATTGAACTAGAAAGAGTAAACTATTACATTCAAACTGCCACTGGCTTAGAGTGACCTCTCTAGGACCTTTGTTTTAAATATACTGAACTGCTAACCATTGGCCCCAGGATAGGCCTCTTCTGGGATCCTTCTGGCTGTGTAATGTCATGCCAGCAAAAATGTGGCACTTGCACAGCGTGGGTGAACAGGAACAGCTACTGATATAGATCACTTGGGATAAAAGAAGGGCTTGCCAAGCTGACTTAATGGTTGTCAAGGAGGGAGGTGCCACTTCAGAGATGAGTCTCCGCTCCCGGGATCTAAAAATATCCCCCCCCCCTCCCCCCTGACCCCCATGTACACGAAGGTTGCTCTATTTGCTTTTCTTTACATTGCATCATATTGCCTTTCCTATGTCCTGTTGCTTTTTTCTTTTTGTAACCCATTCTTTTATTTTCCCCTTTTTTAAACTTAATATTCCATCTATATCAGCTTTCCTTTTTGCAGATCCAGTTAATTCATTTACCACTCTTTCTTACTTGTGCCTGCTACAGAAAGGTTAAATGGGCAAGGAGAGATCTGCATGTGATGGATTGACATTTTTGGCCTTACAGTAAAAATGTACAAATACATATCTTCGATTTCAAACCTGGTGCCATATTGCAGAAGTGCAATGGGATTTTGCGCCCGGCTTTGCGTGCCCCAGGGCACTTTGGTATAACAGAAGGGGCCGCAGACGCTTCTGCATCCCCATCTGTAAAACTGATTGCGCTGGTGCACATAAAGCAGCAGCGCTATCATTAGAGTGTTCCCTCATTTGCATGGGGGCGTGGCTCCATAAATATGAGGGAATCCTTTTGCCTCTTCTTCCGCGCCATATTATAGATGCGGGCGCAGAAGTAAAGAAGCTGTCAGGTGGCGCACTGTGAATGAGTACCCCAAGGGCAGCCCTCTGGAGGGGTGGAAAGGCGGTACCATGGACCCCCCAGACTTTCCCTTGCAGACGGGTCTAGTCCCTCACTACACGGAAAGGAAATCTCTAATCCCTCTTTAAAGTGAAGGCGGGTAGCTGTCTGCACAGTGAAATAGCGGAGCGGCTTCAAACAGCTGATCTGTTTTTCACATGAATGCTCAGCCCGCAGGGCAGCGTGAGTTCATGGCTGCCCGGGGCCAGCACATTCATCCTAATAAGGCGCATTTTCCTTGTTTGCACGGGGCTCAACTTTTAAAACGTGCACCCGGTGCAAAGAAGGAAAATATGCTGTATGTATGATAGGGCCCCTGGTGGTTTAGAAGTATTCTGGGCAGGGCCAAGAACATTTTATCATTGTGAAATATTACCAAAATGTGAAATATACCAGATTTGGAAGAGTCTGACCTAAAATGACTAGCAAATTCCTCTTGAAATGAATAAAATGGAGGGGAGGACAATGTGCCCATGAATAAATCCAAAATGCCCTCCCACTTAGATCCAGGCCTGGGCGGAGTTCGCTGAGTTCCACTACAACGAACTCCGCAAAGTGACAAAAACTCTCTGCAGTTTTCCTCAAACTCCATGAAAGAAGCAGAGTTTAATGCCCTGGCCTACTTAGAACCAGGAATTTCCTTCTTCTTCAATAACTCATTCTTGTCACATGTAGAACATTGATCTTATATTTTCTTGAATGAGATAAAGTTCAAGTGGAAAATGTGAAGGAAATGTAAACAATAATATTAGTAGTTTTTAGGTCAAGCCTGTGCAGCGCATGTGTTCCTCTGTGAGGCATGTTGTACTAGACCATGAGCTTTACGCACCGCCCATATTTTCAATTGGCTTCTCTGACTGGCCTTTGTAAATGCTCGCTTTTGATTGGTAGTTAGGCTTACTAATTCCTCCTTTTGGGCTTTCGTATCCTCCCATGAGGAGTGCCCCTGTTACATGTGCTTATACACTTCACATTATTTCCCACTCTTTTTTGTTTGCCCTGCCTCTGCTCATGTTGCTGCCATGAAACCTTATTAGCCACTTAATTTTTCAGCTAGGCCCATCACTTAATCTCCCTGTTTCATTTCTACACCATCTCACCCGTACCACAACAGTGCATACCCGCCCCCACCATCCCTCCGAGGTCACTGCTTGTTCGTCTGTGCTTATTCAGCTTTGCCGCTCACTGTGCCGCTCTTAATCTACCCATGCCGTTCCACACACCACCTCACTCCTCCCACAATAGTGCATGTCCGCCCCATCACACCTCTGAAGTTGTTGCTTTTTCCTACTGATGGCGCTGCTTTTTAGGTCTCGTCTGAGCCAGCACGCATGCGCTACTCTGCGAGACATTTAGTAAGGGATTTAAACTTTGGAACACACGCTTGTGTGTGTGCTTTTGTTTTCTTCACCCGTTATTGGCCTTTGCATGTGTTTTCAATTGGCAAAAGGCGGGTGCATGTCCCGCCTTCTCTCTGCCCTGGCCTAGGCTCTGCGGGAGCGAGGAAGCAGCTTTCCTCCCTCGTCATGGCTCATTAAGCACAGCGAGCACTTTCAACTCCAAACGTGGTCGCTTTCACTTTCGCGTACCTCACTGCAGGCACGACATGTTTTTTTACGACCACCACCACCAACTCCACCAGCACCACCACGTCCACCACATCCACTGCCACCACCATGCCCACCATCATGTCCACCACCACCGCGTCCACCATCACGTCCACCACCGCGTCCACCACCACAACATCCACAACCACGTCCACCACCAACACATCCACCACCACCATGTCTACCACCACATTCACCACCACCACGTCCACCACCACCATGTCCACCATCACCTCACCACCTCCATGTCCACCACCACGTCCACCACATCCATCACCACATCCACCACCACGTACACCACCACCACATCCACCACCACGTACACCACCACCACGTCCACCACCACGTCGTCCACCACCACCACTTCCTCCACCATGTCCACTACCACCACATTCACCATGTCCACCACCACATCCACCACCATGTCCACCACCACCACCACGTCCACCACCACGTCCACTATCACCCCGTCCACCATCACCACGTCCACCACCATATCCACCAACACATTTGCCACCACGTCCACCACCAACACATCCTCCAACACCACCACATCCACCACCACCACATCCACCACCACCACATCCACCACCACCACATCAGCACCATTTCCACCACGTCCACAACCACCATGTCCTCCACCACGACCACTACCACCATGTCCACCACCACATCCACCACCACGTCCACCACCACCATGTCCACTACCACCACCACATCAGCCACCACGCCCACCACCACATCCACCACCACCACCACGTCCACCAACATCACGTATAAAAACACCACCGCATCCACCACCACCATGTCCACCACATCCACCACCATGTCCACCACCACCATGTCCACCACCACCATCTCTTCCACCACCACCATGTCCACCACCATGTGCACCACCACGTCCACCAACATCATGTCCACCACCACCATGTCCACCACATCCACCACCACCATGTCCACCACCACCACATCCACCACCACCACCACGTCCACCACCACATCCACCATCACCATGTCCACAACCACAACATCCACCACCACCACCACCATATCCACCACCACATCCACCACCACGTCCACCAACACCACCACATCCACCACCACCACATCCACCAGCACCATGTCCACCACCACCACCACATCCACCACGTCCACCACCACCATGTACACCACCACCATGCCCACCACCACCACCATGTCCACCACCACGTCGTCCACCACCACCACATCCACCACCACGTCCACCACCAACACATTCACTACCACCATGTCTAACACCACGTCCATCACCACATTCACCAGCACCACCACATCCACCAACACATCCACCACCACCACCACGTCCACCACCTCCACCACCACATCCACCACCACGTTCACCACCACCACATCCACCACCATGTCCACCACCACATCCACCATCACCACCATGTCCACCACCACATCCACCACCACCACGTCCACCACCACCACGTCCACCACCACCATGTCCTCCACCATGTCCACTACCACCACATCCATCACGTCCACCACCACCACCACGTCCACCATATCCACCACGTCCACCATCACCACATCCACCACCACGTCAACCACCACCACTACGTCCTTCACCACATCCACCACCACCACGTCCACCACCACCATGTTCACCACGTCCACCACCACCATGCCCTCCACCACCATGTCCTCCACCACATCCACTACCACCACATCCACCATCACCACATCCACCGCAACCACCCCCACGTCCACCACGTCCAATACCACCACGTCCACCACCACCATTTCCACTACCACCACATCCACCACCACGTCCACCACCACCACATCCACCAACACCACCACATCCACCACCACCACGTCCTCCACCACCATGTCGTCTACCAGCAGCATGTCCACCACCACCACCATGTCCATCAACACCATGTCCACCACCACCACATCCACCACCACCACATCCACCACCACCACATCCACTACCACCACATCCACCCCACCACATCCACCACTACCATGTCCACCACATCTACCACCACCACACCCACCACATCCACCACCACCACATCCACCATATTCACCACCACGTCAACCACCATGTCCACCACCACCACATCCCCCACCACCACATCCACCACAACCATGTCTACCACATCCACCACCACCACATTGTCCACCACCATACCCACCACAATCACATCCTCCACCACCACATCCAACACCACCATATCCACCACAACCATGTCTACCACATCCACCACATCCACCACCACCACATCCACCATGTCCACATCCACCACCACGTCCACCACCATGTCACCCCCACCACATCCACTACCACCAACACATCCACCACCACCATGTCCTCCACCATGTCCACCACCACCACGTTCACCACTACCACCACCTCATCCACCACCACCACCACGTCCACCACCACCAACACGTCCACCACATCCACCACCACGTTCACCACTACCACCACCACATCCACCACCACCACCACGTCCACCACCACCAACACGTCCACCACATCCACCACCACCACATCCACCAACACCACAACCACCATGTCCACCACCACATCCACCATCACCACCATGTCCACCACCACATCCACCACCACCACGTCCACCACCACCACGTCCACCACCACCATGTCCTCCACCATGTCCACTACCACCACATCGTCCACCATATCCACCACGTCCACCATCACCACATCCACCACCACGTCAACCACCACCACTACGTCCTTCACCACATCCACCACCACCACGTCCACCACCACCATGTTCACCACGTCCACCACCACCATGCCCTCCACCACCATGTCCTCCACCACATCCACTACCACCACATCCACCATCACCACATCCACCGCAACCACCCCCACGTCCACCACGTCCAATACCACCACGTCCACCACCACCATTTCCACTACCACCACATCCACCACCACGTCCACCACCACCACATCCACCATATTCACCA
Organism: Lissotriton vulgaris; assembly: GCF_964263255.1. Classification (NCBI taxonomy): domain Eukaryota; kingdom Metazoa; phylum Chordata; class Amphibia; order Caudata; family Salamandridae; genus Lissotriton; species Lissotriton vulgaris. The sequence goes on along the minus strand of NC_141689.1, from coordinate 1,091,481,325 downwards.
CCACGTCAACCACCATGTCCACCACCACCACATCCCCCACCACCACATCCACCACAACCATGTCTACCACATCCACCACCACCACATTGTCCACCACCATACCCACCACAATCACATCCCCCACCACCACATCCACCACAACCATGTCTACCACATCCACCACATCCACCACCACCACATCCACCATGTCCACATCCACCACCACGTCCACCACCATGTCACCCCCACCACATCCACTACCACCAACACATCCACCACCACCATGTCCTCCACCATGTCCACCACCACCACGTTCACCACTACCACCACCACATCCACCACCACCACCACGTCCACCACCACCAACACGTCCACCACATCCACCACCACCACATCCACCAACACCACATCCACCACCACATCCACCACCATATGTCCACCACCACCATGTCCACCACCACCACATCCACCACCACCATGTCCTCCACCACGTCCACCACCACCACGTTCACCAGTACCACCACCACATCCACCACCACGTCCACCACCACCAACACGTCCACCACATCCACCAACACCACATCCACCACCACATCCACCATGTCCACCACCACCATGTCCACCACCACCACATCCACCACCACCATGTCCTCCACCACGTCCACCACCACCACGTTCATCACTACCACCACCACATCCACCACCACCACCGCATCCACCACCACCAACACGTCCACCACATCCACCTCCACCACATCCACCACCACCACGTCCACCATCACATCCACCACCACCACTATATCCACCACCACCACATCCACCACTATCACATCCACCACATCCACCACATCCACTACCACCACCACGTCCACCACCACCACGTCCACCACCACCACCACGTCCACCACCACCACATCTACCACCACCACCACATCCACCACCACATCCACCACCACCACGTCCACCACCACCACATGTGATTCCGCAAGAACTTAAAAACTTCCATTTCCCCGCTTAAAATATTCCCCATGTTTCGCTGAATAGCTTTCAGGTGGCAGGGTTTTGAATGGTGGAGAGAGGGTGTGGGCAGCTTGCCTCTTGGTGGAAGATACCTCAGCGAGGGAACACACTAGCCTAGTGTAACCAGGCGCTTTACAAACTGGCATATAATAATTATTATTATTATTATTATTATTATTATTAATATGTCTACCACCACCACCACCACGTCCACCACCACCACGTCCACCACCACCACATCCACCACGTCCACCACCACCACCACCACATCCACTACCACGTCTACCACCACCAACACCATGTCCACCACCACGTCCACTACCACCACATCCACCACCATGTCCATCACCACGTCCACCACCACCACATCCACCACCTCGCCCATCACCACCATGTCCACCACCAACACCACATCCACCACCACCACCTCCACCACCACCTCAACCACCACACCCACCACCACCATGTCCACCACCACCACGTCCACCACCACCATGTCCACCACATCTACCACATCCACCACCACCATGTCCACCGCCACCATGTCCACCACCACCATGTCCACCACCACCATGTCCACCACCATGTCCACCATCACCACGTCCACCACCACATCCACCACATCCACGACCTTGCCCACCACCACATCCACCACCATGTCTACCACCACCACTTCCACCACCACCACGTCCACCACCATGATGTCCACCACGTCCACCACCACCATGTCCACCCCCACCACGTCCACCACCACCATGTCCACCATGTCCACCACCAGCACCACCAGCACATCCACCACCACCATGTCCAACACCACCATGTCCACCACCATGTCCACCATCACCATGTCCACCACCACATCCACCACATCCACCACCACGTCCACCACCACATCCACCACCACATCTACCACCACCATGTCCACCACCACCACGTCCACCACCATGATGTCCACCACCACCTCGTTCACCACAACCTCATCCACCACATCCACCACGTCCTACCCCACCACCACAGCCACCACCACCATCTCCACCACCACCACGTCCACCATGTCCATCACCACATCAACCACCACCACATCACCATGTCCAACACCACATCCACCACATCCACCAACACCACGTCCACCACAACCATGTCCACCGCCACCACCACCACCACATCCACCACCACCACATCCACCACAACCACATCCACCACCACCACATCCACCACCATCACATCCACCACCACCACATCCACCACCACATCCACCACAAACAGGTCCACCACATCCATCACCACCACATCCGCCACCACCATGTACACCACCACCACATCCACCATGTCCAACACCACATCCATCACCACCACATCCACCACTACCACGCCCACACCATCCTACACCACCACCACATCCACCACCACCATGGCCACCACGTCCACCATGTCCACCACAACATCCACAACCACCACATCCACCATGCCGACCACCACATCCACCACCACCACAGCCACCAACACCAGGTCCACCACAACCATGTCCACCACCACCACACCCACCACCACCACCATGTCAGCCACCACAACCACCACATCCACCACCACGTCAACCACCACTACCATGCCCACCACCACTACCACATCCACCACCATGTCTACCACCACATCCACTACCACCACGGCCCCACCAGGACGTCTACCACCACCACCACATCCTCCACGTCCACCACCACCATGTCCACCATCACATCCACCACCATGTCCGGCACCACCACCATGTCCACCACCACCACGCCCACCACCACCACCACGTCCACCACCACATACTCCACCACCATGTCCACCACTACATCCACCACCACATCCACCACCAACACGTCCACCACCAGGTCCACTAACACCACCACATCCACCACCACCACAACCACTATGTCCACCAATACCACATCCACCACCACCATGTCCACCACCACCACGTCCATCACCACCATATCCACCACCACCATGTCCACCACCACATCCACCACCACATCCACCACCACGTCCACCACCACCACATCCACCACCACCATGTCCACCAAGTCCACCACAACCTCGTCCACCACCACATCCACCACCACGTCCACCACGCCCACCATGTCCTACACCACCACCACATCCACCACCACCATGTCCACCACGTCCACCATGTCCACCACCACATCCACCACATCCCCCACCACCACATCCCTCAACACCACATCCACCACGACCATGTCCACCACTGCCACCACATCCATCACCACCACATCCACCACCACCACATCCACCCCACCACATCCACCACAACCATGTCCACCACATCCACCACCACCACATCCACGACCACCACCTCCACCACCATGTCCATCACAACCACATCCACCACCACCACATCCACCATCACCATGTCCACCACAACGTCCACCACCACTATATCCACCACCACATCCACCACCATGTCCCCCACCACCACATCCACCACCACCACATTCACCACTACCACGTCCACCACATCCAGCACCACCACCACATCCACCACCATGTCCACATCCACCACCATGTCCACCACCATGTCACCACCACCACATCCACTACCACCACCACATCCACCACCACCACGACCTCCACCCCGTCCACCACCACCACGTCCACCACCACATCTACCACTTCCACGTTCACCACATCCACTACCACCACCACGTTCATCACCACGTCCACCACCACCAACACGTCCACCACATCCACCACATCCACCAACACCACATCCACCATCACATCCACCACCTCCATGTCCACCACCACCATGTCCACCACATCCACCACCACCATGTCCACCACCATGTCCACCATCACATCCACCACCACCACTACATCCACCACCACAACATCCTCCAACCATGTCCACCACTACCACGTCCACCACATCTACCACCACATCCACCACATCCACTACCACCACCACATCCACAACCACCATGTCCACCACCACCACGTCTACCACGACCACCACTGCATCCACCACCACCACCACATCCACCACCACTACGTCCACGACCACCACATGTCCACCACCATGTCAACCACCACGACATCCACCACCACGACATCCACCTCACATCTACCACCACCACCACGTCCACAACCACCACATCCACCACCACCACGTCCACTACGTCCACCACCACCACCACATCCACTACCACGTCTACCACCACCAACACCATGTCCACCACCACGTCCACTACCACCGAGGTCACTGCTTCTTCCAACTAATGCAGATGTTTTTCATCTGAGGTGCCCACTTCGCCGACCCGCCCGTTGCTGCTTATAAGGCATCAAGATCCCTAGCGTATGCAATTTTTAAGTGCCACAGCCTTCCAATACCCACTTCTAGGGACAGGAGACTACTGCAAATCTTCGGGGCCTGCAATTCTGTCCCACACATCACGGGTAACATTTCCATTACAATGCCAATAGCTTTAACTTCAAAAAAATGCTATACCTATTGCATTGCAAATGCTTGTTCTTATCATACAAGTTGGCCCAATGTTTCATTAAGGCTCTTGAAAATGCAACAATGTTCTGTGAAGTGGAACATCGCATCCTCGTCTATCGTGTAAGCAAACCATTATAAGCCAATGTAATCTCATGCTATTGCAATTGATATCTGAGAAGCGGAAGATAAAATAGTTAGATATCTTCCCATGCCACAGAAAACACTTGCCGTATCGGCTCTCATTTACCTAGAAAATTGGTTACAGCCATATTTCAGAGTAATTAATTACAGCATGACTTATACAAGCCTGTTATCAAATAAACAAGAGATTTCATGAGAAAAAAATATTTCATCAAAGAAGGGCCATATGAGGATAGATACTCCACTGACAGATAAACAAGTACATTTATAACATAACAAGTAGAGTTAAAAAACAATAACAATCAATGAAACAGGTCCTAGGTATATCCAACCAATACAGCAGGTATTATATACTTAGGGACTTAAAATGAAGTGACTAGAATTGCTATCAGCATGTAAGGGTAAATAGGTAAAAAGATTAGGTTTCTTCTGTATCTGCAATATATGACTGTGCGTCACATAAAAAATTAAAATCAATATTCATCAAGACCACCCATAAATTGTTTTGCTACAAACTATATTTGCCACAAGGTAGATTTGTTTAGCCACAAACATTCCATGTTATTTCTCTGGTAAAGTTGCAGCTAGCCAATGAGCCTCTGACTCCATAACTAGTTTTATGCATGCGTGTCTGTTCCTACAGAAAATAAAGGATGTAAAACTTGTTCACCTAGCACTGGAATGCAAGGGGCAATATCGATAGGTGCTCATAAAAGATAAAAGAATAAAAATAAAACAAAAATAACCTAACATGATAAGTTCACATATTTTCATTTTAATGTTTTATGTGGAAAAGGTGCTCAAATGTCCACATTTTCAAGAAAATGTTTGCATTAAACTTAGGTTCATTGTTTTGGGTCAGTGCATTGGGCTAGAGTTATACTTGTTAGGGTGCAGCTTCTCCTCAATAGTATTGTATGGGACCGGCTGATGAAGAGGGTACCTTATGTCACTTTCTAGTGGAAGGCACCACCTTCGCCAGATGCTGTTCTGAAGCTGGTGAAGAGGGTGCTAAACATCTCATTTTCTCACCACTCTGATGGTTCCCCTGCTGCATGTATCTTACCTACTGATGTCTTTGGCAATGAACCATATATTCTGAGGCCCACCGTACCCGCAATGTTTATTTTTTACTTGTCACTCATCAGTTTTTGCAAATAAAGACCATGACTAAATTAATTTTCAGGGGGTATAAAGTGGAACAGTAGGTGAGGGACCTTCTCTACAGGAAAGAAAACATTTTCCCTAAGGAGAAATGCAAAAAGTTTACAAGTGCAGAGGCGCTCAACGATAAACTATCAATATGATAAAATAGACATGTTTGCGAAACACTCTTGGAAATATCTGACAGACACATGTTCCAAGGAGTGTTCCTTAAATTCTTTGACTACTAAAACAATATATTCTTCCATATATATGTATTTGGCACTTATACATGGTGTCATAGATATCTAGTGACTTGCGTTCATTTTGGTTGAAGCTAGGCGCTTCTGTTACTTTGTTGATGCGTCTTCTTTTACCGCCAGTCCCACCCCCACAGAAAACATTGTTAACAAGTTACACTCCTTTCAGCTCGTGGTAAGTGGCTTCTCTTCAACAGGCTAGCCGCGTGGCTTAGACTGGGAGAGCTTGCTGGAGTCACTACTATTTATTTTTACTATGATACAGTATGTGGCTGTGCCAATACATCCTGGCATGGGGTGGCAAAGCTTTCCCACACTTTCAAAACAGTGCAGTGTGCACAGCATTTCATCAGTGGTGGTACTGCCCAAAAGTATCCTCAATTCTTCCTGATCTATTTGTTGATCTCAGTGGAAATGATCCATTGACCTTGATGATATTGTGGTAGGTGATGTGCGAGATGCACTATTATTGTATGTTGATATTATAGACTTCAATATAGTATCATATAACCGGCCTGATATAGGGTTGGCTACGACATAACAGTGATAGTTCCTGACATGAGTGTTCTTTGCATGGCCTAGGGACCCCTGGGCATGCGAGGCAGAATCAATCAATTTTGTGGAAGTAATAGACATGTGTGATTGATGAAAATGACAAACTGTCTGTTGGCTATAAAACATGCAGTTATTAAAACATAACATCTGGTATTTCAGACAGCTAATGGTCTATTATAAATTCACAGATCGCCATAATAAGTGTCCCCTGAAGGTCGGGAGCCCCCCTGAGCATCAAGGGCTGCAGAGTCCTGTGTTACGTCCATGAGGAATTGTAACTTTCTAGAGGTGTTTGAGCTGCTGAAAGCTTCAGGCAGGCTCAAGTCTGATCCCTGCTTCTAGCTCAGCTTGAGGTCCTCTTGGAACCTGGAGCCGAAAACGAGCCAAGCCTTAACTGGGGCTAAAGTCCCCTAGTGGTCACAGCTGCCGACCATGAACAATTATGAACTGGGTTCGAATCCCAGCCTCAGCTCGGCAGTCTGTGTGCTGGAAAAAAAGTGTGTAATGTAGTTTTATATCTGTGGTGAAGCGCTCTCACTTTCTTGAGCGTGGTTGGGGCTAGGTAAAAGTGCCATAAATAAAATGTGGAATTTGTCACTCACGCTCTAATCTCATCCTCCAAGAAACAAAGAAGTGCTAAAGCAATGCCTTAGGCCTATAAAGGACTAAACACTAACCTTTTACATAAGAAAGATATACCCATCTAGTGGCCGGGGAATCTGGGCTGCCAGATTTTGTGATCCTAGGCAAATACTTTATTTCTCCAAATCTCCTTATTCTTTGCTTCCATTTATGAGCGCACCTTTAAATACATGAGTTTAGGCTGTTCACAGTACAAAAATCGCTCTTGCGTGTGATGTAATAGCCTATAATGTTGCTTCATCAATAATATGAATCTGAGCTGACCCTTGGCTCGGCTCTCCCTAACTTGCCTGCTCTGACCCTTTAATTGTTTTATCCTAACGCCGTTTTGTTTTGCTGTGCTACCACAATGTTGCCTCAGCACAAGCAGGCGCTGCCCAAAGCAACACAGCCCGCATTTGTGCTACTGTTGCAAACAGGAGCGTCTGTGCGGCCGCGTGTGACTACCTTGGTGCACATCTCACAACAGAGCGCCCATTCAGCCGGGCGCAGGACACTGCGGGCACTCAGCCCCCTCGGAAACAGCCCGGCCGCTTCATGGCTGCTCCGGGAGGCGAGCTTTGACATCATAGGGAGGCACTGTAAAAACAGGCGGGGGCTCGGGGCGGGCCCAGGGGCGAGGTGCGCGGCCAGGGGTGCCAGGAAAGGGCCTCCGGCGAGGATGCAGTGAGCTGCCCGAGGGCCTCGGGGCATCTTCGCCGACGTCCTTTTATTTCGCATTTTCACTTCTCTTCACAACAAACATAGCGCTAAAAATAAAAGTCACACGTTCCCCGGGATGTGTTTAGGTAAACACGCGCCATGTGTGATTCTAGGACACATTGGTTGTTAAATAAATCATATATCAAAATCCAACACGTATATGGTGCTGGTTACAAACGGAATTCAAAATTGGTGTTTATTCAATAGGTATCAATATTCCGCAGAAAAGTTACCCATTGTCTTGGCCTCGGTAACATAAAAAAACACGTCAGTTAACCTCTGACCTGTAGGTGGGCTAGATGTGTCTTCCGAAGTGTGCAACCCACGAGCGATGGTGGTGGCTCGTCAGCATTAACTATGATCATTGTTTACGACATACGTCAATTGCACAACCAAAGAGTCACCAAGGAAGAACAGACCGCTTAATAAGTCCCCCAGTGACGTAATGTAGCTACAAACTTAATGATCCACTCCGTGTACCAGAATCTAATTGACCTACTTTTGTCCAACCTTTGGAAGAAGAAGCCACAAGAAAACGCAAGACTTTGAGCTGAGTTAATATTTTGTGCAATGTTTATATAGTGCGAACTTGGCCCAAGGGCATTAGAGCGCTTTGCAAGAGAGCCACATTACCTTACACACTTTTAAGCACGTGGAGGGTAAGTGATTGGTCCTGAATCACAGGATGTTGAGCCGAGCCCGAGACTCGAACCTGGTTCCCTCTTCTAAATTCTGCAGCTTTGGACCTAAGGCGGCATTTCTTCACTCACGTTCCCCTTGCCCACTGCCTACAACTGCAGGACCAAACTTTTTCCTGTCAATTTCGCAACCTGCTGAACACTACACGTCAGAACAAATTTACAAACATTTTGTGCTGTTTGGGACACAAAAGTGACTCAAACCAGCGCAAAATGTTTTGCTATTTACCTGTTTTTCACTGGAAAGTTGCCTAAAAGTAAAACAAAGCAGTGCTAGGCGCTGCTTTGCGTTACTTAGCGTCAAGGAGGCGTTAAATGTGTGGTATTAGGGTGTTCTCATGCTTTTTGAAGCAAAGACCTATCAGTCAAAAATTTGAGACGTCTTTGCATCAAACCCTGTGCGTTATTCGCGTAGTAGCACTACGCGTAGTGAACTTCGCAAGCTCCGCATAGCTACGAAAACTGCGTAGTGCGGTGGGGAAAATGCTGTTTGCACAGTGCCGGATGCTTGTCCGCATTGTGCAATCATTGCAAACGGCATCTTGCACAGTGCAAGCAGTCATTTTCTGCCGCTCAAGTAGATTTGTACTCGAGCGGCAGCTTTCTCAATGCAGACTGGTAGTTTCTCATCGCGAGCGGTCGCGAGCAAACACGACCACTCGCAATAAGAAACCTGACCTCCCCGTGTTGAGAATCTCGCCGGGAGGTTTATTTTCCACGCTCACGATCAGCAACTTGATGTTGCTGATCGCTAACAAGGAAAAAGTCTCACCGGGATAGTGATTTTGGTCGCTCACGGTCGCCAACTTAATGCTGAGGACCACGAGCGAGCAAAAAATGCCTGCTACGCTATACGTTTTTGCACTGTGCTACGTGCAATTCTTGAAGCACGTAGTTGCGCAAACTACGCATACTCCGCGAGAGTAGCGTAGTGTTCCGCCCAGGGTTAGTCAAAATTAATGCCACTTGAAAGTATGCGCTAAAAGGAAAAATATTTTCATTCCTCCTTTCTTTTCCGAATTTGCATGTGTGCTGCCCTGTTCAGTAGGAACAGTTTTAAAATTTGTCTAGGACAAGTATTTTGCACTGGAAGGGAAACCTTCCAGTACAAAACCAATGCTAGATTCATGCACACACCCTTGCACTATGGAGCAAAGGTGTGGGTATGGCTTTCCGCAGCAAAATTCTGCACTGGAGCTAGGGAGAAGGTAGGAGAGAGCTATATCTCTGTAGATATGGAGCTCTCCTGCTCTCTACTTCTACGCAACACAGCACAGCATACCATGTTTAGCTGCTGCACTGCGTTGAGTGAGAATATAACGCTTAATTACAAGTTTGGCAGTCCATTGGACCACTAAACATGCGGAGGGGTTCGGTGACAGTCGGGGTCGCCACCCAAGGGTATTGCTGCTGTATTGCGAGGACAGCAGTCGGACCGTGAGATGACCCCGGTAGCAGCCAGGGATCCACAATCCCTGGCGAGGCAGTCTTGAGGCTTCAATATGCTTGTCTGTATCACTGCTGCACCAAACATATTACAAGTTTCCTCGCTGCAGCTCGAACCAGGGGGGCGAGACCGCATTTGAAAGGGTGGCAGTGGGGTACAGGGCCCCCTTGTGCCTCAGGCACATGAAATGCATGCAGGGGGGCACATGTTGTGCCCCCCGTTGTGCATGCACCCACCTTTCCGGCACAGCATGTACTTCACAGTCCATGCCGTGCAGGAACATGATTTGACGCTCCCATTGCAATGGCTTTTTGAAAGGCACCACCATGGGAACACCATAGGACCTCCCACCAGACTACGAAGAAACTTGTAGTTTGGCAGGTGGCCAGCAGTAGAGTTTGGCGGTATGAGAGCGGGGCAGTGGGCTGCCGCCCCACCCGCACCACCAAAATCAATAATCGGGCCCTTAGTAAGTATGGAACCTGAAACATCTGCCTATTCAACCAGGGCTGCATAACACATGTGGCGTATTTTCCTTCATGGCACAGGGCGCATCTTTACAAAGGTGCGCCCGGTACGATGAACGAAAATGCACTGCATTATGGGAAATGTGCTGCGCCCAGGGCAGCCGCGAACTTGTGCTGCCCTGGGGGCAGCGCATTCATGCGAAATATGGAGCGGCAGCTTTAACGCTGCTTCGTATTTCACTGTAAAGGCAGCAACCCGCCTCGTCGCCAGTGTCGGTAATGCGGTGCGGGTGCTGTGGCAAAGGGATTCCCTCATTTGCATGGGCCACGCCTGCATGTAAATAAGGGAACGCCCTCTGAAGATAGCATTAGCGCATTTAGTGCGCCAGTGCTATCAGTATTACAGAAGAGGCCGCACAAGCGTCTGCGGCCTCTTCTGTAATACCAAAGTGCTCCGGGGGCGCACAAAGAGGGAGCAAACCCTCGTTGCCCCCACTGAGTACGTTATGTATTAGGGCACCAGATAGATTCTGATGGTTAAGGGGCAGGGCCTTCTTAACAGCATTATAGGCCCCTGGGCCCTGCCTACACAACCACTCTCAGGAATAGAAAAAATTAACAGAAAATTAGTATTCAATTCTGGTCTGCATGGGACCCCTATGCTTGTGGGGCTCCTGGACAACTGCCCAGCATACCCATGCATTAAGACAGCACTCTTCAGGGGATATCCTTTTATGCAGGAGGTTGACAGCGCATCCACCTTAGTCTCGATGGAGACTTCCTAAAAATCCACAGAGGGCCTGTTGACCATTGACTATAGAAGCTGTGATGTTTATTAGAAGTGATACCCAAAAGAGTCTGTACTAAAGCATTAATAGTTTTAGAACAGTTTAAAAAAAATAGACGTAAGTTGGGGTTGCCAGTGGTTGCAGTTGCAGCCGCTGTGCTCTCGGCCCCTCAGTTTTGAGCCTAACTGTCTTCTTGGGCTCTTTCACACACTAAGCAATGAGACACAAATGATTGCACACCTGAGCCTCAAACTGTGACTGACTCCTATGTCAACTTTATAGTGGCCAAAGTGAGGTTTTGAAGCTATGTGTGTTCTACATTTATCGTAGTATCTTGGTTATCCACTTCCAATGACATCACCAAGGTCAACAATTCTAGTACCACATCTTGAGCTCCTATCGAGGTAAAGGTTCATTAAATGTCACTACCTGAGATGTCATAAGTGAATAGGGTGACTAAGTCAAGTGCATTATGAACACTGTCTTCAGTCCTGAACGTTTCACTTATAGATTATTGATTTAAGATGTGTTAGGAAACAAAGACTACACCCAGAATGCATTAGGCTATCACAAAAATCTCCAGGTTTGGAAAGAGTGTGGGTAAAGACCAAGAGGGAGGTGATTACCCTCACCGCAGAGTCAAAGAACATGCATTGTCACCTCCATGAGTTTTATGGCATGACACCATCAAAGTACATGTACAGAAGGAACATAAAACAGCTGTACTGCCTAGTTGTCGCACTTGAGTTGGCAAAATTACTTTACACACTTCAATCAAATGGTTTTCCTCTTGATAGCGGCTCTTTGGGCTGCAGTATTGGCACGGGACCCAGGATTCTGCATACCGCCTCCTATGTTACTCTTCTTCTGAACTCTGAAGGATAAGGCCACCATTAAGAAGTAAAGAGAACAACAAAAAGAAGCCGGGGACCCTGTTACGTACAGATTTCCACAACCCCAATACACGATAAAATCAATGTTCACTTTTTCTGGATGCTTGTGCAAAATAATTGTGCTCTACTGCCCAAATGTGCTACGTAACACTTGGTTGATACAAGTTCCAGCATATAAGATAAGCAACTAAGATCAATATTTACTAAAGCAGTGCGAGGAGCACAGCTTCAATCCGCTAACCATCACAAAGGCCCACAGAC